>NC_141687.1:495437887-496695387 GCF_964263255.1 Lissotriton vulgaris
GATAGAAGTGCACCTATTGAACGTTTTGATATATTTGTGTGTGCATTTAAACGCTTTCCTTTTCAGAACCATCTGGACTGCTAATTTGAATCCTTTATAGGTTTATATCGTAAGGTGGTGCGCTAACAGGCATTTAATGCAATGTATTCCCCAGGGACTAGTGAGCATGAATTATACACTGCCTAATTATCATTGCCTGCTGTGTGCCTGGTTGCCGATTTGATTTATTTGCACTTTCTGTAATTTTATGTTATGTTATGTTATGTTATGTTATTTATTTTTTTTGTATAGCGCAACGGTTACTCAAAAAGAGAATCCCGGCGCTTTAGGTAAGGTGAACAGGTTTCAAAAATAACACAACACAGATAAAAACAGTTCAAAAGTCAACAAAAGAAACGGGGCTACAGGCAGACCTATTGAGAAAACAGCCAGGTTTTGAGGCCTTTCCTAAAATCAAGAAGAGTAGTCGCCCCCCGCAAAGGGAGCGGTAAGGAATTCCACATCTGTGGGGCCAGCAGACTGAAGGAGCGGCCCCCTAGGCGAGCCCTCTTCACGCGCGGAACAGCCGCAAGAAGTAGAGATTCCGACCTCAACGCGCGAGTAGGATGGTAAAAAGTGAGTCTCTTTTGAAGATGTTTAGCTCCCACCGCATGGAGAGCTTTATAGGCCAAGGTCAGAGCCTTAAAGGCAATCCGTTTGCGGATGGGTAGCCAGTGTAGCGTCACCAACAACCCAGAGGCGCTGGTGCGTCTACTTAGGCCAAAGATGGCCCTGGCCGCCGCGTTCTGTGCCACTTGAAGCCTCTGCAGCAAATACTCTGGCAGGCCCAGGTACAGACTGTTGGCATAATCCAACCTGGAGCCTATCAGGGCCTGCACCGTCAGCCTCTTGTGCTCCTCGGACAAGAGAGGCAGAAACTTCCGCAACATTTTTAGCAGGCCGAAACAGGTGCCGGTTACCCCCAGAATCTGGGCTTTCATCGTCAGCCCCTTGTCCATCTTAACCCCCAGGTTTTTAGCCATGGGAGAAGAGCCGGACGGAGGGAACATGTCGATGGGCCACCAGGCCTGCCAGCTGGGCTCTGTATCGCACCCGAAGAAGAGTACCTCCGATTTATCGGAATTGCACTTGAGGCTGTGCAGTTGGAACCACGCGAACACAGCCCCAAGGCAATTCTGGATACTCTCCCCGTCAAAGTCAGCACCCCTCTCACATGAGAAGAGGAGCTGAGTGTCGTCGGCATACGACACGATCCGGGCACCAAAAGACTCCGCCACCGCCGCCAAAGGGGTCATATAGATATTAAAGAGGGTCGGGCTCAGTATAGAGCCCTGAGGGACCCCGACTCCCAAAGGCAGCATTACAGCGGTGTCAGATGATGTCCAGATCGTTTGCCGGCGGCCGGCCAAGAAGGAAGAAAACCATTTGAGCACCGTCCCCCGCAGGCCAATCTCAAAGAGTCTTGCGAGCAGGCCCTCATGGGAGACGGTGTCAAAAGCCGCCGACAGGTCCAACAACACCAGCATGACTTTGCCCCCGGAATCCAGCACCCCTTTGATGGTTTCCGAAACCTCAAGGAGCGCGGTCTCGGTGCTGCGGTTTGAGCGGAAGCCTGACTGGGAGTCGTGCAAGATCTCATGAGACTCCAAAAAATTGGAGAGCACCGACTGAACGTGCTTTTCCAAGATTTTTACAAAAGCCGGCAGCAGCGAGATAGGCCTGTAATTGGCTGGGGCTTTCGGGTCAAGTCCCGGCTTTTTAAGCAACGGGATGACCATTGCCTGCTTCCATGATGGCGGCACCTCTCCCGAACTCAACGAAAGGTTGAGAAGAGGGTGAGCCAGCGGATTAACCACCTTCGCCAATTTACCCAGAAGCTTAGCTGGGCAGGGGTCAAGCGGAGACCCAGATTTTAAATTGCCCATGAGCGCAAGGGAGGCGGAGGCTGGCAGAGATGGAAACTCAGCCAATATGGCGCCCTGCATGACTGGGGGGGGCATACCCGCCTCTGGCACCGGCAACGTGACCGGTCCACTCGATGGAAAGGAGTCCTGGATGAGTTTGATCTTGCCTGTAAAAAAGCACGCCAGATCTGCTGCCCAGGATTCTACAGATTTACAAAAAGGGGGTGGTGATGAACAGAGTGTCTGAGTTAAACAGACCACTCTTACCCAGTCCAAAGATCAGGGCTTGATCCATCACCGTTATTTATCTCACTGCCCCATCCCAGCTCAGAACCTGGCTATATGCAAATCAGTCTGTCCCTGGCCCAGTGCATCATGGGAACAGGGCAGACTAAACTACCAAGCCAATTCTTCACCAGAAAGGAGACAAGCTACCGGGGACCGGTTTCTGGCATTTCAGCCTTCTTCGGCCCGGCTTGCTTGAATCCTGATGGAGCAGTGAGAAAGGGACTCATGTCTGAGTATACCCTGCCACACCTATAGTGGCCAAAAACGATTTACAAAAAGGGGGTGGTGATGAACAGAGTGTCTGAGTTAAACAGACCACTCTTACCCAGTCCAAAGATCAGGGCTTGATCCATCACCGTTATTTATCTCACTGCCCCATCCCAGCTCAGAACCTGGCTATATGCAAATCAGTCTGTCCCTGGCCCAGTGCATCATGGGAACAGGGCAGACTAAATTACCAAGCCAATTCTTCACCAGAAAGGAGACAAGCTACCGGGGACCGGTTTCTGGCATTTCAGCCTTCTTCGGCCCGGCTTGCTTGAATCCTGATGGAGCAGTGAGAAAGGGACTCATGTCTGAGTATACCCTGCCACACCTATAGTGGCCAAAAACGATTTACAAAAAGGGGGTGGTGATGAACAGAGTGTCTGAGTTAAACAGACCACTCTTACCCAGTCCAAAGATCAGGGCTTGATCCATCACCGTTATTTATCTCACTGCCCCATCCCAGCTCAGAACCTGGCTATATGCAAATCAGTCTGTCCCTGGCCCAGTGCATCATGGGAACAGGGCAGACTAAACTACCAAGCCAATTCTTCACCAGAAAGGAGACAAGCTACCGGGGACCGGTTTCTGGCATTCTACAGGGCCCTCTTCCGAGGCGGTGGTCCGAGGTGAGATGAATTCTCGAACGATAGTAAAAATCTCCTTACTGGAGTTCGAAGCTGCTTCGATTCTCCCCGCGAAATAGGCTTACTTTTCGAGGCGGATATCGCGGTGGTAAGCTTTAACCACAGCCTTGTAGGCAGACCTGTCCTTGCTGTCATAATGTGCCCGCCAGGCCCTTTCGGCTACCTTGCACTGCTGCCGCGTAGCCCACAGAACCGTGTTAAACCAAGGGGCCGAGACCCGCTTAGATGTCGGGCGGGGGGGCAGAACAGGGGCCAGGTCATTCAGCCTCTCCGTCAGCCACTTTTGCAGGGCCTCCAAGTCGCTTTCTAACTCGCCAGACACAGGGCAAGGGTGAGTCGCAGCAGCCTGGGCCAGCATCTCAGGGGTCACCCTGCTAAATGCTCTACAGGCTCGTCCCCTCTGCTGTGAGACAAGGTTCGACGCCCTAACCTTGCCACTGATTACAAATTTGGCAAGCCAATGATCCGACCACAGGACCGGGAGAATCTCTTTCACTACCAGCGGAGAAGTCGAGAAGACCTGGTCTAGGGTATGCCCCTTCTCGTGGGTCGGACCCTGTAGATGTGGGGTCAGGCCCAGCGGCGTCATAGCCTCCAAGAGCTTAATAGCGGCGGGGTCCGATGGATCATCCATCCGGATGTTAAAGTCCCCAGCCACTAAGCAGTGTTCTGCTCTCAGGGCTAGACCCGCCAACACCAAATCGAGGTCAGCAAAGAACGTCCCAAGCGGACCGGGGGGGCGGTAAACTAGCAGTCCCTTCACTGATTGGTGCGGCGCTAGCGCGATAGAAAAAGCCAGCGATTCTGAGCCGCGGATGTCCTCAGTAGGCAAGATGGTACAAGGTGTGCCCTTCTTTACCACCAATGCGACCCCGCCACCCCTGCCCTTTGCTCTGTCCTTCCTGAAGATGTCAAAATCAGGCGGAATGGCCATAGCCACATCGGGATTAGACGCTTCACCCCACCAAGTCTCCGTCAACATAAGACAGAGTGGCCTCTCAGTCTCGAGGAGCTCAAAGATGTGTTGCGCATGGCAACTAGCCGACCTGGTGTTTAACAGCATGCAGGCATACTCAGCGCCAGCGATGTCAATAGGCGGGGTTGATGACAGAACCCGGGTAGGATGCCAGCCACAGCCCGGACATCGCAGCTTGCCCCTATGGCGGGCCGGAAAAACAGTGCGGCAGCAGCTCTCCCTGACATGCAAGGAGCGCAACTCCATAGAGGAGTACCGCATCGAATGAGCGCCCAGAGAGCTCATTCTCGGTGACCAGGGCCCCACCCGCCGCCAAAACGCCTCCGGGACGCGGACGGGCGCAGACGGGCAGGACTCTGGCTTGACTCCAGCGCGAGTCAGGCGCTACCGCTGCGTGTCACCGCTGCGCGAGTTATGTGAGCTTTAAATAGGAGCTCACCTGAACTCCTGCAAAGCGCTAGAACGCTCAGGCAAGTGGCGCGTGATTCAGAAGTCCCCCCCCAAGATGGCGACCGGCGCCACAAGCAGGCAACCAGAAGGTGAAATACTCCGTCCAAAACGCGGTGGGGGCACAATTATAGTGCAAGTATAGGGCCAGAACACGATGGAGGTTAAAAGCAAGGCAATACAAAATAATTAGAACCAAAATACAAAAACGGGATATTATTTAAAATAATGCTAGCGCAGCGCGCTGTAATACCAGCAGCCACAATGCACCCAAAGGCACCTTACCAAAGGCAGAGCAGCAGAAATGCTCGCCTTAAATAGGAGCTCACCTGAACTCCTGCAAAGCGCTAGAACGCTCAGGCAAGTGGCGCGTGATTCAGAAGTCCCCCCCCAAGATGGCGACCGGCGCCACAAGCAGGCAACCAGAAGGTGAAATACTCCGTCCAAAACGCGGTGGGGGCACAATTATAGTGCAAGTATAGGGCCAGAACACGATGGAGGTTAAAAGCAAGGCAATACAAAATAATTAGAACCAAAATACAAAAACGGGATATTATTTAAAATAATGCTAGCGCAGCGCGCTGTAATACCAGCAGCCACAATGCACCCAAAGGCACCTTACCAAAGGCAGAGCAGCAGAAATGCTCGCCTTAAATAGGAGCTCACCTGAACTCCTGCAAAGCGCTAGAACGCTCAGGCAAGTGGCGCGTGATTCAGAAGTCCCCCCCCAAGATGGCGACCGGCGCCACAAGCAGGCAACCAGAAGGTGAAATACTCCGTCCAAAACGCGGTGGGGGCACAATTATAGTGCAAGTATAGGGCCAGAACACGATGGAGGTTAAAAGCAAGGCAATACAAAATAATTAGAACCAAAATACAAAAACGGGATATTATTTAAAATAATGCTAGCGCAGCGCGCTGTAATACCAGCAGCCACAATGCACCCAAAGGCACCTTACCTCTGTTGCTTTGACTGTTTGTGTGCGTTTTCCCTAGCGCTCCGCTGTGCTCCCCCCTCCGCCTCCATTTTGTTGTTGTTGTGATCCCTGTAGCCCGCCCCGCCTCCCAGCTGAGCCGCCCTCGCCCCTCCCCCTCCACATTCCATATATGACAGCCACTCCCGCGCGCAGCGTTCACGCGCAGCGACCGCGCCCAATCCGCGCTGAAGGTGCGCCAAAGGTAAGCCCGTCTACGCCCGTCCGCGCCTGGACCGCGCCCAGCGCCAGACCCCCTGGCCCTTGCTTTGCCCAGCCCTCCCGCATTACCTACGATGCCACCACCCTCCTAGCCCTTAACCCCGGCCGCTCCCCCAACTGCGTCCAAGCCGCTCCTGGAAACACCCATGGACCCTTCTCTTGCTTCTCCTGCAAGTTCGACGGCACCAAGAACAACTCCTCATCTACGAACACACAACAGATATCCGACCCCAACCACCTAAAATGCATCCTGCTCAACACCCGCTCAGTCCACAGGCACGCCATCGACCTCTGAAATCTACTAGACACCATATCTCCGGACGTCGCCTTCCTAACAGAAACATGGATGAATGCCTCTTCCGCCCCAGACATCACCATTGCCATCCCAGAAGACTATAAGATCATACGCAAGGACCGTACCGGCCACACAGGAGGAGGAATCGCTATCGTCCACAAGAAATCCATCCTCATCTCTACCAGCTCTGACGTCAATCTCGCCAACTCTGAACACCTTTACTTCCAGATCCACACCGACCCCAAAACAACACTTAGAGGCACCCTCCTTTACAGACCTCCAGGACCCCGCGCACAATTCAGTGAGGACATCACGGATTTCATCACTCCACACGCCCTCCCATCCAAAGAGTACATCCTTCTGGGAGACCTCAATTTTCACCTTGAAAAGAGCAACGACCATAACTCCACCACCCTTATGGACAACCTCGCCAACCTCGGACTTAAACAACTGGTCACTTCCCCCACCCACATCTCAGGTCACACACTCGACCCCATCTTCACTTCCAGCAACCATGTATCCTTCAGCCACACTACGGCTCTCCTCTGGACTGACCACAGCTGCGTCCACTTTACCTACAACAAGCCCAAATCCAACAACCACCCCCAACCAACTCTACAAAGAAACTGGAACAAAATCACCATCGACCAGATCTCCTCATCGCTTCTTCTAAACCCCCCAGCCCACTCCTCTAACCCCGACCAAGCCGCCACCAACCTCACCCTATGGTTATCCAACAGCGCCGACATCCTAGCACCACTGAAAAAACGACAAATCAAACTTGGCAGCAAGAAAGCCTCCTGGTTCAACGATGATCTCAAGAAATCCAAGAAACTCTGCCGCTCCCTGGAGAAGGCCTGGAAAAAAGACCCAACCACTAACACCAAGGAAGCCTTCAAAAACGCCACTCGCACACACCACCAACTGATCCGAAAAGCCAAGTAAACCGCCTTCAAGGACCGACTAGATAGCAACGCCCACAACAGCAAGGAACTTTTCAACATCGTCAAGGATTTCACCAACCCCTCGGCTATCTCCAACGACATCACCCCCTCTCAAGCCCTCTGCGACTCCCTAGCCTCATTCTTCCACAACAAAATTGCAGACATCCACAACAGCTTCGACAACCAACCCGGAGACCAACCCACCCAACCATCTGCAGGACCTTCACCACCCTCGAACATCCTTAATGATTGGAATCCAATCTCCACTGAGGACACCATCCGCCTGATGAACTCCATCCACTCAGGATCCCCCACAGACCCATGCCCTCACCACATCTTAAACAAAGCAGACTCCATCATAGCACCGCACCTCAGAGACGTCATCAACTGCTCCCTCAACTCCGCCACCTTCCCGGAAAGCTGGAAACGCGCAGAACTCAGCGTACTTCTGAAAAAACCCACAGCGGACCCCACCAAACTCAAAAACTACCGTCCCATTTCGCTCCTTCCATTCCCGGCCAAAGTCATCGAGAAAGCTGTCAACAACCAGCTCGCCGCCTTCCTCGAAGCCAACAACTCCCTCGACTCCTCACAGTCCGGCTTCCGAGCCAAACACAGCACTGAAACCGCCCTCATCGCAGCAACAGACGACATTCGAACCCTACTGGACAATGGAGACACAGTCGCCCTCATCCTCCTCGACCTCTCCGCAGCCTTCGACACAGTCTGCCATAACACCCTCCTACAGCGCCTCAGAAACATTGGAATCCAAGGAAGAGCACTAGAATGGATCACCTCATTCCTCACCGGAAGAACCCAGAGAGTCCGCCTTCCACCATTCAAGTCAGAGGCCACTGAAGTCATCTGCGGCGTTCCACAAGGATGTTCACTCAGCCCCACCCTTTTCAACGTATACATGAGCCCCCTCGCGACCATCGCACGCCAACACAACCTCAACATCATCTCCTACGCGGACGACACTCAACTGATCCTATCACTCACCAATGACCCTCACACTGCCAAAACTAACCTACACGAAGGAATGAAAGAAGTTGCCGAATGGATGAAACATAGCCGTCTGAAACTTAACTCTGATAAAACAGAAGTCCTTATCTTAGGTACCTCCCCCTCCGCATGGGACGATTCTTGGTGGCCAGAAGCCCTTGGAAAAGCACCCATCTCGACAGACCATGCACGGAACCTGGGCGTCATCCTGGATTCCTCACTTTCAATGTACAAACAAGTCAACGCCGTCTCTTCATCCTGCTTCAACATTCTTCGCATGCTCAAAAAAACATTTAGTTGGATCCCCACCGAAACTAGGAAAACGGTCACCCACGCCCTGTTCACGAGCCGACTTGACTACGGAAACACCCTCTACGCCGGCACTACCGCTAAACTCCAGAAAAAACTCCAACGAATTCAAAACGCCTCAGCCAGGCTCACATTAGACATCCTGCGTAATCTCTGGTCACCTGAAAAGCCTCCACTGGCTTCCCGTCAACAAGAGGATCACCTTCCGGCTACTAACCCACGCACACAAAGCACTCTACGAAATCGGACCAGAAAGCCTCAACACACGACTGTCCTTCTACTCCCCCTCCCGCCAGCTACGATCATCCAACCAAGCCCTTGCCACTGTACCTCGCATCAACAAAACCACCATGGGAGGTAGATCCTTCTCCTACCTGGCAGCTAAAACCTGGAACTCCCTTCCCACTCACCTTCGCCTTACCCAGAATCACCTAGCTTTCAGAAAGCAACTTAAAACATGGATATTTGACAAGTAAATACCCTCCCCTCCTCAAGCGCCTTGAGACCCTCTGGGTATGTAGAGCGCTATATAAATTCTTTGACTTGACTTGACTTGACTTGACTTATAAACTGTGACCAATTGTCGTCATAAAATGTATTAGTTATTGTGCCACATATATGAATACTGCATGGTATAGCTTGATTCAATATTACATATTTCATGTATTGGATTAGAAGTAGGTTGTACAAATAATATGTTTTAAAGGGAAAGTAGCCTGATTATGGGCCTAAGCTTGCAATGGAGACATTTAACCTTAATGTGAAAGTTGTTTTTTTGTCCATATTTTTCTCATTCGCAGGTGCAGACCAAAGGCATTTATGAAGTAGAGAATAGCACGTTGTATTTCAGAGACAGAGAGGTGAGGAAGAGCTGGCAAGGTCAAATGATTTTAATGAAGACCAAAGGGAATGTTACCAGTTGATACTATCAGACAAAGTGAAGAACCAAGGGTACTTTGGAAGCAGGGACTGGAATATGGAAGTAGTGTTCAAGACACCAAGTTCTTTCTGGGAACTGGAAAACATATTAGGCACCATTACGATGATTGTCAGACGAGTGTTCAACCAGCATCGTGTCAGACACTGGCCGCTCTACAAGACGTCGGCAGTCTCGCTTCCCTAATTAGGATGCGGCTGACTTCATTGCAGTTGGGAAGTGCATATTTCCTTTTGCGGCTTGTGCTGCAGGCAGCAAAAGGATAAATGTACTTTTTAAATAGCAATGCAATGTGTGGCAGGCACCATGCGGTGCCTAATACACGATGCAGGGATATTTAGGGAGCACCACTGGTGCCTCGCAGGCCCCAGAGGAGAGGGCCAAGGGTGAAGGAGGCCCTGCTAGGGGCCCCCAAAGTCCTTCTTCTGCCTGCCTATTCATGGAGGTTGGACTGCCATGAAAGGCCAAGCGAAAAGCAAATTCATAATTCCAACGGTGGAGCCAAGGCTGGCTCTGCTGCCATTTGGGGATTACTTTTTGAACAACACCCCGAAGGGCTCTGTGAGTCCATCGGAAGCAGAGCCGAATTCCTCGCAGATTTCTCTCTGGACGCCAGGATCGTATTAGGGAGTTGGACAGAAAACTCTGATTTCGGGTGGAAAACCTCAGACAAGCTGTCTGATGGCTTTCCGCCCGACATCATAATGAGGCCCATTCTAATATGTATGAAGTCATTTTTTCTTGAATGCTCTTTGTGCATTTTAATTAGTGTACCCAACTTGGGTTTAGTCAGATTCCTTTGAGAAGTGGAGAGGCACAGACCTCTCTTGACATTTTTGCTTGGGTGGCTTCATGCTGCACATGATTCTTTATTTATTGAACTTCTACAGAGATTTTGATGCTGACAGCTCGCATCAATATGGTATTCACTATCCTTAGGTCAGTTTAGAGTTTAATAGATGCTGTAAATCTTTTCCATGAATGGAGAGAAGGATCAAAATCATTTGACAAGTCACCAACTTGTTTTTCTTATTTTCTGTATTGCGGCTACTGAAATACTTCTGTGTTCTTTACTATTGAGGACCAATATTGTAAGTCGATATGTCTCCCTTTGGTTAATCTATACTTTTATACTAGGTTTTTGTGATTTATTTATACTAGCCTGGCGTTGAGTTTGTAATAAAGCTTTTAATATCAAGTTACTGACTCAGCCTTTTATTGTGTGGTCCTAATGATCACACTGTACTTTAAGATTCAAATTTCGTTAATCCCTCAGACTACTGCAAAGGTTTAGTAACCAGAGTTGAATTGGCAGTAGTGGCCCAGACTGGTATCAACTTTATGCAGTTTCTTTAGGACCAGATGACATAAAATAGGTGCATTTTCTTACAGAACCTCTCAGGTTTGGTTGTATGCGCTACTTATTGCAAACCAATGAACATTTTGATGCTAGACCCCAGCTTCTAGAAAATTGAATGGTGGAATTGTAGTGCCTCAACATTTGTGGTGTCATTATCACATAGGTTGTGCACTTTCCACATTATTAAAACTTCTAAATAAAAAGGGAACATTGTTGGGTGTGGTGCTTCGTCGGAAGGTTTACTCTGTGAAAATCATAGCTCTTGAAAGTAGCCTTCAAAATCAGACAGCATATGTCCCGGAAATATGTAGTTCTTCCCTTGGAAAAGGGGACAACTTGTGGATAGAATGGCACATCCATTGCCATCCCCTCTGCTGGCACTCAAAGCAAGGCAGCCTGACACGATCCACAGCCGTGTACCATTCTGCACTCGAAGCATACCTGTCCTTCACAAATTGCTATGTGTAGATATACTCAGAAGGCTCTTACATATTGGATGTGTGCTGGGCACTACAATACACATGCAACATGCCATTTTCTTTTAGAAATACACACATTACTCATTGTTTGTACCTGTTTTTAAAAGGTGGTAGTTTTCGACACAAAGCCCGTATAAAGGTCGAATCTTGTGTCAAAACAGCCTCAATAATACCGCCTTGATGGAAAGTGATGCAAAGCAGTGCAAAATGGTTTTAGAGCTAAGAAAAATGCATCTTTCGAGTCAAAAGCACATTTTGCACTGAATTATAAGTAGCACGCACCATTTTGCGTCCCTCTATGCCCAGGCAAAGCCTTAGTCACTGTCGGTCACCTTATCGGCCATACAAGTCTATAGTGAACTATAAACCCAGGCGTGGAAATCTTAAAATAAGTATTTCAGACAGCAACTAAGCAAATCGAAATTGTCTTCGTCCCCTTCCTTCTGTGAGAAAGTTATTAAGAAAGGAAAACCATGGCGCTGTTCATAAAATTATTCAGCAAATGGTAATTTTTCAAGTCTCAGTAATTACTTTAGCCATCACACCATTACTGATTTAATGCGAAGGTAATAAGCCGAATAATTAGATGCACTAGGTCACAGTTTCCACCCTAATTCCAGAAAGATAGATGAAAACTGGACATTTTAATATTAGGCATATGCCAGAACAAGCAACGTGTGAAAGGTTAATGGAGAAACGGAGAGCATGGAGTGAGAGAGAGACCCACACAGAGAGCGAGAGTGGGGAGATGGAAATGTAATAAAGAGAGAAAAAGAGTTATTGTTCTTTCGCTTCATAGTTATTTGTACTGATTTACATTCTGGTTTTGATGAAGGTCATTTCAGATATTTAATTACATGCTGATGGTCAAATGCGCTTGACTGGCTGTTTGGCTGCCTGCAAGACTTTAGTCTGAGAGCATTTGATTTAACTGTCGGTGCTCAAAGTTAGTACTTTTCCAATTAGCCCTCTCGTTTTTTCTTAAGTGATGCTTAGCATTGTGATGAATGATAACTAGTTTGTAGGGAGAATACACTCTTCTATTAAAAACATTTCAGAAAAGCAAGTGGCATATTTAGAATTCAAAAGGATTTCCATTCAAAGAACCAAAGTCCACATCAGCCTCAAGAAGTACATGGTGGGGTGCAATGTGTTGTCACTGTGATAAGAACAGTTTACTGTTGACGTGGGGATATTTTTACATAAATGCTTCAGTTTTCATTGGTCCTATAGAAGGGCTCAAATTATTTCTCCAGGTTCACTCTATGATTTCTTATTGCAAAGGACAGCTGCTACACATTGGTTATCTTAGGTATTAGATCAATCCGGTTGGCACCTTCCACACCCTCAAATCTTTTACCATTTAAATTGTGGTATGTTTCTGCGACCCGAGAGAACTGTGGGGCATATTACCAAGCAATACAGATAATTATCGCTATTGCTTGGTTAGAGACAAAAATTTATCGCCGACCTGCGTTGAATTTTATCGCAGATAACCAAGGTTTATCGCAAATGCGATAAAAATCTCGGCCCCAATGCATGGATATCGCTGAAAAGTCAGCGATATTCATGCATTACTGAGCTAATGCTCTTAGCCATGTTATACACCTCCCATTGGATAACATGGCTAGGAACTGCTCAGGGCAGCTGTTAGCTTTTGGAGATATTCGCGCTTAGCGCGAATATCTCTAAAAGTTGGTAATAGGAGATAGCGATGTTAGCGACTGTTTCCAGTCGCTAACATCTTGGCACACCCACTTTGCATGTCATTAGTGATAAATATCACTGATATGCAAAGTGGGGCCCAAGATGGTCGTTCTCTCCTACTAGCTGTCGCTAACTGGTGTTAGCGACAGCTAGGTAATAGGGAGATAATTTTATCTCCACTTTCTTGGCTTTTAAAGCCAAAAAAGCGGAGATAAACCCCCTTGATAATATGCCCCTGTGTTTTATATTTATATATTTTTGTATTCGCAGTATTTTATAGGGTGGATCATACCACACGGATGTCAGAGGAATGTACAGTGCTGTACTCAACTTGCAATTCTGGGAAAGTACCAAATTACTGTGACGTAAATGTGAACAAAATAAACATTTGTAAAGTCTCCCAATTACACTGGCAGAAATAAAACATGTAGAGTGCACGAAGGACATCTTAGTGGTTGGGTTTCTGTATCAGGTATGGAGGAACGTAAATACCCCAACAGCTTGTACATATCTATCAAAATGGGAAATAAATAAAATAAATACATATATTGGGGGAATTTAAGTTCTGTATTTTTGCAGAACTCCTTCGGGAGATTGCTATAGTGTTGCAAACACCACAAGGATCAAATGACTCCTGGGAGTGTACTATTTTGAGGCAATTATTTCAAAGGTTCCAGAGTGTAGAGCTTTATAAACATTACAGCTCAACTAGAGTTGCAGAATTTTTTCATGCGACGCTCCAGAAATGCAAGTGAAATTTGGCATCCCCAAGCACCATTTTCTAACCTGAGCAGTCGGTGATGGTCACGAGTGATTTCGGTAAGACGATTGCTTAACAAGTATATTTGCTGCTGTTCAAGCAGATTTTCTACTTAGGGGGCAGCAAAATCAACTTGAATAGCTGCACTCTTGCGCACCACATAGTATCACTGCACGGAGTTTTGAGCATTGCTCGCACTACTGGCAATAAATTGCGCCACAGCACGCATATTTATGCCTTTTGGAGGAACTCCATTGAATCTTACAGAGTTTTTATGAAACTCCAGAGAATTCCACGGATTGAAACGTTGCGAGCTCCAGCCCCTCAGCCCCCCAGAAAATACTCCCTGATTCAATGTGAAGCCACAGTGTAAAGTCATCAGACGAATGTGCTCCTGTCTCCACTACAGCTGTAGCATGTAGAGGCACTATTAAAGATGTGCAATTCTACCTTTGAAACGATCCCACTGTCAAGCTTGGGCAAATTAATAGTTTGACTTCCTTTTTGAAATCCCATTCAGTAAAGTAAAATGTAATCCTGTGTGGAAGTCTGAGCAGGTGCTGCTTGTCTTTTCTTGTGTATTAATGTGTGCTTGGATGCTGAATTGATTGGCAAGGGTGAAACTAAAATCATAATCGAAGGCAAGGTAAATTTAGGAAAAACTGCGGGGCATATTATCAAGCCTGTGCGCTAAAATCATCGCCGCTTTATCGGCCGAAAACGGCCGATAAAGCGGCGATATTGGGCTTGATAATATGCTCTATCGAATTCCAATCGAAGCACATGTTAGATGTGAAGACATCTAACATGGGCTTCGATTGGAATTCCACAGAGCATATTATCAAGCCCATTATCGCCGCTTTATCGGCCGTTTTCGGCCGATAAAGCGGCGATAATTTTAGCGCACAGGCTTGATAATATGCCCCTCGATTTGTATATAATTCTATTTCTTGAGGTGGGAGGTCATCCATGATTGGATATCACTGAAAATTACAGTCAGAGATGAGTTGTGAGCGGTAAAAACTTTAGGTAGAGCTGAGTATCATCAGTGTATTGGTCGCTAGAAATGGTGGTGTGACTGATTGACATCCAAGGGACTCGGTGCAAAGACTGTATAGTGTGGGGAGAAGGCAGATCCCTTCTTGACACCTAATTCAGAAAGAATGGTATGTAATTATTTCTACGAGGAAAACCAATTAGGAGAACTTCTATCCACTCGTGCTGTCTTTAATAAGGACATTCGGGGAGAGTTTAGATTAACTTTGTCAAATACTACTGAAAGATTTGCTAGATGAGGGGCAAAGGTTTTTATTATGGAGGACTCATAGAGTATGACCGATTATTTCCAGCCTGGCTGTCTCTTCGCTATATCCAACTATATAATATGATTGAAATTTATTGAAAAGATAATTTCTCAATATGAGACCTGGTATTAAGCAATCAGAAAGTCTACCCTGTCTCAATTAAACCCTTATTTGGTTCATCCCTTAGAGAGCCACAGAGGTCCACATGCTTTTAAGATGATTTCCAGGAGTCATTTCTTTAAAAGAGGGAGTTCTTTGAAGCATTATGAAGGTTTACTGTTAGTTGTTGTTTTGATTAGTTTGTTCAACATGATCTCTTTGAACGATTAGAAGTCTCTGAGCTGGAGACTTTAGGTATAGGCCCTCCTCAGTGAATGAGATGAAAATATCAGTCTCTTTGATTTTCTCCACATCAAATTTTAACATTTCTTCAATCTTTTCTTTTGGACTGCTGTTCAAAAAAGAGACGAGGGCTTGTTGGCCTGCCTGACAATATCAAATAGTTCAGTAAGCCTGTTTTGACTTTATATATTTGTATGGCAAAGAACAATTAGTTTGCCTAAAAAGTCATTTTATTTTCAATTTCTGCATTCACTATAGAGATTTTCAAGGTTTTTAAAGGAGGGCCTTTGGTGGCAGAAACGCTCAAAGATCTTGAGTGTACCAAAGACTATATTTCTTGGGATTTTCGTTCTTTATTGTTTTAAAGGAGCAAAATTGTCCAGTATTTCTGACAGTCTCATTGGGCTGTGTTGTCCTACTGTTGATCTCTTGGTCACCTGGAAGAATAAGTAAATCGGAATTGACCTTTGCTTCTAAAATAGAGACATTAATCTGTTTTGTGTCTCTGACCCAGTGCTTGGTCTTCTGTGTTGACCATTGATTACTATTTTTGAGAATGCAATTTTCAAAAGGGGCTCAGGATTTGGGGTCAGGGCTTGGAAAACTGTCACCTTACCTATAAGCTGTAGTATGTCATCTTTATTATGTGTGAGTTGTTGGCACAATAGGAGAAGGAACGAGCTAGTTGATGTGGAATGAGGATGTTTCAGGCAATCAATCAATCAATCACAACATTTGTATAGAGCGCTACTCACCCGAAGGGTGTCAAGGCGCTGAGGGGGGTTGGGGGGGTTGCTACTGCTCGAACAGCCATGTCTCGAGTTGTTTCCTGAACGAGAGGTGATCCTGGGTCAGCCGTAGATGGGTGGGGAGGGAGTTCCATGTCTCGGCTGCCAGGTAGGAGAAGGATCTTCCTCCGACGGTGGATTTCCAAATTCTTGGGACGGAGGCGAGGGCGAGGCTGGCGGATCGGAGCTTGCGGGTGGGTGTGTAGAAAGTGAGGCGGCTGTTGAGGTACTTCGGGCCCTAGTCGTGGAGAGCCTTGTGTGCGTGGGTGAGGAGTCTGAACTGACGGGAAGCCAGTGCAGGTCTTTCAGGTGGGCAGAGATGTGGCTGCGGTGCGGGATGTCCAGGATTAGTCGTGCTGAGGCGTTCTGGAGGCGTTCTGGATGCGCTGGAGGCTTTTCTGGAGTTTGGCTGTGGTTCCAGCGTAGAGGGTGTTCCCGTAGTCCAGACGGCTGGTGACGAGGGCCTGGGTGACCGTCTTCCTGGTTTCAGTGGGATCCATCGGAAAATCTTTTGGAGCATGTGTAGGGTGTTGAAGCAGGATGATGAGTCTGCATTCACTTGCTTGGTCATTGACAGGGAGGAGTCCAGGATGACGCCCAGGTTGCGGGCGTGGTCCGTTGGTTTGGGTGCGCTGCCCAGGGCAGGGGGCCACCAGGAGTCATCCCACGTGGACGGGGATGGTCCGAGGATGAGGACTTCCATCTTGTCTGAGTTCAGTTTCAGACGGCTGATCTTCATCCATTCTGCGACGTCTTTCATTCCTTCCTGGAGGTTGGCTTTGGCGGTGGCAGGGTTGTTGGTGAGGGAGAGGATCAGCTGGGTGTCGTCGGCGTAGGAGATGATGTTGAGGTTGTGTTGGCGGGCGATGGCTGTGAGGGGGCTCATGTAGACGTTGAAGAGGGTGGGGCTGAGAGAGGATCCTTGTGGGATGCCGCAGATGGATTCGGTGGCCGCGGATCGGAACGGGGGAGGCGGTCTCTCTGGGTTCTTCCAGCTAGGAACGAGATGATCCACTCCAGGGCCGCGCCTTGGATTCCGGTGTTGCTGCGGCGCTGTGTCAGGGTGCGGTGGCAGATGGTGTCGAAGGCTGCTGAGAGGTCCAGGAGGATGAGGGCAGCCGTTTCCCCGTTGTTGAGCAGGGACCTGATGTCGTCGGTGGCTGCGATGAGGGCCGTCTCGGTGCTGTGGTTTGCTCGGAAGCCGGACTGTGAGGGGTCGAGGGATCCGTTGGTCTCGAGGAAGGTGGAGAGTTGTCTGTTGACGATCTTCTCGATGACTTTTGCTGGAAAGGGGAGGAGAGAGATGGGGCGGAAGTTCTTCAGGTCCGTGGGGTCCGCGGTGGGTTTCTTGAGGAGGGCGCTCAGTTCGGCAAGTTTCCAGCTCTTTGGGAAGGTGGCGGATGCAAATGAGCTGTTGATGATGTTCCGGAGTTGGGGTGCGATGGTGGAGTCGGCTTTGTTGAAGATGTGGTGTGGGCAGGGGTCGGTGGGGGAGCCGGAGTGGATGGTGTTCTTCATGCGGGTGGTGTCTTCGGTGCTGACAGGGGTGCAGGTGCAGAGGGTGGTGGTTGGGGGCGCTGGTTCGGCGGTTGGGTGCGTGGTTTGTGCGCCGAAGCTGTTGTGAATGTCGTCGATCTTGCGGTGGAAGAACGAGGCGAGGGAGTCGCAGAGGTCTTGCGAGGGAGTGATGTCGGTGTTGCAGGCGCTGGGATTTGAGAGCTCTTTGACGATGCTGAAGACCTCCTTGCTGTTGTGGACAAATAGACAAAGGAGAGTACGGCAGGGGACACGAGAGAGGGCAACAACAAGAGCAACAGGAATCACGAAGGCAGCAGCGAGGCGAGCGGCAGCGAGGGGGTTAGAGAGCCGTGCGGCGTGGGGGGTGTCCTGAGGTCCTAAGGCACAGCTTTGTCCCTGATGCCTCTCAATGTAAAGTACAGTTTTCCAATTTAACATTGGAGAACATAAGTGACTGAGTTGCGGCTAGTCTGGGTAATACTTTTTTAGAAGTCTGATTTTTCTGTAACGAAAATTACTGCACATATTGAAATAAACTAAGTCGCACTAATGAGGGCCATGGTGTTTTCCATCTTTGATGTTTTATAGTCATTTAGCAAATCAATAATATTTTTATTGTTGAGAATATTGATGTTGCTCTTGTCAATGATGTTTTTGAAAGTGTGAGTGGATATTTGGAATTGTGCCAAACAAGTTGTGTGTTTTTAAAGAATAATCAAAAGAGATCACTTCGGCATTAATCTGGACTGAGCATTTGGAACTGGAAGATACTTTCATACTAAATAGCTGCTGCGTTTTGGACTATAACTGTTATACACATTATTCTAAATGAAGACTGTCAATTCAGCCTTCGTGTATGCCGATGCAACAACAGTAAGTTTCACACAATATAGTATTTCAATTTATGAGGGAATTCTATTTTTTTTGGAAGACATTGGTCCAGAGTCCTGGTTCCATTGAAATAAAAGCTGTGTTATCGGTTGCCTCATAAAGTGCATTCTTGTGGGATTGTAATGAATGCCTCAGACTGTTGCCTTTGTTATATATCATTTAGGGCATATTTATGAACACCTAGTGCTGCTGGAGCACTCCCTTTTGTGACGCTTTGCCGGATCCAGCTACAAAATCATATTTATGATGGCCTCATAGATATTGAGTAAGAGGAGGCAGTGCAAATCACTGCATTGCCTTACTCTGCATTAGGGAGGCATTCCCATGCAACACCCATGAATTTTGATGCTTCCACAGATTTACAAAACCAATGCAAACTTCGACATGCCCCAAAACCTAATGTCTCCCCAGGGAAGGTGCAACGAGGAGAAATAGCTTTATTTGCCCTCATTTTTACCTCTATTCAAGTAAGAGGAAAAAGCCTCCCAGGATTGTTTTTGTGCAGTAAGGTGCCCCTTTGCTGCACAAACACAATCCTGCAGACACCACAGACACCCTTGCACCAAGGTCCAAGGTTGTCTGAGTTGACGCTAGGCTGCCTAAAAGCCGCCAGCGCAGGGGCAAAAGGATTTATTGGATAAATACAATGTATTCCTGTCCTGTCACTTCAACTTAGGGCCTCACAGCAAGGTGACTTGCTGCGCAGGCCTCCACCTAAACCTCTTGGATGAGGCCTTTAATGTTTGTGACTGCAGTTTCAATATAAATTAAGGATGTGAATAATTTTAATGAGTGAGGCCTTCTTTTAAAAAAAGTTCATTTGAGGTGCACTGGAAGTAGTGGTGTGGCAGGGCTGCAGCATCCTCAGACCTGGATAAATTCCATCAGGATAATAGACAGCAAGAAGAAATAATTTATTTTATCATGCACTAGCTCCACGTCCAAATAGAATGAAAGGTCATTAGTAATTAAGTTGACCCAAACCCCTCTATGTATTATTTTAAATGTATGTTTACATTGGTCTTTCTTTAAGACGATGGCATTTTCTAAATTAAGAATTAGCTGCACTCGTCATGAGAACCTAGATAGAGTGAAAAAAGAGACACACAAATAGTGTCCTAAGATGCGCAAATGTATAAAGCTGTTATTTGAAAATGCAATCGGAAGGACATTTGAATATATTAAAAAAGAAAAACATGGCAAATTCATTTACCATTGTGTATATATAAAGTTAAAACCTCATCGACTTGTTAAGGCCCTTTTTAACACCTTGGCTGCTAGGTGTTTTCCCCTCCTGTGCTGACTTTTTTTGATGATCATTTTGCATGACGAGCTCAGCTCGTCATCAGCACAGCTCAACCGTGCCTCATGACGAGCTGAGCTCGTCATGAGCATGGAAGGGGTTAAAGTAAAACTGCCAGAATTGCAAACAAACGAATCGGTGTATGTTGTGACATTATTTGGTTAGAATAATGATCTTCATACTATATATTTCATTTAACATTTTGATATTGTAACTTCAACATATGCCATCCCTGGGCATATTGGTCCCAGTTAACCTTGACCGTAATGTCTTACATTACGCCATATCATTACAAAAAGTGGTCTATAGTGCTAGTCTTTGCCTGTGTGGTGGAATTCATTTTCTGACCTGTGCACCAGGTACATAAATAGATAGTATCATCATAGTATTAGATGCCATTAAACTGCCAATTAGGACAGCACTTTTTGTTATCTCACTCGGCCTGATTAAATAACTACAGCTATATAGTGTTCCCTATAAAAAAATAGCTGTTTTTATTGTTTAGACTGGTTGAATTGATTTAAGAAAAGTGTCACAAATATACTGCTTCTCAAACCGTGCACACAGTAGACAACTGTTAAAGTATCACCACTCAAATATGTATATAGGAGAACCTAGACATCTTAATTTTAGAAAAAGTCCAGTCAAATGTAAAACAGTAGTAAACATGTACCCTGCACTTATCAGTATCTGTATGCATTCCCAGCAGTGGGCCTGGAAAGCTGCCCCAGATGTCGATATTCGGGCATGCTATTGGGAGTGCCATGTGACACATTCCTCTGGCTATTGTCCCTGTGCATAAGTCTACCTAACGTAACAAAGGAACAAGAGGAAACTAGAATGCTATGGGGTCAGGGGAGCGACTACTCTTTGCGGGCACTTCCTGTTTGCGTTTGAGATTGTGATTCAGTGCACAATTCTGCTTAGTTCGAATTATCCTCTCCATGTGTACAGGGGGGTCAGATCAAAACCTCACTCTAAGTAACTGTGTATTTTTAAAAGTAGGTATTTGGGTAAGTCTTTATATTACTCTTTATTTATTTATTCCCGGTTTTTTTCAATACCGCAGAGATACTCTGGACGAATGTAAGAGCACTTTAGAGATAGGAAGGATAATTTTACGACTATGAATTAATATTCACTTGTATGAACAGGCAGAGATATCACATTCGATCAGATAACAGTAACGCGTGCTAAAAATATTTGAAGAAATAATTGTTGTATTAAGGGGCTAGGTGAATCACAAATACCTAAGGAGAATTATTGTAGATGTGAGAAGGGTCTGTGCTCTTAATAAAAGTACACGGTACTTAGGTATAATTACAATTGTTACTGAAAACCTACCTGTAAGTCCCTAGTATATGGTAGGGCATGCAGGTTTGGAGGCCCAGAAGATTTAATGTAGCTAAGTGTGCACTACTGTGGTGCCCGCTGTCATTGTAAAAAAAGCCCTGCCTTTCAGGCTAATTTTAAACTTAAGTCATATGCAAATGCGACTTTGGAATTAAAGGTACATCTAAAGTCTCATACCACCTTATTTTTACATGTAAGTTAGCCCTAATGCGGAAATAGCGGAAATGGGCACATTACCAGACCATTAAAAAGGGAAACGGGAAAATCCATATCAAGAATGTGCTCTGTCATGTGAAGCAATGGACACCCTTTTTCTATATATGTGGTGGAGAAAGTAGGGTTTTAATCCTTGATTTCCTGTAATTCCCCTTAGAAGCTGGCTCCATTGCCTATCAACAGCTTTTACCCTACTTAAGAACCTGCATATTTATGTAATATTTATGTAATATTATGTAATATTTATGAACTACACTACAGCACCTAGGCTGTAGTGTAGTTCCTATATTCCCAATAGGCTCTGCACATTGGAATAATATATTCTATAGATTTGACGTAGGACTTAGGTCGACTAGGTCTCTATCAAATATATTAGACTTAATTGTGAGTGCCAGCTAGCTAAAAGGTCACTAGAAACTTTCTTGAATACACAAGAAGGGATTCGTTTCTGACAACTGCATAAACATGACAACTTTGTTTCCCCAAGAATAAAACTGATCTTCAGAGTCATGGAAACAATAGATAGATATTTTACTCAGTCAATCGTGCATACTTCGTTTCATCAGAGGTGCAGAGAAATAGAGAGACAAGCGTTTTCAATAAAAGTATTTATTGAACAGTCTTCTTTCTCATGCAGAAGAAATGAACTGCTACAATCGTAATACTGCCTGTAAAGTATAATGCGTACAGCAAGAAGAGTATTATGAAATAATACTGTAAAAGCTTGGTATGGTTTCTAAGCCATAAAATACATACATAAATAACAAAGACTAAAAGTACTCAACTGGTGTTTCTAAAATACGCCTACCCCGATGTACCTAACCTCAGTCTAGTACGAGGGAAGAAGTAAGTATGTGTTTAGTTTCTTTGCCAAGAATCTATCCAAGATTTCTCTTAGGGTCTAATCAGCTCCATACCTTGGTTTTTAGAATGAAGGAGGTCTGGTATCTCTGTCTCCGAACTCGATTTCCCAACACCCCGAAGTGGATCTTGGAAACACTGGAGCTGGATTCTCAGCGAGAGAAAGGCAGCCTCTTTGTCAGTGCGTCAGCTGGAGGGTCGGCTTCCTTCGGCACTTGCTGTAGCGAGATGCTTCAGGCAAGAAGATAGTCAAACTGCTCCAAAACACCGCTCGTTTGCTAGGGCAAGTGTAGGCGTATTTATACATTGAAGGTGCCTGGTTTGACGTAAAGTCGGACATAATAACATCACCAAAGAACCCCAAGGGAATGGTAGTTCTTTGAAAATGCCATGATTTCTAGGACAAATAAATATTCAAGAAAGGGAATGTCCCTGACTGTTGAAGCCGAGTTTTCCAAGAAATCATTGTGGCTTTTTGGAACTAGTGGAAGTAGCCATGCCTGTATTTGGATTGGATGGGTTATGTCTAAATATGGTTATGATCGTGAGGCCTACATAGGGGTAATGTGAATTATACCTATAAAAGGGCATGAATCGGTAAAATTACACTAGGGTCCTAAAACGCTATACAACACCCACTCCACTTTATTATGTTCGATATTACTAAATACTAAGAAAAAACATATCTAAAGCATGTGTTTACATCCCACCCACAATACATAAAATGCATTTGAAATGGTTGTTCATGAAAATGAGCATTTGTGCATGTGAAAGAACATTATTTTCATTCAAAACATGTAGTGTGACAATGGAAAAATGCTTATCAGAATAAGTCATGAAAAACATTTATGAAATGGCTCTGAAATACCGAAGAAAGGTCAAGACCATTCCATGACAGAATATAACATTTTTTGTGGCCAAGGTCAAATATTGTCTTTTTGGAAGTGTCCAAAGACTTCTTGTTCTCTAAGAATACTTCTACTTTGAGCAGATTACTTTGTGCCCCTAAAACAAAAAATCAATTTGGGAAAAGTTAATTCGAAGAAAAATAGAGTTCTAAAATTAGAAGTTGTGTTTTGAAAAGTGAAGGTCAAATTCAGAATTCATCAAAACGCTGTGTGCTAACTTCAAAAGTCACTATCGATGTTGGAAGAAACCATCCATTCTTCTAAGTTTGTAAAGAATTTGCCTATTATTGTATGTGAAAGTTGGACTACCTCGTTTGGCAGATCAATATTACACAGATGAGAAGCATCGCCATAAGCGTCAGTCACATTAGCAATGTTCGCAGTAGATGGTACCTGTTTGCCTGTCAGTCCACGTATCTCACTATCAGCTGGTTGTGCTGGTGAGCCCTTCATGAATGCCGTCATCAGGATAGGTACCCGTTTGGGACAACACAATGCATGAGCCATTACCGAACCAAACAAAGCGTCAACATCCTTTGGCAGTGCTGATGGAAGTGTTAGACAGAGGTCTAGCACACATTCTTCTCCACATAGCAGGCATCGTAGAACAGGTAAGATGCAATCTTGCCAGATTAGTCTGAATGAAAGAAACAATGTGGTACTCAGATCTCTTAAATGAGCCAAGCCCAAAATTTCGATTATGCGCTCACGACACTTCATTGCCAGGAGAGTGTTATCAATGGTAATCTGGGTGTCGTTGGTGGATTGGCTTGCCATATCGAAGCAGAGGTAGCAAAAATAAAATTCCTGCTGCGAGTCCCAAAATGAGAGGCAGTCCGCCAAACACCGAGTGCATGAAGGTTGGAAATATGCTCAGGAATGCTTCAAAGGGTGCTAACAGTCCCGAAAAAATCGTCTTAAATACATGTACAATACCACTGGTATCAGACATGTTTAAGATACAACCTAACATTTCTGTGAAATGTATGGGGCAGTTTGTTGATAATAAGGCATGTATCTCGGCAGAGGACCTTGCAACTTGCAGATCATACGTCTCTTTGGATGAGGACAGTGGCACATTTTTTTGTAAAAGAATGGGTTTCATTCTGCTTAAAGTATCAATTCGAATAGAAGAGATGTTTAGTGAAGGCCATAACGGCGACTCCCCGTCTTTCCTGCTTTTAGGAAACAATACTTGCATACAACAAGTGACATCGAGACACACTTCCGAGATAGGCAATTTCTGGCATCATTCCACAACAGCTGTGATCATGCAACATTATGTAGCTCCCATTGGAAAGCTGACTAAAATTGGATCTATCACTGCTGCCGGAGAACCTTGCAGGTGGTAGGATAAGTTGGTCGACGAACCATCACAGGTTCTGTGTAAATTAATACCCTGACATAAAAGTGTACTGCTTTGTGCGCTGTTACATTGTGTACCACTAAGAAATACTTCTTTTCCCCCACTCCAACATTTGTGTGTGTATGGTAAATCGCAGGTTGACTTTATGTATTCTTTACCCAACCTTTCATACAGGCCTGCTGGTATGTGTTTCAAGCAATATTGAAACTGGAAAATCGTCACTGGCAGCGTAATGGTGCCATGTATTATCGATTCTATGGCTGATTTCTCAGAAACAGTCAATGGTAATCTTTCCAGTTTTTCTATGCTCAGCACCGTATAGTCTGCTCCCCTTCGTGCCAATTTGATTTGTTTATCTGTAAGGTTAAATCCAGTAAACAATGAAGTGGTGTTGATTAGACGCCAAGGCACATAGCCTGAACGAAGATTTTGTAAAGTCCAACTCGCCGCATCATAGAATGCAATTGAGACTGTCCATGTTGTAACATGAGCAAGTCCTGTTCCATTATGTCTATGGCAGAGGATACAATGCTGTCCAAAGAATAATTTCTGGATGACAGAGTTGTTGACCCATTGTCAACTACAGAGAGAGATTTGGTGGCGTTGGACAATGTTCCCATTGATTGAAAGTATAAACCTTTCTAGGGTTTGCAGATTTGTGCAAACAATGATGACCATAGTGATTGTAACAATGCATTTGTTCATAGTCTGATGAACTTTCTAAATATTCATGGTTTGTAAATGTTGCTGACATTTCTGAGTCTGACATCATATTATCAACGGTCTCAAAGTCCCAATCATCAGAAAATGTGCTGGGTGAAACAAAGTCACTCAAGGAAACCTTAAATTGGTGTGAAATCTTCAACAGCTTGGCAGGACCCTAAATATCATAATCAGTACTGTCCCATGCTATACCACCAGGTATCGCAACAGCTGTGATGTTCACTGATGACAGGTCTCTTTGTTCACAATGAGATGATTTGTGTGGCTTCAGGAGCAAGTTGATGTTCTTACTTGCTGTGTCCATTTTACTATATTTTCCATCTATCAGCTTTCCCAAACTTAAAACAAGAATGAGCCAAAGTAGGAGAAAATGTACGCCTAACATAATCCAAAATTCAACCCATGGGGAAACCAGATAAGTCTTTTCTAGTTGCTGAAAAAGTTCTGTTACTCCGTCTTTAAAAGTTTTATTTACTGGCGTTGTTTCGGGTTCACTGGGATCCTCAGAAAATGTATCAAAGTTGATGAAATAGCCAGAAGCAATTCTGTCAATTATTGGTATTGCAGCCGGATTACCATCGCTGGAGCTGCTTGGTCCCTTGTCATATTAGTATAGTCCGAGGTTATATCATTGTTGACAGGAGCTTCTTGACAAACTGTTATTTGGGTTTCTAGAGGCACAAGTTCCATGGCTTTGTTGCATAGTCCTTCTTTTCTTACTGCAGATTCTTCAGTTTGAACCTCTTGGATAGTAGCCAGATTTGGTCATCTGCTACATCTTGGAGTCCACTGGGCCTACTACTTATTATCGACCACATGATGTGGTTTTACCAGATCGATGGACACAAACCGGTTCTCCTTTCTTCCAGCAAAGGGCGGCAGTAACACTGCTCTTGATCAGTGGATTGCTAGTACAGGTACTGGTTTTCTGTAAGAAGGCCCAAATTCCTTCTTATCCGCGATTTTTTCTCTGACTAGATCCCCAATCTTTGGTTGATGAAAAAACTGAGTAAAAATGTGTGAATCTATCGAGATTAGTAGTTTAACGTAGTTCAAGCTGTGCATCAGGTCAGGGAGTAACAGATGTTCACTACTCGCTCAATTAAGATAAAAATGTCTTCGCCATGTGGGCACTCCCTGACAAATTTTGGTGTCCAGTCTTTTTCAGCGAGAAGAATGTCATAACCCTTAGGGAGCTTCTCCCAAAAGAGTGCACTTTCCTAGTTATGATCCCTCCATCCGGAGTGTTACTTCATATAACTTATGGGGTACACTAATCCTGGTATCATCAGTTTCTACTTGAATGTACTCATTCAAGTCCACTGTCTCCAGATGATCCTTCAAAATTCTGCGAGCAATGGTAACTTCTGATGCGCTGTCCAGCATTGTCTGGACCCACTCCCCGTTCTTGAGTTGTGTCCTCAAGATGATCGGCATGTCTGATTTTTAGACCCGCTACCTTCTTCTTGGTGAATTGGGTTTTCTTGTTTTTTGTAACGTGTTGATCGTCTTTGGACTTTATGCGCTCTTCCTTGTGTTCCGACTGTCCTCTTCTTTCCAATTTCTGTGAGGAAGTCTGAAAGGTACAAGAGGAACGTGTATCAGTATCTTGATATCTTTCAGGTTTTCTCAAATTATCCCTATTCCTGAGGTTATACCTCTCTTCAGAGGGATCCTTGTGAGGAGACCTACCTCTGGATTGAGAACACTTCTCTTTAGGAAGTGTCTGTCTAGTATTTTCCCACTTCTTTTTAGGAGTAGAGAGAGTTTTTTTTAATAAAAACCTTTTCAGGATTTTCTGATAGTTGGGGCTTTACTGGTTTCCCACCCAAACTATCTCTACCTAGTTCTTCATAGGATTTTTCTATTATTTTGGCCAGTTCATATGGTTGCTCAGTTACATCAAGTTCTTTGAATTTTTGGCAGATTGCCACGGATGCTGCTTCACCTTTAATATTAGCTAATATTATAGCTGAGACCTGTTTGAAATCTTTAAGTAATTTCATACCCAGATTTAAAGCAGGCTCTTCATTTTTAATTTGTTTCAGGAGGTCTGGTATTACTGCCATAGATGGAACACCATGACTTTTTGTGTAGATTGCAGCAAAGACTGTAACCCAAGTGTCGCAGTCCCCCAGGTGTGGTGCGATCCCCATTGGTAAACAGATTGTTAAAATTCTGTGTTTCCCATGAGGTATACTATCTGGAAATACTGCCTCTATTTGAGTAATTTGTTGCACTAACCAGAATGGAATTTGTTCCCTTTTTGAGAGCAATTTACCAATGACTTATTTTATAGTCTGTGGTGTCATTTTATTTGTGTTCACCTGGTAATCGTGCTATTCTTGCGCCTGGAGTGTGCAGAACATCACGGGCTGCGAAAGCGCCCTGTTCAAGGTTGCGGTTACTCCGCATTTTACCTTGTCAGGATTGCTGATTTACCGTCCACCTGGTAGCTCAGTGGCATTTCGAGAGGCTCTCCCTGAGGCGGTTAGTTCACTAGCAGTAGGGTCTGCCAATTTTTCTATCATTGGTGACTTGAATCTCCATTTTGACACTTTGTGTCTTTCTTCTGTGGGAGGGATGGTGGCGGACCTTGAGGCCCTTCAATTGTTCCAGCTGGTCTCGGACCCGACTCATAGTGGTGGCCACACTCTGGACCCCTTTTTTTCTAACTTAGAAGGGGTTACAGTGCCCCCCCCCCCCTGACCTGGTCAGACCACTCACTCGTGACCATTCACTGTCTTCTTGATGAAGCCCCACTTAAGGTGCCACTGCGAGCCATGCCCAGACTGCGCTGGAGCAAATTAAAGGCGGAAGATCTCCACCGCCTTCTCACTGACGACCCACTGGGTGCAGTGGAGAACGTGGAGTCTGGTTATGACCATTTCTGCGGATGGGTAACCAGGGCCCTCGACTCCCTTATCCCGATGGTTTCCAGTAAGTGTGGCTCCCGCGCCCCCAGTCCCT
Source organism: Lissotriton vulgaris (assembly GCF_964263255.1). NCBI lineage: Eukaryota > Metazoa > Chordata > Amphibia > Caudata > Salamandridae > Lissotriton > Lissotriton vulgaris. The sequence goes on from NC_141687.1 coordinate 495,465,949, forward strand.
GGTATGATGGCAATCTGAGGGCTCTGAAAAGTGTCTGCAGACGTGCAGAGAGAGACTGGAGGAAGAGGTATGACAGCAGCAAAAAAACCCTGTATATGGCTGCGGTCAAGTCTTATCACCGCGCGGTTTGTAGAACCCGGGCTGAATACTACGCTCTGGAGTTTCGCAATAGTGGGAATCCTGTTAAAACCATCTTTAAGGCCCTTAAAGACCTTGTGGCAAGGAAGCCGGCCGGTAACTCCATCAGCTCCAATACTCATTGTGAAGCGCTGGCGGCTTTCTTCCTGGAGAAGGTCCAGACCATATATAGGGCCTTCCCCTCCTCCACTGCACAAACCAGTATGGGGCCTCCCATCCGGTTGGATCAGGTGGTGCTAGACTCTCTCCCCTCTCTCTCTTTGGAGTCTTACACGGCCTTGGCTCTCCGAGTTAAGTCGGGGTCGCCGGACGACCCGCTCAAGCCACCTATGTTTAGAGACCAGGTTTTTGCTCGCCCGGTTTGCGACTTAATCAACACGTCGCTATCATCAGGCCAGGTGCCTTTGAAATGGAAGCATGCGGTAGTAATGCCCTTTTTGAAAAAAACATCTCTCGACCCTACAAAATCGGAGAACTACCGCCCGATTTCGCTTCTCCCGTGGCCAGCCAAACTCGCGGAGGCGCATGTCAACACCGCCCTCACTGGTCATCTGTCGCGTGCCAACATTCTGGACGACACCCAGAATGGTTTTCGGGCTGGCCACAGTACGGAGACAGCACTGTTATCTATGGTCGAGCACCTTCGGGTAGTTCTGGATGCAGGCCAAACGGCGGCGCTTGTTTTGTTAGACCTAAGCGCCGCCTTTGACACGGTCTCCCATGACATTCTCCTGCAACGTCTTGAGGAGATAGGGGTGATCGGCACTGCACACCAGTGGTTCCGTTCGTTTCTCAGGGATCGTTCCTTCTGCGTGGCGTCCCCGCCCTACCAGTCCAAATGTCATCCTCTGTCTCTTGGGGTCCCACAGGGTTCCTCGCTGAGCCCCACGTTGTTTAACATCTACGTGAGGCCGCTGGCTGAGGTTGTGAAGCTCTGTGGTATGACCAGGGTGTCGTACGCAGATGACACCCAGCTAGCGGTCACGATCAGCGGGGACTCTGGGGTGGATGCCCCAAGATTCAGAGAAGGACTCAGGGCGGTGGCTGGTTGGATGACGTCCAACTGTCTCCAACTAAACGCCAAAAAAACGGAGGTGATGATCTTTGGGAAGCAGACGGACCTATGGGGAGATACTTGGTGGCCCTCTGAGCTGGGGCTGACCCCCACTCCGGTTGCGGAGATCAAAAACCTTGGTGTTTGGCTGGACCCTTCCCTCAACTTCGTTGGCCACACCAAAAGGACGGCGGCTTGCTGCTTCGGCATCCTGCGCAATCTGCGCCCTGCCCTTAAATACTTCGATGTCGCAACTCGTCAATTGGTGGTGCAAGCAACGGTTTTGGCGCGGTTGGACTATGCCAGCTCCCTTTTTATAGGATTAAACCAGGCTGAGTTAACCCGACTTCAAAGAGTGCAGAACGCTGCGGCCAGAGCGATCGTAGGTCTTCCTAGGTTTTGCTCGGCCGGTCCATCTTTGCGAGCCTTGCATTGGTTACCCGTTAGGCAGCGGATCCACTTTAAAGTTTTGTGCCTTTCCTTCAAAATTCTGAAGGGCCTATCACCTCCCTTACTGCAGCAACTCTTGCGCCCTTACATCCCGGGCCGCACTCTGCGCTCGCTAGACCAAGAATTAGCGGTAGCCCCTCGGTTCAAACTCAGTCGGGTGGGGGGTCGCTCTTTTAAGGTGCGGGCAGCCGCACTCTGGAACGCTCTCCCTTTGAAACTCCGGACCTTTGGTGACCTGCTCTCCTTCTGCAAGGCCGCTAAAACTCATTTATTTTCTGAGCTTTGTTAAATCCTTCACTCCCCATTTTCTTAATAATTATTTCTGTTCCCCAGTTGTGTAGTGTTCGCCACCTTGTCGGTGCGCCAGGACGCTCCTTCGCTGGAGCAGCCGTGCGCAATACAAATAGCACTAACATAACATAACATAACATAACGTAAGGGGTTTGCTGTGGAATCCTTATAGGAGGTTGGCCTGCTGGAGTCCGTATGACATATTGAACTAATTGTCTATGTATTTTTATTAGTTGTTTTAGTTGAACTAATAGTTCTTCACTAGACATTTCTTCAATGTCAGGATGAGGTGTGTAGCTGGCTAGTACCAGCCATGTTGCTCCAGGTCTACCTAGTGGACCAAGCCTTGTAATGTGATTTTGATGTTGTAGGGAGCCTTCAAACCAGAGCTGATGCTCTTGGTAAGTAAGTGGAATTTCAGTGTCCTCAAAAGGAACGTATTCCGTGTGTGGATCCTCTACTTTGTAAAAGTGGAAAACATGTGTTACTGGATTTGCTTCAGGGAAAACAATCCATGACTAGAATACGCCTGTCTGCCGATATTCATGTGCGTCTATGACAAAGATGACCCTACTACCTCTTGATAATAGGCCATTTGTTATAAGCTTTATAGTTATGGTTATCCTTAAATTTTCCGGGATGATTACAGCATCCGGGTCATTTTGTTGGAAACCTGTAATGTCTAAACCCGGTTGGGATGCAGTTCTTGCAGCTCCCCCGTTCTCGTCGTCACTCATTTTCTTGACTGAAAATTTGCAGAGCAAGTTTCAAGGAAACAAAGATAAGGTGCACAATATTTTGGAACACTGTATCTTTCAACGCTGCATCAAACCGAAAACTAAGCCATATAATACATACATAAATTACAAAGACTAAAAGTACTCAACTGGTGTTTCTAAAATACGCCTACTCCGATGTAGCTAACTTAAGTCTAGTGCGAGGGAAGAAGTAAGTATGTGTTGAGTTTTTTTGCCAAGAATCTATCCGAGATTTCTCTTAGGGTCTAATCAGCTCTGTACCTTGGTTTTTAGAACGAAGGAGGTCTGTTTTCCCTGTCTCCGGACTCGATTTCCCAACACCCCGCAAGGGGACCTTGGAAACACTGGAGCTGGATTCTCAGTGAGAGAAGGGCAGTCTCTCTGTCAGTGCGTCAACTGGAGCGTCGGCTTCCTTCGGCACTTGCTGTAGCGAGATGCGTCGGGCAAGTATATAGTCGAACTGCTCCAAACCACAGTGCGTTTGCTAGGGCAAGTGTAGGCATATTTATACCTTGAAGGCGCCTGTTTGACGTAAAGCTGGACATAATAACATCACCAAAGAACCCCAAGGGAATGGTAGTTCTTTGAAAATGCCATGATTTCTAGGACAAATCAATATTCGAGAAAGGGGATGTCTCTCACTGCTGAAGCTGAGTTTTCCAAGAAATTGTTGTGGCTTTTTGGAACTAGTCGAAATAGCCATGCCTGTATTTGGACTGGATGGATTATGTATAAATATGGTTATGAACGCTATGCCCATATAAGGGTAATGTGAATTATACCTATATAAGGGTATGAATCGGTAAAATTACACTAGGGTCCTAAAACGCTATACAACAGTGCCCCAGGGTTAGGGTGCCTTGTAACTGTAAGGAGGAACATGATAGAATATGTTTTATGTGCCTTGGTAAGAGAAAAACAGCCAATTTAATTTCCTCCCAATGTAGCACAATAGATCCAAGAGCTAAAATGGGAATACTGTATCAAAGTGTAACTGTTGAAATAAAAGAACTGAGAAATATATTGTCACAATGACAGTTAGAATAAACTCAACAACTTGCCACTGTTACATTTATTATAACTATCACACAAAAGAGGTTATAGAACTTTCTTTTCCGTCAGCCAAAATCCAGCCTTTTAGCAGCCCTGCTCTGATTGTTCAGTCTCTGCCAGACTGAGCCAAGCTGTCTTAATGAGGTGTGAAGTGGCCTGAGTAGAGAAACAGGATTTCCTGTTGGGAGGAGAACTACAAACTGTAGAGAAAAAAGCAGGATGGGGGTGGACTAGCCAAACTTGTCTTGAAAGAAGAATTGACTATTTAGGGCAACACAGGCTCACCCCCACATCATGCAACCCTCCCCCAGCCAGACAGGAGCCCCATGCCAGTGATTTGGGTTAGTCAGCTGTACCCTCCAGGAGAGCGCTTCTTCCATTTTGCATTTTGGAAGAATAATTGGCAGTATGGTGAGTGTTAACCCCCTGGGTGTCATCCAAGAACAATAGATAACTATGGGACAGCTGCACAGCAACTCAGGTCTATACTTGGCATAATCAAGAGAAGAAGTACTGCTCTGCTGGAACCCTGGATCTGCATCCCAAGATCACGGTATTCATAAGGACTGCACCTTCAGCACAATTTGGAACTACAGCCCTAGGGACTTTGACTTGGTTAAAAAGGATTAAGGAGGTATACCCTCTAAGCAACAGGTACAAAAGTGCTACAAAAGATCTGCTGCCTGAAACAACAAGGAGAAGAAGGACTGCCCTGCTGGCAACCTGATCTGCAACCAAAGACTTCCATCTGCAGGACTGAACCTGCTGCACAATATGGTACTACATCTCTAATTACTTTGCCTGGCTTCACAAGAATTATGGAGTGGACTTCTTGAAAGCTATCGATCAACAGAGGCAACCTGCATCATCTTCCCCAACAAGCCCCCATCCTGGAGTGTGTCCATTATCCTTTTAATGATTTGGCCAGATGCATTGTGAGAATTGTAGTCCCAAACTCCCAAGGACCATCTCAGATCTTCTAGACCCTTGGATTGACATTGTGGACATGTTAAACCCACAATAGGCACTTCAAAAAGATGTTCCAGAAATTTGGAAAAGTTTGGAGCAACGTTTGTAAAAAGCTCCATAAAATGACCAGGTGAATTGTGGGATTGGTAGTCCCAGACCCCAAGAGGCAGACCAGAGTATCTGAACCTTTAGCTGGTCATGTGGAACACTTTCCTGCATCAAGAAACACTTCTGGAAGTAAGTGCAAAAGTGTTACATCGTGAGTGACCTAAACTCGGGACTTTGTTGTGGTCCAACATCGCCTTTTTTAGCCCTTTGTGGACTATTTGCTTCTAAGTGCTAGTTATACTTTTAATCTTTAGAAATTCACATCTATGGTTCTCTACATTTGATTTTTTTCGTTTTGGTGTCTGTTTGTTCATAAATAGACAACCTATTTCTATAAATTGGTGTTGGATTTTCATTGTGCATTGTGCCTTTCTTATTTAATATATTGATGTTTTTCAATGCTTTTTACACCTGTTTCCTACTGGTCAGCTGCCAAGGGTTGAGCGAGGGGATCATTTATTGAGACCTTGACTGAATCAATCAATCCATTTGTAAAGTGCACTACTCACCGTGATGGTCTCAAGGCGCGGGGGCGGGGGTGCTGCTACTGCTCGAACAGCCAGGTCTTGAGAAGTCTCCTGAAGGTCAGCAGGTCCTTCAGGAGAGAGGGTGTTCCAATCCTTGGCAGCGAGTTGGGAGAAAGATCTGCCACCGGCGGTTGCTCGTTGGATGCGGGGGACGGTTGTGAGGGCGAGGTCAGTGGAGCGGAGCTGGCTGTTTGGGGTGTAGAAGGTGAGTCGTTCATTGGAGTACACTGGTACTATGTTGTGGAGTGCATTTTGAGCATGGGTGAAGAGCTTGAAGGTGATCCTCTTGTTGATGGGGAGCTAGTGTAGGCCTTTAAGGTGGGCTGTGATTTGACTGTGGCGGGGGATGTCAAAGATGTGGCGTGTGGAGGCGTTCTGTATGCATTGTAGTCATTTCTGGAGTTTGGCAGATGCTCCTGCATAGAGGGCATTGCCGTAGTCCAGCTTGCTGCTGATGAGGGCCTGGGTCACCGTCCTTCTGGTTTCGGTGGGGCTCCATCGGTAAATCTTGCCGAATGAGCGGAGAGTGTTGAAGCAGGAGGAGGAGACTGCGTTTAATGGCTGGGTCATAGACAGCAATGAGTCCAGGATGACCCCCAGGTTGCATGCGGGGTCGTGGGTGCAGGTCCCAGTACGGCAGGCCTACATGAGTCGTCCCAGGTGGAGGGGGTGGATCCGATGATGAGGACCTCCATCTTGTCCGTGTTCAGTTTCAGATGGTCTTCCTCATCCATTCGGCAATGGCCTTTATGCCTTCGTGGAGGTTGGTTTTGGTGGTGGTGGGGACCTTGGTGAGACAGTGAAACAGTTTACTATGTTACGGCATGTTGAGTATTATACAACCTGTTTTTTTATACTTCTTTTTCTGAAAATTAAGATAAATATGAAATTTCAACAATTTAGTCTAGCTTTTCTATTACTAACTCTATATACATGTATCTTGATGTGTATATGTATATATCTATTACCTACTGGCAGTCGCCAGTAGGTAGTTATAGTTAGGATTTTTTTCAATGTTAAATCTCAAAATTCGATTTGGAATAACTTTGGCACCGGTTGACGAATCTGCCTGAAAATTTCCTGAAAATGGCCTCGTCGAGCTCCGGTCCTTCCTTGAAAGTTTGGGGGGGATACGTCAAGCGGGGGCCGAGATAAAAGGGGGGTCCCAAAACGCGTTTTCCCCATGTTAATTTCCATAGGGCGATCGATTTCACTTTTAGCCCGAACGGCTGAATGGATTTTCACTAAACTTGGCAAAATTGTAGGGACTGGTAGCCCGATGTGCCTTTGCTATGTCTCAAGATATGTGCTCCAGTGGATTTTGAGTAATTTAGGTTAAAAAAAATATATATATCTATAGGCGCTCTCCGGTGCGCGCACCGGAGAGCGCTCCAGGCGCGCCACGCGACTTGCGCGCAGAAAGCTGATTGGCTCTCAGTTGTCTGTAAACATTCGAAACAGTCTGGAGCAGCCGCCATCTTGTGTCTCGGTAGGATCGAGACACGAGAGGTGGGCAAAACAAAGAGGGAAATGACCATAAGGGGGCAGGGTAGACCCCCCCTTGACCCCCTAGGTTTGATGTGGGGGCTATAAAAGGGCCCCGCGGGGCATTTAAAATATTTTTTTTTTTCGTTTTGCGTGGGGGAAGCGCCCGGTACGCGCAACAGGTAGCGCACCGGGGAGCGTAAAATGAAGGAAAAAGGTGACAGAGTTTATAAAAAAAAGAAGCCTTTATTTAGAAATTGGAGGTAGTTCTAAAAAGAACTTTTTATTTCTTCTTTTTGTTGTTTTATATTTTTTTTGTGTTTTTTGAACATTTTGTACTTTTTTTGGCTTTTCAAAACAGTTTTATATTTTTTTGTATTTTTTTAGGGGGAGAAACAAAAAAAGGGAATTGAAACTGGCTCAACTGGAGCAAAAAAACAAAAAACCCAAAAAATTACTTCTTTTTGGGGCACTTGTGATTATCACCTGCAAGGACGATGAGCTTTACGCTTTTTTCACCATAGGCGATAAGCTTGCCACATGCAGAACAAGTGATTTTAAAATCAGCAAATCTTGGCTGAATACAAGGCATCATCTCTGATGTTTCTGGTCCCGATGAAGTGGGTTGGGTTCTTTGGGAGGTGGTCCTTGACGACTGGGGGAGGTTACTGGCCAGTTCCCTGAACTCTGCACGAGAGTAGTTGTTTGGGTGCTTTCGGATCATATGACGAATCATGGTATGGTTACCAAATGAATATTTTTTGTTTGGGTTGCCCCGTGAAAGTTCTTCATTGCAGATTAGGCAAGTTACCTTGGCCGCATTCACTTTTTTTTTGCCCTCTGGGATTGAAAAAAACTCCCATACAATGTGTGGCTGGGGTTTGTATGGGGTATTTTCTTCAGGCAGCCATCTTCTCCTCCCCTCCTCCTCTTCCTCTTCCTCCTCCTCCTGTTCTTGACCACCAATAAAATTTGGAGCTGGTCCTGTTGGTGGTGGTGGTGGTGGTGGTGGGGCAGATGCACCAGCTGCTGCTGCTACTGAAGCCATTATTAAGATCAAAAAGGTACAGAGATGTACAAACAGGTCTTCCTCAGTCAAAGGACAAAGTCAGAATAAGGAAAAAAGGTGGGGTCTTTCATCATTTTGAAAAAAAACTGTCCTGAACCAATGAGAAGTGTTATTTTCAGGTCACAAGACCAGGGGCTTCATCATTATGAAACTAAAACTGTTATGAACCAATGAAAAGTGTTATTTTCAGGTCACATGACCCGCGGGTCGCGTAGCGTAAGCGCGTCGGATGTTTACGTTGCGCGATCGTATTTGCTCGAGTACTTCCGGGTGCGCTTACGCCGTGCGTATCACGCGGACGCGGCTACGCGATACGTCATGATCATGTTTTCGTTCGCGATATTGGCGCTTACGAGACGCTCCCCGGAGCGCGCCCGGGGGCGCTTTATAAAAGTACGCTTTTCGGGGCGCTCCCCGGGAAGCGCACCGGAAGCGCTCCAAAGCAAAAAAATAAAAATAAATAGGGAGTGGTAGCCCTATTCTTAAGTGGTTTTTACGAAAATTAACTTTGATAAAATATATATTGTGCTACATTGGGCTATATATATGCCAAAATGTAGCCCAAATGTAGCCCAATGTAGCCCAATGTAGCCCAAAGATGGCCACCAGAGACCAAAAAATGCAAATGTAGCCCAAATATCAGCTAGATGTAGGCCAACTGTAGCCCAATGACAGAATGTACCAGAGTGTTCTAAAGAACAACTAGAGTGCTAACAGTCTTACATATAAACTGAGACTTATAGTTAGGAATTAGCATTTAAAAAAAGTTTGAAATTCACTGAAAAAAACATAGGTTTCACACCAGTTATAGTTAGGAATTAGCATTTAAAAAAACAATGAAATTCACTGAAAAAACCATAGGTTTCACACCAGTTATAGTTAGGAATTAGCATTTAAAAAACCTATTAAATTCACTAAAAAAACCATAGGTTTCACATCAGTTATAGTTAGCTGGAAATTTTACTGACATAAAACCAATGAAATTCCACGTTATAGTTAGTTGGACTCACTATAACTTGCGCGCCTGCAATGCACTGCTGATGACGTCACATATTACATCACTCATGACATGGTCAGTGACATCACTCATGACATCACTGATGACACCATCCTTGTGACAGAGTGACAGACCTCCTTTCAGTGTAATGTAACCATTGAAACACATATTCAAACAATAGAAACTAACATTTTCAAAAAAAATGGAGATACCCATACCAGTTACAAAAACCAATTCAGTAATTCCACCATCTATATACACATCCACTCATACACCAACAGTTTTATATAGTCACTCATACATATTCTCACTCATCATATATAGTGAAACACAAATACATCCTGTTACACACCGACAGTCTTACAAAAGTTACTCACAAACATACTCACACATGCAAATAAAGTATTGAACATCCATTTATTTGCATATACAGCTATACATACATTAGCACATTACTTCTAAGGAAACTTACACATACTTACTCTCTTAAACAATCACTTATAGAAACACATACTTATTTAAAAAGGAACTCTTTCAATCTCTCACTCTCACATATACTGACTTATATACATCAATGCTCATATATACAAGATTAAAACATATGTAGTTACTCATAAAGACACTAGTGAGACAGGCATTCACTCACTAACACACACATATACACACTCATCCACCCATACAGTCTTGCACATATGCTGTCTTCAAAAAACATACAAACAGTGAGTCAGTCACCAACCCATGCAGCCACTTATACACAAAGTGAAACACTGATACATATATTTTAAAATATAAAAATTACTCGTTAATATATGTATTCATTAAGATACACTTAATAAGGCAGTTAACCAATCAATTCTTTTAAAAAAAACATCCATTTACACACTTATTTAACCATTTACTCTTCCATCGTCCTTTACAAATACAAATATAAAACATATTTATTTTTCATAAAGACACACATTCACTGGATGGTGTCATCAGTGATGTCATGAGTGATGTCACTGACCATGTCATGAGTGATGTAATATGTGACGTCATCAGCAGTGCATTGCAGGCGCGCAAGTTATAGTGAGTCCAACTAACTATAACGTGGAATTTCATTGGTTTTATGTCAGTAAAATTTCCAGCTAACTATAACTGATGTGAAACCTATGGTTTTTTTAGTGAATTTAATAGGTTTTTTAAATGCTAATTCCTAACTATAACTGGTGTGAAACCTATGGTTTTTTCAGTGAATATATATATATATATGTTTTCACTGAAAAAAAACATAGGTTTTAGGGGTGTTATAGATAGCATTGAAATTCTATGTTATAGTTAGTGGTACTAAGTTATGTTATGTTATGTTATGTTATGTTATGTTAACTTTATTTTTGTATAGCGCACGGCTACTCCAACGGAGTGTCCCGGCGCTTTATAGTGGCAACTCATGACAAACATAAAAAAACACAAATATCCAGAAAACAGCTAGACAGCACAACTAAAGAGTAAAAAGCCAAGTTTTTAGGCCTCCCCTAAAAGACAACAGATTGGAGGTACAGCGTAGGACCAATGGCAGAGTGTTCCAGAGCTGAGGCGCTCTCAAGCCAAAGAAACGCACTAAAAGTATAATTTGCGCACCCGCAATCCACTGCTGATGATGTCACATATGACATAATTCATGACATGATCAGTGAAATCACTGATGACATCACTGATGACATCTCAAATGACATCACGGATGACATCATCCAGTGAATGTAGTTTGGTTCGTTAGGTAAATATGTTTTATATATATAGCAATCTGCATTGACGAATGACTGGATATAAACATATAAATATCTGGATGGAGGATTTAGTAGCAGTGTGATTGACTGTTTCCTTGACTAATTTATAGTGTCTCACTAAATATATTGGATAGTGACTAAACTGTGTGAATATCTATATCACTTTGTCAGTTGTTGTATAAACTGCTGCACCAATTGGTTACTAGCTATGTGAAAGTCTATATTAGTTATTGATTAGTTAACTGAGTATTTGTATGGGAGAGTGAATGTGTGTGGTTTGGTGGGGGGGGGTGTGACTACAGAAAGATGTGTGAATAGTTGATTCAGTAGGTATATGAGGTTAAGACTACATGTTATAACAATTGTTTGGGTGAGTGAATATCTTTATGAGTGTGGTGATGAGCAAATATATCTGTCAATGGTACATGTCCAACAAACTAGGAAAATAAAAGGCAGTGTATGTGACAGTTGTTTTATATAAAAAAGTATACATAAGACTCAGTGATTGTACGAGTGACTGTATGGATAACTATATACTTGTAATAGTGATTTTATAACACTGTAAGTATGAGTTACTATCTATATGAATAAATTAAGTGGTGTTTGTATAAGTGTGTATCTGAGTAAATGTAAGTATGATCCATTCTTTGCAAAAGTGATTAAGATGACTGCATAAGTGAGTAGGATGTGTGCTGATGTGTAACGTTGACATAGTTGTATAAGTATATTTGATATGTTCAATGGCTCTGCAGCAGAGAAGCACACAACAAGGTGGTTTGACATCCGTCATTTTCCTTGCTAGCCGCCAACGCAGAACTGCAGAGCCTTACAATACCGCATTGCCATGAGCCCAGGAGGAAGGTGCAGACAGCACTGAAATGCGTTGGTGGCTAGCAAGGAAAATGACGGATGTCAATCCACCTTTGTAATATGAATAAAAGGGGAACATTACCTCACTGTTGTCGTGTGCTTCTCTGCTGCAGAGCCATTGATCTAACTATAGATGATTGAATCTATATGTAAGTGATTAGATGTGTGTGTAGATCTAGGAATCAATGAGTGGGTTTTTAGAAACTTGTATTGCTGTGTCAATGGGCTCAAATATGATACTCTTTATTTTACAGTGAATGATGAAAGGTTATTCTAGTGTATGATAAGGTGTATCAGATTGTCACGTGGATGATGTCAACAGTGATGTCATCCGTGATGTCATTTGAGATGTCATCAGTGATGTCGTCAGTGATGTCACTGACCATGTCATGAATGATGTCATATGTGACATCATAAGCAGTGGATTGCGGGCACGCGAGTTATACTTAGTACAACTAACTGAAACAGAGGAATTTCAATGGTTTTGTACGAGTGACATGTCCAACTAATTATGACACCCCTAAAACCTATGTTTTTTTCAGTGAATTTCCAAGGTTTTTTAAATGCTAATTCGTAACTATAACCTGCTTGAAACCTATGGTTTTTTCAGTGCATTTCTAAGGTTTTTTAAATGATAATTCCTAATTATAACCTGCTTGAAACCTATGGTTTTTCAGTGAATTTCAAAGGTTTTTAAATGATAATTCCAAAGTATAACCTGCCAGAAACCTATGGTTTTTTCAGTTAATTTCAAAGGTTTAAATGATAATTCCATAGTATAACCTGTTTGAAACCCAAGGTTTTTTTCAGTGATTTTGAAAGATTTATTCAATAACAATTTTTAAATGTATTAATTGTTATATTTATTTATTTGATACTGATTTTCAATTTTTTTTCAAATATATTTTATTTTAGATATCTTTTTTAGATTATATTGCACATTTTTTATATTTATATATTTTTATATGTAATATATATATATATATATATATATTTTATATTTATTAAAATATTTTTATATTTTCTATTTTTTTAATATGATTTTTTGAGCAGTCCCGCACCCATAGCACACCTCTCTCAAATGCTGGGCAGAACGTAGCTACCATTTTACAATTGTTCTTAAGTATGCGCGTAGGGTGTGCGATACGTGCGTATTTTCATGCGTGATGTCAACGAACCAGCTGAAGCTCAACGGGGAGAAGACGGAGATCCTTCTCCTAGGTAAAAACAGAGATCTGTGGCAGGATATCCATTGGCCGCCATCCTTGGGCGCTTTTCCTATCCCGGCTACCCAGGTCAGAAATTTAGGGGTGTGCATCGATGAGTCACTATCGATGAAACAGCAGGTCAATAAAGTGGCTGGCACTTGCTTCACTATCCTCAAGTGGCTGCGGAAGATTATCTGGATGCTGCCTGTGGATACCCAGAAGACCGTAGTCAATGCACTTATTACATCTAGGCTTGACTACGGTAACATCTTATACCTGGGTTCCAACTTAGCCGTGATCAGGCGGCTTCAGCTTGTCCAGAACTCCGCAGCCAGGCTGCTGTGCAAAATCCCCAGGACAGCAAGGATTTCGAAGCACCTCAAGGACCTGCACTGGCTCAGGGTTGAGAACCGGGTCGGGTTCAAAGCTTTGACCTATATGTTTAAGATCAAGGCAGGAACCGCACCAAAATATCTGCAAAAACTACTTAGGCCCTATGCTCCTGCACGCAACCTCCGTTCTTCAAATGGAGCAAATTTTGTGGTTCCTAGATTTAAACTGGCCCGAGTGGGAGGGAAATCCTTTTCCCATCTGGGACCAGTCCTCTGGAATTCCCTTCCCTCAGCTCTACGAAAGGAGGAAAACTTTGCCAGTTTTAAGAAAAGCGTTAAAACCTGGCTTTTCAATAAATAATTGTGGTCTTTGATAGTGCTGCTTTCTGTGTTATCGGTCTCTTAGTCATGGCGCCGGGAAACCCTTTGTGGGTATCTGCGCGCATTATAAATGCAAAAAATAAATAAATAAACCTGTTTGTGACTTCAATCGCATACGCAACATATACGTATCACGCCACATTGCGCATGCATGTTTCAGCATGATGTCATGTACGCATTCAACGTGGTGAGCACACGACTTCCGCAAAATTTTTCAGTACAAAAAAAGATAGCTATATATATAGCTATATGTACTTAATATAAATATTAAGGAGAGAAATAATTATATTCTTTTAGTTTTAATAAATGTATATTACATTTAAATGCAATTTTGAGATGTTTCGCTAGATGCGTGCTGGGTGTACGCACCCAACGAGCATCCCATGTGACCAAAAAAAAGAGATTTTATTGGTTTATAACACTTAGGGGCCGATTCCAATTTGCAAAAAATCCCTTTACAAATAGCCGTACGGAGAATATTTCTCATACGAATCGTACCCATAAACGTCCCCGTACGTACGATGAAGTACTATTCGGACCCAAAGCAGATCTCTGTACAAATCATACGAAAGACTATACGACTTAAAAATACGTATGAATCATACTCGGAACACGCAGTACGTGAAGTCCGTACGGATCAAAGCTGCATTTTCTGACCCAGTAAGTACGATTCGTCTCGTCAACACTCCGTATGACTCTTTTTCTACGGGAGCTCAAAACGTCCAGAAAAGCAGATTTCGACTCAAACCATGGATGACACGGACCCCCTGGGTACGCAAGTACACCCCATGACTGCAGGGGTAAGGTGCGTACAAACGCCATGCACTATTAGGGTACGGTGCATACATACCCCATGATTGCAGGGGTACGGTGTGTACACACGCCATGCATTATTGGGGTATGGTGCGTACACACGCCATGCATTATTGGGGTACGGTGCGTACACACCACATGATTGCAGGGGTATGGTGCGTATGTGATTGTGTGGCTCTCCATACGAATCGCTCATGCGTGACGTTTTCCGTATGAATCGCATTTTCATTCCCCGGTCCAGGTCGTACTTGTCGGGTGATACAGCATGTTTATGAGTCGTACGGTTCACAGTGAGGGTCCGTGTCGTACGGATTTTCCCTTGCTTTTCATACGGTTCTCAACAATTCGGTCGTATATTTTTTAAACGAAATGTACTACGCTATTCAGACGGAATTGTAAGAGTCCTACGGAAAGGGCTACGGATTCGATTTGGTCGTACGGATTGGTTTAGTGAATCGGAATCGGCCCCTTACTGTTCCAACTATCGAAGAACCCCACCCATTATAATTACTCTTCTTAGACCTTCCTTAAGAGAAGACCTGTTTAGAGAAAAACCTCACTTTTTCGTCATTGGAAACCCGAACTTCTTTTTTGGATTCAAAAATGGCTACACCACTATAAGAAGCATCAGATTCTGATGATTTTGGTACTGAACAATTTCTACCAGAACCTCACCTTGTATGGAAATGTTTTACTTTTCCAGAGGGACCAAATAAATATAATGCCATCAAGGTGGCATGCAAGATTTGCCAGGCAGTGCTGTCCGGAGGAGATCCATATAAGAAATACTCCTGTGGCACTGCTAATATGAGCAAGCACCTCCAATCCCAGCATCCTGTGAACTATGCTCACAATGAATGTAGAAGACTGCGCCAAAATACACCTCCACTACCAGCAATACCAAGTACCTCGGTGGTATCACCTTTAACATCGCCACCAGACATACATCACCAATTTGTGAAAGTTAGAATGCACTGCGTGAAGTG
The DNA here is from genome assembly GCF_964263255.1 of Lissotriton vulgaris. Taxonomy (NCBI): domain Eukaryota; kingdom Metazoa; phylum Chordata; class Amphibia; order Caudata; family Salamandridae; genus Lissotriton; species Lissotriton vulgaris. Next base: position 495,481,204 of record NC_141687.1, read on the forward strand.
CTTTTGTTCAATTTGTTATGGGGAGCAATCAATAGACCTAGTTTGCAGAGCAATTGATAACCATCAATACTAGTTTTTTTTAATTCCCTCAAAGTTCATGGTTTTGTTTGTCCTGTTGATTTTTTTTTCTTTTTAAAAAAGCCATTAGAAAAAAACATTTCAAAAATAAAGAAAAAAATATAAGTACAAAAAACAAAAAAAAGTTATTTTCAGAACTAACTACTCTGGGTAAAGAAAGAGCTAAATTTATATGCTAGTTTGTGAACGTTTACATACATGTATACATCAGCATAACTGACTAAAGAATGCAGTTTAGTATTAGTATAGTAGTATATGGTGAATGTATAACTGTAGAACTATAAGGAAGTGCTGTCGCATGATACTGTAAACTCTTTAGCTACAGCGTGCTGATCTACTTCTGAAGCACAGAGATGCAACATATGTACATAAATATGTTGTCAAACTGTCCTTCCCTCTGCATTGCTGCTTTACCCCTTCTGTGCTGCGCGGATTTTCCCCTGGTGCTGAACGTTCCATTGGGCTTATGGCACCATGACGGAACGGTTCCGTCATAAGCACAGGCCACCTTATGCTCATGACGGAACCGTTCCGTCATGAGCATGGAAGGGGTTAAACTGCAGGCATATGGTGATACAGGCACCCTTGCACCATGGTGCAAGAATATCTCTGTTGTGTGGAGTTTGTTTTTGTCCAGAAAGACACACCTTCCTGTACAAAAACAATCAGTGAAGGCATTTTTCTCCTACAATCTATGCTGTGCATTGTAGCATATATTGGAAGAAAAAAATGAGCAAAAACGAAAACAATTCTGCGGCAGATTTACAAGCTCTCTGCACCACCAGTGCGTCACTTTTTGTGACATACTGGTTGCGCAGGTGCCTCTTCTATATTTACAAAGAGAGCAAAAGTTACTTTGCGTGACTTTTCCTTTCCTTAGAAGTACGGACCCTTCATGTGCAGCTCTTTACATATATATATTGCTTCATTCATGACATGGTTAATGACATCACTGATCAGATCACTTATGACAACATCCATTGAATGTGGTTTGGTTTGGTATTTAAATAAGTATAATATATATATATATATATATATATATATATAAAAATTGGATGAAGGGTTTTAGTATCAGTGTGATTGATTGTTTAATTGACTGATTTATACTGTCTCATTAAATATATTGAATATTGACTAAACTATGTGTATAATAGTATTACTTTGACAGTTGTTCTGTAAATTGCTGCACCATGTTGGTTACTAGCTACATGAAAGTCTATATTACTTATTTATTACTTAACTAAGTATATGTATGAGAGAATGAATGTGTGTGTGGTTTGGTGGGGGATGTGTGACTGCCGAAAGATGTGTGAATAGTTGATTCAGTAAGTATATGATGTTAAGACTACATGTTATAACAATTGTTTGGGTGAGTTAACATCTTTAGGGGTGTGGTGATTAGCAAATATATCTCTCAATGGTACATTTGCAATATAGTACAAAAATAAAAGGCAATATATGTGACATTTCTTGTATATAAAGAAGTATACATATGACTCAGTGATTGCATCAGTAACTGTACAGATAACTGTATACTGTATTGGTGATTTTTTAACACTAACTATGAGTACCTATCTATATAAATAAATGAAGTACTATTTGTATAAGTGTTAGGGGTAGTGTTTTAGGGTTTAGGGTAGTGTGGCGGTGCTTGTGTAGTGAATGGGTTGTGCTGGGGATCGATTTAGGGTTTAAAGTAGTTTGTCTAGAGTAGGGGGTCGTGTTGGTGGTACATTTAGCATTTAGGGTAGTACACTGCTGTTTGTGTAGTGTAGGGGATCGTGCTGAAGGTAATGTTGTAGGGTTTAGGATAGTCCAGTAGTGTTTCTCTACTGTAGTAGGTAGTTTTATAGGGTTTAGAGTAGTGCAATAGTGTTTATGTACTGTAGAGGTTCATGCTGGGGATAGTGTTTAGAGTTTACGATAGTTTAGTGGTGTTTGTAAAGTGTAGAGGTTGTCCTGGGGGTATCTTTTAACATTACCCTATCTCCACACTAATCACAATTGTCAGTTAGAGTGTTATGAACAGGCCCTGACATTGATTTGGCTGTCCGTAACTCTTAAGGGTAGTAAAATGAGCCGTACTACCTTCTTTAATATACACAGAATTTCTGAGATAGGTTTGGTTTGGCTTTACCTCTGAGAGCTACTTTCAGGGTGCTGGTGAGCTACCAGTGGCTCCCAAGCTACTGGTTGGAGACCCCTGGTATGTATAGTGAGTGGGGAATTGTAGGCCTGAAGCACAAATGTGAAGGTGTTTACACCACTAGATGCATAATGCATAGGAGTATGAAGCACTGCATACCCCAAAGCCTGGCTTACTGCAAGAGTATATGTACTTATGTAACTGCAAACAAATCAACCAACCAAATCAATCTCTCTCAATTCTGCCAAATGGACACTGATTCATAGTGTTATTCTACACAAATAACAGTATCCCGTGCAGTGTATAAAGAAAGATTGAAAATATTAGATAAATAAATGTATTAAAACGCATAGTAATGGAATTAAACAAATTAATACTTGGATATAAATTAGAATACTCAAAGTTTATTAGAGAGTATCTCTTGCACAGGATGTAGGGAAAATAGGGGTTTAGGGTAATGATAAAAATTAAAAAATAGTTTTACAAAAAAAGGAAAGTTACTAGAAAAATAAGTTTACAAAAAGGGGAATGAATATTAATACTTACAATATAAAAAAGTAACCTATAGAAATGCTTTAATAAGAAAAACAAGTTTGAATAAAGCATTTTAGAAATTATACGAAAGTTAAAAAGTATGGAAAGAGGCACGTTTTCATAAACACGTGACACACTAAAACAGTGCAAATGAGAACACCTGTCAACTGAAAAACGTTACTTAAAAGTGAGAAGAGCAATACATTGATACCATAGACTGTCAAGTAACCAAAAAGTATATAAACCACACCCGTGGGATAATTCGTTTAGTTTCAGAAAATCAATACGGGCGAAGAAAGTACGAGCAAGGTAATGATTCGGGACTGCAGAAGCATCTTGACAATATCTTTCATTTCCTCAGAGGGAACATATTGTTAATGCATATTTAAAAATACATAAAACATTATGTCCCCTCCAGAGGAGTTGGATGAATTTCGATGGAGGAAGGAAAGAATATCGAAGAGAGGTAAATTATCTTAATGGGTATATGTTTTATATATTTAAAAAGGAAAGCAAAAATATTTAAATGATTATAGAATGTGGTATGATTAAGTTTAAATAGAATATAATAATGAGTTCACTACAGAAGCTCTACAAGAAATATAGTTTATTTAAGGAATTAGTACGTGCAAAGTAATGCTTAGGAGCGATGTCCTAATCTTCAATTTATCTTTCATTTCCACAGAGGGATCATATTGTTAATGTATATTTTAATTTATATATAATTTTATGATCCTTCAACTGGAGTTGGATGACTTACAACTGAGAATTTCATACGTTAATAAATAATATTTTTTTAGTATGCAAGTATTTCTTAATGATTGAAAAATGTACTATATATAAACTGTCGACGAAACAACGAAATACTTTGGAATAAAAAAGAATACCCTTTATCTTCTAGAGTGAAAATGGGCTAAAAGTATTTATATTGAGTAGTGCTTTTCCCAATTGTCACTCGTGAAGAACAGGAGGATTATCTTCGCAAGCACTTTTTTTGAAAAAAAATTAATACAATTGTGGCTTTAAATGTTAATAATTCTTTCCATTTTTAAAAATGATTGTTAAATGTAATAATGACATGAAAAGTATATATAAAAAGAAAGATGAAGAACTGAGGGAGTGTTTGTTGTAGAACTTCTATTCTACTTTATCTCAAAGCAAAAAAAGCCCAAACATTTATAAAAAGATGATGGGGCAACACTTACATAATGTAAACATAAGGAATTAGTGCTTATGATAAAATAAAAAATAAATGTGGTCCAACGTGTGATACCAATGAATGTAAAATAATTTTTGCATTTCACCAATATGATGAATATAAAAGACTCAATAAAAATATTTTGCAAACATGAGCATTTTTCTTTTAAGGATGGTTTGAAGAATTATACATTTTATAAAACAACATAGTACTCCACGCTAAAGGAAAAAAAGTCAGCACAAGTATGATAGAATAGAAAATAGAATACAATTTTTAAATACCTTTACAGTCAACAAACTCATAAGCACAGTACACAGTTTAAGTTAAAAACACCCTACCAAAACTAGTTTTTGAAACGCATAGTAAAATAAAGTGCGTCACAAAATGGGCTAACGTCACATAGAAAAAACAAGCCAATCAACATTAGGATCAGGAAGGTAGACTTAACCACACAACAGCCAATCAAATGTTTTTCAAAATCTGCGCAAGGAAAGGGATTGGTCTCTAATATGTCTTCTTACAATACTTCACAACCAATCAAAAAGATGTGTAGAAAGTTTCTTTTTTTAACATACGAGCAAATCCGATAACCTTGCAAGTACACGCAGCGAGAGGCAATTATTAAAGATGACTTGCTTTCGCAAGACCCCGAAAGACTTCTTCCAGAATAAGTACCCACTTCACTGCCAGACCCCATTTAATGTTTATCCAGGCTCTTAAGCCTAAACACATCACAAATCATCTCTCGTCACTTTCTTTTCTTCCAAGTTCACAGTGAAAGTGTGTGTCTCCTTCTCCTTTAACTCCTTTCTTTTTCATAGTAATTGTTACTCATACACTATCCTGAAAATACCCTACTGATGCAATGCCCTGGATTTGCAATAGCAATTGTTACTCATACATTATCCAGCACATACCCTACAGATACACCACATTGGAGTTGGAATATATACTGTTTTTATGAGACACTATCCAGCACATTTTGTACAGATGTACCCCCCTGGTGTTAGAATAGTAATTGTTACCGCTACACTAACCTGCACTTACCCTACTGATGCACTCTACTCTCTATTTCCAAATCCAAACCATATTTACAACACCCTTGCTCCACTTTCGTGTCACATATCCCATCCTAAAACTGATGCAATAGTAATGCAATGAACTTGTAAATCTACCCCTATGCACATTACGAGCAAAACAAGTACACAACTCATATGGCTGAGATACCCGCCACCCCCTCTCAACACAATCCCCAAATGAGGGAAACCGGAAACAGTTCTTGAAGTTTTTGGAAGTGGGAGGGAGTGACCCTCCCGGCCGTATTTATTAAAACAAAAAATTAAAACATTTAAACATTAATGTACAATTTCATACCACATTGCGATGTTTGGCTAACCTTAACAGATTCTCTAATACAGAGGTTCTCCTAGCCGAACTAACATCCTACAAAACATTTACTTGAAATATTGAAATTGTACATCCTAACGTTTAAGGGCCAACGGCAAGGTCGTAACCGGTGTCAAGATCCCTAACCAGACATACCCCCCCCACTTGGGAGGGGCGACAGCACTGAGGCGTACTCACGTGCAACTACTACCAATTTCCCTTGACTTGACGGGGGCACTTATCAACTCGACGCCAGTTAAAGGTCGTTCGAAGACTCGTGTGAGGTATCTAGAAGGTATCGTAGACCTCCCCCCAACCCCACACAACTTACCGCATCTGCCGTCGCAGATGTCACTGGCCCCGGGAAATTCCCTAGGAGGGGGCTGTAACCCCTCCTACACAGGAAGGGGCCTTGACCGCCTTTCCTCTTCTTTCGGCGACCCATCCTTAGAAGGGACCGCCTCCCCGTTGAGGGGCCAAAGGCCACCTCCCCCGAGCGCTCCCATCCGTGTTGGGTGACGCCCACTCATAGGGATCTTCCAATTAGTGCTCACCGATCATGACCTTACCGCCTACCGCCTGACCGAAATAAATACGACAAATGCTAACTAAACGAAACTACATTGGCCACTATGACCGAAAAACGCTTGTTTATAAATGGACCTTGAATCCGAAGTTCTCTAATCACAAACTTGTAAAATTAGACCAATCTTTATTACACATTAAATATCAACATAACACCAAAACAACCTGAAAACGAAATAGAATAACTGATCAACTTTATTAAAACAACTAGCTGTCCTCAGGGGCTGGTGGGTGGGTCAAAATTGGCTCTTCGTTCCGTCTCGAGCTCACGTGCAGCGAGGAGGTGCAGCTTCAGAGCACAGGAACAAGAGGATGTCTTCTGGACTTGCGTCTCTTTTTATCCATCTTCAGGGCGGGCGTAAACCCGCCCCTGCCTGCCCCGAGGGCGTGGCCGGCTGCGTCAGTGTCTAGGCCAGCCCACTCTAGGGCGGGAAAAAGCGCGCCCCGGCTACGCCGCTTCGGGCATACCAGCCGAGACGCGCCTCCCGCCCAAAATGGCTTCCCGGGGGGATCGAGGCACTCTGCCATACGTTCGGGGGGACCGAGTGGTCGCCCCTTTCCATATGGCTGAGATACCCGCCACCCCCTCTCAACACAATCCCCAAATGAGGGAAACCGGAAACAGTTCTTGAAGTTTTTGGAAGTGGGAGGGAGTGACCCTCCCGGCCGTATTTATTAAAACAAAAAATTAAAACATTTAAACATTAATGTACAATTTCATACCACATTGCGATGTTTGGCTAACCTTAACAGATTCTCTAATACAGAGGTTCTCCTAGCCGAACTAACATCCTACAAAACATTTACTTGAAATATTGAAATTGTACATCCTAACGTTTAAGGGCCAACGGCAAGGTCGTAACCGGTGTCAAGATCCCTAACCAGACATACCCCCCCCCACTTGGGAGGGGCGACAGCACTGAGGCGTACTCACGTGCAACTACTACCAATTTCCCTTGACTTGACGGGGGCACTTATCAACTCGACGCCAGTTAAAGGTCGTTCGAAGACTCGTGTGAGGTATCTAGAAGGTATCGTAGACCTCCCCCCAACCCCACACAACTTACCGCATCTGCCGTCGCAGATGTCACTGGCCCCGGGAAATTCCCTAGGAGGGGGCTGTAACCCCTCCTACACAGGAAGGGGCCTTGACCGCCTTTCCTCTTCTTTCGGCGACCCATCCTTAGAAGGGACCGCCTCCCCGTTGAGGGGCCAAAGGCCACCTCCCCCGAGCGCTCCCATCCGTGTTGGGTGACGCCCACTCATAGGGATCTTCCAATTAGTGCTCACCGATCATGACCTTACCGCCACAGGCCGGATAGTTGACCGGCTATCCGGACCCCCCACAAAACTCCTACCTAAAGGTCATGTTTCAAAGATTTTAACCATGCTAAGAAGTCTCTTAAGAGTAACTCATTCCCCACCCAAGACAAATGCACACCATCCCCCGAATACATACTGTCATCATTAATACAGCTATGAGAAATAGAATGCAATGTCCTGGAACGGAACAACCTACTCACTTTATTGTTAAGCTTTCTAACAGAATGATTCAAAGCAGGTATAGAGATAGCCCCCCGCCACACCCTTCGTGGAATCAAATGGGACCATGCAATCGTGCACCCCGGAACTCTCCTCGCCAACCAACTTACAGTGGAAAGCATTGCCTCCAGGAGTAGTCGTCTACCGATGGTGACCAAATCATTGCCCCCAACATGCACTATAACTATTGACGGCGGTGACCTTGTCCGCCCTAACAAACCCTCGAAAAATGATTGAAACTGGTCAATACAGAGACCGCCCCTTCCGTAGAAGGACATCCTGTACCCGTATTCCCCAGCTACGTGAATCATGTCACCTGCTTTGAATACGTCTGCGGCACGCCTCACGTATGAGTGGCCCACGACCCACACCTCCTTTTTCACAGTCGGTGATGTCTGACCGCTGGCCCGGTGTAGGGTCGACTGCATAGTCCGCCCCGCCTCGTAGGCTTGCGAAACTGAAAACCAAACAAAAACAAGAAGCGTGAGTACATTATTACAGCTTCACAACATGTGCAACCGCACGTATCTCTTATAACAATTGGAGGACCAACGCCCCACTTGTTTCACTTGCTCAACATTAAGACCCCTGGCTGTAGCTTCCGTAGCAGCCCCTATCCGAAAGGAATGGGTCCCAAACTCGCCCGGGTTAAAGCCCGCAGCGGCAATTGACATCGCAAGCACCCGCTGAAACTGAAATTTCGTCAGTGGGGTGGCGTCCGCGTGTCTTAACAAAGTCCCCCCCCATGATGCCACCCTTCGTGCTAGGTAATCCTCTAAACACTTTACCGGACATATGGAGGACCCAGGAATCCTGCGTATGATGACGCAGTCACCCATCCCATCTTGGTCAGTCTTGGACCTGACAAAGGAGACAGTCATTGTTTCTCCCCTGATCTGAACGTGTTCTTGGCACAAACCCCCCGCCACATCCAGTTTGTTCCTTGCAACTAGTTCGCTTACCCGCATTGCTCCGTGAAATGCTAGCGTAAAAGCGGCTCGGAACAGCACCGCCTCAAACTGAGATGAACATGTGGCAGGGAGTGTCGCCAACAACTGGGACAATCTATCCAAACCTATCGGGCGCCTTTCATCTACTCTGCGACCCTCAAGGCGTTGCCACCCACGCAGCGCTTTCTGTACAACGAAAGACGCTGTTGGGTCCTGGATAGCGTGTGCTCTGGCAACAAAGGAAATGGCAGCACGATGCCTCTGGGCCGTAGCCACCGATTTCCCAGCCCTCCGTAAGGACATCAGGAAATTCACTACCCATTCCTCGTGACCCCAAAGTCGCTCTTTATCACTCCCCAAAAAGGCTAAATAGGCCCGAAACGCCCCTTCATATGCCTTCCTCGTCCTTGGTGCTAGACTCTCTCCCACGAGGTGACGAAGTTCGGGGCACCGAGAGACCAGAGAGCTTCGGGAAAGGGTGCCGGCTCTGGGTCCGCTGAGGGAAGGAAACCCGAAAAAGCCTGCATTTGAAAACGAGACAGTGCGTCAGCCGCCTGATTCATCACCCCTGGAACGTGTTTTGCTCTGAATAGCACGTTCAATTGCATACACAGTAAAACAATTTCCTTAAGCAGTCTTAAAATCAGTTTACAATGTGCTGCCTGACTATTGATGCACTCGACCACGGTCATATTGTCAGACCAAAATATGACAGAGTGATCTTTGAACCCATCGGGCCATGCTCTCAAGGCCACCAAGATGGGAAACAGTTCGAGGAAAGCAATATTACTCGTCAGACCATTCTCATGCCACCATGTCGGCCATCTTTGTGCCGACCATTTCGTGCCGAAGATGGCGCCAAAACCTATGCTTCCTGCCGAATCTGTCCATAGCCCCAGCTCTTCAGAAGACACGGCTGGTTCATTCCAGACGATTCTACCATTGAAATCCGCCAAGAATGCTAACCAAATACGCATGTCCTGGCGGATCTCGGCCGATAGTCTCGTGCGATGATGGGCTTCTTTAAGGCCGACCATCGCTTGGGCAATTGAACGGGAAAAGGGGCGGGCCATTGGTATTACCCTCAAGGCAAAATTCAACTGTCCCACCACCTGCTGTAATTGTTGCAGCGTAACTTTCGAAGCATTTATACACATTTGCAGCGCAGCCCTGAACTTCAACACCTTCTCGGCTGGCAAACGGAAACACCCCTCAATGGAGTCCAACTCGATCCCCAGAAACTCGAGGCAAGTCGTAGGACCCACTGTTTTACCCGGCGCCAATGGCACACCAAACTGCTTCATCAACACACAAAATTCGGCCAAGGCCCGGCCACATTCAAGACCCCCGGCTGCCCCAAGAAACAGGAAATCATCAAGGTAGTGCATTACATCTTGGAAACCCGTTCTCTTTGTGAAGACCCATTGTAGAAAACTACTGAATTTCTCGAAATAAGCACAGGATATAGAACACCCCATTGGCATACACCTATCCATGTAATAACAACCCTGAAACATGAAACCTAGGAGACGCTGGTCGTCTGGGTGTACCGGGAGCAATCGGAACGCTGACTCGATATCTGACTTCGCCATCAGCGCCCCGGGCCCCAGGCGATTCAAAATGGCTACGGCCTCATCGAAGGATGCGTACCGCACCGAACACACTTCTGGATCGATTGCCTCATTTACGGAAAGACCTCGTGGAGCTGATAAATTATGAATCAGTCGGAACTCACCAGGGTCTTTCTTGGGGACTACCCCTAAGGGAGAACAAACAAAATTCTGGACCGGGGGTACACTAAACGGGCCGGCGACCCGACCTCGAGTCACCTCTTTCCGGATCTTATCCTGTACTACGGTTGCATGCTGCAGGACGGAAAGTTGATTTTTACACTTATCCACACCCTGAAAGTTCCCTACCGGGATGCGGAAACCATACGAAAAACCGTTCCGCAGCACCCCAGCAGAAGTACGATCCGGGTAATCACTGAGCCAAGGAATCATCGCCAGGGTATCAATCGGAGTGGGTAAAGGCGCCCCTCGGACTATATTAGACCTGTTTGGCACCTCCTCTCCCCCCGTTATCACCCGTTCTGGCTCTGCACGAGGCCTCAGGATGGGACGACCCACAACCACTACATTCATGTTTGAATTTACACGATCCCTGCGGTCTCGTACATTTACCTCTGTTGTAATTAAAGCAGAAACCCTTTCTTCCAGTATTGCCGGTAGGTTTCGAGTGATCGTCGGCACCCGTACTTGAACGAAAGGGGGTCCCCCCATACTGCCGGGAGGATTCGCCAACATTACTTCCAACCAACGGCATTTTCAACATTCCTGACTCCTTCATTTTATCCCAAGTCAAGGCATCATAACAATCCCAGGTTAAACTTTTATTATGCTCCTTTTCTTTTCTGAACATGTTATCGTAACAAAACCAATGATTACCCTGGTGCGATGTCGAATACCCCATGATTCGTGATTGATAGATTGGGAACTCGGAAAGCAACTCCGGTCTACGTTCCCCCAAGATTGATGTAAAGATTCCCCAGGCATTGCCCCAATTGCCAATATTCTCATTCACTTTAAAGGCGGCCATTTTTGCGCGCCAAACACTCGGATGCATGAGATCCTTCTGACTCTTTACATGCTCTACCTCATAATGGTCAACAAGCAATGAAAAAATATTCACATACTCCCCCGCCCAAATCTTTTCCTTAATTGCCAAAGGAACATGTTGCCCCAACTTTTCTCTCCGAGAGGGTGTTGACTCATCCCTCGCGATCGGCAATGGCCGCTTACCTGCACCTGACGCTGCCTCTGTGGTCGCAATCGTCCCTGGTGTCTTGTCCCCTACTGCAGCCGGCACGGGCACCTTGGCTGCTTCACGTTTCTCACGCAATTGCTTTATCAGCGCCTGCGCCTCGACAGCCGTGGCGCCCTCGTTACCTTTACCCAACCACGCTGCCAATTGTGCTGCCAGCTCGGGCGGCATATCATCCTCGGACACGGGGGTGACCACAACGGGAATCGGATTCCCCTCCTCCGGCACGGGAGTTGGAGCCTCGAGCGGGGCACTGGGACCGGGGATGTCTTCACCCGCTGCCCCCCTCCTGGGCCTCTTGTTTTTCCCTCCCGGGGCTGCTCCCGCCAAAGGACGTTTTGGACCCTTTTCCTCATTCTTGTCCACCCGCTTCTTTAGCTCGGACATCTCCTTCATGAGAACACGCAGCATCTGATCAGTAGTCATGCGCTTTCCCACCTTCTTCGGCATTTTCCAACAAAGTAACTGAAAAACAAACAAGAACGATTAAAACGCTCAAAATTGGCTCTTCGTTCCGTCTCGAGCTCACGTGCAGCGAGGAGGTGCAGCTTCAGAGCACAGGAACAAGAGGATGTCTTCTGGACTTGCGTCTCTTTTTATCCATCTTCAGGGCGGGCGTAAACCCGCCCCTGCCTGCCCCGAGGGCGTGGCCGGCTGCGTCAGTGTCTAGGCCAGCCCACTCTAGGGCGGGAAAAAGCGCGCCCCGGCTACGCCGCTTCGGGCATACCAGCCGAGACGCGCCTCCCGCCCAAAATGGCTTCCCGGGGGGATCGAGGCACTCTGCCATACGTTCGGGGGGACCGAGTGGTCGCCCCTTTCCATTCACTTCTTTATCGATCACAATTAGACAGTGTTGTTTCACGATGCACAATGAACTTCAATAAATACTTTGTGCCTATTTAAATGGAAGACGAGATTGTCAACATTAAAAAACTTAGTGGCATACTTACAAAGACAGAGTTAAAATTGTCATCACTTTAATGCCTGCAAAGTACAAAAAAAACACCGAAAATGGACTTCAAAATCCTTTGTTATCTTACCGGAAGATTTTCTCAACATTGCTGTTTCCTACACAAGACTAAGAGCCACCACCCGAGGCAATAAAATAAATGGTTGTGGGGGCTCCAAAGCCCCCCCTTTAAAATGAAAAGTATGGGGACCTCAACAACCCTCCTCAATCCCCGGGAACCACCACCCAGGGATTTAGTGTATTGTGCGAGGCAGACTGCGTGACACTATGTCTAGAGCCCTTAAAGGCCCTGGAGACCGCCACGCCCCAGGGCCGGTTACTGCTGTGTCCTGGGGTACCTACCCCCGGGTCACTGCTGTTTGCTATGAGACGGCGAGAGTCTCGCGCCTTCTGCCCTCCCATAGCAAACTTAGTTTGCATTTTGAATGACACAACAGTGAAATCTGTTCTCACTTTCAAAATCCAAATCAGATTGCTTTCCATATGCAAGATAGTATCTTCCCATGCAGAAAAGCAGTGCCGGCTCCTGAAGAACGAGGGAAGCCAGCGGGACCATGGGGGCATTGTGTCTCCCCCCACGGTCCCCAACATTTTTTATAAGACCCAGGGGATAGGGTCCCCGGGAATATTAAAAATTACTGATAGGGGCTATTTTTTTATGGTAAAATTTAAAGTTGTGCACCCAGCTCAGTGTGGCCCCCGGGTCTGCATGCGCTGGATGCACGACTCATAACCTGTAGGGTGCCTGACTCTAGGGCCTTTGGTGTACAACTTCTATACGTTTGGGAGCCGGCATTGCTTTTTCACATGGAGATCTACTAACATGCAGCTTGCCATGTGGAAAAGCAATCTCATTTACATTTTGAAACAGAAAAAAGATTTCCTTTTTATGGGAGGGAGGGATAGACACTGCAGGAACCAGCCCTCCCACAATACATAAAGCCCCGGGAGTGGTGGTCCCCAGGGCTTTGGACACCTTGCAGCCCCCCCACAACCATTTTATTTTAGCCCCGGCAGTGCGGCCCCCTGATGTGCATGTGCTGCCTGCACAACTCATAATCGGTAGGGCATGACCAGCGCTAGGCATGCGCAGCGTGGGCAGCTGCCCAGGGTCTCGCACTCAGCCCATCAGCATGGGGCCCGAACCGATAAAATGCCCTGTTGTTTTCCTGTCTCCTTGCAATTAGGGTCCAGGGGAGGCCCCCCTCCCTGGGCCTCTCAGGGATGGTGTCTGGAGGCGTAGGGGAGGGAGACGCTTCCCCTAGTCCCAATTGCAAGGAGACCCATTCAGAGACATTGCAGGAGGCGCATTGTACATGATTTTAGCGCCCAAACAGTGTTAACTCTCAGCCCACAAGTAATTCTTACACCTATCAGGCTGGATATGTGAGAACTGCTTGTGGGCTGATAGTTAAAACTATAGGGGTGCTAATATCCTGTACAATGGGCCTCCTGTGGTGTCTCTGAATCCTTTGCAAGGGTCACTTCAATAAACTAGAGGGGCCTTGTGCATACCCTTAAGTACATTAGAGGGGCCTTGTGCAAAACCTTTTGGCCGAGGGCCTCACAAATCATAGAACCGTTCCTCCTGTAGGGTGCATGAATACAGCCCCTATGGTGCACAACTTCTATGCGTTTGGGAGCCACCATTGCTTTTCCACATAGGGAGCTACTAACATGCAGCTCTCCATGTAGAAAATCAATGTCATGGGGCCACGTATAGCAACATCTAGGCACACTAATGTGCTCCAACTGAATTCGCACACATGGGTATTCCTTCATGCACTTTCGTGGGGAGGAGTGGGGGGCGTTGGGTTGGTTTAACAGTTCTTGATCTTTCCTTGTTCCCAGGGACCATAGACGCAAGTGTTCTGCAGAAGATTGCAAGTTGTCATGGTGCACCTTACACTGCTTCTGGGCTGTTACCACAATCTGTTTCCCAAGGCTGATAATTGACCTTCTCGCCGCCGGGCCCCCGGGATGCCGGCTGAATGGCTGTGTATTTCATTATGTTGTTCAGTGTTGGTGGTGCACATGTACCTCAAATAAGTGCATATATGTGAAATGTATGACAAGCTTGGATTCTTAATAATAAAGGTCTCTTAAATAAAAAAAATTTAAAAAAAAGAAAATCAATGTCATTTAGATATTGAAAGAGAGAACACATTTCCTTGCTATTGGAGGGTGGGATGGGCACCCCTGGACACTGCAGGAGCCGGCCCTCCCACAATACATAATGCCCCGGGAAGTGGTTCGGCCTGGGGCTTTGGACACCTTACCAACCAATTTTTTTGTAGCGCCGTGGGTAACGGGCCCTCGAGTGCTCCAGGAAGGGGGTCACGCAGTCCCCCTCCCACAATCTATAACGCCTCGGGGGTGATGGACCTTGTACCCCTTCCATTTTTTTATTTTTAGCCCGGGGGGTGACAATCCCCGGGGTTGGAGGTCCCCTCTGGGCCTCCATAGAATTTAATAATTTTGCTCCCAGTGTTTAGCCCCCCCGAGGTCTAAATATAAGGGCCCCCCATAAAATATAATAATTTTACCCCCTGTATTTACCCCCCCGGGTGCTAATTATAAAAAAGCTCTGTTTTATTTTTTTAATATTATGGCAGAGTCCGCGTTCCCTACATGCACCTGCCGTTTGTTTTTTATGTGGGCCTTGGGGGTCCTTCTGGGATGCCCTAAGCAGGTCTAGAGGGTACAATTATTTCTACCCTGCCCCCTTTCTTCGTTTTGCACACATATTCCACTGACTTCCTCAGCCTCGCTTCTACAGAGGCACAAAATAGCTGTAAACAATTCCTGGTTTCGATTGTTTAAAACCGCTTGACAGCCAATTAGCATTGAGCGCGTGATCGCAACCGTGCGCTTATGCTATGAGGCCAAACCTCGCACAATCCGTGGATCCACCGCGCCCATAGATATATAAATATCTTTAACCGTAATTTTCGCAGGAACTGCTGAACAGATTAACATCTGAACTGAGGACTACCTCTTTGCCAAATTTGGTGTAATTCCATTCAGACGTTCGGGCTGTAACAGTGGCTAAAGGTGTAGGTAGGGGTGTGCGTCAAATTTCATTGCGCTCGCGGAAATTGCAATAATTTAACATTTTCGTGTTCCGCGGAAAGGGCGAAAATGTCAAAATTTCCGCAATCCGCATCTTACCGGAAATTTTTGTCTTGCTCGCGCTGTAAAAAAATACATTCTTGCGCCCGCATGATCACCTTACCTGAAACCTCGTGTTCGCCGACAAGTTTTCCAGATCCAGTCGCGTTCTCCACAAGATGTTGGATTGTGGTTGCCATTTGCACTATCTTGCGAGAGTTCGCGCCTGCATTAACGTCATCTGTCGTGCAATCAAGTCATTTGTCGCGCGATCACGTCTTTTTTCTCGCGATCATGCACTGCGAGAGTATGAGATGATTGAGTTCTCGGACACGTCATATTGAACGTGACAAGGAGCGAGAGAACCCAACATGTCATATCCAACACGACAGGGAGCGAGAGAACGCGATCACGTCATTTTGGACGTGCCGGCGTAAGTAATGTGATGTTCGAGAACTCAAACATGTGAAATTTTCAATTTGGAGAAGAATATCAGCTCTAGCAGCATGTAACCTTCTGCAAATGATGATTTGGATGAAAAAAACTCCTCAAATTAACATTTGACTGCCCTTTGTCGTGCAAGGAGTCCTTCTTTAAAAAGGTGGGGAGAGGGAGGAAGTGCCACAGAATCTCCAACTTCCTGTTCCTGTCCAGAAGGCTCCTCCTAGTGCTTTGTCCATCTCCTGGTCATTCTGCCTTTGGATTTTGAGCTGAAGTCACTCTTTTTGTCTGTCTTTTTGTCTGCTGCATCATTGCAATTGGATTTGAGGATTTTTTAAATGGATATTTTACAAGTAAGGGGTTGTTGTGTCTGTTTGATTAGGGGCATTGCAGTTGTTGCAACTACAATTTAATTTTGGTAACTATCATTCCTTTTTTTTTAAATGTTGTGGGTAGTAGTAGTCAGCAGTAGGCCTGAGCTAGTCAGGGCCGCATGGGTGTGTGCATGATGAAGCAAGAGTTGCTTTGGTGTTTTTTGAATGTATTTCATTTTCAAGCATCATTTAGGGTCTGGATGGCATTGGCTTGAGTTGTGGAATGTGTTTTTTGGGGTGGGCTTTCTGTTGTTGGGCCTGGCCTTGTGGCTTGTGGCCATTTAGAAGCCTAGGCCTGCAAGGTTGTCTGGCCTTGTCTCTGCCAACAGGCCAGCTTTCATCCAGTAGGCTCAGAGCAGGTAGCCACAGCTTTATTAATCAAGTTGTTCTGAATGGTGTGTTGAATTTAGACATCATTTAGGGCACGGATGGCAGTGGATTGAGTTGGGAAGTGTCTTTTTTGGTGGTGGGCTTTCTGATGTTGTTGGGCTTGGCCATGTGGCTGGTGGCCATTTTGAAGCCTAGGCCTGCAAGCTTGTCTGGCCTTGTCTCTGCCAACAGGCCTGCTTTCATCAAGTAGGCTCAGAGCAGGTAGCCACAGCTTTTGTAATCAAGTGTTTCTGTGTGGTCTGTGGAATTTAGGCATCATTTAGGGCATCAATGGCATTGGATTGAGTGGGGAAGTGTGTTTTTTTGGTTTTGGCTTTCTGATGTTGGACGTCTTAAAGACATGCCTTTGTTGTGTGTGTCTGGTGTGTGTTGGTATGCAATGCACCCGCCAGACATTTTTGGGGCCTGTGAATTTTCGTATTTGCATTTTCTTGCATTAAAAAGGCAGAGCAATGTGCTTTAGCATGCATCCTTTGCCTGGCTTTTATAGGCCTTTTGTCAGCTCCTGGAGTTTCCCAGGTCCCCTGCTTGTTGCTTGTGATTTTTTGAGTGTCCATGTGGCTGGTGGCCTTTCTTTGTGTTAGGAGTTATAGTGTCCTGCTTTTGCCATATAGGCCTGCATGATTTTCCTATTGGCTTACTGCTTCCATCCATCCACCCCCTTTGACAGCAGCAGCTCCATGAATGATGTGATGCTCTAATAATTTAATGGCAAATAGGGTCCACCCAACTTCCATTACATTTTTAATTTGGTGGTTCTCATTCTCGTTCCTATCCTTCCTGAGAGTGTAGTGTGTGTATTCACAGTAGTATAACATAGCCATTGTTGACAAAGTCTCAAAAATGGCTAGACTATATCTTTTGTACAGTAATAAGTAACTGAACCACAACAACAAATGCAACATTTCACTATTGTTCTCCTCCTCGCTTATTTGCTTTTAGGTGTACAAAAAGCCAGAGGAGTTGGTGTCGTCATCATCACCCGTTGGACTGCCAGCCAGACAGAAGTCCTGCAGTGCATCACGTCCATGTGTGAACACAACTTGTTGTGTATCTGCGTCCTGCCTGACATCTGAAGAAGATGGCCCCAAAGAAAGGTATCAGGTCCAGTACCAAGTAAGTTGCTGGTGAGAATAAGGAACAGAAAAAGGAAGTGCCATTAACCACGACTGGTGTGCCGGCCAATGTTTTTTTGGGGAGCAAAAATGTTACGCCAGCAGCAGCATTGCCCGGGAACCAAGCTGAGAGCAGCACCTCCGCACCAGCGGTCAAACCCCACCAACCTAGCCCCAAGCCCTTGAGTGTTACAGAGGTAGCCAGTCTACTAACAAGCAGCGATGTTGAAATGTCATCATCGCAAAGTAGTACACAATCAATGCAGGCAACTCAGCAGATAAGTGTGCAGAAGCAACAACAACAGCAGCAGCCGCAACAACAACAGCAGTAGCCGCAAGAAAAACAGCAGCAGCCGCAACAACAGCAGCAGCCGCAAGAACAACAGGAGCAGCCGCAAGAACAGCCAGCAATAGTAGTTGTTGTTCCTGAAGTAGGGGCATTTCAGGAAATCCAGCTTCCTGCAGACAAAGTGGAGCAAACCATTGTTTCAGAAGATCTATTGTCTTCCAGACCACCAGCAAGGAAAAGGAAGCTTAGTCCTTCATCTTCTTCTTCAAGCCCCACTTCTGATGACCGTGATGCCACTTGGCAGCCACAAGCTCAGTCTGAGAGTGATGCTTCTGAAAAGGAAGGTTCCTGAAATACTTACAGTTATGGAGGTAGATGTAGAAGAGGGGGATGATGTTGATGAAGACGAACCACTCATCACGCACATCACTCCCGCCCCAAAGGGGATGGAGACCAACATTCTCATCCTATCCAGAAAGTCTGCTACTGAGCGAGATGTAGCACAGATACCACCAACACAGGTTACACCACCACGACCTCCAGCTGACATATTTTTCAAGGCCCGCCAGGGACCTACATCCAGCTCAACCATCTCAGTAGGTAGTGGTAGTGAAAGTCACAGTGTAGCTGCACAGAGTCATCACATTCTAAGCACACCCTCCAGTTCATCTGGTATTGAAAGTGGTACATCCAGCAGTGCCAGAAAGTTTTCCTTCTCAGTTTGGGACTTTATGTCTGTTATCACCACGGAGGAGAACATGCTTATATGCTCAATTTGTTGCACTGCTGTTCGGAGCAGTAAGCTTGGTGCAAACTATGGTACCAGAGGCCAAGCAAGTCATCTCAGAATACACCACACCATTGTGTGGGAGAATCACCTACTTCAGTTAAAACAAAGTAGAAAAACTGAACCCATTGAAGTTGGTCAGGAAGAATCAGGTGACGATATTATTGCGGTGGAAGGTAAAGGAAAGGTAGGCATTTCTAGCCCTGTCCCCAGTAGTGTAGTGGTACCGCCCACATTCTCCTCAGTAACATCTGAGTGGCACCGCAGTAAGAGCCATACTCAGAGTCAGGCTGAGACACCAAGGCGACGGAGTACCGCAATGAGACAAACTGCATCATTGAGCCTAAGTGGGTTAATGAAAACAACAGCCCCACAATGGAAAGTAATCCAGCCTTCTATTGACAGCATGCTTAGGTTGGAGGGGCAGTTCCAACGCAACCACCCAACAGCACAGTTGTACAATGCAAAGTTTGCTAAAAGGTTAGCACTGGAACTTCTCCATTTTTCATTTGTGGAAGGGGTGGGTTTCCTTGAACTTGTGTCAGCCATCGGCCCTAAATGGAAGGTTCCCAGCCGTTCCTATTTCGCAAGAATTGTTGTTCCGGCACTACATCATGATGTGCTGGAATTAGTTGGACAAGCTTTGCACTTCACAATATCCACCTGACAACAGACATGTGGACCAGTTGCCAAGCCACGGATTATATGTGCATCACTGCACACTGGGTCTCTACTGTGGGGTTCGAGATAAGCTATCTGAACAAGGTGCTGTTGACACAGCTGAGATTTTTAAAGCTACTCAGAAGCTTGCAACTGTAGCCATGTTCGCCATTGAGAAATCTCATACTGCTGTACACATTTTGTAAGTGTTTCGCAGCAAGGTATTTAAATGGCTACGCCAAAGTGGGCTTAGTATTTGTTTTGTTGCCACAGACAATGGCAGTAATGTACTTAAGGCCATGGATCTTGGTTCCGTGTTTGGTGTACTGCATAAACATTATAGCTCAAGACTTTCTGAATAAAGAAGCCATAGTCAGCAACTTATTGATTATCTGCTGAAGAATTTACACTCATTGCAGCCATTCTTTTATAGCTCGGAAGCAGCTGAGGATCATTCAACATGAATATAGGATTCCAGTCAAAGCACTCATCCTGGTGGCAACACATTGGAACTCAACGTATTCAATGCTTGATCGTCTGTTTGAGCAGTACAGGCCACTCAATGAATATGTCATGCAAAGAGGGGATGCCACTGGGAAAGGCATGACCCTTCAGATGGAGCAATGGGGCCTAGTTAAATGCCTGACTGAGATATTTCTTCCTTTTGAGGTCTTCACACGTGAAGTCAGTAAAGAGGACTGTACAATGGGCCAAGCTATCCCATTATTGCAAATGCTAGAGCATCAGCTGTAGAAGGTGTCCGAATCATACAAAGTTGTAGAGGACAAAAAGGGAGCCTATGACTTGGTGGAGAGCTTAGCAAATCGCTTAGCTGAAAATACAAGGATTGAAAATAAAATGTTGTCACAAGAAAATTACATTTCTTCAACAATTCTGGATCCACGGGAAAGATTGGGACTGAAGGCATTCTTTCCTTTTTCAGAGATTGATGTTGCCCGCTACAAAACTTGGATAGCTGAGGCAGTGAGTAAGTTGGAAAATGAACGGCTGTTAATTAAACGTCTGCAAGATCAACCCACAAGAAGGGCATGCTGTATCAAGTGTAACTTTGGAGGCTGAGGGCAGTGCATTTGGATCACAACACTCACCATCACTATCTAAAACAGCAACAATAACTGGATCATTAGGCCCAGTAGAATAGTTAGACAATTGGTATTTACAGTTAAGCATTAATAAGCGCAGTGCTAATTAAGTATGGGCGGAAAGTTTGTTCCGCTTGCGTAATTTGCGGATTTTCCACAATTTCGCGAAATTGCTGCAAAATCTGCGAATCTGCGAGCGGGATGAATTTTGTTCAGGAAGCACTTACTGGGTTACAGCAGGTGCCCAAGTTGAAGCTAATTTCTTTGTAACCATTTACAAAATGGTTACAAAGAAATCAACTTCAACTTGGGCACCTGCAGTAGCCCTGTAAGTGCTTCCTTAGCGGCGCCTTGTTGCCTACCTGTAACTATTCTCTGACCCTGCTCTGACTCTCGAAGCAGGGTCAAAGAATAGTTACAATTAGGCAACAAGGCTCCTGTCACAAAAATTAAACCTCAGCAGGAAGCAATTACAGATATAAATAAAGCAGGTGCCCGAGTTGAAGCTCAAATTCAGTAACGCATTATAATCAGCCCAAGAATCTAGCGAGCACGGTCGATGCAAGGCAGGTGAGCTTTTTCCCCAAATCTACTGTCTAGAAATAGCTTTAATCCGTGATGGAGGTCTAGGCATCCACAAGTTTCTCGAGCGCAATTCCCTGCTCTGCTCAGTCTCTGACCCTTTATAAACAAGAGGCATGTGTGAACTCGCACAGAAGCCCGGCCCCACATACACTAGGCTATGCAACCTCTCCCGCCCTTTCCCTCACTGTGATGGACAGCTCACTCGAGGGACCTCGAGGGACCTCGGTGCCTATGGGCACGGTGGCAAAGTTACAGACACACGTGATCACTGAAGACAACTGTTCTGGGTATTTACGCAGCTGTAGTGTAGGAAAAGCACGATACATTTACCAAACGAGGTAGAACTTACTGCTTTCTCCTCATCTGCTGCTCTGATCGGTCTCTGACCCTTTAAAAACAAGAGGCATGTGAACTCGCACAGTAGCCCGGCCCCACACACACTAGGCTATGCAACCTCTTCTCGCCATTTCCCCCACTGTGATGGACAGCTCACTCGAGGGACCTCGGCGCCTATGGGCACGGTGGCAAAGTTACAGACACATGTGGTGACTGGCCAACTCTTTTGGGCATTTACACAGCTGTAGTGTAGGAAAAGCACAATACATTTACCCAACGAGGTAGCACTTACTGCTTTCTCCTCATCTGCTGCTGGGTGCGGTGGCAAAGTTACAGACACACTTGGTTACTGGCCAACTCTTCTGGGCCTTTAGGTAGCTGTAGTGTAGGAAAAGCACGATACATTTACCCAACGAGGTAGCACTTACTGATTAGCCAGTAGAAAGTACTCGAGTTAAGTATGGTGCAAATCGCAAAAAAATCCACGATTTCACTGGAAAATCTGCAAATTCGCTGATTTTTTTTGCAATTTTGCGTGAACTCACAGATCACTGATTCGCAAAATTCGCCCATACTTAGTGCTAATGCACAGAGAAAAGAGCCCAAAAGGCCTGGACCATTGAGCAGATGGTCCAGGCCTATCTGGACGACTCAACAAAGGTGTACATTGATCAAAACCCATTGCAGTATTGGTATAGGAAAAGAGCTGAATGACCTCTGCTCAGCAGGCTAGCGATAAGCTATCTGGCTTGCCCTGTCGCAAGTGTCTCTTCTGAACGTGTTTTCAGTGCTGCTGGTTCCATTGTTACAGGGAGAAGGACTAGTCTCTCGCACAAAAACGTGGAGAGGTTAACAATGATCAAAATGAATCAGCACTTCATACCACCGAATTACACCATACATGAAGCAAGCGAGGAAGATGAGGACAGCGGCTAAGGTGACGGAAGTAGTGTGTCACATCATGATTACTTACTACTGGCTGAACCCCCAGAGTTTGACGAGCTATACTTCCTGACAATTAGGGTTGTACTTACTGTCTTCCTCCCTTTTTTTCTTTATTGTGTGTCTGTTGTTCCAGTTACAAACTTTGAATCACAACAAATCCATTACCACCGTCTTCTACTCTTCTTATTTCAATATACAAGTTTCAGGTGTCTGCATTTGACAGTACAGTCCTCCAAATCCAGCTCCTCTGCTCCATCTTACTGAATCTCCCGCCTAAATCCATTTCCCTCATGAAGATTGGAAAATAGAAGAAAAAATAACAACGTTCCTTGTTCCGCCAAAAGAAGTGGAACATGATAACTACTATAGCTATCCTCCTTTCAGAGTTGAGAGAGACTGCCCATTAACTGAAAAGGATATGGAACAGGTAATTATTGATGCCATGCATTGGATGCAGAGTCGCAGACAGAGTGATTTTGTTGTTGTTTGTTGTGCATGAAGGTATGTCATTGTGCACTAATTATCTTTCTACAATACACACTAAACGTAACTCAAGGCAATTTTCCCTTTCTTGCAAATAAGAAATTTGTACTTCTACTGCAGCTTGATACATTTCTTTTGACTGAGTACAGGACGGGGACTCAATCTGCACACTGAGTATGACAACAGCACCGTCCATGATGATGATGGCGAAAAAGACGGCCCGTTAACTTAAGAAGATGAGAAGCAACTGGTAATGAAAATGAATGGCATGCATTGGACACCTGACTCTGAGCGAGTCATTTTTGACCAGGATAACACAGTAACAGTATCAACTTTCACCTTCTTTTAAACAATTTTTGTCTACAATCTTTACAACAGTGTGTTCTTCTTGTTGTTGTTATTATCATTAGGTTTGCTCTTTGTTTATGATTCATCCCTACCAATATTTCAAAATTCTATTTTCTATCTGTAAAAGTATATGTAATCCGGGTCTCCTTATCAATCATCATCATGCATGCATTTCCTTTTTCTCCGTTAACATATTGATATGGATATGGTAGTCTTCAAAAATTGTCGTTTGTTTATCCATGCCTACTGTTTTTCACTGTCAAACCTTTCCCCAAACCCCCTTCCCATCCATTTAACCAACTCTAACCCTCTTCCCCCGGGCTGTGTGACTTATTGAGGTGTGACTATAAATGTACACTAATAATTAATTACAGGCTTGCTGGGGCGGATGTGGCGAAAGAAACAGTACTTCAATTTCAAGGCAGAGCGATGATCTTCTTCTGCTTTCCCACCCATGAGCAGTATATTTTAGAGGTGATTTTTATTTAACAAAGGAACATATACCTCAGCATTGATTGGATTTGTTGTCATTCCTCATACACAGCACTAACTGTTATGCTGTAGGCCTAGTCAAGTGACTCAACACAACTATAATTTGTAACTCTGTCTAGTAGGGTATCCCCACCACCATTATATTTTGTTGTAAAATATTTTAGCATATTATTGTTGCTCTGTAAGTTCTGTACTGTACTTCAATCTAGTACTCCTCGAACAGTCTCTCAAAGGCAACTGACTGACTGTCTCATTTTCTTCTTTTACAAATGCTGCTGCCCTGCCAGTGTCTACTACTACCACTATACTACCAGTCTACCACCACCACCCGAATCATGGCATGTTAGAAAAAGGAAATCATATTCACCGTGCAGCCATCGCTGTGCCTAAGTTAAACATCAAGCAAAGGTAAGAGAAGTTTGTGGGAGGCATAATTAATAATGGACATGTTTTCAATGACGTCACACACCCCTTTGAGTCCAGATAAAAAATGCATAGACTAGAAGAGAGAGACAAAGTACTGGTAGGGCAATTCAATCAGTGAAGGATGTTGCATCTATCTGTTTGTGTCTTACACAGTTAACCAATTATTTAAATCAAACACTGGCTATGGGAAGACCTGCACCAGCAAGGAAACAGTGTGATGTAAAACAGTAATCCCACTTACAAAACATTAACAACATTGCATGTATAGTATAAATATAGATTAAATTTACCCGAACAAAAATAAACTATGTAAAACCCACAAAAGCTGACCCACCCCCTCCCTAACCCCAACCAATGTCAGTAAGAAACTGAAGTCCAAATGTCCAAAAATCCCCAATGCCCAATTCCCACCGACCCAAACAAGAATTAAAAAAGGGGCAGAAGACAGAGACTCTAAGAGGAGACTCTAAGAGGAGCGGCAGGATTGGAGGACGACACTCATCTGCTCCTCTAAACGGGCAAAACAGCGCTTGAGAGAGCGGCAGCTAGAACAACAGTGGATGGGCACCAGAGATGGAATTGCGGCAGCGGGTGGCCACCAGATGGGGTCGCCGTACCGCTGGAGGTTGGCTGGGGCCCAGGGCACTAAAGGAGGCTTCAAGTGCTGCAGCAGTCTCCTCCTCCTCCTCCGTCAAGACCACCAGCCGCCGATATTTGCGCTGGATTGCCTCCAGTTTCCGGCGCTGTGCCTTGGCGGCCAACTCCTTCCGAGCAACCTTGGGAGGAGTAGCTGTATATCAAAAAGAAAAAAACAAGACAATTGTAAAATATACTTTTAGAAAAAAAGTAAGACAAGTTAATTATACACATAGTGGCACAGTAGCACTATAAAGCATAGTACGTAACATTTATTAAATCTTGCCGGACCTTCTTCCTCTAACCGTTTTTCACTTTTAGTTGAACACCAGGTGACCTGATCTGACTTTTAGTCTTCTCCATAAGCGGAGTTGAAAAATCACAGATAGATGAGGCAATTGGTTACTCAATACTCCGGCCCCTATGCCAATTAAAGGATATCTTCAGTCTTCAAACGTTCACAACAGCTTACTTATTTACTTATATACTCTTGGAAAAACAGTAAGACAAGTTAATTATACACATAGTGGCATGGTAGCACTACAAAGCACAGTACATAACATTTATTAAATCTTGGCCGACCTTCTTCCTTCCACCCGTCTTTCACTTTTAGTTGAACACCAGGTGACCTGATCTGACTTTTAGTCTTCTCCATAAGCGGAGTTGAAAAATCACAGATAGATAAGGCAATTGGTTACTCAATACTCCGCCCCCCTATGCCAATTAAAGGATGTCTTCACTCTTCAAACGTTCACAACAACTTACTTATTTAAGACATCTACTTACCTACTTACTTAGGACATCGGATGGTGGGCCGACAAAGTCCTCCCGTGCTGTGGTGGTGCTGAGTGATGCTGAGTGATGCTGTGGTGGAGCTGAGTGATGCTGTGGTGATGCTGAGTGGTGCTGTGGTGGTGCTGAATGATAATGTGGTGGCGCTGAGTGATGCTGTGGTGGTGCTGAGTGATGCTGTGGTGGCGCTGAGTGATGCTGTGGTGGTGCTGAGTGGTGCTGTGGTGGTGCTGAGTGCTGCTGTGATGGGGCTGAGTGATGCTGTGGTGGTGCTGAGTGGTGCTGTGGCAGTGCTGAGTGATGCTGTGGTGGGTCTGAGTGATGCTGTGGTGTTGCTGAGTAGTGTTGTGGTGGTGCTGAGTGATAATGTGGTGGTGCTGAGTGATGCTGTTGTGGTGCTGAGTGATGCTGTGGTGGCACTGAGTGGTGCTGTGGTGGTGCTGAGTGGTGCTGTGGTTGTGCTGAGTGATGCTGTGGTGGTGCGGAGTGGTGCTGTGGTGGTGCTGAGTGATAATGTGGTGGTGCTGAGTGATAATGTGGTGGTGCTGAGTGATGCTTGGGTAGCGCTGAGTGATGATGTGGTGATGCAGAGGGCAGAAAGGCACAAAAAATTGTTTAACAAAGGGCAAAAGGGCAGAAAAACAAGGGGAAAACGAGTCTAACAGAGGACAGAAGGGCACAAAAAACCAGTCTAACAGAGGACAGAAGGGCAGAAAAACAAGGGAAAAACGAGTCTAACAGAGGGCAGAAGGGCACAAAAAACAAGTCTAACAGGGGGCAGAAAGGCAAAAAAATGAGTCTAACTGAGGGCAGAAAGGCACAAAACACGAGTCTAACAGAGGGCAGAAGGGCAGAAAAACAAGGGAATAACAGAGGGCAGAAGGGCACAAAAAACGAATCTAACAGAGGGCAGAAGGGCAGAAAAACAAGGGAATAACAGAGGGCAGAAGGGCACAAAAAACGAGTCTAACATGGAGCAGAATGAATCCCGCCCTGCGTGTTTGTCCACGAAGATGCCACCTTTTTGTGCAATTCCTCTACTAAACTGGAGTACTTTCTACTGTCTAATCAGTAAGTGCTCCCTCGTTGGCTAAATGTATAGGGGCAGATTTACAATAACTGGCGCATCCCAGGGATGCAGCAGTTATTGTGCACCGCAGCTCCGCCACCCGTGGTGTGCCGCATTTAAAATGCGGCGCACCATGTGGCAAATACGGCACAGATGCTTAACGCATCTGTGCCGTAAAAGCAGCGCATTGCTGGAGCTGCGTCGCAAGCGCGACACAGCTCCAGCAATGCTCTGGGGGGCCCTATCTCCCCAATTCTGCGTCAAGCCATGCGCCTGCTTCAAGCAGGCGCAGGGTTTTGACGCAGCATTGGCCTAAAAGTGACTGAGTAAAATCTTGTAGATTTCACTCAGTCACTTTTAGGAGGCGTTCCTGCGCAGGAACGCCCTCCCCTGCACCGGAATGCCTCCTGATGGCGCAGAGCTTTGCAACGTGACGTATCTCTCAGATGCGTCACGTTGTTAATACCCAGCACCATGGCGCATCTTTAGTGCTGCCGCTGTGTAACAAAAGTGACGCAACTGCGGCGCAAAAAAGGCGCAAGTGGCTTTTAAATCTGCCCCATAGTGCTTTACTACACTGTAGCTGCGTAAAGGGCCAGAAGATGTGTCTCCAGTGACCATGTGTGCCTGTGACTGTGTTACAGGCACACATGGTCACTAGAGGCACATCATCTGGCCCTTTACGCAACTGCAGTGCAGTAGAAAGCACTATACATTTACCCAATGAGGGAGCACTTACTGGATTAGCCAGTACAAAGTACTCCAGGGCAAATCGCAAACAAATCCGTGATTTTGCTGGAAAATTCATGAATTCGCTGATTTTTTTTCAGTTTTACAGGAAAGTCCGCGAATTCGCAAATTTCGGCCATGCTTAAGAAAGACCCCATCCAATATCGAGTTGACTTCAGCTCAGTCAATAGGCAGGACTTTTCGAATTGAGTAATGTCCGCCTGTTCCTATATCTGTTATATAAGGACTGGTGCCCTCTAATGATTTTTGGAGGCAATTGATATTTTGTATGGTGTTCAAAGTTTTGTATTAGTGTTTATTAATTATTTTGGGTTATGATTCACATGCACTTTGGTGACAAATGTGTTAGATTTGTGTTTCCGTGGAGGACATGATGAAATGTTTTCATGTATAATGTTTTGAAATTGAAAATTATTTTGAAATAAATTATTCATATTTAGGATTTTTTATATAGGTATTGCTAAATAATTCTTAAACAACCTATCTGGTAAGTCTCTTGTTACTTACGTTATAGTGGTCGAGGCCAGATAGTGATAGGACCCAAGCCTTCTTTGGTTCATTTAGCATTTAAGATTTTAACACTCTTGAGACAAACTTGGTGAACCGGGTGTTGAGTATTGTGTTTTCCGGAATCATGGCTGCAATGATGGCTTGATGACAGGAGCAGACACCAAGTTTATTCCATTTGGGTCCATAACAGCATCCTTATTATATTAAGTAGGGCAGACAAACACATACTACATGCTAAATTGACTCCAGGGAACACCCGCACCCCTGCACTCGGTACTATCACTTGAATGACGCCAGTCTGGTAGATGGTACAAGAAGGGCCATTCCCCCATCTTCAGTGCCAAGAATCTTTTCTTCCAAAGTGCTGCATAGGTGATTGATAGATATGGTGCTGCTACACCAGGCCTTAACCCTGAAAGGACCATCCAAGCTTGTTTTCTTTTTGCCAGTTGTGCCCTGTCATAGTGAAAGGACCAGAGTAGGACTCTTATTTTAATACAGATTTTTAGGGCCTAATGGGGAGGGTTGGTTTTCCAGTATTCATTTGTATCAGGCATTTGCAGTGAGTGTTCTAAGGAGCGTCATTGGTTTTGTCCCACTTGACAGGACAATATTTCATGCCACAGGTTAGCCTCCAAACTTTCTTCCCCCGACTTATGCAGTTTATTGCACAGCTTAATGAAGGCACCGGCTGCAAGTCCACGATGCTCTAAGAGACCTAAGCTATTGCTTCATAATGCACCATTGCATCAGGAAACCAAATTTTTCAACAAATGTTTGGAGGATCACCTCATACTCAACCATGTTCCCACCATTCACACAAAACACCTTCTCACCTAAAATTTGATTTGTTTTTTTCTTATGAATTTTCTAATTAAATTGCACCATGATTTTAGACAGCACCCTCTCGCAAAATGGTTACAGGGTTTTCTTTTTTATACTATAAAAAATGCTCACCTCGCCATGAGAGTTAATTGGGCCAATAGCCAGTTATTGCTGCCCTTACCACCAGGGTTTTTACTGGCAGTGATTGGCAGCAAAAACTGGCCAAGATGTCCGTCCATCTAAATTAGGTGGGCAGATATAGAGGTCAGCCTTTGATGGCCTTCACTTAGTTGGGCTGTCAAAGGGGTGTTTCTGTGGCAGTCATAGTTACACCTATGTCTGCCTGGAGTTGCCACAGAGTATTATTACTATCAAGATTTAAATAAGCCTCTAAGTTTGTGAATGGCCAAAAATATCATGTTTATTTGCATTTTCGGATTACTCTCCGTACATTTTGCATCCTACAAGTATTGGAGTCGTATTTTCATCTGAAGGATGAAGTTACTCCCCCAGGATGTTAGGTGGTAGGGATCACCTTTCATATTGGTAGAGATTTGGGGTTAGGTGTTTCTCCACATTGCAAAATGTTTTTTCCTGGAAAGAACTACATTTGCCCTGTTTCCCCTTTTTGTAATTTCCACTATTATGCATTGAACAAATATGAGCCATGGGAATATGTCAAATAATATTGGTAAGAAATAGGGTTGTTAGTTGTGCAGGAGGTGAGGCCTGTGCAAGAGTTAGGTCCACAATTGTCTCCTCACTGGGAACTAAGCATACATTCTAGTGCTTAGCTTTCTCAGTGTAGGGTAGCAAAGCAGTCCAAGGCCTACTCAAGGGATAGGGTGGGTAAGTAGTTGCGAATTTCTGCACGCAATATTAACACACAATAGACCTCTCACTATGAGGACAGAATAGAGGGAGCGGATAACTCAGCTAAGGAATTGTTTGCTGTGTTTAAGGAAGTTGCCTCTCTGTCCTTTGAAAGGCTCAGTGGAATCCTGTGACACAATTCTTCGTGGATAAAGTGGGGAAAATGTATTCCTCATTTCCGGTGGAGGCTAGAACAGAGGGCACTAGTATCCTTTAGTACTCCCCAGCAAGATATCCTAATCGACGTGGCGTCCAAAATTAAATCAGGCTCCCCTAATGACCCGGCACCAGCGAGAATACTTAGGGAAAGTATAAATTTGCTGGAACCCCACATACGCCATCTGCTGGATCTATCATTTGGATCAGGGAGTGTCCCGTCAGCCTGGAAAGAGGCAGTGGTACTCCTGTTAAAAAAAACCCTAATATTAGTGAGGAGGAGTTAGATAACCTGCGTCCAATCTCTCGCCTCCCCTATTTCACCAAAGTTGCGGAGAAAGTTGTTAATAAGCAACTGTCTGAACACATCGAAACATGTAAACTTCCTCACCCAACCCAATCAGGTTTCCGGGCATCATACTCGACTGAATCCGCCTTACTCGTGTCAACAGAAACCATACGCAAGTTGGTGGATGAAGGTCACACTACAGCGCTGATCCTTCTGGATTTAAGCGCAGCTTTCGACACTATAGCACATCACATCTTGCTGCAGTGTCTGAAAAAAAGGGGGCGTGAGAGGCAGAGCTCTGAAGTGGCTGGAATCGTTCCTCCAGAATTACAGCTTTCAAGTAGCCCAGGGACCACACCGATCGAAGAGTGTCAGGTTGAATCAGGAAGTGCCCCAAGGGTAAATCTGGAGCCCCACCCATTGTAACCTCTACGTAACACCAACAGCAGAGATTACTGAAAGGTTTGGGGTGCAAGTAGTAGATGGGTCAGCAGCCAATAACTTCTCGATGTGCTTACAAGCTACAGCAGCCTGGATGGCCAATAATTGCTTGAAATTAAACGGCAGCAAGACGGAGGTGCTGGTGTTGGGGAATGCACCATTTGTGTGGACATCGGCATGGTGGCCGCAGGTACTGGGGCCTTTACCCTCTCCCAGCGAACAAGTCAGGAATTTGGGTACCTGGCTAGATAGCAAAATCTCCTTCGAGCACTATACTACATGTGCGGCAGGACAATGCTACGGTATCCTGAGAAATATGTGGAAAACACTTGACCTACTCCCCACTGCGGCAAGGAAAATCCTGGTCCTTGCTCTTGTTACTTTGAGGTTGGATTATGGGAACGTCCTGTACCTGGGAGCCAATGTCAGATGTATCACCAGCTCAAGCGTATACAGAATGCGGCTGCCCGCATGATCTTGATGATGCCCAATAGAGCGTCAGCTAAGAAAGCCCTGGAATCCCTTCACTGGCTGACGATTAAAGAACGGGTGCTCTATAAAACCCTGCTGATTAGCCATCGCATCATGCAGGGGAAGGGGTCTTCCTATCTTTTGGAACTGCTGAGCCCGTATATCCCTGGGCGCGAGCTGAGATCTTCCAGGAAAGGGCTGATGAAGGTTCCTAGGTTTAGAAGAGCTCGGATGGGGGCCGCTCCTTCCGAGTACAAGCTGCTCAACACTGGAAGAGACTCCCACCCGAAATGCGCTCCGAGACTTCGGAACGCATTTTCCGGAAACAACTGAAAACCTACCTCTTCCCTCTGGTTATATAGTGAGGAGGCTCGTATGGGAGGAGCTAGAGGTGAAGACATGCTTGATTAACTGTTGCTAGCCACATCATAGCGCGGGGACACACTGGCCTCAGTGTAACCAGGCGCTCTATAAAATGTATTATTATTATTATTATAGATGATTGCCCAGTTTGTGCTTTTTCTTTGAAAATAGGAAAGTACACACAACTAAATACTATGCAATCATTTACAAATATATACATTCTGCAGATTTAAATACATGTGGTGACATTCTGAAACACATTTGACCCTTTAAGTTATGACCCCAACCTTAACCAGATATAACAACATGATATAAGCAGATATAATGTTAAATAAATATGGCCTATTGGCTGTGTCACAGGATACCAATATATAAAGCAATGCCAATTGTCAAGGGGTCAACCTAACAAAGTATGAGGGAAGCTTATTGTTTTTTTGTAGAGTCACTACTTAAAGAAGGAAGGCAGGACTATTGGCTTTGTCAAGTGCCACCACATTAAAAGGCAGATAATCCACATTTTAAAAACCACCATTACATCAATGAAATCCACAACCATCTTTAAATGCAATAACTATGTTCAATAAAGCATTTCAATGTTTATCAAAATCATTGTCAGCAATGCACTGTCAAGAATGAATTAAAAATCAACATAAAGTGTCTGTCTTTCTTTGACAAGCTTAGGCAACATGCAATGCAGCCCTAGAACCAACCATTATAGGTCACTACACTTGGAGGTTGTAGGGAAAAAGATATAGACTAAGTAGAGTTTTGAGAAAGTAATAAAATTCTCTCCAGGTCATGTTTCTTGAAATCATGGAGACGGAGACATAGCTTTGAGGTTAAAATGTTAGAGTGGGGCACAGCTGCACATTCAGCAGCCACCAAATCACTTTTAACACATGTTATTGGTGCCCTTGTCATCATGGGGCACCACAAAACGCAATTCCATACTCAAAATAATCCCAAAGGAGCATTAGGGGTGCTTCCTTGCCAGACACATGCATATCAATGAGCGGCCCAAGTAGTCGAATTTGTGGCACGTCTCTTGTGTTAGTCTTTAATAACTATTTGGGAGGGGTGCCCCAGTCACACCCAGGACACCCAAATGCCATTGGTGGTGTTGGTGAGAGCACCAGGACACCTAGACCTCTGCTTGCTTCCCCACTAACTTGCACACCACAGTGCACCAGTATCTCTTTTTCTCCATATCCCACAATCAGTATACAAAACAGTGATGGATGCAGCGCTAAGTGGGACTGGTATTTCCAGATGTGGGTCCCATGCACATGGTGTCACTAGAACAAAGCTGTATGCAACTGTTGAGCCCATACCTAGGGTGAACCAGTCCTGGGTTGCTTGAGTTTTGGTTCAGGGAGGACATGTCTTGGCAGTTTGGGCTGGACTGTTCCTATTGGAGTAGGGTGAAGATTGGTTTGCATGTAGTTAGGTCAAAACTGAGGCAGAATGGTATGCACAATAAAGATGGATTGAGATGCAGCCTGAGTGATTACCAGTGGCTGAGACTAATTCAAGCATTCCATCCATCACTGTTTTGTATTCTTACTCTCCTATTCCCACGGCAGGACCAGCTTGTCTCCTGCTTACGCTGGCAGTGGGGCCAATGATTTGTGGCTAGGCCTACCTATGTGGTCATAGGCACAGGAGTGGGGAGGTGCTCCTTTGTTCTGGACCTTGTCTTTGTCTTTAGGGCCCAGGGAAGGGATAGTGGCAGCAGTGGTCTGTGCACGTAAGAGCGGGAGCAGACGGGGGAGATTTTGACTGATGATGGAATAGTATTTGTTTATTTTTCCCTGTTCCGTCATCTTTTGACTTCCCCTGCCCGCCCCACCACACGTACCTGCACGGACCAGGGAAGTTAGGCTGGCCTACTGGATGGGGTTTCCGGGCCCAAAGAAAGCCTGGAGAGGGAGTCACAAGCATGCCACTTCCCTCTACAGTTTACCAAAGTGTGTTCAGGCATCCCCTGGGAGCTTGGCTCTTCTAAGAGGAAGGTCTTTAAAATACGTGAGAGTCTGGTGGTCTTCATCACCAAATATTGGCAGGTTTAAATGGGTGAATTTTAAATCTGAATACCTTGGGCCTCCTTTGGACAATGTTCATGCTCTTGGGCTCATTGTGCTTTTCTTGGCAAGCTCTAGCCACTTGAAGTTTTTTCAGTGTCCTCATGGACCCCAAAAGACTAGATATCCATGGTGTTAACACTATTGCAGTCCTAGTCTATTGTCTTGCACCCCTTCGTCTGTTGTCTTGCACCCCGTTGCCACACCAGCCTGTGAATGTAGGACACCCATATTTCTGGCCCTAAACTGAGGGGCCTATTTACAAGCCCATTGCACTGCCAGTGTGTTATTTTTTACATGACAGTGACAGCGGTGTAAGGGGTTTGTACTAAAGACCCTGAGTCTTTTTAGTTCTTCCCTCTTTCTTCGTTTTGACTCCAGCCAGGCTTGTGACACAAAAGGATGGTGTAAGGCTTCTTTGTCTGTGCTGGGGAAAGTCTCTTTGATGAGTAACGAGGAGAGGCCCAACTCTTCCCTAGTCATCTTGGCAGTAAGATCAACACCCCTCTTCACCCAGGCCTTTTGTGCAATGTATGTCTCTAAAATGCATTTCCCATTTTGAGAACCATCACCAGCCCAGACAGCTGGAAGCTCCCAAAAACTTTAGGCATGGAAGTGCCAACTTTCTAAAAGTATAGAAAAAAGTGATGGATTGAATGCATTAATTAATCTCAGCCACTAGTAATTTATTTGGGGATGCATCCCAGACCATTGTTACGTTTTACACCAGAGCACATCAGTTTGGACCCATGTATTTGTAAAGCAGTCTTGATCCTGCTCCAGTGGTAATATTCTAGCCCGATCTGCAAGGCAAGGCCCTCACTGACCCAGAACAGAAGTAAACCAGGATCAGTTTCTCCCTAATTAGGAATCATCCACCAGGTATAGTTTAGTTCTAGTGACACAGTGTGCAGGGGACCCACGTCTGGGCACACCCATGGCACCTAGCATGACAAACCATCCTAGGTTGCTTGTGTGCCAGTTCATGGAGAACCTGAATTGTCAGTTCGGGCTGGACTATTCCAAATGGAGTAGGATCAAGACTCCTTATGATAAGTCTGGGTCCAAACTGAGGTAGCATGAGGAAAATAATTACCAGTGGCTGAGTTTATTCAAGTATTACAACCACCACTTTTTTGTAAGCTTTAACTTCCTAAAAGTGGCACTCTAAGATAAATTAAAATCTGACCTTGTCATTAAAGAGGACTAAATTAAAATGCAAACAAATGTAAGAAGTATTTTTCTAATTGCTTCCAATCCAGTTTAGCATTTAATAAACGTGAAAATGTAGCACAAAGAACTCCTCTGTCAGCAGCCATTTTTGCTACAGTGAAAATCTTTTTTGGGGATATTTAATTGAACAGACATGTTCAAAATTAATTCCTACATGCTCAACTTTTAAATATCCCCCCGCCTTTGTGGGTTACTTATTCATATATAAAATTAAATGTTTTGGCCTGTCAAATGGGGTATTTTGACAGGTTGAATATGCACTTTTAAACTGCCACAGGCACATCTGTCTGCTGATGGAAACAGCCTTTACCACACTGGCATTACATCATAATGCCTTCATTTATTTATTTATGTATTTATGTATTTATTTATTTATTTATTTATACATTTATAGGTTTTATATAGCACCAGCTTCACCCCCGAAATGGTATCTCTGCACTTTGGACAGAGCTGCTATGCGGGCTGACGAGAAATTTCAAAACTAGGTGGTCTTAAGTAGTTTCTTGAAGCGTGAATAGTCAGGGCATTGTCTTAGATGTATGGGAAGCTGGTTCCAATAAAGTGGAGCGAGGTAGGAAAAAGATTTCCCACCTAGTCTATTTTTCCTAACCCTTTGAACCAAGAGAAGTGATTTTCTTCCTGACCTGAATGTCTTGGAGGTAGTGTACAGCTTAAGTTTCCTAAAGATGTAGAGGGGGCCTTTGTTATGCAAGGCTTTATGGACAATACAGCAGACTTTAAATTTCACACGCTTGCGGATTGGGAGCCAGTGGAACTGGTGGAGAAGGGGAGGGAAGGGGTTTTGAATGGAGCATTTGTGAAGAGTCGCACAGCAGTGTTTATATTTCTTTAATTGCCACACATTAAAAAACACTGTACAGAAACATTTTGGCACAAAAGCCTTCCTAAATGTCAAAAATAAATAAATAAAATATATATTTATATGTATGTCTAGGTAGATAAATAGATAGATATTTTCACTGAAAAACATAAAAATTCACTGAAAAAGCAAAAGTTACAGGGACGTTATAGTTAGTCTCACATTTCACACTTGCTAAACCATAGAAATTCAGCAGTTATAGTTACTTTCGCTGACTATAACTTATACCTCCGCAATGCACTGCTTATAATCTCACATATAAGATCTCTGATGACATGGTCAGTGACATCACTGATGACATCGGAGATAACATTTCAAATTATATCACTGATGACATCACTGATAATGTCATCCAGGGAGGGTGATGTTTTCTAAGAGGCTATCAGCCTGATTCATCAAGCTAAAATCGGCTCGCAAAGGGCCAGATTCTCAGAATCTGGCCCTTTGCGAGTGCGATTTTTGCATTTGGGATTCATCATCCCAAATGCAAAAATCGCTATTTAGAAACTCGCAAATTTGCGAGGAATAGCATTTAAGGAATCTCTATTAGAGATTCCTTAAATTCTTTTCTTGAAACATTCTAAAATTGCGAAATCGCAAATTTCGGCCGCTATTTACCGCGAGGTCAAACCTCGTGGTGAATAGCGAAAACTTAGAAAAATGCTTTTAAAAGCATTTTTCTAAGTTGCGTGTGACACACACACATGTCCTTAGGACATGTGTGTGCGCAACACCTGTTGAAATGTGCAAGGGGTGCTACAGACTGTCCTTTGGACACCCCTGGCACCCTTCAAATCGCTATCTTATTTGCGATTAGCAAATTGCTAATCGCAAATAAGGAATCTGTAGGAATCGCATTTAATTTTGCGATTCCTACATGAATCCCGTTTTGCGAGTCTGTAATAACGATTCCTTATGAATCGCTATTTCAGACTCGCAAAACGGGTCTTTCATGAATCTGGCCGCAAGATTGTTAAACATATATACTAGGCTACTACAAACGTTAAAATAGTAATCAAGGTGTACTACTAATGAGTGACACTACTTCTAACATATAGTATGTAAGTGGCTGTCCGTTGTCTGTATCCATGTGTGAGTGGGTGTCTGAATGGATGTATGGGTGTGTGATTGACTCTGTGAGTAGCTGTATTGGTTAGTGAGTGTGTAAGTGGCTGTGTAGGTGGGTGAGTGGGTGTGCAAGTGGCTCTATGGGTGAGTGAGTGGGTGTCTAAATGGCTGTGTGAAGGATTGACTGGGTGTGTAAGCAGCTGTGTAGGTCAGTGAGGGGCTGTTTGAGTGGGTGTTTAGTTAAGTGAGTTTATGTGTGATTGGCTGTATTGGAGAGTGGGTTATCTGTGAGAATGTGAATATGGGTGAGTGAGTGGATTTGTGAGTGCTTGCATGGATGTGTGAATGGGTATGTAAGTGGTTGTGTGGGTGTCTGAGTGAGTGTGTGAGCGTTCATATGGGTGACTAAGTAGTTATATGAGTGGCTGTATGGGTGAGTAAGTGGTTGTGAGTGTTTGTATGAGTACTTGTTTGGGTATGTGAGTGGTTGTATGGGTATCTGCGTGAGTGTATGAGAACTTGTGTAGGGGTGAGAGTGGTTCTGTGGATGATGCCATCAGTGGTGTAATTTAAGATGTCATCAATGATGTCATGAGTTATGTCACTGACTGTGGTATGAGTGATGTAATATGTGGAGTCATAAGCAGTGCATTGCTGGGACATAAGTTATAGTTAGCTCAAGTAACTATAACATCTGAATTTCTATGCTTTTGTATGAGTAAAATGTGAGCCTCACTATAATGTCCCACCAAAGTTTGTTTTTTCCATTAATAGCTAAGATGATTTTAATTCTATTTTCTAAGTATAACGTTCCTGTAGCCTTTGTTTTTTCTGTGAATTTCTAAGTTTTTTTTTACACTATTTCCTAACTATAATGTTCCTGTAACCTTTGGTTATTTAAGTGAATTTCTAAGGTTTTGTAATCTTTTTGTGTCTGTATAGGAGTGGTAGTAGTTGTTTCAGCAACTAGACCATAACAGAATTTCCCCTTCTCCTTTAACAAAAAAGAGTGCACATATTTCCACAAAATTTTAACCCAAGTTGAGGCGTTTTTACTGGTTAATTAGTAGGTATTACCTCCTCAGGTAAATGTGTCAAGAATGGTCAGGCCCGAGACTCTAAAGTACAGGAAAAGCCTTGTGCCAATAGTAAGAGGTTGGGTTTCCTAAACAGAAGACATAGAAGAGCAATCTCTTTGAGACTTCTCTCACTGTGGCTGCAAATGTTGTTCCCAATGCAGCCGCTACAACCCAAAATGGCCGCCCCTATTTGCAGCGCAGATTACCATTCTAGTGTTTTCCCCATGCTACAATCTCTGTTGTGTTCACTCTCCTGCTCAATGAGAGTGGCGCACTTCAACGGAAGTACCTTTTTCCTGTTGAGAAGTCTGGTTTGGAGAGATATTCGTTGTTACCCCTATCTACATAGAGAAGTTTTCAGTCAAAGTATTTGAGTGAGACAAGTCTTGATTTTTGTTAATGATTATATATGTTGAATTACTTTATTCGATATGTTACATATCATAAAAGTACATACATTCTAGACATAAAAACACGCATAAAATTGTATGTCCAATTCACAAATATAAGGACAATAAAAAACGTTAAAAAAATCTATATACAATTTTTTTTTAAAAACCTGATAACAGGAAATAAAGTGCAATATAATAATGTACATAAGGACTTTCTATACAGGCAAATTCACAGCTTTGTTTGAGTTTATCGACCTAGTACATATCAGCCTAGCACTTGATAAGTATTTTGCAACCCCACATACAATGAGCAGAGATGTTGTGTCTGAAGAGAAGATGCGTAGGGTGACCCTATAGTCGCTAACTCCCAGCTCCCTGCATATTGGTTTTAACCATCGTGATCTGGCTCTTTGATATGCTTTGCAGGCAAACAGGAAGTGGGGTAAGGATTCAGACACACATGGGCAGTTTGGGCAGGTAGAATGTAGAGCTTGCGTTCCTTTCCAGCCCTCCATGAACTTATTAAGAGGAAGTGTCCCATACCTCATTTTCAAAAAAAGAGATCTATCTTTTGGAACTTGAATAAAATCCAGGAATGGTTCAAGCTTCCTTGTGGGCTTGCGTTCCAGAAATTTGGTAGTTAGGGCTCCCCCCTTTAGACTGTTCAGTTCCTCATCATGAACCCACTCCCAGTAGATTTTATTAACAGCCCCCCTGGGGGGCGGAGACTGCGAGATCCAAAATTCAACAAACCCCATATCCATAACCAGCTGCCTCAATTTATTAAGCCACTGTATCTTGTTAGCACAATTCAAGGAGATAAGTTTGTCCAGCACCAAGGCATTTTTTGCCAGTTCTGGGTGTCCTTCTCAGGCACACCCAGAACAGCAAAGAGCGGAGGTGAACTATATCCGAGACCGAGCGTTTGCCCAAATCAAGGAACAGGGGCTTCAATGGAGTTGAGGTAGGGAGGGAAACTAAGTCCCTCAAAAACTTGTTCTCGGCTCTTTTCCAAATCAACTATATTCTCACTGCCCCACAGTTCAGAGCCATAAACTGCAGAGGCCAGTGCCTTTCCTTCGTAAACAGCTAGTGCCGGGGCTATGGGCCTACTGACAGACATACGCTGGTTCCTCAGAATTACTCCAGATACTATTTTGAGGTTTAGGAGCATTTTGGCGACATGGGAGTCCCATTTCATTTTACTGTTGATCCTGACTCCCAGGTAGTCAAATTCCTCCACCACCTCTAGCGGTGACCCATTAAGAGCGATGTAATTTCTCTTTGCTTTTTTGGATGGGGGCATTACCATCAACTTTGCTTTAGTGGTATTGATTGTCAGTCCACGTTCGTCGCAAAACAGAGCAAATCTGTCTAACAATTTCTGGAGACCAGATGGGGTTTTGGACATCAGGAGGGTGTTGTCTGCGAAGAGGAGGATGGGTGTTTTTTCTCCCGCCAGAACCGGGGCATCAACAGTGTCTTCCCTCAAATGGTCTGTGTTGGACTTGGCCCTTTTTCCTGAAATTTTTCACTTTTCGCTCCCCTAATTCTGGATGTCCCCCACTCGTAATAAAGTTGTATAGGTCCTGTGTAGTTGAGATGCCCTGTGTAATGTTAAAATCAATGCGAAGGTGCAGGTGCTCTCTTCCCCTAACATGGCTGCCACTGAACCCTGCTACTGCAGCAGGGTCTTGGTAGATGTACTCTAGTAGCCAGGAGCTGGCTGGAACCCAAAATACCAGCCTGGCAGCCTGCCCATAGCTAGAATGAGGGAAGCTCCTGGAACCTTCAAGAGCAGGGGAGGTGACACCAACTGCCACTGCCAACTGCAGCCCTCAACTCAACCCCCCTTCAAAAAACAAGGAACTATCCACTAGGGCGCCAAAACCATCAAGCGCCGAGAAGAAGTCTAACTGCGCTAACCAGGACCACTGGGGATCCACCAGGTGCTGGGCTGTGCTCCTTCTGCCCCTTTATCCTGACCTGGGCCCCTGCGCTGTCCTGCATCCTCCCAAGTTCTGTCCTGCCTTGACTAAACTGCCTGTACTGCCAGGTGCTCATCCTTCGCAGCGCTAGCATCCTGAACGGAATAATTATTGAGACTGCTGGTGTTGCCCCCACATCGTGTGCCATCCAAGCGCGGTACTGCCCCTCAAGCGCTGTACTCTGAGGAACTACGGAGCCCCTTGATAAGCGCTGGGATTCGGTAGAGGAATGCTGCCCTGAAGCGCTGTTGTGGAGACTGCCCCAGCGCTGACACTGCCAAAGACTGCTGCCCGAGGCGCTGTGGCAACTGTCCCCCCTTGGGAGGCGCTGGGGGCGTGAAGAAGCACTAGATCACCTTATTCCCCACTGCGGACCCGGCACTCAAAAACCCCAGAGGCGCTGGCCAGGAGGGCACCTGTGGGCCAAGTTCATCGCCGCAGCCCAGCATCCGGTGTGGAGAGTTCCCGCAGCAGCTCCCAGAGCTGGGGGGAGGCCGCCGCGATCTGAGGAAAAGGCTGTGCAAGGCCGTTGAGGCCAAAGAATACCCCCGTCACGTGACGGGGACACCAGCCGCGTCATCGGCCATGCCCCCGTCATTGAGGCCTACTGCTGGAAGGGAGGCGGGCCCGCCAGAGGGCCGCGCTGCCATTGGTGGCCACGGGCGCGCCTCCCCTCAGCCTCCAGTGATTGTTTCTAGGGCGCGAGCAGGCCCGAGAGAGATGCCGGGCCTGTCCTGCTTCTGCAGCTGCCTGTGCTGTGTCCCTGACTGGTCCTGAGGCCGGAGGAGCCAGGACCGGTTCCACTGCAGCGCGGGGGCATCACAGAGGGCTCAAGAAGGAGTACGAGTCCTCCCCCGGAAGAAGCCAGCCGCGTCATCGGCCGCGCCCCAGCCTGAAGCCGCGCAGCCATTGGCTGCCGCTGATAGACCCCCGGGAGCCGCTCCGCTATTGGCTGTTGTAGCCGGATGCCGCCTCCGCCGCCTCCTGATTGGTTCCCAGGCCATGGAGTCCACGGAAGGCCCAGGAACAGCTTGGAAATGTCAACGGGAACCCCGAGAGAGTGCGAGGGCCCCCTCACCAGCCGGCACTAACCCCGGGAGGGGCCAAGATTGATCCCCCAGCTGCGTGAGGCCACAAGGAGGGCCGGAGTCCTCAAACTCCACCAGAAGCCTACGCAAGGGCCCGGGAGAGCCGAAGAAAGAGGTAATACCCCAGGTGGGCGGGCGGAAGGCCTGAGACCGTCCCTACCCCGGGAAAAACTATAGCTGGCCCATGTAACTGCTGGGACTGGGCCAAGGCCCCAAAAGACACGCTTGAGGCCAAGAGTTAGGAGAGTCGTCCCCTGGCTAGGGGCCTGTTACCTGCCAGCCACTGTAGGCCCTGATGCCTACTGTATGGTTGCGAGACGAAGTATTTTGGCCTCATGCCTTGTCTGCCTTGGTGAAATGCTCAGTGTTGGCTGATGCACTGTTTGTTCTGCCCTAAGGAAGGGGTTACTTACCTGATGAAAGGGTTATGGCGGTTTAAAGAAATGTTCATTCCTGGTTAATGGAAAGGGGCGACCACTCGGTCCCCCCGAACGTATGGTAGGGGGCCCGGATCCCCCCGGGAAACCATTTTGGGCGGGGGCGTGTCTCGGCTGGTATGCCAGAAGCGGCGTAGCCGGGGCGCCCCTTTTCCCGCCCAAGAAGGGTTGTCCTAGACACCTACACCGTTGGCCACGCCCTGTAGGCGGACCGGAGGAGGGTACACGCCCTCCCGAAGAGGAATAAA
Source organism: Lissotriton vulgaris (assembly GCF_964263255.1). Classification (NCBI taxonomy): domain Eukaryota; kingdom Metazoa; phylum Chordata; class Amphibia; order Caudata; family Salamandridae; genus Lissotriton; species Lissotriton vulgaris. The sequence continues at coordinate 495,522,970 of NC_141687.1, forward strand.
AGGAGCAACAATCCAAAGAAGCATCCTCTTGTTCCTGTGCCTGGAAGCTGCACCCTCTCGTGGCACGTGAGCCCTCGACGGAACAAGGAGCAATTTTTGAGAACTTGTAATTTCTTGTGTTTCTCTTTCAGCGACTCCGTACCCTCGGATCCAGGACCTCGTGGAGCATCAGGGATCGAATATCCGACAACGATGCCTGGCAAGAGGGCCGGAAAGATGGCTGGGACTGACCAGATGCTTCGCATGTTGATAAAGGATATGGCGAGCATGAAGAAACAGATGGCGGCAATGAACGGTACGGGCAGACCGAAGAAAGTCATCGGTCCAGCATTGCCCGGAGTGGTCCCCGCTGGGAGAGGTAAAAGGGCCAGAAATAGGGCGGCAGGGGGGGAGGCCCCAGTTCCCGAGGCACCCCCAGCAAGCCCGGTTAGTCCCGTGGAGGCCCCGGTTCCGATCCCGGACGCGGGCCAACCGATTCCGGTTGTAGTTACGGCCACTAACGAGGAGGATATGCCTCCGGAGTTGGCCGCCCAGTTAGCCGCATGGCTCGGCAAAAATAACGAGGGTGCTACGGCACCAGGAGACACGGCCGAAGAGGCCAGGTTACTAATGAAGCAGTTGCGGCAATCGAGAGATGCCGCGAAGGCGAATCTCCCTCTTGTCTCCCCACAGGTTCCCTCAGAACGACCGGCGTCTGGCGTTGGCAAAGCAGCGGGACCAGCTATGGACTCGGGTAAGCAGCCATTGCCAATGGCGAGAGGGGGAACGTTACCCTCAAGAAGGGAAAAGGTGGTCCAACATATTCCGCTGGCCACAAAAGAATTGATTTGGGCTGATAAGTATGTGAATATGTTTTCTCTCCTGACTGACCATCACGAGGTGGAGTATGTGAAAAGCCAGAAGGATTTATGGCACCCGAATGTGTGGCGTGCAAAAATGGCGGGATTCAGGGTGGATGAGACGATCTCAAATTGGGCCAGGGCATTTGCGATGTTTACCGTGATTATGGGGGAACGTAAGCCCGAGGTTTTGACCGAATTGGCCTGCTATCAGACACGTATTATGGATTTCTATGAAACATATGAGGGCAATGAATGGTTACGCTATGATACTCAGTTTCGTAAGGCCAAGGAGCACGATTCATCTCTGACGTGGGATTGTCTCGACTCCATCTCTTGGCAGAAGCAGCTCCTGCTGGGCGCAACGAAGTCGTCTTCGCTTGGCAGGAATGGGTCGGCGCCTTCCCGCCATCAATCGGCGGCGCCCTTTCGAGCAGGCACCGCTGGTGACCACCAACCAAGGAGTGGTGGGAACGGGGGTAAAAAAGGGGTTTGTTGGAACTTTAACAGAGGCAAGTGCACAAGGCCACAAGGGACATGTAAGTTCAGGCATGAGTGTGCAGGGTGCGGACCCTCTTCACACCCTGAGAGTTCGTGCAGAGCCAAGAATGGTGATACAGGGGGTAGAGGAGGGGCCAAACAGGTCTAATGCCGACCGAGGGGTACTGCTACCTACCCCCGTAGATATCATGGCAAAGATCCCCTGGCTAAATGAATACCCTGATCATGTCTCCGCTGGGGTGTTGCGAGACGGCTTCTCGTATGGTTTCCACATCCCGGCGGGGGATTTTCGGGGGGAATCACTGTGTAAAAACCAACTGTCGGTTCAGCAGCATACGGCGGTGGTAGAAAGTAAGATTGCAAAAGAGGTTGCCCGTGGCCGGGTTGCTGGCCCATATAGGCACCCGCCAGTCACTAATTTTGTTTGTTCACCATTGGGAGTAGTCCCCAAGAAGGACCCAGGTGAGTTTAGGTTAATTCATAACTTGTCGGCTCCTAGGGGTCTTTCGGTGAACGATGCGATTGCTCCAGGAATCTGTTCGGTGCGGTACGCATCCTTCGATGAGGCTGTCGCCATGTTGAATCGCCTGGGGCCCGGAGCGCTGATGGCTAAATCGGATATTGAATCAGCGTTCCGGTTGCTCCCGGTACACCCACAGGATCAGCGTCTGTTAGGTGTTGTGTTTCAGGGACGCTACTCCATGGATAGATGTATGCCAATGGGTTGCTCCATCTCTTGTGCTTATTTTGAGAAATGCAGTTGTTTTCTGCAATGGGCGTTCACCAGAGCCATGGGCTATACCCAGGTTATGCACTACCTTGATGATTTTTTGTTCTTGGGGCCAGCCGGTGACACGGAATGTGCACAGGCCTTACTGGAATTTTGCACTCTCATGAAGCAGTTTGGCGTGCCATTGGCACCAGGGAAGACGGTGGGGCCATCGATTTCACTCGAGTTTCTTGGAATTGAGCTCGATTCAGTGGAGGGATGCTTCCGTTTGCCCAAAGAAAAAGTGGCGAAATTCAGGGCCTCTCTAGAACTATGCATTAGCAAAGGAAAAGTAACTCTCCATCAGTTACAGCAAGCAGTGGGACAGCTTAACTTTGCCCTTAGAGTGATACCAATGGCCCGCCCCTTTTCCCGCTCTATTGCACAAGCTATGGTCGGTCTCAAGGAAGGGCACCACCGCACAAGACTGTCTGCAGAGGTTCGCCAGGATATGCGCATATGGTTGGCATTTCTGGCAGATTTCAACGGTCGAGTGGTGTAGAGCAAGTCACCAGCATCCTCGGAGGAGCTGGGTTTGTGGACCGACTCGGCAGGGAGTGTGGGATTTGGCGCCATCTTTGGTAATCGATGGTCGGCACAAACATGGCCGATGTGGTGGCACACCAGTGGGCTCACAGGTAACATTGGGTTTCTTGAGTTGTTCCCCATTTTGGTGGCTCTGAAGGCATGGCCGGATGAGTTTCATGATCGCACAGTGGTGTTTTGGTCTGACAACATGACCGTAGTCGAATGTATAAATAATCAGGCAGCACGCTGCAAGTGGATATTGAGATTACTGAAGGAGATTGTACTACTTTGTATGAGGCTGAACGTTCAGTTTAGGGTGAGGCACGTGCCGGGTGTGCTGAACCAGGCGGCTGATGCACTCTCTCGTTCCCACATGCAGGCCTTCAGGGGTTATCTACCTTCCGCGGACCTAGTGGCGGCACCGTTTCCCGAAGCTCTCTGGTTACTTGGTGCCCCGGATTACAGGACCTCGTGGGAGCAAGCCTAGCCCCCAGGACAAGGAAGGCATACGAAGGAGCGTTTCGTTCCTATTGTGCATTTTTGGGTCCAGCAGGAGGGGATAACTGGGGGCAGGAGGAGTATGTCCTAAAGTTTTTAGTTGCACTCCACAAGGCAGGCCGATCAGCGGCGACGGCCAATAGGCACCGGGCCGCCATTGCATTCATGGCACAGGCGCATGGCATCAAGGACCCCACATCGTCCTTTCTGGTAAAGAAGGCACTGCGAGGGTGGCAACGCCTCGAGGGTCATAGAGTAGACGAGAGGCGGCCGATTGGGTTAGAAAGGTTGTCCCTGCTGATGTCGGTACTCCCCGCGACATGTTCCTCCCAGTCCGAGGCAGTGCTGTTCCGGGCCGCTTTCGCATTAGCATTCCATGGGGCTATGCGGGTAAGTGAGCTGGTGGCAAAAAATAAGCAGGATATGGGGGGAGGTCTCTGTCGGGAACACATTATGATCAAGGGTGATTCAATGGTGGTCACAATAGCCAGGTCCAAGACCGATCAGGGTGCTATGGGGGACAGTATTGTTGTCCAGCGCATGCGAGGGTCCCCCATGTGCCCGGTGAAATGCGTTGAGGAATATTTAGCGCAAAGGGCGGTAGCATGGGGAGGAAGCTTGCTGAGACACACCGACGCCACCCCGCTGACTAGGTTTCAGTTTCAACGGGTGCTAACAATGGCGATCGCGGCAGCGGGCTTGGACCCGGGCGATTTTGGGACCCATTCCTTTAGGATAGGGGCTGCTACAGAGGCTACAGCCAGGGGTCTGAGTGTGGAAAAGGTGAAACAATTGGGACGATGGTCCTCGAACTGTTATAAAAGGTATGTGCGGTTGCACATGTTGTGAAGCCAATGTCATGCACTCACGCTTCTTGTCTTCTGTTTGGTTTACAGTTTCGCGAGCATGCTATACGAGGCGGACTGTGCAGTCGACCCGACACCTGGGGACCAGCGGTCAAAGATCACCGGCTGAGGAAAGAGTGGTGTGGGTCGTGGGCCACTCATACGTGAGGCGTGCCGGGGACGTATTCAAAGCAGGTGACATGATTCACGCGGCTGGGGAATACGGGTGCAGGGTGACCTTCTACGGAAGGGGCGGGCTCTGTATTGACCAATTTCAATGTTTTGTTGAGGGACTGTTAGAGCGGACAAGGTCACCGCCGTCTGTAATCATAGTACACCTGGGAGGCAATGATTTGGTGACACTCGGTCGGCGAGTACTACGCGAGCGAGTTCTATCTACTGTTAGCTGGTTGGCGAGAAGGATTCCAGGGGTGCACGATAGCATGGTCACACATGATTCCCAGGAAGGTGTGGCGGGGGGCCCTCTCTGTATCAGCTTTGAATCATTCAGTAAAGAAAGTCAATAACAAGCTTAGTGGGTTGTTCAGCTCGGGACAGTTGCATTGTATTCCACATAGATGTATTCGGGGGGATCACATGTATCGCGAAGATGGGGTCCATTTGTCCCGGGGAGGGAATGTCTTACTCATAGGAGACTTCATAGCATGGTTAAGGGGTTTGTAAAAGCATGACCTTTAGTAGGAGTGTGGGGGGGCGGATAGCCGGTCAACTATCCGGCCTGTGGCGGTAAGGTCATGATCGGTGAGCAGTAATTTCAAGATCCCTAGAGGGGGGGCGCCACCCATTATGGATGGGAGCGCCCGGGGGGAGGCGGCCATTGGCCCCTCACACGGGGAGGCGGCACCCAGTAAGTATGGAGTCGCCTAAAGGGAAGGCGGTCATAGGCCCCTCCCAGGGGAGGAGGCGGCTATATGCCCCTCCTACGAATTTCCCGAGGCCAGGACATCCGCGACGGCGGATGTGATAAGCAGTGTGGGGTGGGAGGGGGGTCCACGCTACCTTCTAGACACCTCACACGAGTCCTCGGACGACCATTAAGATGGCGTCGAGTTAAATAAGGGGCCCCCGCTAAGACAAGGGAAATTGGAAGTTGGCACAGAGGTACAGTCCTCTGTGCGCCCGCCCCTCACAAGTGAGGGGGGAGTTCTGGTATTAGGGATCTGACACCGGTTACGACCTTGCCGTTGGCCCGTAATGTTAGGATGTACAATTTTATTTAGAAAGTATGCATTTGCAGGATGTTTAGACTCGGCTAGGAGAACCTTTGTATTAGAGATTTGTTAAGGTTAGCCAATAAACGTGTCTGCATCGTAATGTCATAAATGAAAATTGTACATGATATGAAACTGTTATTTTAATGTTTTAATTTTGTTTCATATTTTAATAAATACGGCCGGGAGGGTAACACCCTCCCGCCTTCCAAAAGTTCAGAACTGTGTCCGTCTTCCCATCCTTGGGGATTGTGTTGGGAGGGGGTGACAGGCATCCCGGCCATATGGAAAGGGGCGACCACTCGGTCCCCCCGAACGTATGGTAGGGGGCCCGGATCCCCCCGGGAAACCATTTTGGGCGGGGGGCGTGTCTCGGCTGGTATGCCCGAAGCGGCGTAGCCGAGGCGTGCTTTTCCCGCCCAAGAAGGGTTGTCCTAGACACCTACACCGTTGGCCACGCCCTGTAGGCGGACCGGAGAAGGGTACACGCCCTCCCGAAGAGGAATAAAAGGAGCAACAATCCAAAGAAGCATCCTCTTGTTCCTGTGCCTGGAAGCTGCACCCTCTCGTGGCACGTGAGCCCTCGACGGAACAAGGAGCAATTTTTGACCCACCCACCAGCCCCTTATGGCAACGATTAGTACTGCAATAAAATTGATTTGCTTTGATAGTATCTTTTTCTCCTGGTTTATTGGTTAATAAAGATGTCAATGTTTGTACTGCAATAAAATGATTTGCTTCATAACATTTTCTTACCCAGTGGAACGGAGTATCACAGTCTAATTGAAAGATGTGTTGAATGTTTAGTTAAGAGGGTAAATATTGCAATGTAAAGTTTATTTTTCTCTCTTCGATAGGTAGATAAAACGTCGTATTTAATTTTGGTCGGGCGGTAAGGTCATGATCGGTGAGCAGTAATTTTAAGATCCCTAGAGGGGGGGCGCCACCCATTATGGATGGGAGCGCCCGGGGGGAGGCGGCCATTGGCCCCTCACACGGGGAGGCGGCACCCACTAAGTATGGGGTCGCCTAAAGGGAAGGCAGTCATAGGCCCCTCCCAGGGGAGGAGGCGGCTAGATGCCCCTCCTATGAATTTCCCGGGGCCAGGACATCCGCGACGGCGGATGTGATAAGCAGTGTGGGGTGGGAGGGGGGTCCACGCTACCTTCTAGACACCTCACACGAGTCCTCGGACGACCATTAAGATGGCGTCGAGTTAAGTAAAGGGCCCCCGCTAAGACAAGGGAAATTGGAAGTTGGCACAGAGGTACAGTCCTCTGTGCGCCCGCCCCTCACAAGTGAGGGGGGAGTTCTGGTATTAGGGATCTGACACCAGTTACGACCTTGCCGTTGGCCCGTAATGTTAGGATGTACAATTTTATTTAGAAAGTATGCATTTGCAGGATGTTTAGACTCGGCTAGGAGAACCTTTGTATTAGAGAGTTGTTAAGGTTAGCCAATAAACGTGTCTGCATCGTAATGTCATAAATGAAAATTGTACATGATATGAAACTGTTATTTTAATGTTTTTATTTTGTTTCATATTTTAATAAATACGGCCGGGAGGGTAACTCCCTCCCGCCTTCCAAAAGTTCAGAACTGTATCCGTCTTCCCATCCTTGGGGACTGTGTTGGGAGGGGGTGACAGGCATCCCGGCCATATGGAATGTTGTCTACTCCCTGCAAAGTGTTATGGCAGAGGTCATTGTGGTAAATGCTGATGAAGTCTTCCTGACCTGTTTGCTCCTACCTAATGAAATGTTGAGTAATTCCTAAAAGAATGGTGCTGCAGAGGTTATTGAGGTAACTGCATTTGTGACCTGGTTAATGCAAACATCAACTGAGCTCCTTGCCTGGCCTACCATGAGGAAGGGTTACAGATGCGTAATGAAAGGGGTATCCTCGCTTCATAACCTGTTGAAGTAATGCCTACAGATCTATAACGAACTGGTTGCCCTACATAAGGGAATGCTTATCTTTGCATAAAGAAATGTTACCTGGGCCACATGTCATGCTTACTCTTGTCCTAGGTGCTATCAGGTGCACCCTAAGAAAGTAGAATGGCTCAAAGTCCTCTTAAGAATGGTGTACCTCTGCTAATGAAATGTTTTAATCCTGTCTAATGCAGTGTTTTCTGAGCGCCTATAGGTATATGATGAAATGTGTACTCTTGCTGCATGACATGCTCATCCTTGCCTGATGAGCTGGTTGTTCATGCCTAATGAGATGCTCGCCTTCGCGGGGTGCCTTGTTATTTAATGTCTAATGTAATGTTCTTCCTGGTTAAGGAGATGTTCACTCTGGCGTAAGGAAGTGTCTTTCTCAACGCAAGGGATTACTGAGAGGTTTACTCCTAACGAATGAAATGTTTTCCCCTGGTTTAATGACATGCTGATTACTGACACGAAGAAATGTTTATTGGTAACTAATGAAATGCTAATCCCTTAGTGAAACGGTTATCGCAATATGCTACATTGATCATTGAACTGCTCCCTTAACTCCCCTCTAATGAAATGCTTTGATGAACTAGAGTTACTGTGATTATTGATTACCCTTACTTTTATTCTAGATAAAACTATTTGATTGTTTAATCAAACTCACTGGTGTGGTCTCTGTCATTGCGTGTGCGTTTATTGTTTCAGTGGATACGTGTGCTGTGTAGTCACTTAACACCTAAGCTTTCGGGTGCCTACCTGCTCATGCCAGGCTACCCCCGGGGAACTGGTGACCCCAGTTCCTACAGTCTGCCACCCCATTAATAAAGAGGGAGAACAATGTTAGAACCATCACACAGCCCTGGCGCGCACCCCTGTTCACAGGCACCCTCTCTGTTAGTTGTCCCTGGCGCTGCAATCTAATTCTGGCATAATTGTCCTGATGGAGTTTAGCAATAAACTCCAGGAGATACTGCGGGAACCCCATGTACATCAGTACCCTCCACAATTTATCACGGGGAACCAGATCGAAAGCGCTCTTCAGGTCTATGAAGGCCAGATATAAGGTCCCCTTCATGATGGTCACAGATTACCTGTATTTAGCACAAAATCTGAAGACCCGGTCCATCGTTCCCACATTTTGTGGGAAGCCAGTCTGAAAGTGAGTCAGTATATACCCTTCCTCAAGGCAAGTTCCTATTCTAATAACAATGACCCTGCCAACTACTTTCTGAACAGCATCGATTAAACTAATCAGCCTGTAGTTGGCAGGGTCCTCCCTATTTCCTTTCTTGTAGATGGTTACTACCTCAGCGCCCTTCCAAGAATCTGGGACAGGATGTCCACGAAGAATTAAATTCATTAGTAGGGCGATGAAGTCAGTCCATAGCTTGGGATCATGTAAAAATAAATCATCCGGTAACCTGTCCGAGCCCGCTGCTTTAGAAGGGACTATACTTATAATGGCATCATAAACTGCACAAGTTGCAAAGGGTTCTACAGGAACATGCCTGTCTATAGTTAACTCATTTGATGGCCACAAAATTTGCCCTGTCTCGTCCTCATCACAATATAATTTAGAGAAATGGGAGTGCCACTGCTTCTCGGTTATGTGGTTAGGGAGGGGCTCTACTCCTCTACTATCAAGTTTGTTAATCAAATTACAAAACAGGGTAGAGTCCTTCGAGAAGGCAGCAATCTTAAGCTGTTGCCAATGCTCTTTCTCCCAATCCTTCTTTGCCCTTCTGATACAGTTGTTATATTCCTTTCTGGATACCCTAGCTCCTGGCTTGTCCTTACTTCTAATGCAATTTGATATTGCCTTTCTCTTTTTCCTGCATTCTGCCGTATACCATGGTGACCCCGTTTTAGTATTAACATTCTTCCTAGGCCGTTTGGTATCCCTAATTGTAAAGAATAAGCCAATTTTCTCTATTAGGCTCTTGTAGGAGTCTGTAAATTTAGAGCTTTGTTCAGTGCACTGAGCAGAGTTAAAAGGTGAAAATTCTCTAGTCTCTGCTTCAACTAGCTCTCTAATACTAGTTAATTTATCTTCTTAGCACTTCACCCTGTTCCATTTTAGTTTGCAATTACAGTTAGATGGAACTACCTCCTTTGCAGACAATAAGGGACCATTAGGTGCATCCCTCTCGCTTCCCCATCTTATTTCCATACAGAGCAGATTTTGGTCACTGTCCTGCGACTGTCTGATTTCCATATCCACTAATCTGCCCCAAGATCGGGTGTCAAGTAAAATATAATCAATACGGGATGGGCAACTAAGTCTATTATACATCAATGCGCCATTTGGGTCTGAAATGGTACTGCCATTCAGGGCGCGTAAATTATGTTCTAATGTTATTGCGTTTAATTGGATTGCTCTAGGTGTCCATTTCTTGATTGGCCCCAAAGTCAGGGGCTGTATAAAAAGTCTTGAATCCTCTTCGCTACATCCCAATTGGTCATCTTCACTTAGGGGTTCATAGGTGCAATTAAAGTCTCCCCTCACAATAACAGTAGACGAGGGGGTGATTCCCGATAATGCTACCTCAAGTAATGATATAGTGGGTGAAGTTTGACCTCCCGGGGTACCTCTGGCATACACATTAAACAGCTGCAACGAGCTTCCATTATTGCTGTCCTTAATGGAGATATGCAAAATGTCACCAGTAGGTAAATCATGCACATTGAGTGCCCAATTCAGGGCCACAATAATCCATACGTGTAGTCCCCCTGATGGGAGGCCTCTCCCTGCACTAGTTGCCGGAATAAAATGGGTAGAATACCCTCTTTTGTACAGGGGGATCAAACTCCATGTTTCTTGGGACATACAGATCTCAAACGTATCAATGAAATCGTTCCAATCTGGGTTTTCCATATTTTTTTTGAGACCCGCAATGTTCCATGAAAGCAGCTTGATCATATTGGTATTTGTGGCCAATCGTCTAGTGGACATTCCCGGAGCCATTGTGTCCACTACTGACCTTAGTGGAGGTTGAACTTTACTTAAATCATTATTACTTTTCCCCAGTCAGGGGCCACCTCAGCGTTGAACACCATCATCTCCCCATCTATCTGCCTTAAAGTGAGGTTACACTGGTACTCGGGTATACGCATATTGTTCATGTGGGCTACACTATTCAAAAGGATATCCTTTAGTGGTCAATCAATTTTATTGAGCTCCGAGTCATCCCTAAGGCTAGCTCTAGACCATAACGGAGCATGTCTAATTTGTATGTCAGAGTCCCTAGGGGGGCATGTTCTATACTCTAGGGCCAATAAATTCTCCGCAATTGCTGCATTATCAAACTGTATTTCAATGCAGTCTGTTAGTGAGCTGAACAGGGACAACCTTTTTACATTAATCATATCCTCCCTATTAACCGATCTGCACCCTCTCACATGGGGCATATATATATATATATATATATAATTGTACTTACCAACCCTTTTGAACTGCAGTCTGGCTTCTATAAAAGTAGAGAATACAAGAAAATGAATTAGACAACTAAAAATATAGGAGGCACTAACTGAAATAGAACAGTCAGGAGGATACGTAAAACATACAGGTATATATATATATGGTAGAGATAACCTTATTACATTGTTTCTGATTTATGTTAGTTGTTATGTGACCTTTTGTGTTGCAGAACTCCTACCTGAAAGAAAAGACACCACATAACATAGAAGGTGAAAGTTCAGACACCTTATAACTCAATCAGAGAGTAGCAACCACTGGGACACAGACAGGTTACTTACAGCAGAAGTAGGTGAGTTATAGAGTCATTTATTGTGATGATGTTACAGTAAGTTATATTTTACAGGCACCTACCAGAAGAGTAGTACCAATCAATGCCAGAGCAAATCCAGTGGCAGTTTCTCTTTTCTCATCCCGATCCCCTTTCCCCATCTTTAGTATTTGTGAGAATCTACTTGCTCGCAGTAGTGGAGTAGGGGATTGAGGAAATTCTTCTGCTCCTGTGGAAACTCAGTTCTGGTTACAGGTACCTGACAAAATGTCCAGTATGTATTCTCTACTACAGTTGTGTAAGGATGCATAATGAAATGTTACTAGTGACATTCTTTATGTTTTCCAGGGGTGCACCTTGGTCTCTAAGATTGTAGTGGTGTGAGCTTCAGATTTTCCAACTTCAGGAAGGTAAATGATGCAGGTTTCATGAGAGGGGTATAGGGGGCAGTGGAAAGCAAGAGACATAGAGTTCAGTAGGAGTGATAAGAGACAAAACACAATATTTTTTAAAATAAGAAATACTTTTGAGGACTTTCAAAACAGGACATGAGAGAGTGTGTGTGAGTCTTTGTCTTGGTATATTTGTAGATAATTCCTGCTTAATTCTGACTCACATCTAACATTACCTGACTGAAAAGACCTGTACCCAACTGTCACCATGAAACTATGTCCCTGGTGTTATGGCAATGTGAATAGTGTTTGTGCAACTTTATGTAGAAAATGATCATAATATGAGTGTTCCTTCAGAAAAGATGACTAGAGTACAAAGATGTAAATATGCACCAAATAATGTTTTGTCCTTTTGAGTGTATAGAATAAATGCTTCTTTCTTTGGTGGAGTTGTGGTCATGTTCCTCATCAAGAACACATCAACACATTTTGTGAAATAAGCACAAAGTTATGTTTTCATCTTGGCAAACACGAATGTTGTGAGGAATGTACAGTAATCTGTTAGTCAAATTAGTCGTCACACACCAATGACAATCCTTCACATTGGGTACGCAACTCTGGCGTAGTTTTGGTAGTAGTAAAACATATATAGACACTTTAAAGATTTAGTTTAAGGTAAGATGTTTAGTAATTTGGTAAGGAACGTATTGCAATAACAGATGAAAAACATGTTAATGGTTGTTTTAATACTTTCTGGGGAGTCGCAAAGCCGTCATGCACTGTGCCGGCGCAAATTTTGTGAAGCTCACTGGGGACAGAAACTACGGTGTTTTTTAATACAGTAGTAAAACACATCCATAGCGACTTTTAAGGTTTAGTTTAAGGGAAGAGGTTCACTAATAGAATAATAAAAGCAGTTACACTATAATTTGAGAGGAAATGCATTTTAAATGTAATTTTAATGCAAGTTACCATGCCATCGCTATGGAGTTGAGCTGGCGTTGCACATCAAATGTGACACAGAAACAAATGCATATGATGGATTCTGCTTAGAAAGTATTGTGTGTGCACTGCTCATTATTGTAGCCTTTCTAAATTGTGCCATGGTGTGTTGTTTGCAAACACACACACTGCCAGCACAAACCCACTCTCTATGTAAGCACTACACAACACTTCACCCATCATATATTGTACTTCTAGCTAGGAAATATATAAACATCACACGCTTCCACTACACATACATCTCACAGAACTAAGGGGGTCATTACAATGACGGCAAGACTGCCACCGACAGGCTGACGGTGGCAGTTTCACAGCGATCAGAAGGCCATTCCCCGCCTGCCACATTACAATGGTTGGCAGTTTCATGGTGGTTGGAAATTTTGACAGCGACGCATCTGACGGGCTCCTTGAGCCCGCCAGTTCATCGGAGGGCCTCCCAATCCCACATTGGTGGTGGTGCGAACCAGGCACTGCCGTAGGGATTAGGATGTCCCTCCTTGCCAGTCTTTCCATGGCGGTTCACTCGCCATGAAAAGGCTGGTGGTGATGGATATTGGGGGCCTGTAGTTGGCCCACCTTCCTCCCCGGCACATTTCTTTGGGTGTTAAGGGGCACCTATGTGCCCCCTACATATCCCTGAAGCGAGTGATAGGCACTGTATGTTCCCTGTCATGCAGTACAGGGATATGTAAAACATCCCTGCCTGACATTCCGGTGGGTGCTGCAGCCAGTAGCACCCGCCCTAATGTAAAAGGTGGCCTCCCGAGTTTGTGTTCGCTTCATAATCTGGCCTGTGGGACCACTGCCTTGTAGGCAGGCAGTCCCAAATACAAATTACATGGTGGACTGACTAAAGTCCATCCACCATCATAATGGCCCCCATAGTCTCCAAAGTAATGTATTCCTGTGCAGATATGCAGACACCCAGCACACACCCATCACGCACTGCACTGCTCTAGTCCTGTTCTATACCTTTCCCAGGCACAAATACATCCAGCAGACAATCACCACTCTTGAGCTGTGCAGCACTCTGCAACTAAGTGATGTAGGCCAAGGTTGTGAGTTAAGCAGACAGCAGCTAAAATGATAAAAGGTGAGTAAGTCTGCAGGCCTCACTTTAATGGCACAGGTTTAAAAGGCATGTTCACTTCCACTGATCACTACCCAGTGTGCTGTCTCCACCACGCTCACGCTGTGAAATCATGTTGAAGGCAGTAGGCAAACACCACTATGAGGTTAGTACTACAAAAGACTAGAATACTTGAAACAGGCCTATGTGATGGTGCACATGCATGATCTGTGTATGACAGCAAACATGAGCATTAGGGTACCAATCAATAGTACACCTGGGTAATAAGGGCAGGGGGACATGTTCATTACCATGCAGGGGAATTTATTATTTCAACACTCTCATGCATGAACGGGGCATTCCATGGGCATGGCTGTTGGTGTTCCCACATAACATTCAAGGAACCTGACAGATTTCCAGATTTACAATGTTTTATAAAGCTGAGAAGGCATCAGAATCCTATGACTCGCCAGGGGAGGCATGCGAGCTTCAAAACAAAGAGAAATACTTTTATTTCTCCTTGTTTTTTCCTCTTTGTATGCGTTCTGCAATCTGCAACATGCATAAAAAAGAGGAAAATGCCATCAATGATTGTTTTTGCGTTTTTAAATCATGATGCAAGGGTCTCTGCAATAGGGCACGACTGCTGTTTGTGCACCGGCTCAGGAGAGGACAGTAATACATTGTATCTTGTAGATGGCTTCCCTTTTATTTTGATGCACGGCAGCGCAGCATAAAGGCTTGCTGTACTGCCATGTATCAAAATATAGTAAATGAGTCCCACAGAGCTTCATTATGATGGCGGTTGGACTGGCACAGGCAGGCTTTTGGTGGTTGTACCACCGCCAACAGCCCTTCAAGCCGACCGCTGTGTTACAATTCATGATGGTTGGTCCACAGCGGTCGGAGGCAAGACTGTTGCCTCCGTCAGGATCTAAAACCTAAAAGGCGGGTGGTTGGAGCCAGCTCTGATCATGACAGCGGTGCCGAGTCTGACAACTAAGTTGGGAACTGGATATCCCTTTCCACGGCCTCTTTAAGGTGGGAACACCACCTTGTAAAGTCTTTATGATAAGGATATTGGGTGGCTCAAATAGGCATATAGTGCCCCAACATGTATGACATGCACCACATGGTGCATGGCACTCAGTTCATGGAAGTGCAGGAAGTACTCCTGTGCACGACAGCATGTCCTGCAACCCTTTTCCTGGGCCACAGCACAAACTTGTCTTGTAGTTTCCGGACCGCTGTGATAGCAGTGGGCGGTGTGATCATCCTGCATCAAAATGACTCCCCGATATTCTACTCCAACTGCAAAGGTATGAATACTGAAGGGGTCAAATGTACTATTCCTACTCAAAATTAAACCATCCTGTGGAAGGTGCTGAACACTAAAGGATCAGATTTACTATCCCCACTCCAAACTAAACCATCTAGGGAAAGGTGTTGGATACTAAGGAGGTCAGACTTAATTTCCCACTCCAAATTAAACCATGTTTGGAAAAGTGTTAGACACTAAAGAGGTCAGACTTACTATTCCACTGAAACTTAATCTATCTTGGGAAAGGTGTTGGACACCAAAGGGGTAACATTTAGTATGCCAACTACACTAAAGCATCTTGGGGAAGGCGTTGGGCACTAAAGGTGTCAGATTTACTTCTCCCAGCCAAGCTAAACCATCTTGGGGTAGGATTTGGACACTAACAAGGTTAGATTTACTATTCCCACTCCAAACTAAACCGTCTTCGTAAAGGTGATGACATAAAAGTGATCAAATATACTAATCCCAATAAATACAAAAAACAATTCGCACAACACATAACATTACAAAATCATTATTCTATATACTAAAATCTGTAACAAACCCATACTAAATTACATTTACTAATTAACCCCTTGGATGCTCATGACAAGGTCAGCTCGTCATGTAACACGGTTGAGCTGTGCTTATGACGAGTTGACCTTGTCATGAACAGTGGTAATGATGGATCTGCAGCGCAGGACGGGAAAACCCCCTAGCAGCCAAGGTGTTAATAAATGTAAATTACATGTAAAACACTAAAACACAATCCCAAATATCTTTCTTATTCCAGTAAATAACATGCTCAAACTTGAAAAAGATAATTTTTTTAACAATAAATCAAAATGTATTTTAAAATTTTAAAAATTTGTAATTAATATTAAAAAAAACTGTATAGATCCTCTGACAGGAGGATACATACACTATATTTACTATATGTTTCAGTCCTGTGAGAAAATGTAAACATAATTATTCGTATATCAAATCAAAAAATCGAACTAGCAAAAAAATATGAATGTAAAAAATCAAAGGTAAATATTATAAACATGCTAAGCTTGATAGTCAAAACATAAATAAATATTGTTTTATAAATTGAAAAAAGAATCCAAGAAAATTATCACATTTTCATCTAAAAATTAACATTTTTAAATATTGGAAAATAATACATCTATCTTTAACGAAAAAACATTCCTAAATGTTTAGCATATACTGTCCTACTACTAAAAAAATGATTTTACCATAACAATTATATATTTGTTTTAAAACGAATTTTACATCAATGGAAAACAAATTTAAAATCTGCATATTAAATGCTACAGTAAAAAAAAGTTTACTTTAACATTAAAGAAACCAAAAATGTATTAAAAGGGGAGGAGCTTAGCGCGCATCCAAGATGGTCGCGTGAGCTGTGAGTTCCAGAAACCCTCGCCGCCTCCAACATCTATCCTGTCACGGATCCTGTTTCTAACTAAGGGTTATTGTAGCTGAGACTCTCCTGACCTACATGGCCTTTTTCAAAATTTGAATCGGATGCCTTCCTGAAGCCTGAAGGCCTACACCGTGAGTCATTCAGGGACTTGGGCATCCGAAACACTCCGAGGGTAGTTGAACAACAACGGCGAAACTTTCGGTTTCGTTTTTCCTGTCTAAGACGGCTGGGAGACGACTGTCCCTTGATCTAGCTGGCCCGTATGCACACTTGCTTGACTGCTCTTCATCGGCGCCCAGCACTTTGATTTTTCGCTGTTTCTCTCCGTGGGGAGCCATTTTCACCAGGTCCCAAAAGCCCCAATGGGCGCGCAGCCCACCATGGCGGGCAAGTCCGACAGCGACAAGCGGACGATCAAGAACACGTCTCGGGGTGGCATTACTCAAACCACCATTATGGACCGATTTGCGCGCCACAAGGGTTCACCGAGCGGAACTGGCAAAACTTCGGATGACCTTGGTGGTGGCCCCCCCGAAACGGAGGAGCTGACCCTTCGAGATGTGATGGGCGCCATTGCAGGTATGAAGTCATCCATGGGCCCACAATATGAAACTTTGGCCGCCAAGATTGACACTGTGGCTGTGGATGTTAGCTTGATTAGGGCGGACTTGGCCAAGACTAACGAGAGAGTCAAGTCGCTGGATATCAAAGCTGCCAGTCTCACCACTGACGTTTCCGATCTCCAGACCGAGGTCCGGACCCTTCGAACGTCGAGTGAACAGTTTTCCCGCCGGCTTGAGGATTTTGAAAGTCGCGCTAGGCGCAATAATGTTCGCATCGTCGGACTTCTGGAGTCCTCAGCCGATCAATCAACGGACCTCCTTGTGGAAGACCTGATCCTAAACCATCTCGCCACTAAGGGACTCAGTAACTTTTTTGCGGTGGAGCGTGCCCATAGAGTTCCGGGCAGAAAACGCAAACAGAGTGCTACACCACGACCCATCATTACGAGGATCTTCAATTTCAGGGACAGGTATGCCATTTTACAGGCTTCGAGGACCAACGGCCCCACCAAATTTGAGAATGCGTCCATCAGCTTCTACCCCGACTTCATTCAATCAGTGCAGAAACAAAGACTGGGATTTACCGGGGTGAAGCGTAGACTGAGAGACTTGGGCATGAAGTATGCCATGCTCTTCCCTGCCCGACTGCGTATCGAACATAATAGGCGTGTGCTATTTTTTGATATGCCAGAGGTGGTTAGTGACTGGTTAGACACATTATCGACGCAACGGGACAATGCGGAGCACAGCAAAGGCGCAGAGGGAGGCCAAGAGGACCATGAGGAGTAAGGACACCGGCGTGTGTAACCGCCGTACTGTGTTGCAGTGGATCATTTTCTTTTTGGGTCAATGACGCTATCATGAGACAAACCCTGGGGCGGTGGGGAGTTTGGGACTTTTCCTCCTCCTGGGGTGTTCCTTTTTCTTCCTGTAGATTAGTTTTCTTGGGTAGGGCGGCAGGCACACTGCAACTTGGGGTGGTTTTTTGTATTATCGCAGGGGTGCAGGGTGGGCGGATGTGTGTATGGGGCATTTTGGGGGAGGGGGGTTTATTTCTTTCTGTTTGAATTGTTTCAGAGGCTTCGCATTGTTGCATATTGTGATCTGTGTTTCTTTCACGGGGTTTAGGGGACCCTGCCACCGCTTATAGGATGGGGGATAGGGAGTTGAGAGTTTTGAGTTGGAATGTTAACGGCTTGGGGGACAAGATAAAACGGGGGATTGTACTTCAATACTTAAAACGCCATTCCCCCGATATCGTATTATTGCAAGAAACGCACTTGGTGGGGAACACATTCCATGCTATGGATCGGAGGAGCTACAGGTTGATTGCACACTTGGGGTTCACCTCGGGATCCAGAGGGACCGGTGTTATGGTCCGAAGTTCCCTCCCCTTCGAGATTGATGATACGGTACTGGACGATAGGGGACGGTATGCGGCCATTATTGGTAGGTGGGAGGGGAAGGCGATCTCCATCCTTTCAATATACGATCCCCCGTGTTTACAGACCACCACGTTTGCCGACCTGGGGAAACTGGTGTTGGGGCTTCTTGAGGGGATCTTGGTGGTTGGAGGAGACCTTAACTTAGCAGCTTAGAGGATCGTCATCCTCCCAGAGCTCTCACACAGTCGCAGTCCTGCCTGGGTGGCTTCTTGGAAACATTTGGTATGGTTGATTGTTGGCGGATGCTACACCCCGGGCAGGCTCAGTATACCTTCCACTCTGGGGCCCATGGGAACTTGGCTAGACTTGATTACATCCTCATGCCTGCAGCCCAAGCAGTATCGGTGAGAGAGGTCCGACATTTGCCCAGAGGCATCTCGGATCACTCCCCGCTATGGATACTCATTGATCTCCATCTGGGCACCGGGGGCCGGGTCGCCCCGATCAATCCCGGGCATCTCCCTCTTCTGGAGACCAGGGCTAGGGTGGTTAAGGCGATTGACCATTACTTTGCCGAAAATGAGGGATCTGTGTCTTCATCTGTGTCCCTGTGGGAAGCTTTTAAAACTATTATACGGGGTCAGACGCTAGCGCTGATTGCCGGTTCTAAGAAACTATCACAATGAAGAGGTTGAGCAGTTGGAATCTGATATTGTTGCTCTGGAGGCAGATCTTAAGTCTGGGGTCATGCGAGGTAAGGTACATGTTTTGCAACTGAAACAGTCTGACTATAAAGCCTTGGTTACGAATGCTGCGAAAGCCATGAGTCGAGAGCAACAGGGCCGTTTGTATGATGTGGGCGACAAGGCGGGTAGTTGATTGCATGGCTGGACAAGAAAAAGAGACTGAATCGAGTGGTGCCGGTTATTGTACGAGTGGATGGTGTACGTGTGATGGATCCACTGGAGATCGTGGAAGAGTTTGCTTGTCACTTCCGAGCGGTGAGTCCTCCTCGGTGACCGGCCGAGGAGGACTCACATCTTTTTCTCAGGGATATCGCTTTGCCTAGCTGGTCCGAATCTGACAGAGAGCTTATGGAGGCGGACTTTTCCACCGATGACGTTGCGCTCGCTATTCACTCTATTCGATCTGGAAAAGCTACGGGCCCGAACGGCACGCCTATCGAGCTGTACAAGTTGTGTCCGATAAAATGGCGCCGTACCTTTGCTCGATGTTCTTAGAGTCCAGGGAGAAGGGTTCACTCCCCCGAGATCAGAGATTGGCATCTATCGCAGTAATACATAAAGAAGGAAAACCCCGTGAGTTGTGCACTTCCTATAGACCCATTTCACTTCTTAATGCTGAACCCAAGATCCTGGCAAAATTGTTAGCGAATCGATTGATTAAAGTGATTGGGGACTTGGTGCACCTAGATCAGTCTGGCTTTATTCCGACCCGCAACACTGCATTGAATTTACGTTGTCTGCACGGCGTTCTGGGGAGGGTGGAGACGTTACGTGAGCCGGCCATTTTGGTTTCTCTGGATGCCACCAGGGCATTTGATACAGTGGAATGGCCGTACCTATGGGCGGCTCTGAGGAAGTTCGGCTTCGGACCGGTATTCATTAGCTGGGTCCGGCTATTATATGAAGAGCCCCTGGCCCAGGTGGTCGTTAATGGCAGGGTCTCGGCTTCCTTTGTCCTAGGGAGGGGTACGCGACAGGGGTGCCCCCTGTCCCCGCTGCTCTTTGCCTTGGCTTTGGAGCCCCTGGACGCTTGGTTGCGGTGGGAACCGTCACTCAAGGGTATGCGGACGACATTCTCCTTTATCTCACTTCCCCTCGGAAATCTCTGGGGGTACTGTTCGATGTCCTTAGTTCCTTTGGTAGAAACTCTGGTCTAGTGATCAACTGGAGTAAGTCCTGTGTTTACTCGCTCACGGATGATACGCCACTCGTGCCGCGCAACTGCCCGATACAAATATTGCCTACTGGATTCAAGTATTTAGGTATATATGTCTCGTGTGATCCTGCAGTCAGGTATCAGCGCAACTTGCTCCCTCCACTTCTTCTTTTGAAGGCTGATGTGAAAGCCTGGTGTAGGCTGCCGCTGTCTCTGGTGGACAGGGCAGCTCTCTTCAAAATGATGTCCCTCCCTAGATTTTTTTATGCACTTCAAAACACTCTTGACCTTGTGCCTACCAGCTATTTCGACGAGATCGAGAGCCTCCAAAGAAAGTTGTTGTTGACCGGACGTCCCCGGATTGCCTTGGCTAAGCTCACGCTGCCTTGGTACTATGGCGGTATAGCGTTGCCTAATATCAGGTGCTACTACTGGGCCTCTCAATTAAGCTCGGTTAATCATGCAATGTATGGCCCAGTTTCTAACCCGGCCTTTGCTATGGATAAATGGCTGCTTCCGGGCGGGAATTACTACAGGGCACTTTATTCCAAACGGTCAGATACAACGTTAACGGGTCCCACCAAAGAAGCGGGGTGGATCTGGTATAACGCTAATGCAGCTATGGGCTGGTCAGACACTATCACTCGAGCGACTCCACTCTATGTCTCCGAGAGGTTGGGCAATTTGTGGACTACCAAGGGCTTTGAGAAATGGGACCTCATTGGTATCAGCAAGGTGGGGGATCTTTGGCGGAAAGACATGATAAAGACTTTTGATGAGCTACAACTTGAATATAAACTTAGTGATCGAGAATACTTCAGGTACCTGCAGGTTCGACATGCCATCTGCTCGGTCTTCCCGACCGGCACTCATGTTCCGGAATCCTCACCCCTGGAGGACAGAATGCTCGACGGCCATGTCCCGGACAGTACGATCTCTCTTATATATAAGAAATTGATAAATGACCGGACAGACCTTGTTTTACAGCTCCGTTAGGCCTGGACCAGCAATGGATTGGAACTTGACGATGAGGATTGGCAGGCAACGATATCCTCCCCGAAGGAGGTGGCGATCCCGGCCCGTCTGCGATTGGTGCAATTGAAAATCCTACACCGAGTGTATGTGACGGGCCCTCGATTGTTACGTATGGGATACTCTTTGGATGGATTGTGTAAGCGTGGGTGTGGAATGTTGGGTACCTTCCTACATATTTTGTGGGAATGTCCAGTGGTGGTGTCCTTCTGGAACCGTGTGCATGGCGTCATGGAAGAAGTGACGGGTGTTTCGATCTTGCCTGAGGCCTGAAGGTGTCTTCTGAATGTGTGGGAGCCCAACGACTATAACGTGGCTCAGACACAGTGGGCCACCTTGGGGAATATGGTCGCCAAGCGTGATATTGCACAACTGTGGGGATCATCGAGGGCACCTAGTCTGTCAGCCTGGTCAAGAAACATGGACTGATGCATGTTTCGAGAAAAAATGGTCTATGTCGCCCGGGGCAGGCCCAAGAAGTGGGGGAGGGTATGGAATCAGTGGAACCAGTATCGTGGAGAGATCTGTACTCCCCCCTTTGTGAATCAACCAGAGGTGTTTCACTCCCCTTAGCCAGATGTTCCTTCTGGTCTTGATTTTCGTCAATATACTGCTTGCTTGATCTCTTCCCCTTTTCCCCCCTCCTTGCTTTCCCTATAGCTTTTTAGCTTCAATTGCTGCCGTGTAAGATCCTTAGATGCTGGTTCTCCCTCTCCCGAAGGAATACTGTTATGTAAGCTTCTTGTTTCGCCTCAACAGTTATTTACTTTTTTCCTTTCTATTGGTTTGTTTGGTTTTCTTAAAAAACATAACATAAAAAGACCTTATTTCTCCTGTGATTAAATATATGGCTTCGACATGTTTGCTTAATTGCCGCCGGACCCCCGGGTTGTCAGCTGAAGTGCTGTGTAACTGACTCATCTGGTATACTTGCTGACAATGGTGACAGCCGACTCATAGTGGCTACATGCTTGCTACTGTATAACCATATTTGTCAATAAAGGTTTTAAAAAAAATGTATTAAAAAATAACATTTTTTTAAAAATAATGTATTTAACAGTTATATTAAAAACATACCTAAACACCTGCAATATTCATTGAAAAAAGTTTTAAAAATTTCGATGTTCACAATACAATGAACAATATTCTGGTATAATAATAAAAATTCTGGGGCAGATTTACAAGAAACTGACTTATCGGTAGATGTGCGTCAGTTTTCCTGTGCCTCCATGCGAAATCTTGTAGATTTTGACTGCGTCACATCTAAGTGGCTTTCCTACATGGAAACGCCCACCATGCATACATTGTCCCTGGCGCAGATCTAATGTGGCGCAGGGCTCTACAAGGTGACACATCTCCCTCGATGTGTCAAGTTGTAAATGGGCCGCAGCATGGTGTATTGTTTACGCCATTGCTGCATCACAAAAAGTGGCGCAATGGCAGAGCAAAAGTGTCACAAGGGGATTGTAAATCTGCCCCCCCCCCCTGTATTTTGTCCAAACACTGAATTTACCAATAAAGCCTTGATTTAACCTCATGACTGGGAGCAGTTGTACTGTAACCAATAGCACTTTCACTTAGTAAACTTGCAAGTGGTTTGCCCTGTAGACCTCTTCATCACCAGAGTCTGTGCAAGGTTCCCAGGATCAACCCATTATTCATGGAACTTTGAAACAGCAGTGTGCCACAATAGAAGTCAAACCTTAACACCGTGGACAGTCTGGATTGAATAAAAAAAAATGAGCGTCTGACATTTATCAGAAATATCTGTTGTCTTTAGAACTTTGATCATCTTTTACACTATTTATTGCAGGGGATTCGATAAATTTCAGTTGAGCATGGCTTTTAACTTCTTGAAGAGACCCAGTAACACTAGGGAAGGGCACTTATACTGAAGCATATGTCTGAACCAGAGGAAATGTGGAACGTACTTCTGGCCTCATAAATGTGCACTTCATATGTCAGCAGTGTTTTAATGAACTCTACTAGGAAAATGTTTAAAATTGTGCTGATCTACTGAATACTGCATGGCATTGTATTAAACTGTACGATGTGTGTGATATCAGGCATGATTTGATTAAACACATCTTAGACTAATGGTAATGTGTCCATGTTGAGAATTGAGTTAGGACAGTAATTTATTTAATAACTTGTCATAAAAATGTAGCCTTTGTGTCATCTGTCACATCAATGTCATACCCAGACATGTACATCATGGTCATAAGTATATTGATATACTTTTAAACATTAATTACAATTAAGACTTGTGAGGTACATACTGATTTTATATTAAAACTTGACTAAGAGCATTTCATTTATTTTAAAATTCTAATAGGTTATTTATTATGCACTTTATATTATTGGATGCATGCTTTTGATATTGTTGTCTCTTCATAAGACATTTATGGGCACATGCATCAAGCCTTTTTGCATACGCCAACAGGCCGATTCACAGAATCTGCCCGTTTGCGAATGGAAAAAGGCCTTTTCCTGTGCATGTAGGTTTTAGCATTCACAATTTAGTTAATCGCAATTAATATTATGATTACCTAAATTGTAAATGCATTTGACAAATCGAAATTTGGTATTCCCTAATGCCGAGTCATGTAGCTGTTCCTAAATACGAACTGTGCATTTAGGAACCGCTAATTACCATCAACTTCAAGTTGATAGTAATATATGTTCCTGCTTGGGGCGTGGCTTGGACGCCGGAGAAATGGCGGCGTAATTCTGTCCTCCTCCAGGCAGCTACGATCTTTGGATTACAGAGGGCTGCAATCCGACTCCATTCCTGATTAAAGAAGAGATTCAGGTGTCGGAACAGCATATACGGCGATACAGAAAATTTGAGCCGAATCCATACACGGAAAGCAGAGAAAAACAACCTTCTGCCCTGACCGCCGGAGACTGCAGAACGTGACCGAGCCTGAACCCGGCTACACCCACGAGGCCTCCCTGAGCTCCAGACTCGCCTCATCACGGTGCGAGGGAATGCTCGCTCAATGCGGTACACGGCTCCAGGATGTCGAACTTCAGCGGCTGGGTTCTGAGTAAAGGGTGCTCGCAGTGATCGCAGTGAGTTTTACTGGCAAGTGTGCAAATGTGCAAACGTAAAGGAAAAGCGGCGCGAGAAACAACCGTTTAAAATGGCGGTTTGCCGGCACACTTGATTTCGCGCTCAGGACAACCTGCGCCCCCGCTGCTATGGTCACTGCTATGGTCGGTACTAAGGTCCATGCTCCTAGTAGTGGGTTTGAAGGACTTTCTGCACGCAATTAACACTTCCGTTCGTGCGCACTCACTGAATGAAATGCTGGACTCAGTGATCTGACAAAATCGAGTGACTGCCAAGCTGATACGCGTGTCTGCCAATGCCTCACTAGTGATTCAATTTCAATGCAGAATCTTGATTGCTCACAAGGTTACTGGTGTTCTGAGACCAGTATGTATGGCGGATACCTCTGAGGCGGAAGCCGGAGGAGCTACTCGTTCTTTTTTAAATTGTATACTTTGTGTTGCTGCATATTTTAAAACTTATTACCCTCACCAGAGCTCTTTTCTGGGTTAAATCGCCAAGCAGGCATATCACACTCAGCGGAAACTAGCGCTGTTTTGTGAAAGTGTTTCTTCACGGCCGCCATCGCAGCAGACGCGAGGCCACGCCCACCTTACAGGCAACGCCCACACCCCCCCTCTCCATAAATGTGCCTCCCACGCAAGCGCAGCGGACGAGCGCAGCGGGAGCGCCTAAGGCAAGCCCGTCTGCGCCCGTCCGCGCCAAGACCGCGACAGGCGCAGGAGACTCTGGACTCGGGCTCCCCATTGTAAGTTACCAGGCCAACTTTCTTTTAAACCTACGCAGCGGTAAAAATTGTGCTTGTAAAGTTGACATGAATACCATCAAGGGGCCATTCAGCTGCAGGCTATGCAGATGGACCTCCTCCCCGGTCAAGACCACAGTCCCTCAAATAAACCCTAGGGACAACAGTCCACTTTTTAAAGGAGGGTTGATTAATGCACGCTCCATGGGCTGCCATAACCAAGATATAAAAGTCCTCATCCAGGAATTAGACCTTGACTGTCTTCTCATAACCGAGACCTGGCTCACGGACAACAGTAATCCTGACTTAGCCACTGCCCTCCCACAAGGCTATACCATTTTCAGGCAAGACAGACTAAAGGGGAGAGGCAGAGGAGTAGCCCTGCTGCTACGCAACTCCTTCAAATGCCATACCTTCACCCTTGACTCACTAAAAGGAGCTGAATCCCTTGGATTCTCTATTAAACTTAATGAGTCCGCCTCCTTCTCAGGAGGACTTATCTACCGCCCCCCAGGTACTGCTACGAGATTTCTAGATACTCTCAGTGATACCCTTGGTCAGCTCCTAACCCGATACCCACATGTCACCCTCCTGGGCGACTTTAATCTGCACCTCAACTCCACAGAGGACGCTCAGACACTAAATTTCCACCAAACTTTGGAAATTTTCAACCTTCAACAAAGGATCAAGCAACCCACTCATCTAGCCGGACACACACTAGACGGGGTCTGTACTAACTTTCCCCCTCTAGAAACCCATACCCCTGTCCCACAAATCTGGACAGACCATAACCTGATCCCGTTCTTCATCAGAGCCCCGCACCCTAAAAATTCAATCAAACCCAGTTCACTTCCAGAGAACCACGTCAACTGGAAAACGGTAGAAGACACCTTCAAACTCAAGCCTACCTTCGAGACTCAGACCCCTAGCCTGACGGGTAACGTGGAACAGGACTCCAAACTCTTCCACAACTGGATACCCCACGAAATCAGAGTACGCGCTCCACCCAAATGCACCAGGAAAACTGATAATAAAGGTAAAATAAACGCCCCCTGGTTCACGCCAGAATTAGCCAAGGCCCATCTTCTCTGCAAAAAAGGTGAACGCAAATGGCGTAAAACATACGACAGTACGGACAGAAACTCCTATGTCCAACTAAGGAAAAGCTACCACTCCATTATAAAAAGCGCCAAAAAAGATTTCTACACCAAAGCCATCAATGAGGCTAAGCAAAAACAAAAAACCCTGTTCGCAATAGTTAAAACCTTCACTCAACCAAAAGGCTTACAGCCCGAAATACCTCCCTCCCAAGATTTCTGCGATTAAATAGCAGACTTCTTTGAAGAGAAAATAAACCTCATTCAGAAAGACTTTCCCCCATACCAAAGCTCCCAGTCCCCCATCCTCCCGGAACAAGCAGGAAAAATAACCGGAAATCTAAAGACGTTCTCACAGGTCAGTCTAGCCCAAACCCAGGAAGTTATTCTAGCGTGCAAGTCAGGTGCCCCGTCCGATTCCTGCCCTCCTAGAATCCTTCACCAACTGATTGAAGCTGTTAATCCCATCATAAACAAAATAGTAAATACCTCCCTCAGCACAGGCATTGTCCCTAGGGTATGGAAACAAGGCATTGTAAAGCCCTTAATGAAAAAAACAAATAAATCCCCCTCCGACCTTACCAATCTCCGCCCAATCTCACTTCTCCCAGTTCTGGGAAAAATCACGGAACAGATAGTCTACAGGGAACTCAAAAACCATCTAGAAACTAACAATATCCTCCACCCCCAACAATCAGGTTTTCGCCCCCAGCACTCGACGGAAACAGCCTTGATCGAATTGACTGATTCCATAAAACTATTACAGGACCAAAGAAAGAACGCCGTGCTGATTTTGTTGGACCTCACAGCAGCATTCGACACAATTTCTCACCCTATACTCCTGGACAGACTTAAGGACATTGGTATCTCCGACCTGGCATTGGACTGGATAACATCCTTTCTAACAGAAAGATCACAATCCATCACACTAGGACCTTTCAGTTCTGCAGAGAAAAATATTCGATCTGGAGTCCCACAAGGCTCCATCTTAAGCCCCCTGCTTTTTAACGTCTACCTTATTCCCCTTATTTCCCTGATCGAATCATTCGGCATTACTGTTACATCATATGCCGACGACACCCAACTCATAGTCCCGTTAGATGAGAACTCAACGACTGCCGAACAAAATCTAAAAAACTGCTTGAAAGACGTCTTTCTGTGGATGGAAACAAACCACCTTAAGTGCAATACTAGCAAGACAGAAATCCTCCCCATGGGGAAAAATGTCAACTTCTGTCCTCATCTTTGGTGGCCTGAGGATTCCACAGCTCCCCCCCAGACCGTCACAACAGCAAGAAACCTCAGAGTCATCTTCGATACTGACCTATCCTTCTACCAACACGTCAGGAAGGTGGCAGGAAGTTGCTTCGGAATCATCAAATCCCTCAAAAAATTCTTTGACTTCCTACCAACGGATGCTAGAAAGGCGGTAGCGGTCGCGCTAATCCTCTCGCGCCTTGATTACTGCAACGGTCTAATGGCAGGTGTGAAAAAAGTCACACTCAAAAAACTGCAGAGCGTCCAGCATTCCGCTGCCAGATTGGTGCTCAAACTCCCCAGGAGGTCCTCAGCATCAACTGCTCTGAGAAACCTCCACTGTCTGCCTCTGCACAAAAGGATTCTTTTTAAGATCCTAATCGTTGCCTTCCGGGCATTTAACCACACTGGCCCCAAATACCTAATTAAACGCTACCCCCACTACAACCTCCAGAGAACCCTGAGATCCTCCAACAACAACCTGCTAAAACTAGCTAATTTCAACCTAAAAACCAAAGTGGGTAAAACCCTGACCCATCTATCTTCCAGAGCATGGAACTCCATGCCCCACCACCTGAGGTCCCTGACCAAAGAAACTCATTTTAGGAAACAACTAAAAACATGGATCTTCAGTCTATCAGACGAGTATGTGTTGGATGCCATCTAATCCTGCCTCTGTAACCACAACCTTATGCATACTTTCCAGTCAGCGCCAGGATGCTCCTTCCAGAGCGATAGTTGCGCTTTACAAATACCGAATACCAATACCAATACATGGTCTGTTAATTTTACCTTGTGTGTCACGTTGGTAGTGTTTTCAACAGTAACCTGTAACAGAGAGACACCTCACGCGCTGTACAAAATGGCGGATCATACCGATGTGTGTTCATGTGGGGCAATGCATCCAGACAACCTGTAATGCGAACATATCCTTCCCGTCAATAAACCGCAATTCATTACTCACGATTACCCACATAAGGAAGGTTAATTAATCAATGCGCTGCCTTTCAATGGTACAACTCGAGACAGATTCAGCGCTGTGAGGTTTGTGAACCCCAAGGAAACAAGCTGTTATCTATAGACTCTGCTCTGTGTCGCACGTTGACGGAAGATGCTACAACAGTGTTCCTGGATCAGACCAACCAATAGGATACAAAGGCATTGGCAATCTCCCAGCAAATAAGTTAAAAATGGGGGACAAAGATAATGGGGAAACTTCCAAGCGTTTGAAATCTGATCCACCGACGCCAGTCAAAGGGAAAAAAGAAATAGCAGAAGCAATGGAGACTATCCTGAGCAGACTGGAAGAAGTTAGAGATCTAGCCAAATCCACCAAAGAGAAGGTTGTTGCAGTTCGACAAGATATCAAGGACCTCAACTTGAGACTGACGGAATCTGCGAGCAGGATCAGTAAACTGGAAGATTCCGAAAACAAAACCTGTGGAGCCCTCAAGAAACTCACCCTATGCTCGGATCATCTTGTGAGGAAAGTTGCTGAATTGGAAGACAGAAATAGGAGGGGGAATCTGAGAATTTTTGGAATGCCAGAAAAAGTGGAGGAATCCCTAGGATCATGCATACCCTTCCTTGAACAGTGGTTTTTACAGGCCACAAATCTAGCTTTCACTCAGCCACTAGAGTTCGACAGGGCACATAGAGTTCCAGGGCGGATTACTAAGGATCAGAAAGGCCCGAGAGCGATAGTGTGCAAGCCGCTCAAATATCAGCACACAGAGCAGATACTTACCTTCGTCCGTAAACATAACCATGTGCTATGGAAGGGTTACAAGATCTTCATCTCACAGGACTTCAGCAAAGAAACTATGGACATCAGGAAAGCTTTCCTTGCAATGAGACCACAGTTAAAGTCACTTGGATACATGTATGGTTTTTTTGGACCGACCAAGTTCAAGGTAACGATACAGGGTGTAACTCATGTGTTCACTGAACCGCAAAAACTACGTCAACTATTATTCAATCAAGGGGGCGGCAATATGGAAGTCTCCCCTTCGGACCAGATGAGCGCTTCTGCATCCGGACTAGGATGAGCTTTTGACTATCCTATAATAATGGTCCCATGATCTCTGACTCCTCTTAGTCCACCTACCTAGGCTTGGGTGGTTTTGCTCTGCTATACACTATGTTCCGTATGCTCGTAATTATGCCTTTTGTCACTAGTTAATGGGTCTGATCCATGGTGTGGCCTCAACTTGTTGATATATTGGCCGGAAATGGTTGTTTAGCTATGTGGCCCTACTAGGTCATGTATGGTTCACCCACTTTGTTCCTTGTTCCTTGTTCTATGATCCATTTGGATGCAATGTCAGCGATTCTTCTCATGATTCGAATATAGTCTCTTTGTAGCCTATTACAAGATCTACTGTTGAGATAACTATGCTAGCATTCCTAAATTCCAATGCTTGCGTAATATGTTGCGCTCTGTTATATAGTGCACTTCCTAGGTTTTATGTACCTTCTAAGCATTTCATCGGGTATTATTGACGTACCTCACTCCATTGCTATAGTCACTATAGTGGCCTTTGCTGACCTTACTGTTACAGCAATACTGTTATACCTACTTGCCTATGTATTCGTTATAATCTTGATCTGAAGTGTGTTTTGCAGCTTTTACGATTAATAGTTTTGAGTAAGCTGCTTGGAGGCGGCCTCGCGGTCGTTCCTGAGTCGCCATGTTCTTTTTCTACTATTGGGGTGGGAGGGGAGGGATGTGGGAAAGGGAGGTGGGTGGAGGGGGGATGGGAGGGTTGAAGGGGGGATTGTTTTTGCAAATTGTGTATTGCTTTACTTTGTTTTCTCCTATGTGCTTTTTATTTGGCAACCGAATATGCTTTTTCAAACCAATGCAGCTCTTCCTTATACTAGCATTAGGCCCTGCGTAGTGTGCTACCAGATGTGTCTAGGCCCAAGTGCAACCTCAAATACTAATATAGCCCCAAACAGTATGTCAGAATGTTGCATACACGATAGATGATTGCTCCTACTATAGGCACTCCCATAGGGACGACAACCATAGATAACCTCAAATTACTCTGTCTGAATGTGAAGGGCTTGAACCAACCGATTAAACGACATAAAGTACTTGACTATCTCCGTAGACAACAGGGAGACATAGCCCTACTGCAAGAAACAAAACTAGAGGCGAAACACTTCCATACTCTACGTAACAAATTCATTACTGAAGTGGTGGGCTCTGGAGCTGTGTCCAAGAAAAACAGGGTAGTGATATTATTAGCTAGAAAGGCCAATGTGGAAGTGGTTTCCTCCTCCCTAGACACGAAAAGGCAGGTGGATCTCTGTTAAATTAATCAAAGATGACACTAAATTTTACATTACAGCGGTATACGCCCCCAACATACATGAACCTTCCTTCTGGTCAGAACTCGCAAAACAGATTGACACTATTCCGGACTCATCGGTTCATATACTAGCAGGTGATTTCAACCTTCCCTTTGACCCTGCCCTAGATAGAGACTCTAAATGCACCTTCCGACCAGGCAAAGCCCATAAGGAATTCACTAAGCTATGTATCAGATTTCACATGATAGACACATGGCGCATACAAAATCCAGATGGTAGAGACTACTCTTTCTACTCCCCACCTCATGACTCGTTTTCCAGAATTGATTACATATTCATAACTAGGAACGCTATAGCCAGAATAGAGGATACAAACATTGCACCAAGACTCGTTTCTGACCACTCTTGCATTTTACTTACTTTATCAAATGTTAAACCGACAATCCGCCAGTCAATGTGGCGCCTAAATGACACCATCCTGAATGATGAGAAACATAGAGAAGCTATAGACTGTGCCAAAGAATTCTTATCCATTAATAAAAAGGGGGACACCTCTGACTTAATTCGATTGGAAGCTCTAAAGACCACCATATGGGGACTCATCATAAAAATATCATCTGCAATAAACAAAAATCATAATGCCGCTCTTTTAAAACTAGAAAAAGACATCTCAATACTCCAGCACGAATACCTAAACAGTAGAAGTGCAAAATCTTTGATTGACTTGACCAACCAAAAATATGCTTATAATAAAAAAGTACGTGAAAAGACAGGAGTCTGGTTGGACAGAAGGAAACATTTTAAAATTTGTGACTCTAATAAAGCGGGAAAAGGATTAGTGGCCTACCTTAAATTTAAAATAAAAAAAACACGATCAATTCACTACTGGATGATAAAGGCACCCCCAATTCGGACCCCAATAAAATTGCCGATCTATTCAAAGACTTCTACGAGAAGTTATACGCCAAGAATGAAACTGTGAAAAAAGAAAAAGTGGAGGATTACCACTCCAGATGCGCGCTACCAGCACTTACCCCTTCAGAACAAGAGTCCTTAAACGAACCAATATCTGAGGCAGAAGTTACAGGCGCGATCAAGTCTCTTAAGAGTGGGAAAGCCCCTGGCCCAGACGGATTTACGGCGAAATTTTATAAAAGTTTTGCACAAACGCTTACGACAACAATTTTGAATGTATTTCATGAGATTAGTCAGACGGGGAAGTAAAGGGTACGATGGCTGAGGCAGTGATCGCCGTGATACCCAAAGAAGGGAAAGACTCTAAACTCCCAAAAAACTACAGGCCCATCTCGTTAATAAACTTGGATTGTAAGCTGTTGGCCACAATCCTAGCGAGACGCATCCAGAGAGTGCTGCCATCCCTAATCCACCCTTCACAAGCCGGCTTTTTGAAAAACAGATTGTCAAGTGACAATACCAGAATCCTAGCTCATGTAATCAAAAAGGCTAAGCTCCTCCCCACACCCAGTGCTGCGATAACACTCGACGCAGAAAAAGCATTTGACAAGGTGGATTGGACGTATTTGGAAGCAGTACTACATACATTCGAATTGGGTCCTCTCTTTACTAAGCTGGTAATGTCGCTATATGCCTGTCCCACCACTAGAGTGAGGGCTGGTGGAGCTTTCTCCTCACCGTTTAAACTGGAACAAGGGACTAGACAGGGATGCCCCTTGTCCCCATCCCTATTCCTCCTGGCAATTGAACCCTTTCTACATCAAATTCGGGAGAATGCTGACATCCCAGGAATTCCATTTAATGACTGCATTATCAAACTCACAGCGTACGCTGACAATGTTCTTGTCCTAAGTGAGCAGGTTGCTAGAGCTATACCCGCCTTGCTCTCCACGATTGAGGAGTTGTGTGTCCGGATACTCCCTGAATAAGGACAAAACTGAAGTGAAAATGCTAAACAATATGAGCAATAAAAATATTCTAGGCGATTCTGGGCTTACCTGGCAACCAAAGAGTTTCAAATACCTGGGCCTGGATTTTGAGAGAGACCTGATTATGACACTAAAAATCAATGAAGATATACTCTTCAAGAAAGTACACAAATTACTGGAAGGATGGTCTCCGAAATTCTTGTCATGGTGGGGTAGAGCGGAGACACTAAAGATGATGGTCACCCCTTTAATTAATTATATGGCGAGCATGCTTCCCATGACCTTCCCAGAGGACTTCCTACAAAAAACAGACAAATTATTTAGTAACTTCCTATGGAGGGGGAAGAAGCCCAGAATCTTGATGAAAAAACTGCAACTCCCAAAAGTTAAAGGTGGTCTAGGCTTACCCAACTTCAGAAACTATCAAACCGCTTTCTTGTGCAAGCAAGGGGCTTCCTGGTTCACTGAAGAATCTGACTATACGCCATTGTGGATCAACATTGAGAAGGCTGTCATAGGCAAAGCCTCTCTCGCAGCGGTACTCACTATGGACCTGTCACACCTCACACACTCTAAGTACATCATGCTCAACACCAAAAGAGCTCTTCTCAGACTAGATCACATACACAAATCTGGCCTACAGATTAAGAAGTCTGCTTCCTCCTCCCTATGGAGTAACCCACTTATAAAGATCAATGGCTCGTCCCCTTTTTGGGAACACTGGGAAGACAAAGGAATCAACGTGATCTCGGATCTCTACGACGAGCAAATGCCATTGCCCTTCTCAACGATCCAGTCCAAACCTTCCCTTCAGCCAATTGACTTCTATGCATTCCTAAAGCTAAAATCAGCAGTGTCCATGCGCTCGTTCACACTTTCAACACCTTGGCTACAGTCGACGCTCCCTCACCTCCAATCCTCAGGTCACTTTGTTTCAAAAGTTTATAAATTGCTTGCGCCGTCTCCAAACAAATCACTAAGACGAAACGAACTTAAATGGGAAGCGGAACCTAACAATACCGGAATAGATTTTGATTGGGATAGGATCCATGCATCAGCCCTCACACACAAGGTATCACCTATCCTCTCGCAAACCAAATACATGATACTCAACAGGGTGTTCTGGACCCCCCAAAAATTATTTAAACTTAAACTAAGAGATACCCCCACCTGTTGGAACTGCTCCTTAGCGGATGGAGACATGCCACACATGCTATTCCAATGTGCTATGTTACACAAATACTGGTCCAACGTCTTTGACTTTATTGAACACACATTCGACATCCAACCCAAAAGGGAATTCATTTACATAATTCTGGGGGCCATTGATCCAACGTTACTAAGAGACCATGATCGCCAACTCCGTGACCTACTCCTCACCCTTGCCTGTAAAGTTGTCCTCTGCCACTGGAAGGCAGCCTCAGAGGTCTCTTTCACTGCTTGGAAGGAGTGGCTATCTTGCATAAGAGGAGTGAATAATCCTGCTCTACACTCTTCCCCTTGGCAAGTAACTAGCAAACGACTCTGGACTTCTCTGGATGCGTCTTCCTTCCACTTTGACCCGCCATAGTTTGCCTATTACTCGCTAGGCGCCTAGTACGCCTGACAAGTAGCCACCCGGGGACAAGTCACAAATAGCTCGCTACCATTCTATAATAGTCAAGCACATTCCGTATACTATCACTATGATCTTGTACTTTATTGGTTGAGCTACTCTGCGGTTTCATAAGCTATATCCTGGCGATAAGATGCGTGAGCATGTTGGTTGTTTGCAAATTGTATATTTTGGAAACCAATTGTTAATCATGCCCACACTGTAGACACTACAATACTGTACCTTGTCATTGTACTGCAGAACTGTAATTTTGTTATCATAACCAACTATAATGCTTCTACTGGAGTATAATGTCATCTCAAATATCAATACCATCCTCAGGTTTGATTGTCTAGCCGTCAAGAAGGTGTGGCTCTGGATTAAGCTCTATGTTGCTTTATTTTTTTTATTTAAGTATTATTTATTTATTTATTTGACCACAGCTATGTAATGCCATGATTGTCTGTATTATTGTTTACAATTGCCTTCTTTTTCTTTTCTTTCCTGTCTAAT
This sequence comes from Lissotriton vulgaris, assembly GCF_964263255.1. NCBI lineage: Eukaryota > Metazoa > Chordata > Amphibia > Caudata > Salamandridae > Lissotriton > Lissotriton vulgaris. The sequence continues at coordinate 495,557,443 of NC_141687.1, forward strand.
AAACACGATTTGAACACAAAAAAATATATGTCCCTGCTTTGAAAAATGCACAAAAATGCATATTTCAAAGTGCCATGTAGCGCACATGTGTGGTTTACATGCTTTTGTTTGCTTTGACTGAACTGGCCTGCTTGAAGTCGTCTGCTGATTTTCACAGACTAGGCGGTCCTTCTTTGCCTTATAACTCTGTCTGGCGATGAAGTGAGGCCCCTTGGGCAGGACAGGCCGGGGAAGCTACTCTGGCCTCACCCTCCCTAGTGCTCTCTTGGGGACTAAGGACAGGAATCCAGCCGTCTTTGGCAGGATGGGGCCTCTTTGGTTGCCCGCCTGGCAGGCAGATGGTATAGGGTAGAACAGGAGCTGCAGTGAAAACGAAAGTGGGGCAGCAGGGAGGGAGGCCGGGAGGAGGGTATGGTAATAGTGTCTATGATTGTGTTGGCTCTCATTGTCACTCTTGCAGAGACACCACTATCTCCCATTAACTCCCCTATGGTCTCCCCCTACCAACGGTGGGTAGGGCCTGAAGACCCTGTTGCAGCAGAAGCACCACCACGGCGACAGTGGGCCTATACGGTCCTGTCACTGTGTGCAGGAAGAAGGCTCTGTATCCTGTGTTGTGGCAAGTGCTGCTGTTCCACGTTCATTTCTATAATGTGCTGATGAATACAAAAGTTTTAGGAAGTACAACCCAAACCCAAAGGGAATGTCAAGCTTAGTAAACAGTTCTTTATTCTTCGAATTATTCCCCGAGTACCATGCATACCTATCTGGAAAGCATTATTTGCCCACGTTCTTTGGAAATGATGCTGTAAAATTAATGATATTCTTTTTCTTTAAGACGTTGTGGTGGGATAAACCTATGAAGCTTCATAAGCAGAGCTAGGGCCACCCTGCTTTGCTTGCTCACTTAGTGCCATGTTGGGTATGTGTCCGAGTGGCGAGTATTTCATTTTTCTGGCTACTCCTTGTTTGAAAAGGAGAAAGGTGTGGATGCAAAAATGGGGGGGGGGGCGTTAATTTTCTCTAGTTTCATTCTGTCATAGTTTACTCCAATCCAAATATAAGTATTGCAGAAAGCCAGGAGGATACCACGATGTAAGATTGCTAAAATGGCTCTTTCAGAACATGGCGCTGCTTTTCTGCTGCCAAGCTATTCGGCGAGAAAAAGGAGCATTCAGAGCTAATGTTTTACTTTTTGGAAATTGAGGTGAAGAGGGAGTGAGAAATAACATGCTTAGAGATATGTCACCCGAAAAAAAAAGAGAGTGTATGAGCTCGAATCAGTCATGCGCCTATGAATTTGTTGGCAAGGAAACACCACTATTTTAATTCTCTTTCGTTTTTCTATCAGCATTATTAATCATATGCAATTCATAGTCAATGATGAAGAGGAACACGCGGGCTGACAAGAGTATGTTGAGTTCTATTCCTAAGTGAGCATTATGCCCTGGACTACACAGGCCACATAAAAAGCATCATGATATCAAATATCTGTTCAGTATCTGGTATTTCATCCATGTGTAAATTCATCAGCAATGCTAGGTCGTGCCATGTCAAACAAGTTTATGTCTAATTCACCGGTGCCCAAAGTGTAATTTGCATATTCTGGATGGTGGTGAACATTAGATGTAGCCGCATGGTGAGAGTTTACCATTAACAAATATTTTTTCATTTATTACATTAGAAATTAAATCTACATGCCCTTAGAAAATTTTCCAGGTGGCAGTTAAATGCAAAAGATCTGCAGGACAACTTGTTTCCATAAGCATTGTAATGAATGAAGTATGAAAATGATTCTGAAATGTGTTTAGGATGGTGACCTGGGAAAGGCATAACACAGCACGTTAGGAGGGTAATCACCATGTTTGACGCAGCAGGTGTCCTAGGAGACCCAATGGCAGCACTCTTTTTAGACGCAGAGAAAGCGTTCAACAGGGTCTCCTGGGACTACCTATGGCGAGTTATGAGGTGGTGCGAGATTCCCGAAGGGTTTATAAAAGCTATACAGGCGTTGTATAAGGTACTTACTGCCAGGATTAAAGTTAATGGAGGCTTTTCTGCTGCGGTAAATATTGTTAGGAGGACCCGGCAAGGTTGCCCCTCTTCACCTTTACTGTTCGCACTGTATCTGGAGCCACTGCTGCAGAAATTAGAAAGTAATCCTACGATCCCACTGGTGAGGGCAAATGTTTGTATTGTGAAGACCTTGGCTTACGCAGACGATGTGGCCATTTTGACCTCAAATCCATCCTTAGCTATCCAAGAGGTGGAGGCTGAGGCTCAGGCATTTGGGCAGTTATCAGTATACAGTCTGAATAGATCCAAGACCCAGATAATAGAAAATGTATATTCATGTTGTAATGACACAAGAGTGGTCAGTTCTGCGGTATACCTTCGAGGGTCAATATCTGTGGAGTCTGGATTCAGTGATTGAGAATAATATGGCCCTGCTAATCTCAAGGGTTAGGACAGATCTGGAGAGGATGAATAATCTACACCTTTCTCTAATGGGCTGCACCAATGTCATCAAAATGCTTATTCTGCCTAAGTTTCTTTACTTTTTCAGATCCATTCCCTTACTCTTTGAGGTAAAATGGTTCAATATGATAGAGGGAATATTGAATAGGTTTATTTGGGCTCACCGTAAGACCCGGCGTGCCTATAGATTTATGTCCCTCCCGAGAGAGAGAGGTGGATGGGGGGCCCCTGACTTCAGGCTTTATCATATGGCTGCAGCTCTACAGTATATGCAGGGTTTAATTGGGGGAGGAGGGATGGATCAAGGGGTGACAATTATGTCCACGGAGGTGTATGCAGCAGTTTAGGGAACAGAGGCAGAGAACTGTTTTCTAAACAGCGTGTACTTTGGATATTACAAGAGGACGAGATTTAAGACAGTCTTGGCGGTACTCAAAATGTGGACTGCTATTTTAAAAAAGGCCGGGTTAGGGAGGTACAATAGATACACCAGGTTGTACAAGAATAAATCCTTCCTGGCTGCAGTATTCGCCGATCTAACAATGGCTGGTTGGGCAGATAAAGGGATTATACTGATAGGAGATCTAAGGGATTCAGAGGGAATAGCCCAGTTCTCAGCTCACAGCTCTAAGTATGGCCTCGATAGGAGGGATTTTTTTAAATTTCTCCAGGTAAGGAGCTTTCTTAGTAATAAGCAGGGGGGAACAGCTGGCCTTGAACGGAATCAAATACTGGAAAAAATAATGCTGGAAGGTGATTGTACGATCAGATCCTTCTATGCAAGCCTTGTAAAAGGGAAGACTGACGACATCAATAAATTTAGTAACAAATGGGCTGAAAAACTAGGGGGAGAACCGGAAAAATTTCAGGAATCGCTGGACTTGGGCCGCACCATTTTGTGTTCAGCTCCCCTGCAGTCGCAGCATTATAAGACTTTGTATTCCTTGTATTATAACCCAGCTAGAATAGCAAAGTGGGGAGGTTCTACCGGCATGACGTACCCTCAATGTAATTCAGTGGAGGAAGACATCGTTCACATTTTCGTACTCTGTCCCCAACTGTATACCCTGATTAGAGAGATAGAGGGATTTTTGAATAGGACATTAGGCGTACAAGCCTCCTTAACGCCCATGTGGATATTGCTGGGGAGAGGTTTAGAGGAGGAAAACGTACATAAAGAATCTATGTTAAAGGCAATGGCGGTGTATAGGTTAACTATAGCAAGAGCATGGCTGGATAAGAACCCCCCTCCCATGCAAACTTGGGTGGCGAATCTATTAGCCACGTACAATCTCGAGAAATCCATATATGCACCTAAGGGTAAGAGAGGAAGGCTGCAAGGACTAAAGATTTGGGACCCAATAGCAAGATGGAAGGAGACTGTGGGTGTATAGCATCATGTATTGGAAATGTATTAAATATTATGTATCATGAATTGTAATTGGTTGTATGTATACTGTACAATGTGCTTTTGTTGGGAAAAAAGAATAAATATATTTAAAAAAAAAAAGCAATGCTAGGTCGTGCCATGTCAAACAAGTTTATGTCTAATTCACCGGTGCCCAAAGTGTAATTTGCATATTCTGGATGGTGGTGAACATTAGATGTAGCCGCTTGGTGAGAGTTTACCATTACAAATTTTTTTTTCATTTATTTTATTAGAAAGGAAATCTACATACCCTCAGAAAATTTTCCAGGTGGCAGTTAAATGCAAAAGATCTGCAGGACAACTTGTTTCCATAAGCATTGTAATGAATGAAGTATGAAAATGATTCTGAAATGTGTTTAGGATGGTGACATGGACACTTTGGGGCTCATTACGATGCCAAGTGGAAAGCCTCTGCCTAACACTGATTCGGAATCGGGACCTACTGACTTTTGTTCGGCGTATCTGACTGCCCGATTATGATGTGACCGAACACTGTTCGTCGGAGTCCTATTATTTCCTATGGGAGCTCGTGTTCCACCGGACAACGGCAGTATCACAGGCTCCAATAGGGGGAAAACGGGTGTTTTTTTGTTGTTTTTTTTTAGTCCTCATTTCTGCAATATTGTTAGTAAGGAGTTGTCGGAGCCCTATTATTTCTTTATCCTTTGCCTTCACTGCCATGGAGCTTGGTGTGCGGGTCTGGGCAATACCCCTGCGGAGCTTTGAGGATAGAAGGGTCCCCTTATTTCCAATACTCTATTGAAGGTTTTGCCGAGTGGGGGGGGAGCTAGCTATTCAGGCTACTTTTGCAGGCCTTCTCCTGGCTTTTCATTGCTCACACATAATCACTGGACTGTGGTAAGACAGTTCTGTGCCAGTCTATCTATCAAAACATTACCCGTAGGATTATCTCCAAGGCTGTCTAGGTTACTCACAAATCTCCCAAAATTTGAACTTCTTACTAGGTGTTTTCCTTTTGTCCAGTCTGTATGTTTTTAATGTTGAAGCCAACCACTCTCTATGTAGAGGGGGAACTGGGCTGACCCATTTCACACAGATCTCTCTCCTAGCCAGTAATATCAATAAGAATAATAGGTTTTTCTGTGCTTTAGCCAGTTTTTCTAAGACATTTGAGCCCATTACCCCAAAAATAACTAGATCCATACTTACATTCAGATGTCTTCCTTGTACCTCATCCAATGTCTTACCCACATCATACCTGAACCGAGAAGGGGGCACTGCCAAAACATGTGGAGGTCGTCGGCCTTTTCCTGTCCGCATTTCGGGCAGTTCTTCACTGTCGCCCTGGAGAATTTGGAAAGCTTTTTCGGGGTCCAGTATGCTCTGTGAGAGGTAAATAAATGGTTCCTCTTTAGGGCAGCCGTTGTTACGATTGACCAGCATTTGCTCATGGATACTTGCCATCGGTTATTTAACTCCAGCGTCGGCAGATCTCTCCCCCATATTCTCTCTGGAGTCTGAAATTCTTCCTCCCCTGCTAAGATCAAAGCTCAGTACCAATAGGAGATTTCTTTGTGGATAGCATCCTTTTTCAGCATCGCATTTTCCAGAATTATGTTCCCTGCTCTAACTTCTTTTAGAGATTTCGCCCAACTTGAAAGCTGGTAATATTTGAATTTTGCTAGAGAAGCATTTGTTGTTGAAGATAGTATCTCCCAATCCATTATTTGTTCTGCGACAGGAGTTGTCCCCACTCTGTTATTCCTGCTGTTTTTATAGGGAGTGCTAGTTTATCTTTAAGACACTCAGGAGTGCCTGGGGATTCCCATATTGGGGCCAGATCACTGTAATAAGGGATATTTAGAGTACATCTTATGCAATATCATAGTTTAGCGGCTGACTTCAACATCTTTAGTTTAACTTTTTTGAAGAATTTCGGATGCCCAAATTTATAAAGGAAGTGGCTAGTTTTATTGGTCATTGTTTGGAGATATGGTGGGTAGTTTTTGAATGTGCTTAGCTATTTCCTGCTTGATTTAAATTGGAAGTCTCTGCAGTATTCCGGAAGATCAGGACTGGAAATTCCCCCCTGTTCTTTTTTCCTTCTTAGCTTGCTCAAGGCAATTCTAGGGTATTTTGAACACCAAATAAAACGTATGATCTCTCCCTGGATTTTCCTTATTGTTTCTCTTTTGAATTCCAACGGGATAGCACCAAAAGCAAAGGTGAATTTCGGTAAAATTGACATTTGTATTATGTTGGACTTACCCAGTAATGTCAGTGGCAGACCTCCCCACACTTTCAATAGCTTCTTTACTTCCCCTTCAATTCTTTGGATATTGATTTGTGTTACTTTATCCAAGTCTTTGACGAGGTCTATACCTAGGTATCTGATTTTATCCTTATTGTATGGGCTGGTTGTGTGTTCATTCCAGCTCATGGTTTCCGTCTTGGCTTGATTAATTTGATAGCCAGAGATTCTTCCAAAGCTGATCAGAGTCTCTTCTATTGTGGTTAGGGACCTGCTTAAGCTGTTTCTGAAGATCATTAAATCATCTGCGTAAAGGGCTACCTTCTTGGTCCAGCCATGAAAGGAAAAAGGGGATATTGATGGTTCATTTCTGAGACACTCTGCCACTGGTTCGATATAAAAATTGAAAAGTAAGGGGGAGAGAGGGCACCCCTGTCTTGTTCCTCTCTTTATCTGGATGTTCGCGGTGAGGTTGCCATTGATTAAAATGTGTGCCCCTGGAGCGCTATAGATTTTTTCCACCATATTCTGGATATTAGTCCCCAGATTGAAATTCTTTAGTACTTCGTTCAGATAGATCCAGTTGACTCTATCAAACGCTTTGGCTGCGTCGATGGTAATTATTGATATAGGGAGTTTCTCATTGATAGCTATGTCTATGGCCCGATCAGTTCTTGTGTTAAATCTTGTAGGAGCCTTCCGGCTAGGAATCCCGTTTGATTGCTATTTATTAGAGACCCTGCTATTTTCCCCAATCCCTTTGCCATAATTTGCTTAAAGATCTTATAATCACAGTTCAAGATGGAGATTAGGCGGTATGATTCGCATTTCTTTGGGCTTTTGCCTGGCTTTAAAAGGATGGTGATTGTGGCGTTGTTCCAAGACTCTGGGAGGTCGCCTTTTTCCAGGAAAATTTCATTCAGCAAAGTTGTTAAAGGGAAAACCAATGTCTCTCTTAGTTTTGTGTAGAACTCGTTCAGTATAGCGTCCGGGCCAGCTGCTTTGCCTCTCTTGAGGTTTTTTAAAACTTCTTCTACTTCTTGGATTGTAATTTCTGCATTTAATTTTTCTCTCAACTCTGATGCTAAGGATGGAAGGTTCTGGCCCCCTAAAACATGCTTTATTTCTTCAATTCCGGGTTCCTGAGTAGAATGTGGAAAATTCTTGTTTTATTATAGCTTCCTCTGAGCCGTTTTGAGCGGGGTTTTGAGGGTCAATGCTAGCAATTTTATTCCTAGATTGATCTGTTTTAGTTTTCCATGCAAGCATTTTGCAACAGCATTCCCCATACTCGTAGTGGGCGAGCTTGCTAGCTTCCCATTTCTCCCTGACTCTATCTTCCAATATTTCTGTTATATTTTCTTTTTGTTTCAATCTATCCACCTCCAGTCGTTCTCTACAGGAAGGGGATGTTACCGCAAATATTTGTAGATCAAGAATTTTTATGTTATTTTACAATTTGTAGATCTTTTGCTTAATTCTCTTTGATTTATGTGCTGCCAGACTGAGGATTTTCCCCCTAACCACCGCTTTATATGCATCCCAGGTTGTCTGTACTGAGGCGCCATCCTTATTATCCTAAAAAAAACTCTGTCTCTTTTTTAAGCTGCTCAACTATCTGGGGGTCTGAGAGGATTGTGCTAATCATAGTCCATCTTGTACCTTCCGTACTATCCTTCAGTTGTAAGGTGATCTGGACCGCCGAGTGATCCGAGAGATGAGAAGGAATATGCTCTACCTTTAATGTTTTTTCGACTAGCCCTTGATCCACGAGAAAGTAATCTATTCTTGATAGTATTCCCAGTTTTTTGTTTTTGAATGTAAAATTGTTTTTTTTATCACCTTTTTCTTTCCAGATGTCCGCTAGACTCAGATCCCTTTTACACACCCCTAACTTGTCTCTCATTTTTGGCAGACTTGTTTGTCTTCCTCTAGGGAGGCGGTCCACTTTCGGGTCAAGTATAATATTAAAATCTCCCCCTAAGATAATGGGTGATGAAGCCGAGAGTAATTGTGAGTATAGAGTTTGTAGGGGGACTGGTTCGTCTGTGTTTAGACCATAATAGCCTGCCACTATTAAGACATTGCTATATATCCTAACTTTAGCCAGTGCCCACCTTCCTTTTGGGTCTGTTTCCATTGACTCCACTTTCGCTTTTAAAGACTTTTTAAAGAGGATGGCAACCCCCTTAACAACACAATCTTGGTCCGTGCAAATATATGTATCAACCCAGTGTAATTTTTTCATAATTTCTTCCCACTATTTTTTTAGCAGATGAGTTTCCTGAAGGATTATAACATCGCTATCTATTGTTTTCAAATATTCTAATATTCTCCTTTGCCTACTCTTGGTTCGTAACCCCTTAACATTCCAGGAAGTTATTTTCACATATTTTAGATCTTTTTTCATTTTATTCTACTTTTTTTCCTTTTGTTGGCCACCGATTTCCCCCTCTTTCTTATACCTTGTGTAATGCTGAGGACATATTGTTTTTTTCCCTACCTTGCTCCTATCTCCTGTGCATGATTATTTTCTTTTTTTTTTGTAGTGTGCAAGTTAAAACCCTCCACCTCCCTGGAGAAGCCTCCCTTTTTCTTCTCTGGGCTTTGTTGATAGCCCTCTTTGAGCTCTGTGTTTTACTTATTTATACATTTTATTCCTCCACATGATCCTAAGGGAGGCCAGGAATTTCATTTGGACTGTAGCGCCAAGGGGTTTCAACTCGGGCATCATCTGCCCCAACTCCCACTGCCTGTCTTGTGTTGCTTTTGCTATATCAGAACGTATCCTAAAGGACCAGTCGTCTTTATTGTATGATCCAGTTTTAAAGCTTCACTTAAGATTCTTTCTTTGAGAGAGTATGTTCAGAAATTAACCAATATTTTCCTCTGATTATTTCTCTCCTTGCCTTTTCCAAAGGGGTGCCTATACACCCGCTGAATGTCCTCTTCTAGGCCAAGGTCTTTACACCACGGAGAAAATTCCTCCAGAAGTGTGACGAAAAATGTCTTTATATCTGTACCTTCTCCGCCTTCCGGTACATTTAAAACTCTTAGGTTACTTCTTCTTTGAGCTTATCGTTGATGGTTTTGTTGGTTGCCATCAGTGTTCTAATTTCTTTTTGGTTCAACTCTACTCTTTTGTTTAGTGAAACCACTTCCGCTTCTACTTCTGTTACTCTTTCTCCTAGGTTGTTTAGTCTTGTGTCTAGAAGTTAGCAAGCATCCTGAATCTTGCTTTGGTTCCCTTCTGAGATCTCGAATCTCGACCTAATTTCCTCTAGCATTTTCTCTAGGAATATTTCAGTGGAGTTTTTTATTTGACTTTGGGTTTGGCTCTGGGTTTGGCCTTGGCATTGGGCTGGGTTTGGGCAAAGTGCGTCTGCCTGCCCCGTCGATGACAATGCTGGGCCTACTGGGAGCCTAGAGGAAATATGTGTTGAAGCAGGAGGATCCGCCATCCTTTTTTGTTCTGAGCTAGGTAACTTTAACTGTAATTTTTGTTCCCGTTTTCTTTCCTGAACTTGACCTTGATCTTGTATTTTGAGGGAGTTATCTTAATTTTTGCGCAGTCAGGCCCTCACGCACGTCCGCTTTACCCCCTGATTGTATTGTTTTTTTTGTTTGCTCTTGCTTGAACTTTAGGGGTTTTCTTTGTTTTTCTTTTTGTGCTGCGAGGGATAACGGGTTGTTTAGTGGTTGGGGGTTGGTTTGTTTTAAAAATTGGCCTATTCCTTAAGCAATAGGTGTATCTTCCCTTTGATTCCGAGCTTTGGCCTCATTCTTCCTCTAGGGCATGCGCAACCTCAGTAGAGGGAAATTTGACTGATTTTCCTGTGCCCCCAACTATTATCTCACCACCCACCTCACAAGGTGCACAAAAAGTAGTCCCAAAGCAAATAACTTGTTGTTGTTGTTTTTGTTTTTGGCAACCAATCTTTACCCCTGCTGCTGCAGCCCCCTTCCCTCCCTCCACCTTCCGACCTTGGTCCCGGCTTACCCGGCTCATGTGCTGGTCAGGGAGATCCCCAGAACTCTTCCTTTCTGCCTCTGTTGTCCGTGAGTCTATGGGCCCCCCCGCTGCTCCGGAAACTTTAACCCGGCTCTCCGGGGCTGTTGTGCCTCCTTTCACCCCCGCATGAATCACCGACTTTGTTGCACTCACTCTGCTGCCGCTGCTGCGAGCTCTGTTGCCTCCTCCTTTACCCCGGAAGAAGACGGCTATTCTACCCGCCACCCTCCGGCAGTTCCTGTGTGCATCAGACGCCGCCTCCCACCAGCCCGCGTGTATCTGGTATGCGCGTCCAAGAAGCACTGGGCTCTTTAGGCGAGACACAACAGGTAAGCCCACGTTTTCAGGGTCCGAAGTTGTTTTTGGCATCCCCTTGTCTGTCCGGTCGGCTGTAGAAGGGTGATGGGGGGTGACAACGGATGACAAAGGCTCCGTTTTATCCGGTCAGAATTGGTTGGAATTGGGGGCAGGGTCGAAGCCAGAGTGCTTTTTCCGCCGCGCTTCAGTTCAGTCAAGCAGGGTACGAGAAAGCGAAGGAAAGTAGAAAAGGGACCCCACCAAGGCGCGATGTCACTGGGTTGTATCTGTAAGCATAATCCTGGTGTCCTGCAGAGTATTAGGTCATTTTAGCATGGAGCAACACGGAGCTCCCGACCAGACTCACTGACCCGCCGCCATCTTCTCCCTACTCCTTCGAAAAGGGGTGTTTGTGGAAAACCCTGCACCCTGTCACAGGCACCCCACTGTCCTTGATACACAGCAAAGGGTTTTACTTGGGAGTCCCTTAGGTACCTACTCGCCCATAAACCATAGGCCATGGGGGCTGGGGGCCCTATTAGGGCCCCCAAAGTCACTTTTAAATAGCCTTTTTTTTGTCGGACAGGCCGATGCGGAAAAACTGTTGAAAATCGACATCGTAATCTCAAGGGCGGAAATGCTGTTTATAGGGATGTACGATGCAGTTCCGACTGACACGGATAATCAGTGAGTCAATTGGAACCAATTCGGAATGACCGTGTGGTTTACATTCCGGCGCAAACATCGAAATCGGGCGGTCGGAATGTAAACCGACTGAATCAGTTGGAAGGGCTCCGATGTGGTTGAGGAGACAGTTGGCTGTTGGCTTTCTGCCCAACATCGTAATGAGCCCCTAATTCTGTTTACAGATGAATAGTACGCAGGGCACACTTCTATATTCGTAAATATGGATGATGTTCCTCTACAGCCCCATTGGCCAAAAAGAGCAATAGTACTGCACACATATCAATTTGCAACACAATTAAGGATGCATTTTGAATTTTGAGACCAAATTTTAGTTGGCTTTATTCCATAGATGGATGCACACAAAAACCCCACATGTGTTGGCAAATCACGATGGACTGGTTTGTGTTGCACTTTTAAATGTAATTCATATGTATTTGCGTTCATAAAGTTATTTGCTTATGTAGAACATTACACGGGTATGATATATTAATAAGTGGGAGCAAAACACCTCCCATGGGAATGTGTTGATCATTTCAAGGTAGTACTGCACTTGAATGATAGACACGCATATAACCCCATGGGTCCATGAGCATTTAAAATCTTTTTCTCAGCTCATGCCCTTCCTGGATATGGGCAGAGATTTGCAAATGTCAATGGCAACTGAAAATTCTTTTCCAGGTTTGAAGTGTATGCAAAACAACTAAGAATTGATGTGGGCCTAGCAAAAACAATAAAAGTGGAATTACAATGTAACAACTTTTTTTGCATGTCCTCATTTGTAATTGACTTTGCATGAATGTAAAACTGAATTCTGGAGCACTTTTGGAAATCCTCGGGAATCCCAGATATTTACAAATCTACAATACGTTAGAGGTGTCAACCTGTGAATGTAAATGGTTGATTTTCCTTGAGAATCAAGGACGCAATAGGCATTGAGTAATCTGAATGTACCACAAAGTACAAAGTAGGCGTTTCCAACATGCACGTTTTACATGTATAAAGAGGCTGGTTCTATTGTAGGATTAGAGGTTGTCACTCGTTGTTTGAGAAAATGTGTGCGTTGTAAGCTTGATTGTTTTTATTTTTACTCTTTCAATTTAGTCCACTCCCTGTTTTTTGGCCTGATTCAGGTTGTCCTATTTTTTTATGATTTATTAAAGTCACCTAGAATTAAAGTTAAGCAACATCATAAGCACCGATTAAAGCTTACAATTATGGGTGATATTTTTGCAGCTGTGAACGCTAACATTTTTCAACTGATTGCTTGTTTTTAAAGTTTCATTACTTGGGAAGGCTTGTCAGAGAATATTAATATTTACTGCACAGTATTTTGTTGACATCTTATTGGATTTTGTGAGTTCACAATGATTAATAGGCTCTACGGGAACCTGACAGTGATGTATCTAGTTTTTCTCTAGGATAAATATGTTGCATGCCATTAGTGTTACATAAACACTTCGCCTGCTGTACAATTTCCATTACATTTGCTTGCATTTATAGCACTGAATCCTGAATTGACAAAAGATATTCATTGTACAGAACATATTGTAGAAAAATGAGCATTGACCCCGGCAGGAAATAAGGACTGAGTGGGCACAGAATAGTAAATTCATGAAGACCTCTGGTCCCCGACGTTGTTAATGGCGTAGAGCATTTACTGAATAGGAATGGGATATGTTCAACTCCAATGATGGTAAATAGTCATCCGACCTCTTACAATAAATTGTTCTCCCCATATATTAAAAAAAAACAGCAAGCTGCACTTTGACCATATCTTTATTATACACGTGATTCTGCATTCTGGTTTTAAAAACCCATCTTTAGTTTCTTTATAATAGGCGACTAATGACATACTCACTCACCTATTATTAAGAAATGACATACCAGCTCAACTGTAATAATTAATTACAGTTGAGTTCTGACATCACAATGCCTGCTGTCAGAATCAGCAGCCGAGGAAAGGCAGGTCGTGAAACAGAGCATAATTAATGCAACTGTTTAAAGAACAAAATGGGACTTTTCTTTCTTCTGCTCAGTTTTCCTAGCTGGACAGAGACATAAAGCAAGGATATATTTACAAGTTTATTTTTTAACAAATGTGTGATTTTATGGTGAACTTGTTATCAAAAATGATTCCAATGTTGCTGAAATCACTGGAGGGAGTGGGTGCAGGTCCTTGGTCTGATGGTCAACAGTAGTTGCTCCATGTGTTGCTTCTGTTGCCGAAGATCCGTAATTAGGTCTTGTCTGTGTTCAGTTGCAGGCAGTTGTTCTTCATCCACACAGTGACATTTGTCATGCATCTGTGGAAGTTGGTTGTGGTGGCATCATCGAGTGAGAGGGTAAGTTGAATCTCATGTGCGTGGGAAATTATGTTGAGATTTTTGAGTAGTGGTCTGACTTGGGCATGTTTCCAGGCATCAGGAAATGTTGCTCTGGTGATAGAAGTGTTGAATATGGTGGTTAGTTCCTGTCCGATTCTTTAGTTTCAGAGGTTGAAAATGTGATGCGGGCATGGGTCTGTGGGAGCTCTTGAGTGGATGGATTTCATGGTGGATGTGGTATTCTGGGTGGAGAGGATGTTCTAGGTGGTCAGTGTGTGGCTTGTGTAGGTTACAGCGGAGGTGTATCTGTTGAGGAAGTCCATAGGTGTGGGTTGGGGTTAGAAGATTGTGTATATGGTTGCGGTCTTGTCAATGAAGAAGTGGTTGAGGTTGTCGCACAGCTCCTGTGAGGGTTTGATGATTGTTTTTGCCTGCAGCCGGGTTGGAGAATTTCTTAACAATATTGAAAAGTTCCTTGGTGTTGTTGGCACTGGTTTTGATGCTTGATGAAATGTTTTTTTTGTTGTTTCTGTAAGTATAATTCTTACTAGCATTTCAGATAACAAACAACATACAGTAATCTGAAGTCAAATGTGAAATCGCATCTAATTAATACAGTTTGCCGAATGTTTGGCTCTCCCATCCCTCCCTTCCCTCCGCCCAGCTCAGGTCTCAGTGTGAGTGGTACTAGCATTTCTATACAGCATTACAATGAGAACCTAATATGTAGGATGGGCGGTCCAAGGCCCCGAAAGGTCCATACAAAGGTGCAGCCGGCATTCTGTATATTACTTTAGGGCCACTCTTTAGCTGTATCAAAAATTCATATCACAGTAGTCTATGGTGGTAACTCATCTGGCGGTGTCAACAATTCTGTAAGCATTGCTGTTCACAACCTTCACTGGCCAGACTGCTTTGTAATACAACATTCTAATTGTAATTCAAAGCAGTCTGGCCAGTCAAATGTTTTTCTGTTTTCGCAATTGTTGAGGTCCTGGCTGGTCAGGTTTTTGACCCAAAACCTTCCTGTATGCACGTTCACAACCTTCAGGCATATATGAGACATCCGCCCTAGCACAATTCTGCGTTTAGCCAATACAAACCTCAAAATAGGATATTTCCTACTCAGCTTTTTTTCTTACAGAGCAGGATGTGCCCCAATAGGCATTGGGCTATCCCCCTGGTTACCTCCTGTCCTGTAACCAAGCGGAGCCTCTGTGTGAGGGACTACCAGAAGCCATCAATATCTGGGCACCTCCATATCATGTGCAGAAGGTCAATGGCCTGCTTCCCACATCTGGGGTAGCCTGTTGATCTCACAGGATTTATGGTTTGAAGCCATTTGGGTGTCAGGTATACCTGGTGGATCATGTTATATTGGAGTAGCTTTGTTAGACCTGGCATTTCGTGGCGTGATTACCTCTGACTTTTTGCCTCTACCTCCTCTATTTCTGAAGCTGTTATAGATGCTTTGGGCACTTTGCCACTGCTGATCAGTGTCAAAGTGCAAGTGATTATTGTGTAAAGTATAATCGTAATTGGTTGTCCATGATTGGTATGTTTGCCTTACTAGTAAAGTCCCTAGTAAAGTGCACTCTATGTGCCAGGGTTAGTAATGCAAATGCTTCTAGTGGGCCTGTAGCACTAATTGTGCCTCCCACACAAGTAGCCTTACAGAGATAATTCAGGCCTGCCACTGCAGTGCCTGCGCACAGTTTGGTAAACTACCATATTGTTCTGACAAGTGCACCACTTGCTAGACCTTACCCTTCCCTTTCTATGCACATCAGACACCCCTATGGTAGATCCAAGGCAGGGTGCAGTGCATGTGAAAAGCAGGACATATACTGAGGTGTGTACTATGTCCTGACGGTGAAATACTGCCCATTTCGTTTTTCAATGTTGAAAGGCCATCTTGCCCATAGTATAGAATGGGGAAGCTGTGTAATATGTTTTCCAGCCTATCTTACCAAAGGCTTAAGATGGAGAGGTGATGTTTAGCATCCCTGATCTCACAATCTAATAACACATCTTTTTAAGAAGGTGGTGTTTGCATTGTGGGTTTAGAAGCCACTCTTTTAGAAGTGGTTGGGTTTTGTGCTCTAACATTTCTGTGTGTCTCTGCCTGGTTGTGGATTGGCTGTCTGGATTTCAAATTCATAGGATCTGGGGAATGTCCTCACCCAGGGATTCACAATTTAAAATCCTAACTTATGGTGAAGTCGAATTTTAACTTGCAATTCTAAAAATGGCACATTTGGAAAGTTTCAATGGTTGGTTTCACTCGCACATCCTATGTAAAGGTGAGTTTCTTAGTTGTAGCGTACTCCAGGGTGTGTACTCCGTTGTGCACTAGAAATCAATGAACCTGCATTCCCCTTGATTTGGGGGACGTCCCCTGGTCACAGCCTATGTCCCTATGATGGGGTTTCTTCCATTCTTCTAACTTTAGTAGTGTTTTTTCCAAATTACTTTATAATCCATTCCATAGAATGTATCTTGCTGTTGTATTTATATACATATGTTCAAATTCTTAGGCTTTCACAAAAATTCCATTTCTTCACAAATACTTCATTCCAATACATTTCGGCTTAAACATAAGCCTTCATCAGGGACTGTAGCTACAAACAAAAATGTGCCTTTTAATACACAAGGTTCACCTCTAACAAAGCATAGTAATGACTAAGGTGCGATTATACTGGTCATATTCAGCATTCTGGTTGTTGCTCGGGCTCAGTGCTCACTTCCCATGTGGGTCAGTGGGTAATACTGCGTCGAAAACAAGTGTGGTGGTCTATCCGAGGTAAACTAAGCCGCTGGTGTATACATAAACTCATGTGCCCGAGTGCACTCGAAAAACGAATAAAAATAAAATTAAAATACACAGTAAATCTTGCTAGGCGCGCTTGTGAAGTTCATATGGGTAACAGACTTTTATTGTGCCAGTTTCTGCAATCCTCTAATAGTTAAGATGGTGCATGCTTAGTGCTCGTACATCTAATGCCGGTGGCCTAACGGACAAAATAAATGTAATACTATCGGACGCTAGCTCTTACCGCTAACATTTCCAGCATGTGCTTACTTGTGTCGGTAGAGAATAGTTATGCCGATACCCTCTCCGTGGTCTTCCTGTTGCCGGGTGTGCATTCTCTCAGTGTAGGTAAACCGAGGTGTCTCCCGCGGGCGTTTAAACGCGGAAGTGACCTGTGTTTGTATAATAGAAAGGGTGAACGGACAACTATTGCCGTATTGTGTTGGCCATATTCGAATGTCTATTTATCCCTAAATATTCATATGTGTGTGATAAGACCAAAGCAGTAAGAGAAACTGTACCTCCGAACTTGGGGCAAAATAACTTCTTGTTACATGCATGAGTAAAATTAGTAAAACAAAAATCAGACAGTGTGTCACTTTTAATGTTCATTTCTCAATCTATTGACCTGGTGCCCAAAAAAACCCCAAACAAATGAGGAAAATGGTTAGTACAGGTGGTACTCAACCAGTGTATGCTTGGCAAGATAAAAATACAGAGTAAAGTCTTTACAGGTAACAGCTGAATTCCACTCTGTCATTCATTCTGTATGTTTCAGATTCTCGAGGGTGTATATCAAATAGTTCTCTCTTTGTAGTAATTGTTGGTTATTGTCTTACCCTACTACTATGGGGACAATCTCCAAGATTGTAAATCTGAGTTGACTGACGTTGTGGGTTTTCTCTGTAAAATGACACGCAATGCTCGATTTCAAAACTTTATTACGAATATTTGATTTATGTTCGTTTATTCTAGTTTTTATCTTTTGTTCTGGTTTTCTCACATAGCCCTGCCCACATGGGCATTTCAATAGATAAATCACGTTTTTGGTGTCACATGTGGCGGTTAGACTCAATTTTATGTTGTGCCCCTTTCTAGGGTGTGTGATCGTGGCAACCTCTTAAAATGTTATTGCTGTTGCTGCATTTATGGCATGGAACTGTTCCATTATTTACTTATTTATTTATTATTTATTTATTTATTATAAAGTTTTGTATAGCGCGAACAAGACCCGTGGGTATCCGAGCGCTTAACATAGAAGAAGTTAAGGGTTAACAATATATTAACAGTTATAAAAACAACAGATATGAGGTAGATGGTATATATTCATAACATACGTGCAGTTTGCATTAATAGTAAGTTGCGGCTTAACTATATCATAAGCTATATACATGAACATAAATGAGGTAGATCATTATAAGTTTTTGTGGGATGCAGTTATAAGTCCACACTGACATGAAGTTGCGGTAAGGATATTGTTTAGTGTTATACATGAGGACAGTCTCATGTCATCAATTAGCGGTCATGTCATTCCTGTCTATGCTTCCCTTTATGAAGACATAAAAGTTCTGTATTAGGGCATCAATCGATCAAAACGATGATCAATAAGCTTCTCTATGTAATGTATTTACTCATCATAAGACTCTTCACTTCCCGCTTTAATGTTGCAGTATTGTGAATCTTCCTAATGCTTGGAGGGAGTGAGTTCCAGATTCTGGGGACAGCTCCTGAGAACGCTCTGTCATAAGTTTTTTTCTTTCAGAAAATAGCTGGCCCTAACAGCAACTTGTATGCCTTGTGCTGTGTTCGATTTCAACATTTCCCCCAAGTTGTTCGCTCTTTTATAGGTGAAAATTGGTTCTGATTCAAAGATGTTGTTGAAGTCCTTCTCTTGCACTAAAATTGACCAATGTCTCTTTATGATGTTTTAATACCCTTTGCTTTTTGTAGAATATTTTGATAACACTACTATTCTGGTGTTATCCTTTGTAGGACTTTTTTGAAGTAGTTGTAGTCTGGTTTCAAGGTACACCTCTTTTTAGCTTGTTCTAAAACTTCTTTGTGGTACCCCCGTTGTATGAATCTAGATTCCATTTTGTTGATTCTTTTTCATGGGTTGAGGTTGTTGAGACTATTCGCTTCACTCGCAACATTTGTGAAAATGGGAGGTGATTTTTTAAACTGTCCTGGTGAAAGCTCCGATAATGTAATAAGTTGTTGCCGTCTGTCGGGTCTTCTTTGGATGTCTGTGAGGAATCCTGTATCCGTTTTTGTTATTTCAACATCCCAAAAAGTGATTTTCAAATCTTGTATCTCCGATGTAAATTGTATGTGGTCATCCACTCTGTTGACATTATCCATGGTTTCAGTTAATGTTATCTTGGGTCCATTCCATATTCAGAAAACATCATCTATATATCTTAGAACGATCTTTGCATGTGTCATCCTCGGCTCTTTTGTCAGTATGTGATCTTCCTCATATCATGACATGAACAAGTTAGCATAAGCTGGAGCTGCCGAATTGCCCATAGATGTTTCAGATTGCTGTAAAAAAATACTGTTCTTTTCACTTAAAATCACTCTGATACGGTGTGAAGCAAAGTAGCTCCATTATGAACATCTTCTTATCTATTTCCAAATCTCTTTGTAAAAGAGCATGCTTTATAGCCTCTATGCCTTTTTGGTGGGGTATTGAGGTATGAAGGGCTTTTACGTCCATGGTACATAGTACCATAGGTTCCTCAGGTGTGAATTCTATGGTTTTTAGTTTGTTCAAAAAATCCGTAGTATCCTTTACGAATGTCCTCATTTTGTTGACTCTGGGTTGTAAATATTTGTCGATTAGTTGACCCACTGGTTGGTGTATTCTGCCTTTTGTGGAGACAATTGGTCGGAAGGGTGGGTTGTTTAAATCCTTGTGGATTTTAGGGACCATATAAATGGTCAGGCTCTTTGGGTGACTCGTGTGGGGAACTTCTTAGTCCTTTCGTTAATTACTCCATTCTCAAATGCCCTGTTGATGATCATCCTCAATTGTTCAGCAAAGGCTTCAGTCCAGTTGGTATCTAATCTCATAAAGATAGTAGAATCTGATAGATGTGTTGTCACAGCCTGTTCGTAATGTGTAGTGTTTATTATGACACTAGCTCCACCTTTGTCTGCTGTTTGGCAGATGATGTTGGGATTAATAGCTATATTTTTCGAAATCCCCAATTCTTTTTGCGTTAAGTTGACGCTCTGTGTTTTTTTGTGTAATTCAATTTGGGTAAATCTGATTTCACCAGATTCTCAAAAGTGTCGATGGACTTATCGCTGACTGGTGCCATATATGTGCTTCCTTTGAGTTGGTGTTCTCCATCAGGTCTCTGGTCAGGTAATACATTGTCGAAAAGATTTCTTAGTCGTATCTTCCTCAATCGTTTAAATAGACTGATTTCTAATTCTAGTTTGGTGGTGTTAGTGGTTGGTACGTAAAACATACCTTTCTGAAGAATTTGTAGTTATATGTGCTTTAAAGGTATGTCTGAGATGTTGATTACCAGACTGTTAGGGTCTAGTTCTTCTTTGTTTTGTCTTTTCTGCTCTTCTTGTTGTACTCCTGGTGTTCGGTGTGTCTTTTTCTTTTACCCCTCCTGGGTCTGCTCTTTCGGGGGGAGCCTAGCTCTAAAAAAGGCTAGTTAGTTTCCTGTTGTTTTTTTCCTCCTTGTGCTCGTGTTGAGGTGTGTGGCTGTTCTGTCTGTGTTTAGGATCAAGCCATCCTGGATTTATAGGTCCCCACTCGTGGTCTGTTTGACGTCTGGCTGCCCGAAGAAGATGTATCTGTTTGTTGTGTGTCCGGTCTGTTCTGACGTCGGCGAGCATATACTTCGGCCCATGTGTATACCTCTCCTAGTTTGTAATCCACTGTATCCTGGCAGAATTTCTGTATTTTGCATTTATTTCCCTCTAGAGAATGACTGGTGAGTTGTTCATTGATGTCTTCCAATACCTTGGACCAATCTTCAGTTGACATTGAATTGGTGAGCTCAGTGGTTACAGTGACGATTTCTTTGGATATTTCTTCGAATATGTTTGATAGTTCCTCAATGATTAAAAGAATTAGGTCTAGCGAACATTTGTTAAGGATCGCATACCATCTGTCTTTAAATCTTTGTGCATTTTTTCATAGTGAAGGTTTTAAAGCAATCCTCAAACCCCTGGTAATGCGCTGTGCGCGATGATATTTAATTAGGTGCTGGCATGGAGTCTCTGATTTATGTTCCTTTTTGATAATTACAATAGTCGTCTTATATTTTGCTCCTTGTTCCGGTGCGATGTGGGTTCGGTGATGTCCTCATGTATTAGGGCGTAAATTCTTGAGGCTTCCTCATTGGAGAAAGCCAAGGTGTCTGCCCTTTGGTCCGTGATGCTGGTTATTTCTTCGTACCACATGGTGTCTGCTTATATGTTAAGGTGTGCTGAGTGTACTGGTCGGAATTGGGATAATCTCAGTGACAGGTTTCACTCGCACAACCTATGTAATGGTGAGTTACTTAGTTGTAGCGTGCCCCAGGGTGTGTACTCCGTTGTGCACTAGAAATCAATGAACCTTCGTTCCCCTTGATTTGGGGACGTCCCTGGTCACAGCATATGTCACTATTATAGGGTTTCTTCCATTCTTCTAACTTTAGCAGTGTTTTTTCCAAATTACTTCATAATCCACTCCATAGAATGTATCTTGCTGTTGTATTTATTTACATATGTTCAAATTCTTAGGCTTTCAAAAAAATTCAATTTCTTCACAAATACCTCATTCCAATGCATTTCGGCTTAAACAATAGCCTTCATCAGGGAATGTATCTACAAACGAACATTTGGCTTTTAATACATGAGATTCACCACTGTCACTCTCTGTTTCACCACTGTCACTCTCTGGTTCACCACTGTCACCCTCTGGTTCACCACTACCACCCTTTGGTTCACCACTGCTACCCTCTGGTTCATCACAGCACCCTCTGTTTCACCACTGCCACCCTCTGGTTCAAGACTGCCAACCTCTGGTTCATCACTGCTATCTTCTGGTTCATCACCCTCTGGTTCACCACTGCCACCCTCTGGTTCATCACTGCCACTCTCTGGTTCATTACTGCCACCCTCTGGTTCATTATTGCCACCCTCTGTTTTGCCACTGCCACCCTCTGGATCATCACTGCCAACCTCTGGTTCATCACTGCCACCTTCTGGTTTGCCACTGCCACCCTCTGGATCATCACTGTCCCCCTCTGGTTCATCACAGCACCCTCTGGTTCACCAGTGTCACCCTCTGGTTCATCACTGTCACCCTCTGGTTCACCACTGCCACCCTCTGGTTCATCAAAGCACCCTCTGGTTCGCCACTGCCACTCTCTGGTTCACCACTGTCACTCTCTGGTTCACCACTGTCACCCTCTGGTTCACTACTACCACCCTCTGGTTCACCACTGCTACCCTCTGGTTCAGCACAGCACCCTCTGGTTCACCACTGCCACCCTCTGGCTCAAGACTGCAACCCTCTGGTTCATCACTGCTATCCTCTGGTTCTTCACCCTCTGGTTCACCACTGCCACCCTCTGGTTCATCACTGCCATCCCTCTGGTTCATTACTGCCACCCTCTGGTTCGCCACTGCCACCCTCTGGATCATCACTGTCCCCCTCTGGTTCATCACAGCATCCTCTGGTTCACCAATGCCACCCTCTGTTTCATCACTGCCAGCCTCTGGTTCATCACTATCACCCTCTGGTTCACCACTGCCACCCTCTGGTTCATCACAGCACCCTCTGGTTCACCACTGCCACTCTCTGGTTCACCACTGTCACTCTCTGGTTCACCACTGTCACCCTCTGGTTCACCACTACCACCCTCTGGTTCACCACTGCTACCCTCTGGCTTATCACAGCACCCTCTGATTCACCACTGCTATCCTCTGGTTCATCACCCTCTGGTTCACCACTGCCACCCTCTGGTTCATCACTGCCATCCTCTGGTTCATTACTGCCACCCTCTGGTTCGCCACTGCTAGCCTCTGGATCATCACTGCCACCCTCTGGTTCATCACTGCCACCCTTTGGTTTGCCACTGCCACCCTCTGGATTATCACTGTCCCCTTCTGGTTCTTTACAGCACCCTCTAGTTCATCACTGCCACCCTTGGGTTCACCACTGCCACCCGCTGGTTCATCACAGCCCCGTCTGGTTCACCACTGCCACCCTCTGGTTCAAGACTGCCACCCTCTGGTTCATCACTGCTATCCTCTGGTTCATCACCCTCTGATTTACCACTTCCACCCTCTGGTTTATCACTGCCACCCTCTGGTTCATTAATGCCACCCTCTGGTTCACCACTGCCACCCTCTGGATCATCACTGCCACCCTCTGGTTCATCATTGCCAACCTTTGTTTTGCCACTGCCACCCTCTGGATTATCACTGTCCCCCTCTGGTTCATCACAGCACCCTCTGGTTCGCAAGTACCACCCTCTGGTTCATCACCGCCACCCTCTGGTTCACCACTGCCACCCTCTGGATCATCACTGCCACCCTCTGGTTCATCACTGCCACACTCTGGTTCTTCACTGCCACTCTCTGGTTCATCACTGTAGAAAGGGGGGAAAGCACACCTGCCCAGCCTCAACTGAGATGAATTAATTTTGGGCTGGTTAATGTGTCACTGAATTTGAGCTTCAAGTCTGGCACCTGCTTCCTTAGCTGTAAGAGCTTCCTGTTGCAGTTACATTTTTTTTACAGGAGCATTGTGCCATACTTGTAACTATTCTCTGACCCTTCTTTGAGGGTCAGAGCAGGGTCAGAGAATAGTTGCAAGTAGGCAAAAGAACTCTGGAGGGGCCCCTCGGGAAGCACTACAGGGAATGGTTACAAATTAACTTGAAGTTTTGCACCTGCTAAGTGCTTCCAGTTTTACAAAGTTTGTTTTTCTGCAATTTCGTGAGATTCGCGGGTCGCGAATTCGCGCAAAATTAAACTCGCAATCTGCAAATTCATGCAAATTTGGGGATTGTCTTTTTTAGGGCGTGTTCGAGGGTTTTTTTGCATTTTCGCAGGCCGCTTGCAGCGCAACGACCGCAATGTTACTCATGCGGTCATACATTGGCGCGACCATCTTGTGCGCATTGCGTATTTCCGTTTCCGGGCGCTATTGGCAATC
The DNA here is from genome assembly GCF_964263255.1 of Lissotriton vulgaris. Taxonomy (NCBI): domain Eukaryota; kingdom Metazoa; phylum Chordata; class Amphibia; order Caudata; family Salamandridae; genus Lissotriton; species Lissotriton vulgaris. The sequence continues at coordinate 495,580,874 of NC_141687.1, forward strand.
TTGCGATGTGTGCGGCGCGGTATTACAAGTTCGCCTGTGTTTTTGCGTACTCGCGGGGAAAATATTGCGCAAACTTACCCACGCGGTCCTCAATGGGCGCAGCCATCTCGTTTTTCATTCATTGCTATGGTTCTGGGCATGCTTTTCCTATCCTGCTTCATTCTTTGCCATCCTTTGTTTTTTTTAATCGTTTTTTACTTATTATCTGTCCCTCTATTTTTCTAGATTTATTTTTTGTGTTTTCTTCTACTTTTGGTTACGTTAAAACTACTGTTCTTGCCTCTTCTTTTATTGACTTTTTCCCTATTCTCTTTCCCTATTTAATATTTCCATTACTGTCCAGAACCATAGCAAAGTGAGCCGGGAAGGAGAAGGGGAAGGGTCCCGCACCCCGTACCCGGCTCCCATGCGGGCGATTGAGGGGGAAGCTAGTCACAGCCCGGGAGATCTTCAGCGCAGAGGAGTTGGCCGCACTGGTTTACTATGTGCAGCGCCGCCTCCCTAAGACCATCGCGGCAGGCGGCAGGATCGCTAGCGGGTACGGGCTCCGGGAGCATTGGAAGCTGTGGGATAAGGTGTGCTGGGCCATGTATAAACACTCTCGGGTCCGGCGCACCAACAACCAGGCCAAGCACTGGTGGTCCGACCTCCTGGATCGCGAACACGACCTGCTCGACCTGCTGGGCATCAAGATTCCTGGGCTTGGTGAGTAATAGTAGCTATTAAATCACTACTCTGTTTTCTCCTGCTCTATGTGTTATCATATTGCAAATTTTTGTTTTTTCCGAAGAGCAATAATGCTCCCAATTAGATTGTAGGTAAATTATGTTTCAAAATGTTCTGTGCTTGCTTTTCAGGGGCACTGCTCTCCTGCTCAGTGGCGGTGCTACTATGCTTATTTGTTTTTGATTTTTTTTTGCTCATTTCATTGGCCTGAGTGTACTTTACAGAACTGCATAATGCTAGACACTATGGGGCTGATTTACAATTACTGGTGCATCCCTGCAAATTAGCAGGGCTGCGCCAGTAATTGTGCGCCACGCCTCTACCACCCATGGTGCGCCGCATTTACAATGCGGCGCACCATGGGGAAAAAACGACACAGAAGCGTCACGCATCTGTGCCCAAAAGGCAGCGCATTGCTGGAGTTGCATCGCAACCATGACACAGCTCCAGCAATGCTCTGGGGTGCCCTATCTCCCCAATGCTGCGTCAAGCCATACGTCTGCTTCAAGGGTTTTGAGTGACGCAGCATTGGCCTACAAGTGACTGAGTGAAATCTTGTAGATTTCACTCAGCCACTTTTAGGATGCGTTCCTGCGCAGGAACGCACTCCCTTGCGCCAGAACGCCACCTGATGGCGTAGGGCTTTACAACGTGATGCATCTCCCAGATGCGACACGTTGTTAATATACCCTGCACCATGGCGCCTCTTTAGCACTGCCGCTGCGTCACAAAAATAATTAAACAAAACAGACGCCAGTGCTGAGAACTTCAATTGAAAGCTGACAAGCTGAAAGAAATGGTTGTTATGAATATAGCATAAACAACTGGCTTAAAGAATTGCAACATATGAATTTTTAATACTTCTTTTTTAGTTTCTTCACTTTTTAAACATAATTTTTTCGTGCATGGAAATACACAATTTTTTATATACAAAATATATACAAGAACAATTAACACAAAGAAAATTCACATTTACACACTTCAGGCATTCTTGGCCGTTCATTCACCCAAAAACCATTCACACAAACAAACAAACAATAACTGGTCTCGGTATCAGTGGAACTTTAGTTGTGAACTCAGGGAAGTAGTCCTTTACGTTTTTCCAATGTCAATGATATTTGCAGAACGCAAATCAATAGAGAGTCCACATCTCTTGCTATTCACTAACATCCGTTGTGAAAAAAAGGTTTTACATGACACGAGACCAGGTTGGTCGACGCGTTTCAAACCCCACCAAATACCGGGGTTCTCCTCAGGACCAAAATCGACGCTTGGTAGCTTGATCAAAAATCCAAATTCATGAAGGTTGTATCTCCAATAGAAGTGCGCGCGAGGCCGCTAAAGTGATGGCGTCTAAGTCGCCGGAAATCTAGTCCCTGTCCGACCTCGTTGCTAGGGAAATGGGGTGGCTGGATCTGATTCCTCCGCGATTTCAGCAGTTTAGGCACTTCAGACGGGAAGGCTGGATGCTTCACCTTCACTCGCTATAATGTGGCCACATTGGAGCGAGTGAAGGTGAAGGATCCAGATTTCGTAGACTTCCGGCGACTTAGAGGCCATCACTTTAGCGGCCATCACTTTAGCATCCAGACAGGGTGTCTTCTGGTCACCAACATTGATCGACGGAGTGTCAAATGGAACAGAGGAGTACCGCAAATAAGAGGAATGGCTTGATGAATGCCACTTCCCAAATTCAACAGGACAAGTACAACAACATACAGTAACAGTATCCATTCATTTCTATTTATCTTATAAGTAATGTTATTGCTGTGAACTTCTACGAGTGTGACTCTGCATTTCTTTGCTCTCTGCTTCTAAATTCATCCCTCCAGCCATTGTATAGTTTTACTTTGCTATTTTTCAAACTAATTTAATGAACAAAGTGTTTATCTAAGTGCAGAGTTAGGTAAGTGAAAACGCATAATTACTGCAGCCCTGTACTGTCGCATTCGTTCATTCATTAGAAAGTACTACTTAGTTTAAGTAGCCTAACCATCCATTTAGCAATCGACTTCATGCCTGCAGAAGTGCATGCACTTCCTTTATGTCCCTTAAATATTCATTGATATCTTCGTAGCCAAAGTTTTTTTATCTTCATTTGTTGTTTGTCCATGCTGTGTTTTTTTCCTCTCTCAACAAAACTTTCCCAAAAAACCCCATTCCCATCCAATTTCCACACCCTAACCCTCTTCCCCCGGGCTGTGTGTTTTTCATTGATGTGTGAGTAAATGACAGCAATAATTCCACACACTTGCTGGGGAGGATAATATCATAGCAACTGAAAAAATTACATGTAAATGCTGGTGAAGGAATCGAAGGATATATTCTGACTCAGCTTGACACAGACCCATGACTATTGGCAAATCAAATCAGATTTTCATGGGCGCCATAAACTGGATTGATCATGAAGAACATCCTCCTCCTACACATGGCAAATGATTACGCTGCTGTGTCCTTCACCTTCAGTACTATGTCCTGCCTGCCTGGATGCTGGCAGTGGACAGGATGCTGAATTGCGGGTCGCTAATGTGAAGCCTGACTTCATACTTTTTTCCATTGCACAGAGTGAAAGCCGCCCTGTAAATGTTGATGGAAAAACAGGAAGTGATAATTAAACACCACTGAGAAAAAAATATAAGGTACGTACGCTGTGTAGTGCAAAAAGTCACATTTTCAGTTTCAGAATCGACAGTACAATAGTTTTGAAAGGGCTTACTCTGAGTCTCCTTTTGAAGGATAAATAACTATAGGCAAATTTTGCGTATCTTTCCCCTCAAGCTAGGTGTAGTGTAAACTACGATTTTGGAACAAAATTAGACCTTCCCAGCAGTGCTCCCAGACCCTTAAACACAGACGCTAAAATGTAGAATATCCCCAATCAGACCCCAAAAAATGTGCAATACTGCTACCTGTCTAAGGCCTAGTGGAAAATGGTGACACAACGTACTTTGAAAGTAAAGTAGGCCCAAATACCCCCTTTCCCACCATGGATTTTCTTCAAACCACTTGCAACCAAAATTAGACATTTCTCGACAAGTGCTCCAAGAGTAGACCCCAGAACCCAGTTGCCAAAATCTCCAACACCCCCAAACACATGCAATACTGCTAACCCTAACGAGCCTATAAGTTAAAAATAGTGTGAAACGCTTTCTTCAACTAGGCCCTAACTCCCCTTTGCCACCATGGATTTTCTCCAAACCACTAGCAATCAAAAGTATCCATACCAAGCATTGCTCCAAGACCCCAAACCCCCCCCCCCCACAAACACCAGGAACCCCCCAAACAGCCCCCCAAAAACACTAAAATGAGCAAAATGCCTGAAAATGGAAAAACTTTTTCACCTCCTATTTTCTCCAAACCACTTTTATCCGGTATTAGACCTTCACAGCAATACCCCCAGACCCGTCAACCCAGGCGGAAACAAGTTTAACACCCCCAAACAGCCAAAAAGCAAAATTGGGGACTTTGACAAATGTCTGCATAGTTCCCAGATCACTCCGTGCGCGCTCTGCAGCTAGGCCCTAACTCCCCTTTGCCACCATGGATTTTCTTCAAACCTCTTGCAATCAAAAGTATCCATACCCAGCGTTGCTCCAAGACCCCACAACCCAAACCCAAACACCAGGAACCCCCCAAACAGCCCCCCGAAAACGCTGAAGTGAGCGAAATGCCTGAAAATTGAAAAACGTTTTTACCTCCGATTTTCTCCAAATCACTTTTATCTGGTATTAGACCTTCACAGCAATGCCCCCAGACCCGTCAACCCAGGCGGAAACAAGTTTAACACCCCCAAACAGCCAAAAAGCAAAACCGCAAAAAGTGAGACTGCCAATTTCGGGCCTACCTGGAATTCAGTCCAAATGCGTTGTGCAGCTAGGCCCTAACTCCCCTTTTCCTCCATGGATTTCCTGAAAAACAAACGCAATCAACATTAGACTGTGCCAGCAGTGCTCCCAGGCCCCAAAACCCACCCACAAAAGCCTAGAAGCCCCCCAAACAGCACCCCAAAGACAGGCAAGTGAGCAAAAACGCAAAAACTTTTTCACCATGGATTTGGTCCAAAACACTTGATTCCGATATTAGACCTTCCGAGCTATGCCCCCAGACCCCTGCAGCCACCCGTCAAAAAGCAGAACACCCCCAAACAGGCAAAAAGCAAAAAGGGGCCTACCTTCAATTCAGTCCAAATACCCACTGCAGCTAGGCCCTAACTCCCCTTTTCCACCATGGATTTCCTGAAAAACAAATGCAATCAACATTAGACTGTGCCAGCAGTGCCCCCAGACCCTAAAACCCACCCACAAAAACCTAGAAGCCCCCAAACAGCACCCTAAAGACAGGCAAGTGAGCAAAAACGCAAAATCTTTTTCACCATGGATTTGGTCCAAAACACTTGATTCCGATATTAGACCTTCCGAGCTATGCCCACAGAACCTTGCAGCCACCCGCAAAAAATCAGAACACCCCCAAACAGGCAAAAAGCAAAAATGCAAAAACCCATACTTAGAAAATTTTCAGCCAACCAGTCAACATCGGTCCAAACGCGCTCTGCAGCTAGGCCCTAACTCCTCTTTCCCACCATGGATTTTCTTCAAATCTCTTCCAATAAAAATTATGCTATCCCAGCAGTGCTCCCAGACCCCCACACCCTCCCCCAAAAATCTAGAACACCCCCAAACAGCCTCCCAAAAACATGCAATAGTGGTATATTCAGAACATGGCAAATTGCACTGTTCACAAAACATTGCTGTTTTCAGCACTTCCACTACTTCGATCCTCTTGAAACTCACCTGGACATTCACTTGTCCCAGCGATTCACAAGAATCTCAGCAAGGCAGAACAAAATTGAACTACTGCGCTCTTTGAAGAATAATAATAAGAAGAAGGTCTACGACTAGTTTTCACTTAGTTTTCACCCAAACCCACGCGCCCGCAAAACACCCAAAAAGGCCAAGATTCTGCCAATTCTGGACCAAAGAACACCAAAACCCCCTAAAACATTGCCAACATCATTATGAACGAGCCTGCATTGGGCCCCGAGCCCTAGAATCAGCGTGAACCATACCAACTTAAACCCAAAAACCCTAGTAAATCGCACTGAACCCTAAAACGTAGATATGCTTTGTCTGTCTGTGTCAAAGAGCCTAGGTATGCTACATCAGGAGGATGCTTCACTCAGTGGTGCCTGCCTTGACCGTCTGCATGGCCTTGCCGCAAGTATGGACCAAAAATCCGTTCCGCTCAAGAATTTGCAATTTTTTTTACTTTTGCGAGATTTGCGAAATACTGAAAAATAGCAAATTTTGCAACAGATGTTTGGCCCAAGCTTGAGGCAGTGCCATGCAGAGGGTCAAGGCAGGCACCACTGAGTGAAGTAACCTGATGTAGCATACCTAGGCTCTTTGTCAGACAGACAAAGCATATCTAAATGTATGCAGTAAGCCTCATAGCCCCAATTTTACATGAACAGCCTTCTGGAGTGGACTCTGCCTGGCATAACAACAACTGTACACTGCCTCTCCCTCGACCAATACATACCACGAATAGACAGACATGTAGTCCTGCTGTAGTAGTTGTTGTAGACTGGTTTACCTGTTTGCCACTCACAAATTGGCCACAGTTCTTCCGTAAACCGACGATCCATCCATCCCAGTGAGTTACTGTAAAGAAAAAAAGACACATTATATAATCAATAATCATGGTATATTGGCAAGTGAGTCCGCTTCAAGGACATTTTGCATATTTTGTGAAATGCAATATAGTGGCCCCTGAATTTGAAGTACAATTTTAATCAAACAAGGTAAAAAAACAGAGTTGTTGACATGAGTTACAATTACTGTGTGAAAGATTAAATATTAACTAAGACAAGACATATGAATCATCATTTCATGCACAAAAAACAAACAGCAATTGGTTTCATCAAAGCCAGACAGCCATTGCTGTCCACTGCATGCCATCTTCTCAATTATTCATCACCTGTTCTACTTTTTGTCCGCATCTTCTTCAGAAAGTGAGGGCCCACAGGGCAGCCTCTCCTGTCAATATCAGAAGTAACTCTGTCAGCAATCAGCAAGCATGTAGTCAGTCAATAATTTCAGTCCCACTTGAGGGGACTCGTCGTAATCCATCCATCTGCCTTGAGGGAAATTGGTAGGGGGAGTCTGGAGGAGGAGTATAAAGGAGCATGATTGAGTTGTGAACTTGTGAACCTCAGGAATGCAGACTGCAGCACCTTCAAATCAAATATTAGGAATATAAGATGAAGACAGTGCTGCTGATGGACTTGTTGTGATTAGGTGATTAGAGTTTTGCTGTGGTAAAAGTTGCAAAACAAAGAAAGACACACAGGAATACAAGTGAATAAGGACAAAAAAAAGGAAGTCATTTTCAGGGCTCGGTGTCAGGGAAGTATAGCTCGTCCTCAAACTCCATGAATTGAAACGGGAGTAGGTCAGGTAACAGAGAAGAACTTCCGTCACCTAAGTCGGTGTCCTCTTCTTCCTGCGTGCATTCACGTACTTTGTAATCTGGTGGTATCAAGTGCTGATTCATCTTGATCAGTGTTAACCTCTCCACATTTTTGGCCGAGAGGCGGGTCCTTTTTGAAGTTACAATGGCACCAGTAGCACTAAAAACACGTTCAGAAGACACACTTGCGAATGGGCAAGACAAATAATTTATAGTCAGGTTGGTGATCAGTGGCCATAGAGCCATTTTCCTGTACCAATACAGCAATGGGTTCGCAGAGAAAGCCCGTCACTGATGCAATTTCGCAGAAAAATGAAGACCTGGCTGTTTGGTAAAGAATAACTGTCTATTTAGCCTCTGTGGGGAATTCTATGCACTGTTCCAAGCGCTGAGACGCCTACGGGCAATTGTTCGTGCTGTATAAATTGTAAAAATAAATAAATAAATAAATAAACAAAGACCTTTGTTGGGTCAACCAGATAGGCCTGCACCATCAACTCAAGGTTCTCCATGGTTGCTCCACTTTGCGTACCATCTGTGGCCTTCTCAGCACTGGAACAAGCAAACCCTTGATGAGTACGCCAATCCGCTTCCGACAATACTATGGCTAAGCCTGGTGCAGGTGAGGATGATGATACGAATGCTGCTGGTGTCGTTAACGGCTGTGAGAGAGAGTGACTCCCTTCGCCCACAGATTCAGAAGTGGAACTTGACGCTGGATCGCCAGCTGATTCGGTTGGACTTCTGACGGCTCCTTGAATTTTCTGCCGATCTTTTTCGAACCGACTGACTGACACTGCTAGCCAATGTTTGTACTTTGAAACATCTGCTTCATCAAAAGGAATGAATGCGTTGCTGGCCACTGCCTTTTTGTACCGTGGATCCAGAATAATGGCACTAATGTAATGTTGTTCTGTATGTATGTTTTGAAGCCTTACATTTCTAACTAGGCGGCTTAATAAGTTCTCCGCCAACAGATATGCATCTTGAAAGACTAGGTCCATGCACCACTGAGTACCCCTGGGCATAATGGTTGAAAGTAAGGCAAACTGGGTGCAGGCCTGAGCACACTGCCTGGCTTCAAAATGGCCCCTTGACCTCACCACATGGCCAGGCCCTGCCTGTACCAGGCCTCAAAATGGCCCCCGCCCACATGGCCAGGCCCCAACAACACCCCAAAAAGTCGAAAAACACTCACAAATCACCACAATCCCATGCCATCCATGCCCTCAATTAAGTTTAAATTCAAGACACCCCACAGAAAGATTAGGCCCATGCACCACTGAGTACCCCTGAGCATAATGGTTGAAAGTAAGGCAAACTGGGTGCAGGCCTGAGCACACTGCCTCGCTTCAAATTGGCCCCTTGACCCCCACCACATGGCCAGGCCCTGCCTGTACCAGGCCTCAAAATGGCCCCCACCCACATGGCCAGGCCCCAACAACACCCCAAAAAGTCAAAAAACACTCAAAAATCACTACAATCCCATGCCATCCATGCCCTCAATGATGTTTAAATTCAAGACACCCCACAGAAAGACTAGGCTCATGCACCACTGATTACCCCTGGGCATAATTGGTTGAAAGTAAGACAAACTGGGTGCAGGCCTGAGCACACTAAAATGGCCCCTTGACCCCCACCACATGGCCAGGCCCTGCCTGTACCAGGCCTCAAAATGGCCCCCACCCACATGGCCAGGCCCCAACAACACCCCAATAAGTTGAAAAACACTCAAAAATCATCACAATCCCATGCCATCCATGCCCTCATTGATGTTTAAATTCAAGACACCCCACAGAAAGACTAGGCCCATGCACCACACACTGCACCTGGGCCTACTGGATAGTGAGGCTTTACAGGCACCCCAAACGTTAAAAAAAATTAACATATAACAGTGAGCTAAAATTCCATGACATAAATGAGAATTAAGTTAAAAAAAAATCACAGAAACAGTTGAATCATGCACCCATGACTAACCCTGGGCCTACTGGATACTGTGGCTACCCACCACAATATATATTTTGTTAAAGTTGTGAAAAAAGTTGTATAACTGTAGTTGCCTCAACTGCAATGCCCCAAACAAATAACACCAACTTACTTGTAAAATCTCAAGTCCAAAAAGTCCTCACATACAAATATCCAGCAGCAGTCACAAAAAGTAATCCTTCCAGCTCCACAGCCAAATGAAAAGTGACCAGGACATGGACAAAGCACTGGGAGGAGCCTGCTGGACAGGAACAGGAAGTTGGAGACTCTGGGGCACTTCCTTTCTGCCACCCACACCAAAAAATGGACTCCTGCACCAAAAAGTGCAGCAAATGTCAATCTGAGCAGTTATTCTGATCAAAATCATCATTTTCACAAGGATTATGCTTCCTGCGGTGGATTTCTTGTGCAGAATTGCAATTTTTGCAATTTCGGAAACGCGAGCTGTTTAAATCTCTCGCCGGAAGTCAGCTGCGCGCCGCATCTACGTGTTCGGCATTGTTTACTCCAGCAATGCGTGATCGCGGGCCTTTATGACGTACTCGCATTGTCAAACTCTTGCTGTGCAAGATGGCAAGCCGCAATAACGTAATTGCGTTCGAAAAACTCTGGTGCGATCACGCAGCAAGATCGAAAATGGCGCAGCACACGCAAAACCGGAAAAAAAACAACTCGGCGGACTCAGAATCACGGTAACTCAATGCCACGCGCGAAATATTGTATTTTTCAAGCGCGACCAAGGAAAATAATTCGTAGCTTTTGAATTTCTGGATTATTGGGTAAATTTGCGCGATTTGCAGATTGCAAAATCGTCAAAAATCCGCAAATTTGCCAGTGAAACAGATTTTACGCCCACGCTTAGTAATTATCCAGTTCCACCTTATTCCAGCCATCTACTGCTGCAGGGTCAGGCAGTATGCCAAGCAAACCATCTTACAGACACAAGGCCATACCAGGTCAGGACATTTCTACAACAGTACTACCTCAGGTGGGTGCAGGTTCCCCCCCCTGGAATGTAGTATCATGACCAGTGGCGCATTTGTATTTACCGTCCATGTTAGCTCTGCCATACACGGTCTTGACCGTGTGTTGTACATTGTGTACATTTCCAGTTACTATTTTGGACAGATCCCAGCGCACTCACACTTACTTCTCCCTGGGTCCTACAGTCATGCCCACTTACATGTCAGCTTCCCTTGTTAAGATACTTCATGTACCCACTTTATGTTCTTTTTATTTTTAATGTTTTTTTCTGATTTTTTGATGATAAGTTGTTTGACAATCTTTACCCATGTTACATGTTACAATGATATCATTCATATCATGCATGTCTTATGATTGTACCACCAGGTTAACCCCTCATTAGATTAAGTGCATATACATTCAAAGATGGCCGCCATTAACTTGTGTCATTCAAGCATTGTGATTTCAGGCTCAAAAACTGTGTTTTGGTCCTACTTCCCTTTACTTAAGAGAAACTGATTCGTTTTTTCAATGCACGTGATCAAGGCTGCGGGGCAGCCGAAACGCGTTGTGCATTAAACAACTTCTGGTACATCTACTTTGGACTGGTTTATCTTCAGTGTGAGAGCGCGCTGATGGTGGTTTGTTCTAAAGAGATATTTGCCAGTATGCTGTGTCAGCGTGCGCACCACTCTCCATGGGTCCCATGGTCTGGAAGGAGCGACGAGTGCAACTATATATATATACAAATTTGTCAGCAAAACAGCAGCAGGATTGTGAAGCAACCCACTGGGGTTTTAATTTGACATTTTCATTTTTCTCGACATCTCAAACAAGACAAAATTGAGGACAGCACTCCAGATACCATAAGGCTTAGCGAATGGCCACACCTACTGGGGGGTATCAAGTTGGGTTATTTAGTGCATCCAAATGCTGGCAAAATGATTTGGAATGGCCTCAGAAGAAGGGCAGGAGCCCGAAATGCGTCAGGACTGTGAGAAGCTTTTAAAGACTGTTCTGTGCATGCTGCAGCTTTTAGAATAAATACAAGCAACACTAACCTGTGTTGGCTTCATCTGTTGGAGACAACATGGAGTGAAGGATATATATTGCATGGGGAAAACACGTTTTGGGACCCCCCCTTTCTTCTCAGTCACCAGTAGGTAGTTATAGTTAGGACCTATTATCCATAGGAAAACCGCAACATTCTCTTTGGAATATATTTGGCGTTGATTGATGAATCTTCTTGACATTTTCCAAACTTTTGGCCAGCTAAGTTCCGCTCCTTCCCTGAAAGATTGGGGTGATTGGCGAAGCGGGGGCTGAGAAAAAAGGGGGGTCCCACAACGTGTTTTCCCCATGCAATTTAACATAGGACCTTTAGTCACGGTTACAGCCCGAACGGCTGAACGGAATTACACCAAATTTGGCATAGAGGTAGTCCTCAGTTCCGATTTGTGCCTTTCGCTTATCTGGTGTCAATGTGTTCAGTATTTAAAATAATATTACGGTTAAAATCAATTAAATATCTATGGGCACGGTGGATCCGCGGATTGTGCGAGGATTGGCCTCGTAGCATAAGCGCACCATCCTGATAACGCGCTCAATTCTAATTGGCTGTCAAGCGGTTGTAAACATTCGAAACCAGTAACTTTTGGCAGCCATTTTGTGCCTTGGTAGAAGCCAGGCTGCGGAAGTCAGTGAAATATGTGTGCAAAACGTGAACAGGGGCAGGGTAGAAACACCCTGAACCCCTAGGCCTGCTCAGGGGGTCTCATAAGGACCCGTAGGGCAAAAAAAGTAAGAATTTTATTTTTTACAAAAAAAGTCACGGGATGCTCGTAGGATTTATGTATTTCGCCACTGAAAAAAGCAAAGCATGTATTTTTGAGATATATATCAAGCTTATGTGTATAGGTGTTGGGTGGCTCTAAATATAGGCCTTGTGTTTATTGAGAGATTTTAGTACTTACAAGTAAGCACCGATGCAGAGTCTAAAGTTTATGAGGTAGACTTTGTTCCCTTCATCTGTAAAATGTACACTATCTCTTCTATAGATGTCATGCATATTAAAACGCAGGTTGTTTTGGTACATGGACACCATTCTATAGTCTCGGAGAAAAGTAGAAACAGATTTATTCACACTTTTCCTAGCTTTCTCAATCTGTGGACAAAATATATTGGAGTAGTTCCATTTCTGCCTTTGGGATATGTTAGAATAGACAACGGGAGTTTGGAGGAAAAGTGAAATTAAAACAGAAAAGAAATGATTGTTTGTTTGACCACATTCTACACAGAAAACGAGGGTGCATGTTTCTGTTTTTTAAAAGTACGATTCTTATTGGTTATCAGAACGTGATTGAAAATAACACTACATAGGATAAGATAGTATATTGAGAAGTCGAGCACACTTGCAACATTATGTGATGAACATTTGCGTTCTTCGCGAACCAGTAATGTTTTTTTGCATGGATAGATGCTAATTTGTATATGGAAATGCAATTTGCTTTGGATTTTGAAAGTGAGAACAGATTTCACTGCTCTGTCTTTCAAAATGCACACTATGTTTGCTATGGGAGGGCGAGAGTCGTGAGATTCCCGTTCTGTCAAAGCAAACAGCAGTATTCCGGGGGTAGGCACCCAGGGACACTGCAGGAGCCGGTCGTAGTAGTTTCCAGAGCCCTCAAGGGCACCAGGCGGAGGGCCACGCAGTCGGCCTCCCGTAATATACAAATTCCCGGGGGTGACGATTCCTGGAGCTTGAGGGGGGTCGTTGAGGTTCACATACTTGTAATTTTGTATGGGGGTTGGGATGCAAAAGTGGCGCAAGTGGGGTGTAAATCTGGTACTCAGTGTTTTGTTTTACTTTGCTTTCCTTTCTGTCATGTAGAAGATCCAGGGAAAATATAACGGTTTCTGTACAGCCAGTAACTTTTAACCCTACCCCCAAATGGCTTTCTCCCTGTTACCATAGTAACTGTTCATGGAACACTTACGTGAGCACATAGGTTAGAAGTTCACCACACTATGTTGCTAATGGCGTTGTACTTTTAAAACTTTTGAATTTGAACAGTAAGTTTTAGCTATATACTATGGTAAAGATCTGGTGGAGAGTTAGCGTCAGAATTATACTTCAAATTATAAATATCATTTCAATTGAGAACTGCTACTCCCACAAAAAAAAGACATTTGTACTTTTTTAATTAACTTTTATTAAAACGATAAATAACTGGAAATATAACTAAATGATAGCAATACAATAATTAACTTGAACAATAACTTTAACAAAACAATATAACAAACAACATATAATATGAATTCCAATAGAAGTACTGTAGTTTCTTTGCAAACAAAAAAGAAAATGAGTGTTTAAAATTAGATGGATGTGACTAAATGAGGTCAAACATTACAAATCAAAGTAACACTTGACGATATTTACTATTTTTTTAATGTGTGCAGTGTACCTGAGAGATTTCACTTATCTTATAGGGTTGCATTCAAACGGTGTCTGTATAGAAGTGCCTACTGTGTCATATTAAATTACAGATGAACAGGTCTTTAAAATGATTCAGAGATGAGACAGAATTAGGTGAGAAATCAAGTCATTATGCAGGAAAATATTTCTTAAGGTTTATTTACAAAACTCTTGTGCCACTTTTGTGCTACTTTTCTCATGTTGAAAGTGACGCAAAAGTGGTGCAAGGGGTTTGTAAATAAGCTCTTTTATTTCTAATGCATTTAATTGGAGGTATTGCATATCTAGGCTGCTCTGCTTACCTTGTGTAACACCGTGGCCAACAGAGTTCACAACTTGAACTCAACTTTGGTTGGTTACTTGCCGGATATGCAAGACTGCTTTCAAGAGGAGACCCCAATAAAGAGTACTGGTGGGGAACTGCAAGTATGCGGAAGCACTTGCAGACTAAGAATCAGGTCAACTTTGGAAGGGAAGAGTTAAAGAGATTGAGAAAGGCTCCTTCTGCTTCATGAGATGACCCAAGTACCAGTGGAGCAACACCGTTAACCTCTATCGCACAGCCTAATATTCGTCCTCAATTTGGAACCCTTTAAGAGAAAGTAAGTAGGTTGAGAGCTTTGTATGCCATCCTAATGATTAGGTTTTAGAATCTGTCAATTAGTTATACAGAGATCCACCCTGTATCGGACCTATCCGTACAAGTGTGAATTGGACATTATCTGCCACCAAAAACCCCTCAAGTACTTATATCTGTTACTTTTTAACTTCATCGACTAGTCATATTGAGAGTATTTACCTTAACGCTATCTGTTAAAAATTTGTGAATCTCTATGGCTTCAGACAACAAGTTCGGATTGGTAACACGGGCACTTGTGCATTGCCTGAGGGGCTGATGTCTAGTTCCAGCTATGGGCTGCTTTTTTGAGCAGCCTGAGGACGATTTGGCAGTTTCTGCGTTATTTGGATGCCGCTAGCGGCCCAGTGGGTGCCATAGTGGCCTTTCTGGAGGCAGATGAGCCTCACTTACTTCTCATTTATCAATGGGCAGAGGTGTCATTCCCTTTCTCTCACTGGGGCTGGCCAATTAACATATGCTTATTGAGCGGGGCAAGGAGCCTGACCAACAGTTCAAAAACTGAAAGTCACATCTTCAAATAAAAAAATTCAAAACAACATTTACACTTTGTATTTTAAGTGCAGGCTGAAAACGGATAATGAATATTTAAATGAGAAACATATGGGTTCCAGAAACAAACGTCTATAACACTATCACAATAGAGATTTATATTTTTATAAAAAATATTTGTAGAAGCAAGAAAAATTATAACTCATACATTGTTCAATCTGAAATTACATATTTGGCCAATAAAATTGGCAGGACTTGCTTATTTTTTTTTTTGCCAATATCAGAATGACAACTAATTCAAAACATGACAACAGCACAGTTATCTGCCTGCAAACACATGAAATTCACAAATGCTTATCTCAGAATTCATTTCTATCATGAAATGTTGAAGTCAAACTTGATAACTGCATTAGGTCCATTGCAATTTTCGGCTGATAGAATATGGAGAGCAGTCAGTGGATATGGTTTGTCGAGTGGTTGACCACCATCTGGTATAGTGCATGGGCAGGAATAAACAGCTTGTGGTGACCAGTATGTCCCATGGTTGAGATATCTGTATAATGAGATAGAACAGGGGACAAATCAAGTTTAAGGTTATTACAAAACTTGGAGAGCATGCTAAAATACAACATTGGCCGATCAATTACATGTGCAGTGCATGGGGAGGAAGTAGCACGTGGCGCACTACTTTCAAAAATTGAAGGCAACAGGATTAAGTGATTTGCCCAGAAACATCCCCTACCAAGGCAAGATATTGGAAACCGTGCTAAAATACACCATTGCCGAAAATATTACTTTTGCAATGCATGGGGCACGTGACGCACTACTTACACAAGAAAAACGACATCGCATTATGATGAACAGCAAGTAGCACACAGCTGAGGGAACGGCCAGGGGGCGCTTGGCAAATTAAAGAAACGTGGCAGGATTAAGTGACTTGCACAGAAAAAAGGATAGCAAATTAAGTTTAACATTATTAAAAAACATGGAGAGCGTGCTAAAATACAACATTGGCCAATCGATTACATGTGCAGTGCATGGGGAGGAAGCAGAACATGGCACACTACTTAAAAAAATTAAAGGCGGCAGGATTAAGTGATTTGCCCAGAAACATCACCTACCAAGGCAAGATATTGGTAGTATAAGAGCTGGAAATCGTGCTAATATACACTATTGCAATTAATTTTGCAATGCAAATAGGCAGGTGACGCACTACTTACAGAAGAAAAACTACTTGCATTAACTTGAACAGCACGTAGCACACTGGAGTGGGAACGGCCACGTGGCGCTTGTCAAATTAAAGAAACGAGGCAGGATTAAGTGATTTGCCCAGAAACAAAAGTTACAAAGTCAACTTTAATGATACAAAAAAGCACGAAAGCGTGCTTAAAAACTACATTGACAAATCAAAAAAAATCTGCATTTGCGCGGTATTTAAAGATCGTTCAGATTAATTATTTGAATTACTCTAAAAAAAATGCTCACCTACGAAGAAGTGGATATGAACACTATCAATGGCTGTGACTGTGGAATAGGAAAAATTCAAGAAGGTTGGCAGGTTATAAATGCTTTGCAGAAGGATGATTGGTTGAGCATGATGTCACTGGGTATGAGAGCTGTGTTTGGGCATGTTGTAATTGAGCATGCACAAATAAAGTGAAATACTTTGGGGTACATAGCCAGACGGTGGAACGTATGCGTAACATTAACACGCATGCGCTACCACAAACATGCATGCGCAAAGTGAAGGCAACTCCTAGGGGGTACATACAGAGATGGAGTTCAGACAGGGTTGGATTGGGATTAAAAATCGGCCCAGGTACGATAAAAAAAAGTGGCCCACATTTGCATATTGTCTTTGCAAAACACTGCTTTGGCGACGTTTTATAAAAAAAAAGGGGGGTTAAGAAAAATGCACGGATTAGCTTGCACTGGTGAAACACACCTGTATACAAGTGAGGCCGCTATTGGTCAGGCTCCCTGCCCCCGCTCAATAAGCATATGTTAATGGGCCGGCCCCAGCGAGAGAAAGGGAATGACACCTCTGCCCATTGATAAAAGAGAAGTAATTGAGGCTCATCTGGCTCCAGAAAGGCCACTCTGGCACCCACTGGGCCGCTACCAGCATCCAAATAATGCAGAAACCGCCAAATCGTCCCCAGGCGAGAAGAGTGGAGAAGTGTGGCTCACTGGTTAGAGCAGGCAGACCCTGAAGCAGAGGTCAGACCCGGGACCAGGGTTCGATTCCCGACGCGGCAGGGTGTTGAGCTCAAATGTCCATGGACTCGATAATTCTCGCTTCCATGCCTGACCTAATCATGGGTTCACACTCTGCAACTCTGGGCATTAAGCTTGCTTAAATTCCACAACGGCCACCCCGCGGCGGGATGCCTGGCTTTCACCTTGGGGATGCCCTGCAGGGGCTATCTCACAGGGAAAAACCAGGACGGGTTCCCAAGGCAAGCGCGGAGATACCCCTTCAGGGTCGATTCTGGCGCTATATAAGAAATATAATAATAATAATAATAATAATAATAATAAGGCTGCTCGAAACAGCAGCCCACAGCTGGAACTGGACATCTGCCCGAGTGCCCGCGTTACCAATCAGACGCTGAGTTCGGATGTCGATAGAACACCAGCTCTTGCAGGAGGCGGGGAGCCTGCGGGACAGTGGGGGAATTGAAGGCCCTCCTACGGTCCCCAACGGTGATGGACAAAATTAATAAAGGAAAAAGCCCGTCCCCGTGGAATGGTGTCCCCGGGGCCTTGAAGTGGCTTCAGGAGGGGGGCTATGCAGCCCTCCTCCATAAAATAATAATATATAATTAGCCATGCCCCGGGGGCTGGGAACCCCCGTGCCTGGAATTGGCTACGGGAGGGGGGCCACGCAGCCCCCTTCACATAAAAAATTTGAATACGGATACTCCGCTTATTGTCTCATCGTACCATAAGCACACCCTTCCGATCACGCGCTGAAGGCTATATGGATGTCAAGTGATTGTCAACATTCGATACTAGAACTGTTGGCAGCTTTTTTATGCCTCGCTACAGGGGAGGCTGTAGAAGCGTTTGAAATGTGTGTTTCAAATGTGAAAAGGGGGAGGGTAGACATACCCTGATCCTCTAGTCTGTTCACGGCGTCCCAGAAGGACCCCCACGGACCCTAATTATTATTTTTCTGGGTAAAATCATGTGGTGCGCGTATCATCCACATGACAATCTGATACAATTTATCATTCACTAGTATAACTTTTTAACACTCATTATAAAATATGAAGTACCATACTTTAAAGCTTTGACACGCTAATACAAGTTGCTATACAGCCACTTAGTGATTCCTAGATCTACACATACATCTAAACCAGCCACAGCTGGCGGTGGGAGTACCTGCAGGGCGGTGACTTGGGTAGGGGGAGGGGCAAGGTGGGGGGTAATAATATATGGATTACAGAGTTTTACAGGTAAGTAAACAATTAAATAAATAAAACAAATTTTGTTGTGAGCACTGCATCGCGTTTGTGGAAGCAGTGCCCTCAACAAAATTTGTTTTCAGGCACAGGGTCATGGCTGATTTGCATATGGCCATGTCTGAAATGGGGTGGTGTGGAGTGCAAAAAACACGATGGATTTAGGCCCAGATCTCTGTACTGGGGTGAATGTATGACATTGTTTTGCATTATGTCCATCAATTGTTTTTGCATTTGGTGAAGCCAGGCATTGTGCTTTTCCCATAGGCCATCATTGTCTGTCTTCTCTTTCTTTTCATGTTGTTGTGGGTGGCCAGGCCATGTGGTGGTGGCCATTATGTTGGACCTTCCACTGTGCTTTTGCCATACTCCTCCAAACTTGTTGCCTATTTTGACAGTAGGCCCAGAGGTACTACTCAAGTCATCATCAGTCATCATGGGTGCATGAAAGTTAAACAACTGTTTTTGTGGTGTTTGTTTAATTTTTAACATCATGTATGGCATGGATGGCTTTGGATTGATTTGCAAAATGTGGTTTTTGGAGTGGAATCTCAGTTTTGGATGTATGTTAAATAAATTGGGCTGCCAGTAGGTAATCCTAGGAGTTCATATACTTAGTGTAGGCCTGCTTGAGTTCATTGTATGTACTTTCTGTGGCTGGCCTGGCCATCTGGTGGTTGCCATTTTGTGGGACCAGCCACTGTGCTTTTGCCATAGGCCTTGGAGTTTGTGGCCTACTCTGTCAGTTGGCCCAGAGGTAATCATTATCTGTCATCATTGGTCCATGAAAGTTAAACAACTATTTTTGTGTTGTCTGTTGAATTGTAACATCATGCATGGCATGGATGGCTTTGGATTGATTTGCAAAATGTGTTTTTTGGGGAGGAATCTCAGTTTTTGGATGTGTGTTAAAGAAATAGGGCTTTTCTGCCAGTAGGTAACCCTAGGAGTTCAGCTCGTGTTCTTTTGGTAACTTTGCACAGCGCGATGATGCGAACTTACAGTTTTTGTCTTGTTTGCGCGCTCAATCTGCATGTTCGCGCATGCGATAATGACCTTTTCTACAGTTCGCGATGCTGAACACGCTGAATTTGTAATCTGGCGAGCAATATGTCTCGAGCTTCAAAAAACTTTCTCGAAAATGTTGATTTTGTTCAATTTGCTAAAAAAACTCCTCAGGTTGTCATTTGGTTGAAGTTTTTGAAGCATGGAGTCATTTTTAATTTTTTCTAATTTTTTTAAAAGAGGAAGGAAGTTCCCCAGAGACTCCAACTTCCTGTTCCTGTCCTTTGTATGTACTTTCTTGTTTTGGGTGGGCGGACCATGTGGGTGGCAGACATTTTGTGAAGCCAAGCATTGTGCTTTTGCCATAGGCCTGCATTGTCTGTCTTCTCTTTCTTTTCATGTTGTTGTGGGTGGCCAGGCCATGTGGTGGAGGCCATTTTGTGGGACCTTCCACTGTGCTTTTGCCATAGGCCTCCAAACTTGTGGCCTATTCTGTAAGTAGGCCCAGACTCCCAGAGGTACTCATCGAGGGTGCTTGATGTCACTGTTTATATGTTGTCTGTTGAAGTTAAATATCATTTAGGGCATGGATGGCATTGGATTGAATTCCAAAATGTGTTTTTTGGGGTATAGTTAACTTTTTGGATGAGTGTTAATAAATGCCCTGGTTGCATGTGTATGTGATGTTGTTGTGTACCTTTCTAACCTTTTTAGCCATGCAGATGTTCTCTTTTGCATTAAAGCTGTGCAGTATAACAGGTATCCTCCTTTGTCTGGCCATATAAGGATATAAGCCTGCTTTAAATCATTGTTTTCCGTGCCTTACCCTTGTGCCTGTGATGATGAGTGACCATGTGGCGTGGGGCCATTTTGTGGAGGTAGTAGTAGTGTGCTGTTTTGCTTTTGCAACATAGGGCTGTGTGTCTTTCCATTGTTCCTCTTGGCGTACTGCTTCCAACCACATTGCCAGCTGCAGGTCCCTGATGCTGCATCCATCCCACATGATGTAAAAATTAAGGACAAACAGGTTCCACTTCCACTACATTTGTATTTTAGTTCTTTGCTATTCTTACTCTTACTGAGTGTACACTAGTAGTAATTGAAATTAAAGCACAACAAATTCCACGTTTGACTGATTTTCTTCTTCCTTCTTTGCTTGTAGGCGAACAAAAGACTGAGGAGGAAGTGTCTGTCATCATCACCCGTTGTACTACCAGACAGACATCCCGATGTTGTGCGTGACGTGTGGTGTGACCTGACCAGACATCTTTCCAACTTGTGCAACTGAGTGCTGCTGACATCTGAAGAAGATGGGCCCAAAGAAAGCAGGTACCAGGTCCTCCAAAACCAAGAAAGTTGCTGAGAATAAGGAAGAACAGAAGAAGTAAGTGACACTTAAGTCTGGTGTTGACCCCAAAACCTTTTTGGGGAAACCAAAAAGTACGCCTGCAGCAGCAGTATCCGGGGGCAAGCTGGGGCCAGCACCTCTGCATCAGTGGGCCTAACCCACCAACCCAAGCCCTAGCAGATGAGTGTGGAAGAGGTAGCCAACCTAATGGTGGAGACCAGTGATGCTGAGCCTGACCTACCTCAAAGTAGTACACAATCAAAGCATGAGGGAACACAGCAGATAAGTGATGAACAACAACAACTGCAACCACCGCCCGCAATGGTAGTTGTTGTTCCTCCCAAAGTAGGGGCAGTACAGGAAATTGAGCCTCATGCAGAGGAAGAAGAAGAAGAAGCCACTCATTCACGAGATCCATTGTCTCCCAAATCTCCAGCAAGGAAATGGAGGGATAGTCCATCGAGCTCTTCACCAAGCATCCCTTCTGATGATCTAGATCTCACTTGGGAGCCACAACAATCTGAGCATGAGAGGGAGACACATCCCAAGACCAGGCTAGGGAAAGGAAGGTTCCAGAAAGCCTTAGACATATGGAGGACAATGAAGAACAGCAGGATAATGATAATGATGATGCACACAGTTATGGGTGACACTAAAGAAAGTAGGCCTCCCTGATAATATCCTAACTATGGTAATGAGACTGCATGAAGATAATTATGCTAAAATCCAATGGGGTGAACAGGGAAGGGTCATCACCAAATTTCCAGTTGAACGTGGGGTGCGGCAAGGTTGTGCTATGGCACCAACCCTATTTTCTTTGTACATTAATGGAATTGTCGACTGCTTGTCTCCAGTAAATACAGATGACCCTTCTCTAGCTGGTGCTAAAATCCCGATTTTAATTTTTGTGGATGACACGTTAATTATTTCTAAAACACATAGTGGCCTCCAGCGTGCTCTGGTGATTTTTGAAGAGTTTTGCACCGCACCAGGGCTAGAAGTTAATGTGGCAAAAACTAAATTTATGACTTTTAATCAGCATCCTAGTTTTAGGGGGAAAGTTTTTATGAATGGGAAGCCACTTGAGTTGGTTAAATCTTTTACGTATTTGGGCGTCCACTTAGGAAAAGACCTTAAGTGGGATTGCCATAAAGAAATAGCCACTCTAACACATTGCCAATCTTCAGGAGCTTTAAGCTTGGAGCACAAAAGGTTGTTAACGAAACCAATCAAGCCTGTTCTCCAGGTTTACAAATCAAAAGCCGTTTAGCTCCGCTATATGGCGCGAAATTATGGGGGTTTGAGAAACTAGTACCATTAACCCTCTTTCGTAACATCACTGGTCTCCCACAGAGCACTCCCTCAAAGCCGCTAAGATTTGACTTGGGTAGGAAGGCTATTGAAGATGTCGCCAAGCAGTGCCCTATTTTATACTGGCGCAGGTTGTGGATGACAGCTGAGCTTTCCTCCTTGCCACAGGGTTGGTGGATGTTATAAAATCCGATTCTTTCCACAAGATCCGCTGGCTAAAAAAAGTTAGAAATAGCTTGGTTGCTCTGGGCATGCAAAAGCTGTGGGATATCATTACCAAGCCTGGGGATGGGAAGCTTTACTTTCAGATTAGGGCTGGATCATTACCCCTGAAATCTCTCTATCTCTAGGTAGATCTCTAGGTGGTCTGATATTAGCAGTAATATCTGCCCGGCTTGTGGGAGTCAAAAGGAAACAATTGATCATGTTCTTTTCGCCTGCCCTTTATATGCAGACCCAAGGCATGTTTGGCTTACCCCAATGTGCAAATTACTGGGCACTACCAGAAGCACTGTAGCAGAAAGGCTTATACGCACCAGCACTTTGCCACTCATTTCAATAGCGGTAGCTAAATACTTAGGATGGGTCTGGGTGCTAAGGCAGCATTCAATTTAGAGTCTTCTGAGGGCTTCTGAATAATAATTTTAGTTAGTTTAGATGGACTATGTAATGTGATTGACATTTCTTTGGACATCGGGCTGAGGAGGGGAGCAGGCACGCGCATTTTCCCTTACCTGCTGCTGGGGCCCTGACGCTGCTCGTTCCCCCTGCCGCCATAGTTTCCAGCCCCACGGCCGCAGTTGGGGGGAACTACAGCTCCCAGCAAGCCTTGGGCGAACTTCCGGTCCCGCCCACACAGCCACAGGAACAGCGCGCCCGGAGGCGCTCAAATTGAGGAAGCTCCCACAGAGGAGCGGGGGACATTTCTTTGGACATCGGGCTGAGGAGGGGAGCAGGCACGCGCATTTTCCCTTACCTGCTGCTGGGGCCCTGACGCTGCTCGTTCCCCCTGCCGCCGTAGTTTCCAGCCCCACGGCCGCAGTTGGGGGGAACTACAGCTCCCAGCAAGCCTTGGGCGAACTTCCGGTCCCGCCCACACAGCCTCAGGAACAGCGCGCCCGGAGGTGCTCAAATTGAGGAAGCTCCCTCCGCGTCGCGGACGCGCGCGGACGCCGGGCGAAGCCCGGGCAAAGGGCGGGCCCTCTGTGGCCCTCAGAGGCATGAGGAGGACGGGACGGGCCACATCACTTGGCTCTAACGCTAAAGATGGTATAGTACTGCATACTACCCACAAGACTATTTATGGACTTCTAGGCTTCCCCTTTACTGTCACATTTAATTGAATATACTTTATTGATAGTGATACATAAGGGGGCATACGAACTTTCTATAGTAAAGTCAGAGAATGGAAAAACTTATTCTGAGCTATGCATCAACTACCACTATTTGTGAAATGGTTATTGATGATCGTCGTCAACTGCTATCCCCGTCACATACCCCTGTTAATCTGCCAAACTTGCCCTATTGGGAGGAACTAAATGCACTGTGCGGGTCTAACTTTGTTCCAGTGACATCCCCCTCCCCCATAAAAGGCCCTAGTATTAACACTCCCCCTGACAGACCATGTGAACTTTCCCTATTACCCAATAAGGATATCATCGAGGCAACTGCTCTATCGCTGGGCCAAAGTGTGAAAAGGAAACATGAAGGGGCAATTGATTGCGAACTCCAACCTAAAACACAAAAACGCTGTATTGATCCCCCATCGCCTGTTATAAACTCCATCACACCCAGGGGGGTCAGTGAAAATTTGGATGTCAAAGTACCATCGCTGCAATTGCAACTACTGCCCCAGCTCGAACAGTTGTTAAATTCTGTAGTAGCACCCCTGCTAGAACAAATTTCCGTTTTAGGGGATAGGCTGACAAGTATAGAGTCCGCCATAAAAGCCAACTCTTTACCTGTTATAAAGATGACAACACCCAATTGCTCTATTCCACGATCTGTACCTGAAGTGCCTTTGTTAACAAAAAATGTTCCAGCTCCAAGCAAGTTACCTCCAACTGCTACTAAAACCGCGCACAAACCTTTGGATAATATAAAAAAGGTCCAGATTGATAGACGGCCTCCCAAGAGTCAACCCCCACCGGTCACTAAAGTTGCCCCCATTCCTTTGTTAACAAATTACTCTGCTATTAGAGCAGAGTATAACAGAACTGCACATATAGACCTACCTCCAGAAGCCGCCCCCTTTGTGCTAGTTCTTTCGGGAGTTCCAGCTCCCGCTCACAGGAAACCCGAGAGATACCAGGACCTATTGTACAAGGTCATTTTCTGGCTAGATAAAAATAGACCCCTGCCACCAAATATGGATGGTGGTATCCTGAGTGTTAGAAGGGTGGGCTGGTTAGGGTCACTAGCCAAGGACATTCCGGGGGACCTAATCCTTGTTAAATTTAGGAATAGGAACATCGTCCCCTATCTACGATCCTCACAGCCCCATGAAGGTGACGGTCCCATCTCCATCTGGGATTTGTATGATTTTTATCCATGTACCCCACACATCCCCTTATTAAGATCTACAGCAGTATACAATTGTTTGCCAGAAAGGGGTGATATTAGCCCTTCAGCCCCCCATAGACACGACACACCCTATTAATACTGCAATGGTTGAATAGCTGTTATTAAGGGTCTAGTTTATATTTTACCCCAGTCAGTAATGTGGTTTCTTGTAGTATGTTCTTAGACCAGGTATAGGCTCCTATAGATTGGGCATATGTCTCTTTTTAACTTGTATTTTATGTAACTACGAAGTGCTAATAGCTAAGTGTCTAATCTGTTAAATTATTTTTTCCGGGAAGCATTCCTAAATAGACCACTTATATCTGTATTAACATTGACACTAACGTCTTTCTATGCAATTTAATTGTTTTTTTAAACAAGATTCTTGAAGGAATATTTTAATTGTCTGTATAAATCTGTACATATTAGTTGTGTGTTTTGTGTATGTATTTTATATGCCTGTCTTTTATGAAGAAGAACTTCGAAATAAAGACGTTAAAAACTGAAACTGTGATTGGCTATAATCTGTTATTAGTAGTTTTTAACTTTTTAGCAAATGATTTTTATCTTATTGTAATTAGTGCAAATTAATTTGTTATCCTTCTATTTGTCTGGATCATGTATTTCTTATCAATTTTTTCATGCATGTACATTTTAATGTATTATCTTGTAATTTGGTATTTCTGTACTAATTATGGATCTTTTTCTGCTTTTATGAGTTAATCTCAAATAAAGCTATCTTGACTGATAATGATGATGAGATCCAGTTATCACAAAGATCACTCCCATCCTGAGGACATGGAGACCAACATTATTAACCTATCCAGAATGGCTGGGAGTGCGACTAGGGATGTAGCACGCATACCTCCAACACAGGCAACACCAACAGGACCTCCAGCTTCCATATTTGCAATTGTAAAAGGGCCGGGAGCATCCAATAGCCAGCACAAGCACCACCTCAGCAGAAGTAGGTAGTGTTACTGCACAGCCACAGAGTCAAATTCAACAGACACCCTCCAGCTCATCCGGCATTGAAAGTGCCACCTCTAGCAGGAGACAAATATTAAGCTCC
The DNA here is from genome assembly GCF_964263255.1 of Lissotriton vulgaris. Taxonomy (NCBI): domain Eukaryota; kingdom Metazoa; phylum Chordata; class Amphibia; order Caudata; family Salamandridae; genus Lissotriton; species Lissotriton vulgaris. Next base: position 495,606,386 of record NC_141687.1, read on the forward strand.
CCAGTGTGGGACTTTTTTTCGGTTAGCGTACAGGAGGAGAACAGTGATATATGCTCCATTTATCATGCCTCTGTTAGTCGTGGTAAGCTTGGTAAAAACTATGGTACCAGGGTCCAAATGACCCATCTGAAAAAACACCACGCAATCATCTGGGAGGACCACCTTCGTTGCATAAAAACTGGAACCATTGCTGTTGGTGGCGATAAAGGAGTAGAAGGTCCGATCATGGTGGAACAGGAAGAAGAAGAAGAGGGATACATTCTCTCTGGTAGTGGTACACAAAGTAGCCCTGTCCCCAGCACTGCAGTGGTACCACCCATATCCGCAGCATCAGCAATATGTCAGTGGCACATGAGTAAGAGTCAGCCTGAGACACCAAGGAGTACTGCGATGCAAAAAAGTGCCACGTCGAGTTGAACAGAAAGGAATACCACACAGCGTACCATTCTTTCCATGTTTACAAGACAGGAGGGACAGTATGAACGCAACCACACAATAGCACATTTGTATAATGGGAAACTGGCTAAAATGTTAACGCTGGACCTACTCCATTTTTCTTTTGTTGAAGGGGTGGGTTTTCTTGAATTTGTGACAACAATCTGCCCAAAATGGAAAGTTCCCAGCCACTACTATTTTGCCAGACATCATGACGTGCTGGAATTGCTTGGAAAAGCCTTAAAACAGAGTGCTGTTCAGAGTATCCACCTGACAACAGACATGTGGACCAGTTGCCAAGCCACTGATTACATGTGCATCACTGCACACTGGATCTCTTTTTTGGGTGTTAGAGAAAAGATATCTGCAGGCGTTGACACAGCTGAGATTTTTCATGACACTCGCAAATATGCAACTGTAGCCATGTTTGGGATGGAGAAATCTCATACTGCTGGAAAAATTTGGGATGAGTTTAACAGCATGGTCTTGGAGGGCTTAACATTGGTTTTGTTGCCACGGACAATGGCAGTAATGTAGTTAAGGCCATGAAAGATGGTGGCTATTTCAGGGTCCCGTATTTGGCACACTGCATTAACATTGTTGTTCAAGACTTCCTGAAAAATGAAAGCAAAGTCAGCAACCTATTGACCACCTGCAAAAGAATATGCACACATTTCAACCATTTTTTAAAGCCCGGAAGCAGCTGAGGGTCATTCAATGTGAGCATAAAATGCCAATCAAAGCACTCATTCAGGAAGTGCCAACACGTTGGAACTCAATTTATTACATGTTTGATCGTCTGTTTAAGCAGTACATTCCACTTAATGCCATGACAAGAAGATTAGGGGATCCTACTGAGAAAGCCATGACTGTTGAGATGGGGCAATGGGACCTCGTTAAATGCCTGACAGAGATGCTACTTCCTTTTGAGGTCTTCACACGTGCAGTCAGCAGGGAAGACTCTACTATGGGCCAAGCATCCCATTGTTGTACATGTTAGAGCAATAGCATAAGGAGGTGTCTGAAACGTACGAAGGTGTGGAAGAAAAAGTAGACGCATGTTATTTGGTGAACGCCATTCGCTTATCTGAAAATACAAGGATTCAAGATAAGAGTGTGTTGCATCGACATTACATTACTGCCACATTTTTGGATCCGTGATACAAAATATTTCTGAACAGTAATGCAGTAATTCCTTTTTCAGAAGTGGATGTTGCCAAGTACAACACTTTAATAGCTGAGGAATCCACTGATTTAGAAAACAAACGGCTGTCAATTAGAGGCCTGCCAGTGCCACCCTAGGCAAGAGCAAGTTCTACAGGGCATCCAGAGTCAAGTTCTACTTCAGAGCATGAGAGCAGTGCATTTGCTTCCCAGTAGTCACCAACACTACCAATAATACCAACAACAGCACCAACAGGATCAGATCCATCAGACACAGCAAACCAAATGATAACTGATTGATTTCTACGGAAAGGGATGGCTAAGTCCGTTGCTGATGCAAAGTCAAAAGAGGCCAAGCAAATCGGAGCACCCCTGAACATTGAGTGGATGGTCCAGACCTATCTGGATGTCACAACAGAGGTCTTCATGGAGCATAGCCCATTGGCTCATTGGTATGGGAAAAGAAGCCAATGGCCAGTGCTCAGCAGGCTGGCGATAAAGTATCTGGCTTGCCCTGTCGCAAAGGTCTCTTCTGAGCGTGTTTTCAGTGCTGCTAGTGCCATTGTAACTGTGAAAAGGACCAGTCTCTCACTGAAAAGCGTGGAGAGGTTAACCATGCTCAAAATGAATCAGCACTTCATACCACCGGAGTACACAATACGTGAATCACAGCAGGAAGAGGAGAGCGACTCCGGAGATATAAGTAGTGGGTTACATGACCTACTTCTGACCGAACCACCAGAGTTTGAAGACGAGCTCCTCTTCCCTGACAACTAGGCTTTCAAATTGTTACTTTCTTCCTTTCTTAATTTGTGTGTGTGTATATCTGCCTTTCTGGTTCAAATCAAACCACAACAAATCCATCACCACCGTCTCCTATTTTTAGGTACCTATTGAAGTTACATGTCTGTGCATTTAACTGTCCACTCCACTCCTCAGAGTCCTGCTCCATCTTCCTGACTCACCCTAAATACATTTCCATCAAGCCAGACATTGAATTGGTATATGATTAATGAAGGATTCCATGCATTGCATTGGATGTAGTTAATATACAAAGTAAAAGTGACTCAAGTGACAGTCAGTGTTTCCAGTGTTTCCTTATTGTTTAATAACCACATTGTACTCCTACTACTGCAGGTGCAGTCTGGACTTACTTAATCGGAGTCACTCATATGAATTGGTGTTGGACAACACGTACATGTACCACACGATGATGATGACCAACTATCTTTGCCCGCAGTCAGTCAGTTGGATCTGAGATGATTGATGGAATAAATGCGTTTCATGAACTGGCATAAAAGGTAAACACAACAATTCAACAAGAACCACAGCAGATCTAGGCTACATGTCCGTGCAGTGGTGGAGTCGAATAGTGGCATGTTGATGACTGACAGTGGCGCATTGATTTAGTCACTTGATTTGGAAAATGCTAGAATGCTGTATATGCCTTTTGTCTGGCTCTGTTAAAATTTAAGGTAAATGTCTTTTGGGTCACGGTCCAGTGCTGTGGGCCTGTTCTTCTCTGCTAGCTCCTGTCCTATTGTTCTTGTAGCTTAATGCTGTGTACACAGTACTAGAGTAGACACAATGTATCCAAGCCGCCTCAGTCTGAAAGTGTTCTCGCTCCATGGAAGGGGGGACCAAGATGAATAATGAGATACAACTCCACAATTGGACCTGGATAATACAGTAAATTTAGTATCATATTCATCATTTGTCATTTAAATATTTTGATTCCTTTTTTCTATTCAATCATTTTACGACTGTGTGTTGTATTGTTGTTTGTTTGCTGATTGACCCATACAACTATTTTTTAATTTTCTTTGCTAGCTTTCAGCCTGGTCCAGCAGGTAATGAAGGTTTCTCTGAGGGCATACAGGCAAGGCAAATTTCATGTAATACTACTTCCCTGTACTGTCTAATTGTGTAGTAGTAGTTAAGTACTACTCTTTAACCACCAAGTTCTCTTCATCATGCATGCATTTCCCTTTTCTCCCTTTATAGATTTATTGGACAGTGGACCATCGTCGTCTTCAAAGATTGTTTTGATATTGTTGTCTCCATGCATATTGTTTTTCTTTATCAAACCTTTCCCCAAACCCCTCTTCCCATCCATTCATCAAACCCTAACCCTCTTCCCCCGGGCTGTGTGATTTTATATTGAGATGTGATGTGACTACATTAAATGTACACCAACAATTGATCCCAAACTTGTTGGGGCAGATGTGGTGAAAGCAACACTAATTCAATGTCAACAAGGCAGGGGGAGGATCTTCTTCTGCTTGCCTACCCATGCTCAATCTACGTACAAGCCAGTTTATTTTTCAAAGGGACCCACCTAATACATCATAATTAACTGCCAGCATTGATTGAATTCACAGCATTAAAGTTTACAAATTACGATTGCGTTAAGTCACTCCTTTCAACACAACTACAGTTGAACTTCTTAGCTTCTTGTACTAGGCTGTCCCCGACACCATTATGTTTTCTTTTACTTTAGCAGTTGCAATATTGTTTGTTTGGCAGTCTTCTTCTGTACTGTACTTTTCTACTACGCCCACAGTCTCTCTCAGGCAATTGACTGTCTTTTTTGTTTTGTTTGCAAATGCTAGTGCCAATGTCTACTACTACCACCACAACCATGGCATCACCTCCATTCTCTTGGGAAGCCATGCAGCCATTGCTGTGCCAAACTTAATTCTCATCAATCACAGGTAAGATAAGTTTGCTGGGAGTTATAATGGACTAGGAGGAGTGACTGTCAGTACTAGTAGGACAATTATAACTCAAGGTGGGGTACCACATCTATCTGTTTGCATGTTACAAAAATGGCAGATTATTTAAATCCAACACTGGCTGCTGCCCTGCATCAGCAAGGAAGCCTTGTGACGTACATACATTTGTGAAACAGTAACCCCCACACAAAACATTAACATCTTATGTGTAAGTATAAATACATAACATTTATTTTCCTAACAAAAATAAACTATCCCACACCACACACACACCCACCCCTCTCCCTAACCCCAACCAATGTCCAAGTCTAACCAATGTCCAAAAAATAAGAACCCCCAAAACCCAATTCCCACCCACCAACAAAAGTACTAAAAAAGGGGCAAATTAACAGGGTTCATCTACAATCGGCAGGCTTTCAGGTGTTTGTCCACCAAGATTTCCACTCGCTCCTCTAATTGGTCCTCGAGCTGTGCCATCCAGAGGAGAAGTTTCTTGCGAAAAGCCCTGCACTTATATTTACATCCATGTGGGGGGCAGCAGATGTTGAAAAAGGGCTGTGGTGGGCAGCTGCCTGACCGCGGTGCCATACTACTCGAGGTGGGAACTGTCTGGGGCCTGGGCATTGGAAGACACTGCAGATGTGGCCGCCTCCTCCTCTTCCTCTGCCTGAGCCACCAGCCAGCGGTATTCTTCACAAATGGCCTCCAGTTTCCGCCGCCGGGCCCTGGCTGTCAACTCCTTCCACACTGATTTTTGGGAAGCAGGATCTACAAAGAAAGAAACTGAATTGTAACCAATACTCTTAGCAAAACAGTAACACAAAATTAATTCAACACATAGTGGCACAGTAGCACTAGCAAGCGCAGTACATAACATTTGTGGTAAGTACCTATCCTCCTGCTTCCTTGGCCTCTAACATTTGTTGGAGTTTTTTCCGGCATTATACTTTCCCTAGTACTATGGATGGACTCCAGTACACAGAACAACAGTCTTTTTCTTATCTCTAGTTTAGCTAAATTACATAACCTTATTGTAGCCGGCATGCCAGCTCAGTCTGCTAAGCTTGCATCCAAGACCAAAATACGAGTTACTACGCAGACTCTTGTTACTTTTATTTACTACTCTGCAGGTGGGGAAGCTCGTATTTTTTGATTACGGGTGGCACTGGCCATACTCTCTCTGTTACATGAAGGGCAATTGTTGAATTTCACTTTCACTGTACCCTGGCTACTACAAAAAGGCTGATTACTATAATATATTTCTAATCCAATGATCATTGCTTATATGGAATGACGACATATCAATCCAGTAGCGGTCGGTGGTGGGAGTGATGGCAGGCGATGATGTGGGGAAGGAGAGGGGCAGGGTGGGGGGGAGCAAACTATGAATTGTGGACAATTACTGGTAAGTAAACATTTAAATGAATAAAACAAATTTTGTTGCACGCACTTCATTCATAATCCATAGTTTACTAACCCCACCCCACCCCTCCCCTCCCCTTCCCAACATCACCGCCTACCAGCACTCCCACCTCCAACTGCTACTGCATAAGGTACTTTGTTCATTGTTTGTGTAACCAACAGATAGGCCACCCTTTGCAGGCTGGCTGACACAAGCGAAAAAAAAAAATAACATAGGTGGGAAGTGGTCCTTGGAGTCAGAGGAAGGCGCTTGATAATATATATATGATGTGCTTGCAAACTACTGAGTCATCAACTGTATTCTGAAATGAAATCCAACTTTTAAATAAATATTACCCTCTGCTTTGCTACTTTGGTGCAGTTTCTTTTACATTCTCTTTAAAGTAAGACTCTAGTCTGCATCCAGTGACCGTCTCCACCTATGCTGTCTATGATGAATACATCCAGACATCCATCCATTAAAAGTAAATGTCTATCATTCTTTTGTTATATATCGCTCAACAAACCTTAGCTGGTTTCACCAACAACCACCCATGCGTCCATTCCTTCCTTCCTTGCCTTGGCTTTGAGTTTGACACAAACACCGCTGATGATTCTTGCTATCCATTATCTACCCATACTGTGTTGCCCACCCAGGCAGCCATCTTCTTTCACCTTCCTCCCATCCTTCAACAACCCATGCATCTGATTCCTATCAGCCACCTGCATGCTGCTTCCAAAGTATCCTCTTCTGCTAGTTGTATCACATCTTACCCGCCCTTCCTCCTTCTACCCTTCTTTCCCTTTTTGTTCAACACATCCATCCATCAAGGTCATCTGATCTGACTTTTAGTCTTCTCCGAAAACTTTCACAGCTGAGTTTGAGTCAGATAGAAGAGGCCATTGGTTACTCAACTCACGCTGGTAATGCTATTGCTAATGCATTGGTAATGCTAAGTAAAGGGTGCCTTCTTCAACCGTTGTATATTGCTCACTACAACTTCAAGTTCATGCTTAATTAATATGTCTCACAGTAGTGAGTGAAGTGTTCCCCTTCCAGCTAGTAGTAATGGCAATAGGTAATGAATATAACTTTCCCCCGCTGACCACTGCTGCTGGCTCCCCCCCTGGAGCTCCTGCAGGAGCTGCATCTCCTTCCCCCACTAGAATGGCAGCATCACCATCGCCGCTGGCCCACTGGCACTGGTGGTTGGTAGTAGGCCTAGAAAAAAAATACACATTTTTAGACACCTGTACACCTCCCCTTATTTTATTCATTTTCTAAGAAGATTGAAACAACAGTTAAAGTACAACATACATCATCACTAGTCCAAATTGCATACTAGAGTAGAGTCAGTACACAGACATTAGTAGTATTATGGTCCCTAGGGTCATCTCTACTCCTACTCTACTCTTTGCAAAGTTAGCCTGGGCCATGTAACCATTTTAGATTCATGTCTACTCTTTTGCGCATGTTACCTTGCAGCTTGTTGTGCAGTAAGACGCCTTTGAGGCCACATGAATGTTGCGTACAAGTGAAGAAGTCGAAAAACAATCCACTTATTTAATGGGGTTCGGTTTGTCCCTATTGCTTAGCTATAATGTTACACTTTGTAGAATGACTGCGAAATGCATGCATAATTGCATTTTACTGTCTAACCTCCACCATTTTACTCATAAAAGGCAGAAGATTTCCTTCTACAAAGTAAACCAGACATTTGCAGAGCTTACGCGACAATGCATGTAACCAGTATTTCTACGTTCAACGGTGAGGGGTCTCCCAGAATTCACACAGATGTTTTGTCTTCTCCTGTCATGCACTTGTAACAAATGATTACTGTTATAAATCTTATGCATTTTTTGCATGTTGGAGCTGGCTGTAGTAATTGCATAGAACAACGTACAAAGCTTGTTGTTTTAAAATAAATAAACCTTTTGAACTTACACATAGACTCTGTGATATTTGGTGTGGCGTTGTGGACTTACACGAGTGAGTCAGCAAAAGGGTGTTATGTTCTGGGTTGTGTAATCATTGGGTATCTTCGTGTGGGGGTTCGGGACCTAATGAGACACTATAGCTAGTCAGTGAGGGGATTGTGGGTTCTGAGTTCTGACTGAGGTGTGAGTAAGGTGCAACCTCCCATCACCAACATCCTAATTTCTTGTGCATAGTTCTGTATGTGGCTGTGCAGAATCCCCACAATAGTAGTAGTATGTACTACTATCCTAACAAAAATATTAGTCAAACATCTTGTTGGGCAACTTGTTGGTGGGCATTGTCAAAGCCTCGAGATTAAAGAGGACAACCCAAAGGACAGGAGTGGAACCAGTGGCTAGAGCTATTGGTCTATGTGAGCTTTATTCAAAAGAAAACCTTAAATAAAGAATGGCCAACTGGGAAAGCTTAGCTACAGACAGACTAATAGTAGTAGTACAGAAAGTCATAGCAGAGGCAGTTATAAGGAACTTAATTACAGGAATAACCAGAATTTGGAAACAGATAGTCAAGGTCAAAGAAGCTTTTATAAAAAATGTAATTAGGAAGTGGAACCGTAATTAATAGTTCGGAAAAAAGAAGGTGTGTTTAAAGTTAGGGAAATATAATTGTTCATATAGCCACTGGAGGACTTACTGGGAGCAGCAGCAGGACCCTTGGTGGAGGAGAGGTCCTCTGGTGGTTGTCCCACCGACTCGGACCCAGTCTTCTTGCTCCTGAATGCTGATCATGTAAGAAATAATAAAGAAAGAGACAAACATTAATGAGTGCTGTGAAACAAATAAATCATTAAGGAAACAGCAATTGCAATACAATTGACCTATCTAATCAAAACGACTACTGGCTTGCAGAATTCACGGACCGTCTACTTATTATGAACACTAATCAAATGTTCCATAATCATTCTGATTCCGGAATACTAATGAAGCCTAAGTACCACCTGACCTACACCATCGATTCCAGATGAGCCAATTGTCCATTTTATTTTTGCCTTAAAAAATGAACAGATGAGATGGAGGACACATGCATAAATTTGTGCATACAAAAAATTGTTGGTTGGTTGTGTCCTCTGTTGTTCTGCTACTGACTGCCAATGCTAAGCCGACCACTCAGTAAACAAACAACAAAAGGTTCCATGGAGGACTGGGGTATGCAGACAGAGGAGGCGTCATGCAGACTGTAAAAAAAATATTAACTAATACTAAGTAAACCTATTATCCATCCACTACTATTTCACAGAAGGACAATGGAAGGAATAGACTCTCTAGCAATAGCATTAAGTAACTTCAGTTCTCTAAAGTAAACTCTTACATCATTAATCATCCAAGCTAGTAAGAATCATCCCAAACAAGTAAGAGTAATCTCCTCAGTAGGAAATACTTTCAGTTTCTTATTCTAGTTCCATCAATAAGGCATTCAGATGTGTTACACATTTGCCATGAATTCTGAATGTTAGCACTCTAGTTACTCATTATGTCACTGTAGTAAAGCTGCTGCTCACCAGGGAAGTCTGCTGCTGGTATTGAAAGTACGTTTCAGTCTGCATGTCAGAATTTTTTTTAATGAAATAGAAGAGAATTTTAGTAGTCAATCAAAATGTTCTCTGATTTTTCTTTCGGCAGCCCTAATCATATTTGTTATGGCAAAATGAACCCCCTCTTTTTTTTCCTTTTTAAATTAAATGTTTTATGAGGTACCACTTTTTTCCAATCAAGATGGCTTCAGGTGTAATACTTTTGTCATAAGTAAGGCTGTTAGCACTCTAGTTCTTCTTTAGAACACTCTGGGAAGCTGCAGTAGAACACAAAGGAATCAACTGACAGTATCTGCTCTTGTTGGATGTACATATTTTACTGAGAATGTCAGACTTCATTCGCACATGACTGAGAAAGATATTGTGAATTTTCAGAAAATATGCTTTCAGTTTAGCTTATAGATCAGCTTCCAAACCTCTGTGGGAAAAGCATGAGAAAATAGTTTTCTCTCAAACATGATTCATGATATCCCAGCAAAAGGCTTTTTCACATGGTAAAATCCCCTTAGAACACACCACAATTTCTTAAATGAGTATGGTACCATCATCAAATGATTTATGATGTAACTAAAGTCTTAAAACCTTCTATTAACTGCAATGCTTTTTAATGAGGTGCTATCATGTATATTGGTCCTAAGATGGCTGCCAACACTTCTTGGATGAAGTGCTGACAGCCAATCAGATCTCATGATAAAATGTGTTGTTAGGCTCTGCCCAGATATATATGTATTTTTTCCTTTAATATCTAAAAAACTACTGAACAGATTTACACCATTTAACCAAAAGGTACATGTGTGAACCAAGAACTACCTCTCTGCCAAATTTGGTGTAATTCCGTTTAGCAGTTCGGGCTGTAGCTGTGATTAAAGGTTCCTCTGGAAAATTGCAATAGGAAAACACGTTTTGGGACCCACCTGAGTTGAATCCATCATCGTTATTTGGCTCACTTCACCACCCCAGTTCAGACCCAGCCAGAATCAAATCAGCCTTGACCCTGCCCCTCATGGGAACAGTCCAGCCGAACTGCCACGCCAGGTCTTCTCTGGACCGCAAACAAGCATCCTGGGACTGGTTTCCGGGTAACACCCATCTTCATCCAGGCTAGCTTGAATCCAGTTGCAAAGTGAGCAAGACAACAGAAGGCTCTGAATTGCCTTTCTATTTTTTACAAAGCCACAAAAGGCAACACAAATCAGACCCTGTGTGATTTTACAAATCTCAACTAGCGGTTTGTGTCTGACTGTGCCAAAATAGTGGCCCAAACTCAATTCAAAATGTTAGAAAATCTGGTCCTCCATTTGTATTTGCTGCATTTATTTAGGATTGCTTTAATTCATATCATGGATGCCATAAATGCCATGCAGAGTCTCTTGAGCTGTGACCTTGGCCCAAAAATCTGTTGTGCACTACGGTCTTAGTTATGCACTTGACAAAGCAATGTTATTTGCCCGGGTTATTTTCTAAGCGTTGTAAATCAATTTTCGTCAAGCAGCCGCCATGTTGGAACCAGCCATTTTAGCCATACAGTCCCTGCTGCTTGGTGACTTTTTAAAAGCGCCACTCTGTTATGTGTGTGACTTATACAATTTCAAATATTTGGTTTAGTATTCAACTGGTCTTTTTAGAATGATCTGGTGTGAACAGGTGTTTCGCTGGCTTGTGATTCTATGTATTTATTAATCTACCAAGAATATTTATTTTCCAGACGCCAAACTAATTCCCATAACTTAGCCCAAACCCAAACGATGCTCCAGGTCATCCTCTGTCTTTTTTGTGGGTTGGGTACTTTACCTTGCTTGTTTGGAAATTTCGGTTCACACCTACCTAGTATTGTTGACTGAAGACAGGTGCAAGAAATGTTTGCACGTGTTATATCGTCATTTTCAGAAATACTGTGTAAATCGGGTGCAAAGACATTGAAAACATTCAGCGCAAATACAATTTTCGCCAACGTATTTGCCCCAGTGTGAGAGGTTCAGTGTGAGTGTTTGAATGTTCATATGAAGCAGAATTTTTGATGTAAGGGTTGATAAAGCAATGGAAATGGCAACACTAAAATCGCATGCGCATCTCACTAAGAGCTCTCTTCATCAATGGTCAGGAGATTTTACAATTTCATAATCTGGAAGGCATTTTAATTGCACACCAAACAAATGCATAAAGCACATTCTGGAATTAGACATCTGTTTACCCTCCTGACCTTTTAAAACACATAAGGAATCTAAGGTGTTATTCCGTGCAACTTCGCACATTTTCAATACAGTGCAGCAGTAAACAGGTTCCATCTTTTCATGTAATAAAATCAATCGTTTCTTTTTTATAATACTCTTAAGCAGCGATTGTGGCTGTTTGTGAGCCAAGGGTCCGAGTTCTATCACTGGAGTAAATGGGGTTTTAGGGCATCAAAAGAATCTTGATATAGCTGGATACATTTATTTCAAAGGTCATGACCTTCATCCGTGAGTTCATACTGCCAGCTAGAAATGCGAATCACTGCAAGCAGACTGAGCAATTCAGCAACTTGCAATGACCATGAACTTGAACGAATGCAATACATCTGTTTCCAGAGACGTTGGACCACAACTCATCATCTCATAAGAATTTGATCTTCAAGGCGTTTTGTGAAGCAAGGCATATTAGTACGTCTGCTTTTGAAGACAAAGATGGCAAATTAAAGCGATACAACATGGTTGGATGAACGATGTATGAATCAATTCTAACACTGCAGGACATAACATAACATAACGTAACATAACACAACACAGTTCTTAAGCATCCTATGGCTAGAAGCCCGTCCCCTAACCCCTTTCCTCAGGCAAATTTCTAGCACTGTAACTTTGAGGAATCAAATGGCGCCTGTAGTTTTTGTAGAAGATATAGCTTCGTGAATCTAAATTGTTAAGCGTTCACGTCTAAGAATCCCAATGTCACCAACTAAATGAACTTATGCTCAAACACAAACTCCCCTTGTAGATTTCATGCTGACAATACATCTTCAAGGGAGAAATTATTCTGCCACAGACGCATTTTGTACCCAACATGAAAGACACTTCAACGCATAACCCTATTTATCTGTTTTTCGAAAACACTTTCTCTTTCCAGGAACATTTATTTCTAATTAAACCTCTAATTACAGACAACACTGACTACAGCACACGTAGAAAGAGGGAAAACGAGGAGAAATAAAGATATTTCTCCTCCTTATACCCTACCTGGGGAGGTGTATGATTGTAACGCAATTCCAGGTTTACTAGTCCTATTAAACCAGGAGATGTGTCAAAAACCATGGGAGATGCATAGGAACACCCACAGCAATGCCCATGGAACACCTCCCTTTCACAGAGTGAGGCAGCACAGCGATTTGCACAGTGTTGCATTACTCCATGTTTGGGAAGCTATTCAAAGCCACACAAAGTGGCTTTACGTTGCTTCATGCATATATCTGGAAGAATTGAGGTGTTCAAGTACCACGTTGCGTGGTGCAAACATCACACAAAGTCCTCATAAATGTGTGGAACCGGATTCATAGCAAAGATTTCCAATCATTGACCCTACACTAAAAGTTTCCAGAAGAGTGGAAAACTGTTTCATGGTATCCATTGACATACAAGGAGGACATTTCACATAGGACCAAAAGGAAAGGCCTAGTTAGCCATGAAGGAAATGTATTTTGGATGTTTAAAAGTAAAAGTAGTTGAGTCTCGATTACAAGGTTTCGAAAACTGATATTCAACAACAGGTCCGATTATGGTCCAGCAGCTTTTCATCCACATTTATAACAAAAGAAAAGCAGGACTGTATACAGGGCTTTCACACTATCAGTCAGGCCTTTGACACAGTAGGCAAAGCTATATAATACGAAAAGTACGAACTCTAATCTTGAGAATTTTTAGTGTCACTCAACAATGACATAAATATTTACAAATGGACATTCCGGGCAAACAGAGATTTAAAGATATGGGCCCTGCTGTGCAAAGATTTAATTTACGGAATCGTAAATTGCTGTAAATACCAATTAAGAATATGTGAGTCCTTAAATGGAATGTACAGAAAGGATTTGTTAGAAGTGGTGATGATGTGTGCACCAATTGCTAACAAATCAATTGGTATTTTGAGATGCAACCTATACATTAATATTAATATTAATACTGATTCGTAGTGGGTCATAATTCGACCTACATCATTAATATGCATGCATGAGGTAGATCGTACTTTGAGACCCACCACGATTGGCTACAGTGACGGGCATGCTGGCCTTCTGGGCTCAGCTGATGAACCACATCTGTAACCGCTTTTAAACAGAGATTTCTTTTTTTTAAATGTAGCCCATTTTTCTTAAAGGAAAACGGAATGTGTTAAAAAAAACAATTACACAAACTTTATTCATGAGTGGGCAGTGGTCTCACAGACCTTGGTAAGTGAAAGGCGTAGCTCCTCCTTTGAGGAGGTAGTAAAATATTGCTTTGCAACTACATTTCGGTTAATACATAGTGTAATGATTCAGTACCTTGAAGGGACACACTGAACATCCCCCTTCCACATATTGAATCCGTATTAGTTTCCACATCCAATTAATGATTTGGTAAGATTCAGTAACATATTGGCAACATTACTATTTGGGTTTGGTAAATAAAAATTACATTTAGTGAGCAGAAAGGCTCTGAATTTAAAAATAAGAGTCTTGTCCGCAGTAAAATTGCTTGATACATAAGGGCCTCAGTTCCTAATGTTGCCAGAACCTCGTAGAGAAATGAGACTTCCGACTATGCTAAGGGCAACTGATGAAATAATAGCATCTAACAAATGAGCATGCCATATAAGGCATAAGTCAAGAAATTGGTACATCTAAATAAACCGATCACCAAAGAAATTATGTCAGACCACATAAACATATACATAGAGAACAAATTAATCTATACTGAAGATAAACTAAAGATACTCAATTACATCCCATCTCTGTATGGTTAGCAAGGTAGACATTCTCCTAACTGAACGTTATTTCAAACTGAAGGATTCATTCAGAGTTTGGAGTGTACTGAAATCCGTCAATTTCTGGAGCAAACTCTATATGAAGTAGGATCCATGAGCTTAATTTCCTCTACCTCAGAGATGGCACTGCAATTGAATTTCAGCTGGTTGATTATTCTGTATTTCGAGTTTCCTCCAAAAAACAGAAGGATTTTCAGTCTCGTGTATTAAAAAATGATGATAACGAGGGCTAGAACAGGAGTCACTGGAGTAAAGTAGTTTTCAAGATGTTTAGTTCACAACTCATGAACGTGCCTGGCTAATGCCATGCATATAAATTACGGTAATGAAACCAAACTGAGTACAAATATGAGTCACTAAGGATATGATAAAACAGATTGGATGCTTGGAATCAAAGATATAATAGTGATGATGTAAACCCCCAAACATGTCCACACCTACCTTGCAGAATATATTGCATACACATCGATAGATTAAAGTGTCAACACAAACAGATGTGATTAAAAGGCAAATACGAATTTGTTTGAAAAGTGGTGAAGAACATTCATGAGGTCATTTTCAGTTGTTTACCAGAAAAATCAAATATCTCTAAATTAATGGAGTTTCTCAAGGGACGTTGTTTTTTCCTTTCCCAGGTCTACCATGGCTTGCAAGGGGAATCCTGGTATGGAAAAAAAATAATCAGAAGACCCACCATAAATAGTGTGGGTCATTCAACATTCATGCTTCAGTGGCTCTATGGCAGATAGGTTCCAGGAGGTTTCATCCCTCTAAATAAGGCGAGAGAATGATATGTTTGGAAGGGTGGAAGTACCACCAATTTACAATAAATTCCAATCCCAGTCCTACATCAAACCTCAGTCTTCTTATTTAATTCTGTGTTAAGCTTACTATGGTACAGAGTATTTTCATTTGCAGGAATGGAGTGGTCAGAACCGCTTTAAGAGGGCCACGGAGCACGCAGGGGTTACTGGGCCCAACCGTGGTGGTTGAGGCCTTTTAATCCGGAAGTCCGGGTGCCTGACCGGGAAACAACCTTTACAATGCAACTTTTACAACACACTACCATTACAACAAAACTATTACAACGCAACATCCATTACAATGCATGCCATTACAACGCAGTCATTACAACACATTACACTACAGCGCATACCACTACAACGCATGTCATTACAACGCAGTCATTACAACTCATACCATTACAACGCATACCATTACAGACCTAAGTACCCTTACACTATCCAACACTTACCCTACTGTTGCACCCCCTGGAGTTAGAATAGTAATTTTTACCCCTACACTATCCAACACTTAGCCTACTTTTGCACCCCCTGGAGTTAGAATAGTAATTTTTACCCCTACACTATCCAACACTTACCCTACTGTTGCACCCTCTGGAGTCAGAATAGTAATTATTACCCCTACACTATCCAACACTTACCCTACTGTTGCACCCCCTGGAGTTAGAATAGTAATTTTGACCCCTACAATATCCAACACTTACCCTACTGTTGCACCCCCTGGAGTTAGAATAGTAATTTTGACCCCTACAATATCCAACACTTACCCTACTGTTGCACCCCATGGAGTTAGAATAGTAATTTTGACCCCTACACTATCCAACACTTACCGTACTGTTGCACCACCCTGGAGTTAGAATAGGAATTTTTACCCCTACATTATCAAATACTTACCATACATGCCATGTAATGGTATGCGTTGTAATGGTATGCATTGTAAAGGTAGTATGCGTTGTAATGGAATGCGTTGTAAAGGTAGTTTTTTAAAATTTGTTGAAATTGCATGGGTTGTAATGGAATGCGTTGTAATGGATGTGGCGTTGTAAAAAATGCATTGTAATGGTATGCGTCCGCCTGACCTAGCATGGATCCTGAAAAACTGGGCCAAGTGCTCCTTCTGCACTTGACTCTTAGTGGTAGCTATGGTCAAGCAGTCCAAGGCTCCTTAGGGGGGTAGTGGGAATACAGGTTAGTGAACACAACTCATAACTCAAAGAGCACACAACAGTGTCAATAAATCAATGTCCAGTAAAATACCTATTTTTATAATAAAAATTGGTATTTTATTTCTAACTCTATGTATTCAGAGCAATATTATGACAATAATCATCAATAACACATTTCCCCATGAGGTCGGGCTATAGTGTTTTGCTGGCGAATCCCTGTACGTACCACATTCATAATGTGGTAGGGATTATTCCTCATTCACTGGTGGCTACATCCAGGGAATGCTCACAAATAGGCATTGACTCAAGAGTCCACTCTGAATCTTAGGAAAGTGATCGAAAGCATATTGGACCTACAAGCCAT
This sequence comes from Lissotriton vulgaris, assembly GCF_964263255.1. NCBI lineage: Eukaryota > Metazoa > Chordata > Amphibia > Caudata > Salamandridae > Lissotriton > Lissotriton vulgaris. The sequence continues at coordinate 495,622,973 of NC_141687.1, forward strand.
CTCTTGGGGGCTGATAGGCCCATAACCAGTCTGTCCCTCTGTCGTAATTTGACAATGGCCGGGTTAGCGCTTAGCTTTGCTACACGTTATTCCCCTTAACTTGGCCATATTAGAAAACGCCATTTTGTATGTTACGTCGGCCATTTTAGGGAATGAGCGGCCTCGTGGTCAGCATGCCCTTTAGTCCGTTGTCCGTACCACTGACCACTCGACTTTGCCCAGCAACAGGCTATTTTTAGCAACGGTCAAGCCTGTACATGCGCAGTCCCAACTGACCAGTCACCCCTCAGGAATGTTCCGCCAAACTGACCAGTGGAGTTGTAACCCCTCCCATGAGTTGGCTGTGCTCCAAAAATGACCATATATGTACATAAAGCTCTGTAACCTCGCACCGCCTACCTTTTATTACCTGTAAAAATGTATAAAGGAAGGATTCGCACCAACGTTTGGTGTGATACTTCTTGCATTGCCGAAGGGTGCTGTAGGAATGTACCACCACCCCATGGGGTCTTAATAAACTTGTTCTTTGTACTTTTCAGTTTCCGTGCCAACAGTTCTTTCGGTGTAAGTGGGTTATCTACGGAACATGTAGGCCTTGGGAACCCGATACCACAAATTGGCGACCACGAAGGGACTCATCGGTGACTCGGATGCCCGAAGGAGAGGTCGTGACGAAGGATTGGAAACTCGCCATGGACGCGTACGCTGCCACTGAGTGACCCGAGTCTTGGCACCCACGGTGTTCTCTTCCTTTCCTTCTGATCTGACCTTCCAGGTGGCGCCGGTCTCCGACTGAGATCTTGATCGTCTGCGTTGCTGTACAGTGCCTGTTTGGCTGATTCGATTAAAGACCTTGGCAGTTGGAACCTGGATATTTGAAATTGGGTAAGATTTGTGATCAGTAAGGTAGTCTACGGACGCTTACTGAAGTTCTACGATTTGTGATCGGTAAGGTAGTCTACGGACGCTCACTGAAGTTCTATGATTGTGTCTATGATTTGAGTTAGCTAACATTTTGATTTTGTGAACTTTGAATATGTGTGTAGTGCACTTCACATAGGCAGGCATGTAGAGATGTTTCTCTAATTTTGTTTTGTACTCTGAGCGGCACATTCGTGTGAAGTACTGTAAGTGCCATTTATATGGTATCACGCTTTCGTGATACTTTTTGAACATGCCTGTTTTAAGCACACTCCGAGGGATGTGCTGTTTTGGAAATGGTACCATAATTAGGTTAGCGGAATCACAGCCGGCTCCCCCAGAAGGAACTCCAAATCGTGAGATGTATGTGAAATTCGGCCTTCCCCCTATACTGTACAGTAAATTATGGCATAAATATACCAGAACCGATCCCGAGTTGCAATGGCCACTATATGGGTTGTTTGATTTACGAAATGTTCAGTTTGTGGAGCAATGTTTGTTTCAGCGCAGGTCTAGACAGAATATGTTTGATTGTGTACAAATGTGGGAGAAAGCGGTGCGTGAGCGAATGAAGCGTGAGGTTGCCTTGGCGGACAAAGAGCAGCGCAAGGCTGCTTGAGATAAGGCTTTACAGCTTGAGGAAAAGGAGGCGCAGGAGAAGAAAGAGAGGGAGGCACGGGAACGTAATTTGCAAACGACCGGTCAATTTCCTATTCGTCGTCCGCTTTATCCTGTCCTTAATAATGAAATTGATGATTTTTCATTACTAGATCGCTCTCTGCCTCCGTATGTCCACCCTACGGCTCCGTCCGAGGATTCCGGTGATGAAGGTCGGGATAAGTCGGATGGAAAGGACAACTCAAGTGTCAGGTTACCTGCGGAAAAAGCCGCGGACTTGCGTAGCCTTGCTAGGAAATTAAACATGGATCATATAACTGTAGCAACGGTTTTAGCTGAAAGGAAAATGTGGTCAGAACGAGAATTACTGTGTTTCATAGATACTTTGGCACATGAAGTTGTTACTCGCTTTCGTAAATATTCGGAGACTTTAGAACCCAAAGCTGTGTCGGTCTATTGTGAGAATTTGGATAAAGGTTTATTTGCTCTTTCAGATGTTGATGACCTTTTCAAACGACTACTCCAGCTGCGGGATGAGGCGACCAGACTGCGGGATGAAAGGGGAAATGCTAAAGAGTCCGTGCCGGGGTCGACGGAGCTGTCCAAAGAGTGTCCTCTCCGGGGTTCAGATAAGAATTCTAAAGTGCATGTTATACCTATGCGTGAAGCCGCACCTTTGTATGTTCCCCCAAAGGGAGAGGGTACAGATGACGATAAAACGTCGAAGGATGCGAAGGGGTACTTTATATATAATTGGGTATATACGCCTTGGAATGGAGCAGATGTTATGGCATTAAAGAACTCCCTGCCCGATCTTCGTAAAAATCCAGCTGCATTCTATGAAGGGGTGGAGGGGGCCATTTCTTCTTGTGTTATGACTCTTGTTGATATAGATCTCTTCTTTGGGTTAATTCTCCCCCCTGATATGTGGAGGCTGATTCATAAAACTAATGATCAAACGACATTTGGGGCAACTTGGAGGGACTTAGAACAGGCTGACTTAGAAAGGGAACCTGCATGTAAACCGTGTGCTTTGATTTTAGATCTCCCGACGGCTATTTTGACTAAATTGAAAACTCTGGTGCCTCCTAAAAAGATCGATTGGACTATGTTGGCTTCATGTAAACAGAAGCCAGATGAATCGGTATCTGATGATTTCTTTACACGCTTCGAAGAAGCATTTCATGATTACAGTGGGCAATCATTAACAGACGATACGGGTAGGCATCTGTTTGTTGATAAGTATGTGGCTAATCTCCTACCGGAGATTGCGAAGCGATTGAAAACGAGCGAAAGTTCCTGGACCACGGCGACCCCTGCGTCTTTGTTAACTATGGCTCAGTATTATGAGCGGCAGGAATTGGAGGCTAAAGAAAGTGTTGATAAGAAAGCGAAGGAATTGAAAACGAAGGTGATGTTGGCACAGGTTCGGGGAACGCAACCTAGGGGGAATGATAGAGGCAGACGAGGAGGGAGTAATGCGTCGTATGGGCGTACGGATATAGTGGAGGACCAATGTGCCTATTGTAAGGAGTTTGGGCATTGGGCTGAAGATTGTCCGGTACTTCGTGAGCAACGTAGTCAGCGTGGTCGAGGAGGTGGAAGGTCAAGGAACAATTATTCGGGGGCGAGAGGTGGCGGAGGTGATCGTGGTAGGGTCGAAGAGAGGGGCCGTGGCCAGGATGAACGTAATACCTTTGATAGACGGAACCAGTATCAGATATCGGAGGGTGAGAATGTGGAGCATCAGGATTATGTGCATGCATAGGACTGCGTAGGATGGGGTACGGAATCAGTTGAAGTGCCAGTAGATCAGAGAGGTCCATATGTATCAGCGGGCATTTTGGGTTCTACTGATCAGTTTTTAGTCGACACAGGAGCTACTCGTAGCGCTTTGTCTAAAAACTTGGTTCCGAGGGCTCCCCTGTCTGGCGAAATGATAACATGTATAGGGTTTGATGGCACACCCTCTCCTAGCCCATTATCGAAGCCTCTTGCACTTTGTCTTGATAAATTTTTCAGTTTTGGTCAATTTTTGTTGTCACCCCATACCCCAGATAACATTCTGGGCATTGATTTTCTCAAATATTTTCGAGCAACGATACGTTGCGCTCCGGAGGGAGTGCAAGTTATTTTGAATGACAATTATCCAGACTCAGACAGATTCTGCACTATACAAGAAAGTGAAGCATTAGCCTCTCTCCCTCACACGTTATGGGCTACCTCAGATACGGATGTGGGACAGATGCTTATTCCACCTATTCGAATTACTGTAAAGGAGGGAGTACTTTTGCCACGTGTACCACAGTATAAGATTTCCAGGGAAGGTGAAATTGCCCTGACACACATTGTTCAAGATTTGATCATTGCAGGAGTAGTGGAGGAAGTTCCCTATAATGTTTGCAACAGCCCTATTCTTCCGATTCTTAAGAAAGACACTGACGACAAGGTCTATCGATTTATTATTGATTTGAGAGAAATAAACAAAATTGTCATTCCCCAATATCCGGTGGTGTCCGACATCACGACATTGCTCACATTGGTTCCCCCGACGGCGACGACATTTAGTGTCATTGACCTGAAAAATGCGTTCTTTTCCATCCCCATCCATCCTGATAGCAGATATTTATTTGGCTTAACGTTAAATAATAAATCGTATAGATTTTGTCGTGTTCCTCAAGGTTACACTGAGAGTCCTAGTATATACAGCCAGGCTTTAAAAAGGCAGCTTGATTCTTTTACATTACAATCTGGAGTAGTATGTTGACGACCTCCTGTTGGCTGCAGACACTTATGCACAATGTGAGGAGAGTACGCTTGCCTTGCTTTCCTTTTTGGCTCAGAACAATCATAAGGTTTCAAAGAAAAAGCTTCAATACTGTAGACCCAAGGTGACCTACCTCGGTCATCTTTTGTCTAAGTAGGGGCGTGCATTAACATCAGATCGAATTCAGGCGATTTTAGACACACCAGTCCCCCGCACTCAGAGAGATGTACGTGCCTTTATAGGATTAACGTCCTTTTGTAGACAGTGGATCATGGGGTTTTCGCACATTATAAAACCTTTGTTAGCATTACTGTCAAAAACTACACCAATGCCCCTCGAATGGACAGATGAATGTCAAAATGCTTTTGATCAATTGAGACAAGCCCTTTGCTCTGCACCCGTGTTAGGTACACCAGATTATACAAAGATCTTCACGTTGTACGTGCACGAGAAAGATGGGTGCGCGTTATCAGTGTTAGTGCAGGCACACGGGGACAAGCAGAGGTCATGTGCATACTTTTCAGCGGTTCTAGACCCTGTAGCACGAGGGTTACCGGGGTGTTTTCGAGCAGTTGCAGCAACAGCGGTAGCTATACGACAGAGTGAGGGAATAGTGTTATCGCACAAACTGTTGGTGTTAGTTCCTCACGCAGTAGATGCTCTGTTGAATCAAACGAAAACACAGTATCTCACGAGCGCACGTTTGACAGGATATGAGCTCACACTTTTGGCGCCACACATTACATTGAAAAGATGCGCTACCCTGAACCCTGCCACTTTATTGCCCTATCCGGTTGAGGAGGGTCAGGAAGAAAAACATCACGATTGTGTTTTCCTGACCGAGGAACAGACAAAGGGTCGTGTCGACTTACAGGATATGCCACTTCCAGATGTGGATGCGGAACTGTGGGTTGATGGATCGTGTTTGAGGCTGCCAGATGGTACGACTTCCGCAGCATATGCGATCACGACACTTAAGACAGTGGTAGAAACAGCTAGAATACCACAGAAATCGGCTCAAGCAGCAGAGCTGATAGCCTTGACAAGAGCCTGCAAACTGAGTGCTGGCCTATCTGTGAACATATACACAGACAGCCGGTACGCCTTCGGAGTAGCGCATGATTTCGGGCTACTCTGGAGAGAACGTGGGTTTTTGACTTCTCATGGAGTACACATTATGCACGGAGAACTGGTGCGTGATCTCCTAAACGCGTTGCTTTGTCCAAAGAAAGTAGCGATAATTAAATGCAGTGCCCATAAAAAGATCACTGATAAAGTGGGTCAAGGAAATGCTTTTGCAGACAGTATAGCAAGACAAACAGCTATGTCCCGAACTGACTCCCTCATGTATGTAACAAAATCACAGGCTGAGCGATGGTATGATGCTAGAGCAGAGATACTAGATATCCAAAAATCAGCGACTGAATCAGAACTTGCGGCATGGGCAGCAGAAGGGGTACTAGATGATGAGGGTTGTTGGAGAAGCAAGGACATGGAGAGATGGAAATTGCCTGCAGCTTACTTGCAGGCGATGGTTCAGATGACACACGGATTAGCGCATGTGGGAGCTCTTGCAATCACTCGATTGTTAACACGAGTTTGGGAGCATCCCGAGATTGCCAATACTGCCAAGAGAGTAGTGCAGACCTGTCTGATATGTTTACAGCACAATCCTGCAAAAGGGACTCATACTCCGAAAGGAGGGTTCGTTCCACCTTCTGCACCATTCGAGGTACTCCAAATGGATTATATCCAGCTTGAGCGCTGCAATAACCTTAAGTATGTCTTAGTGGTGGTGTGCGCCTTTAGCAAATGGGTTGAGGCCTTCCCCACGAAAGATAATACAGCTTTGACAACAGCTAAGGTGTTGCTCAAGGAGTACTTCCCTCGATTTGGAGTTTGCAAATTTTTGTGGAGCGATAATGGGCCTCATTTCGTTGGGAAAATTGTGGAGTATGTACTGAAGGGGTTGGGGATCCAGCAGAAGTTTCATGCTGTGTTCCACCCTCAGTCAGCAGGTCTTGTCGAGCGGTACAATGCTACGTTGAAGTTGAAACTGGCTAAGATTGTGGCGTCCACGTCATTGAAGTGGCCGGATGCCTTGCCGCTAGCATTGCTCTCTCTTAGATCAGTGCCCCACTCTCGAACAGGCCTCACACCGTATGAAGTGGTGTTTGGAAGGCCTATGAACATATGGGGAGTGCCTAAGCCGCGATTGATACATGATGTGCCTTGCATAATGATGAACGATTATTTGGCACAATTAATAAATGATTTGCTTTCTATTCATCAACAGGTTCGAGAAGCGCTCCCTGACAATTCTACTGGAGAGGCTCACAATCTTCGTCCTGGCGATTTTGTGATGGTGAAGTCGTTTGAGAGGGCGAATAGCTTGGAACCGAGGTGGCGTGGCCCCGAGCAAGTCCTCCTGGCAACTCGAACAGCTGTGCGAGTGACCAACAGAAAGCGGTGGGTGCACTCAACTCACTGCCGCCGAGTCTCTCCGGATTTGGTGAATCCTACTGTGCTGTCAGACTACAAAGAAATTTTGGATGAAGAAAAGAGCCCAGCTGTGACATCGGCCGAATCTGAGGGAGCCTTCCCGGACCACACTGTTTCTGGACGACAGCGCTACGATCTGCGGCCAAGATAGGAAGAAGATTTTTGTGCGAGACTGGTTGGTTACTGCTCTGGGGTTTGTGAAATGGAAGTCGGGAATCTCAAGGGGGGGATCAGTTCTGCCAAGAGTAGCGACACCCGTCTTGACCCCGGAGAAGAAAACAACAGCTACCTCGGAGCTCAGCACCATTGTTTTTTTTTTATTTTTGTAGTTGAACATTTGAGACATTGTGAACTATTGAACTATGGCGTCTTCTGCATCACGAGATAAAAGAATTCTTGGTGCCATTTTGTTCATACTGACAATTGTGGTGATAGCAGTAATAGCCTGGGTAGTAGAACTTGTGGTGCCTGTACGCGAACACTTGCTGCCGACTACCCCGGCTCCATCTGAACATTTTCACTTCACTTTGCCCTACCATGAAGAACGGCACCGACAGACTTACTTGAACAATAGCTTCATTCAGATCTTGCATCATACTCACAATATGACGAACACTTCAAATTGTTGGGTGTGTGGGATGTTGCCTGGTCATCAGAAGAAAGGGGGCACTCCACTCATCCCACTCCCATTTCCGCATAATGGTTCCTGCAATGCCTGGTATACTCTTCTATTCACTTTACGATGGCCAACAAAAGGGGGGGTGCTCTTCCGTTTGAACAAGATTTGTTACCATGACCGGGATGGGTATCCACGAGCTGAGGGTACTCGATTTGAATGGGAAGAGTACCGCCCCAATAATGTGTCTGCACCCCGTGTTTACAGTAATCAAAGGAACATTAATATGTCCAGTTCACATGTTATTAATGTTATCACTACCAAGGCTGATCTCTGCATCCGTAATAAAGGTACAATCCCGGTGGGGAAAAGTGAATGTAACACTACACTTACATTTGACAGTCCGAATGGCATATCATTTGTGGCATCTCGAAATACTTACTTTATCTGTGGTAATAAAGGCTATCATCAGCTCCCTTTAGGATGGTTAGGCACATGTTACGTATCTTTTGTATTGCCCCCTGTATTCATTGCCCCACCAATGTACCATAATGATTATGTGCTCTACCATGATTTTGTACTAAATCGTGTTAAACGTGCTGTGGTCTTGGACGATATTGACCAGACCGATACTGCCTTACAACAGTATGTAGACTTTAATTTGGGACTGTTTTCCTTTGTGGGGGCGGCTTTGAATAGTCGGAAAATACGACGACTGACTCGTGTTGTTGAGGCTGTAGCCAATGATACTGCTATTGCATTAGGGAATATAACAGAAGAACTCCAGATTTCTAGGATTGTTACGCTCCAGAATCGTATGGTTCTAGATGTGGTTCTAGCTGACCGTGGGGGGGGGCATGTAGAATCATCGGAAGTAGCTGCTGCGTGTACGTGCCAGATAATTCGCCGTCTGTTTATGATGCAATATCAAAGCTTCACAAGATAGCTGCTGAAATACACCCGGACAATGGCACTTGGACTCTTTCAGGGTGGTTCTGGTCAATGCTTACCACTTGGGGTTGGAAACTGCTGACGATTTTATGTATCATTGTTGGGATACTGTTCTTTGTGTGTTTATGTATACAATGTGGCCCTGCTTTATGTTCTATGTGTTTATCTGCTTGTATCCCCTCCAGACGAGCTCTTGCTCAAAATGAAATGATGCTTCATAAGGAAGTTGCCCAAATAATGTTAATTGATATTGAAGATGAGTATCCCGACTACGTCCACTATGAGGTAGCTTCAGCTAAACGCTAAAAGGGTCGTCTGTCGTAATTTGACAATGGCCGGGTTAGCGCTTAGCTTTGCTACACGTTATTCCCCTTAACTTGGCCATATTAGAAAACGCCATTTTGTATGTTACGGCGGCCATTTTAGGGAATGAGCGGCCTCGTGGTCAGCATGCCCTTTAGTCCGTTGTCCGTACCACTGACCACTCGACTTTGCCCAGCAACAGGCTATTTTTAGCAACGGTCAAGCCTGTACATGCGCAGTCCCAACTGACCAGTCACCCCTCAGGAATGTTCCGCCAAACTGACCAGTGGAGTTGTAACCCCTCCCATGAGTTGGCTGTGCTCCAAAAATGACCATATATGTTCATAAAGCTCTGTAACCTCGCACCGCCTACCTTTTATTACCTGTAAAAATGTATAAAAGAAGGATTCGCACCAACGTTCGGTGTGATACTTCTTGCATTGCCGAAGGGTGCTGTAGGAATGTACCACCACCCCATGGGGTCTTAATAAACTTGTTCTTTGTACTTTTCAGTTTCCGTGCCAACAGTTCTTTCGGTGTAAGTGGGTTATCTACGGAACATGTAGGCCTTGGGAACCCGATACCACACCACTCCAGCAATGAGGAAACTTGTCATGTCTCAGAGATATGTTTATGTCCATCTCAATGAAATTGTACATTCCATGTGTTGCTGTGATGTCAAGATGAAAATATTTTTGGGTTACTTTACTCTCAAAGCATGTTGTCCCTCCTTTGTCAGAACTCCTACTCTAATGTCCTTCATGATATCTCCATATTCGACATCAGATGCTTGATGCATATTCTTCACCAGTTCCTTGTATTCAAAGTTGAACCAAATATTTACAATGCCAATACTTCCCAAAGAATGTTGTGTTTAATTATGCAGAAGTGTCTTGAACACAGGCTGTCCTTTCACAGGGGTGAGTTGGAGTAGGTCACGGAACACAATCAAATGCCTCATTACAAACTGTACACCATACTGTGTTTTTAAAGTTTCTGCATTCTTAAGTGTACACAGGCAAGCAATAAGTCTGAAACCATGCTCACCTCATCAATGATTAAAAGCTTCAGTTTCTACCACAATTTTGACACCTCATGTCAAGCGTCACAGATAATTTCTGGTATTCCAGTTTATTGTCATGTTAAATTAGTAGCATAATTAGTCGAAGTAAAGTAACTCCTTTAATGTTGTGTACTTCTAATCTAATTGGTGCTGTTACTACATAAGCTAAATTTGAATCTGCTGTCCTCTGTGGGTATGAGGTGAGCACTTTAATTAAAAAGCGTTTCCCAGTGCCAGCTTAACCACTAATATATAATAGAAGTGGCTTATATGAAGAACTTTTATATTGTTTCTTTTTGTAGAGATATGCATGCTCTTTCGATATCATTTAGAAAGCCTCAGAATTGGATTTTGCTATTCCAGATCCGAGTCGTAGCCCATGTTTACGACAACATCGTACACAGGTCCAAACGACCTAGTATGATGCGAAGTTCGCGTACGTGCAAACCAAATTGTTTTTGAGGCCCAAACCTGTCTGTACGACTCATACATAGTCGAAACGTGACAGACAATGGAGCCGCTATCCGACCGAGCGAGTACGATGTACGATCCGGACAGCTGTTTCACCTCGGTCTCAGCAAGATGAAACTGCTGTCAGAAGCATACTTCGGGGAGAAGTAGCAGGCCCCCTTCACCAAGGGCCCTCTGAATCAATCACAGGGGTGCCCATGGATCCCGCCGATAGAAGCATGCTCATTGTGGAGGTCACCATCGGTGTCCCCCACAGGGTGTCTGCTTTCCACACCCACCCCTTTTTTGCTATGGGAGCCTGTGTATGCGTCTGTATGTAGGCTCCTATAGAGGTCAATGGAAGTCCAAGCGAATCAAGTCTGTATGCTTACGGACACATCGTACTCCCTCGCTCGAATTCACGGAGCACATTTCAGCTGGAAAGCCCTCCGGATCTGAGCCATATAGAAGGCTTTCCAGACGGGATCAGAATTGGGCCCTCAATATTGAAATCCACACTTTCCTCGCTTGCATGTTGCCTTTCAGTCTCCACCTCATTCATGGCTATGGCTGCTTCATTTTGAATAATTGGTTGTCCAAGTGGATCTTGACTCAGTGGTCGAGAGCTGGGCTGCTTTGTGAACTCTCCTCTTTCAACATTTGCAAATAGCTTGAAAAGACTGGACACTGAATGCTGTCTTTAACCGCATTCAAAGAGTCTTCATAGCAGTTGTAGTCTTCAAGTAGTTCTGATTCAGCACGGCATGGCTTGAACAGTTGCAAAAGTGCCAAATAGAAAAACTGTGTTCTGTATGCAGTTTGGCAACCCAGTTTCCTGTGGTTAATTGGATTTCCTTTAGTATGTCTCACCAAACAACCATTGCATCCAACTACTGCATATTACCCTTCTTAGCAAAACTCATCACAACTGACTGTCAGAAACCAAGTGCACCTAGATTTCTCAAAATTCATTTCAGCTCTCCACGACCGTGGTACCAATACTCGTCAGTGCCACATTGGCTTACCAACAAATTAATCAGGTTTACTCCATGGTGTCATTCATCCCATGTGCTTTGTCCATAAATTCTTTGGTAGGCAGATTTTTAAGATTAACACCTGTTTTATAATATGGTTACCAGCATATAAAAGTCCAGACCAGTCACTCTCAAACAGGAGATGTAACATGTAGGGAATACTCTGTTGAAGTCTTGGATTCTCTCAGTATAATCTGCTTGATGGGTATTCAGTTGCTGGTATCTATACAAGACGCTCATCAAACTAGCCACATATCCAGTGGGAAACAGCTGTGAAGAACAGTGAGCTTCTAAACATTTCTCTCACAAACTCATGGGAGTTCCATTTGCTTGCTTCATTTGAAAGAGATTAATGGCATCACTGATGACTTCTTTAAAATGGATGCTGTAGTGTTCCTAAAGCTCTCCTGATCTGGAATGATCCACTTTTCCAATCTGTCCACTTGATTTTGATGATTCATTATCTACATATGTCATATCTTGAACAACATCAACATTTTTTATAATAAACATTATTTTGTACCAGGTATAATATTGCTTTTTTTACTTTACTAAAATCTACTAGCTCTTGACAGATTATTTTACTCTTTGTAGGCACACCATTTACAAGAATGACAACTGGTTCAAGATTCTCTCTGTGTACACCAACAGTTTCAATATTGTGCTTAAAATCTAAAGGTAAATAGATAAGTATTTTTTAAGGCCCTTCTGAAGGTCCGTTGGTGGCAGTTTTCATGTTTTAAGCTCCATACATTCAACTATCACCTGAAATGGATGTGCACATTTTATGAGAATGGATGTATAAACATTTAAATGTTGCTGTTCTTGTGGAATAGATACTAATTCTAGATTGTTAGGTACTGTTCTAGCCGGCATATTGTTATTCTCTAACTTATTGTAGGAGAACTTACATATAACTTGCTGTGTGGGCAACTCTAACCGTTTCCTACAAATAAATATACAGCAAATTGTTGCCACTTATCACTGATCTCTTGTTCACTTTTAGAGTACAGATCAACATTGCAAGTTTGGCTTTTGCAGTGAGAGCATCAACAACAAATGCAAACATAGGAGCTCATTACGATGGCGTAACGAGAAATACCCCTCCATATTATGATGGTGTTGGGTGTCGCAGTGGACGCAAAGTCCATCTGCCACTTTTCCGACAGTTGGCAAATGTTACGATTGTCGGCCAGGCGGGGCTGGGCCAGTAATATGGTAGTGGTGCCTAGCAGGCACCGCCAGCAATATTATAATGTGGGCGGTTTACAGGCCTTTCCATGGCGGCGAAGATGCCATGGAAGAGTTGGCAGGGATTGTCCCTGGGGGCCTGTTGCGGGCCCCTAGGGGGTGGGGGTGCACTTGTGGGGTACCCATGGTACCCCCTGCAGTTCCCTGCACCAAGTGGAAGGCACCACGTTGTGCCTGCCACATGGTGAAGGGAAATGCTGTGCATGCCCTTTCACCATTGCGGATGGTGCTGCATACAGCAGCACTGCCCACAATGGTGAAAGGCCAAAATGCACCCACCAGTATGGCAGGCACATTGTAATTGGGTCCGTGGCACCGCCACACATCTGGCAGTGGGTCGCATCACCTTTATGATGGCCGGCAGACTGATGTCCGCCCGCCACCATAATGAGCCCAATAGTTTTGGTTTCTGTGAAGAAACTGTGTTAAATACATCCTTATCTCCTCTGTAAAATTGTCCTAACTAATGATTGTGTTGTGTTCCTTAACACCTCTAGATACCAACTCTTCATTTTCATTAGACCTCTCCTTGTGACCAAATAAATGAAACTGAACATCTGAACAAACTTTTTCTACCTCTGCTACTTTACCATGCAATAGAGTTCCATTCATTTCTCCTACAGGGCAGGAGTTATGACATAGTAAAGCCTCCTAACTAAATTTTCACATTATAGAGTGGTGAACACCTAACATTCTAATGTGAGGAAAGGTGTTTTGGTACAATTTCTACAATCGACATGCTAGTGAATGTCCCTGTAATTTTGTATATTTCCTTTTTTTTTTGCATGGATCTAATCCTTGCAAAATTGCTTCAGACTTTTGCATGGAAAGCTAAATGGAAGCCTCTTGTTACACCAGTTGATTTCTGCGAACACTTCTGTTACAGCTCTATTTGTATGCAGTCGCCTAAGTACGTGTTCCCTGTATCTCTTTAGCTATCCCTTTCTCAACATTCCTTGGAACTCTCTCCTCTTTTGGAATGGGAGTATCATCCTTCATCTCATAACAGTGACCACTTGATTCAACTGCAGGCACTACTGTGTAGTCTTGAAAGTAGCTTTCTTCATTGAAAAAGTTTAGTCCTGGAAGTATGTTTCTATTCTCCACTCAAAACTTTGAAAATGTTACTTCTATTCACAAGTCTTTTCTTTTGGCTTCTTTCCCTCAAGCTCAACACTATTTTGTCCGGTTCACTCATTCTACTCAATATTAAAATAAATAAGACGCCCAAGGGTAAATGCTGCGCTTTACAAATATTAAAAAATAAATAAATAAATAAAAATAGCTTCTTCTTCAGGGCAAATGCTTTATCAGCTATGGCCTCAATATGTTCCTTTTGTTTCACTGCTTCTCTTCTCCTTTTATACTGTCTCAGACTACGTGTGAGCAAAAATGAAATCCAGCACAGCATAAAAAATAAAGGAGGTAGAGGCAAAAAGTCGGAGGAAACAATGCCAAGTCTAACACCTACCACAGAATATGCTGACTCTATTTTCTTTAAACAGCCTCTGTCTGTTTGTTAAAATATCTCCTTTCTTATATGTTAGTCTTGCAGTCAATTAGGCCCTCATTATGATGTCGGGCAGACCAACCCCGGCAGGCCATCAAAGGCCATTGGTGCCAGTCTGCCCGACATACAGGACATTGGTCCGACCATTGCATTGTGATGTAGGCTGTCAGACCATTTCACACAAAAGCTACTGATCCTGACAGGGCAGCGGTTGGAATCGTGATTCTGAATGGAGGAGGTGCCTGCTCCGGCATAGCCGTTAGGATTACACATGTCCCTTTCTGACTGCCTGTTCATGGCGGTTCGACTGACATGAAAAGGCACCTGAAAAGAGTCTTTGGGGGTCCCAAGCAGGGCAACAGGGCCACTGTATTATGGCCCTAGGAGCACATGTGGTGCCCCATGCATGCACTGTGCCTGTCACACAGTACATGAATGTGCAAAATGTGCTCAGTAACAATGCAGATTGTACTGCTGCCCTTTTCCAGGGCTGCAGCACAAGCTGCTGTGTTATGAAGCACATTTCCACCAGCCAGACCCATTGCAATTGGGCATTGGGACTGCCACTGTGTTGCCACCTTGTCGTTGGGCGGTCCACTGCTCATGGCGGCCGGACGCTCGAACAACAGCCAACGTTTTTTGCCTTTCTTAGTGGATTTGAGAATTTCCACTTTCTTAACTTGATTTTGCTCAGTTTGTAGTTTTGTACATAGCATTTTAAGTAACTTCTTATTTTTCTTACCAGCAGCTCTTTTGCTTTATTTTCTTTAATTACATTTTCCACATTCTGTCCTTTTTACGTCTGTGTTGTAAGGAGAAAGTATTCCTTCCTCTGTTTCTTTCTTAATTGTGTTTTATTTAGCATGTTAAGTATCTGCTTTTAAATAGAAGTAGAGCTCTAGGAACACAAAATCAAATAAATATAGTTAACTTATTACCATGTATTTTAAAATTACATATTTTACCTACTTACTTAACTATATAAATTCCTGTGGCCTACTTTAAGAGTTATTTATATGTAGCAGAATGGTGTTATTAAGATCTGACAAAGGCTTTTAAATGCCAAGTCGACATAGCAGTCAAGATAGATACACAGTCTCTGCAGTATCAGGCCACATGGACATTTACAAATCTGAGTGTCTGTGAGTCACTGTATGGGTGTATGAGTGTTTCTAAAAGTCAGAACGTCAGTGTAAGAATGGCTCTCTTAGTACCTCAATGGAAATGTAAATCTATATTAAAGTGGCTGTATGGATATCTTACTAGCTCTCTTCGATACTGTTAGGGTAACTGTGTGTACAACTAGCTGTGATATTGCTGCATACATAAATGCTGTACAGGTGTGACATTGCATATGTTAGTATGTTGATATATCTCTGAGCCTCTCAATCTGTATGTAAGGAGCTGCTTGGACTGCTTACTGCCTGTGATAGTGATAGTGACTATTGGGGTATTTAAATGTATGTGAACTGCCTCTATTACTACTGGATACATAAGAGTGTAATGTGTGTGTGAGTGAATGTTTAAGTGCCTCTGTCACTGCCTGACTGGGTGTTTTAGTGGCTGTATCATTCTGCACATTGATATGTGAGTTCTAGTATGAGTAGGTGACTGGAGCTATACCTGGACATATAGGTCTCTGCATGTACATCTAACTCAATCAAACTTGAAGCAACATGCCTTTTCTTTTAAGCTCATAGCTCCCTGCTCTGTGGACCACCTACAGCCCATCTCAGGTGTGACCTATATATAGTAAAAGAGGAATTTAAGGCTTACCAACATATGTTGAATATCAATTCGACCTAGCAGGAAAACTGCATATACATACCCTACTGTAGCAGGCTCAAGACATGTTTAAAGGCCTACTTCTCTGGATGGATGACTTGTTAGTGTCAGTTCTTTAGCACATACCTACATGAGTTTCTCGGTGCCTATGTGGGTGTGTCATTGGATATATAAGTAAGTATAATGGTATATCTCTGGATCTCTTAGTTACTCTATGGATTTATAAATGTGTTTGTAAGTGGCTGCATGGATTGTTTACTGGTTGGTTCGCTGGATGTGGGTGAGTTGTGGGACATGTGTGTGCAACTGCCTGCATTACTGCTGAAACCATAAAAGCTTCATGTGTGAATGTATAAATGTTGTTGTCACTGTGTGACTAGCTGTATTCATGGCTCTATCATTTTACATATAGGTATGTGAGTTGTTGTATGGGTTGGAGAGTGGATCCATAACTGGACATATTGGTTTCCAAGTGTGCATGTAACTGAATCAGACTTGAAACAACATGTTGTATCTTTTAAAGTGAGAGCTCCTTGCACTATAGCATACCTACTGCCTATCTCAGGAGTGACTTCTGTGTAGTTGAAGAGAAGATTACCCCCTTGTGTGCCATGACAAGCCGAGCTCGTCATGGCACACAGTTGCTGTGTGCTCATGACGAGCTGAGCTCGTCATGGCACCCACCCACTGGGGAAGCGCTGGTTCTCCCCCCGTGGGCGGTCGATCTGCGTCTTTGTACCGGGGAAGGCAGGAGAAGACCTTCCTCTGCCTCGCCCCTACCCCCACATCATCAATGACGTCAGCACGCGAGGCGCGCTGACGTCATTGGAGGTTCACCTTAGTTCACTGACGCGCAGGTAGCCATTTGCTTCCTGCCTGTCGGTGAACTAAGAGGTCAGTTTTGGGGCTGGGAAGGGGGGGGGGGGGTTAAACAAAAGAGGCATCGGGGGAAAGAAAAGGGTTTTCCTTTCCCTCAATGCCTCTTTTGTGCATTTCTGCTGCATGATCGTGCGATCGTGCAGCAGGAATGGCCACTAGCGCCAGGGATTTTTTTTGTATTTGGTCCCTGTTTGTTGGTTGGGTGCAATTTGAAATGCTTTGTCTGCCCTTTGGGGGGCAGAATCTGTTTAATTATGTAAAAAAACAGCCCAAATCACCAATGTGCTCAGGAGTGGCCCCTTGGGCAAAGGTCACTCCCATTGGGGGCCATTATGAGCAAGCCTACAATGTATTTTTTTTTCGGGGGAGCGACCCCTTAGGCAAGGGTCACTCCCCTTTTGATGGCAATTTCAAAGGCTTAGTCTGCCCCCCTGGGGGGTACAGAGTTTGTTTATTTATTTCAAAATTGGCCCAATTTACCAATGTGCTCCTGAGTGGCCCCTCGGGCAAGGTTCACTCACATTGGGGGCCATTTTAGCAAGCCCACAATGTTTTTTTTTGCTTTGTTTGCCACCCTGGGGGGGGAGGGGCAGATTTAAAATTAAAAAAATGTATTCGGCCCACAGGGCCAATTGAATAAATGTAGTGGGGAGTGGCCCCTTGTGCAAGGGTCGCTCCCCTTATTGGGGCATATATTTTGGCTTTGTCTGCCCACTGGGGGGGGGGGCAGTTTTAATTTTAATTTTAAAAAATCGTCCCACTGGGCTAATGTAATAAATGTAATGGGGAGTGGCCCTTTGGGCAAGGGTCACTCCCCTTTGGGGGCCTTTTTAGTATGCCCATGATGTTAGGTTTTGGTTGGGGGAGGAGCCCCTTGTGCAAGGGTCGCTCCATTTTGGCTTTGTCTGTCCCTGGGGGGGCAGATTGAATTTTTCATCCATATACATGCTTTAGCTCACTCCACCACCCTAGCTCAGACATGTCCATATGTAAATTAGTCTGCCCCTGTGCCTCATGGGAACAGTCCAGCCCGAACTGCCAAGCCATATCTTCCCTGCCCTGGAAACAACCATCCTGGGACCGGTTTCTGGCTAATCAGCCGCCATCAGCCAGGCTAGCTTGAGTCCAGTGGCAAAGTGAGCAAGGGACCCACGTCTGGGCATACCCTGCCAACATAGGGCAATGAAAGCACACAGGGTCAGACTGATTTGCATATGGCAATGTCTGAACTGGGGTGGTGGTCTGAGCTTAACAATGATGATAGATTAAAGCAAGAACAGTTGACTGGGGTGGGAGGCAGTCAGGTCACCCCATCCTGGATTCCCCTGGGTGACTAGTTTTTAAAAATGTATACGTTTGCAAGGTGTTCCAAGGTTCTGGCAGAGGTAGCATTTAAAAACTACAGCTTGGCACTTTGCAAAAAAATGGTTATTTTTCACTGCGAAATTGAAGTGTGTCCACGTTGTGTTTTGCGCCGTTTCCTGTTGCAGGCACTGGGCCGACTCACACAAGTGAGGTACCATTTTTCTCGGAAGAGATTAGGGAACCAGGGGTCAGTAGTAATTTCTGGATCCACGCAGATTCCAGAACTTTCCACCACAGAAATACAGGGAAAATGTTATTTCTTTGACAATTTTTTAGGTTTGCAAGGGATTCTTGGTAACAGAACCTGGTGGGAGGAAGTCAAGTCACCCCATCCTGGATTCCGCTTGGTGTCTAGTTTTTAAAAATGTCTAGGTTTGCTAGGCTTCTCTAGGTGCCAGCAGAGGTAGGGTTCAAAAACTATAGCTAGGCACTTTGCAAAAAAAGGGTCATTTTTCACTGCAAAATTGAGGTGTGACCACGTTGAGTTTTGCGCCGTTTCCTGTCTCAGGCACTAGGCCGACCCACACAAGTGAGGTACCATTTTTCTCGGGAGACTTTGGGGAACGCGAGGTGAGTGGAAATTTGTGGATCCACACAGATTCAACAACTTTCCACCACAGAAATGTGGGGAAAATGTGTTTTTATGTCAATTTATTAGGTTTGCAAGGGATTCTGGATAACAGAACCTGGTGGGAGACAGTCAAGTCACCCCATCCAAATTGGGATATAGCTGTTTCTACTCACCAGCCACTACAACAGGTAAAGGGCGCCCCTCGGGAGTTCTGACTATTTGGGTTAACATCGCCTTGAGTTGCAGAAGTACCAAACAACAAACCGGGAGTTCTGACATCATGATACTTACCATCAAGGGCCCAAAGGGGGGCAAAGTGGTAAATGTATTTATTGTTTATGTAAGGGAGACTCCAGGGGCAAACCATCAACCATTATCACACTACTGGAACAAGGGTTATAGCTGCCTGTTACATTCTAAGGTTGTGATTGCAGGAGATTTTAATTGCACTTTCGAGCCTCTGGACACAGAAGACATGCTTGGATTGAGGATGACGACAGAAGATGGTCTGTACACCCACTAAGCTTATCTCCTGTCAAAAGATGGTCACAATTGGCTATCTAACTAAGTGCACTTACCCTGGAATTTAGCTTAAGGGCAGCAAATGGTAGAACTATAACAGATGTCCAAGGGGCTAACACTTACAACAGATCCAGCTGCCCTTCCAGCATTGACTATGTGTCTTATTAGATGTTAGACTATGGGTGAATGAAATTGATATGGTAGCGGGCAACACAACGGATATTGACCATAATCCCCTCTGCATGCCCATGAATATGCCATGGGCCTGCTCCTGTCTCCTGCAGAGTACTCACTCCTAATACTGACTAAAGAAGTGGTTCCCTCAAATTGCAGAAGGTTTCTCAAATGGCCTAAGGTCCCTACTCCCTGCACAACACCTAAAAATATATGGAATCAGGCAAGTACTATATAAGAACATTCTAGAGTTACACGAGGCAAAATCAAGTTCAGATGTGCTTACAAATGCCCCCAGTATTTACTCAAGCACAATCAAACAGATTAGTGCATATGTTCAAGTCACTAGGAAACATAATAAACCTGGTGTGCGAGCAAAGAGTAGGCAGACCTGGTTCACTAAGAATTGTAAGCTAAAGAGACAGGCACTAGCTCAAGCAATCAAAAGCAAGAACTGCCCCATAATCAAAATTGCAAGGAAAGATTGTAGAGTGGCCCTGCTTCAAGCAAAGCTGAAGAAAGACGACACCCGATGGCAGGCCCTAAAGGATGCAAGCATAGCAAGGGATACTAATCTCTTCTGGAACCTTGATAGACGGGCAGGCAAGGGGTACTCAGATCACATCCCCAATCATATCTTGCCTCAAGATTGGTATGAACATTTCGGGAAACTACTCGGGGCACGATAACGCTAAAGTGGAAGATCTGTTTGCGACAGAAACAGCGATCCTTTCTCGCTGGCAGAAATAGAAACTGCCAAAGGCAAGATAGATCGAGCCAAAGACCCGGGACCAGATAGAGACCTGTTTCTTGCAGACCCCCGAAACTGGGCACGCTACATCTTACTTTTAATTAATTCCATCTCCAATGGCTGCCCAGTTCCAGATTCATGGAAGGGGGCGGATGTGGTCCCCATCTTCAAGAAGGAAGCCAGAGAGGACCCTGCTAATTATAGGCCAATCAGTTTGACTAACGCAATCCAGAAGATAGTTGGCAGGCATGTGTTGCAGAGGATCCAATTTTGGGCTGAGGACAAAGATATCCTCTCCCAGTATCAGGCGGGGTTTGGGGCCAGCACAGGAACGGTAGGTCAGGTCTTTC
The DNA here is from genome assembly GCF_964263255.1 of Lissotriton vulgaris. NCBI lineage: Eukaryota > Metazoa > Chordata > Amphibia > Caudata > Salamandridae > Lissotriton > Lissotriton vulgaris. Next base: position 495,643,356 of record NC_141687.1, read on the forward strand.
GGCTCCTCCTGATATATTGGAAAGTTGTTGTGATAGGTAAAGGCAGTTATTACCTGGCCTTTATTAATCTAAGGATTGCCTATGACATAGTCCCCAGGATGAAGTTTTGGCAAGCATTAGGAGACCTGGGTATTCCTCTACCAATCCTGAACTTATTAATCCATCTTCATGAGGGCAATTACGCACAATTGAGACGGGGTCCAGAGGAGATTTGACGGATGTACATCAGGGCTGTGCGGTGGCACCCATCCTGTTCTCCTCATACGTGAATGGGGTGGTTAGCTATTTGCAAGAAGAACCAGTGGGTGATAAGGTACCTACCCTCCTGTTTGTGGACGACACACTGCTACTCTCCAGGACCCCAACTGGGCTACGGATATTACTTATTAGGTTCCAAAATTTCTGTCATTCCCAGGGGTTGGTCATTAACACCACAAAGACCATGTTAATGAAATTAAACCCCCATAAATAGTTAAAAAATAATCTCACCCTAGATTGGACACATCTGGTGAGAGTCTGCATGTTCGACTACCTTGGCATCTGTCTATCAGAAAAAAATGCAATCGGGGCCCCATCTTGATAAAATGCTCCTGAGCCATAAGTGTGTTGTCGGGGCACTAAGCAAAGTACACCTCTCTATGACGCAAGGGCAGTTAGTTTGGCACTCTTTGGAGCAGAGCTATGGGGATTCGATAATGTTGAGGAGATTTGAAGGTCAGAGCAAAATATCTTGAGGGATCTGGCCATGTCACCCCAGAAAGTTCCTTTAATTTGCTTGATGCACCATATGGGCAGGCGTTCTTTCAGGCATAACACTAAACTGTGCCCGTTGCTTTTTTAGACCCACCTTAGGCAGACCAATTAACTCACGGCCTATGCTAGAGGAGTAGCAGAAATCAAGAGTCTAGATATTAATCATGGGGTTAAGTGGGTTGTTAATGTCAAGAAAGGACTGATATCCCTCGGCCTTAAGGATTTCTGGGACAATTAAAATCCCCCAAGCAAGGCTCAGCTTGAGCGTATCAATTGGGACTGGGTCGATGCCAGGGACCTAAGCAATCCAAATGTGGGAAGGCTAATGGAAGAATTCTTCCAATACAAACAATCTAGAAGCCTTGAACCATATCTAGATGTAATACAGATACCAAGAGACAGGGCGCTCTATTGTCAATTCAGACTTAGGTCGCTCCTGATCTGCGTGTTGATTGCCAAATGGTGCCCCCCAAAACAGACAACAGAAGCTTGTCCTTTCTGAAGAGCGCCAAAGGATAGCATCGTCCATTTGATGTTTGCTTGTCCGGCGCACAAAAGGGCAAGGTCTAGATGGCTAACACCAATCTGCAAACAATTAGGTACTCTTGACCATCGCACTGCTTTACGCATTTTACAACCCGATGCGAGAACCCTCTTTGTTTGCAGAATGTCCAAATTCTTGAGTTACACCTGGATAGTAAGGCATAAATCTTATATATATGATTGATGTCCCTGTTTTTAACATACCTCTCAATTGATTGTCACAGAAAATGATAACTACCATTCTCTGTAAGAAAAAAACAGTAATGGCAATTTTGCTCTCTCTTTTTCCACTAATAGTGATATAGTTAGCAAATCAAAACATTTCCTACATATTTTCCTGTTCTTGCACTAGTTTTCATTGATGAGTTTCTTGACCAGGAGCCCAATCTGGTAGTGTATGTGGGTAGATTTGCAACTCTGTTGGGATGCCCAGCACATCCCCTCTGGTGTAACTTTGCCACGGGATCGTAAATCCATGTTGGAGTCTGTTAAAGCATTTACAATGATGGTGCTATCATTTTTCAATTTCATTTGAGAGTCAACCATAGTGTTAAATTACTAAATTAGGAAATTGCTATTGGATAATATATACTACTTCAAAAGGGTTCCAAGGTACTTGGAACCCTACCCCCACACTGCTTAACCTCAGTCCCATTAGCAACCTCCTTTGAAACACTCAATTGTATCGGTAAGTCAAAAGTTCACAGCACTACTAACAGGAACATACCAACTTCAAATTCAACAGTGGCAGGTGTGGCTGACTGCTTGAAAATGTAAGCATATCCCAAATAGTGTAACTTCTCTTACATTTATTCAGAGCCAAACACAGATCTACTTACTTTACCTATTAAAACACTACCTATTTTTAGCTATTGGATTAATTATACAACCCAATCAAATCAAATATGTACTTTTCTTAAACCAGGTTCACTCCTCCATTTGAACTGCCTTTCATTCTATCAACTGGCACATTCAGCAGCTGCCTTCTCCTGTGTGCTACTGCTCCTTCCTTCAAAATGGTTAGAGTGTGGATTGTGGGTCACAACTATTGTGTTTGGGTCAGAGAGTGTGCTAGAGAGAATGGTATTGGCAGGGACTTGGATATGCCTAATATGGACATTACTAGCCTTGGCCACAGAGGGTTAAAGTTGCAGCACTTGCTGCCTTTGGCTGAGAGCACTGTAGATTGCCAACATCCATACCTCTTAATTGTATAGTGTGGTGGCAATGCCCTATGCTCTCTTGCTGGGGTAGGATTGAAAATAAATTGCAATAAAAAATACATTTAGCCAATTTGTGGCACTTTTCCCTCACACTGCCTTGGTTTACTCCAACATCTGCCAAAGGCAGAAATGGAAATGGTCAGACAAATTCTGTCTACAAATAGACAAAGGCAGGAAATGTTAATAAAAACATTCTGCATTACTTAAAGGGTTCACTGATAGAATATTGATGTTAAAAACATCGATGTTCTAAATATAAAAAAATCTACTGCAAAATTATTGACTCTCATACCTTAACAGGTAAGTACAACAATATTGAATCAAAAATATCTAAGTAAAAAATATAGACGTAATCATTATTGATTTAAAAATATATATAGAATAAAATAATAGACATAAAATATGTTAACTCCATAAAGTACAACAGTAGATAAAATGTTGGATAGCGAAGGGGTAAAAATTACTATTCCCACTCCTGTGACTACAACAGTAGGGAAAGTGCTGGATAGCGGTGGGGCAAAGATTACTATTTTCACTCCAGTGAGAGCAATAGTACGGAAAGTATTTCATAGTGGAGGGATACAAATTATTATTCCCACTCTAGTGAGTGCAACATTAGGGAAAGTGTTGGATAGCAGAGAAACAAAAAATAATAATAACATTTGAACAATTGAAAAAAATAAAAAAATCATAAAAATAAACATTATTTTTAAAAAATACGATTACATATATTAAACATATAAAAAGAACACGTAATATAATATTAATTACATTTAACAAAAAGCTACAAATATTATATAAAATGAATTAATAAATACACTTATAAGCAATAAATATTCAAAATGAGCAAATATTAGCAAACAAAAACATTATTTACAACATAAATGTCTTTATTTTGTTTCCTACCCTATAACACCACACCAATAAAAAAAACTTCAAATTGTATATTTAGATTTATTTCCATAAGTACCATAATTAATAATAAATTAAAAAAATATAAACAATATAAATAATAAGCAGTCATTGAGTACACATGCTTTAACACCATAATATCCACAAAACACACATAAAATGCATTACACAGTTACCCTAATTTATTACTAATTAATGTATTAATTTAAATTAATTACCAGCTAATATTTAATTCATCCATTAAAATTAAAATAATTCCCACCATTCCCAACATTTACATCTATAAACACCACAACACACCCTTAAAATTAGTTACTCAATTACCATAATTAATTGTCCATTAAATAATTAAAAATAATTAACAACACATTATTGATTAACTCATAATACATGACTTTACACATTTAAGACTAAAACATCTCAATATTATTAAATAAAGAAAATCAATACATTTAATATAATTAAATTACTTCCCATCCTATTCCCCTATAAACCCACAACCCGCTAAGGAACTAAAAACGCAAACTTCAAATAAAAAGAAATGAATAACTACTAAAAATAATCGTGACATTTAAAATAATTAAATTACTTCTCACCCTATTCTCCCATAAACCCACAACCCACTACAGAACAAAAAAGGCAAAATTCAAATAAAACAAATTAATAATTACAAAAAATATTCAATTCATTTTATATAATTGAATTGCTTCCCACCCTATTCCCCTATGAACCCGCAACCTGCTACTGAACTAAAAAAGCAAAATTCAACGATTTTTTTTTAATATCTTCTAAAATATTAACAATGAAAATACAAACAATTCTATACAAAAAATACATAACATACATATAAAATATATATTAAAAAACAACATTAATAAAAAATCGATATGTTTAACACCTATATTTTTGCAAATTACATGAAACACTTTGATATTTTTACCATCGATATTCTTGACCACGAGAACTTGTCTGTCTGTCGATATTCCTAACCCACGATATTCATGACTCGATATTTGTGCAAATCAATATTTTTGACTCAATATTATGTTGCTGCACCTACTTAGAGACCCCAACATGGGCTTCATCTACAACAACAACCTGCACTTTGACATGGAGCATATACATTGAAGCGATATTGCTTAACAACTTAAAAGACTGCAATCTGTTTTATGTTTAGCTATCATCCACAAACAATAGCCCCAAAGGCTCTTCTAAGAGAGACTCTATTACCAAACAATAAATAATTTTCATCCTAAAACCATTTTTTGGGGACTTGTGACTCCATTGCGGATTTGCAAAGCAAAAGCACAATATGAATGTACAACAGCACATTTAAGTTTTATAATTCTTAGTTTGATTTTATGTATATGACAATGGCTCTGTCAGTAGTTTTATGAGAGTCTAAATGTGTGTATAAGTGGGTACATAAGTCTCTCAGTCGGTCTGTGAGCACATACATCACTTTGTGAGTGTGAATAGGCCATGAGTGTCTCAGTGGGGAACTGAGTGAGTATGTGAGTGGGTGCATTAGACTCCAAGGAGGTCTTTGACTGGATGCATAAGTGTCTCAGTGGGTCTTTGAGAGGGTACATGTTTCTCTGAATGGATATGTGAGTGGGTGAATGAGTTTCTGAGTGGGTCTGTGAGTGGGTGCATGAGTCTCTGAGTGGGTCTGTGAATGGGCACATGAGTCTCTGAGCATTTCTGTGAGTGGGTGGTTATGTCTCTCAGTCGGTCAGAGATTGGATTTGTGAGTGTCTGAGTGGGTCTGTGACTGGGTGCATGAGTCTCTGAGTGTGTCTATGAGTAGGTGCATGACTCTCTGAGTGGGTCAGCTCTAAGTAGGGGTGTGACTGAGTATGTGACTCTGTGTGGGTTGGTGAGTGTATGAATGTTTTTGGAGAAAAAAAATAGGTACGGTTTGCAACTCTGCTGCAATGTTGTGGAGGGACCATGCTGAGTGATGCAATGGGTTTGTCACTTCAACCACATGTAAAAAAAGACATTTTGCCATTTTCAATTTATGGAACGGGTCCTTCACAAAGAGGGATAATGTACCCATGGGATCAAGGTTATCTTACCATGACAACTTCCATATTTTTGAACCATACTTTCCATCCCCAGGACTGTTTGTTGCTTCATAAAATGGCAGCTGGCACTTTTTTTACAGGTTGCATCACCTAATCACATCACTGCTCTTGGCACGAGTTGTCACGAAGCTCCTCGTTGGTGTTGTGAAGGATCTGCGTCCCTAGATGTACAAATTAGGTTTTCTTTTGATGACTCTAAAACTGCTGAATGGATTTACAACAAATTACAAAAAGCCCTTGTTCTGGACCAAGAGCTAGCTTTCTGCCACACTTAGTTTAATTCTGTCCAGCGGTTCGGGCTGTAGTTGTGTTCAAGACCCCTAGGGTATTACCATGGAAAACACACTTTTTTTGACCCCCGCTCTTTTTCTCAGCCCCGCTTGACAGATCACCCCAAAACTTTCCATGGACAACTAGAATCACTGGTGAACATTTTCAGAAAATGTCTTGGGGATTCGTTATACGGCACCAAAGTTATAGGCAAGTCAAAAAACGCTTTTCCTATGAAAACATGATCCTAACTATACCTACGTTTTTAGTCTGCTGATCAAGAAAAGAAGACAAAGTAAGGTGACTTCATCATATTTTACTTTTGCACACAACACTAACGCACACACCCACCAACTGTTTCAGAAAAACATATCTGCCTTCTTTGTAGGATAGTGTTCTAGAAGGGCTGTTTTAGGCAGTAGCCAATATGGCATCTTGTGGATGACAACTCTGAGTCAGGATCAGAGACTGAGACAGCAGATACAGAGACAGCATCTGAGGACACTGTTCCATCCGTTGACTAATCTTCATGCGATTTTGATCATGCTATCCCTTCGCACAGTCAGTCTGTACAGTGCAAAAATTGTAGCAGCTCAGACCAACCCACAGAGTAGGCACTTCGGGTGGCAAGCCCAGGTAGAATGCTTTCTCTGCAGCCACCTAACTTAGTTCATCTCCTAATTTCTGCCATTTACTAGTAGCAACTCTGGATGTTAAGTCGATACGGGTAATTCTTTTGCCAATGGACCACTTCCATCTTTTTTGGGCAAATTATGCAGCAAAGAATATTTTGTGCGGAACAATTTCTGAGGGAGCATGAAGGAACTCTTCGGTATCATGTTAGGGCACACAAGTGGACTCCTACTTCATTACAGGAGTTGAAGACATTTCTGGACCTTAAGTTCAAAATGGAGGTAGTGAATAAACCAACTTTGCTGTCCTACTTGTCTACCCACACCGTTTGGGTAACCCCCATCTTTGCATCCTACATGAGGATAGATATTTTATTGCTTTTGCAGTGCATGCTGCATTTCAATGATCAGTCTGCTGCTTTGCCCTGGAACCATCCAGACCATGACAGATTGTTCAAATTTTTGTATGTCATGGGCCATTTGTCTGCCAGGTTTCCAGAGGTTCATACTCCTATTAAGGATGTAGCCATTGATGAATCCTTGATCCTTTACAAAGGGCAGCTGCTATTCAGACAGTACATTGTGAGCAATAGAGCTTGCGTTGCCATCAAGCTCTACATGCTGGGTGAGAGTTCTACTGGCTATGTGTACTGCTTGAGAGTGTAAACATGGAATGACTCTGCTCTAAACCGTGTAGGTTGCCCTCCCATGCTAGAAGTTACTGGCATTGTTTGGGAGCTTGTCCAGCTTCTCCTTCACAAAGGTAATAACCTTTATGTGGACAATTTCTATACAGGATTAGAGTTGTCCTGTGAGCTGTTCAAAGCTGCCATTGTGGCCTGCGGTACAGTTCGTTGTCATCGTAAAGTATTCCTACAGGTGCTTGTTTCTAAGAAGCTCCAGAAATCACAGAGCACTGCATTGCGTTCCAAACTTTGCTCATTCAAATTCTTGGCGTAATGTGCTCACTACAATTCATGATGACTGCTGCTATCACCAACAGTGATGAATGGGAGAGCAGGCGGAAGGGCTGTTGCAAACACACTGCCGTGGCCGCTCCACAACTATTATGGCAGTAAACAAAAATAGAACACAACAAGGCCACCAAGTGTACACATCAAACTATCTCACGCCCCAAGGACACACCCCCATGCCAACTAAAAATATTCAAATCCCAGGACAACCCACACAACAAACCTGACAGCAATACTCCATTTTGGTGCACCCACATTAATTAAACACAAATTACTTCCCACCCTTTACTCCTATGAACACCACAACACACACCTAAAACTAATTACACAATTACTTTTATAATATTTTAATTCATTTAATTAATATCAATTTACAAAAAATCAATAATAAAAAATAAATGACTTAACACCCTTTATCCATATAAACCCCAAATTGCAATAAAACAAGTATAAATAAATGCATAGCAATGTCAGCAATCCTGTAAGGAAAAAAGAGGGAAGTTAAACAATCAACCAGTAGGAGTAGTGGAAGTATCCATGCCACTATTAGTTTGAATATGAATAACATTTTTAAGTTCTGCAGGATCTTGGAAAGTCCATGTTCGACTTTGGTGAGTAACTTTAACAATGCAGGGGTGAAATAAGCCATATCTGGTGCCACAAGTTCGCAAAGGAGCACGAAGGTTCAAAAATGATTTACTTCTTGACGCAGTGGCATTGGAAACATCTTGAGAGAGAAAAACTCTCTGACCCAACCAAGAAACTCCATGTTTAGATCTAGCTGCGGAGAGGACTGAAAGAAGATCTGTGAATTTCAAGGTAAGAATGATGACTCCTTCTGGTTTAGTTGAGGCAGATGACATGGACCGAGCCTGTGAGCTCTTTGGATACTGAGAGAAGTGGTAGTTGGCAAATCCAGAAGTTTCAGAAGAAAGGAGGTGAAGAACGTCGCAGGATCATCACCTTCCAGAGATACGACAAACCGTATATGCATAGGTTATTTCTTCTATTCCTGTTTTCTAAGTTTTCAGTGTAATGTTGGAGCGTGAGAACCGACTTCTCCAAAGAGGAGTTGCGTTGTGAGTTAACTTGTATCTCTGAAACTTGCTGCTCCACAGATGACACTCTGTTATCCATTGTCGACCATTTCTCCTCAAGAAATTGCATTTTATTATTGGTTTCCTCTACAAACGGGCGCAATGCGCTTATCTCCTCCAAAAGTAACTCCATGGAGATGGGAGATGGTACTTTGTCTGGAGAAGGAGGATCATGTTTCAAGCGCTTAGTTGATGTGGTAGGAGGAGAAGATTTGCTTGAATTTGGCTGCGCTGAGGAAGATAGATTAGAAGCAACTCCTGCCATTAGGTGTGTGGTTGAAGAAGAATCTGTTGCTGAAGAAAATGGAGATGTTGCCGCAGGAACAGTCTTTGAAAGAACAAAAAAAAACTTTGGATTAAACAGTTTGCCCATAGAAGCCTATCAGTTAGTTACCCCTCAATTAGTAGGGTAGCTGAATGTCAATGATCTTATGATGTAGAAGATTACTAATGCAAAAAAGTACCCACTCACAGACAATGAGGAATAACCACTTTGAAGCGAGTGAATGACAGTTGCCTTGACGTATAGCCTTGCAAACAGCCAAAGCGTTGGCCACAATGGGAGTGAGAGCGGACATCACCAACAGAGACACCAAAATGCCTGATAGAAAAAGGACACCTAAGAAATCAAAAAAGCTTCCTTTACCAATATAAGGAATGGTGTCAAAAATTAATGAAGGACTATACAAGTCCTTCAAAAGAAACACTGTTGTCTGCATAAAGAATGCTTCACAAATATTAACGCTGTTTAAATGACAAAAAGCTGACATAGGCAGGCTTGTGATAAAAAGGAGTAAATTATAAAAGTAATAATGTGGAGAAATTCAGAAAGCTCAACAAAATTGGTGCAAACCGCAAGTTAGAAAGAATAGTCTCTCAAGTTCATAGTGATAATGCATTGTTATATTGTAGCTGAGTTCAATAGGACTTTACCTAGCAGCAGATTCCATTCTGTACCAAACTGTCCATATAAAAATAGTCATATGCCAGTAATTGAATGTGTGCAATGTTTCAATAGAAAAAGACCCTGTGTACTTGAAGAGACGTCATTTGAGCGATGCTCCCGCATGAAGGATGCTAATGAGCTCAAGCACGGCGCGGCAACCAAAATGGCAGGTGCTCTGAGGCGACGATGTCCGCGCCAATATGGATATCAAATTGGGCTCATTTTGCAAACAAAGCTGCTCACCGGATGCGCATTATATTCCGGCGCTAGGAGCTGGCGACAAACTGGCATAAATCCGCCGATAGAGGGAATCATGGTCAGAAGACCGCCCCGGTGCAGCGGAGCTCCCGGCTCAGGCAGCCATCACTGTTGGCGCCAAAACCACGCCCCGTGAACTGGGTTTTCTATTCTCACAGACTTGGCTCCAAGTAACATCCTCTCTCACTTTCTTTTTGACTCCCATAAGATCAAAGGATTTCTGCCCTGTTGTCCTAATGTTATGCTCCTGCTTACATATCACTGGCTTCTTTTTAGATTATACCTCACAAATCTATGTGTTCCTCTCGTCTCTCATTAATTTATTGATCTCTTCTTCCATCACATCCATAGTTATTCTAATTTTATTACCTTTCCTCCTTATCCTAGTTCTGGGCTTCCTTCCCACCTTTACTCACCCTTTCCCACTTCTCTTTGATTGCGAATTTACATTTTTCATACTCTTCTCAAACGAGGAATATAGCTCGTATACCCTACATGCTTCTCCAGTTTTAGGCATTGGTTTCTTTGAGATATAGACTGACCGAGTCCCCACACAGGGAGAAAGCAAACTTTGGAGTCTTTACACTCTGGTTCAGGAAGGGCATTAATACTTGCTACTTGCAACTAAGTCCAACTCCTTCAAAAGAGACTGGTCTTTTACTAGTTATAGTGGCTGGACATTTTCCTCTGACTTGTATATATACTTCCACTTCGCCTTTCTGAACTTTTCCTTGTTTGTAGATAAAACCATAGCTTTCAGGCTCCTCCTAAAATGCCTACCAACAAAGTATTTTATTGATTGGTATATTGGGCATTTTGAGACTTCAAACTCTTCATTGGGAGTGTAATGTGGCCCATGCTCTCCCTGTTTTTTCAAATAGACTTCTTCTGTCCCTAGGTTTACCATACTGTCAATTCAATCTTGAGGCAGAACACACCCCCCCCTGAACCTGCAATCCTTTTAGTGGCATACCACTTGCATTATAAGAGCTTAAGTTGTCCCAAAGCTATCTAGATTTGACTAGGGCTCGGCAAGGCTTTGCCAGTAAGATAGGTCTCAATATCCACCTATTCCTGTTGACTGATCACCATATTTCTTGTTCCAGTTCAGATGCCTTAATCCGTGGATACTTTCTATACTCCAATAGGCAAGCCTACATCAATGGATGGGCCAAAATGTTCAAACTTTCAAATTTTGCTCCCAAACCAAGGCCGAACCTTGGAAAGCTGTTCATGCCACTGGTACTGTCATCAGACTACTACTCCCCTGAATGGAGAATACTGGATAGTGCTGGGAGGTCATATTAAGTCTTTTGGTTAGAAGTATTCTATTAAATCCAAGTTTCTTTGCAGCAGGACATGACTAAGTGACGCAGCAACGCAGCAATGCAGAGCCTGAGCCCCTAACTCGGCATTTGAAGACTGGAGCCCGGAGCTCACCACCTCAGAGTGCGCTGGAGGCTGGAGTGCCGAGGGGACGTCCTGAGTCTGATGTGCAAAGCAGGGAGCTCTGAGCCTTGGTGATCGGCTCTCGGCTACCGGATCTCGGGATAGACGTGGTCTCCCGCACCTCAGCACCAGTGGCTCATCAATTTCATCCAGGGATGCCTAGCGGGAGTGAGTGCAGCAGCAGTAGCAGACTGGCTCAAACTGTGGCCCCAGGGTGCCGCAGGAATGGCCCTGTCAGACTGGATGTAGTTTGTGGTCTCCTGGTGTGCCCCCACTTGCACCAGATGCACCAGGTGTGGTCCCAAGCAGCCCCCCCCCACAGAAAGGAACTGACAGGGACCACAGGGGTCAGTCCACAGGCTTCTGGACCACAGGACCTGCAAAGCCATCGGTATAGCCACCTAGCTGCAGCAAGCTGATGTCCACACCTCAATCCAATTAAGACCCTAAAAAGGTACTGTAGCGCTGAGCTGGTGGGCGAGTGCACCGAGGGGCATAGGACAGTGTGGGATTATTTATGGGTCTCTCCAGAGAGTCTCACCTCTCAATTCCCCAACTGGAGAAGGAGCGCAAATCATAGTATTCCAGTGGGAGCCCAGTGAGAGCCCACAGGACGGTAACCCTCACCGCCAGCGGCTCACACCATAGACTGTGCATTTAGCATATAGCTAACAATAGCTATTAGTACAATCACTCTAAAAAATTATGAGGTCAAGGAGAGTCAATTAGGAATCAGAAAAATCAGTGGGGAAGGTCACATGCCACCTCTGGACGGCACCCCAGTAAAGGATGAAAATTCTTTATTAAATGTCGCTTGGGCAAGTTTATCACTGCAGGGATCCGAGAAATTTCCTTATGACCTGCTAACCTCACACTCACATACCGTGCATTCTTCCACCTCAATCACCATACCAAGTTATGACTCCCGGTCTAAATCTAACCCGAGCAACTCATGCTCTTCACTAAACTCCTTCCATGCTCATAACGAGCTCAGCTCGTCATGAGGCACAGCGGAGCTGCACTCATGACGAGCTGAGCTCGTCATGAACAATGGGAAATCTGGGATCCCAGCACCGGGGGGAAAACCCTTAGCAGCCATGGTGTTAAACTACAAACTAATACAGATGACTCAGTAGGGAGCATAATATCTCCCAGCCCCCAAGCTGCACAATTGACTAGGTCCCCACCCAGGCAAAATCAAATTGCTGACCCCAACAACTTCTTCAAACTCATCCAATCAGTATATTCATAAGGACCCTGCCCTCCTCACTCATCTAGACTTATCCTTTTTTAAGACTGACGTTAACAAGACTCCAGAACCCCCAGAAGGACGTCACTCAGCCAAACCAAATGTACTTTGAACACAACTTCTGCCAACTCTTCAATCTACGGTATCAGCGTTAAACTACCACTTGAATAATCTACAGGTTGACCTATTAAATGCACTTGCTGTGTATACTGCTGGAATAGATAAAACATTAGAAGCCCTCAACATGCTGATCATGAAAGCATAATCCAAAGTTAAATTAATGCAAGCAGTATGTTGTTGTTCTCCAATAATAGACCGTCTGTCTTCACTTCCTCAAGTTCTTGCAACAGTGCTAACTGAAGTCAAGAAATTACCTTTATCAAGGCAGACACGCATTCCGCAACAGGATCCCCTCTCAACAGAATCAACTGAACTGGTGGCTCAGAAGGAGCACAACATGAAGCAAGGATCCATTTGCTGTAACGTTACCCCTGTCACTCAACGTCAGCCACGCAAACAGCTACCCCAGCTGCCACATTTACACTCGATAACCGGAGTGTCACAACGAAGAGCAGCCCCGACCATCAAAGTAATCAAGCTAACATGGATCCGAAGGTACTTGGGCCAGACCAGCCGACGGTGCAAACACAAACTTTTTCATCAGGCAATGGGGTTACAGCATGTACCAAACTAGACAACTGCATAACAAATAACTCACCGCAAGCACACAGGCTGAGCAAACGAGAAAAAAAGACTTCAGAAAAAATGCAATAGAAACTCAAAATAGAATTGGTAACTATTTCACCAGGTTTGATAAGCACATCCAGTATTATCAGTAGTTTGTCTCTGGTTCATCATCCATCTCCAAACCAAAAACCTGCCCTAGCAAGTAACCTATCATCAGCAATACATTCCCATATTGAGCCAAGTCAACCACCAAAGCTCAATCCGCAAGCACCATCATGGAACGTTCAACCCCACTCTAATGTGGAGTGCGAATCAGATATGGAGAAAGCTTCCATGACGAACACCCTAGCAGCAAGCACAGACATTCTAACACCCCCTTGACATCAGTAAGCAAGACCAGACCAGTAATGAGAAGGGTGGTTACAGAGCATCTCATAGGCACGCCAAATAAAGGATATGAAGAAAGACTTTCTATAACACTAATTAAGAAACCCATCTCAGCGAATGTGTGCAAAACATTCTCTAACAAATCGCCCACAATCCCCCATAGTGAACCCTTAGTCCTTCAGCAATGACTATCTACAGTTCAACAGAGAATTGATCACACACCAAAAAAGACCATGTCCCCCATCACTGTTACAGACCATAACTTGGCTACAGAGAGCTCTCATACCAAATTGTTGCTAAATCCGTAGTATACCTCTCACAGCTCCCCCAGTATCGTAATCTGAGGAAAAATCCTCAGAATTTTAAAATCAATTCCAGAACTATGCAACCTGGAATCCAATGAAATAATTTCAATTGAAATTTAAACCCAGAAACAGCAATCAAACAACTGAAATAACACTAATTACATTAGCATTCGAGGCAACAAAGGAACTGGTTCAATCAAAGGCAGATCAATTTAACAGCTTGGGCATCACATTAATACCCCCAGTGACCTACGGTATCCATCAATACTTGAAAATCCCCCGGCCCTTCCCAGTCATCAGGAAATCCACCCTATTCAGTACTAAAATCATCTCGAAGCCGCACTCTCGATATAAATGATGATCCAGCAACAGAGCATCAAGCCACCTCAAGGGCCGACTGGACCTTGCTGCCAGCAGCCCTATCCAGGGGTTCGAACAAATGAAACAGCACCCGTCTTGGTCTAACAATATACTCTTGGAACATCAATTGCTTGATCATGAAATCTCAATCCATCGATATGCTTGAATTTATGAAAAAAAACATCATATTTCTCCAGGAAACATTGTTGATGACAAGCATCCCAAATAAAGGCTACCTGGAATTTAAGTCTCCCGCCTCAAGACTGCACAAGTATGACAGACTTCGGGTTAGGCTTTCGGTTTATGCAGCCTGTAAACTAAACATATACATCAAACTGCTAGAATTTGAAGAAGACTGGATTATCAGCATCAGAGTCAGAATCCTTTTACCGACCAGTCAGTTGCTCTTGCTCAATGTATAGATTTCTCCATACGCCAAAGAGAAAAAGGCTAAATTGTATTGTCTGTCCCAGATTGTATGAAATTTAATAAGTGAACATGGAATCCAACTCTGTTTAATCTCAGGTGACTTCAACACAAACCTCTTTCAAAACACTACAGAGAAGTATAACGATATACACCCAGCGATCCCATTACACCTAGCAGCCGAATTGAAACCTGTGGGTAATTGGCCGAGCAAATTGGGAGAATATACAGTTCTAAAATGTAACTGCGTGGGTTACACTATATGGAACATTTGTTTTCCCATGGATACTCCACCATCTGGGACCAGAACAAACGGTCACACCCATTCATTTTTGGACTTCATGCTAAGCAACAATGAAATGCTTCCCCTGATAGAGAAATATTTCATTGCATCACTGGGAGAGAGTGATCACCGTCCTCAAATAATCAGTTTATCCCTCAATGTCACCCGTCACTCTGAAATCAGTCAAACAACAAACATAATTCACACAGAGAATCTCAAAATGCTAAAATGGTCAGATTGCTCTATCCCTGCAATAATGACAAAAAAGCAGAGCTCTCCTAGGAGCAAGGACAGAGTTTGACACTGAACTAAAAGAAGCATGGGAGTTTCTCTCAAAACAACTGCTCTGTAAATTTCTGTCAATTTCACGAAAACTGACAACCAGCAACCAATTACTTATCTCTGCAGAGCCCAAGAAATTAAAAACTCTAAGTAACCGAGACAGGAAGAGTCCGGGAGATGCTCAGTTATTTAAAATTTACAAAAAATATCAAAAAGCATTTAGCAAAGCAATTCACTGATATAAACAAAAAACTGATAACGAGTTTTGGCTGAAATTAGTAAATTGCAGCAAAAACCCCAATCCAAAGTTATTTTGGTTGCTTCTGAACAAGAGGACACTGGGCTCTAGAGGGCAAAGCAGTGCAAACATCAGCGAAGCCAAATGGGTACTCTTTTTAACATACCACTTTAAAGAATCTAAAAATGGAAAGGACCAATTGGGCATCTTCATACCATCTGAATCTTCTCAGGCCCTATTGGAAACAATGAGTGCTGGTAGGCAAGCCCTGCAAAATGAACCAGATGCTCACGCTCAAGTTACCAACACTATCGATATTGCGAACAAACAAGAAGACCTCCTGTCCAAGGTTTCAAAGGCTCCTGAAGTTCTGAGATCAAAAATAGCACGCATCATAAGTAATGTCTGGTCAGACGGGGTTTCCAGGCCTAACAGTCTTCCCCAGGCCCTGTATAAAGCAGATTCTAAGTTGTGGTCTGAAAATCTAGCGCCTTTATTCTCTTACTGCTGGCTCAACTGTCACATACCAGAGTTGTGGAAGGGAGCCATTATCCACCCCATCTATAAAGGAGGTTGGAGAGTCGATGCCAAAAATTGTAGGATGATAGCTCTCCTCGACGTTGAATCCAAACATTAAGCCAGTCTGTTACTTGAAGAGCTGTTGTCCTGGGGACATAAAAACAATTGTCTACCTTTTAATGTGACCGGATTTGTGGCCACATCAGGAACTACTAGTAATCTTCTCACTTTATCTGTATTGATGGAGAAAGCAACAGTTCTAAGAATGCCACTCCACTGTTGCTTCTTTGACTTTAAAGCGGCCTTCGAACTGGTGCCCAGGGCTCTGCTGTGGCATAAACTGCAGAAATTGGGACGCCTTCCTGCCCTCTTGAAGGCAATACTCCAACTCCACTTGGCAAGTTGGCAGAGGGATCACACGCCTCAAGAAAAATACAAACCTCCTGTGGCATCAAACAAAGATGTGTGCTGGCTCCCCTCCTTTTAACCTTTTTATTTCTGATTTATTACAGTTACTGGACAATGTCAACTCCCACTCTCCCCAATTAGGAGGATCCTGCATAAGTAATTTGCTATATGCAGATTACATTGTTTTACTCAGCCACACAAGGGTCAATCTACAGAGGCTTCTTGACCAGCTGCTTCCCACACAAGTAACGACCTGGAATTAAATCTATCGAAAAAACAGACAATTTATTTGGGGAAATGGAAGCAGCCCAGTGGAGGGTGGCGTTTTAATGACAATATTATAGAAACTATGACATCCTATAAATATTTGGAGGTCTATATGGACTCAAAGGGAACTTTCTCAAAACAGAAGGAAGTGGATGAGGAAAAAGCCCAGTCAATCGGGGCAGCATTAACAAAGCTTGCAAGGTAACTACTTGGATCTAGCCTAACTCTGCTTTTATTTAACAGTTATGACAGCTAAGATTATAAATGTTCTATCATATGCCCAAGAGATAACGCTGGGGAGCAATTTCAAAATGGTGAACAAAATAATAACAAGAACTCCTCATCCCCAGCCTAGATAAGACTTGAGTTTGGCCAATTAGATCATCGAGGGGTTGGGGTTGGCATTTTCATCAAGTTGTGTAACAGACTGCGTAATTCGCTGGAAGGAAGTCTGGAGGATAGACTATGGCAAGAAATATCAGCCAGCCAAGTTGGACAAAAACGTCAACGCTGCCGAAAACACTCCCTGCAATTACTTGACATAAAATAATACTGGTGAACTAACCCACCTCAGCAGGCACTAAAAATATCCATAAAAAAAAGAGTCCAACTCTGGTCTTTTCATTCGAATTGGGCACAATTGACACCCAAAAAATGCCTCAGCAGTTCTTTAGGAGTTTGAGCCCAGAGCAGAGGGACACTATTTATCAAGCACCTACGCATTTCCATTGAAACAAAGGTTCTTGGCACTGAGGATGGGTGATTGGCTTTTTTTACAACATCTACCGCATTGGTGCCACCCTAGTGCCAACACCGAGTGCTGGGGGTGTGGATGCCACTCAGAATCGAATGGGCATATGGTTTGTGTCTGTCCCACCCTACTCAATAACAGAAGGATTCTGCTGTGAGCAAATGGAAAAAACTCGGTGTCTGATCATGTCGACAAGCCATCATAGCATCTATGAATCCAGAAAATACGATGCTTAACATACGGTTCACCAAATTTGTTACAAGAGCAGTCAAAAAATTTAGCGCACCAGGACAGCAAGTTACCCTGCTCCAGCCTATACATTCCTGATGATACCCAAGACTACAGTGAACTTTCGAACCTCTAGAGACAATCTCCAAGTTTGCCTCCGTTTTCATTCTCTTTCTTCCTTTTTTGTTTGTCTAAGGCGGTCGGTCTGTTTTAACAATGATGTTTTAGTCCCTGCTGGCCCACTCTCGTAATTAGATAAATTATGAAGCAGGAAAATTGTGCAACTTTAATATCCGGGACGCTATGCCTCAGTGAAAATCAGAATCATCATAGCTTTTTATAATTTTAAAACCCTTGTTATATATATTAAGTATTTTCTAATAGCAATGGTTTTAAAAATTCAAACAGTGAATAGAATTCAGATAATAATAAATCCCTTGAGAGTCACTTGGGGGAAGATTCTCTGAGATGCCTCTAATATGATCCCTAATACCTCTCATGTTGTCCAACCTATCAGTTGTCCAACTTCTAGCTTCCCCACTGTGACCAAACAACAAGGGTTCTAAAAATGTGTGCACCTTCACTCACCTCCTCCCTTCAATCTCAATTTGTAGGTTACAATCACAGTCATTTTGTTCCTCTGCTCCGCTGCTACTGCCACCACCAGATTTGTCTTTGATTAATACATTACTGTGAGTGTCCAGCACACTACCCAGACAGAAGGACCTCTGCCCTGTGGAGTGTTCGACTCACCTCAGCTCCCGGAGGCAAGCAAACACATTGGCAGGCCGGTCAATCAAGTGGGATGAGCTCTCCAAATGCCTTCCACTGTTATGTACCCCCAGACTTCTCCATACACTGCTCTACATGTGATGAACCACCTCTAAAGAAGGGGTAAGAGTAGCAAGAATCCATGGTCAAACACCATCCAACAAGCTGGCAGGAACAGCAACTGGCTTGCAGGTATGGTGGTGTACAATATTAGATAAGTGATGAGGAGTTGATGCAGCAGAAGGGAGGAGTGTAGTCTGGAGAGAGTCAAAACCAATGGCACCGTGGATGGAGTGCACAATGCCTTCCAATCCGTATTAGGAAGAACCAATCAGCATTATACAAATTCAAAGAATCTTTCCAAAATAAACAAAGGCACCAAAAACAAAAAATAGAACACTCAGTGAACCAAATCAAACCTAAATTAAGTAATCTAACCAGGGAAATATACGAAATGTTACAATTTAACATCAGATTGTTTTGTAAATAGCAAAGGAGGCATAATTAGTAACAACTAATGACTGGAAATAACATCTACATCTCTATCATAAACCATCTACCAATAAACCTACAACTAAAATACGGCAGTAAACAACACCAGCATAATGTAAGCAATTTAAAATAAATATTTGAATACTTATTGTTACAAATCAGTCTATGGTAAAAATATTTTAATAAAGTACTCAATGAGATTAATAATTATAATATATCTCAATAATTAATTTAAAGTACTAAGAAGAAAACAAAATAATTCCATATGAAAAATATACAGTGCTTTTCACATATTAAAACACAAACATATAATTGGTTTACTGGAGCCCTTCACTGGCCGAACACTGAGAGTTAGACTTCCAACGTTCTACTCAGAACCCACAGAGATCAGCTGCGGAGTGCCTCAGGGATTCTCCCTGAGCCCCACCCTCTTCAACATCTACATGGCCCTGCTTGCAGCCATCGACAGAAGCCACAGATTCAACATTGTCTCCTAGGCCGACAACACCCAGCTGATTCTCTCCCTCACAGACTAACCCAAAGCTGCCAAGAGCAGCTTCCACAATGGGATAAAGGAAGTTGTAGCCTGGATGAAGAACAGCTGCCTCAAGCTCAACTCAGACAATGTTGAAGTCCTCATCCTGGGCTCCTCCCCTCCACCTGGGGTGACTCCTGGTTTCCTGCAGTGGTCCAAACCCACAAACACCCATGGACTACATACTAAACCTCAGCATCATCCGGGACTTTGCGCTCTCAATGAACAGCCAGAGCAACACTGTCCCTACCTCTTCCTTCTACATGCACCCCCTGCTTCGGAAGATCTTCAAGTGGATCCCCATTGAGTCCAGAAAAACTGTCACCCATGCACTGGTCAGCAGCAGACTCGACTTCGGCATTGCACTTTATGCTGTCATCACCCAAACACTTCTAAATGAACTGCAGAACATCCAGATTGCCTCAGTCAGGCTCATTCTGAAAATCCCCCACCACAGACACATCATTGGTCACCTGAGAGAACTTTTCTGGGTACCTAAGAACAAAAGAATTACCTTCAAGCTCCTCATGCACACCTACAAAGCCCTCCACAACACCTTACCTGCATAACTCAACCACCACCTCACCTTTTACACTCCCAACAGACATCTCTGCTCTGCCCAACTGGGCCTGGCAACTATCTCATGGATCTGCAAGACTACGGCTGGAAGAAAATCCTTCTCCTACCTTGCTGCGAAGACCTGAATCTCCCTGCCTCTACATCTCAGGCAATCACAGTCACTGCCTCAAATCAGGAAGGACCTCAAGATCTGGCTCTTTGTCTAAATCAAAACCCCACACCGCCTCTCAACGCCTTGAGGCCCTATCGGGTGAGTAGTCATGCTTTACAAGAAGCCTGATTGATTGATTGAAATTAAACACTGCATTTCAATGCAGCAAAAGCAAAAAAAATATGTGTATTATAATATAATTAAAGCACTTCGACTTTCAATACTGTGAAAAATAACATAACCACCCTCACAAAATATGTATCCAAAATATGATAGAAAGGGGTGTTGCCAGGCAAGATAGCTGGGTGGACGTAAACCACTCCAGCTCCTGAACCTAGCACCTCTCGGAAACGCATTACCCTGAAGATAGCAGTTCCAAAGTTACAGGATAAGCCCAGGAGAGTCGCGGGAGAAAGGTTAACGGCTGTATCCAAGATGAAACCATTGCGATCCCAGCAATACGGGCCGTAGAGCTTGTGGCCTTGAGACACCTAAGGCGACAAGATGGCAATGGCAACGGCACCGGTGGGAGGCCCGAAGTGTGTATGAGCCCCATCTGGCATCCGCGGCACCCCGGAAGACAGCAGAGTCTCTGATGAACTCCCAGTAAGCATAAAACAACGGGAGGAACAAGCTCGATGGGTAATGCCTCCTTGCGACGCTGCACTTGCATAATTGTGGAGATGCCCGGGGCACCCTCGTGATGGTGTGCAAAGGAAGTGCCTGCTCAGACTCTTGAAGTAGCGGAGTAAAGGGGGATCAGTGGGAACAACTGAGCGCGGTGCAGGGGAGGCCCGGGAAGACCTCCCTTGCAGATTGCCATGAGGCTGAAGGGGCCAAGAACTTTGATGGGGATGAGAATAGTGGCCTGACTCTAACATGGCGCCCGCAGGGAGAGAACCTGGAAGAATTGGGGCCACAGATCATTGAGATATAAGAGCAGAGAATGAATATGGGCTAGTGGAAACACCCTGGTCCCTCACTCTCAACAGCAGGAACGCGGCCTACAGAGAATGAGCTACATAGAGCGACATTCCATGCCTGACTTTATGATGGCTGCCCTAGACAACAAGTAATACAATGTGCTGCTGAGTCGGCCTCTACACACCAGATAGAAACCACTACATGCCTCATCCCTGCAAATCAGCCACGTGCCGGAGGGGGAGTACCTTTCCCCAACTAATAGATCTTGCTGAGCTGCACATATGCCACCAAAAAGGTGACAAATAAGCTCTCCACATACTTCACTGCAACAGAGAAAAGGCAGGTGCAGGATGAAGGGAAACACCCTAGTACAATGGTGCTCACCAGAGAGAACCTGATGGCTTCCCTCATGCACTTCAAATCTGAAATATGCGTGGAATTCACTCAAGATCCGCGGTCTTCCATAGAACAATTGAAGTCAGACCTCTCTGGACACATGTTAGCCATTCAACACAATGTGTACGCTGTGGGCTCCGGGGTCCTAGAGATGGAACACCACTCACAGGAGCTGGACGCTCACACTAGCAGGCTTCAGGAAAAGCAACGAGAGCTTCAGCTTCAACAGGCGCTCCTAAAGGCAGAAGACCTAGAAAACAGACCTTGGAGGGAGAACATCTGCATAAGAGACCTGCAGAAGGGTGCAGAGGGACCGGATCTGGAGGCCTTTGTGGAAGGGCTCTTTGCAGAGATTCTAAAGCCCCGTCAGCTGAAGATTAAGATTGACAGAGTTCATTGAGAAGGAAACCAACAGATGGGCAACCGTTGATGCCCAAGAGATATCCTTGTTAAGCTACACTTGTTTAAAAGCGGCAAGGTAAAGGGAAGAAATTTCCTTTCAAGGGTACGGATGTCTGCTGTTCCATGACCTGGCAACCTCTACGTTGACACCCAGGCAGCATCCTAGGCCGATCACAAATAAACTCTATGAGGACAATATACGCTATAGATTGACATTCCCATTTGGCCTCGCCTTTGAACTTAACAACAAACCGCAACATGTCTCAGGGCTAGAGGAGGGTCTTAGCCTTTTTGGCTTCTGTATACCAGAGGATGAAAGCAGTCAAGGTCCTCTGAAAGGCTCAGAAGCGACATTGAGTTCGAGACAACAATGGCGTACTATCACAAAAGGGAAGCCCAATGCAAAATGACATCATGGGAAAGTCAACACAGTAATATTTGAAGAGAGACCGCAGGTCACACTGGGAGATAGTGATATGAAAAGCCACAAGATTGACACAGTCCGAAGGCTGAGGAAAGAAATATTAGCACCTTTGTCAGGCATGACTGATTGCACTTGACCAACCTATCAAAGCTCTCTTTCTAACTCAAACTCTATTTGGAAAGCATCCACCGGGTGAGGTTCTGGGCGTGGCACGAGTCTTCCATTAACATACTTTATTCCTTCCACAATGAGTTGGCTGGTGGCCCAATGGCTACCCAGCATGGGGTTGTTGGGGACTTATTTTTTTCTGTAAAAATGGGGGCCGGGGAGTACCTGGTGATGGGTTTGAGGGATAGAAAGGCACTCTCTACAGAGGAATCTTGCAGGATCATTTTTCTCTGTGGGAATGGGGTAAATACAGGCTACAACTAGGGGACGACAAGAGGAGATAACAGGCCAGCAGGAGAAGACATGGCAGGGATAACATACACTAATCTACAATATGGTTTCAATAGCCTCATGGAATGTGAAGGGTCTGAATTCACCTCTTAAAAGGCAAAAAATCTTGAAATACATTACTGACCACCAGTTCGAAGTGGTTGCCCTGCCTGAAACTCATCTAAAAAAAACAAAGAACAACGACCCACAAAGGCTATCCCTTAATTTATAGATCTTCGCTAACTCGAAACAGAAGGGAGTCGCTCTGCTGTTTCGCAGCTCTGCAAAAATTCAAACTGAGGCTATTAAGACAGATTGGGAATGCAGAATAGTAATGGTAAAGGGTGAACTAAGGGGCAACATTTGTATGTTTATATCTACATGCATCCCCAATACAGGACAAACAGGGTTCTTGAGTTTGCAGAGGGGCAAACGATACTTATGGGCGATTTTAATCTGACATGACAGGTTGAGATGGATAGCACACATGCTCAGAGAGCGGCTGCAAGCATCTTCTCTAAGAGAACCAAGCAGAAAATACATGCTCTAGGTCACTGGACTAGACCACATCTTTATAAGCCAATCACTCCTAGGCTCTCTAGCCACGGCAAAGATACTCTCAATCACAATTTCAGATTATAGTTTGGTTACTATTAGCTTGTCTTGGGGACACAATGGAGCAAACAAGCACAGATGGTACTTCACAATCTCAGTGACCAAAGACGGACTTCTTGTGGGCGAGCTGAGGAGAACGATCTCAGAATACTTTGAGATAAATCAACATCAGGTCACTTCACCCCAGATAACTGGGAAGCATTCAAGGAAGTCTTTTGAGGCAAATGTATTGAACTGAACTCTATATCAAACAAACGGAGAGCTGAGGAATGATTAGCCCTAGAGAAGGAATTGCAGAAAGTTGAAAGGGGCCTGTTGGACTTGGCCCTTTTGGCAGGTTCACCCCTGAACTTTTTGCCTTTTAATATGACATGATGTTAGTTGTTTTTAGCCTCTGCGCACTTGAACACTGTGTCCCAGTGTAATGTGCGTGAGCAATCTGAGTACGTGTGGTGAGATTGGCATGCCCTCCTTTAGGATTGCATGGGGGATGAGGGTCAAATTTGGTATGTGCGAACTCGTGAGATTAAATGCTGCGTGACGGTGTGCGCAGATTTAATGTCCGATTATTTGCCATCCGATTTCAAAGATTCTGCTTATGCATAGGATTGCCTAGAATGGGTTAAGGAATCAGTTCGACTAGATCAGAAGAGTCCCTATGTTACAGCACATGTTTTGGGTTCTACAGATTCGTTTCTGGTTGATACAGGTGCTACTCGTAGCGCCTTATCTAAACACTTGGTTCCAAGGGCTCCCCTGTCTGGCTTAATTATTATATCGATAGTTTTCGATGGAACACCTTCCCTTAGCCCACTGTCACAACCACTTGCATTCCATGTTGATAAATTTACTGCTCCATGTCCGTTTTTGCTTTCTCCAAACACACCAGACAATATTGTGGGTCTTGATATGCCTAAATATTTCAGGGCTACGATACGATGTTCTCCGAAGAAGTACGTGTCATTTTGAATGATAACTACCCCGTGATTGAGAGATCCTGTATTGTTGAAGAGGACATTGCATTAGCTTCACTCCCTAGCACTTTGTTGGCTACTTCAGATATCGATGTAGGGCAAGTGGTTATTCCGCCAGTACATATCAGTGTCAAGGAGGGCGCTTCACTGCCACGATTGCCTCAATATAAAATTTCTCAAGAAGGCGAAGAAGCACTAATACGCATTGTCCATGATTTGATTAAGGTGGGGGTTGTGGAAGAAGTTCCTTATAATGTTTTCAACAGTCCTTTTCTTTCCATTTTTGAAAAAAGACACTGATACTAGGATTTACAGATTTATTATTGATTTACGAGAAGTCAACAAGATTGTAGTACCGCAGTACCCTCTGGTTTCTGACATAACAACACTGCTTACCTTAGTTCCTCCAACAGCAACTACATTTTCTGTAATAGATCTGAATAATGCTTTCTTCTCGATTCCTATTCATCCTGACAGCCGATACTTGTTCGGTTTCACTTTGAATAATAGATTGTATAGATTTTCTAGAATTCCTCAAGGGTACACTGAGAGTCCGAGCATTTACAGTCAAGCACTGACACAACAACTTGATTCTTTTACTTTGCCTGAAGAAGTGGCTCTCATACAATATGTCGATGACATCTTGTTGGCAGTTGATACGCCTGAGCAGTGTGAAAATTGTACTTTGTCTCTAATTTCTTTTCTTGCTACACACCACCATAAAGTGTCACAGAAGAAATTGCAATATTGTAGACCGAAGGTTACCTACTTAGGTCACCTTCTGTCTAAGGAGGGGCATCCACTTACACAAGATCGCATTCAAGCAATTTTAGACACACCAGTGCCTTCTACTCAGAAAGATGTTTGTGCATTCATTGGTTTGACCTCGTTCTGCAGGCAATGGATATTAGGTTTCTCACACATTGTGAAATCTTTGCTAGCACTTTTGACTAAAGACACTCCAATGCCCCTTCCATGGACAGATGAATGCCAGGATGCTTTTTGTCAATTACAACAAGCTCTTTGTTCTGCACTGTGTTAGGCACTCCAGATTACACAAAGGCTTTTACACTCAATGTACATGACAAAGATGGGTGTGCATTGTCAGTTTTAGTATAGACACACAGTGACAAGCAGCGTCCCTGTGTATATTCTTCAGCGGTTCTTGACCCTTTTGCTTGTGCATTGCCTGGGTGCTTCCGCTCAGTTGCAGCAACAGCTGTGTCCATACGTCAGAGTGAAGGGATAGTTTTGTCACATAAACTATTGGTGCTAGTACCCCATGCGGTCAATGCCCTTTTGAATCAGACCAAATCCCAACAATTAACTAGCGCTCGCTTGACAGGATATGAATTGACATTTTTGGCCCCTCACATTACACTGAAGAGGTGTACGACATTGAACCCAGCTACTTTGTTGCCATATCCAGCGGCTCTGACTCAGTCACAGGAGTCTCACAATTGTATATTCCTTACTAAGGAACATTCAAAGGGTCGCGTCGATTTGCAAGATATCCCCCTTGTAGATGTAGATGGGGAACTGTGGGTTGAGGGGTCCTGTTTGAAGTTACCAGATGACACAACTTCAGCAACATATGCAATTATGAGACTTGAGACTGTAGTGGAGACAGCTCGTATGCCACAAAAGTCGGCTCAAGCAGCTGAGGTAATAGCTTTGACACAAGCGTGTGAACTTAGCACTGATTTGTGTGTGAACATCTATACAGATAGCCGCTATGCTTTTGGAGTGGCCCATGATTTTCGCCTAATCTGGAAGGAAAGATGCTTTCTTACATCCCACGGGATGCAGATAATGCACGGAGAATTAGTGCATATTTTTTTGACTTCATTGACTTTTGCAAACGGATTGCATCCAACTTGAATGTTGCAATACCTTGAAGTATGTTCTAGTGGTGGTATGTGCCTTCAGTAAATGGATAGTGGCGT
Organism: Lissotriton vulgaris; assembly: GCF_964263255.1. Lineage (NCBI taxonomy): Eukaryota > Metazoa > Chordata > Amphibia > Caudata > Salamandridae > Lissotriton > Lissotriton vulgaris. The sequence continues at coordinate 495,669,540 of NC_141687.1, forward strand.
ATACTACAAAGGTTAATACAGCTCTTCCTACAGAAAAGGTGTTCTTAAAAGAGTTTTTCAATAGATATGGTATTTGCAAACTTTTATGGAGTGAAACAGACATCATTTTATTGGGCATGTTGTTTAGCATGTCCTGAACGGATTAGGGATCAAACAGAAATTCCGTGCAGTTTTCCACCCACAATCAGCAGGATTAGTGGAGAGGTATAATGCTACCTTGAAATTGAAGTTAACGAAAATACCTGCTTCCATGTCCTTGAAATGGCCTGATGCACTTCCCCTGGCATTGTTGTCCATAAGAACAGTGCCACATTCATAATCTGATAATTAAACAACAGGGGGTGGTGATGGACAGAGTTAGGGACTCACGTCTGAGTATACCCTTCCACGCTTATGGTGGTCCCCGGTAGCTTGTTTCCTTCCCAGTGAAAGAATTGGCTTGGTAGTTTGGTTTGCCCTGTTCCCATGATACACTGGGCCAGGGACAGACTAATTTGCATATAGCCATGTTCTGAGCTGGGATGGTGCAGTGAGCTAAAAAAACGGTGTTGGATTAAGCCCTGATCTCTTGACTGGGTGAGAGTATTCTGCTTAATTCAGAAACTCTGTCCATCACCACCCCCTGTTGTTTAAACATTCATAATCTGGGCTTACACCATATAAAATGGTATTTGGAAGACTGATGACTTTTGGGGAGTTCCTAAGCCACACTCCGTATATGATGTACCATGTGTTCTGATGAATGAATATTTGGCACAGTTGACTCATAGTTTGATCTCTATTCATCAACAGGTTCTAGAAGCTCTTCCTGACAGATCTACAGGTGAGACCCACGAACTCTGATCTGGAGACTATGTGATGGTCAAGGCCTTTGAGAGATCAAACAGCTTGGAACCGAGGTGGCGAGGACTGGACCAGGTGCTTCTAGCAACGAGGACAGCGGTTCGAGTGATGAACATAAAGAATTGGGTCCATAGCACTCACTGCGAGCAAGTGTTGGCCTGTCTTGGTGGAACCTACTGTGTTGACCGATCATCAAGAGATGCTGGAACTGGAGAAGGGCCACGCTATTTCACCTGACGAATCTGATGGAGTCTTCCCGGACCACACTATCCCTGGAGTATCTGAGCTGCAGCCCTGGGTTGGTGAAATGGAGCGCCGATGTGGCAAGGGGGGGGATCAGTCCTGCGTAGTGACACCCGTCTTGACCCTTGGTGAAGAAATCAACGGCTGCCCAGGTCTTTAGAGCTCCAACGATTGCCTTCAACAACGAACAAATTTTGTCTGCAGAGAGATCAACTGTTGCTGTTGCCAAAAATGCATACCAAAAAAATCATTTGTGCTGTAGGGTTTGTTGTTGCTATGGTAGCTATAGCAGTAATAACTTGGTTTGTAGAGAAATTACTGATTGCCACTACTCATATACCAGTTGAGCATCATTACAATACGCTTCTCTACCATGAGCAGAAGCATCGACAATCCTACCTGAACAACACGTTCATTCAGATGCTGCATCACACCCATAATGCCACGAATACTACCGGCTGTTGGGTGTATGGGATAATACCTGCTCACCAGAAGAACGGCGGAATACCTTTTATTCCTCTTCCTTTCTCGCACAATGGTTCTTGTCAAGCTTGGTTTGCGCTTTTGATTGTTTCAAAGAAAGCGACAGTTGGCAGGATTAATCATCACCTAAATAAAGTTTGTTACCCCAATGAAGATGCTTACCCTCAAGCTAACAGAACTAATTGGGAATGGGAAGAGTATCGACCGGACAATATTTCCGTACCATATATTTCCATGAATACAAGAACTATAAAGAACACTGGACCATTTGTAATTTCTGTGACAAGAGCCAAAGCAGATTTATGTATAGGAAGCGTTGGGGAAATTCCAGTGGGAAGGAGTGAGTGTACTGTGACATTAACTGTTGGAGGTGCCAATAACAGTAGTTTCACATCGTCACATAATACATATTTTGTATGGGGTAATAAGGGATATTACCAACTCCCAGTTGGATGGTCCGGAGTATGCTATGTGACCTTCCTGTTACCCCCTGTGTTTCTGGCACCTCCATCGTATCACCAAGACTTTAAGCTATATAATGATATTTCTTAGAACAGATACAAAAGAGCAATAAGTACAGATGAGGTTGATCAGACTGACACCACTTTGCAACAATATGTCGACTTTAATTTGGGCTTGTTTTCTTTGTGGGTGCTGCATTAAACAGTAGAAAGATATGGTGATTGACTCATGTTGTTAAAGCTGTTACCAATCAGTCAGCTATGGCACTTGGGAACATTACAGAAGAGCTGCAAGTTGCAAGGATTGTAGCTCTCGAAAATCATAAGGTCCTTGACGTGGTTCTAGCTGATCGAGGTGGTGCATGTTGCATCATCGGCAGCAGCTGTTGTGTTTACATTCCGGACCACTCACCTTCGGTATTTGATGCAATATCTAAATTGCATAAAATTGCTGTAGAGATTCACCCAGAGACTGGTACATGGACTTTCTTGAGCTGGTTCTGGACACTGTTTGTCACTTGGGGCTGGAAGCTACTGACTATCCTATGTATACTACTGGTGATACTATTTACATGTTGTGTATGCATACAATGTGGTCCCATGCTTTGCCTATGTGCATTACTGCTTGTACACCTGCTAAGCGAAATGTTGCAGAAATAAAAGCCCAACAGATGCTGAATAAAGAAATTGCTGAAAATATGCAAATGAATATACAGGATGCATATTTAGATGACCCCAAATGAACAAATGTCTTCAGCTAATGCTAAAAGGATCGTCTGTTGTAATTTGGCAGCGATCGGGGTTAGCATCTAGCTGAAGCCATCTTGAATTTGGCAGCCATTTTGTATGCCATGTGCTACCTTGCGCTCACCATGTGCTCTGTCCTACCTTTCTGTTGTCTGCTCTTGTACTCTGCCTAGTGACAAATTATATTCAGCCTCTTCTATTTTGCACATGCTCAGTTGAGCTTGCAGCTGTCTATGAAGCTGTCATTAGTCTGTAACTGTCAGTATGTCTTTACTAATATTAGCAACTGCTAGCTCCTCCCACTTGTTGATTGTGCATTTTTTGTATTACCTTATATGTACCTAAAACCTTCTTTCTGTTCTTATACCGCCTTATTTTGAGCCCCTGTGTGGGTATAAAAGGTATAAAAGGTTCAGGTTCCTACTGTTCGGTGTGCTACTTCATACACTACCGAAGGGTGTTGTGTGAATGTAATTCCACCTCTTGAGGTTAATAAAGCACATTGTTTTGTATTGCAGTCTCCGTGCCAACTTCTTCCTATTGGTCTAAGGACTTTGTGCAGAGAAGGGTGAACCCCTAGCACTGGTTGGCCAGTGATTGTCTTAGAGCCCAGATGGCTCCTACATGGGGCACAGACATTTGTTCAACGGCCAGTGAGAGCCCATGCCGCAGTTTTTCTTTTACAGCTTCCCAGCAAGTAGTGGGCAGCTGCACCATTTAGGCGCAATTCTAGAGAGTCCCTGAGAGGGACAGAAGTGGCACAGAGGTGCCATGCCTTACACAGCTGTGCAGCACTTAGTTCCAGCTGCAGCGTTTAGGCCCCCCCAGTGATGGTTCTCAGCTGCCCAGCATGTAGTGGGCAGCTGCAACATTTAGGTTGTGCGCAGTGGTGCACGCTTGACTTTCGCTGCCTAGGCAGCAGCCCTTACTCTCTGGACATAGGGCATTTGAGCCCCCTTTTTAGTTGGGCAGTTGGTCAGGGGGAAGCTGTTATAGGGTGCCAGGCCCTTGTGTGATTTATGTGCTAAATGCTTTTTAGGTGCTAGGAAATTTAGTGTGTATTGTATGTTTTGCACACCCTATTTTGATACCTCCAAAATATGGTTTATGACTAGGAGGTTGTTTTACCTATTGTGGTTTGTGTTAGGGAGATTATACTTCCCTTTGTGATTTACGCCTCTAGTGTTATTTTTACTTAGGTGGTTAGGGTCTAATGTATTTAGACGTGTGGGATACTGTGCCTGTTATGATTTATATTACAGGTTGATGCTGAGTATGGTGTCTGCCAGTGATTACGGGCTGTGTCCAAAGTTCATATATATTATTTTTCTATTTCTTTACCAAGTTCACTTTGTGATGATTCTGACGGCAGTCCAGGTGGCCTTGTCAGGTGTACATAATCCCTTGTAAATATTGCCCCGTGCCAGTTGGCACTGTGTACATAAGGTGTTTACTATTCTAATGTGTTTTGAGAATGCAAAGGCTATTTTTGATATAACCTTGTGTGGAGTTCCTTTTGTGGGGGGCCTTGGATGCTGTTGCTGTTGGTGGGTGTGTGCACAAATGCTTTACACATTGCCTCCAGGATAAGCCTTACTGCACGTGCCATGCTACCAAGGGGGTGAGTAGGGGTTATCTTTGGATTGTGGTTGCAAATCATTGGCACTTTATCTTTTTCTTTATCAAGTTCACTCTGTGAAGATTCTGACAGTGGTCTAGGTGGCCCTGTCAGGTGCACATAATCCCTTGTAAATATTACCCCGTTCCAGGTGGCACAATGTACATAAGGTGTTTACTACTCTAATGTGTTTTGAGAATACAAAGGCTATTTTTGATATAACCTTGTGTGAAGTTCCTTTTGTGTGGGGCCTGGGATGTTGTCGCTGGTGGGTGGGTGGGCAAATGCTTTACACATTGCCTCCAGAATAAGCCTTACTGCTCGTGCCATGCTACCAAGGGGGTGAACAGTGGTTATCTTTGGAGTGTAACTCCCTTGCCCTAACTAGAGTGGTTGTCTCTGCTGGATTTGGTGCAAGCCTCAGCCAACCAGAGATCTCATTTCTAACAGGGCCACAAGAAAACACCAACACTGGTTCTCTAGTGACAACTCACTGCACTGAAGGGGAAAGCCAGAGCAATTAACACAAATAGGGCATAATACACACTGTTAAGGGTCTGGCAAGTGCCCTACGTGCAGTGAAGGAAGGTGGGAATGCATCTGGTAAGATAGTTAGGAGAGAAATGAGAGTGTGAATACATAGGGGCAAATGTGATAAGGATGGCACTCTGACCCATAAAGACGACGACAAGGCACGCATTTTTGGGGGTTTCTACAGAGACCCCTATATAGGCATGCAACCAAATGTGATACTGCAGCAGCAACATTTGAGCTCCTTGGAACTCCCGCGGGTAGCACCAGCAGAGATATATTGGTTAAATGATCCTATCATCGAGGATGAAGTTGGGAAAGCAATCCTAAAACTCAAACTACAGAAATCCCCGGGCCTGATGGGTTGATGGCTCAATTCTACAAAATGTTCGCGTCTGAGCTTACGCCACAACTCACCCTTTTATTTGATGCAATAGCAGAAGACTCAGCAGTCTCAAACTCTATGGCTGAAGTAGCGATCACTGTGATTCCCAAACCAGGGAAAAACCCACATAACTGTGCCTCATACCGGTCCATTGCGCTGCTAAACCTCAATGCTAAACTCTTCTCTACCATATTAGCTGCGAGACTAGACACCGTAATGCCCTCACTAATCCACGCTGATCAACCGGGTTTATAAAGGGGAGACAGACACAGAATAACATTTGTAGGACCATACATCTGATCGAAAAAGTCTGTAAATTCAAAATGTCAGCACCTTTGATGGCTTTAGACGCCGAGAATGCCTTTGACAGGGTGGATTGGTCTTTTCTTTTCCTAACCATGCATAAATGTGGATTTGGGCGTAGGTTCATCAACATGGTCCGGGTTAACTACACGCACCCACAATCGAGAGTAAAGGTCAATGGGTCGCAGTCGCCTCCATTCACCCTGAGCAGAGGTAGAAGGTAGGGCTGCCCTTTATCCCCACTCTTATTTTCCCTTGGTATTGAAACCCTTGCACTTTAGAGGTAATCCTGACATCAGGTTTATACCATTTGGGGGTACGGAACACAAGGCCTCGTCCTTTCCAGATGATATTTTAATTACGCTGACTGACCGAAGCCCCTCACTACAAGCGCTTCAGAGAGAACTTGATAAATTCAAAAAGGTAGCAGGCTTTAAAGTCAATACATCAAAATCCTTCATAATAATTCTTACCATTCCCAAAAGAGATGTGCAACAGCTGCAGAATCAGTTCACCTTTCAATGGGCCAAAAGTTCCACTCAGTATCTGGGTATACAACTCATTCCAAGGGTAGATAACCTTAATCAGGCCAACCCTCCCCCAATGTTGACCCAAATGCAACAAGACCTCAAACACAGGAAGCCACTATTCATCTTCTGGTGGTGTAGGATGACTGCTGTAAAAATGATATTACTTCCAAAATTGCATTATTTGTTTCAGGCACTCCCGGTAGACCTAGACCGTGAGCAACTGCCCAAACTTCGTTCTCTTCTCACCAAATTCATATGGCAGGGGGGAAGAGCTTGAGTCCCATTTCATGTGCTACGTCTCCCAAAGAAGGAAGGAGGGGTGGCGTTACCAGATTTTTCAATGTACTACAAGGCTGCTCAGTTGAGGGTGATGGCGGAGTGGTCTGTGAGAGAATCTGACAAACATTGGTTGCACATGGACAGGGAGAAATTGGGGAGATTAATTTGGGATGTACCATGGAGATCGAAAAAAGAGAGGCCCGCCAATGTGTACATTAGCACCCCAACATGCACTAACTTTAAGGTTTGGGATGAGGTCACGAGGGAGGGGAGGTTGACATCCTTTCCATCACCATATACCCCCATTCACTACAACCCCAACTTCCCCCCAGCGCTACGGGATGATCCATTTGATACATGGCGAGAGGGAGAGTCTGATGGTTTCCGACATGTTCCACAGCTATGATGTGCTTACCATTGATAGATGCCAAAGAGAATCCAGGTCCCAAGCATGGAACACTTCCGATACCTCCAACTTAAACATTGTATTTCCCAGCCACGGGTGAGGGAGGTGGCCACAAGAGAACGCACCTTGATAGAATGGTGGGCACAGAGGGACGGCACTATGAAGAGAGAAATCAGTCCATGGCCCAAAAGATATTGCGGTTTACAGTGAACTGAATGACCTCTAGCCTATTAAAAATCAATCCAGATAAAACGGAGGTCCTAGTAGTTTCAACTATCGCCTCACCCTGGAATGATCTGTTCTGGCCCCAAGAACTTGGACCTACCCCAAAGCCATGCCCCAGCGTAAAGAGCCTTGGTATTAAGATCGACCAGGAGCTCTCGATGACCAGCCAAGTATCCGCTGTGGTTGGATCATGTACCAACCTGATTAGGCAGTTGCGAAAGCTAGCCCCTTTGCTTTCTACAAACATGCTTCGAACCATTGTTTCAGCTACAATAGTCTCCAGAATCGACTATGGTTATGCACTATATCTAGGTCTTCCAAAAAATGTAATCAATTGTCTACAAGTCACCCTGAATGATGCAGCACGGTTAATTTTTGGATCACCTAGACAGACCCATGCTTCCCCTCTGCTTTATAGGTTACACTGGCTCCCTATAAAGCAGAGGGTTGAAATTAAAAGCCTGTGCATCGCCCATAAGGCAATTTATGGGCAGGCGCCTGCCTATATAAAAGAGAGGCTTGAAGTGTATAATCCCAAGCGAGCTCTACGATCCTCCAATTCTCTACTGCTATCATGTCCGCGCTTTAAAATGGCGACCAAAGGTGGTAGATCCTTTTCAGTCCAATCCCCTACCAACTGGAATAAGCTACCGGAGGTCCTTCGTAAAGAATCTAATTTTCTCCGTTTTAGGAAATCTCTGAAAACACTGCTTTTCAGGGACGCTTTTGCTTCCTTGTAAGATAGGCCAGTAATCTGTTTTCTTATCCACCCTACTTTTTGTTGCTGTTCTCTGTCAGAAGCGCCTTGGGACCTGTCGGTGATTTGGCGCGATATAAAACCCAGATACAAATACAAATACAAATACAAATTTCCTTTCTTTACACGTTGCTGCTATTATTACTACATGCACCACGAGCGCACTAAAAATCTTTCTGGGTATGAATAATTGGAGAGAGACATATCAGAAGATGAATGGAAGCATTTGTGGACAGATATCCCACTAAACACAAAAAGATTTTCCATAACTCATCTGATCTCTGCTGGCGCTGGTGTGGTCTTCTTGGGGACTTTCCCCATGGTGGGATTGCCCTACTATTCGGCCTTTCTGGGAGGAGTTTCTCACACATATCAAAGACATTCTGGGCTACCCCATACCGACCGCTATTAGGAAGTTCTTCTAGGCATCAGGGATCCAGATCTAGAGCACCAGACAAAATCAGATAAAGCCATAATGTGGGCCTGTTTGGGGACTGCAAAAACAACGATAGCAGGGGCCTGGTAAAGAGGGAGACTCCTGCTCTGTCACTTTGGCACTAATGTCTCTGGAGAATATTTACGATGGAGAAACTAGTAGATATCTTCCGATACGATTATAACAATTTTGAATACAAGTGGGGCCCGCTGGTTTCCTTTCTCTTGAGAGGCCTCCCCTATTAATACGTTCTTCTAAGTATCAGAGATACAGATCTAGAGCACCTGACAAGAGTAGATAAATGATCAACCACCACCAGGGAAGGGGACGGGGAGGGGGTGTCGAAGTGTGTCCACAATATCAGGGGGCTGTTTTTTCCCCCTTTGTTTTTTTTTTTCTTTTTTCACTTACCACTGTATTCATTGATGTTTTTTGTACTAAAATAACCATGACACTAAATATGGGAGGGAGGCAAGGGGACTTCACAAATGGAGAAACTGGACCTAAGTTAGATGCATTTGAATGAGCAAAGTCATATTCGTTTTTCTTCTGTGACCTGCAATTGTATTGTGTTGTTTATCAGTCATGTTTAATAAACAAAACATTGAGAAAAAAATATGATAGAAAAATAACATTACAACTCTATAAACATAGTAGAAAATGTGGCAATAGCTAATGTACTGCAGTTCAAGGTGTAGTTGGCTCTAAGGCACTATACTACATAACAATGTATCACAACCTAGCATTAAACTAGCTTACCAAATAATTAACACCATAATCCACAATAACTATACCTGTTTACATCCCCCTTCACTCCCTGAATAAAAAGGGTCTTACCTAGTGTGTATTACAGCAATAGAGAACCATGACCGCCACAAATAAAATCAACCTCAATATGACACTAATAGAGTACAAAATAAAGGTAGCAGTAAAAAAAACACAGTGGACACTAAATGAATTTTGTTTTAAAAAGATGACGGGGTTAATACGAGACTGGCAGTCCACTGCATAATAATGATTTCCTCATTCCACACTTTTTAATGGCAGGGCAACTGTAACATAGTGAGCAGTGCTGGGCACTAGGACCTGTCTGGCTACTTAGGAATGCAGGAAGGAGGGGCGGACCGGAGAAGCCCAGAAAGCAAGTAGGCAGATTCTAGGCAGAGTGCAAAGAAGAAAGATGCAATAAAAAGCTCCTGCAACATATCATCGTGTCTGCATGGTTTGTTGCCCCTCGACATGACATCTGGCGACGAGGAGTGGCCACGATCGTCATGGCGTACATGTCTAGCACAGGGCTAGTGTCACGTTCGGCGATCGCGTGTCCGGCGCTTTTAAAATTGCAGTGAGAGCGAAGGAGCGAGCTGCGGCGGCTCGTTTCTATACCGCGGTCCGGAAGCCTACCCTGCCCGTGTTTATCCTGGCATAGACTGCGGGAGCCCGGGAGCCCACCCAGGTTATGAGGCGCGGAGACGCCGCGCCGCAAGGTGCTGTGACGCGAGCTGGGAGCCCACTCCAGACACGTGTGCCGAGGATAGCGATCTGGGAGCCCACCTCAGTTGTGTGCTGCGAGGGACACTAAATCTGCAGAGTGAGTGCTTCCAAGTGCTCTGCTGTAGTCCCGGTTGCTGGAGAGCCCACGTGGGTGTGAGGAGAGTCAAGTCTCGAGAGGTGCGAGATTTCAGCGTGGGCCATTTTGAGGTCAGGCGCCTGCACCTATCCCCTGTAAGGGATCCCTGGCGTCCATTTTGGAGTCAGGAGAAGTAGTGGAAAATCATCAAACCTTGGCAAAGGTAAATCGAAAGTACCTTTTCAGAACTTAAGAGCAAATGTTCCTTTCAAGAAAGAAGAACAACCTTGGCAAATGCAAATTGGATGGCGTTTTTCTCTCAGAGGATTAGATCGTTTTCACCTACTTCATGTCTATGTGAGACATATACAGTGAACTGTTAATTGTGAGACCATCATGAGGCATGTCTGTGTAGTGTCGTGCCTGCTTAAAGACTCACTCCTGAGGTGTGTCGAAGGGAGGTTGCTGTGTGTCCCGTGTCTGCGACCGACGTTTTCACATCTGGAAGTCTTTGTTTCACTACAACGTCCACTACACCACTGCCTTAACAAGGCCCAGTGCCAGCCAACACTGGTCACATGGCGGTGCTGGGGGTCTCGTTCTTGCGCCCACTCTACCCTTTGGTCCTTGAAATGGGAGGAGGAATGGGTCTTCGATGGAAAGAGTGGCTTGAGGACTTTGAAGTCTTCATGAAAGGGTTGCACGTGTCTAAAGGAGGACAACAGATGATAGCGTTGCGCAATTTTATAGGGAAGAACGTTGGCTAGATTATAAAGGAACTACAAGCGGCAGTGGCATCATCCTGAGGCACTGAATCGGAAGTTTCTGCATAAAAGGAACATTGACTACGAGAGATATACATTTAATCTAGCGGCTCAAGAGAAAGATGAGCCCATGTGCATCTTCATCACACGCCTTAGACGTCTGGCTCGTTATTGTGAGTTTGATTCGTTTTCGACAGAGGATGCTCTTCGCCTAAGAATTACTGAAGGGTGTCAGTCAGACTTACTGCGCAGGACGCTACTAAAGAACTGACCCATGCCCTCACCACTTCTTCAACAAAGCAAACTCCATCATAGCACCACACCTCCGAGATGTCATCAACTGCTCCCTCAACTCCGCCACCTTCCCGGAAAGCTGGAAACACGCGGAACTCAGCGCCCTTCTGAAAAAACCCACAGCTGACCCCACCGAACTCAAAAACTACCGCCCCATCTTGCTTCTTCCATTCCCGGCCAAGTCATCGAGAAAGCCGTCAACAACCAGCTCGCCACCTTCCTCGAAACCAACAAATCCCTCGACTCCTCACAATCCGGCTTCCGAGCCAAACACAGCACTGAGACCGCACTTATCGCAGCAACAGACGACATTCGAACTCTACTAGACAATGGAGACACAGTCGCCCTCATCCTCCTCGACCTCTCCACTGCCTTCGACACAGTCTGTCATAACACCCTTCTACAGCGCCTAAGAAACGTCGGAATCCAAGGAAAAGCATTGCAATGGATCACCTCGTTCCTCACCGGAAGAACCCAGAGAGTCCGCCTCCCACCATTCAAGTCAGAGGCCTCTGAAGTCATCTGCGGCGTACCACAAGGATCGTCACTCAGCCCCACCCTCTTCAACGTTTACATGAGCCCCCTTGCGGCCATCGCTCGCCAACACAATCTCAACATCATCTCCTACGCTGACGACACTCAACTGATCCTTTCTCTCACCAAAGACCCTAACACCGCCAAAACCAACTTACACGAAGGAATGAAAGAAGTAGCCGAGTGGATGAAGCACAGCCGTCTGAAACTGAACTCAGACAAAACAGAAGTCCTCATCCTAGGCACCTCCCCCTCCGCCTGGGATGACTCTTGGCGGCCAGAGGCCCTTGGAAAAGCACCCATCCCGACGAACCACGCACGAAACCTGGGCGTCATCCTGGACTCCTCACTCTCGATGACCAGACAAGTCAACGCCGTTTCATCATCCTGCTTCAACATTCTTCGCATGCTCAAAAAAACATTTCGCTGGATCCCCACCGAAACTAGAAAAACGGTCACCCACGCACTAGTCACGAGCCGCCTGGACTACGGAAACACCCTATACGCCGGTACCACAGCTAAACTCCAGAAAAAACTCCAACGCATTCAGAACGCCTCAGCCAGGCTCATACTAGACATCCCGCGCAAAGAACACATCTCTGGTCATCTGAAAAACCTCCACTGACTCCCCGTCAATAAGAGGATTACTTTCCGCCTCCTGACCCACGCTCACAAAGCACTTTACGACCTTGGACCCGAATGCCTCAACACACGACTCTCCTTCTACACCTCCCCGACAGCTGCGATCTTCCAACCAAGCCCTTGCTATCGTACCTCGCATCAACAAAACCACCATGGGAGGTAGATCCTTCTCCTACCTGGCAGCTAAGACCTGGAACTCACTTCCCACTCACCTTCGTCTCACTCAGAACCACCTAGCATTCAGAAAGCAACTTAAAACTTGGATATTCGACAAGTAGTTCCCCACCCTTCTTCAAGCGCCTGAGACCCTCTGGGTATATAGTGCGCTATATAAATATTTTGACTTGACTTGACTTGACTAGATGAAATTGAAGAGATGACACAAGTACATGATCAGGCCGAAGAACATTCTAAGAGAATGGAAGCGGGCGGAGTGAAAAATGGGAACAAGCGTTCAGGCTCCAGTCTCGTAACACTCGCACATATTCACCTACCAAACCGAGGTCATCCAGGTCCAAAGTTCAACGTCAATCTGCAGGTTCTCGACATCGCAGCATGAGCACGACCAACAAATGACAAGAGCGTCAACTCAAGTGCTATCGTTGTGGCTATGACTTCCCTCACGTGGATGCCTGCCCTGTGCTGGGTCAAAGATGCAGAAAGTGTGGGAGAGAAAATCACTTTGAGAATGTTTGCAGTTTTTCGAGGAAAGAAAAGCAGCGAGATCATGGAAGACAATCTAGACCAACGAGAAACCGTCATCATGCCAAAGCCGTACGAGACCGCAGAGATTCGTCTACAGGATCATCTCACTCCAGCTGCCAGTCTCACGGAACATATTGGTTCTGGCCCTCGTTTTCACTAGAGTCAAGGTCACTGTCACCCATCTCGCAAGACAGTGATGAATACATCTGTATGGTCGCCGACCCAGATCGCTTGAAGAAATACCCCTGGCTTAGCATCAGAATTGGTACTCACTGGACCAAATTTGCGTTGGAGAGCGGATCGTCTCTCAACTGCATACCGGTGGCTGAATATCATAGGATGGGAAGACCACCTCAGCTAAGCAAATCTCATGTGAGAGTCTATACCTGGATCTCCAAGAAACCAATTCCTTGCCTCAGGAAATTTTCAACCAACTTCACATATCAAGATCGCACAATACCGGCGAATATTCATGTCATTGATGGGCCTGAGGCAGACTGTCTTCTAAGTCTTACTTCTGCTGAACAATTTAAACTAGTTGATGTACTATGCAAAGTTGATGAGGAACTTGATGTAGTTCAGAAATGTCCCAAATCGTTCAAGGGGTTCGGAAAAATGGTTCATTGCCAGATCAGGCAACACATAAACGAACAGGTCACCCCGGTAGCCCAACACCACAGAAGAGTCCCTTTTCATCTTCAGCAAGCTGTAGAAACGAAATTGTATGACCTACTCAAAGCTGACATCATTGAATGAACGGAAGGGCCCACACCATGGGTTTCTCCAGTAGTAGTTGTACCAAAGAAGGGAGAGCCTGACAAATTCTGTTTGTGTGTAGACATGAGGGCACCTAACACCTACCATTGAGAGGGAACGACACCCAGGACCTCACATCAGTGACATGATTGCCTCCCTAAATGGTGCCAAGAAATTCTCCAAAGTAGACCTTAACAAAGGTTATCATCAACTAGAACTGCACGAAAAACCCCGATATAATACCACTTTTCCAACCCACATAGGCTTGTTCAGGTACAAAAGACTGAGCTTTGAGGTTTCTTCAGGGCTGAAATCTTTCAGCAAACAATCAGAAAAATCATTCATCATATCCCAAATGCTCTAAATTATAGTGACGATATCCTGATCCATGGATCAACATCACAAGAACATGACACAGCATTGGACAGCGTCTGTCATGCCCTCATGGAAGCCAATTTGACACTAAACAAAGAGAAATGTGAGTTTCACAAGTCAACTATGAAATTCTTTGGTCATATCTTCTCCAGTGAGGGAATGAGACCTGATCACAAAAAAGTGGCTGCCCTTAAAGACACTCCAAGTGCCAGTGATGCTGGGGAATTGCGTTCATTCTTAGGGATGGCAAGTTACTGTGCCCGATACATCAAAGATTATGCGACCATCAGCTATCCCCTCAGATAACTCACCAAGCAAGGGCATCCATTTCAGTTGTCCTCCTGATGTGAACAAGCTTTCAAAGAAATCAAAACAGCGGTCGAGTCAGCAAAAAACATGGCTTATTTTGACCCAAAAAAGAAGACTGAGATCACGGTCGATGCTAGTCCTGTAGGACTGGGAGCCATCTTAGCTCAGTATAACACAGACATTGACCAGCGATACATCATTGCTTATTCCAGCAGAAGCCTAACAGACACCTAGAGAGCATATTCTCAACCAGAGAAAGAAAGCTTGGCAGTTGTGTGGGCTTGCGAGCCCTTTCATATCTTCATATATGGCAAGCATTTTACGGTAATCACGGATCATCAAGCTCTAATCACCATCTTTGGCAATCCCAGGGCCAAAATGCCACCAAGAATAGAAAGATGGGGTCTGCATCTTCAAGAGTACACATACACCATTGTGCACAAGCTGGGCAAAGCTGCAAATCCTGCTGACTACTTGTCAAGACACCCCAAGGAAACAACCAAGTCCAGGCCATCAATAGCCGAGGAATACATACACTTTGTAGTGGCTCATTCAAGACCTCCGTCGGTCCCGCTTGAAGCCATCATGAATGCCACTCTTGATGACAGTACGCTGCAAGACATAAAAAGGCACATACAGACCAGCAGTTGGCGACACTTGGAGGACCAAGAGCAAGATGAACGGATTGATGTACAGGAACTTGCTTCCTTCAAGCATGTGAAAGAGGAACTATCAATTTCTGCCAATGGCCTGATACTACGAGACAATCGGCTAGTCATCCCGAAGCAACTGCGTCAAGGGGTCATAAACCTGGCACATGAAGGTCATAGAGGCATCGTAGCCAGTAAGTGGGCATTGAGAGAATGAGTCTGGTTCCCGCTGCTAGACCAAATGGTTGAGCTCACGCTAAAGGACTGCCCCCAGTGTCAATTGGTAAGCCGGCCTGAGTCTCCTGCCGGAAGGTGTAGGGTAGCATGTTGCAGTGGACTTCTTTGGGCCATTTAAATCCAGCCAGTACATTCTAGTCATCATGGATGAATACTCATGTTTTCCCATTGCACGATTTATTACATCAGTCAAAGCTTCCAGTATCATCCCTGTTCTTGATGAAGTGTTTGCAGCCTGGGCATTCCAAAAGTCATGAAGACTGACAATGGGACCCCATTCAACAGCCAGGATTTTGCAGACTTTGCAAAATACCTCAATTTCAGACACCGTAAGATCACTCCACTATGGCCACAGGCCAACAGTATGGTAGAAAGATTCATGTCCACCCTCAAGAGAACTATTCAACAAGCTGAGCTATCTCAGAAAGACACCCAAGTGGCATTAAATGAGGTATTGCGAGCATACCGAAACACGCCTCACTCCACCACTGTCTAGTGTCCGGCAACATTGATGCTGGGCCAGTCAGTGCACACCTGAATACCCATGATAGAAGGGACTGATGGAATGGCATCTCAGAACTCCGAACATGCAGAAGTCGCTGCCATTGACCAACTAAAGAAGGAAAAGATGAAGTCCTATGCTGATGACCGTAGGAGAGCTGCACCCCCATCGATTCAGGAAGGACAACAAAAGAAGACAGACTGCCGCTATCATGAGACTCCTTTGATGGTGACACGACTGAAGGGAACTATGATTACTGCAGAATCTGATGACAAAAGAATTACTCGAAATGTGTCGCACTTTCAGAAGTGTAGCCCTAAAGTTAAAGAGATGTTGAGCAGTCCCATGTGTGGAGAAACAAAAATTAATGGGACGAGTGCCAATGATCGGCCCGCGTCATTGAGCACTGGCAGAGAAGAACTGAATCCTCCGGATACATATCTGCGGCCACGATGCACTATTCGCAGACCGATTCATCTGATAGAAGAACTGTAACTATATTTTATTGATTTGAATGTCTTCAAGATTATAAGTAAGCTCTGATTGTTCTTTTGTCAAGAAGGGGGGGGGTGTAACATAGTGAGCAATGCTGGGCACTAGGACCTACCCGGCTACTGCAGGAAAGAGAGGCAGAACGGGAGGAGCGGAGAAAGGAAGTAGGCAGATTGTAGGCAGAGCGCAAAGAAGAAAGATGCAATAAATAGCTCCCGCAACATATCATTGTGTCTGCGAGGTTTGTGGCCTCATGACACAACAGCAACCACCATGAAAACTGTGTCAGTGAGGAAACAAAGGGGGCTCTAGAAGGCCCCTTGGTGCCTCACGCCATGTGGATGCACACAGGTGTGAACAACATGTGCCCCCCTATGACTATGCACCTCAGTACCTTTACTGCATGGACTGCAGAAGTCTATGCTGTGCAGGTATTGCCTTTGATGTTCACACTGAGGTGGCTATTTCATAGGTACTGCCCTGGGAATGCCAAAGAACAGCTCATCGGACAGGAGAAAACTAAAAAGTTCAAAACAATTATTACAAAGAGTGAAACAATACATATAAAAATGTTTAAAAAGTATAAAAAAAATGTTGAACAGTGTATTGAACCATAACAATATAATAATATAATAAATGGTACTAATTGGTATATTCTAAAAAATACATTCTTAAATGTGAGGATGCATTGTATTACATATAAAAAATTTGAAAAAAGGTATTTATCATTTGTGTAAACATTTTAAAAACCATACATCTGATACTATACCAAAACAAGTATATAAAATATTCTATCAATATCCCATGTGAATGTTTTCTTTAGGAAAAAATATAAATATAAAATAAAAATGTGCATTAATAAATAACATAAATAAAAGACATAAATAAAAAGCATATACTTGGGGGGAAGATGACCTCAGTTTTTTTAGCTGGGAGCCCACAATGGAGGAGGGCTCCTGCATTACATGGCTTTCAGAAAAGCAGGAAAGTGGGTCTTGTCACACATTCTTTGCTAAAGTTAAAGTGAGCCAGTAAGCAGCAGCATAATCAAAAAATGCCCTTGCTCTGTCTCCTCACTCTCTCTGCTATGCTTAGTGCTTAGCAGCCTGAACAGGGCTCGTGTATGCAGCTCCTATGAGTCACCTCCCGCTCAAGCCAGCCAACAGAAGTAGAGGTCATTCAGCACATGTAAAGAGATAAAGAGATAAGAGGATTTAAACAGATCAATAAGCATACTCGTACTTACATAGAGATTTATGTTGTTTGTACGCTGGTACACTGCCCTCTCTGCTCTCTAACCACTCTATCTCAGCTGTGGCAGTGTCGGTGGCTGCAGCAGATATAGGATAGATTGTTTATCTCTTCTGTTTGATCCTTGTTCTTTTCAACTTCACCCCAGCTGGCCTATTGAGATTATGTATCTTTCTACTCTGTCCTTAATAGTGCCTTGAGGCACTATTAGCATTTCTGGGAAGGGAAAAGTCCAACGATTTCCAAGTCAACAAAAGAGCTCTGCTGCCTCTTGATGTCTATGACTTAAGCTGCCAGTTAGACAGCTTTTTATGGAGGGTTATGACAAGCCAAGGAAGTCAGTGACTGAATCCATTGGGCAGGTGGAATGAATGGAAGAGGAGAGCCCAGTGGATGGAGAAATGGACTGGCTGCTGCTGGCTCAAGTTAGGTGATTTTTTTAAAGCTAAATTGCTGTATGCTACAATGAGCCTAGAGAGTGTGATATTAATAGGACAAGCACACAACTTTCTCAGTATCTGCAGGACCAGAAAATGAATACAGGTCACTTGCCCCTATAGAGGAAGATGAAGAGAAAGGAGAGAAAGAGAGATAAAGATAAGGCTGAAGGCTCCCTTTTTCCTTAGCTCAAGGCTCAAGCTCTGATGCAAGCTGACTGTGTGTTGGTGATCAATGGAGATGAAAGTCCAGTTCATGGGCATTGTGGAATTACGAGTATTGCTATTTCAGAAAGCAGCAAATCACAGATGAAAGTAACTATCGCGGGTCTCACTGGTTGCCCTCAGAGCTTGAGCCTTTTAAAGGCTCTCTCAGCAAGGGCAACCAGGAAAGAGCACCACAGGCCCGTAACAACCACCGTCACCTCTATTCAAAATCCTCTCATCTGTGCTTACAAAGTAAGGCTTAGTCAGGGGTTAACAGTGAAGGAAGCATTGTATGGTGGGCCCAATCTGGTGCTGAGTAAAGATGTATTAAATTATCTTAATATTCCCTCAGTTTGTTAGCTCAGCAGGTAGAACCTCTGATGCCTTTTTTCTTTATCAGATACTTAGGATTCTATCTTTTGATTCTGAATTAGAGGCCTCTCATCCCAACAACAGGTATGGACAAGCCCTTGGCTCTACAAGATATTTTCCTTCTGACACATAAGGTAGTGAAATCGACAAGTTGGTTGAGAATATGTTGGTTTGTGAGAATGCAGATGCAGAAGTTATGGAATTGGATATTTCAGCACACTATCTCACCATCCGCACGGACACTGTGGCCTCCAAAACAAGTACTCTAATTTCTGGCCAATTATCGGGATAATATCCATTTACAATGTAGAAAAAGCACATGCAGTGCTCCACATCTCAAATCAAAAAAACCCAGGAATGGTTCAGTAAGTAGTAAGTCAGCTTTCCATTATTGGTATGCGCATCACAGAAATTGAGTCCCAGACAAAGTAGCTGATGTAAACTACTTCCACTATCACACTATCAAAGAGTAGGCGGCAGTTGAACCAAAGAAAAGTCAAGATGTCATGGATAAGATTAGAGACATGGAGACCAGGCTCCTAGGTATAGCAGAGGACACTGAAGGGGATGATTCTTATGTATTCATTGTTCCCCTGTTTCAGAATGCTTCCCTGCATCAGCTGTCAATACAGCTTGTCATGGTATTCTTCTCACTATGAAGCTGATTAGTCCAGCAAAAGAACCCTTAATTCATTCAGTGCCTACTCTGTGCACTGATGCATGATACTCCAACTGTGTAGGGGAGTGCCCAGTTTGTCCTGGGAGCCACATGGCTATCTCAGTCCAGGCGCACAGCAACCACCTGTTTCATGCAAGGGCTCATCTGCAGACACTGGGCCAGATGTACGACCATTCCAAATTGCGACTCTCAATTTGCGCTCAATTACGAGTCGCAAATTGCGAGTCGCAATTTGGAATGTACAACAGTGTCAGAGACAATGATTGCGATTCCGAGTGGGGTCCCAAAATGCGAGTCTTATGAATATTAGTGATACACTCACAATTTGTGACCCCATTGGGAATGGCTGGCCCTCCATGGAATGGTGGCCTGCTGGGCTCTTTAGACTTCCATGTCTGGGACTGCTTGTCAAAAAAGCTGTTTTTTAAAAAAATGCCGGCCGTTTTCCTTAAAGGAAAATGGGATGCTTTAAAAAATTAATAAAAGAAACGTTTTTGTTTAATTCTTTTGAGGGACTGCCAGCCCTTAAAAATATTTCAGAGCCAGTCACAAAGGGCAGGGGGTCTCCTGGAGTCCCCTTCCCATTTGCAACTGCATTACCACCCTTTTGAAGAGGGTGGTAATTTACGAGTGTTTTGCGACCGCAATTGTGGTCGCAAATCATTGGTAAATGGCGTATGACTTCCTATTAGGAAGGGAATGCCCCTAATAGCGAGTCAAAAACTCTATTTTGAGAGTCGCAAAATATTTGCAAGTCGCAAAATAGTGTTTTTACAATGCCCTATCGAAATTAGAATGCGCGCACAGGTCGCAAACCTGTTTGGGCATGCTAATTCTCGTCGTACATCTGTCCCACCATTCTTTGAATCCTTGCTGTCTTCCATTTCATTTATTGGTCGCAAGACTCACCTTGTGTTCAGTGAGCAGTGTCCTTGTTATTAGTCCTGAGGAAGTCCTAAAATACAGTCCGAAATGCACTGACATTTAACCATAGAAACATGACCTATAATCGAAAGAAAACACATTAGGATTTACACCTGAAAGAAGCTATTTTATCATGAAATGAAGACTAACTCTCACTGAGGTCTCAGCATCAAGCTACCAATAGGCTGCAACACGTGGCAATTCCAACACATGGACATCCTAATATTCAAACACTATACAACTAGGGGCAAGTGTATCTGAATGGTTTAATTCAATGGACAAATAAGTATTTTATTTTTGAAAATAATTCAAAATGTAATATACAAAAAGATTTGAATGATTGGCTAACTTGATGTGAAAGGGTGCATGCTAAATTATTTTATACTAGCAGCCTGTCCCGACGTTGTCCGGGAGCAATTAGGCTTCAGGGCCCCAGCCCGCCCCGACGTTGTCCGTGGTTCCCCCGGAGCCTTCCTCCATATGTTGCAGTATTTTACCTCTATGTTTACTTTGTACGCTTTTGTAACCTGCACACGTAACTTTTTCCTACTGTAATGCACCGTTTGGCTCACTTTTTTAATGCTCCGTTTGCTTCCTTTTGCTACCTGCACACGTCACTTTTTCCTCCTATACCTCTATGTTTACTTTGTACGCTTTTGTAACCTGCACACTTAACTTTTTCCTCCTGTAATGCACCGTTTGGCTCACTTTTTTAATGCTCCATTTGCTTCCTCTTGCTACCTGCACACGTCACTTTTTCCTCCTATACATCTATGTTTATTTTCTATGCTTTTGTAACCTGCACACGTAACTTTTTCCTCCTGTAATGCACCGTTTGGCTCACTTTTGTAATGCTCCGTTTGCTTCCTCTTGCTCACGATTTTCATTTTTGCATCATTTTTCCGCCGCTCACCGCTCCTAAATAAATAACCTACCTCATCCGCCGCTCACCGCTCCTCCCCGCCTGTCCGCCGCTCCTCCCCGCCTGTCCGCCGCTCCTCACCGCTCCTCCCCGCGCCATGTCTGCCGGTCCTCCTCGCGCTCCTGGACGCCTCTCCTCCTGCGCTCCTCACGTCGGGCACGCACGTCGCGGCCGGCGCTTCTTCCAGGGGACTACTTTTTTTGGGGGGGTACATTTTTTAAATAACGTATATTTATTAGGTTTATTTAGCCTATGTCCTTCTGCACACCCTGAAAATTACAACGATGTATCATGTGTGTGGATTGGCACTGTGGTTCCCGAGTTTACCCGACTCAAAGGTTCAAAGTTCTTCCTTTATAATAGTAGTATAGATAATATTCTTTGGTTGAATAATATAGTCTGTCCAATAAGATTGTGTCATTATTATAGACTAAACTTATGTTGACTCTATCCCCACAGAGAATTGTAGGAGAGTGCACCTTTTTGACATGGACACCCCTACTTTTTGCCTAGTATCTCTTGCACTTTATACAGACTTGCACTGGGTTCCAGGAATCCAGGTCCCCAGTTACAGATCACTTTCTACTAAAACTGCACACTTTATTCCCGCAATTGGCAATACCTTTGGCACCCCCTGTTTGTCCCTGCAGACACTGCATGAAGTATAGGTAAGTCAACCCTATAGCACGACTTACAGCCCTGAAGCAGGATACACTATACTACATATGAGGACATATCTGCATGAGGGGAAATGCCACTGTGATGTTGATTCTTTGATATTACAAATGAACAGGATAGCCATTTAGAGTACATGTGCTGATATGTGGTAATTACAAAGGCCACAGCTAGATTATGGCTTCACTGAAACTAGGGATGTTTCAAACATCTTGTTTTAACAAGCATTTGCAATGCAATAGGTCTTGCATTCACACGATTTTGAACTATTGGCACTGTAAATGACAATGCCTTCTATTTATTTTTTGGGTACCTAAAATACTAATAGCTTAAAAATCCAAAGAACCTCACCATCTATACCAACAGAATAGGCACTTTAGATATATTAGGTCAAATAGTAAATACCCTGACCGGTGCAGATAAAAGCACCTCAGAATACTGAACGGACAGTAACTTTACCTGAAAGCAGACATCGTTTGTCACAAAATGAAGGGACCGTGCACCGGCGCTATTTCATCTCAATGGAATGGGTCTCACATTTAAGCGAGTCTAACCTCTTCAAGGCTATTGACGGAACCGTTCCGTCACGGCTCCCGGGTGAGCTGTGCTCATGATGGAACGGTTCCGTCACGGCCCGGCCGCCGCGCCTGCGCGGCGCTGATTTCGCGCCTGCGCGGCGCGTTCAATTGAGTGGGCGGGGTCGTGACGGAACCGTTCCGTCATGAGCACAGCTCACCCGCAAGCCGTGACGGAACGGTTCTGTCACCCGCGCAGCTCACCCGCGCGCCCCCACCGCAACCGTTAGCGCTGCGGCGGAATAGCCGCCGCAGCGAAAGAGTTAAGCTATTCACATTGCAAATAACGATGCCTTTTATTTTTGTTTTCATTTTTGAAACTTAAATAAAAAGCATTCTCATTTACAGTGCCAACAGAAATAAAAGGTATTGTTATTTGCAATGTGAATTGCACTGATTGTATACAGTAACCGCAGTATCCCCTTGTTTGTTATAACATAAGTAAGGCTCCCAGTTTTCTCTTTTTACTGATGTTTTAACAGATTTTACAGATGTTTACAGACCCATGCGCGTAAAGAGCCGACGGTGAAACAGAACAGGTGTTCTGATGCAATATAGTGATCACCCCTTATGAACACCCTCACCTTTTACTCCCACCTCTGCTGACTTCTTTGCACTTCGACCTGGAAGGTTGTAAATGTAGTGCGTATTCAGTGAAGCTTGGATCAGGTAACGGCAGCAATGCTCAGGGCTCCAACCTTTGTGTGGCTCAGGAGAAGCCTAAGACCAAGGCGTTGCACTATGTGATTACACTTTTGCAGCACAACTGAAGCTGGCGTGTGTTGCTCGGGGTGATGACATGCTCTTATAGACAAACAATGAGGAGAATGGCACAGAAATCAAGAAGAGGTAGTGAGCATACCACTGGCCGATTCTGTTAAACAAATTTAGTGGGCCATAAAAACATGTAAAAGGCAACATACGAACAAGAACATACCATGGTATGCATTAAAAAAGTCACAGCATGATATGCATCAATTTGGGATATTTGAAATGCCCCAATAGTTTTGGTTGCGTTGTTGTACCTCGATAGCGTCTATAAGTCAGGCTTTATTCTCTTTGTACAAACGGAATTCTGTATTCTGAAAAATATTTCTGTACGCAATATAAAGCATTCTGATGAAAACACCTTGCTGCCTCCGACAGAGTACCTGGCTGAAAGCTCTGCAAACAGCACAGAAAACCCCTGGCACTGAAAAACATATCTGGCACTGCGCTCACGTTCCGTGGAACTGTATAAACAATTCTCTGGCACCCCAACGACGCAGAACAGGGACCTTCTGGCCGTATAAGTCAATCTTCTGTATTATGTCAACTATTTAGGACACTATATACAATAACTCTGGAACTGCACCTACATAGATTCACACTGCCCCTTGTAGTGAATGGACAATGCCCCTTGTTGTGAAGGAACACTGCGCCCTACACTGCATGGCCAGTATTTTCTTTAGTGTCTCCATCCCAGCAGTGAATCGGCACTGGACCACGAGGTGCATTTACAGACTACACATCAGTGCAGGTGGACTGCCACCAGTAGTGATTTGGAATCGTTTCCTAAAGCGAAGAGACAGCCGACTAAGCAGTTAACGGCATTGCTTCTTGTAGCGAACGTTGCCTGCTGTGAATGCCGCTGCCCGCATCTCACGCAGGGGGACATTGGCGGAGCAGCCCTCTTAGTGGCCATTCGTCGCAGCGCACTACTTTGCCCGGGGGAGGAGGGGAGGCAAGAGGGCTCCTTGCTCCTCCCAGCAGTCGCCATGACGCGCGGCAAGGGGAGGGACCCCTTGTAGGGGGTGTGCCTCCTACTTAAGCCCCAGCTGCCCCTGGCTCGACCTCTTTTGCCGCTTCCGCCCGCCTGAGCGCTCCACCCGTGTCCACAGCGTCGTTGTCGTTGTTGTGCCGTTGCCTGAGGTATGTACTACTTTCTTGCCTCCTCCTCTGCCCCATCCCTGGGCATGACCATGTTGCACAGGGGCACTGTGGTAGGATACCACGGGGGGGGGGCAGAAGTGGTCGGTATAATTGTTAGACGGATTAATTGGGTTTGGCTGAGTCCAAGCGGCGGGCAGAGAGAGCGGGGCTTGCCCCTTCTGGATCGCCACATAGTGCCATTCTCTGATGGCCCGGGGTTGCGGCCGAACGAGGTCTGCACACGTTCTGTTTTTGGAATGGTGACAATGGGGAAGGTTGGTGATCCCCACGGGTTATGTCTAGGCCCCTTGCTTTGCAGGGAGAATGTGCTGGAGAGCAGGGTCGAGCCCCGGGGGTGCACACACATCCTATGATTATAGGTAAATCACTTTGATCGTCCCGCGCTGAAGAGTGTATTGTAGAGCGCTCCAACATCTCGGGTTGAGTTTCTGTAAGATGTGTAATTTTCCCTCACGGGCCTAGGTAGGTGGTGGACCGGCGAGTACGGGTCAGGCCCTGCAATGGGCAACACTGACCACCTACCGGCTTTGGACTAGGAATGATCGTGACGATGGGTCCAAGAGAAGGCAGACCTGCCATGTGGAGCCCCCCCCTCCAGTGGCCGCTGGGGGTTTGCGACCTCGGCGCAGCAGGCCTTGCTGGCTGGAGAAGGGGCGTCCATATCCTAGGTTTTAGTGGATCGCGCAGTCCCCCGCGCCTGTAGGGTTATTAAGAAGCACCCCAACACCTTCAGGTCAAGTTTATGCCGATGTGTGGTTCTTCCCTCACGGCCTAGGTGGGTGTGCTTGCCACGTGGAGCCCCCCCCCTACTGGCCGGCGAGGTTTGCGACCTCGACGTGCCACGTTTACTGCCTCGGCCTCCGTGTCCACGAACAGAAAACCTGCCACGTGGAGTGCCACCAACTGTGGAGTATGGCGGGCCCAAAGCCTTAGGTACCGGTCCGACTGTGGAGTAAGGGGGTCAGATGCAGCGCCTTCGGGGGACGCAGCTGTGGGCGCTTTCCATCGGAACATCCTCCGTTGCACACTCTGCCATCCAGTGTTCCAACAATAACTCCTCGTAGCACACACCACAATATATCCTACCCACGCGTGCAAGAACCCAGAACTAGATAACCATACTAACCAGCTAGTCCCAGACATGCTCTATATCATCGAAGAGCAATTCACCAGTAATCCTTCAAGTGATCAAAGTTTCTCGTTTTATCCTGTGTACTCTATGCCATGTCTTGTGGGTATATACAATCCGACGAACTCGGAGATGGTATCCTCCCATGCTCAAATGTATTGTCACTCTCAGGCCCGAGGCTATTCGGCGCTGGTGTGGTGAGTGGGGCGGCTGCCTTTGGGCCTGGTTACTCGGGTTTGAGCCCCGACGTAGGCTTCTTTGGAGTAGTTTGGTGGCATTGAGTTTCACACAAACTTTCGAGGCAAAAGGGGATAGAGCTAAGCTGTCAGGCTAGGCCTCGTTTTGAGCACCGTGCCAGCCTCAATTTCAACCCCTGAGTGCTCCAACGTGCCTGGAGTGAGGGGTGGTCCTCGGCGACGAGCTTCTGCGAACAGAAGAAGGCGCGCATTTCTGCTCGTAACACAGGTCCTTAAGAGTCAGGGCATGCGCAACGCGATAAAACTTCGGGGGCAGCTGAGGGTAGGAGTCCCTGAACAGAGCGCAGTTCAGGCGGTGCTGCATTTTTATTAACTTTTGGGTTGTTGTGCAGCTTAAGCACAAAAAAGATGAAAGGCCAGACAGGTTGGGCCTACCAACAAGTCATGCAAGTGGGGGCCTGCAGCTACAGCGTGCATCGCCTCACACATGCCCTTAGGATGTCAGACCTCTCCCCCTCACCACCCCCCACACAAACAACTCCGCTGCTGTTTTAGAAAAAGCAGATTGGGCATGTATTATCTGAAACCAGTTGTTCAATGGAGGTCCCAGAGAGGCTCCCACCTAAGGGAGGAATTTCCACATTCAAGGTGTGATTAGGTAAGTTTGTGCCAAGGTGCCTTTGTATACTGCACACAGGGGAACAGACTTTACGCTCAGGTGATACACGCTTCACTGCAGGGATCTGTGCAATATATAGGTCAGAGTCACATGGAACAAAGAGGATTGACAATTTCTGCTACAACATAACGGCGCGAAAGTCTGTGCATGCTCGGTATCTTTAAATTAATATGTGCCTTTGGCATCGCCAAATTTCTTGCTTGCATCCTGAAACTGTTGGCTTATTATGATGATGGCTCTGTGCTGTGCCCTTAAATGCAAGTTCTGATCACGTGATTGTCAAATGACATAGAACTTCTACGGTTGTGAGGGAATCACACATGTTACTACGCCAACACTTTCCCACTCATGGTGGGGGCGTAAGGTGGTTGTTGCTGCACATGACCAGTAAAGGTCGAGCTTGTTAAAATTTTGCCTTGTCATTTCAGGTTTTTTCGGCAGAGGTTTGAAGGGAGTGATCGGTGCACTTACAGGCAGCAACCGCAAACAGAACAAGTATAAGTCGTGTTAGATCGCCATGGGGACACAGTGCGTTCATGGTGGGGGAGATCAGGTATGAGATTCCAGGAGCAGTTATGCGGTGGTCAATGCAGGGCGCGCATGAACTCACGTACTTTTTCACCCATAGGGACCCACAAGGGTAGAAGCCATCATTATGGAAGCGCTCGGGACCCCGCCACCGCAGGATGGGTTGTGGGCCGAATTATTGGCCATGGCCAAGGCGAAAGGACCAGTGTGGGCACAAGGTTTTAGTGAGGCAAGTAGGCAGGAAGACGCGAACGTCGCAGTCCCCCCCCACCGGACGATGCGGCGGGACCTTCAACCGGAAAGCCATGGAGGTCTAAACGTAAGCGCAAACAAACACGCAAAGACTTACCGGCCGAGGCACCACGTGCAAAGACGAAACAGACATCATTGCCGCCCAGGCCCCCAACCCAGTGAGGGCACCAGTGGTGGTGCAAGACTCGGCCGCTGGCCTAACTGATATGGCCCAAATGAGTAAGGCTATGGACCCAATGCTAGGACTAATGTCACTTTTCCAGAAACGCTTGGATGATATGTCGGCGGTACCTCTGGTCTTGCCTCCTGCCCCTGCTGCAGCGGCCCAGACATCAGTGCTACAGGTTTGGGCTCAACATGGGGGGCCTGCTGCAGTGCCGCCCAGGGCAGGGTCCCCAACCACTGAGATGCCAGGCCCATTATCCGCTGTTCCCGCTGCGACCCCAATGGGCAGCAGCCAGCCCAGCCCAGTGCCATGACCACCCAAAGCGCTGGCGTGGTAAATCCTATGGCCGCCAGCGAGGTCGCGCCCTTCCAGCCCAGTCCCTCAGCATCACCCAGTGCCAGCGCTTCTGGCACGAATGTACCAGCGGAGGGCGTATAGCCCGGCCCGTCCGGGGCCACCCCCGCCCTGTGTCAGATAGTGAAAGTGGCCACAGGTGGGGTTCTGCGACCGGCTGTCAGGCAAGCTCCCCTGGCTTTAGGCCGTTGTTCATTAGCATGGCAGGTACCGCAGGCAGCGAAAGAAGGGATATGGAGACGAGAGTACATTGATATCCTGACTTTACTAATGCATGGAACAGCGGGTGCAGACACTAGAAGGATGGGGGGAAAGATGATGAGAAGTAGACCAGGTATCAGCGTTGGCACGAAAAGTCTCTAGAGAATGGGACAGAGGCATTCAACATCTTCGCTGCGGTGATAGTACAGAAGGACCCTGATCAGAGTGAAGCCTTGATGGCATACGCTAGCACCATCCAGCAGGAAGCAAGGCAGGCAGGAGGGATGGGTTGGTTCTACTACGATCAAGATTTTCATAAAACTATGGCCATATGCCCCGAGTTAGGGTGTGACCAGAAAGAGATCCAACTCTGGATCAAGCACATGTGCAGAACAAACAGTGACAAGAAAGAATTGACACACAAAGTGCAGGGTGAGACAGAAAGCAAGAAATGGGAGCAATTTCCTAGGGCCGGGGGAGGGGACAAAGGGCTGGGTCAAAGCATTTCAATTCTGGGACATGCAGGCTGTTCAATGGAGGGCAGTGCACCTGGGGTAGCACCACCGCCGCACAGGCTAACAGATCAGACGCTCCACACCAGTGAGGGTGTCAGTGCGGGCCCGGCCACAACGAGGACAATCATCTTGGCCCCCCCGCGTCGGATAGGCAGGAGCAGCTACCCGCCAACAGCAAAGGTCCTTCCCCCATCATTATGCAGAACATCATCTCGCTAATCAGGTCATACCCCCTCTGAAGGAAAAGGCGCTATTAGCTGACGGCTTCGTAGACGGGTTCAAGATACCTTACAAAGGTCCACTTGGTTGTTGGGATGCTTTATACCTCAAATCAGCCAGTGAACTGCCACTGGTAGTCAGTGAGAAGATCAGGAAGGAATTGGGCCTAGGGAGGGTGGCTGGCCCATTTTCTTCCCCATCCCTCGAGCACTTGTTGGTCTCTCCACTTGGAGTTGTGCCCAAAAAACAGCCAGGAGCATATTGACTGATACATCACTTGTCCTACCCTGAGGTTAACTCTGTCAAAAAATGGCTGGATGAAGGGGTTTGCTCTGTGTCTTACTGTTCACTTGACATGGCTATAGATATGGTCAGGTGGGCAGGGAAGGGGGCGTGGCTGGCTAAGGCGAATATTGAATCCGTGTTCTGCTTCCTGCCTGTGCATCCATCCAGTCAACATCTGCTAGGTTTTAGGTGGGGAGGCGAATATTTCTTTGACCGCTGCATGCCGATGGGTTGTGCTGTCTCTTGCGCTTATTTTGAAGGATTCAGCTCCTTCCTCCAAAGGGCTCTTTCGGCCACCCATGGCATATCTCAAGTGACACACTACCTGGATGACTTTTTGTTTTTTGGCCGTGAAGGGACACGGAGTGCGCAGATGGTTTGCGAGCCTTTGAGACTATGGCGGGACATCTCCGGGTGCCCCTTGCCCCGGGTAAGACCGAAGGTCCGGCTCAGGTCCTGACCTTTTTAGGCATCGAGTTGGACACCATCAATGGTGACTCTAGGCTCCCTGCTGATAAGGTTTGCGATTTGAAGCAGGATATTCGGGCGCTATTAGGCAGGGATAAGGCAACCTTGGGTGTTCTCCAGAGTCTTTTGGGTAAGCTAAACTTTGCGGCCCGCGTCATACCAGCAGGCAGAGTGTTTTCCCGCAGGTTAGCAAAAGCCACAGCCAACGTAAGTAAGAAGCACCACCTAGTACGCCTGGGCTACGGGCTAAAAGCTGACTTAGAAATGTGGGATGCATTTCTGGAGCATTTCAATGGTACGGTCATTTGGAGGGCCCCGTGGGAGTGTAGCCAGGAACTTTGTCTGTTCTCAGACGCATCAGGGAGAGAGGGTTTTGGTGTTATCCTTGGCGAAGAGTGGTGTGCAATGCATTGGCCCAATGCATGGCGTAAGAAGGGGATTATTGCAAACATAACAGTGCTTGAGCTCTTTCCTGTTGTAGTGGCACTGCATTTATGGCCAGAGAGGTTGGGAAACAGGAAGGTGGTGTTCTGGTCAGACAACATGGCCGTGGTTCAGGCAATCAAAGGCCTATCACCCATATACCCTCTTGTTTTGAGTCTACTCAGAGAATTAGTGAAAGCGGGATTGCAGAATACCACAGAGTTTAGGGTGTGACACATTGAAGGTGTGAAGAATGTGGCATCTGATGCTCTCTCTCGCTTTCAGTGGCTCCGTTTCCGAGAGGCCTAGCCGCGGGCCAGGGCGGCAATGACACCATTCCCTGCACCACTATGGTGACTCCTTCGGTGGGGGAGCGATTGAAGAGGATGGGCGAGCGTTCCCTGGCTCCTGAAACTCGAAAGAAATATGGCTCCCAGTTGGTAACTTTCAGAACAGCGATAGAGTCCTTAGGAGCAGGGACATTGGGACTGGACGAACAAGTCAAGACTTTTGTGGTTTGGGCCACTGAAATAAGCAAAACTCATTCTCGGGTGTGTGGCCACCTGGCGGCCCTGAAGCATGACACCAAACTCAACGGGGGTGATGACCCCACCAGTTCATTTAGTGTGAGGGCAGCACTAAGAGGGTGGGCTCGGGATGAGAAGTCCGCCGACACCAGGTCACCAATTGATTTTCCCTCATTACAGCGCTTGATAGATACTTTACCCCTAGTCACCAATTCCCCTTACGAGGCTAGGCTTTTCACCACCGCTTTCTGTTTGGCTTTCTTTGGTGCTTTTAGGGTGAGTGAACTCGTGGCAACAGCAAAAACTGATAGGTCAGAGGCTGCATTGGATATGCTGGATGTTTGTGCAACAGACGCCTTGGCACTCCGCATCTGCAAATCCAAGACAAACCAGGCCGGTCGGGGCACAACCATAGTTCTGCGGGCGTTAGGGGACCCCAGATACTGCCCTGTCAGCACGGTTAGGGAATATCTGAAGATCAGACCTGCCCCGTCTGGATATTTTTTAATGCACGCATTGGCCAGATTCCAGTTGGAGCGCATCATGGGGGCAGCTTTGAACAAATCCGGGCTATCAGGGGAGGGGAAGAGGTTTTTGAGCCGCTCTTTCATGATTGGAGCGGCCAGGACTGCGTTCAAGGCAGGAATGGGGCCTGAAGGGGTCAAGAATGTGGGACGCTGGACCTCTAACTGCTTTCAACGATACTTTCGCCCATAGAATCCCAGGCTGGGCGGTGTTAAAGAGGTGTACCAGCACCATATTGGTTTTTTACAGATTACTTCTTTTGATTATGTTTAGGTATAAGCAATCCAATCAAGTTTTTCAGTTACTTGTGTGCAGTGTTCAACTATTAAACCACGTGTGTTAACAGACCGCGTCCTTTCCATTTGTTTGAATGTAATTTGTCTTCTTTCCAGCAGGATGTTGCGTGTGGGTGATGAGACATTCTTATGTTGCCAGGTTGGAACAGTGGGCAGCTCTCAAGAATTGGACCCTGGGTTTCACGCAGACGCAGTTCGTATGGTTGGGGGCCCCGGGCATGAAGTGGAGCAACCTTAGACCCAGGCTAGAACAACGCCTTGCATTAGGGGGCCCCCTACCCAACGTCTTCATTATACACCTGGGAGGGAATGACTTGGTCACCGTAGGGAGGAGGGCTTTGATTCAGGTCATGCAGAAGGACATTGTGGCAATAAGTAACAGATTGGGATCGTGCAAGTTATGGTGGTCTGAAATTGTTCCTCGCAGAGAATGGAGGGGGGCAAAATCTCCCCCAGCTGTAGAACAGTCTCACAGGAGGTTCAACAGGTCAATGCAAAAGTTCATGGCCCGGAGAGGCCTTGGTTTTATTAGGCACGCATTAATACAGGAAAAAACGGCAGGCTACTATGATAGATCAGGGGTGCACTTGTCAAATTTAGGAATGCATATGTTCTTATTGGACGTACAAGAGGCACTATCAGCAGCAGGATGTCAATAGCTAGCTAGGTTGGGGGGCTCTGTCATCGACGGTGGCCTCCTCCAGAGCTGTGGCGGAGTTACAGGGCGATCTGGAGGCAGACGGGTACAGTAAGGGTACCTCTGCGGCAGACTGGTACAGTAAGGGTA
This sequence comes from Lissotriton vulgaris, assembly GCF_964263255.1. Taxonomy (NCBI): domain Eukaryota; kingdom Metazoa; phylum Chordata; class Amphibia; order Caudata; family Salamandridae; genus Lissotriton; species Lissotriton vulgaris. The sequence continues at coordinate 495,701,142 of NC_141687.1, forward strand.
CCTCTGCATGGCACAGTAAGGGTGCCTGGGCCAAAGACCTGAAGACGCAGGAGGTTCCGGGAAACCGCAACGGCGCCCTGTTAGTCCTTCGGGCAGTCGGGGGGCTTGAACCGACGGGGGGTGTGCCATACCGCTCCGCCCGGAAAGGGGGGGCGGGGTATAAGATCGGATCTACAAGGTACTGCACCGTCCGAGCATCGGCTCGTTAGGCAGGCGGGACAGCGAGGGGCTGCCTGCTTTGGATCGCCCGTAAGATGACCCACAAAACGTCATACACTTGTTGTATGAAAATGAACCAGCAACAGTTCTTACCCATATGACGTGTCCAGTGTATCCTTGTATGGGGCAGATGTGCATGATATTGGGTGGGAGCTGATGACGGTGTGGGCACTATGCCCCTGCCCGCGTCTCACGCAGGGGGACATTGGCGGAGCAGCCTCCTTAGTGGCCATTCGTCGCAGCGCACGACTTTGCCTGGGGGAGGAGGGGAGGCAAGAGGGCTCCTTGCTCCTCCCAAGGGTCGCCATGATGCGCGGCCAGGGGAGGGACCATTTGTAGGGGGTGTGCCTCATACTTAAGCCCCGGCAGCCCCTGGATCTGCCTCTTTTGCCACTTCCGCCCCCCTGAGCGCTGCACCCACCGTATCCTCTTACTCAGTAGCTCGACAGGCGGTGCGAAGTGATGGAATGTTATAACGTTGTCTTTTCTGTTGCAGGCGGAGTTACAGGGCGATCTGGAGGCAGACGGGTACAGTAAGGGTACCTCTGCAGCAGACTGGTGCAGTAAGGGTACCTCTGAATGGCACAGTAAGGGTGCCTGGGCCATGGACCTGGAGCCGCAGGAGGTTCCGGGAAACCGCAACGGCACCCCGTTGGTCCTTCGGGTGGTCGGGGGGCCTGAATCGACCGGGCGTGTGCCATACCGCTCCGCCCTGAAAGGGGGGCGGGGTATAAGATCGGATCTACAAGGTGCTGCACCGTCCGAGCATCGACTCACCGTGCTGGCTGGCTCATTAGGCAGGCGGGACAGCGAGGGGCTGTCTGCTTTGGATCACCCGTAAGATGACCCACAAAACGTCATACGCTTGTTGTATGAAAATAAACCTGTAACAGTTCTTACTAATATGACATGTCCAGTGTATCCTTGTATGGGGCAGATGTGCATGATATTGGGTGGGAGCTGATGACGGTGTGGGCACTATGATCACTGCTCTATGCACTGCATTGGTAGCAACGCTCCCTGAAGAGTGCAGGCACTTTTCTCAGCAATAAATGCACACTGCCATCTTGCGCTGACCCGTGGGTTTTTATTCACACTTAGCTGCTGTACCTCTTCACCAGATGTCTAACAGGGCTGCTTGCTGCTCCGCGTTCTTTCTGCTTCTGGCTCTGGAAGCTTCCCATGATGTGGAGCTGCTGGCTCTGCAGTGGCTGTCACCGGACAAACGGTTGGTAGCTTCCGTGCCTGTACGCCACAGCTCCTGCGTCTGCACTGCTGCAGAGCAGCTGCATCATCTGCTCATGGGACACACAGGGTTCAACAGCACTGCCAATTTCTCTGCCAATCACAGGAAGTCCCAGGGGCGGGTGAGCAGGGCGCGTGCATAGAGGACACTGCTTGTACTAACAGCAGTCGTGGGTAGACACGTCCTTATGGCACTCCTATTTGCAAAAGGTCGAGAGGTAGAAGTGCAATTTACAGCAATTTACAGGACTTTAGAAATACACACTTGAGACGGCAGAAGGACAATCCCCAGCGTGGGTACTTCCGGGATTGTTGTACGCCACTAATAAGGAAGATGGTCACTGCCAGACTGTATGCTTGACTTGACTTAAACAAGCTGTCTGCATTCCAGGACTTCGGTACATGATCCGTCACAACACGCTCCCTAAAGATAAGAAATACCCTCACGACAGCCGTCAAGCAGATGATCCAGTTCAGGTGGGCCGGCCGAAAAGAAGACAGGGTGGAAACAAATAAGCCTCATTTTCAATGGGAGGCCACTGTTTAGCATAAACAATGACGCCAGCCAATGAAATTGATGGGCAAGGCTTCAATTCCCCTTCTGAAATCTCCTCAATCACAATAGCCCTTGCAGAGCGAGCAGCGCATGTGTGCTGAAACGCTAGGCGAGACCTAATAAACTCACACTGATTCCAGGGATGGATTTATTAATGCATGAACTTAGAGGGCACCTTAGAGGTGCCCCCTGAAAGCCTACTGATTACTAGTTTACTGGCTGACTGTTGAACACTAGCCTGCCATCTCAGACAGGTTTCTGATCCCCTGCAGGGCAGAAAGAGTGCCTTCACCGTGCAGAGGTTCTGTTATCTCCTCCAGGCAAGATGGCTAAATAATCAAGATATTAAGGCAGGAGCCTTCAAAGGAGCCTTTAAAGGCCTTTGCTGCCTTTTGATATGTGACCCAAGGCTTCGCCAGACAGGGAAAATCCCACCTGTTGCCCTGACCCCATGTGGCACCAGGACAGGTGGCATTTTGCCCCATCAGCCTAGTTCCATCCCTATTGTGGGCTGCCTGATGTGAACACAAAACTTGAAATTCAACCATCTTGTTTTCGGCAGAACTAGACTCATTGGGTCAGGGTTATGTCCTCTTCCCGAAGGTAGTGGTCATATAGAGGGTGTTCACACACTAAAGGTAAGTAGCTTATTGGCCACTACCTTGTACTCCGGCTAACACCCATAAATTGAGTATTTAGTAGGAACACCTGATACCAACTCAGATTCAATGGATCCAAAAGAAGAGAACATAGAAGAGCCATGTGACAATGAGAACTGAAGACTGCTATGTACTTTTGATGCCAACACCCTGCCTGCACCAGTCTTGACAATCGAGAACGAGTGACTCATCCTGCGGTTGAGCAACTACCAAGAACCCTGGTAGACTACCAGCCCTCTTCAAACTACTGTTACACTGAACTAGGTAAAACCCAAAATCAACCATCAGACCTGGATCAATATTGTTACAGAAAAACAGGCGATCACAGTGGAAAGCATAATATACAAAAATTGCTTCACCCCTATCATGAATTAGAGGAAAACAAATTTGAGGGTTCACTTCTCTTTTTATCATTGCATTATTAGTCATGCATCGTAAATGAACATATACATAGGTTCTCCGGGTGGAAAGTGCTCAAAGGAAGTGCTTGTTGTGTTGGTTTCTGAAGCGTGAAAGGGGAAAGTCCATTGCTAATGAGGCCACAAAATATTTACATGTACAATCAGTCATTAGATACACTAGCACAATTACTGTTATCCCAGTAGCATAACAAAAAACAGTACAGGCGTTGAAAAACAGTCAACGTTTCGACCCTGTTGGACGCAAGTCAGTCCCAGACACTACAGGGAGGGGCTTCATTAAGAACCTTGATATATTCAGCAACATTGTAACTCTGGGATTTAATTTTACTGGACGTGAACCTGCAGGTTGACAGGCTATCCGTCCTGGGTATTAAAAGATACAATGAGAGTGTGAGAAGTTGGCCTGGTATATAATGCTCACTAATTCTTAGTGATCACTTTGTACCATGCCAAGCAACCCTTATGATGATGGTTGTAATTCAACCTTGTAGACCAGTTATCCTAGTGGTAACGTGGACAAAGCAGTCTTAGGCTAAACTCTGAAAGGCATGTGAAGCCAGCTGTTATACCATACACAACCCCCTTGAATACCAAATGAAAGGGACACCACACAGATATATATTGAAAATATATATTGATTTATTAACTATAAAATCCCCTGGACTCTTTATGAGCACAGAAGCACAAGCGTTAAATCACAAGACAGTTTAAAATACACAAAAGTTGCACAATGTGGATGAGCCCTAGGGGCCACCTAAACCATATACTAAGAAAGTGGTATAAGAGATACCAGGAGGAAAGTGAAGAGGCCTAGGGCCTAGGGAATCGCTGGAGCTATTCGAGACTAGCTGTGACTAAGTTGGGAGAGGCCCACGGGACTCGGGTGCAGTGTTCAAAGTGCACGCACTTTCCAATGTAAAGTCTATGGTGCGTAAAAAGTACAAAGTTAGAAAGTTAGGAACCTTCCGAGTGACCTACGGAGTTAAAACTTAAGACACAGGCCCTTGAGATGTGTACCAATGCAGGAGCACTGGCGGAGCTGAGTTACCTCACCCACAGGAAGCAGGTGCACAGGGTCGAAGTAGTGTCGGGTTTCGTCACGCCGGTCGATGGTGCTTGGAGCTGAAGATGCTGCAGGCGGCTCGATGAGAAGAGTTCCGGTGGATCCAAGGGTGGATCTGAAGATGTGAAGACCTGAAAGCAGAGGGGACAGTGTTCAAAGTCACTAGCCAGTGACTACTGTGGAACCAAATTGGAACCAGGCGATGTCGGGTGCAAACAGGCGTTGTTGGGTAGCTTCTTTCTGCAGCCACGTGGATACCCGGGGTCGAGGACATCCAGGAGTCGGTCACGAGCTGTCCCACGCAGGCTTCTCGCTGTTGGCGGTGTCGGCAACTTGATTGGAGCAAACAGGCCTTGGCAAAGGCAAGCCAGGCAGAAGTTGAAAGATGCTTAACACTCGGACCAGCAAGGTTAGAGCGGGTGCTCCTTTTTACAGGAGCTTGGGTAAGTCTGGAGCAACCAGACCTGCTGTGTAAATCGTCGGTTTCGTCGCCAAGATGGCCGCTGACCACGTGGCTAGTGGCCGGATGGCACGTCGAGTGGCACAATGCAAAAGGGCCCCACGCAGATTGTGGAGATGCTGGAGGGCTGCTCTTCAGTGCAAGGGCTGCTCGGTGGTGGGGGTTCTCAGTCCCCAAAGCACAACGTCGAGGATGCCTCAGAAGCTGCGCAGTCAGCTTTTCAAGTGTCTTCCAAGAGGTCCGGTCCCACGTCACTCGGTGCCTCCACGGGTCCCTTCTTTGCAGGGACTGTGGATCGGGCTCTGAGAGGTCTGGGAGTCTGGTTCTTGTCGGGCTCTGGGCTCAGTCTCCGGCGGGAGGCGGCGGCAAAGCAGACGTCGAGTTGCTGGTTGGTACCTGTGTTCACAGGGTGGCCACTCCTAGGCCACAAGGGAGATTCTCTTCAGTCTTCTGTGCAGCAGAATGTCGAAGTCCAGTCTTCTTCTTTGTGTAAAGTTGATTCAGGATGATCTGCTGTGCAATGGCACTGCTCCCACTCTTATTCCCAATCTGAGGGGTGGATCACCTACTAGGTCCCTCCTCTGGGAGGAACCAGGAAGGGGGGCGGTTACACCCCCTTTCCTTTGTCCAGCTCCTCCCCAGGACTGGGGCTGGAAAGCCCCAGAACCGGTTTGGACTGGCCTATGCACGGGGACACCTTGTGTGCCCCGGGCATGTCTGATTCTATTCAGCCCTGTCCTACCCAATACACAAAATCCTGTCTGGGGTGGTGCTCGCACCTCCCAAGGCAGGAAACCCTTTGTCCAGGCCACCATCTGCCGAGTTTCGGTCAGCAGCAGGAGGCCAGACTCGTGTCTGTGGTGGCAGCATCCATTTTGTGATGCTGAGGCTCTGTTTAACTTTAACCGGGGTTAAGGCTACACACATGTCGTGTCCCTCTAGAAGGGTGGAATGCTATCCCCGTCGCCAGAATTGGTGAGGGGATAGTATTCCAATTCGTATGACACCTTACTCGACATGTTTTGATAAAGCCAAACCAAAGATAGCAAATAACCGCGAGGATTATAATGCACTTAAGAGTATATGGTATGGCAATATCCCGGAATAGCTTAGGGAGTGGTTCCCGACAGCTGCAGACAGGCTCAGCTCATGCTAGAGCATCATCTCACATATTTCCAAGCACTCTGCCTCCAGGATTGATGAGGCCTTCCATAGGAGTGGCTGATAGGAACATATGTGTCCAGTTTAGGGTTAGGCACAGACATACTGTACCTAAGTAAGAGGTGGTTACACCGACTTACCCCAGCTGAGTGATCAGCCAGTTGTGTCAAATATGGAGGCCAGGCCAGGGGTGGCACAATACATGCTGCAGCCCCTGGTAGGCCTTGGATACACCTATGCCCTGGGCACCTAGGGTGCACTAATACAGGGGCTCATAAGGTGAACCAGTTCCAATTCGTAATGCACCTAGGGTGCATTGGCAGTAATTTAGAGAGAGAACAGCAGGCTGTGGGTCTGATTAGCAGGCCCACAGCCACATTAAGTCAGAAACCAGTGAAGCAAAAAGCAAAAATTTGGGGTGACCATAGGATAGCAGACCCTACTCTCCTACATAACCCTCCCCCCAAACGCAGGGACATTAGACTAACCTTGACCAGTTGTGTCTTCATGTTCTAAGTGGAAGTACCTGGAGAGACCATCTGCGTTGCCATGGTCAGTCCCTGGGCGGTGCTCCACTGTAAAGTCCATCCCCTGTAGGGAAATGGACCACCTGAGTAGTTTGGGGTTTTCACCCTTCACCTGATTAAGCCATAGGAGGGGCTTATGGTCGGTCTGAATCTTGAAGTGAGTACCAAACAAGTATGGCCTCAACTTCTTCAGGGCCCACACCACAGCAAAGGCCTCCCTCTCTATAGCTGACCAACGTTTCTCTCTGGGGGTCAGCCTTCTGCTAATGAAAGCAATGGGCTGGTCCTGGCCATCTACATTAAGCTGTGAAAGCACTGCTCCCACTCCCAACTCAGAAGCATCTGTTTGGACAATGAACTCTCTTGAGTAGTCAGGACTCTTCAGGATAGGTGCAGAGCACATGGCCTTCTTCAGGTCATCAAATGCCTTTTGACAGATTTCTGTCCACTGAACCTTTTTGGGCATCTTCTTGGATGTCAGATCATTAAGAGGAGTCACAATGGACCCATAGTTCTTAACAAACTTCCTGTAGTACCCAGTCAGGCCCAAGAAAGCTCTGACCTGAGTCTGGGTAGTTGGAGTGGACCAGTCCTTGATGGTCTGGATCTTACTCTCCAGTGGTTGAACTTGGCCTCCACCTACAAGGTGGCCCAGGTATACAACCTTACTCTGCCCTATCTGGCACTTTGTTGCCTTGATAGTGAGGCCTGCCTTCTGCAGAGCCTCAAGCACTTCCTTCAGGTGGACCAGGTGATCCTCCCAGGTGGAGCTAAAGACAGCAATATCGTCCAGATAAGCTGCACAAAAGTCATCCAACCCAGTGAGGACTTGATTCACCAACCTTTGGAAGGTGGCAGGTGCATTTTTCAAACCAAAGGGCATCACCACAAACTGATAATGCCCACTAGGGGTAGACAATGCTGTCTTGGCCTTAGACTCCTCAGCTAACCTGATTTGCCAGTAGCCAGCTGTCAAGTCAAATGTGCTCAAATATTTGGCAGAAGCCAACTTGTCAATGAGCTCATCTGCCCTTGGAATAGGGTGTGCATCTGTCCTGGTGACAGCATTGAGTCCTCTGTAATCCACACAGAACCTCATCTCTCTCTTGCCATCTTTGGTGTGAGGTTTGGGGACCAGAACCACTGGGCTAGCCCAGGGGCTCTCTGAAGGCTCAATGACACCTAATTCCAGCATCTTTTGCACCTCAGTCTTTATACAGTCCCTGACGTGGTCAGGTTGCCTGTAAATTTTGCTCTTTACAGGAAGACTGTCACCAGTGTCCACCACATGTGTACACCAGTTAGTCTGACTGGGTGTCAATGAGAACATATGCCTGTATGCCTGTAGAACTTGTCTGCAGTCATGTTGCTGATGTTCAGTGAGGCTGCCACCTAAGGCCACACCATCAACTGAGCCATCCTCAGGGTTCTGAGTGAGCAGGTCTGGGAGAGGGTCACTCTCTTCCTCCTGTCCCTCATCTGTAGCCATGAGCAAGCCCATGTCTGCCCTGCTGACATATGCCTTCAATCTGTTTACATGGAGCACCCTGTGGGGGCTCCTGGGAGTTCCTAGGTCCACCAAGTAGGTAACCTCTCCCTTCTTCTCCAGAATTGTATGGGGTCCAGACCATTTGTCTTGGAGTGCTGCTGGGGCCACTGGCTCCAACACCCATACCTTCTGTCCAGGCTAAAATTCAACAAGGACAGCCTTTTGGTCATGCCAAGCTTTTTGTAATTCTTGGCTGGCCTCAAGGTTTTTGGATGCCTTTTCCATGTACTCTGCCATCCTGGAGCGGAGACCAAGTACATAGTCCACTATGTCTTGCTTAGGCTTTTTGAGAGGTAACTCCCATCCTTCCTTCACTAGACACAGGGGTCCTCTTACAGGATGCCCAAACAACAATTCAAAGGGGCTGAAGCCAACCCCCTTTTGAGGGACCTCTCTGTAAGCGAACAAAAGGCAGGGCAGTAGGATGTCCCATCTTCGCCTGAGCTTTTCAGGTAATCCTTTAATCATGCCCTTTAGGGTCTTGTTGAATCTCTCAACAAGCCCATTGCATTGTGGGTGATAAGGAGTGGTGAACTTGTAGTTGACACCACATTCCTTCCACATAGCTGTCAAATATCCAGACATGAAGTTGGCACCTCTATCTGATATTACCTCCTTAGGAAACCCCACTCTGGAGAAAACTCCAAGTAAGGCCCTGGCCACAACAGGAGCTGTTGTGGTCCTAAGTGGAATTGCCTCTGGGTACCTGGTGGCATGATCCACTACCACCAGTATGAATCTGTGCCCAGATGCTGTAGGGGGATCCATTGGACCAACAATATCAATCCCCACTCTTTCAAAGGGAACCCCCACCACAGGTAGTGGTATCAGGGGGGCCTTTGTTGTTCCACCTGCTTTACCACTGGCTTGGCAGGTTTCACAGGAGCGACAAAACTCCTTGGTGTCTTCAGACATGTGAGGCCAGTGAAAGTGAGGGACAAGCCTGTCCCAAGTCTTGTTCTGGCCTAGGTGTCCTGTTAAAGGAATATCATGGGCCAAGGTGAGTAGGAAGCCCCTAAATTGCAGAGGTATATCCAACCTCCTGGTAGCACCAGGCTTGGGGTCTCTAGCCTCTGAATAAAGGAGTCCATCGTCCCAATATACTTTATGGGCACCTTGAGCATTCCCAGCAGCCTCAGCAGCAGCCTGCTGTCTGAGGGGTTCAAGAGAAGGACAGGTTAACTGAGCCTGCCCCAAGTCTGCCCTAGAAGGTCCCCCTGTCCCCAGAAACTCAACCTGATCAGGTTCAAGTTCTTCAGGGACAGTTCCTTCAGGGGTCTCAAGATCAGTTTCCTGTGAAGCCTGATCCTCACTTGTAGGCAGTTGGGAAGGCGCAGCCTTAACCCTCCTGTTCTTCTTCTTGGAAGGTACTTGGTCCATTGTTCCAGGATCCAAGACCTGAGGTTCAGAGAGGCACTTTTTGGCCTGTGACCTGGTCACAGCAAGGACATGTGATGATATCCCTAACATCTCTGCATGAGTCCTGTACTCAACTTCTGACCATAGAGAGTTCTCCAGGTCATTGCCCAACAAACATTCTACTGGGAGATCAGCACTAACCACAACTTTCTTTAGGCCAGTTACTCCTCCCCAGGAAAAGCTAACAAGTGCCACACTATGTGTAGTAGTGACATTGCTGGCATTGGTCACCAGGTAATCATCACCTGGCATGTATTGTCCAGGGTCCACAAAGTTAGGTGTCACCATAGTGACACTGGCACATGTGTCCCTGTAAGCTTGAGCCACTTTATTGTTGATCAAAGGTGTCTGTCTGTATTTGCCCAGGTTACTGGGACTTATGTCAGGGGTCAAATCTATGTCCCCTTCACAAACCAGAACAGCCTGTGTAAGGGTTCTGACTAGGTCAGAATCTCCTTCAGTTCCCAAAGTGATACCCACTAATCCCTTGGCTTGAGGACCAGCACTGCTAACTGTACTAGTGGGTGCAGGTGCCTTAGGGGCTGCAGTGCTGGGGGCTCCACCCTTTTTACACTCACTTGTCCAGTGAGAGGTGTTCTTACAAGTTTTACACCAGGGTTTCTTCTGACCTTCTTTCTTCTTCTTCTTAGAAGTTTGGGACTCACCCTCTGTCTCAGTTTGGGGCCCTGTTGAAGACTTCTGGTCTTTAGCTTTCTGCTCCCCACCCTTCTGGTCTGTTTTCTTCTGGTCACCACCCTGGTTCTGGTTCTGGTTCTTTTGCTTAACTCTGGTTCTTACCCATTTATCTGCCCTCTTTCCCAATTCTTGGGGAGAGGTCACATCTGAGTCAACCAAATGTTGATGCAACTGCTGGTTCTGACAATTATTTAAAATGTGTTCTCTCATCAGCAAATTATACAATCCTTCATAGTCTGTAACCTTGCTTCCCAGCAACCATCCCTCCAGAGCCTTAGTGGCACACTCAACAAATTCAGACCAGTCCTGAGTCTGTGTCTTCTGGGTATCTCTGAACATTAACCTGTACTGTTCAGTGGTTAAGCCTAACCCATCAATCAGAGCACTCTTCAGGACCAGGTAGTTTCTAGAATCCCCATCACTAACTGTGAGGAGTCTGTCTCGGCCTCTACCTTCAAAGGAGAGCCACAAGATTGCTGCCCACTGCTCTTGAGGGATCTGCTGTACTCTGCAGGCTCTCTCCATTGCAGTAATCCATTTATGGATATCATCCCCAGCTTTGTAGGGGGGCACAATCTTACTCAGGTTTCTATTATCAAAAGACCTGTCTTTATCCTTGTGGATATTGCTGCCACCAGTGGGTTCTATTACCCCACTCTCTCTAGGCTGTCTTGCTCTAGCAAGTTTCTCTTGGGCCAGGGCAATCTCTAACTCTTGTCTCTGGACTCTCAATTCAGCCTCTCTAATTTGAGATTCTCTCAATTTGGCCTCATGTTCCCTTCTCTGAGGGCTAGTCATCCCCCTTCTGGAGTGACCATGAGAGCCTCTAGAAGCATGGGAGTTGTCAGAGTCACCTGAGTGAGTCCTTCTCCTCCTAGGCTTCTGGTTAAGTCCACCTGGGGGTCTGAATGGGTTGTTACCTGATTCATTCATAAGTAAGCTTAAGTTAGCCTGGTTCAGTCTACTGACCAGCACCTGACTATTTCTGTCATCATCTGACTCACTGCTTTCCACCTCCTCCTCTTCCTCTTCCTCTTCCTCTTCCTCTTCATCTACCTGAGGAGCTCCAGTGGTGGAGGCTTCCTCATCTACCAGGATGATAGGGGCAGGGGTGTCTACAGTGTCATCCTCTGAAGGATGGCCTCCTTCAGCATCCCCTGTGGGGTTTGCCTTAGAGGGCTTTAGAGTCTCAGACTGGTCTAAGAGCTCTCTTAGGTGGTCTGTAGTAGGGGAAGGCCCTGTCTTCAGACCCCTTAAGACACAAAGCTGTATTAATTCCTTAAAGGAAAAAATAGCAAATTTGGATAGTGCCCTTGGAGGGTCACTCTCAACAGGAGTAAGTCCACTGGACCCCTCTGCTCCAGACATTGCTCTAGTGTGGGTGGATGTGTTGCAATCTACCTACACTGGTGTTTACCTACTAAACCTATCTAGTAGTTGTAGCTAGGGTGTGCCACTCCCTTTGCTCTACAACAACTAAGTTCAGTAGAACTTAAGTATACTAGTCTTGTTTTATATGTACCTAGCAGGTACCTGTATGATCTTTCAAATGATAATCTCAAAGATTGTAATGGTAAAACAACAGCAAGCTCAGATCCCAATCCGCTGCTCACCAATGTGAGAAGTTGGCCTGGTATATAATGCTCACTAATTCTTAGTGATCACTTTGTACCATGCCAAGCAACCCTTATGATGATGGTTGTAATTCAACCTTGTAGACCAGTTATCCTAGTGGTAACGTGGACAAAGCAGTCTTAGGCTAAACTCTGAAAGGCATGTGAAGCCAGCTGTTATACCATACACAACCCCCTTGAATACCAAATGAAAGGGACACCACACAGATATATATTGAAAATATATATTGATTTATTAACTATAAAATCCCCTGGACTCTTTATGAGCACAGAAGCACAAGCGTTAAATCACAAGACAGTTTAAAATACACAAAAGTTGCACAATGTGGATGAGCCCTAGGGGCCACCTAAACCATATACTAAGAAAGTGGTATAAGAGATACCAGGAGGAAAGTGAAGAGGCCTAGGGCCTAGGGAATCGCTGGAGCTATTCGAGACTAGCTGTGACTAAGTTGGGAGAGGCCCACGGGACTCGGGTGCAGTGTTCAAAGTGCACGCACTTTCCAATGTAAAGTCTATGGTGCGTAAAAAGTACAAAGTTAGAAAGTTAGGAACCTTCCGAGTGACCTACGGAGTTAAAACTTAAGACACAGGCCCTTGAGATGTGTACCAATGCAGGAGCACTGGCGGAGCTGAGTTACCTCACCCACAGGAAGCAGGTGCACAGGGTCGAAGTAGTGTCGGGTTTCGTCACGCCGGTCGATGGTGCTTGGAGCTGAAGATGCTGCAGGCGGCTCGATGAGAAGAGTTCCGGTGGATCCAAGGGTGGATCTGAAGATGTGAAGACCTGAAAGCAGAGGGGACAGTGTTCAAAGTCACTAGCCAGTGACTACTGTGGAACCAAATTGGAACCAGGCGATGTCGGGTGCAAACAGGCGTTGTCGGGTAGCTTCTTTCTGCAGCCACGTGGATACCCGGGGTCGAGGACGTCCAGGAGTCGGTCACGAGCTGTCCCACGCAGGCTTCTCGCTGTTGGCGGTGTCGGCAACTTGATTGGAGCAAACAGGCCTTGGCAAAGGCAAGCCAGGCAGAAGTTGAAAGATGCTTAACACTCGGACCAGCAAGGTTAGAGCGGGTGCTCCTTTTTACAGGAGCTTGGGTAGGTCTGGAGCAACCAGACCTGCTGTGTAAATCGTCGGTTTCGTCGCCAAGATGGCCGCTGACCACGTGGCTAGTGGCCGGGATGGCACGTCGAGTGGCACAATGCAAAAGGGCCCCACGCAGATTGTGGAGATGCTGGAGGGCTGCTCTTCAGTGCAAGGGCTGCTCGGTGGTGGGGGTTCTCAGTCCCCAAAGCACAACGTCGAGGATGCCTCAGAAGCTGCGCAGTCAGCTTTTCAAGTGTCTTCCAAGAGGTCCGGTCCCACGTCACTCGGTGCCTCCACGGGTCCCTTCTTTGCAGGGACTGTGGATCGGGCTCTGAGAGGTCTGGGAGTCTGGTTCTTGTCGGGCTCTGGGCTCAGTCTCCGGCGGGAGGCGGCGGCAAAGCAGACGTCGAGTTGCTGGTTGGTACCTGTGTTCACAGGGTGGCCACTCCTAGGCCACAAGGGAGATTCTCTTCAGTCTTCTGTGCAGCAGAATGTCGAAGTCCAGTCTTCTTCTTTGTGTAAAGTTGATTCAGGATGATCTGCTGTGCAATGGCACTGCTCCCACTCTTATTCCCAATCTGAGGGGTGGATCACCTACTAGGTCCCTCCTCTGGGAGGAACCAGGAAGGGGGGCGGTTACACCCCCTTTCCTTTGTCCAGCTCCTCCCCAGGACTGGGGCTGGAAAGCCCCAGAACCGGTTTGGACTGGCCTATGCACGGGGACACCTTGTGTGCCCCGGGCATGTCTGATTCTATTCAGCCCTGTCCTACCCAATACACAAAATCCTGTCTGGGGTGGTGCTCGCACCTCCCAAGGCAGGAAACCCTTTGTCCAGGCCACCATCTGCCGAGTTTCGGTCAGCAGCAGGAGGCCAGACTCGTGTCTGTGGTGGCAGCATCCATTTTGTGATGCTGAGGCTCTGTTTAACTTTAACCGGGGTTAAGGCTACACACATGTCGTGTCCCTCTAGAAGGGTGGAATGCTATCCCCGTCGCCAGAATTGGCGAGGGGATAGTATTCCAATTCGTATGACACCTTACTCGACATGTTTTGATAAAGCCAAACCAAAGATAGCAAATAACCGCGAGGATTATAATGCACTTAAGAGTATATGGTATGGCAATATCCCGGAATAGCTTAGGGAGTGGTTCCCGACAGCTGCAGACAGGCTCAGCTCATGCTAGAGCATCATCTCACATATTTCCAAGCACTCTGCCTCCAGGATTGATGAGGCCTTCCATAGGAGTGGCTGATAGGAACATATGTGTCCAGTTTAGGGTTAGGCACAGACATACTGTACCTAAGTAAGAGGTGGTTACACCGACTTACCCCAGCTGAGTGATCAGCCAGTTGTGTCAAATATGGAGGCCAGGCCAGGGGTGGCACAATACATGCTGCAGCCCCTGGTAGGCCTTGGATACACCTATGCCCTGGGCACCTAGGGTGCACTAATACAGGGGCTCATAAGGTGAACCAGTTCCAATTCGTAATGCACCTAGGGTGCATTGGCAGTAATTTAGAGAGAGAACAGCAGGCTGTGGGTCTGATTAGCAGGCCCACAGCCACATTAAGTCAGAAACCAGTGAAGCAAAAAGCAAAAATTTGGGGTGACCATAGGATAGCAGACCCTACTCTCCTACATAACCCTCCCCCCAAACGCAGGGACATTAGACTAACCTTGACCAGTTGTGTCTTCATGTTCTAAGTGGAAGTACCTGGAGAGACCATCTGCGTTGCCATGGTCAGTCCCTGGGCGGTGCTCCACTGTAAAGTCCATCCCCTGTAGGGAAATGGACCACCTGAGTAGTTTGGGGTTTTCACCCTTCACCTGATTAAGCCATAGGAGGGGCTTATGGTCGGTCTGAATCTTGAAGTGAGTACCAAACAAGTATGGCCTCAACTTCTTCAGGGCCCACACCACAGCAAAGGCCTCCCTCTCTATAGCTGACCAACGTTTCTCTCTGGGGGTCAGCCTTCTGCTAATGAAAGCAATGGGCTGGTCCTGGCCATCTACATTAAGCTGTGAAAGCACTGCTCCCACTCCCAACTCAGAAGCATCTGTTTGGACAATGAACTCTCTTGAGTAGTCAGGACTCTTCAGGATAGGTGCAGAGCACATGGCCTTCTTCAGGTCATCAAATGCCTTTTGACAGATTTCTGTCCACTGAACCTTTTTGGGCATCTTCTTGGATGTCAGATCATTAAGAGGAGTCACAATGGACCCATAGTTCTTAACAAACTTCTTGTAGTACCCAGTCAGGCCCAAGAAAGCTCTGACCTGAGTCTGGGTAGTTGGAGTGGACCAGTCCTTGATGGTCTGGATCTTACTCTCCAGTGGTTGAACTTGGCCTCCACCTACAAGGTGGCCCAGGTATACAACCTTACTCTGCCCTATCTGGCACTTTGTTGCCTTGATAGTGAGGCCTGCCTTCTGCAGAGCCTCAAGCACTTCCTTCAGGTGGACCAGGTGATCCTCCCAGGTGGAGCTAAAGACAGCAATATCGTCCAGATAAGCTGCACAAAAGTCATCCAACCCAGTGAGGACTTGATTCACCAACCTTTGGAAGGTGGCAGGTGCATTTTTCAAACCAAAGGGCATCACCACAAACTGATAATGCCCACTAGGGGTAGACAATGCTGTCTTGGCCTTAGACTCCTCAGCTAACCTGATTTGCCAGTAGCCAGCTGTCAAGTCAAATGTGCTCAAATATTTGGCAGAAGCCAACTTGTCAATGAGCTCATCTGCCCTTGGAATAGGGTGTGCATCTGTCCTGGTGACAGCATTGAGTCCTCTGTAATCCACACAGAACCTCATCTCTCTCTTGCCATCTTTGGTGTGAGGTTTGGGGACCAGAACCACTGGGCTAGCCCAGGGGCTCTCTGAAGGCTCAATGACACCTAATTCCAGCATCTTTTGCACCTCAGTCTTTATACAGTCCCTGACGTGGTCAGGTTGCCTGTAAATTTTGCTCTTTACAGGAAGACTGTCACCAGTGTCCACCACATGTGTACACCAGTTAGTCTGACTGGGTGTCAATGAGAACATATGCCTGTATGCCTGTAGAACTTGTCTGCAGTCATGTTGCTGATGTTCAGTGAGGCTGCCACCTAAGGCCACACCATCAACTGAGCCATCCTCAGGGTTCTGAGTGAGCAGGTCTGGGAGAGGGTCACTCTCTTCCTCCTGTCCCTCATCTGTAGCCATGAGCAAGCCCATGTCTGCCCTGCTGACATATGCCTTCAATCTGTTTACATGGAGCACCCTGTGGGGGCTCCTGGGAGTTCCTAGGTCCACCAAGTAGGTAACCTCTCCCTTCTTCTCCAGAATTGTATGGGGTCCAGACCATTTGTCTTGGAGTGCTGCTGGGGCCACTGGCTCCAACACTCATACCTTCTGTCCAGGCTGAAATTCAACAAGGACAGCCTTTTGGTCATGCCAAGCTTTTTGTAATTCTTGGCTGGCCTCAAGGTTTTTGGATGCCTTTTCCATGTACTCTGCCATCCTGGAGCGGAGACCAAGTACATAGTCCACTATGTCTTGCTTAGGCTTTTTGAGAGGTAACTCCCATCCTTCCTTCACTAGACACAGGGGTCCTCTTACAGGATGCCCAAACAACAATTCAAAGGGGCTGAAGCCAACCCCCTTTTGAGGGACCTCTCTGTAAGCGAACAAAAGGCAGGGCAGTAGGATGTCCCATCTTCGCCTGAGCTTTTCAGGTAATCCTTTAATCATGCCCTTTAGGGTCTTGTTGAATCTCTCAACAAGCCCATTGCATTGTGGGTGATAACGAGTGGTGAACTTGTAGTTGACACCACATTCCTTCCACATAGCTGTCAAATATCCAGACATGAAGTTGGCACCTCTATCTGATATTACCTCCTTAGGAAACCCCACTCTGGAGAAAACTCCAAGTAAGGCCCTGGCCACAACAGGAGCTGTTGTGGTCCTAAGTGGAATTGCCTCTGGGTACCTGGTGGCATGATCCACTACCACCAGTATGAATCTGTGCCCAGATGCTGTAGGGGGATCCATTGGACCAACAATATCAATCCCCACTCTTTCAAAGGGAACCCCCACCACAGGTAGTGGTATCAGGGGGGCCTTTGTTGTTCCACCTGCTTTACCACTGGCTTGGCAGGTTTCACAGGAGCGACAAAACTCCTTGGTGTCTTCAGACATGTGAGGCCAGTGAAAGTGAGGGACAAGCCTGTCCCAAGTCTTGTTCTGGCCTAGGTGTCCTGTTAAAGGAATATCATGGGCCAAGGTGAGTAGGAAGCCCCTAAATTGCAGAGGTATATCCAACCTCCTGGTAGCACCAGGCTTGGGGTCTCTAGCCTCTGAATAAAGGAGTCCATCGTCCCAATATACTTTATGGGCACCTTGAGCATTCCCAGCAGCCTCAGCAGCAGCCTGCTGTCTGAGGGGTTCAAGAGAAGGACAGGTTAACTGAGCCTGCCCCAAGTCTGCCCTAGAAGGCCCCCCTGTCCCCAGAAACTCAACCTGATCAGGTTCAAGTTCTTCAGGGACAGTTCCTTCAGGGGTCTCAAGATCAGTTTCCTGTGAAGCCTGATCCTCACTTGTAGGCAGTTGGGAAGGCGCAGCCTTAACCCTCCTGTTCTTCTTCTTGGAAGGTACTTGGTCCATTGTTCCAGGATCCAAGACCTGAGGTTCAGAGAGGCACTTTTTGGCCTGTGACCTGGTCACAGCAAGGACATGTGATGATATCCCTAACATCTCTGCATGAGTCCTGTACTCAACTTCTGACCATAGAGAGTTCTCCAGGTCATTGCCCAACAAACATTCTACTGGGAGATCAGCACTAACCACAACTTTCTTTAGGCCAGTTACCCCTCCCCAGGAAAAGCTAACAAGTGCCACACTATGTGTAGTAGTGACATTGCTGGCATTGGTCACCAGGTAATCATCACCTGGCATGTATTGTCCAGGGTCCACAAAGTTAGGTGTCACCATAGTGACACTGGCACATGTGTCCCTGTAAGCTTGAGCCACTTTATTGTTGATCAAAGGTGTCTGTCTGTATTTGCCCAGGTTACTGGGACTTATGTCAGGGGTCAAATCTATGTCCCCTTCACAAACCAGAACAGCCTGTGTAAGGGTTCTGACTAGGTCAGAATCTCCTTCAGTTCCCAAAGTGATACCCACTAATCCCTTGGCTTGAGGACCAGCACTGCTAACTGTACTAGTGGGTGCAGGTGCCTTAGGGGCTGCAGTGCTGGGGGCTCCACCCTTTTTACACTCACTTGTCCAGTGAGAGGTGTTCTTACAAGTTTTACACCAGGGTTTCTTCTGACCTTCTTTCTTCTTCTTCTTAGAAGTTTGGGACCCACCCTCTGTCTCAGTTTGGGGCCCTGTTGAAGACTTCTGGTCTTTAGCTTTCTGCTCCCCACCCTTCTGGTCTGTTTTCTTCTGGTCACCACCCTGGTTCTGGTTCTGGTTCTTTTGCTTAACTCTGGTTCTTACCCATTTATCTGCCCTCTTTCCCAATTCTTGGGGAGAGGTCACATCTGAGTCAACCAAATGTTGATGCAACTGCTGGTTCTGACAATTATTTAAAATGTGTTCTCTCATCAGCAAATTATACAATCCTTCATAGTCTGTAACCTTGCTTCCCAGCAACCATCCCTCCAGAGCCTTAGTGGCACACTCAACAAATTCAGACCAGTCCTGAGTCTGTGTCTTCTGGGTATCTCTGAACATTAACCTGTACTGTTCAGTGGTTAAGCCTAACCCATCAATCAGAGCACTCTTCAGGACCAGGTAGTTTCTAGAATCCCCATCACTAACTGTGAGGAGTCTGTCTCGGCCTCTACCTTCAAAGGAGAGCCACAAGATTGCTGCCCACTGCTCTTGAGGGATCTGCTGTACTCTGCAGGCTCTCTCCATTGCAGTAATCCATTTATGGATATCATCCCCAGCTTTGTAGGGGGGCACAATCTTACTCAGGTTTCTATTATCAAAAGACCTGTCTTTATCCTTGTGGATATTGCTGCCACCAGTGGGTTCTATTACCCCACTCTCTCTAGGCTGTCTTGCTCTAGCAAGTTTCTCTTGGGCCAGGGCAATCTCTAACTCTTGTCTCTGGACTCTCAATTCAGCCTCTCTAATTTGAGATTCTCTCAATTTGGCCTCATGTTCCCTTCTCTGAGGGCTAGTCATCCCCCTTCTGGAGTGACCATGAGAGCCTCTAGAAGCATGGGAGTTGTCAGAGTCACCTGAGTGAGTCCTTCTCCTCCTAGGCTTCTGGTTAAGTCCACCTGGGGGTCTGAATGGGTTGTTACCTGATTCATTCCTAAGTAAGCTTAAGTTAGCCTGGTTCAGTCTACTGACCAGCACCTGACTATTTCTGTCATCATCTGACTCACTGCTTTCCACCTCCTCCTCTTCCTCTTCCTCTTCCTCTTCATCTACCTGAGGAGCTCCAGTGGTGGAGGCTTCCTCATCTACCAGGATGATAGGGGCAGGGGTGTCTACAGTGTCATCCTCTGAAGGATGGCCTCCTTCAGCATCCCCTGTGGGGTTTGCCTTAGAGGGCTTTAGAGTCTCAGACTGGTCTAAGAGCTCTCTTAGGTGGTCTGTAGTAGGGGAAGGCCCTGTCTTCAGACCCCTTAAGACACAAAGCTGTATTAATTCCTTAAAGGAAAAAATAGCAAATTTGGATAGTGCCCTTGGAGGGTCACTCTCAACAGGAGTAAGTCCACTGGACCCCTCTGCTCCAGACATTGCTCTAGTGTGGGTGGATGTGTTGCAATCTACCTACACTGGTGTTTACCTACTAAACCTATCTAGTAGTTGTAGCTAGGGTGTGCCACTCCCTTTGCTCTACAACAACTAAGTTCAGTAGAACTTAAGTATACTAGTCTTGTTTTATATGTACCTAGCAGGTACCTGTATGATCTTTCAAATGATAATCTCAAAGATTGTAATGGTAAAACAACAGCAAGCTCAGATCCCAATCCGCTGCTCACCAATGTGAGAAGTTGGCCTGGTATATAATGCTCACTAATTCTTAGTGATCACTTTGTACCATGCCAAGCAACCCTTATGATGATGGTTGTAATTCAACCTTGTAGACCAGTTATCCTAGTGGTAACGTGGACAAAGCAGTCTTAGGCTAAACTCTGAAAGGCATGTGAAGCCAGCTGTTATACCATACACAACCCCCTTGAATACCAAATGAAAGGGACACCACACAGATATATATTGAAAATATATATTGATTTATTAACTATAAAATCCCCTGGACTCTTTATGAGCACAGAAGCACAAGCGTTAAATCACAAGACAGTTTAAAATACACAAAAGTTGCACAATGTGGATGAGCCCTAGGGGCCACCTAAACCATATACTAAGAAAGTGGTATAAGAGATACCAGGAGGAAAGTGAAGAGGCCTAGGGCCTAGGGAATCGCTGGAGCTATTCGAGACTAGCTGTGACTAAGTCGGGAGAGGCCCACGGGACTCGGGTGCAGTGTTCAAAGTGCACGCACTTTCCAATGTAAAGTCTATGGTGCGTAAAAAGTACAAAGTTAGAAAGTTAGGAACCTTCCGAGTGACCTACGGAGTTAAAACTTAAGACACAGGCCCTTGAGATGTGTACCAATGCAGGAGCACTGGCGGAGCTGAGTTACCTCACCCACAGGAAGCGGGTGCACAGGGTCGAAGTAGGGTCGGGTTTCGTCACGCCGGTCGATGGTGCTTGGAGCTGAAGATGCTGCAGGCGGCTCGATGAGAAGAGTTCCGGTGGATCCAAGGGTGGATCTGAAGATGTGAAGACCTGAAAGCAGAGGGGACAGTGTTCAAAGTCACTAGCCAGTGACTACCGTGGAACCAGATTGGAACCAGGCGATGTCGGGTGCAAACAGGCGTTGGTGGGTAGCTTCTTTCTGCAGCCACGTGGATACCCGGGGGCGAGGACGTCCAGGAGTCGGTCACGAGCTGTCCCACGCAGGCTTCTCGCTGTTGGCGGTGTCGGCAACTTGATCGGAGCAAACAGGCCTTGGCAAAGGCAAGCCAGGCAGAAGTTGAAAGATGCTTAACACTCAGACCAGCAAGGTCAGAGCGGGTGCTCCTTTTTACAGGAGCTTGGGTAGGTCTGGAGCAACCAGACCTGCTGTGTAAATCGTCGGTTTCGTCGCCAAGATGGCCGCTGACCACGTGGCTAGTGGCCGGGATGGCGCGTCGAGTGGCACAATGCAAAAAGGCCCCACGCAGATCGTGGAGATGCTGGAGGGCTGTTCTTCGGTGCAAGGGCTGCTCGGTGGTGGGGGTTCTCAGTCGCCAAAGCACAACGTCGAGGATGCCTCAGAAGCTGCGCAGTCAGCTTTTCGAGTGTCTTCCAAGAGGTCCGGTCCCACGTCACTCGGTGCCTCCATGGGTCCCTTCTTTGCAGGGACTGTGGATCGGGCTCTGAGAGGTCTGGGAGTCTGGTTCTTGTCGGGCTCTGGGCTCGGTCTCCGGCGGGAGGCGGCGGCAAATCAGACGTCGAGTTGCTGGTTGGTACCTGTGTTCACAGGGTGGCCACTCCTAGGCCACATGGGAGATTCTCTTCAGTCTTCTGTGCAGCAGAATGTCGAAATCCAGTCTTCTTCTTCGTGTAAAGTTGATTCAGGATGATCTGCTGTGCAATGGCACTGCTCCCACTCTTATTCCCAATCTGAGGGGTGGATCACCTACTAGGTCCCTCCTCTGGGAGGAACCAGGAAGGGGGGCGGTTACACCCCCTTTCCTTTGTCCAGCTCCTCGCCAGGACTGGGGCTGGAAAGCCCCAGAACCGGTTTGGACTGGCCTATGCACGGGGACACCTTGTGTGCCCCGGGCATGTCTGATTCTATTCAGCCCTGTCCTACCCAATACACAAAATCCTGTCTGGGGTGGTGCTCGCACCTCCCAAGGCAGGAAACCCTTTGTCCAGGCCACCATCTGCCGAGTTTCGGTCAGCAGCAGGAGGCCAGACTCGTGTCTGTGGTGGCAGCATCCATTTTGTGATGCTGAGGCTCTGTTTAACTTTAACCGGGGTTAAGGCTACACACATGACGTGTCCCTCTAGAAGGGTGGAATGCTATCCCCGTCGCCAGAATTGGCGAGGGGATAGTATTCCAATTCGTATGACACCTTACTCGACATGTTTTGATAAAGCCAAACCAAAGATAGCAAATAACCGCGAGGATTATAATGCACTTAAGAGTATATGGTATGGCAATATCCCGGAACAGCTTAGGGAGTTGTTCCCGACAGCTGCAGACAGGCTCAGCTCATGCTAGAGCATCATCTCACATATTTCCAAGCACTCTGCCTCCAGGATTGATGAGGCCTTCCATAGGAGTGGCTGATAGGAACAAATGTGTCCAGTTTAGGGTTAGGCACAGACATACTGTACCTAAGTAAGAGGTGGTTACACCGACTTACCCCAGCTGAGTGATCAGCCAGTTGTGTCAAATATGGAGGCCAGGCCAGGGGTGGCACAATACATGCTGCAGCCCCTGGTAGGCCTTGAATACACCTATGCCCTGGGCACCTAGGGTGCACTAATACAGGGGCTCATAAGGTGGACCAGTTCCAATTCGTAATGCACCTAGAGTGCATTGGCAGTAATTTAGAGAGAGAACAGCAGGCTGTGGGTCTGATTAGCAGGCCCACAGCCACATTAAGTCAGAAACCAGTGAAGCAAAAAGCACAAATTTGGGGTGACCATAGGATAGCAGACCCTACTCTCCTACAGAGAGTAACGCCTCCTTTCCTTCCTTGAGGTCACATAACTTACTGACCTAGCTACTCGAGCAGTCCACAGATGGGAATGGCTTGCATCTCCTTTTCCAGACCTCTGACCTAGGAGCCTACTGGCCCACAATTCGGTCAAGACTGATTTGCATATGGCCATGTCTGAACTGGGGTGGCTTGGTGAGCAAAATAACGATGGATTAAACCCAGATCTGTGACTGTATATGAATGTTTTGCCATTGTGCAACATTCCGTCCATCATCTTGTGTGATTTGCTGTTCACCCTATTTGGGAAGAGTTTGCCCAGACGCATGTCCCTTGCTCACTAAGCCACTGGAGCCAAAGCTATCCTGGCAGAAGATGTCTGATAGCCAGAAACCGGTCCTAGGATGCTTGATCCCGGTCCAGGAAAGACATGGCTTGGCAGTTTGTGCTGGACTGTTCCCATGAGGCACAGGATCAAGACTGATTTGCATATGGCCATGTCTGAACTGGGGTGGCTTGGTGAGAAAAATAACAATGGATTACTCCCAGATCTGTGACTGTGCAAGAATGTTTTGCTATTGTGCAACATTCCGTCCATCATCTTGTGTGATTTGCTGTTAACCCTATGTGGGAAGGGTATGCCCAGACGTGGGTCTCTTGCTCACTAAGCCACTGGAGTTAAGCTATCCTGGCTGAAGACGTCTGATAGCCATAAACCGGTCCTAGGATGCTTGATTCCAGTCCAGGAAAGACATGGCTTGGCAGTTCGGGCTGAATTGTTCCCATGAGGCACAGTGTCAAGACTGATTTCCATATGGCCATGTTTGAACTGGAGTGGCTTGGTGAGCAAAATAACGATGGATTAAACCCAGATCTGTGACTGGGGGTGAATGTTTTGCCATTGTGCAACATTCCATCCATCATCTTGTGTGTTTTTCTGTTTAGCCTATGTGGGAAGGGTATGCCCAGGCGTGGGTCCCTGCTCACTAAGCCACTGGAGTCAAGCTATCCTGGCTTAAGATGGTTGATAGCCAGAAACCGTTCCTAGGATGCTTGATTCCGGTCCAGGAAAGACATGGCTTGGCAGTTCGGGCTGGACTGTTCCCATGAGACACAGGGTCAAGACTGATTTGCATATGGCCATGTCTGAACTGGGGTGGCTTGGTGAGCAAAATAATGATGGATTAAACCCAGATCTGTGACTGGGGGGTGAATGTTTTGCCATTGTGCAACATTCCGTCCATCATCTTGTGTGTTTTGCTGTTCACCCTATGTGGGAAGGGTATACCCACACATGGGTCCCTTGCTCACGAAGCCACTGGAGTCAAGCTATCCTGGCTGAAGACGGCTGATAGCCAGAAACCGGTCCTAGGATACTTGATTCTGCTCCAGGGAGGACATGGCTTGGCAGTTCGGGCTGGACTGTTCCCATGAGGCACAGTGTCAAGACTGATTTGCATATGGCCATGTCTGAACTGGGGTGGCTTGGTGAGCAAAATAACGATGGATTAAACTTAGATCTGTGACTGGGGGGAATATTTTCCATTGTGCAACATTCCGTCCATCCTTGTGTGTTTTGCCATAATTCATACTAAGCAATGAATCAGGGTCCCTGTGCACCCAGACCCCCAAATATTTAACAGGCTCCGTTGACCAGGAAAGAAGATAGTGTAAGACAATTTCTTGAGTGCAGTCAGTTAAGGGGAAGATAGTGGACTTTGTCCAATTCATTCCTAACCCAGAGTGTCTCTTAAATAGGACGTAATCGTACAATATGAATGCCAGATATATGTCCGGCTCACGGACATATAACAGCATATCGTCCACATATAGCTATATAGCAAGCGGGCGCTGCTGAAAACCCAAAGCGGCATTAGCATGTCCCTGTCTAATATAACATGCCAACGGCTCAAACGCCAATGAAAAGAGCATCAGGGATAGGTGGCAGCCCTCCTTGGTACCCCTGCATATTAAGAATGGAGAGTATACACACCCATTAACGCTCAACCTTGTGACCGGGCCTGTGTCACAAGGTTGAGCGAGGAGATTCAGAAAAGGGGGTGGTGATGAACAGAGTGTCTGAATTAAGCAGACCACTCTTACCCAGTCCAAAGATCAGGGCTTGATCCATCACCGTTATTTATCTCACTGCACCATCCCAGCTCAGAACCTGGCTATATGCAAATCAGTCTGTCCCTGGCCCAGTGCATCATGGGAACAGGGCAGACTGAACTACCAAGCCAATTCTTCACCAGAAAGGAGACAAGCTACCGGGGACCGGTTTCTGGCATTTCAGCCGTCTTCGGCCCGGCTTGCTTGAATCCTGATGGTGCAGTGAGAAAGGGACTCATGTCTGAGTATACCCTGCCACACCTATAGTGGCCAAAAACGATTCAGAAAAGGGGGTGGTGATGAACAGAGTGTCTGAATTAAGCAGACCACTCTTACCCAGTCCAAAGATCAGGGCTTGATCCATCACCGTTATTTATCTCACTGCACCATCCCAGCTCAGAACCTGGCTATATGCAAATCAGTCTGTCCCTGGCCCAGGGCATCATGGGAACAGGGCCGACTAAACTACAAAGCCAATTCTTCACCAGAAAGGAGACAAGCTACCGGAGACCCTTTTCTGGCATTTCAGCCGTCTTCGGCCCGGCTTGCTTGAATCCTGATGGTGCAGTGAGAAAGGGACTCATGTCTGAGTATACCCTGCCACACCTATAGTGGCCAAAAACGATTCAGAAAAGGGGGTGGTGATGAACAGAGTGTCTGAATTAAGCAGACCACTCTTACCCAGTCCAAAGATCAGGGCTTGATCCATCACCGTTATTTATCTCACTGCACCATCCCAGCTCAGAACCTGGCTATATGCAAATCAGTCTGTCCCTGGCCCAGTGCATCATGGGAACAGGGCAGACTAAACTACCAAGCCAATTCTTCACCAGAAAGGAGACAAGCTACCGGGGACCGGTTTCTGGCATTTCAGCCGTCTTCGGCCCGGCTTGCTTGAATCCTGATGGTGCAGTGAGAAAGGGACTCATGTCTGAGTATACCCTGCCACACCTATAGTGGCCAAAACTATTCAGAAAAGGGGGTGGTGATGAACAGAGTGTCTGAATTAAGCAGACCACTCTTACCCAGTCCAAAGATCAAGGCTTGATCCATCACCGTTATTTATCTCACTGCACCATCCCAGCTCAGAACCTGGCTATATGCAAATCAGTCTGTCCCTGGCCCAGTGCATCATGGGAACAGGGCAGACTAAACTACCAAGCCAATTCTTCACCAGAAAGGAGACAAGCTACCGGGGACCGGTTTCTGGCATTTCAGCCGTCTTCGGCCCGGCTTGCTTGAATCCTGATGGAGCAGTGAGAAAGGGACTCATGTCTGAGTATACCCTGCTACACCTATAGTGGCCAAAAACGATTCAGAAAAGGGGTTGGTGATGAACAGAGTGTCTGAATTAAGCAGACCACTCTTACCCAGTCCAAAGATCAGGGCTTGATCCATCACCGTTATTTATCTCACTGCACCATCCCAGCTCAGAACCTGGCTATATGCAAATCAGTCTGTCCCTGGCCCAGTGCATCATGGGAACTGGGCAGACTAAACTACCAAGCCAATTCTTCACCAGAAAGGAGACAAGCTACCGGGGACCGGTGTCTGGCATTTCAGCCGTCTTCGGCCCGGCTAGCTTGAATCCTGATGGTGCAGTGAGAAAGGGACTCATGTCTGAGTATACCCTGCCACACCTATAGTGGCCAAAAACGATTCAGAAAAGGGGGTGGTGATGAACAGAGTGTCTGAATTAAGCAGACCACTCTTACCCAGTCCAAAGATCAGGGCTTGATCCATCACCGTTATTTATCTCACTGCACCATCCCAGCTCAGAACCTGGCTATATGCAAATCAGTCTGTCCCTGGCCCAGTGCATCATAAGAACAGGGCAGACTAAACTAACAAGCCAATTCTTCACCAGAAAGGAGACAAGCTACCGGGGACCGGTGTCTGGCATTTCAGCCGTCTTCGGCCTGGCTTGCTTGAATCCTGATGGTGCAGTGAGAAAGGGACTCATGTCTGAGTATACCCTGCCACACCTATAGTGGCCAAAAACGATTCAGAAAAGGGGGTGGTGATGAACAGAGTGTCTGAATTAAGCAGACCACTCTTACCCAGTCCAAAGATCAGGGCTTGATCCATCACCGTTATTTATCTCACTGCACCATCCCAGCTCAGAACCTGGGGCGACGGAGTCGGCAGGCAGGATCAGCAGGCGAGGTGGCAGGCAGGCAGGATCAGCAGGCGAGCAGGTGAGGGGGCAAGGGGGTGACCCGGCCTCGAGAGGCACAGTGGTTACTCCCACCGCTATTAGGCTCTCCCCTTAAGAAGGGGGACGGGAGGGCGGGTCTGCTGGGCTGGGCGAGCGGCTGGGCCAATGGGCCGGTGGTGGGCGGGGCCGCAGGGGGCCAGCGGCGGGAAAAAGTGGCGAGCGGCCAGCTCAGCTGTGGCTGGGCTGCTCGGGGGTGCTGGGAGGCGACGGAGTCGGCAGGCAGGATCAGCAGGCGAGGTGGCAGGCAGGCAGGATCAGCAGGCGAGCAGGTGAGGGGGCAAGGGGGTTACCCGGCCTCGAGAGGCACAGTGGTCACTCCCGTGGCTATTAGGCTCTCCCCTTAAGAAGCGGGGCGGGAGGGCGGGTCTGCTGGGCTGGGCGAGCGGCTGGGCCAATGGGCCGGTGGTGGGCGGGGCCGCAGGGGGCCAGCGGCGGGAAAAAGTGGCCAGCGGTGGGAAAAAGTGGCCAGCGGCCGGCTCAGCTGTGGCTGGGCCGCTCGGGGGTGCTGGGGGGCGACGGAGTCGGCAGGCAGGATCAGCAGGCGAGGTGGCAGGCAGGCAGGATCAGCAGGCGAGCAGGTGAGGGGGCAAGGGGGTGACCCTGCCTCGAGAGGCACAGTGGTCACTCCCGTGGCTATTAGGCTCTCCCCTTAAGAAGGGGGGCGGGAGGGCGGGTCTGCTGGGCTGGGCGAGCGGCTGGGCCAATGGGCCGGTGGTGGGCGGGGCCGCAGGGGGCCAGCGGTGGGAAAAAGTGGTGAGCGGCGGGAAAAAGTGGCGAGCGGCCGGCTCAGCTGTGGCTGGGCCGCTCGGGGGTGCTGGGGGGCGACGGAGTCGGCAGGCAGGATCAGCAGGCGAGGTGGCAGGCAGGCAGGATCAGCAGGCGAGCAGGTGAGGGGGCAAGGGGGTGACTCGGCCTCGAGAGGCACAGTTGCTCAACATCTAGAACATTATCTATTCTATCTGCAGGAACGATTCCAACGTTAGTTACTATGCATTCGTTGATGGACAATAGTAGTGAAACTCAAAGTTTACAAGTGGTGGCACAAAATGACGGCATTAATATTTCTTTACCGGGTAAGAGCCCATTTAAGCCGTCATCGACGTTTGTGCCCATTATGCCAAGAGATGCCCTAGACATTTTTCATGAGAGGATAACTGACAAACTTAAAACTCTATATAGAAACGTCTGCAGATTGAGACCTAGATACAAGGGCAAGACGAGGGAATATGTTCAACTTATGAAGAAATTGAAAGACAATAAAAAGGTTGTTATTAATACTGCAGATAAAGGGGGCAACATAGTCCTGTGGGACAAAGAACTCTACAGAGTAGAAGCTTTCAGACAACTATCGGATGAAGACTATTATGAGCGCAGTGATGGTATTTCAGTCCGTAAAATCAATGATGACTACAAAAATGAATTATCCAAATGGCAGAGGGAAGGGTTAATTACTAAGGAGGAAAACAAATTTTTGTACAAGGAATATCCGTTTTTACCCTTGTTTGACCTTATCCCCAAAATTCATAAAGGGCTGAATCTACTGCAAGGGAGACCTATTATCTCCGCTATTAACAGTTGTTTTGAAAAAACCTCTAAATATGTTGATTATTATCTGCAAGAATTTGTCACAACTTTACCTACTTATCTTCAAGACTCACGAGATTTTTTGAACAAACTAAACACTGTGCAATGGTCTAATGATTTAGTGTTCTTAACACTGGACATAACAGTGTTGTATACATGCATCAGGCATGAAGACGGATTAAGAGCAGTTAAGTACTATCTCGACCAAAGAGAGGTAGGAATGTATCAACATAATAGAATGATTATTGAAATGATCCGCAAATGTCTGATGAATAATGTATTTCTGTTTGATTCTAAAATTTACAGACAGAAGAGGGGTTTTGCTATGGGGGCATGCTTCTCTCCCAGCTACGCATGTTTACACGTAGGCTGGTGGGAGGAGCATGTCCTCAGAAAGCAGCACAAGGCTGTATTTGATGCACACATTGCCTATATGTGGAGATATATAGATAATGTTTTTATTGTGTGGAAAGGTGATATAGATCAGGCAAATGCATTTGTCTTAGATATTAACAACAATGATCTTGATTTAACCTTTACCAGCAATATAATTAGGACAATCACTAATTTTCTTGACATCGAAGTCTCGGTCCTTGATGGGGTCATTGAAACCAGTCTATATCAAAAACCCACGGCAGGCAACACGCTGTTGCATGCATCCAGTTTCCATCCAAGACACACCATAGAAAGTCTCCCATATGGAGAACTTTTGAGAATCAGAAGAGCATGCAGTACTGATAAGGCCCGGAAAAACTCACAGGAAATTGCGAAAGCCAGATTATTAGCGCGAGGATATGGGGCACGTAAGATCAAATTGGCTCTACAAAAAGTCAATTCGCAAAATAGGGCGGCAATATTAAAACCAGGGACTATTCCCCAAAGTACAGTAGTAGAGTCAACTGTAGCGCTATCAGAAGAAAGTAGTAGTGGCAATAGCGACTCCCAGTGCAGGTTTATCACTACTTATAACAAGCAATCGCATGCCATAAGAAAAATTATCAATGCCCAGTGGCCTATTGTGTTAACAGATGGTGTTCTCAAAGGAGTTTTGCCTATTAAACCTAATATCACCTATCGAAAGGCGTATTCGATGAGATCACATCTGGTGAAAAATAGTCCAGAACTACTAAATAAAGATATATGGTTTTCCACTAAGAAGGGCTTCTATCGATGTAGCAGTTGCAGAGCGTGCAAGTTTGGTGTAAACACTAAATCCTACAAAAATGGATTTTCAGATGAGCTGATTGAGATCAAGGGCAATTTTAACTGCAAAACTGAGTATGCAGTCTATGTGTTGAATTGTGTCTGTGGTCTTCTTTATGTAGGAAGCACCAAACTTGCAGTACAAGCCCGCATATTACAACATTTGCGAGCAACTGTCAATTCAGATCAAACGTATCCCGTTGCACGACACATAAAGTCAGAACATGGGAATAATTTGAATGTTTTATCTTATTCTGCCATTGACAGTGTCCCTATAAACAGAAGAGGAGGGAATAGAGAAAAAGCTCTGCGACAGTTGGAAACAAAATACATTCTAGAATTAGATTCGAAGAGCCCTCAAGGTCTAAATATGTGCGAAGACATGTATCACTATCTATAATCTGATTATGCAATCGGTATTGAGTGATTATTTGAATATAGTGAGATTTGTAGGTGTCTCGTCTAAGTGTATGTAGCATAAATGATGTATGGGCTGTATAAACTGTATTTTACCTGTGTCTGTAATGGTTCGCCGGTGATGTGTATAATATCATGAATATTATTTATGATTTTTGTACTATTTATGGGCGTTTTTCTATTTGGATATATATGGTACTGTTTTTAATATATGAAAGCCCGGTTGCTATGCACTTGACCACTTTAGTCTCGTATAATCTGTATATAGTCGTTTTCTAATATGATATAAGAATTAGTTTCCATCAATGCTGATTTACCCATTAAACGGGGTTCCCGAATAGGTATCCCATATAGATTTTAACATAATATTGCACTTTATTCACTTCACTGCACTTTCTTTTGCACAAACAGCACTTTCATGGACTTTGACAAAACGTTATGCTTGTCTTTTTCTCACATGACCAAATAGCATGTTGGATACATATCAAAAAATGGAGATAAGTTAATTAGGAAATTATTATATTGTATTTAGCAGATATAAGATCATTTGATTTCACGGCTACAAGTTGTTATGCTTTTAATAATGATCGTAGTATTTATTGTTTTAAATATGAATTTAGCAATGAAATCACAATGTCAAATTTGTTTTTAACCATTATCATCCCATGTGCAATATATGTGTAGTTATACAGTTATAAATTCAATTGCGATAGGTGGTGTTATGATGCAGATGTAAAATGAGTCTGTTTTCTATCTCCACAAACAGCCATGACTGAAGGTCATGTGGTATTCAGTAGAAAGTGTTTTGATTGGTGTTTCACTGTTTAAAAATCATGCACACACAAACGCTTGTATCTGGTGAGCAAGGCGACAGGTTCGCCGAAACGCGTCAGATCGCGGCACCCTTGACACGATGAAAAGAAAATAAATAAAAAAAGTCTGGTGCATCTATTGCTGATTCCGGCGTCCGTTTTTCTCCTGGAGAGTGCTGGCTTGTGCAGTGCGCTGTGGGAGCGTCAGTGCATGAATATATATATATATATATATATATATATATATATATATATATATATATATATATATATATATATATATATATATATATATATATATACATATATATATATATATATATATATATATATATATTCACTGAAAAAACCATAGGTTTGACACCAGTTATAGTTAGCTGGAAATTTTACTGACATAAAACCATTGAAATTCCCACGTTATAGTTAGTTGGACTCACTATAACTTGCACGCCTGCAATGCACTGCTGATGACGTCACATATTACATCACTCATGACATGGTCAGTGACATCACTCATGACATCACTGATGACACCATTCAGTGAATGTGTGTCTTTCTGAAAAATAAATATGTTTCCTATATGTATATGTAAAGGTCGATGGAAGAATAAATGTTTAAATAAGTGTCTCAATGGATGTTTAAAAAAAAAAGATTGGTTAACTGGCTTATTAAGTGTATCTTAGTGAATATATATATTAGCGAGTATTGTTTAAATATTTAAATGTTTGTATCAGTGTTTCACTTTGTGTATAAGTTGCTGCATGGGTTGGTGAGTAGCTACATGTGTGTGTATATGGGTTATTAGATTTTTTTTGTATCAGTATGAGTGTCTGTATGGTTTGGTGGGGGTGTTACTTAGCACATAGATGCATCAATGACTGACTCACTGTTTGTATGTGTTTTGAAGACAGCATATGTGCAGGACTGTATGGGTGGATGAGTGTGTATATGTGTGTGTTAGTGAGTGAATGACTGCCTCACTAGTGTCTTTATCAGTAACTACATATGTTTTAATCAAGTACATGTGAGTATTGATGTATATAAGTGAGTATATGTGAGAGTGAGAGATTGAAAGAGTTCTTGTTTAAATAAGTATGTGTTTCTATAAGTGATTGTTTAAGAGAGTAAGTATGTGTAAGTTTCCTTAGAAGTAAGGTGGTAGTGTGTGTATAGCTGTATGCAAAAAAATGGATGTTCAATAGTTTATTTGAATGTGTGATTATGTGTGTGAGTAACTTTTGGATGACTGTCAGTGTGTAACAGGATGTATAGGTGTTTCACTACATATGGTGAGCGAATATATGTATGAGTGACTATATAGAACTGTTGGTGAATGGGTGGATGTGTATATAGATGGTGGTATTACTGAATCGGTTGTTGTAACTAGTATGGGTATCTCTATTTTTTTGAAAATGTTTGTTTCTATTTTTGATTATGTGTTTCAAGGGTTACATTACACTGAAAGGAGGTCTGTCACTCTGTCACAAGGATGGTGTCATCAGTGATGTCATGAGTGATGTCACTGACCATGTCATGAGTGATATAATATGTGACGTCATCAGAAGTGCATTGCAGGCGCGCAAATTATAGTGAGTCCAACTAACTATAACGTGGGAATTTCAATGGTTTTATGTCAGTATCATTTCCAGCTAACTATAACCTTGTTCAAACCTATGGTTTTTTCAGTGAATTTAATAGGTTTTTTAAATGCTAATTCCTAACTATAACTGGTGTGAAACTTATGGTTTTTTCAGTGAGTTTCATAGGTTTTTTAGATGCTAATTCCTAACTATATAAGGCCTGAAACCTATGTGTTTTTTCAGTGAATTTCAAAGTGTTTTTAATGCTAATTCCTAACTATATAAGACCTGAAAGCCCACTAGGAATCTCCAGTATGCCCCAGGGGACTGCATTGCAGAGAGGTGTAATGAAGCCACGCCCCTTTTTACACCTCTCTGCAACGCAGCCCCCATGCATGTTTGAAGAGGGGGAACTAATTCCCCTTGCATACTGGGGGTCCCTGGGGGCCAACTAGCCCACCAGGAGCCTCCAGTATGCGCCAGGGGGCTGCATTGCAGAGAGGTGTAATGAGGCCACACCCTTTTTTACACCTCTCTGCAACGCAGCCCCCGTGTATGTTTGAAGAGGGGGAACTAATTCCCCTTGCATACTAAGGGTCCCTGGGGGCCAACTAGCTCATCTGGAACCTCCAGTATGCGCCAGGGGGCTGCATTGCACAGAGGTGTAATGAGGCTATGCCCCTTTTTACACCTCTCTGCAGCGCAGGCCACTGGCGCGTTTGCAGAGGGGGGACTAATTCCCCTTGCATACTGGGGGTCCCTGGGTCATATCTGCCCAAACACCGATATTCCGAACGATTGAAAATGACTTTTATTGAGAAACATTTGGATTTGGATTATCATGTCCTATACTTTGGAATTTTTGAAAGACTGACTTTGAGGATGCTATAAATTACTCAAATCTGCCCGAATTGTGTGCGTAAAATTGATACCTAGTCACTTTGAATAAGAATGTACTTACGTCTCGTCTAACATTTGGAAGAAATATCTAGTTATACTGACATAACTTGAAGGAAATAAGAACGCCCTGAAGAAGTTCTGTTGCACAGAACGATATGTTTCAGCTGGCTGTGGTACATAAACTTAAGGAAAATAAAAGCATTTGAATATACACCAAGATTTAGTGCTTCAATAAGGACTCTAAGTGATATGATTTGATTGGACATATTGTGCAAGTGGTGCTGTGCCAAACTTTGGAATATTCTCCACTACTCTCTACTACTTACTCTCTCCTACTCTCCTACTCTCAAATATTCACTCTCTACTACTCATTCTCTACTACTCTACTACTCTCTCTCTACTACTCACTCCCTACTACTCACTATCTACTACTCTCTACTACTTACTCTCTACTACTCTCTCTCTACTACTCACTCTTTACTACTCACTCTCTACTACTCTCTACTACTCACTCTCTATTTCTCACTCTCTACTACTCTCTACTACTCACTCTCTACTACTCTCTCTCTCTACTACTCACTCTCTACTACTCACTATACTACTCACTCTCTACTACTCTCTACTACTCACTCTCTACTACTCTCTCTACTAGTCTCTACTACTCACTCTACTACTCACTCTCTACTACTCTCTACTACTCACTCTTTACTACTCTCTACTACTCACTCTCTACTGCTCTCTACTACTCACTCTACTACTTACTCTCTACTACTCACTCTCTACTACTCACTCTCTACTACTCGCTCTACTATTCATTCTCTGCTACTCTCTCTACTGCTCTGTACTACTCTCTACTACTCACTCTCTACTCTCTATTACTCACTCTCTACTCTCTACCGCTCTACCTCTCTCTCTACTAGTCTCTACCCCTCTACCGCTACCTCTCTACCTCTACCTCTCTACCTCTACACCTCTACCTCTCTACCTCTCTCTTTACGCACACATTTACACATATATATATGCATATATATGCATATGCCTTTATATATATATGTGTGTGTATGTATATATATACATATATATACATACATATATAAACATATATAATCTGTATATCTATATAAATATAAATATAAATACATGCATACATATACATATATGCATACAGATGCATGTTATTTACATGAAAGTTTAAAAAACACTAATAACAAAGCTAAAAAGCCACCTCATTACAAACAGAATGGCTTTAATTTAAACGAGGGCGAGATCTATTGCATTTTCAATGCTTGTTTACTTTGGTTCCTTTAAGAAGGCATTCAGATGTGTCACACATTTGCCATAAATTCTGAATGTTAGCACTCTAGTTGCTCATTAAATCACTGTAGTAAAGCCACTGCTCACCAAGGAAGTCTGCTGCTGGTATTCAAAGTGCATGTTTCAGTCTGCATGTCAGAATTTTTTTAATGAAATAGAAGAGGATTTGAGAAGTCACTCAAAATGATCCCTAATTTTTCTTTCTGAAGCACTAATCATACTTTTTATGGCAAAATGAACCCCCTCATTGTGTTCCTTTTTAAATTAAATGTTTTCAGACTTACCACTTCATTCCAATCAAGATGGCTTCTGGTGTGCCATATTTTTGTCATAAGTAGGACTGTTAGCGCTCTAGTTGTTCTTTAGAACACTCTGGGACATTCTGTCATTGGGCTATACTTGGGCTACATCTGAGTGATATTTGGGCTACATTTAGGCTCTTTTGTCTCTGGTAGGCCATCTTGGGAGACTGTATGTCTGAATTTTTTAATGAATTGAAGAGGATTTCAGAAGTCACTCAAAATGTGCCCTCATTTTTCTTTCTGCAGCACTAATCATACTTTCTATGGCAAAATATACCCCCTCATTTTGTTCCTTTATAATTAAATGTTTTAAGAGTTACCACTTTATTCCCATCACAATGGCTTCAGGTGTGCTATACCTTTGTAATAAGTAGGACCGTTAGCGCTCTAGTTGTTCTTTAGAACACTCTAGGAGGCTGCAGTAGAACACAAAGGAATCAACTGACAGTTCTGTCCTTGTTGGATGTACATGTTTTACTGAGAATGTCAGACTTCCTTCTCACATGAGTGAGAAAGTTAATGTGAATTTACAGAAAATATGCTTTCAGTTTAGCTTATAGATCCCCTTCCAAACCACTGTGGGAAAATCATGAGATATTAGTTTTCTTTCAAACTTGATTCATGATATCACAGCAGAAGGCTTTTTCACATGGTAAAATCACCTTAGAACACACCACATTTCCTAAAATGAGTATGGTACCATCAACAAATGATTTATAATGTAACTAAAGTCCTAAAACCCTCTTTTAACTACAATGCTTTTTAATGAGGTGCTTTCATGTATATTGGTCCCAAGATGGCTGCCAACACTTCTTGGATGAAGTGCTGATAGCCAATCAGATCAGATGTGTGGTTAGGCTCCGCCCAGATATATATATATTTTTGAACCTAAATCACTCAAAATCCACTGGAGCACATATCTTGAGATATAGCAAAAGCACATCGGGCTAGCAGTCCCTACAATTTTGCCAAGTTTTGTGGAAATCCATTCAGCCGTTCGGGCTAAAAGTGAGTCCAACCGCCCTATGGAAATTAACATGGGGAAAACACGTTTTGGGACCCCTCTTTTATCTCGGCCCCCGCTTGACGAATCCCCCCCAAACTTTCAGGAAAGGAGCGGAGCGCAGCGAGGCAAATGTAGGGAAGGTAGAGGCAGATTCCTCATTCGGCACCAAAGTTATTCCCAATAGAATGTTGCGGATTTCCTATAGAAAACAATCCTAACTTTAACTACCTACTGGTATTATATTCACTGACAAAACCATAGGTTTCACACCAGTTACAGTTAGCTTGAAATATTACTGACATAAAACCATTGAAATTCCCACCGTATAGTTAGTTGGACTCACTATAACGTGCGCGCCTGCAATGCACTGCTGATGACGTCACGTATTACATCACTCATGACATGGTCAGTTACATCACTCATGACATCACTCATGACACCATCCAGGGAATGTGTGTCTTTCTGAAAAATCAATATGTTTTATATTTTAGTTTCTATTTTTGAATATGTGTTTCAAGGGTTACATTACACTGAAAGGAGGTCTGTCACTCGGTCACAAGGATGGTGTTACTGTTTTTTTTATTCTTTTTTGTTGTTTTATATTTTTTAGTATCAGTATGAGTGTCTGTATGGTGTGGTGGGGGTATTACTTAGCACATAGATGTATCAATGACTGACTCACTGTTTGTATGTGTTTTGAAGACAGCATATGTGCAGGACTGTATGGGTGGATGAGTGTGTATATGTGTGTGTTAGTGAGTGAATGACTGTCTCACTAATGTCTTTACCAGTAACTACATATGTTTTAATCCAGTATATGTGAGTATTGATGTATATAAGTGAGAGTGAGAGATTGTAAGAGTTCCTGTTTAAATAAGTATGTGTTTTTATAAGTGATTGTTTAAGAGAGTAAGTATGTGTAAGTTTCCTTAGAAGTAAGGTGGTAGTGTGTGTATTGCTGTATATGCAAATAAATGGATGATCAATAGTTTATATGCATGTGTGATTATGTGTGTGAGTAACTTTTGGATGACTGTCGGTGTGTAACAGGATGTATAGGTGTTTCACTACATATGATGAATGAATATATGCATGAGTGACTATATAGAACTGTTGGTGAATGAGTGGAATGAGTGGATGTATATATAGATGGTGGTATTACTGAATTGGTTGTTAAAAACTGGTATGGGTATCTCTATTTTTTTGAAAATTTTAGTTTATATTTTTGAATATGTGTTTCAAGGGTTACATTACACTGAAAGGAGGTCTGTCACAAGGATGGTGTCATGAGTGATGTCATGAGTGATGTCGCTGACCATGTCATGAGTGATGTAATATGTGACGTCATCAGCAGTGCATTGCAGGCGCGCAAGTTATAGTGAGTCCAACTAACTATAACGTGGGAATTTCAATGGTTTTATGTCAGTAAAATTTCCAGCTAACTATAACTGGTGTGAAACCTATGGTTTTTTCAGTGAATGTAATAGGTTTTTTAAATGCTAATTCCTAACTATAACTAGTGTGAAACCTATGGTTTTTTCAGTGAATTTCATAGGTTCTTTAAATGCTAATTCCTTTCTATATCGAGTTTGTAACCTACGATTTTTTTTTAATTTGCTGTTTTGTGTGAGTATTAATTAGTATATTTTTTTTATAATAATAATATTTTTAATTTTTTTTTAAATCATTTTTTCTTGGGGCGCTCTGGGTCCGCGCACCGGTAAGCTCTCCGGAAAGCGCACCCAGAGCGCTACTTGCGTTTGTGTAAAAAAATATGAATGAAAAGTAAATATTAACGCAAGACATTTAGTACCATACATATTAAAGCAGTTTTTTTGCATAAATAAATGAAAATAATTTAGCATTTCCGTGAAACTATCAAAACGTCACTTCGGCGTGCCGCGGAAGTGCCTACGTTCGCGCCGCGTATGTGCCCCGGAAGCGCCTACGTTCGTGCCGCGTATGCGCCTACGTTTGCACCGTGTTTGCACCCCAGAAGCGCCTACGTTCGCGCCTCGTATGCGCCCCGGAAGCACCTACGTTCGCGCCGCGTATGCGCCCCCGGAAGCACTCTGGTACGCGCAGCGTCAGCGCGTCAAGTCATGTGACCTTAAAATAACACTTTTCATTGGTTGCTAACAGTTTTTTTTTACAAAGAATGAAATCCACACCCATTTCCTTCACTTCTTCTTTCACTTTTGTGACTGAAAGACCTGCCTTTTTTCTCTTCGATCTTTCTTGGATAATCATGGCTGCCAGACCATCCAGCAGTGAAGATGAGCCTGAATTCATTGATGAAGAGCCTCCTCAGCTGAAGGTCAAAGAGCATTTTAACTGGAATTTTTTTTCCATACCAGATGACCAGAAGAAGGTCAATACTCCAAAAGTGGAGTGCAGGATCTGCCACACAGTCCTGTCACGGGGTGACCCCACAAACAAATATTCTTTTGGGAACTCCTCAATGCTTCTCCATGTGGAGAGGAGGCACCCCCAGAATTTTGCCCGGGAAAGTGTCAGGGCTCTGGCACAAGAGGTTCCCAGTGATGGGGCCTCTACATCCACCGGAGGAGCAACTACTTCAGTGAGGGGGCGATCGCAAGAGCTGGTTCCAAACATTCAACCTGCATTCAACAAAGGTGTCCTGAAATGCAGATACTGCGATCAGCTACTTACCTTTGGGGAGCAAAGTGTTCTGCTCATGGTTCGAGCATTGGAGAACCATTGCTGCCATTCCCAGCCCTAATTTTTTTTGTTTTTTTTGCTCCTGTTGAGCAGTTTCCATTCCCTGTTTTTGTTTTTGTTCAAAAAAAAGAAAAAAGAAGAAAAAAAAAAGTTCTTTTCAGAACTACCTCCAATTCTCATCAAAGAGCTATATTCTTAAAAATATTAAAAAGAGTAAGTGAAGTGGAGTGCATTGATAATGGAAAGGAAAATGAGTAAGAATGCACAGAAAGGTATTAGAGGAGAAAGGAAGTGAAGTAGGGGGACTGATAGAAGGTGAGTGTTGGGAAGGAAAGTAAGGAGAAGGAGCGTGAACATGGGGAATGTAGATATTCAAAGAAAATGTTGACAAGGAATGGGGGTGTGGAAGGGTAAGAAAAGATGCATTGCTGGAGTTGCATCATTTTTGTGACACACTCCAGCAATGCATCACTTTTGCGCTTACAGATACGTTTAAAAAAAAATACTGATGTATCTGTAAGTACTTCCGACATAATACGTCATAAATTTAATATGACGCATGACTAGAAGGCTGAATGTCTCATATATGAGGCCATGCGTCACATTAACGCCACTGGTGCGTCACTTTTTGTGTCGCACCAGTGCTGTAAAAAATGCACCTTATTCAGTCATATTTACAAAGTGACGCATCTAGGTAGATGCGTCACTTTGTAAGCCCCTGCGCCACATTATACCTACGTCAGGTGTAATGTATGCAAAAGGGACGTATTGACGCAAGAAAGGGTCGTAGAGATGACGCAGTGAAATCTATGAGATATCACAGCGTCACTTTTATGACGCTGTTGCGTCCAAATCTTACTCCTGTTTCACAGCAGGCGTGCAGGCCCTTTGACATGGGGCCTGGCCCCATGTGAAAGGATGCATTGCTGGAGTTGCATCATTTTTTGACACACTCCAGCAATGCATCACTTTTGCGCTTACAGATACGTCTGAAATACTGACGTATCTGTAAGTACTTCCGACATAATACGTCATAAATTTAATATGACGCATGACTAGAAGACTGAAGGCCTCATTTATGAGGCCATGCGTCACTTTAACGCCACCGGTGCGTCACTTTTTGTGACGCACCAGTGCTGTAAAAAAGGCACCTTATTCAGTCATATTTACAAAGTGACGCATCTAGGTAGATGCGTCACTTTGTAAGCCCCTGCGCCACATTATACCTACGTCAGGTGTAATGTATGCAAAAGGGACGTATTGACGCAAGAAAGGGTCGTAGAGGTGACGCAGTGAATGAACTGGGTTTACCCCATGCTACGCTCCCCGGTCCGCTCCCCGGTGCGTGTACCGGGCGCTCCCCCCACGCCAATCGAATTTTTTTTTTTTCCCCGCGGGGCCATTTTATAGCCCCCACATCAAACCTAGGGGGTCAAGGGTGGTCTACTCTGCCCCCTTATGGTCATTTCCCCCTTTTTTTTTTGCCACATATTGTGTCTCGGCCCTACCGAGACACAAGATGGCGGCCGCTTTGGACTGTTTAGAATGTTTACAGACACCCATGAGCCAATCAGCTTTCCGTGCGCAAGTCGCGTAGCACGCCCGGTGCGCTCCCCGGTGCGCGTACCGGGGCGCGCCTATAGATATTTATATATTTTTTAACCTAAAATACTCAAAATCCACTGGAGCACATATCTTGAGACATAGCAAAGACACATCGGGCTACCAGTCCCTACAGTTTTGCCAAGTTTGGAGGAAATTCATTCCGCCGTTTGGGCTAAAAGTGAGTTTGAACGCCCTATGGAAATTAACATGGGGAAAACACGTTTTGGGACCACCCTTTTATCTCAGCCCACGCTTGATGAATCCCCCCCCATTTTCAGGGAAGGAGCGGGCCACGAACTTTGAGAAATTCGCGAAGATTTGTCCACCGGCGCCAAAGTTATTCCCAATAGAATGTTGCGGATTTCCTATGGAAAGTAGAACCTAACTATAACTACCTGCTACCTATATATCATAAAACTGTTCTACCATGAATTCACACCTTAATAGAAATATCTGTATCAATCTGTAAAAATCCTCTCTTCAGTAATTTAGGTAAATGACTGAATACACAGGAGTGGTATAGAATCTATAAAAAGAAAGGGAGAGTATAGGTTTGAGGAGGAAGAGAGGTTATCTATAGAACAATTACTTGTATGTACATATTTTGGTTTTATGCATATCAAACAGCTTTCTGTGGCAAGCAACAATTAAGGCCCAATTGCGGAGCAGAACTGAAGTAAACATAGAGGGGCATATGCATAAAAATTCGGTATTCCATGTCGTTAATCGCTATTAAGGACATGCAAACCGCGATGCATCAATGAAATCGGTATTAATTACCGATTCAGTAAAAATCGGTATTATATAGCGAAAGTACGTTAGCGAGACTAGCAAATACCGAATTAGCAAATACCGATTCGGTATTAGTGAATCTGGTATTTGCGAATTCGGTAATAGCGAAATCGGGAAAAATACGCGACGCTTCGGAAGCAGGCTGATGACATCACAACCAGGTAGTAGGACAGCCCATGCTCCAATATGTGCCCGAGGAGCTCAGAGGAGGAGGCAGAGCACAGGAGCTGAGGAGCCAGACTGAACCAGCAGCAACCAGGATTACGCAAGCAGGTCAAGATAGAGAAGGAGGCCCCTCAGCAGGGAAAGGACACACACAGGAAGAGAAAGCGCAGGTTTTCAGATAATTAACTCAAAATCCTGATTGAGTGTGTAACCAGCAATAATGACAAACTTTTTGGGAAGTTGTCGCTGAAGGGCCTGAGGCGGAAAAAAGAAAGATGTGGCTGCGCATCAAGGACAAGGTCAATGCCTGCGGAGTCACCCACCGCAGCATTGACGATTTAAAAAAACGCTGGTATGACCTGCTGGTATGACCTGCGTAAAAGGGCCAAGAAGAGGATCGCTCAGAGGGTCAAGGATGCTGCAGGCACAGGTGGGGGCACATCCAATGTGACACCGAACACAGCCCTGGAGGACCTAGTGGAGTCTACCATAGAACCAGAAGCTGTTGTGGGGGTCACACACCTGGAAACCTCTGGTGCTGTGGAAGGAGGATAAGGTAAGATGCATGGCAGCGTAGCAATGCAGCGTGTAGTCAATCCCTGCCCACTCCCCCATGCCAGACCCAGTGCACATGTAGCCGTGCCTAAAACACATACCCTCGCCACAGTGTTGCACCATGGGAGTTGTAGTCAATACATTAATGAGTGCATGTCTGACCCCAGAGGTGAATGAAATGAATACAGCAGCAAAGGGCCAAATGTCTATCCAAAAAATAGCTTTATATAGAGACAACAATACAATATCCACATACAATATCTAAATATTAACTATGCACTGTTTCACACACAGATGCATCCCCCATGGATTCAGACAACAGTGGCCGCCTCATCATCTCAGAGACACCAGTGTTGACCGAGGCGGAGTGCTTCACCACCACTGCGGACAACACCTCCACCATCCATGCGGACAAAGACACCACCACCGCCATCTATGCGGGCAAAGACACCACCACCCTCACCGCCATCCTTGCGGGCAAAGACACCACCACCACCAGTGCGGAAAACTCCTCAGGGCCGCAGGGCAGATGTTCTGTCACCTGTACGAGATGGAGTCGGAGCAGAGTACAGAACCCCAAAATGTCCCACGCCAGGCTGTCGTCGCTCCAACCATCCAAACAGCAGCACGTCAGCGTGTCAGACAGAGGGCAGTGCCCCTGGGTAGGGCTGCAGCAAGACCAGTGGATCCGTCCGAAGGGTACGGAGTTGTTGAGACACGGATGCTGCGTGTCCAGCGCCTGCAGGGAAGACACATGGGTGCAATGAAACTCACCATAACAAAACTGTGCAACAAATTAGGAAACATGACTGACGCTGTGCGTGAGCACACCACAGCCGTAGCTGCGTGCAACAATGAGATCAAGCATTGCGTGCAGGAACTGACACGTGCCGTAGTCACAGGCCAACAAAGTGAGCGCCGGAGACACAGGCAGATCATGCTCGCTGTAAATTCCACCAATAAGGCCATCACTAAGCTGTGCAACAGCACGGCTGTGCTGTCCCGCAGGTCCGTGTCCCTGCAAGTGGACCAAGGGCATTATTGTGGGGATATGGCAAGGGCCCTTGAGAGAGTGACCACTGCAGTGAAGCAACTGCAGTCTGGGTCAGCCAGTGTCAGCAGTGTGGGAGTGGATGAGGGGACTGAGGCAGCCTCCATTGTGAGCAGCATCTCCTTGCCGGAGACCAGTGGGAGGAGGCGCAGTGTGCGCAGCGCAACAGCCACTGACACCCATCATGGAGATGCGGAGGAGTCACGGGACAGGAGACTGGGGGTTTGTGGCAAACGCAAGTAGACATGTGGCAAAGTCTCACTATCCATGGTGACGTAACCATGGGCCAACAATAGTGCCACAAGCATCACCCATGTTGACAAGGGACAATTAAGTTTAACTTCTACTGCAGCTGCATCATGTTTGAGTTACATATTTCTGCACCAGTCAGGTGTTCATGACCATTACACCCTTCCAAACCAGATCATTTTGTCAAGGCACTCTCTTACCTGTCTCAGAAATGATGCAGTGTGATGTATGTCTGCCTCCGTTGCCCTTCTGCTGTGTTGGGCACATGCACCTGTTGGTGTTGGGGGGGGGGTTGCTGTGCACGTAGTTCATCCTCTCCGTCCACCTCGATGGGTATACCCCTGCGGGTGGCGATGTTGTGCAGGATGGCACAGACAGCTATGATCTGGCAGAAGGTCACTGGTTCGTACTGCAAGGCACCTCCAGTCTTGTGCAGTATTCGGAAGCGACTCTTGAGGATGCCGAATGTACGCTCCACCACATTCCTTGTGCTGATGTGTGCTCTGTTGTAGCGCTGCTCTTGCGGTGTTGCTGGGTTGAGGTAGGTAGTGAGTAGATACTCACACAATGCGTAAGTTATGTCACCAGCAGGATGGGGAGAGAATGGTAATCAGCATGAATGCAATGATACATGTGGGGATGGAGTGAACGATGATGCATCAATATGTACCTAGTAGGTGTCCCTCTCCAAATTTACCGTTGATCAGGCGCCTGTGGATGCCACAGTGACGGAATATGTAAGCGTTGTGTGTGCTCCCGGGGAATTGGGCTACAAGGTCCGTAATGATGTACTTAGCATTGCACACGACCTGCACATTAATAGAATGATATGACTTCTGGTTGCGG
Organism: Lissotriton vulgaris; assembly: GCF_964263255.1. NCBI lineage: Eukaryota > Metazoa > Chordata > Amphibia > Caudata > Salamandridae > Lissotriton > Lissotriton vulgaris. Next base: position 495,744,957 of record NC_141687.1, read on the forward strand.
TATATGTATTCGGTGGCTGATGGAGGACAGATGGGGACATGCGTGCAGTCAACACACCCTATCACATGGGGGAATTGTGCCACCTGGTAGAATTCCCGTTTGGTGCGGGTCAGCTGCTGGGGGGTTGTGGGGAAGGTGATGTGACGATTTATGAATGTCAGCACTGCCTCTAGGAACCAGTGGAAGAAGCGTGATAATGCGCTTTGCTACACGCCTCCAGTCTCAGCTATTACCCCCTGGAAGCTTCCAGACGCCAGCAGGTGCAGGCAGCATAGGACCTGGACATGGGCTGGTATGTCGTTGGTCCTACGGGTCTCGTGCTGCAGTAATGGTTCCAGATCTGCTATTAGGCGCATGATCACCGCACGGTTGAGTCTGTACTTATCGTACACCTGTTCGTCGGTCTGCCCCAGCAAAGTGATGCACACCATGAAGACCCTGTCCTGGATCATACTCCTGTGCTGAGCCTGGGCGTTGATCCTCCTCCTCCTAGCAAGCACGTAGAGGACAGCTATTTTGGAAGACTTGTGAGGTTTCAAGGGCATTTGTGAAGGGTTACTGATTGTCAGCACCTGCTGCGAATTATATATTTTTTTTCCTATCCTTCAAATAACTTTACATCCTGTTTGAGATTCCCCTTATTTTGCTCAAGCTAAATTTTTGCGTTTTTCGAGGTCAGCTTTGGTGTTCGTTATTTCCGATTGTCTGATTAGCGATTCGGTAATTTACTGAGGGGATATTTTTAGCGATTCTTTATGTTTTTAATGATTTGAGGTTGATGCATTGCATTTTCTGGTTTTGCATTCGGTATCGGCCTGTTTTACCGATTCTGTATTTTAACCGGAGGTATTTTGCTTGATGCATCTGCCAGAGAGTGTCCAAATCCTAAAGAAAATGTATTTATACAATGCCCTCTTGTATAATCAGTTCTAGTTAATTAGTTGAAAAAAAACACCAAAAATGTGTACAACCTTTTTGTTGTTCTAGTACATGTTTCTTACCATGGCAGAAACATTAAATTGATGTTTTCATTCTTTGACCTTGTTTTTTCAGAATGGGTATAACTGTGGCAAAAGTGGAATCTTTGCAACCAAGAAGAACATATCAGATAAGTATATGCACATATATATTGTGGCAATCATTGCATTAGCGCAGAGTTATCACCAATGTGTTTTGTAGCCTTTTGATCCTTTAAAAGTGTTTTTTTTTACTTGTCATTTTATTTACATGGATGCTTTGGAAACTGAACTGAGGCAGGTCATATGCAGTGGAGGATGCTGAGAAAACCGAGGTGGAAGCTTACAAGCTGATACCCCCACAGAGGTGTCAACCTAGACGTAACAGTGCCACAGAAGCAGAAGGTAAATGACACTAAGGCAGAAGCTTACAGGCGTAACCGAAGCACTCTTCTACCTAGGGAGAACAGCATTATGATGAAAATGCTACGCCCCTGCCGAATCCATGGACAGGAGCGTGGTAGGCAGGACAGCTTATTGCTTTCATTGTGACAGCACTGAGGTAGATATTATGCAAACGTACAGGCATGTTGTATTTAAAGAATAAAAGGCTAGATGTACAACCACCACAAATAGCGGGTTGCAAATAGCGAAGATTAGCGAGTCGCAATTTGCTGTCTACCAACACCTCCGCCAACTAAATTGCGAGTCGATATTGACTTGAAACGCAATTTGGAACAATCGCTAATAGTGAATATCAATTGTCTCGCAAATAGAGAGACCCATATAAACATTGTGTGTGTGAAAATCTCAATAAAGCACTCGCAACCTGCTAAACTCAATTTAAAAAAGTTAAACTTCCTGGTTGTGTTAAGGGACCCCCCAAAAAGGAAGTGGTGCCCAAATCAACTCCTGACCACAAACAAGCACATGCACTGGTGCAGAAGCATAGTGAGGCACTGCTGAGAGAGCAAAGATGACCAGCAAGCATACCAACAAGGACACCAAACAGAGGCTGTGCAAGCTGATGTTTACAGAAAAAGAACTCAGGATAATAACAGAAGAATGCTGCAATCATCATGAGGAATTATTTGGCAGAACATCCTACCGTCTGGCTGAAACTGAGAAAAAAAAGATCTGGTGCAGCATGCAGAGAAGGATCAATGCCCTGGGAGTAGCATACCGCATCCTAGATGATATCAAGAAAAGACGGTACAACCTTCGGGTCAGAGAAAAAGAGAGGGTGGCAGAGCGCCTTCAAGCAGCAAAACAGACAGGAGGTGGACCATCCACATTAGCAGACCTGACACCAGCAGAGGCAATGACAGAAGCCACCCTGGACAGGACAGCTGTATCAGGCTTTGGGACCCTGGATTCACCCCAGCCATCCATAACTCCTGGTAATTGAAAACTGTGCATGTGATGTGTGCATACCCACTAATGTCTGTACTGTGCATGCATACTAATCAAACACAAGCATACATCAATTTACAAACAACACTAGTGTTGCATCATGGGAGTTGATTAACATAGTCATAACACTGATACAGTGAAACACATCTTTCATTATCATCTGCCATCTCTTTTGTCACATAGACACACCACTTGAAGCAGAGGACACCGATGGGGACACATTGAGTAGCCAAGAGCATAAGGAAATTGAGGAAGGGCAGGGTGCTGGTGATACGAGTGGGGATAGTTCCACTGACAACCCATACACTGTTGCTGAAACCACTCCCTTGTCAACACCAACTGCAACCTCAGCAGCGCATGATGACATCACACCACCAGGCCCGCAGTCCACCCATGTGTGAGAACCCAACAGTACCAGCGCCGGTCCCAAGGCATCTCCGCAATTGGGTCATTCAGTTAGGCAATGTCAGCTCCCATCGACAGAGAAATGTTGCAGATACAGCACCTGCATAACCAGATACAAAAACAGAGAAATCTGTGAATGACACAGGATGCTTCTGCATGGTGATATCAAAACTGGCACAAAACCAGTCCAAAATAGAGGCAAAACTGGATGCCCTCACCAGCACTGTGGTAGATATGACCAAGGAGTTTGCAGCAAAAAGAGTGAACCAGTGGCGCATTGAGCGCAGCAAGGGCCAGAAAATGGGCAGTCTCACCAGGGCATTCAACAGGCTGGCACATGCAACCAATACACCTGGTCTACAAGTTGAGATGTGTGTCTACAGCAGCAATGTGGCGCTTGGTTTGGAAAAAATCACAACTGCAGTTGCGATACTGCAGACAAACCATTTACTTGGGGATGTCAGACTTGGTGGCACTGATCGTGAGTTATCAAGCAGGAGAAGCATGTCAGCCACAGATGCACCTACGTTGCGCAGAAGCAGCAGCATCAACCTTGGGATGGCTAGTTGCATCTCTGGGCAGGCCACTCACAGGGGCAGGAAATTACATTTCACTGTTACCCAAACATCTTACATGTACGTTTGAGTTATTTTCTATTGGTGACGGAACACAGTTATTTTCCATTAGATGTAAATATACTAAAGTTACTGATGGACATGTAGTCCTACTTTACAAATGGATGTGTGAACATTAAATACCCATAGGCATTCACAATTACTCATGTCTTTTGTACAGCTGAGGGATTAGCTGGTGTGTAAATACCTTTTAGAATTAGTTGTTTGCAATCTGGTCCCTGCGCCTGCCAACCCTTTGTTGTTGGGCAGGTGGTCCCGGTCCATTATCCTTAGGATCTGTGTCAGACATATCCATGGGCAGTCCACCATTGCAGGCCCTGTTGTTCAGCATGGCACATTTCACCACAATTTTACAGACTGTCTCTGGTGCATACTGTAGAGCTCCCCACTCTTATGTAGGCATCTGAAGCGCGATTTCAGTATTCAGAAAGTACGCTCTATCACTGTCCTGGTGCGCCTGTGTGAGTATTGTACCTCCTTTCATGGATGTTGATGGGCGACTGGTACGGTGTGAGGATCCACGGGCACAGAGCATACACACTGTCACCTGTTGTGAGACATATGATGTTGATGTTGAATGCTTACACACATGCTATGACATTAACCTGAGTTTGGGAACAGGTGATAACATTACCTATGAGGTATACATCATCAAAGTCACCTCTTTATAACCTTTGATGTATGCCACTGTGGCAGAAAATTAATGCATCATGTGTGATTCCGGGGTATTTGGCTACAATATCTATAATGATGTTCTTTGCGTTACACACTACTTGAATATTGAGGGAATGTGTACTTTTCCTATTACGGAAAATATATTCAATGCGGGATGGTGGACATATGGGCACATGTGTCCCACCTATGGATCCTATTACCTGTGGGAATGTTGCTAACCTGTAGAAATACAATTTTGTCTGGTATAATTCCTGATTGTCACTAGGCATGTATATGTGTTGATGTATGAGGTGTATCAATGCCTCTAGGAAGTAATGGAAGAAACGCGAAAGCGCACTTTGAGATACACCAACAGCCACTGCTATGACATACTAGTAACTACCAGTGGCCAAGAGGTGGAGGGAGCACAATACCTGCACATGTGTGGGAATAGCATTGCTGCACATGGTTCTACTCTCAAGTTGTGGCTTCAAGATGCCAATGAGCTCTAGTATGACCTTGCTACTTAGCATGTACTGATCATATATCTTCCCATCAGTCTTATCCAACAGTGTTAGCCTGACCCTGAATATATTCCCCTGTCTTCTTCTCCTCTGCCATGCCGCCAACACAGGGCATTCATTGTGGAAAGGTTTTTGATTCATTCTGGGTCTCTTTTTATGGGTTGGACCTGATTACCACATGTTGCTGTTTAGTGGTAAATGGCATGCGCAAAATGGTCTTTTTGCGGTTTTCACAATTTGCAATTGTTATGTAAATGCAATTTTGCGCCTCGAAAATTGCAATACACAATTTGGTAGTCGCAATTTGCATGGGCTATTTATGTGTGTTGGTATTTACTTGCAATTTTATTGAGGCAATTGTGAGTGGCTTTTGTACATAGCAAACAGCCATTTTAGCATGTGCAAATCATTTTGCGACCAATTTTGTACATGCAAAATGGTCTTACATCTGGCCCTAAATAAATTACTTGTTACAAGTGTTGGCATGAATTTTTTGACTTATGTGATCTATAGATGGGCATTATATTAGATAATCCACATCACACCAATCTATTAATACATTGGTAAGCTATAATCTTTTTCATGGAAGCATTCATGTACGGGTAATCCTTCTCATTAGATAGCAATTTATATTTAGTTCACTCACTTCATTATAATTTGATGCTTGTGTTTCTTGTCTGAATTTATTGTTTATGATTGTTGCTGTCTCTTTTTTATACCAGTTTAATGAGCTGTTTCATGACTATGTCCTCCTCCGTTTGTCAATGGTTATGGTTGATGGTGTATGCTCCATTGCATCAATCAACATCTATATATCTTCATCAAAAAATGAAATAGAGTAGAATTCAAAACTTGTACAAACATTCACATCTACTTCTTATCATTTATAAAAAAAAAAAAACCCTATACACAACTACAAACTACAAACAATTGTGAAGAAGTGCATTGACAATAAAGTAGTAAGATTGTATAACTTTTCTCGAATCTAAGCCAATGCAGGGAAGGTGTTGGACACTAAAATGGTCATGTTTACTATTCCCACTCCAACATAAAATATTTTGGGGAAAGTGTTGAACACTAAAGGAGTTTGATTCATTATTTGCACCCCAATCTAATCCTGTTTTGGGAAGGTGCAGAACACTAAAAGGGTCAGGTTTTGTATTCCCATTCAAATCTAAACAATTTTGTGAAAAGATGTTGGACGGTGAAGGGATCTGATTTCCCAGTCCCACATAACTACACTTCATTTACAAAAACATTAAAAACTAAAAAAAAAAAGAAATATCATTATATTAATTATTTACAATTTAGATAAATAATTGAACATAAAACAATCTATATAAATGTTCCTTTGTTCAAAATCGCAAATCTCCGAAAGTTCTTCACTGATTGCTTTGAAATTTTGGCACAACATTGGATTCGAATACGCGCGTGTTTTTATATACACAACGTTGGATTCCAATACACTTGTGTCGAATATGTGGGGGGTTTTAAACAAAAGCCAGAATAGACACATAAAAATGTCATTGTTCATTTGTTCAAAATCTTAAATCTCCGAAAGTTCTTCAGGGATTGCTTTGAAATTTTGACACAACGTTGGATTCGATTAGGCGCATGTTTATTTATACACAACGTTGGATTTGAATATTGGACACGCGTGTGTTTTTAATCGAAAGACCGAACAGACCCTATCGATTTTATTGCAGCGCAACAACTACAAGGGACGCATAGAGACAATAGTATACATATATTAGGATGGACAGTTGGTGTCAGGATTGCAGACCGGGAAGAGGGTGGAGGAAGAGGGCGGAGTTGGTTCAGTTTGCAACATTAGCGCGTGTTTATATATGCACAACGTTAGATTCGAATATGCGTGTGTCCAAAACGCGTGTGTTTTTAATCGAAAGGCCGAACACACCTCATCAATTTAGTTGCTGTGCAACAACTACAAGGGATGCATAGAGACAATAGTCTACATATATTAGGTTGGACAGTTGGTGTCAGGACGGCAGACTGGGAAGTGGGTGGAGGGAGAGGGGAGGAGTTGGTTCACTTTCCAACAGTAATAAAGGACACATAGAGACAATAGTCCACATATATTAGGATGGACAGTTGGTGTCAGGATGGCTGACCGGGAAGTGGGTCGAGGGAGGGGGGAGGAGTTTGTTCACTTTGTAACATTAGCACGTGTTTATATATACACGACGTTGGATTCGAATACGGGCGTGTCCAATACGCACATGTTTTTAAACGAAAGCCTGAACAGACCCTATCGATTTGGTTGCTGCGCAACAACTACAAGGCACGCATAGAGGGTGGAGGGAGGGGGGAAGAGTTGGTTCACTTTGCAACATTAGCGTGTGTTTATATATATACAACGTTGGATTTGAATACGCATGTGTTCAATACGCACGTGTTTTTAATCGAAAGGACGAACACACCCTATCGATTTGGTTACTGCACAACAACTACAAGGGACGCATAGAGAAAATAGTCTACATATATTAGGATGGACAGTTGGTGTCAGGATGGCAGACTGGGAAGTGGGTGGAGGGAGGGCGGAGGAGTTGGTTCACTTTTCAACAGTAAGAAAGGACACATAGAGACAATAGTCTACATATATTAGGCTGGACAGTTGGTGTAAGGATGGCAGACCGGGAAGTGGGTGGAGGGAGGGGTGAGGAGTTGGTTCACTTTGCAACATTAGCGTGTGTTTATATATACACACCGTTGGATTTTAATATCCGTGTGTACAATATGCACGTGTTTTTAATCGAAAGGCCGAACAGACCCTATATATTTGCTTGCTGCGCAACAACTACAAGGGACGCTTAGTGACAATAGTCACAAAAACATATTGTATACCCACAAGCATTGTAAAATTAAACATATTAGAAATGTGCGATTACTCTTTTCTTTCTCTTCCATTTAACGAGACTGAGCCACAGCAAAAAGTGGCCGGGTACAGCTAGTATAAAATAAAACATTACAAACACTATTCACAAGATTTAAAAAGAATGAAAATAATACATTAAAAATATATATTTTTTTAAACTCACTATTCATATATGTTAAATATTTCTAAACTACAAAAATGTACTGTCTATATAAATTTTATAACAATTACAAAGTAAAAACTTAAATAGGAGCCTTTTTAAATTCAAATTAAAAAATATTTTGCAAACAAGCATACATATATTTCTAAAATAATAAAATGTATTTAAAAAATAGGGGACTATGTACAATAACTGCAAATATAAACAACATGTAATTGCACTAAAAAATGTAAAATATTTCACAATATTTTCATTTTAAAAATGGATTAAAAATGTAGTTAAACAACACAAAAATTGCAGAGCAAACATTTACAAATATGTTACTTACAATCACAATCTAAAGATGAAATAAAATATAAATATCAAAATAAATACTCCCCATCCTACTCCCCTATAAATACAACATACTTCTCAGACAAGTCTTAATAACCATTTTTTATTTAAAACAATCAGAAATAACAAGCAAAATTAAATATGTTTACTCAAATGTTTCATAAATAAATATTTATATTGAACAACACAAATGTGAAAAAAGAAAATTATAAAAAGTACTTTAATCTTCATTTGTATTTTAAAATTAAACTTACATATTCATTCTAACAATAATAATAATACATACATACATTCATAACATTCATATCATATAATTTTTTTATACAAAATATGCATAGAATAAGAAGATGAAAATAAAACAAAATACATTTAAAAGAAATGACTATATATAAACATATAAATATCTCTCTCTCTCTCTCTACATATAACAGGTGATCCGTCAAGCAGGAGCTGAGAAAAAAGTTTGCCTGTGTTAACTCAATGGGAATTTTTCATTTTTGGAACAAGACTACAGCCCGAACTACTGAATGGAATTACACCAAATTTAACAGAAAGCTAGATGTTGGTCCAGAATGTGTGCTTTTTGTAATGCGACAAAAATCCATTCAGTAGTTTCAAAGGTATTCAAGTTTAAAAATATAGATATCTGGTAGCCCAAAAGTATTCAAGTTTATAAATATAGATATATGATTGCCCAAAAACCTACTGAAATGCTCCTGAAATTTGATTGGCTGCCAACACTTCAACCAGGAAGTGCTGGCAGCCATCTTGGGACCTATATACATGATAGCACCCCATTGAAATGCATTGTAGTGAATGCAGGTTTTGAGGGTCACAAAATGAAGAATGTATCAGCAGTGATAACAGATTTCGGTTACAAAATATATCATTTGTTGGTGGTACCATAGACATTTTGGGACTAGTGGTGTGTTCTGAGGTGATTTGCTAAACACACAAGATTATGGACGGAATGTTGCACAATGGCAAAACATTCAACCCCAGTCACAGATCTGGGTTTAATCCATCATTATTTTCTTCACCAAGCCATCCCAGTTCTGACATGGCCATATGCGAATCAGTCTTGACCCTCTGCCTCATGGGAACAGTCCAGCCCGAACTGCCAAGCCATGTCTTCCCTGGACCAGAATCAAGCATCCTAGGACCGGGTTCTAGCTATCAGCCGTCTTCAGCCAGGACAGCGTGACTCCAGTGGTGTAGTGAGCATGGAACCCACATCTGGGCATACCCTTCACACAAAGGGTGAACAGCAAAACACACAAGATGATGGACGGAATGTTGCACAATGGCAAAACATTCACCCTCAGTCACAGATCTGTGTTTAATCCATTGTTATTTTGATCACCAAGCCACCCCAGTTCAGACATGGCCATATGCAAATCAGTCTTGACCCTGTGCTTCATGGGAACAGTCCAGCCCCAACTGCCAAGCCATGTCTTCTCTGGACCGCAATCCAGCATCCTAGGACTGGTTTCTGGCTATCAGCCATCTTCAGCCACGATACCTTGACTCCAGTGGCGTAGTGAACACGGGACCCACGTCTGGGCATACCCTTTCCACAAAGGGTGAACAGCAAAACACACAAGATGATGGACGGAATGTTGCACAATGGCAAAACATTCCCCCCCAGTCACAGATCTGGGTTTAATCCATCGTTATTTTACTCACCAAGCCACCCCAGTTCAGACATGGCCATAAGCAAATCAGTCTTGGCCCTGTGCCTCATAGGAACTGTCCAGTCTGAACTGCCAAGCCATGTCTTCCCTGGACCAGAATCCAGCATCCTAGGACCGGTTTCTGGCTATCAGCCGTCTTCAGCCAGGATAGCTTGACTCCAGTGGCGTAGTGGGCATGGGACCAACGTCTGGGCATACCCTTCCCACAAAGGGTGAACAGCAAAACACACAAGATGATGGACGGAATCTGGGTTTAATTCATCGATATTTTGCTCTCCAAGCCACCCCAGTTCAGACATGGCCATATGCAAATCAGTTTTGACCATGTGCCTCTTGGGAACAGTCCAGCCCGAGCAGCATTTTGAAAAAGCCTTCTGCTGGGAACTCATAATTCATGTTAGAGAGAAAAATGTTTTCTCAAGATTTTCCCATAAAGGTCCTCCAGAAGCTAAAAGCTAAAATGCAGAGCATATATGCAGTACATTCACACTATCTTTCTCAGCCAAATCAAAATGAAGTCTGACATTCTCAGTAATTGATGTACTTCCAACAAGAGCAGCCTGTCAATTAATTCCTGTGTGTTCTACTGTAGCTTCCCAGAGTGTTCTAAATAACAACTTGAGCACTAACAATGTGGCTTATGACAAAACTATGGCATACTTGAAGCCATATTGAAGTAGTGTGGCTCACTGGTTAGAGGCGGCAGACCCGAGAGCAGAGGACGGCCCGGGACCAGGGTTCGATTCCCGGCGCGGCAGGTTTCTGGACCAGGGTCAGCGGACTCGATAATTCTCTCGCCTCGGTATCAGCGATCACACTCGGCAACTCTGGGCATTAGCTTGCCTCATCTTCACTAACGGCCCCACCAGACCGCCGGGGATGCCTGGTCTCACCCTGGAGATACCCATTAAGGGACCATCTCTCAGGGAAGCCAGGAAGGGTTTCGCAGCGGTCGAAGCGCCTTGGGACCCTACGGGTAAGTAGTGCGCTATATAAATGCCTATACAATGCCTATACATTGATTTAATCAACTGGTAAAACTTAAACCTTTCATATAGTAAAGAACAAAATCAGGGGTTTAGTTTGTCATAGAAATTAGGACACATTTTAAGTGAGTTCTCAAATATCTTTCTCTTCTATTTCATTAAATAATTCTGACATGCAGACTGAAACATGTACTTTCAACACCAGCAGCAGGTTGCCAGTTAACTCCCTGGTGATCAGCGGTTTTACTGTAATGTTCTAATGAGCAACTAGTGAGCTAAAATTCTGAATGGATGCTAAAATTGTGCCACATTTTAACACCATTCTGATAGAATGGATCCAGAAAACTAAAGACATTTTCTATTGAGGAAACTGCAGTAAATGAGGAAATTAGGGAGCTACATAACAGATATGTCTCCCAAGATGGCCACTAGAGTAAAAGAGCCCAAAATATAGCACAAATATCACCCAATTGTAGCCGCACGTAGAGCCCAATGTCAGAAGTGTCCACCCCAATTTTTTTATTGCAGTATTATATATTTCAGACTTGACTCTGAAGTATTGGAGTGCATTACATGAGCATCATTACTCAAGGACACATACATTTTGTTTTTAGGCATAGGGAGATTGAGTGATTTGTCCAGAATCACAAGATGTTGAGCTGACGCTGAAACCTTAACCTGGTTCCCCAGATGCGTAGTCTGCAGCTTTGCTCATAACACCACATTTTCTCTCATAAGTGTAACAAATAATCAAGTGATCAACTATATAAAAAAAACATAAAGACAGCAAATGATTTAAAAGTGCTTTATAGTTATTTGAAAACTCAGAAAGTATGTCCTCATGTTAGTTGAGTAGAGTACAAACTATAACTTCTCTCAGAATAAGACCCTCTCCCGGAGGAGGGAGCATATTCAATAAGTTCACCATGCTTCGCAGGGGGGAGGGGCAGTGGCAGCACAATGGACCAAGGAGGACACATGACAGAGGGGCAAGGGCAGCAAACCAACCGTGCAGTTCAATCAAAAGAGACTGTGGCAACATGAAAGACCATTGAGGGCAGCAGGAAGAGGCAGTGGCAATACAACCATACATGCCAACAGACCTGATTCAGGAAGGAGACTCCCAAGGTTTTTAAGCCCAAAAGGGCTTTAAATCTGTTTCTTGTCTAAAAGCTCCTCATTTTCAATGCGAGTCAATGGGGAAAATCAATTTCCAGGTTTTGTTTTTTAAAATCTCCTTCTAACCAAGTTCAAAATGTTGACAAATAGGGTACATCTCAGGAGAATAACCAAAATGTTTCAGGGTCATAATAATCAGAAAATAGAACAAAAAAAAACTCTGACATCACTCGTATGAAACCAGTGAAACTCAGCAGTTACCTGAGCTAACTATATTGTATTCCCCCACAATGCACTGTTTCTGACCTCACATATTAGACCACTCATGAGATGGTCAGTGACATTACCTTTGACAGATCAAATGACATCACTGATGAATCATCCAGTGATTGTTTGTGTTTTCTAAACGCTTATGAGTTTTAAAGATATATATACTAAGGTACTACAAATGTACCACATACGCCTAGATATACAAATTTGGTTTCCTATAATATCTCAAAAAAGACTAAACAGATTTATACCAGGTAAGAAAAAGTACGATCTCCGGAACAGATCTACCTTTCTCCCAAATTTTGTGTAATTTTGTCCAGTAGTTTGGGCTGCAGGAGTGTCTAAAGACTCTTGGTAATTAGCATGAGAAACATAATTTTTTTGACCTTCGACTTTTTCTTTCCCCCAAAACTTCCCATATACAGCTTGAATCACTGGCACAGTGTTATAGTAAAATGATGAGAAGATTTGTCAACTGGCACAAAAGATATATGCAAATCAAAAAACATTAAAAATTCCCTTACTGGTGGGGGGTGGCCAACTGCAGAGGGAGATGGCCACACAGTAGCTGAGCTTGGTCGTGCCACTCCCGTAACATCTGAAAATACCAGTGTGCCCTGGCCACCATTACCTGCCTTTGTTGCTAACTGACCCTTGTCCTTGGCCCCGAAGTCTGTGTCCGGTTTCGCCTCAGTCCGAGGCTCCAGCGGGGCAGGACAGTCGATGATCCGCCGCAGAGGCTCCTGCAGTACGGCATGTGCCCTGCTCTACCCTGGGCACGTGCATAACTCTGAGTGGGCAGAAGGCCCTTAAGTTGTTGCTTGATGGTCGGACCTAGCTCTTCTGTGTGGCGGTGCTAGGACGGTCGTGGTCTGGGGACCCGATTGCCAGCGGACCACACATCGCGCCCCCCATGGCAGGCAAGCATTCATTACTGAGCCAAAACTACTGCTTTTTCAGCGGGCATGTCTTCATATCGCAGTGTCCCTCCGGGGTGTGGAATCACCATACAAGGGGTGCTGAGATCCCCTTAGTTGCTTTTTTCTGCCTGAGCCCCAGAACAATCAAGCTCGTTGATTTGTGTCTGATGTTGGGACTGGAGGTCGCCACGTGTTGCTGGTCTCTGGAGGCTCAGGCCCGTTTGTCTTTGGACTCTAGGAGGGGAGTCCTGATCAAGTGCTCCTTTGATATCCAGTTAGTGCATTACCACTTCATGGTGGGACACCCCCTTCATCCCCCTCCTCTGTGCTAAGTGATGTGATCTGTATTGGATGGGCCTACACTCGGACTCTCTCCAATGGGGGGTAGCTCCTAGCAAGAGGAACCCAACAAGCCGGTATGGGCTGACACCCATGGCAGGTGGCAGCAAGTAGATTGCACTCCCCATTTTTTGCCACTTTACTGACTTGGGCCTTTATCTACCTCAATGGCATCGGGTCATGGCTTTCGCAGCACAGTCTAACCCAAACTAGATAAATTTGCCTGGGAGAAGAGTCTGGAGGGAGATCAATACACCCAAAAACCACACTGGGAGCAGACGGAGACCATGCTACAGGACATCCTATCTGCCATTACAATTGTTCGTACCTCCCTTGAATCTAGCATCACAACAGTGGCCACAGAGGTTGACCCTCATCAGAGCAGACATGAGAAAAACGTCTCACCAAGATGGTGCTGTCGAAGATACCACTAAGGAGCTGAAAACTGACTGGGACCTTCTCAAGCATCATGTATCCGAACTTCAAAAAGCATAGGAAGCCCTAACCTTGCACCTGGACGACTATGAAGGATGCATACAAAGAAAAATGTATGCATTCTGGGTGTTCCGGAGTGAGCAGAGGGGCAGAGGGCCGATCTATTTGTGAAGGGATTGGTTATTAAACAGCTACAACCACGTGGCCTCTCCAATTGCTTCTCCATTGAGCCTGCACATCATGTCCCTGGTGGCAGACCTAAAACTGAGGCACCACCCTGGCCTCTACTTGCAAGGGTATTTACTTTCCGCGGGCCCTCAAAGTGCCTCACATCAAGGAGGCTCTCCTCAAGGACACAGATTATTATTCCAACGAAAACGTTGGTTCGGTCTCGTCTCCATCTGTGCTTTGGGGGGGTATTCTGCAAATTTATAAAAGGTAGGGCTTTATCACTCATGGTGGGCCACTGGCGAGAGCTAAACAGACATGTGGTTGAACTAGAGAAAGCGATCCTAGCAAATGTAAAGACCCTGGTGATGGCTCCTGACGCAGGGGGGCAGCACAAACTAGACATGGTGAGGCTTAACTATTGGCAGCTTCTGACCGAAGTGGCCAGTGCCCGACATAAAGCCACCTGACATAAAATATATGAACATGGCGAGCGTACGCGTAGACTTTTTGCATGGTTGGAGATAAAGAATGGGGCATCTCGATGGGTACAATCACTTCACGGTGCAGAAGGGGAACTGGTCACAGACCCCCAGGACATTGCTGTGGCATATTCCTCGTCGATGTACACGCCGGCCGATGACTCCCAGTCTGTCATGGCTCCGGTACTTCTTTCAACCATTTAGTTTATGGGACCTAACTGGTTTCCGATCGAAGTTTTTAAGCTGCTTGCATCCAAGATTTCGCCCATTTACTAAGCATGTACACCAAGAGTTTTGATATTGGTGTTTAGCCCCCTGAAGTCCGGCTGTCATCAATAGTAGTTATACATCATCCGAGTAAACCAGCAGCAGACTGCAAGTCTTACCGTCCAATTTCCCCGCTTACCGCAGAAGCAAAAATCCATGTGAAGCTATTGGCCAATATGCTTCTCCCATATCTGACTGGCCTGGTGCACCCTGACTAATCCGGGTTTAAACCAGGGCCCAATACAGCCTTGAACCTGCGCCATTTAAACAGGGTCCTGGGCAGAATAGGAACCATAAAGTAGGAGTCAACCCTGCTGTCACTTGACGCAACAATGGCATTCAACACCATCGAGTGGGAATTTCTTTTCGGGGTTCTGATATATATGGGATTTGTTCCCATCTACTCAGACGGGGCACCAGACAGGGATGCCCCCTGTCACCTCTTGTAAGAAGTAGGAGGTGCACTGCTGGGTTGTTGCAGTTTCACAATGAAGATTTAAACAGATTTCGGGTGCTCTTGAGGGTGGTGCAAACCGTCCATGCACCGGATATTTAGGAAGCTGAGTTGTGTATACAGAAAGCCTTCTGATACATCCCCTGTTAAGGCACACCAGTGGCGTTCACGTTAAATGATTTGCAATATAGCTGGTTGATGAGTTCAAAATTTTCAAGATTTTAATAACAATTCTTCATACTGATATTCACAACATATCAGTAACGATACAGATTCATTGGGTTGATGCATAAGTTGGTCCCCAATGCATTTCGGGCATGAATGCCCTTGATCACGGAGTTTTCATGCTACGGTGTAGCGTGCGTGGTGGTTCATTCCATTCGTGGGTCAACGACCCACGAATGGAATGAACCACCACGCACGCTACAACGACCCACGAATGGAATGAACCACCACGCACGCTACACCGTAGCATGAAAACTCCGTGATCAAGGGCCTATGGCTCGCACAGTGGCAATCTGGCATGGGGTCAATAAAAAATGGGGCTGGAACAACACGTTCACAAAGGTCACTCCACTTTGGGAGCCTGACATACTGGGTCAGCTTAGCAGGTGCCCAGATTTGATAAATACGACATGATAAGGATCTCATCAGTGGGTGACATGTGGGTGAAGGGTAGATTGGCAATGTTTGAAAACAAGCAGACTAAATATCACCTAGCTCACATGGAGGCTTACAGGTACCTACAGATAAGCCACAATATTACTGCTGCCTTACCCAGAGTCGGCCCTATACCCGCATCCATCCCGCTGGAGGATAGGTTGTTGCTCTACCCAATGCATGTAAAGGCCATATCCCTCACTTATAAGAAACTACACAATAATCAACCTGACCCCATGTCCCGATTGCGTCAGCAATGGGGGGAGTATCTGGGAGATATTGACGATGAGGACTGGTGCAACACCCTTGCATCCCCTAGAGAGGTGGCCATTCCACAACGCCTTCGCCTAGTACAACTGAAAATCCGGCACCATGTTTATTTTGATGCACCCACACTGTTCAAGATGAGCAGATGGTCTGACTCTTTATGCCTTCGGCGTTGTTACTTACTGGGACCATTTCTCCAAATATTGAGGCCCCAAAATGCAAAAATGTTTTGGGAAAATTATGCAGCAGATGGAGAGGGTGTGTGGCAAATCTCTGAAGACTACCCTCCACCTCTGTCTCCTTAACATCTGGGCAGCCAAGAAATCCCACAAGGGCAGGACAGACATGGGCTTCCACTGGGTGGACCATTAATAAACAAAACATAGCACAGAAATGGGGGGTGGAGGTGACACCATGCTTCAGGGACTGGGCAATTGATATGAACAGGACAGTGATAACCAAGAAACACATCTTCAACCATAGAGGCTGCCCCAAAAAATGAGATCATAAGTGGGGGAAATTAAACAAATATAGAGGCGATCTGTGTGTGTCCTCTACCATTGAACTGCAACAAGACTAACGCCTTATCTTGGTGGTCTCCGGCTTTGAGGACATGCTCCCATCATGAAGTATTGGTATGGTTATCCTATTATATGCAGCGGTATGCAACAATATATGTTTGTTTGCTCCTACATTCAGTCAGAGAGGGAGTTGCCAATATGTTAATAAGTGCTACACGTTTCATCTATGCTAATGAGTTTTTACACGTTTCAGAAGCATCCATAGTTACATGCTTTCAAACTGAATCTCTTAATAAACGTGCAACACGTGAGAGCCCCGCCCGTCCCAGGCTATAAAAGAAAGGTTCTGAGCATTGCCAATTGCTTGTGCTCGTTTTGAACTTGCTTACCTGTGAATCCTGTCTTATCCTCCGGTCAGCCTCTTCTCTTCAGTGTCTTCGTGCCTTCCCTCGGTCCCGATCCTCATCTCCAGCCTTCCTTGAGTCTTCCTGATTCCTGCTTTGGATCCGGTCCTTGTCTTTGGTCTTCCTGCTTCCTGCTTTGGATCCGGTCCTTGTCTTCAGTCTTCCCCTGTGTTCCCAGTGTCCCCAGCTGTTGCGTCTCCAGCCTGAAGGTTCCGTCTGAAAAGTTAAAGAAACAAGAAAGAGACTAATTAGTCAGGTATCATGTGCACATGAATCTACGCTACGAGTAAATGATAATTCTCATGTAAACCAAAGACTGTTGTTTATGTTAAAGAAAGTCTGGATCAAGTAAGATTCATTTAAAGGAACTTTCACTTTTGCTAAGGAGAAATAATCATTTTTCCTAAATCAAGCACTTTTGAAGAAAGAGTGCAGAACTGAGTTTTGGAACATGATATTTGGTATTTAGTGACATGAAACTACAAAAGCAAAAACTTTGAAATATGACATCAAGACAACATTGGGAGAATCGTTGGATTATTTAATTTGAACATTATTCTATTGACAACGAATTATGTTTTATAAAAAAACGAGCAGAAATTCTTATAGGCTATAAGTGGACCACAAATGAGTGAGTAGTGCCACCTAATGGTTAAAGTTATATATACATGAAAGCATTTCCATTAGATTTAAGAATACAGTTAATTGATTAGGCTTCATTTTTATTTAAAGGAAGAAGTTACTCAAAAATCAAGTCCACAACTCTGAGGAGATAATTAATCAGAGTAGAGAGGTGTTTGAAATAACAATATATATATATATATATATAAATTATCATAATACTATAGTGCATGAATAGAATTGGTGTGTGATATTATTCTTGTTTTGTTTAGACATTACATCTGCAATTGATACTTCATCAGAAGACGTCAAGCAGTGAAGCAGTGTTTTGTTTCTCTGTTTATTATTTTATCCATTCCCCCTTCCCTTGAGTTTCTTGATATATTTGCACTGTTCTCAATCAGTTCAGAGAGGCAAGAGATTCAGGGGTGGGTTAGAAATGTCTTCAACTTTCTCACAGAAGGAAACAGGATACTTAGGTAAACGAGTCTTGACACCCCTGCCATCCTCTGGTTCACCGCTGCAATCCTCTGCTTCATCACAGCACCCTCTAGTTCACCCCTGCCACCCTCTGGTACAGCACTGTCACCCTCTGGTTTACAACTGCCACCCTCTGGTTCACGACTGCCACCCTCTGGGTCATCACAGCACCTCTGGTTCACCCCTGCCACCCTCTGGTACAGCACTGTCACCCTCTGATTCACCACTGCCACCCTCTGGTTCACGAATGCCACCCTCTGGTTCATCACAGCACCTCTGATTCACCACTGCCACCCTCTGGTTAAGCACTGTCGCCCTCTGGTTCAGCTCTGCTACCCTCTGGTTCACCACTGCCACCCTCTGGTTCACCCCCTGCCACTCTCTGGTTCACCACTGCCATCCTCTGGTTCATCACAGCACCCTCTGGTTCACCACTGCCACCCTCTGGTTCACGACTGCCACCCTCTGGTTCATCACAGCACCTCTGGTTCACCACTGCCACCCTCTGGTTAACCACTGTCACCCTCTGGTTCAGCACTGCTACCCTCTGGTTCACCACTGTGACTCTCTGGTTCACCACTGCCACCCTCTGGTTCACCCATACCACCCTCTGGTTCACCACTGCCACCCTCTGGTTCATCACTGCCACCCTCTGGTTCACCACTCCCACCCTCAACCGAGACCTTTTGTGATGCAGAGGCAGCACAAAAGATGCGCCATGGTGCTGGGTATTAACAATGTGACGCATCTGAGAGATGCGTCACGTTGTAAAGCCCTGCACCATCAGGAGGCGTTCCGGCGCAGGGGAGGGTGTTCCTGCGCAGGAACGCCTCCTAAAAGTGTCTGAGTGAAATCTACAAGAATTCACTCAGTCACTTTTAGGCCAATGCTGCCTCAAAATCCTGCACCTGCTTGAAGCAGGCGCAAGGCTTGATGCAGCATTGGGGAGATAGGGCCCCCCAGAGCATTGCTGGAGCTGCGTCGCAAGCTCGACGCAACTCCAGCAATGCACTGCTTTTACGGCACAGATGCTTGACACATCTGTGCCATTTTTGCCACATGGTGCGCCGCATTGTAAATGCGGCGCACCATGGGTGGCGGATCTGCGGCGCACAATAACTGGTGCATCCCTGGGGATGCGCCAGTTATTGTAAATCTGCCCCTAGACATTTAGCCAACGAGGGAGCACTTACTGATTAGACAGTAGAAAGTACTCCAGTTGAGTCGAGGGATTGCACAAAAAGGTGGCATCTTCGTGGACAAACACGCAGGGCGGGATTCATTCTCCCCCCTGTTAGACTCGTTTTTTGTGCACTTCTGCCCTCTGTTAGACTTGTTTTTACCTTGTTTTTTTGCCCTTCTGCCCCCTGTTAGACTTGTTTTTTGTGCCCTTCTGCCCTCTGTTAGACACATTTTTCCCTTGTTTTTGTGCCCTTCTGCCCTCTGTTAAACTCGTTATTTGTGCCCTTCTGCCCCCTGTTATCCCCTTGTTTTTTTGCCCTTCATGCCTCTGTTAGACTCGTTTTTTGTGCCCTTCTGCCCTCAGTTAAACTCGTTTTTGTGCCTTTTTGCCCTGTTAGACTATTTTTTGTGCCCTTCTGCCCTCTGTTAGACTCGTTTTTCCCTTGTTTTTCTGCCCTTCTGTCCTCTGTTAGACTGTTTTTTTTGTGCCCTTCTGCCCTATGTTAGACTCGTTTTCCCTTGTTTTTCTGCCCTTCTGCCATTTGTTAGACTGCTTTTTGTGACTTTCAGCTCTCTGCGTCACCATATCATCACTCAGCGCTACCCCAGCATCACTCAGCACCACCACATTATCACTCAGCATCACCACAGCACCACTCAGCGCCACCACAGCATCACTCAACACCACCACAGCATCACTCAGTGCCACCACATTATCACTCCGCACCACCACAGTATCACTCAGCACCACAACATTATCACTCAGCACCACCACAGCACCACTCAGCACCACCACAGCATCACTCAGGAGCGTTAACAATACCATCAACAATACTGGGTTTTGGTTTGACTCCATCTTTGGATAAAATATGACCTAAATATTCAATGTCATTGACCTCTAATACACACTTATCTTCCCTAACAGTGACATGATTATCTTGTAAAATCATGAGAACTTGTTGAAGAATGGAACTATGCTCATCTTTTGACTTAGTATGAACCAAAATATCGTCTTCGAACACTACCACATTGGGAGTGTTACTGAACATATTGCTCATCCCTTTTTGGAAGACTGACGCAGCACACGCCAGTCCGAATGGCATTATACGGAACTGGAACGTACCATCAGGCGTAATGAATGCTGTAAGATGTCTTGAGGATTCATCCAATCCAAAAAGATCCCCTACGTCATCTTGTCTCCGGAGTCTCCATTGGCTCCGTATTGAACAACAAGCAAAATTTAAAGCTCTATGCTTTATGCATAGAATCAAGGCTGGTAAGGCTCCTGCCTATTTGAGCTCTCTGGTCCAGCAATACACCCCCCCTAGAACCCTACGTTCCTCGACCCAACATAGGTTTCAGGTACCTAGGATAAATCGAGTCAGACAGGGAGGTCGCTCCTTCTACTATCTGGCCCCCACATTGTGGAACTCCCTTCCAATTCATCTTCGCACAAATGAATGCTATTTGCAATTCCGTAAGAATCTGAAAACATGGTTGTTCAACCAATAACTCGATTTTCATTAACTCACTATCCCTCCTTATTACTTGTTTCAGTTTCACTTTAGCGCCGGGAAACCTTAGGGTAGCTGTTGCGCTCTACAAAAATAAATATAATAATAATAAATCCAATTCCACCTGATGGTAGGCAGCTCGTAAATCTAACTATGAGAACCACTTAGACTCACCAACAGTAGTAATAAGATCCTCTATACGAGGTAAGGTTTAACTTTCTACCCAAATGGCGTTGTTGACAGGGCGATGGTCCACACATAAGCGCAAAATTGAAGTGGTCTTGCTTGTAGTGGAACTGC
Source organism: Lissotriton vulgaris (assembly GCF_964263255.1). Taxonomy (NCBI): domain Eukaryota; kingdom Metazoa; phylum Chordata; class Amphibia; order Caudata; family Salamandridae; genus Lissotriton; species Lissotriton vulgaris. Next base: position 495,766,016 of record NC_141687.1, read on the forward strand.
ACATCGAAGACAGGAGCCAGAAGTCTTCAGTTTGATGTAGTATTTATTAATATACTTGGAAGATAGGTAAAGCAGTGTAAAGGGCTGAGGTTAGCAGGTACAACTGCCACAGAAGCATTCTCTATTCATAGAGCAAAATTCTCTACAGAGAAATATAGAATACATGAGCCACTCCAAAAGAACATTCTAACATATCTATTCTCTATAAAAGAAGAGCACTATTTCACAAAGTACAGATACCACAACCACTCCATTGTTTTTGTTCTAAAATGGAATGCTATGTATAAAGTGAAGTTGACAAAAATGACATTATAATTTTGTCAGAACTACATCAATGTGAAATCAGGTTAAATCAAATTTAAATGTGAGTGTAGCTTCACCAAAAACTTTATCGACACTCCCTGTCTTTAGGTTAAACTTCATCTAATCAGTGATTTGATTAGAAGCTTTCCTCACGTAATAATTACGCCCATGTGGGCATTAAATTAATCATATATACATCATTATTAATCCAATTTTTCACACAAAATGTATAATTATTGATCTTATAAATGTTCATGATTGGAGTCCAGCATGCCGATGTTATAAATAAAGCAAAACAACATCATTTGGGATTTCAGCAAAATGCAGTTGTGTTGTATAGCCCCAGTGGGCTTATTATCTGTATTCCCCTCTTTCTTTTAAGGAGAAAGAACCGAGCCAGAGGATTATCAACCAACTTTCTGTTGCACTTGGTATCAAAAACTTGCATGCAGACTCTGCTGGTCTTCAAAGTGAGGCATAAGCTTCATATTTTCTTTAAATTCCTTCTATTCAATAAACCTGTAGTCTGAACAATTTTTTCATGTCATATCACTAATAACAAATTAATAAATTAACAAAAACGTTTAAAATATTCCGAATGTTTCAGCTGCGGGATAAAGGATTTTATAGTCTAGATCTATAGAGTAGTGTTATGTACAATTCATAAAAAGGTGGATTCATGAAGTATTTCAATCTTCATAATCAAACATCGTGTTTCATGATTTTGAGTGATAGAACCCCAACATTTTAGTATCAAGCAAAACTGAATATTTGAGACAGAAGATACCATGTCAAACATATATTCAGATAACAAAAGTCTATGTGCTAGATATAATGTTACAAGTCAAAAAATTAATTCCCTTTGGGCGAATTAACATCAATACATAGGTACTTACAGACAAACAATAAACTCACCAATACCAAAAAGTAACAAGGAAGCAATGATAATAGTGAAAAATTCAATACACGTGAAAACACTACGGTAAAATTAAATCTTTGGACAATTTATTAACATACATTATATTTGTTAAAAATTGTGAAACACATACAGGACGAAACAATAATAATAAATAAAATCAACATTCCAATAAAAAGGAGCTACAGGAAAAAGGACTAAACTCAAATAAAACAGTTATTTTGAATTTTCCTTGATTTCTTATTCCACCCATCATTTGAAGAACATTGATTGCCCAGCAAGCAGGGCGCTCATTGCGGACCTTTCTGCATTGAATCTTCCTCTTTGCATTGATGGCCCCACTCACAGAGCTGGTCACTTGCTATACCCTATTTTTTGCAACCTGCCTGGCATTAAATGTCCGCCTGCATTGCCACTGGGTTGGTCAGACCCTTATGCATTTAAATTCCAATATAGTAGCTTATTTAACCTGCCACCTCTGCTTCCCGAATTATCCGGCCGGTCTAGAAATTAGGGAAAATTGGACACAGCTAAATTTAATCAAATTCTGTTAAACAATGCCCCTGCGCAGGATTCCATTTCTCTTGCTTCTTTGAATAGTATTTATAATTTGATTACCTCTGCAGCCAATGCTTGCCTGCCACCATTGGCTAAAAAATTTAATGACCATAGCCCCCCTGCCCCATGGTTTACGGAGCAGTTAAAAATCGAAAAAAGCAAGTGTAAAGCGGTGGAAAGAAGTTGGAGAAGGAACTATGCTCCAGAAGCCAAACAGATTATAAAGCTGCACTGAAAAAATATCATGCAGTGTGTAAAAAGGCACGTGCTGACTATGTTTCCTCGTCTAGTTCGGGGGCAAAGAATTGCTCTCGGACTCAATCAAAGTTGAACAAAACCATCAGAATCTAGGGGGTATTAATGCGTCAACCCCGGCCCTGAAGAACACTGCCCGGTTGTATTCCAGGTCAGAAGTCTTGCGGCGAAAATTGGAGCAGTGGGATCATTTGAATATGGGCTCCCTATTAAAAATGTCAACTAGTATTAAATCGGGTTCTCCATGTGATCTGCTTCCAGCCACAGTGCTTCTTCAGATAGAACAACCTGCTCTTGAAGTAGGGATAGGGCTACTAAATGCCTCTCTCTAGAGAAGCACACATGCCCACAGTCTGGAAACATGCAATGGTCTTACCTCTGTTAAAAAAGCCAAATGCAGATCCGACCATGCCATCTAATTTTAGACCCATTTCCCTGCTCCCGACTTTCTCAAAGGACTCAGAGAAACACGTTAATGGCCAGTTATCCTTGTTCATGGAAGCGTCTCAATTTCTGCACAACTCGCAATCAGGATTCAGAGCAGGGTTCTCTACGGAGACCACATTGCTAGGCATTACTGAGTTGTTACACCAGTTGCCCTTATTTTATTAAATGTTAGTGCCGCTTTTGATATGGTTTCTCATACCGTATTACTTGAATCTTTACAGGCACTGGGTATTGCTGGGCCGGTGCTCAGCTAGGTGTCTTTCTTTTTAGCGTAATGAACATTCCAGGTGTTCTCCACCAGGGCCTCTTCAAAGTATTATTCTTCCCTGTATGGTGTGCCACAGGGCTCTATTTTGAGCCCGTTGTTTTTCAATATTTATGTGCAACCATTAGCAATGATTGCGGAAGCGGCAGGGCTTGCATTGTTTCCTATGCTGATGATACACAAATCATCTTTTCATTATCAGCAGATGGGAAACATGACCCTCCTAATCTGCAATTCGGCTTGCACAGGATTGCAGCATGGATGCAATTAAATTTGCTCAAGCTAACGGGGAAAAGACGGAAGTACTCATTTTTGGGAAAGAGTCTGAACGTTGGGGCCCCCAAAATTGGCCAGCTGAAATGGGACCTTTAACCACGCCTCCTCTCAGGCACGCAATCTAGGCTTTATTATTGACAATAAATTGTCAATGAAACAACAGGCAGTTCAGACAGCAGCCACCTGTTTTACCATCTTAAAATGGCAACAAAAAAAAAATCTGGATGCTCCTTGTGGATACCCAAACTCAGTCGTCCAGGCTCTAGTAACATCTCGCCTACAGTAACATTCTCTTCCTGGGGTCTAACAGAGAGGTACTACGTAAGCTTCAGGAGGTGCAAAATTCTGCAGTCAGATTGCTTTGCGGCCTTCCCAGAATGTCCAACATGGGAAATGCCCTGAGAGAACTGCATTGGATTAAGGTAGAGCATCGCATAAAATGTAAAGCCTTATGCTATATGTTCAGAATAAAGATCGGCTCTGCCCCCAAATGTTTACAAGATCTGGTTCATGAGTACCACCCCCGGCGCCTACTTCGCTCATCATCAGGAGAACTGTTTGAAATCCCGAGGTTTAAACTGTCGAGAATGAGAGCCTGCTCCTTTTCTCTTCTTGGGCCAACCTTATGGAATTCCTTACCTGATGGGATGAGGAGGGAGAAGCTGTTTCCCGTCTTCCAGAAACAATTAAAAACCTGTTTTTTTTAACCAACATTGCTAATTCCGATATCGCCTAGCTTCTGTTATGGCCTGCGCTAGGAAACCCTTGTTGGGTAGCTGTGCGCATTACAAAAATAAAATAACATAACATAACATAACCTCGTTCCAGAAATTTTTCTGTCATTAAGATCTGTTCCTTAATGTAGCCATCCTCTGTGCTGCAGTTGCGCTTTGCACGGAGGAACTCACCTAAAGGGATACTTTGTATCAGACTCCTGGGATGGCAACTTCATGCATGTAGCAGTAAGTTCCCTGCCGTTTCTTTACGAAACAATGTACTTTCTAGTCTGTTGTTAACAACTGTCAGTTTCAGATCTAGAAATTCAATACATGTACTGGAAAAATGAGTTGTGAATTTTAGATTAAAATCATTCACATTCAGTATGCTAACAAAATTGTTTGCCTCTTCTTCATTGCCATCACACACAATGAAAATATCATCTATGTACCGTGCCCATGTAACCACCTTCTTTCTGCAGAAAGAAGGTGGTTACATGGGCACGGTATATAAATGATATTTTCATTTTGTGGGATGGCAATGAAGAAGAGGCAAACAATTTTGCAGAAAGAAGGTGGTTACATGGCTCAGTGAAAGATCTACCAACAACTAGCAATACCCGTCCACAAGTAGATTTTCGGGAGGAAGTTCAATGACATCACCTAGGGAATGTGCAAGACAATTGCACCAGGCCCCCAAACCTGGGGACACCAAAACCAAGTACAATAGGAGTTCAAACCAGAGCAAGAAAGAAGGAACTGTATACGGCGAAACCCTAACTAATAAACTGGTGATCAATCTGTCGACCACAAACCTCACTGATACACACAACCAAATTCTCAATAAAGAATTATCCTTCTCTCCAACTACCCAATGGGACCTTGTCCAAACAAAAGTCGACCTTTTCAAATTCACAAGGAAATTAAAACTGCATTCTTTTTTTATTGACAACTGCCACACACCAATAACGGTCAACAAACAAGTGAATTGTCTGCACAAGAACTGGATAATAGCAGCCTTTTTCTACAACTGTCTAATGGCATAGCACCAGACAACTTAGAATCATTAACCACAACCACAGAAGAGTTGGTAATAGACATCTTTCACTCAAAACCAAATCCGCTTAAGAAAAAATCTAAATTTACCATCTGGCAATTCAATAGATATGTTCTTCAAGAACGTCACTCAGGATTTAGATAAGGAATTCCAAAAATATCAGTCCAAACAGAAATATGTCACAAGAAACATTTATGCAAAAGAAAAACAAGCCTTGATGGAGCTAAAACAAGATGCAAACTTGATAATATAAGAAGCGGATATAGGAGGAAACAGTGTTATCCTCAATACATCAGACTATTTATTGGAAGCCCATCGACAATTGGAAGATGTAACCGGTTATCAAAATTTGGATCATAATCCCACTCAAAATATTCAAGAAAAACTACTTGCCCTTCTCAATGTATGGTACAAAAAAGATCTCCTATGCATTGAAGAAAAAGGCCTTCTGTATATCAACAATCCAACTATTCCAACACTGTATCTCTTGCCAAGGTAAACAAGCCAGGAATAATACCTAAAGGAAGACCCATCATTGCAGGCATTGACTCAATCTGCTCAAATGTGGGAGCATTTATTGACGCAGAATTACAACCACTGATGAAGGCTCTTCCATCCTTCATCAAGGATACAAAGGACATACTGCAAAAACTGGAAAATATAGTTTGGCAAGAAGATTATATACTCACAGCAATCGACATTACCAGTCTGTATACGTCTATCAAACACTCTGACGGAATATCTGCAACAAGAACATTCTTACAGACAAGATCTGTTCATCTGACGGCTCAAAACAAAATTATCCTGCTGGAATTTTGCCTTTTCAACAACTATATCCTTTTTATTGGCAATTTCTACCTCCAACTCCAGGGCACGGCAATGGGGTCTAAATTTGCGCCTCCGTACGCCTGCCTGCTGATGGGAGTGGTTGAGCAACACTGGCTTTGGCAAGAAAGATCTGAGGATATCACCCACAACATAATAATATGGCGGAGACACATAGATGATATTCTGCTAATATGGCAAGGAACCAAACAAAATCTCAGAACCTTCATCAACTCTTTGACACCAAATCAATGGGGAATTGATATCACATACACCATCTTAAAAACTGAAATAGAATATCTGGACTTATCAATTTACATTGCAGACAATAAACTGTATACAAAAATACATGAAAAACCCACATCTGCTAATTCTACTCTACATGCCTCAAGCGCCCCATCCTGCACATACAATCACGAACATCCCAGGAGGTGAATACAGATGGGCGCGGATGAACTGTAGCTCAAATGAAGACAATCAAGTCCATTCAGATAAAATAACACAACGCTTGAGACAAAGAGGATATAAAGAACATGTCTTAATTAAAGCCCAAAAACAATTCTTAGATATTGAAAGACATACACTACTACATAACAATCGAATCAAAGACTGCAAACAGGTAATTTGTTTCAATACCCAGTATAACAATGGATAGCATCATATTCGTAAAACCCTGAACAAACATTGGCATCTCTTGAAGGATAATCTGACCATAACCTCTGCTTTACATGACAAACCAAAACTGGGTTTATCTAGGAGTAAAAATCTGAGAGATATCCTTTGTCCATCTTTTCTGAAGATTAAGCAAAAACCAATCATTTTCTTGCAGCAACCAAGTGGCTTCTTTACCTGTACCAATTGCTCAATTTGAAAATTGGGCAAATCTAAAACTAAAGAAGTATTAATCAATGGTCACAAACACAAAATCATCGATTTCATCAACTGTGAAAGCCTCAATGTGGTGTACCTTATCACATGTCCGTGTGGGTTAAACTATATTGGAAGCACAACCAGGTCGTATTCAAGAACATTACAGGAACATACATAAAACAGATAAACGACAACCCCTGGTTGGCCATTTCCTGAAAAATCATTGCCAACAACTGACATTTTCCTTCATAGGCTTGAAAAACCTGAAACAGCACAAACGGGGTGGGAACCTGGAATTACACCACGAAGAGAGGAGAATGCCTTAATCATAGGCAGGAGACAGTGGAAAGGGGCCTTAATCAGGAACATGAGTGGCATCACTGGCTCTAAAAGAGTACTAATACACTGATTGTGAGACATTATGGTAAAACATGAACTTTTTGCCACAAATTGTGTAACAAAAGAGTTAAAAAGAAGAAAACAAATATCATTGAGCCCGATTTTGTTAAAATCTATGCTTTAACATAATAGTAATTTCATCAATCTATTTTTCGCTCATAATAAGTAGGTCTATATAAACTAGTCACAAATAATACTGCCTTGCCTTTAACCACCCGCCTACTTTTAGCAATATGATCAGCTCTCTAGCTTAATTGCAAACTTATTTGACCTTACGGGTTGTTTGAAATTGAAAGAAGAGAGGCTGTCTCGTCGACACTAAAAGCTTGGACTGCCTCTATGTGTTTTGTCCGTTGCACTCTCATTCTTTGTTTCTTTTCCGAGGCAAATACATCGATCTAAGTGGGTCTTAATACCCTTCTAAGATGGCCGCCAAGTTCAGAGACCGTTCTCGGTGCCTGACGTTAATTATACACAAGCTCTTTTTCTTCATGTTCATTTCCGGAAAATCGAGTCAACAAATAGTATTGACATTACATGAGATCTATGCCATACATTTTATGAACATTGTCTCAGTCGTATATGTAGAAATCGCCACTTGAGTTAACACTGTCTTTTATACAGTTTTGGTGGCTCGATCAATTTCAAGCCATTTCTTTTCCTTCCGGTTCACTTCCGGAAACTCAGGATATTAAACAAGCCGGCGGGACTAGAGTTCATCACTGGACTCTTATTGCGTACGGCATTTTGCTGAAGGATACTGCGAAGGAAGGAGACTTAACTTCAAGTAAGTAAGTCTTGTTTGCACTCGCGATTTTGACAGCGCACAAGGGAGCATAAGTTCCCTCAATGCGGGTTGCTACCCTCTCGCCTTAGCTCATTTCTCCTTAGCGTTGAGCCAACTGTTTCTATTTTTGCTCTGGACTGGCTCTTTAATACCGGGATAATAATGGGGCGTGTAAATACGATAACGCTCTCTGCTGAGCAGGATATTTGACTTCTTACCTGACAATCCTGACAATCCTCCTTCCTCCTGCTCTGATGCTTGTTTATTAACATAAGTACAGCCTAATCTTAGCGCTTACTTTTCAATATGATGCTTCTATTATTTCACCATAGAACTGAAAAGAACTGTTTAAATATCCACGAGGCTCATAACCTCTAATTCTTCTTTAGTCTCTCTCATAAGGCCAAAAAAATGACCTATTCTCTGCTGTAGGATCCATATATGATGAAGATAAAAGAAATACTGCAGCTAGAAGGGTGGAAAATAAAAAATAACAAATCTATATATCAGACCTAGAGCTTCTTTATGTGGGGAAACACTTATGTGCCACCATTCTGTGCATCAATAATGTTTTTGCTCAAACTCAACAAAAATGTGATGATAATATCTATGTTTAATTACAAAATACCACTAAAGATATGGAATGATCAATTAAATTGAATGAAATTTGAAATTTGTGAATCATACATTACAGAACATATTGTAAATGAGCTATTTTATCTACAGAATTACATTTTGGTAAACCATCTTTGTTGATCATACACAATGACTAAACTGAAGAAACTTAAAGAATGTCCAAATGAAATTGAAATAGGTTTTGTCACTAACAATGTCTCTGTAAAAGCTCAATGCTATGCTTTTCACAGATATTGTGGGTGTTTTCCTATCCCCGTCTCTGAAATTTCACTTCCATCAATGCCCATATGGCAAAATAGGGTCCCTCATATCAGTTTGCATGCATCACCTGGAATGTAGAACATTAGTACAAAATGATGCCATTGTCCCTATGATCTATAATAACTGATCACTTAGTATTATATGCAAATATCACTTTTATTTTGAAATTTTCATTTCTCTCCTTTTTCTTCATTCTCATCACTCTTTCCCCCTACCTTTCGACACATACACATATGGTATTTAGTTATACTTTTCTCAAAGGAAACTTTGAACTTAGCCTACAGGTTTCCCTTGTTATTTTAATCTAATCAAAAAATGAAAACAAATGTGTACAATCTGCCGTTTTTTTTAAAACCTCCCTTGTTCCACTGATCCTCTTACACTCTTTGGTCTCCTTGCTTCCATTCCCTTGGGGTCACTTAGACTACAGTGTAATTTTGATAAAATATATTTTATTTTTATCTTTATTTTCAATTGCAGCCGTGAGAAAACCCTGGCGCCAATCGCCACACAGGGCGAAACACGTGTCGGCTGTTTGTGTTCAGTTTTGAATTAATAAAGGATTTGTTTGGAAATACTGTATTGAAAATGGAATTCATTTTTACCACTGAACGACACTTTGCACCCAAGGAAAAAGGATTCAGCCTTAAATATAGACACCCATACAAAAGGAACATAGACTCATACTTACCTCAAAACTTTTCAATTTTGAAGCTCATAGGGTCCAGAGCTATGAGTATGATTCCCTCGTTCCTATAAAAATTGTGCAAACAGATATAGGCCTGGAATCCTTGGACCTATAGTTTTTGTTGAAAACTTCATCCAAGAAGTGTTGGCTGCCATCTAGGGACCAATATACATGATAGCACCTCCTTAAAAAGCATTGCAGTTAATAGAATGTTTTAACACTTTAGTTACATTATAAATCATGTGTTGATGGTACCATACTCATATTAGGAATTGTGGTGTCTACTAATGTGATTTTACCATGTGAAAAAGCCTTCTGCTGGGATGAATCAGGTTTGAGAGAAAACTATTTTCTCATGCTTTTTACCACAGAAGTTTGGAAGGTGATGTTCGAGCTAAACTAGGAGCATATTTTCTGTAATTTCGCATTATCTTTTTCAGTCATGTGAGAATGAAGTCTGACATTCTCAGTAAAATATGTACATCCACCAAGAGCAGAGACTGCCAGTTGATTCCTTTGTGTTCTACTGCAGCTTCCCAGAGTGTTCTAAAGAACAACTAGAGTGCTAACAGTCTAAATTATGAAAAAAGTATGGCACACCTGATGCCACCTTGATTGGAATAAACTGATAACACTTAAAACATTTATTTAAAAAAGGAACAACATGGGGGGGTTCATTTTGCTATAGAAAGTATGATTAGTGCTGCAGAAAGAAAAATTAGGGCACATTTTGAGGGACTTGTTGAATCCTCTTCTATTTCATTAAAAAATTCTCACATGCAGACTGAAACATGCACTTTGAATACCAGCAGCAGAGTTCCCTGGTGAGCAGTAGCTTTACTACAGTGATCTGATGAGCAACTACAGTGCTATCATTCAGAATTTATAGCAAATGTGTGACACATCTGAATGCCCTTTTGATGGAATCAAAGGAAAAAACTGAAAGCATTTCCTACTGAGGAGACTTCAGTAAATGAGGAAATTAGGAAACTTCATAACAAATATCTCCCAAGATGGCCACCAGAGCCAAAAGAGACATAATGTAGCACAAATATCACCCAGATGTAGCCCACATGTAGCCCAATGACAGAAGTGTATAAAACACTTTTTATTTATTGTGTTTTTGCAGTTTTATATAGTGCAGACTTGTCAGGTATTGGAGTGCTTTACATGAGCATTGGTTAAATCAGACAAGAACAACTTCATTTTGGTTTTAGACATGGGGAGATTAAGTGATTTAACCAGAATCACAGCATGTCGAGCTGAAGCAGAAACTCGAACCTGGTTCCCCAGTTGCAAAGTCTGCAGCTCTGAAAGTAACACCACATCCTCTCCCCTAAGTGCAGCATTTAATCAAGTGGTCAACTGGATATGAAAACATAAAGATAACAAATAATTTAAAAGTGCTTTGTCGCTATTTGAAAACTAAGAAAACGACCTAATTTTAGTTTTTTAGAGCACTAACCATAATTTTGATGCAAATAGGACCCTCTCATATATGTAATTCCTAAAGGAAATGCTCTAGGTATTACAGTTTTGATTACATCAAGATGATGTCAGGCGTTCCACACTTTTGTAATAAACATAGAATGTTAGCAATCTAGTTGTTCATTAGGATACTGTTGAGAGGCAGAGGCCAGGGGCACGGACTCTGAAAATTGAAGGCAGGTTGGGGGATGCAGAGGCAACAATTTGCCCACACTGGGCAGGCAGGAAGGGCAGTGGCAGCACAACAGATTATGGAGGGCAGTGAAAGGGGGGCAGGGGCAACAAACCAACAATACAGGACTGCAAGTGGGCATTGTGGGCAGAAGGAAGAGGCAGTGGTAGTACAACCATTCATGCCAACAGACCAGATTCAGCCAGGAAACGTCCAATGTTTTTAAGGCCACATGGGTTTCATTTGATCTGTCTCCTGTCTACAATCTCCTCTTTTTTAATGTAAGTCAAAGGGGAAAATCAATACCCCAGTTTTTTTTTCAAGATCTCCCTCTTTCCAAATTCAAAATGTTAGCAAGTATGGTACATTGGATCATGGAAGGCATGAAGAATTGGGGTAGGGACATAGATTTGGATAACAGACGACAGGCGGGACGTGGAGAGGTGCACCAAACTGACCCTACAGGGCAGGCATCAGGGTTTTACAGCAACACAATACACCACACAGGGCATGCGGGGTGGGAGTGCAGCAAAACAATCTATCGAAAGCAATAGGGAGGGTACAGGACCATGCACATTGACAACAGAGAACAGAGGGGAAAGAGGCAATGGTAGCTAGCTGACCATAATGGACAGACAGGAGGGAAAGCTGCAGCATAACGGACCATATTGGGCAGGATGTATGGATCAGAGTCATTACAATGGAACAGACAAGCCAGGAGGGAGGGAATAGGGGTCTGCACAAAGGGCTGGGGGCAAGAGGGCAGGAGCAGCAAGATGACCATGGAGGTCAGGCAGGATGAGCATTAGAAGCAAGACACACCATGGAGACCAACAGTGAGACTATAATGGCATACACACAGACCATGGAGGGAAGGTGGGAGGGGGTCAGGGTCAGCTAGCTGACCTCACAGCGAAGGTAGGAGGGGCAGTGGCAGCACAGAAGACCATGCATGGCAAGCGGGAGGGTTAGTGGCAGCACAATGACTATGATGGGCAAGAAGGAGGGTGCTGGGGCATGCACAAAGGACCATGGAGGATAGAAGGGAGAGTCAAGACCTGGGTACAGACAAGAGAGTTCAGGGGAAGGGGCCTCACAACAGACCACATGGGACAGGCATAAGGAGCAGTTGCAGCACAACAGACCAGGGAGGGCAGAATGGTGTGGCAGTAAAATACACCATGGGGGACAGAGGGAAGGGGATAGGGGTATGGAATGTGAACAGCCAGATTGGAGGGATAGATTACAGTCATCTGATAATGCTAGGCAGGTGAGAGGGGAGTGGCAGCTAAACAGATCACTAGTAGATATGAGTGGCAGGTGCATGGAACATGGTGGGCAAAAATGATGAAGCAGGGGCATGCAAACAGACATCGGAGGGCATGGGGAAGGAGAATAGGGGTAGCAAGCTAAGCACAGAGGCTAAGCAGGAGGTCAGTGATGGGGCATATAATTGGGCCATAAAGGGCAGGAGAAGTGGACTGGTACATCATGCTAAATGGAGGGTAGTGACAGCACATCAGACCATGCAAGCCAGGAAGGGAGAGGCTAGTCCATGGATTCAGACAACAGAGACAACAGGGAGGAGATGGATGGGACAGCAAGCTAACTGTTCAGAGAAGGCGGGAAGGCCAGTGGCAGAACAACGGCCACACAGAGCTGTAATAAGGGAGCAGGGACATGGACTTGGAAAATGAGTGGCTAGGAGGAGGGAAGACAGGAGCAATAAGCTTGGGTGTGGGCAGCACAATGCCAGGCCCTGCTTCCAACCCCCATCATCCATTGTGATATGCATCTTACTTACCGTTAAAAAAACTAGAAATTTGCCGAAAAATACAAAGATTACAGGGACGGTATAGCTAGGTTCAGATTTCACTCATACACAACTAGTGACATTGAGCAGTTATAGTTACCTGAGCCAACTATAACAAACGCCCCTGCAATGTACTGCTAATGACCTCAGACATTACATCATTTATGACACGGTCAGTTACATCACTCATGACATCTCAAATGAGCTGTGAACAGAATGAAACTATAATCACTAGAACTTTATTTAGGGATAGTGTGTGTATATTGACAAACCTTTTTTTTTTCTTTTCTTTTGTGTAAGAACCATTATAATAGGCAATGTGCCCAGATTATTATGGCCAATAGCCTTTCACTTTAAAGTAATGTATATTCCATTGTTTATGTTTGCAATCCTGAGTAAGTTTATTATGAATAAGTCACGTTGACGAACATTCAGGTGTGGCGGTCACGGGGTAAGATATGCTGAAAGGAGATTGTGTGCATATTAACACTTGCTTTCTCCATCTTTATTTTATCAATTCCTGAATGCTCACATCGTGACCAGGCCAATATTGCCGTCAGCTTTTTGGATTAAAGTAATGTTGGCAACTTTAGGCATTTGTACATTTAAATAAGGATGCTCCATCTTGTATCGTTATCAAGGTTCAGACGAGCTAAAACGCATGGATCACGGCTTTTGCAGATTAAATACTTCCAAAGTGGATCACTGACATAATATCGAGGGACAGAATATCGACTATCAAAAATATCGTTGACAAAATATCGACAGACAGAATATCGAGTTTGTATCTACAAACAGGTAAGTACAAAAATATTGAGTAAAAAATATTGTTTACTAAGTAAGCAAGTAAGTAAGAATAAGCTTTATTCGATTTGCGTAAAATCATAAAAGCACAGCAAATACATGTAAAAGCATCACACTTAATAGGAGCTTACATATTAAATTTAACAGTTAAAAGGAGTTGCAGTCATAATCAAATCTTAAAAATCATCCAATACCATACAATTTGAATTGCAGTTAATACTAAACGGCACAAAATACATGGAAAGACCCAGACAGAAGTTTTTTACAGCATGGTTTTCCGCAACTGCATAACAGATCTTAAAAAACGAGATACCGCAAAGATCACATGCTCGTCTTCCAATTTTAACAGTCTTAAGAAAGCAGGCCTGCAATTTCTTACTCCCCAGCGTTTTAACAAAGGTTTCAAATAAAGTTTTCTGGCAGTGGAATAAAAGGAACAAAAGAACATTAAATGCAGGTTAGATTGAAGTGCGGTGTTATCACACGGACATATCAAAGTCAATGTAGACCAGTTGTTCATCTCCGGGATGGAAACAATACGAAAGAAAATACCAAGACGTAAACGGGTCAAAAGCATTCTATAATAAGGGCTGGGGTCCACTTTTAAATACTTTTGCATGCCTTCGATGGGGGTGATTTCTTGGAAATTTAGGATGGTTTGTTTGTTTTTTTCAGTGTTCCATCTCAAAATTTCCAGATGGGTGGTCAGTGTTTTCTTGAGACATGATCTAGGTACGCCCTCCATGCTCCTGGGATTTAAATAATAGTCCAGGAGACCTATGTCACTAAGTACAGATCTTACGTACGACAACCACCGGAAGTTTGCGACCCCATCTAGGGCCAAGCAGTCCTCCAGGAGGTCCCTATTAAAACTGGCCTCTCTAGTTGTCCATACCTTGTGCCATAAAAGAATTGGGGCCATCTTAATTGTGTTGCCCAGGTGCTTGACTCCCGCCTCTATGTGTGTCATAAATGAGGATGTAGTCTTTGGGACACCCAGAAGGTAGCTGATGAACTGGTTCTCACAGCTCTGCAAGGATTGGTCCTTCTCGATGCCCCAAAGTCCCGCCCCGTAGGTGGCTGTGGACACACACTTCGCCTGATATATTTGAACCAGTTCTTTTGCTGATTTACCACCCACTCTGTTTGAAAAGGCGCGTAGGGCGCCTATAGTGTGGATAAAGGCCAGCTTTCTTGCTTCAATCGCCTGTTTCCAACGACATTTCCTGTCAAACATTATACCAAGGTAGCAGAATTTTTCTACGGTGGCTAAATTCTGTTTATTCAGGAGTACTTTACAAGGCACCTTACTGCGTTTGTTAGTGCATGGCATAGTAAAGGTCTTCTGAATATTTACTTTCAGCCCTCTATCCTGCATAAAACCTGCAAATTTAGACACTGCCCTCTGCAGTCCCACTTGGGTCTGGGACATTATAGCCGCATCGTCGGCGTACAGAAGGATCGGGACCGGTAGACCTTTCACGGTAGGGTAGTTATTTTGAAAAAGAGAAAGATGATGGCCCACTGAGTTGATATAGTAAGTGAATAGCCTGGGGGCTAGGATACACCCTTGCCTGACCCCTCTTGACAAGGCGAATTTGTCAGTACATTCGCCTTGCTTGCCAAATCTTACTCTTGCCCCGCAGTTATGATATAATTCTCTAATAAAAGTAATTAGGCGTGCGTCAATACCCATTTCGGCCAATGTTGACCATAACAGAAGATGGTCCACGCAATCAAAAGCCGAACTCAAATCAACAAAAGTAATAAAAAGTGATCCGCCTCTAGCCTGCGTGTATTTGGCACAGAGAAGGGCCAGGTTTAGACACTGCTCAGCAGTCCCTATACCCTTCCTGAATCCATATTGGAGGTGCGAGACTACATTATGTTCCTCCTCCCATTCTTGGAGTCTCTTTAAGATAATCCTCCCTGCTAATTTCATAAGGCCATCTAATAAAGATATTGGCCTATAGCAGGTTGGATCATCACGCCTGCCCTTTTTAAAAATGGGGACCACTATTGCGTCCGACCAGCTATCTATAAACCCCTGTTGGTTGCCTTTATTCAGCACATTTGTGAGCAAGGGGGCCCAAAAATCTGGTTCAGCCTTGTACACATCTACCGGGGTGCAATCTGGCCCAGGAGCTTTTCCCGATGCACTGTCCCTAATTGCATCATACATCTCCCCCACCGTGAATATTATGTCAATAGGGAATGCAGAAACATGGGGATCGGTCTTTCTCCTACTGTCTATAATTTGTGGGACAGTTGGGACATGCCCTATTGGAGTGATGGTTTCAGCTGGCTTTGTGTCCGTATACAGCTGCTTAAAGTGTGTCAACCATCTGTCACCTGTTATCGCCAGATCAATTTTATTGCCATTATTATTAGGCTGGTACAAGGACTTAACAAGCCTCCAAAACTTGGTGGGGTTTTTCTGGGCAGAAGCTTCTCTTAGTGCATCCCACGCTTGCTTTTTAGGGCCAGGGTTCTTTCTTTTAATGCACATTTATATGCTTTCCTAGCACTACGAATTGTTTCGGGGTCCCTAGGTTTGAGGGCTAAAGCTTTTTTGAGAGATTTTAATGCTTTTGTGCACTTCCCATCAAACCACCCTTCTCTTGGTGAATAGTTATTATTCGCTGCCCGGGTCAGCAAGTTTTTTATCCGCTGTTGGATGTTGCCGAAGGCGGTCATAACAGAAGAAGAATCCGCCTGTTCCTCTAGACAGAGGTTAACATCGTTTGCGGAATCAGAGAGTAGTTTTTTCAAGAATGCAGCGGGAACAATCCTCTCCCATTTCACAGCGTAGCCATTAGATTTGGATAGATCTACACTATAGGGATGCCTGGAAAGGGTAGGGTTCTTGGAATTACGTTCCTTTGTTTTTACACTAATAGAAAGGGGGTAATGGTCACTAAATACATCCTTGCCAACCACACACGAGGTCAGAATTCCAGAATTGGCAGTAGAAATTAAAATGAAGTCAATAATTGAATTACAGTCTCTACCAAAAAACGTTGGCTCAAACTGCACGGGTGAGGGACAGAGCAAGTTGGCAAAACAAAGATTAAATTTAAGGACAAAAGTGTTTAACAACATCCCCCTCTTTGTATGCACAAAATGAGTTGGGTTTTCCTCGCCAAAGTCCGCAATACCACACAGGGGGGATTCGGACTGTGGACAGATGGTGCAGTTAAAATCCCCTACCCACATTATTGTTGCCCCCTCGAGGTGATCCACAATGTGTGACAACAGACGAGATATATTTGACATAGTGGTCTCCAGTTCAATATCAGCCATATTATTGTAAAAGTTCAGCAGTACTATGTTCTCTAATGTGCCCCACTTAAGGAGTAAAATTTGAAATTGGGTATTAGAGAGGAATTTATGGATCTTAACCTTAGCTACTGTTGAAACATAGACACAGTGCCCCCCCCTTATTGTGGCCCTGGGCTGATGGTATGGCAGGAGAATGAAAAGTTTGGTACCCCAGTAAGTACACTTCCTCACAGCACCAGGTCTCTTGAAATCATAAGATGTCATACATATGGACAATATTCAGCCAAGCTTTGTTGGAAGCCTTGCTGGCTAGTCCCGCCACATTCCATGAGATGAGTGAACTAGAGGCAGTGGCATTGCTGATGTCTCCACGAGGACTGCCTAGATTCACACAAGGTAAGTCAAGTTCTTGTATTCTGGTAATAGAAGTATGGGAAGGGTTCAAGGCATTGGAAATGGGGCCGTTATCCACGGACTGTTGAGACTGTGGATGATCCGCTGACCGTAATTCATTCAGTGTGTCCGTACCCACTTCTATTCTGCCACTATTGCTCTTAAGAGGGCTGGATAACGAGGAATGGATGGAAGTGCAGTGGCTAGTCCACGGGCCATCCGAGGATTTCTCTGCGATAGGTGGTTTATGGAGTCATTCATTGTCATCTAATCCTGATAATGGATGGTAAAAATTGGACAGAGGTATATTCCAGAATTCTTTTGGATTGTGATGACGTGGCTCGCCCCAATGAAAGTTGGAATTATGGGGATTCCTAGGTGGTAATGGTGCCTGACTGGGTTGCTGCCAGAAGTCATTGATATTTTCGAATAGATTCTGATCTCTTAATGTCTTAGCATAGGCTAGACTATCTCGGCCGGAAGGTCTATGTGACAATGGGGCGAAAGTATTCGGATGGTAGGGAAAAAGAGTGTTATGGCCCTTGTGCTGGTTATGAAATATAGGGGTGTTGAAACCACCGGGGGTTTTTGGGCGACCATAGCTATCAGGGTGGGAAGGTCTGGGCTGGGGTGGCGGTTTCCTCAGCATAGCCTCAGGGTAGAAATAGCTTAGGTTATGAGTTGAAATTCCCCCCTCCCCCATTCCAGGGTACCAATCACTAATATAGGTTACCAATCTGTGATCCTTGAAGTTTACTAGGATCACGTCACCTTCAATATCCTTGGGTCTAGTACCTACCCAATGGCATCGCCTGGCCGAGACGATGTCGCCATTAAGGTGAGGCGGGAGTGGTCTATTCCTCCTCAGCCAATAGATGACCTTATTTTTTAGATTGGCCTGATGTTCGCTCTTGCCTTCTGGCGGGGGCAACACTCCTGTGAGGGCTATAACATAATTTATGCATTCTGGGGGCAGATCTACGTTATTCTGTGTTTTTCTGATTGAGTGATGTAGCACGGTGGGTGAGGGTTTAGGATTAGTGCTATTGTTGGGACGCGTAGTGTGGAGCATTATAGGAAAGTTGGGTTTATCCACAGTCGGAGGTTTTGCTGATTCAGTTGTTTGACTGTTACTTTTATTACTATTTTTAACGTGTGATATGGAGTTCTGGGCCGGTTTTCGTGGCCCTGGTGTTGGGAGTGCAATTGCCTTGGGTGTACCAGACACTGTCTTAGGTGTTTTAGATGTTTTAGGTTCTTTAGATGGCTGTGTTGGAACTCTAGGGGCATTCAAGTTCAAAGAAGATGGCTCTGAATGCCCTTGTAGAGGTTTTTCCACATTCTCCCCTAATCTTTTGATCCTTTCAGTAAGGGGAAGGATCAATGCCTTAATAAGGCAGTCGATGTCATTTAGTAGACCCGCGTAACTGGGTACCGAGATAGAGCTGGAAGTAATCTCTTTCGCGGGGTCTACAGCCCCAACCTTATTTGGAATAGTGAATATGGAAGGTGACGGTTGATTAGGGGGCACGACTCTCATTTTAATTGTCAGCTTCTTTCTACGCTTCCTAGGTGGGGAGCCAAAGGAGAATTTACTGGAGGGGTTTTAGGGCTTTTAGTAGTGCCCCTGGGTGATGGCAATGGAGGCTGGCCCACGGTAGTGCACTTAGTATGGTGGTCAGATATGCTTGGTGTGAACACGGGAGATGGAATATCTGGATCATAGAGAGGGGCTGGATCTACAGCGGGGGTACATAGGTCTATTGACTGGGTGTCAAGTGCCTGAGAATTGATGGAATCCGAAATGATGATGATATCGTTCTGTACAGTGGGTTTGGTCTGAAAAATGAGAGGAATGTCATCTATGGGAGGTGAAATATTGACATGGTCTACTGATGAAGTTAAATCCATAGAAATGGAGCTGGCTGTTGTTGGATCCAAAAGTGTTAAAGGTTTTGATTTCAGCCTGTCAATGGAAAGACGTCGACCCGCCCTTTTTTCAGCCAAGAGGAGCTCCCGGTCTACGTCAGTCTTGATTTTGGCAAAGAATTTGTCCAAAGGGCCTAACAGAGAGGACCCTTGTGCGACCGGTGCCTGCGTTACCTCAGAAGACGACATCACTATAGGCCGTAAGGCGGTAAACAGGGCGTGTAGGCAAGATGTAATAAAGATAACTTACTGGGACAAGTAGGTTGGCGGGTAGGTCTAAGAGAATGGGCCCAGCCCGGCCTCCTTTGGCCCCGGACGGCCACAGACGGCCCCGCCCTTGTCCCGGGCTTCTCCCGGCGCTCCCCGCGCGCTCCCGCGCTGCGGGATCTACGTCTCCTTTATGTAGCTCACTGCTATGGGAACCAGCGGGTGGGCGGGGCCGGCAGGGAGAGCAGCCCAGCTGGTCACAAGGGCGCGCAGGGACTCCTGGTCCTTGGAGTCCCTGCTGGTGCTCGCAGCCCTGCCGGTTACCGCTAAAGTGCCCCTGGTGGTCAGTGTCAATGGGGTGCAATCGCCGGTGTCCGTGGGCGAGGTCCAGAAGTCCAGGTGTCACGGAGGCGCTGAGTTTACAGGCAGCGCGATGGGGAAGGAAATGCGCTCACTCCCTTATTCAGCCGACTTTTAAAATCAGGAGCGGGCGGGCGGGGCCGGCAGGGAGAGCAGCCCAGCTGGTCACAAGGGCGCGCAGGGACTCCTGGCCCTTGGAGTCCCTGCTGGTGCTCGCAGCCCTGCCGGTTACCGCTACAGTGCCCCTGGTGGTCAGTGTCAATGGGGTGCAATCGCCGGTGTCCGTGGGCGAGGTCCAGAAGTCCAGGTGTCACGGAGGCGCTGAGTTTACAGGCAGCGCGATGGGGAAGGAAATGCGCTCACTCCCTTATTCAGCCGACTTTTAAAATCAGGAGCGGGCGGGCGGGCGGGGCCGGCAGGGAGAGCAGCCCAGCTGGTCACAAGGGCGCGCAGGGACTCCTGGTCCTTGGAGTCCCTGCTGGTGCTCGCAGCCCTGCCGGTTGCCGCTACAGTGTCCTGGGTGGTCAGTGTCAATGGGGTGCAATCGCCGGTGTCCGTGGGCGAGGTCCAGAAGTCCAGGTGTCACGGAGGCACTGAGTTTACAGGCAGCGCGATAGGGAAGGATTACTAAAAAATAGTTTATAAAAATATGAACTTTATTAAAAACAATGGTAAATTAAATTAATATTAAAAATGAATTACTAAAATATACTTAAAAATACTTAGATTAACTTATAATAATTAAATAATTATTGAAAGTTATAAAAAACATTTTAATCATGTTTGTTAAAACATATATATATAGTAACATAAAATAATTAAATAATATCCAATATTATTACCGTACAATAGCGGAAGTGTAAAAATTACTATTCCCACTCCAAAGAGTGCTATCGTAGAGAAAGCGTTGGATAGCGTAGGGGTTAAAATTACTATTCCAACTCCAGAGGGTGCAACAGTAGGGAAAGCGTTGGATAGCGTAGGGGTATAAATTACTATTCCCACTCCAGTGGGTGCTACAGTAGGGAAAGCATTGGATAGCGTAGGGGTAAAAATTACTATTCCAACTCCAAGGAGTGCAACAGTAGGGAAAGTGTTGGATAGCGTAGGAGTAAAAATTACTATTCCCACTCCAAATAGTGCAACAGTAGGGAAAGCGTTGGATAGCGTAGAGGTAAAAAGTACTATTCCCACTCCAGAGAGTGCAACAGTAGGGAAAGCGTTGGATAGCGTAGGGGTAAAAATTACTATTCCCACTCCAAAGAGTGCCACAGTAGGAAAAGGGTTGGATAGTGTAGGGGGAAAATTACTATTCCCACTCCAGAGAGTGCAACAGTAGGGAAAGCGTTGGATAGCGTAGGGGTAAAAATTACTATTCCCACTCCAGAGAGTGCAACAGTAGGGAAAGCGTTGGATAGCGTAGGGGTAAAAACTTACTATTCCCACTCCAGAGAATGCAACATTAGGAAGAGTAAATACTTCATATATTATTTTTTTTTAAAGTATAAATTAATATCTATTTAAAATTATTTTAAAGTAATTACCAATTTAATATATTATAATAATTAATCTATTAAAATTACTAATTAACATTAATTATAACAATTAGTTACCTATTAATACAAATTAATTAAAAATTAACAATTAATTATTTAATAATTAAAAATTAATTAACAATTAATTCGAATTAAATACAATTAAATACATTTAATTATTTAATTAATTATACATAAATTACTTCCCACCCTATTCCCTTATAAACCCACAACCCGCTACAGAAAATAAATTAGTAAAATTAACATAATTAGCAATTAATCAAATAAATTAAATTAATTGGCAATTAAAACGTTATTGATTACCCATAAAAACTTAATTAACAAGTAATTCTAAATAAATACCAATAAATAATGTTATATATTTAATTAATTATAATTAAATTACATCCCACCCAATTCCCCTATAAACCCACAACCCACTACAGAAAATAAATTAGTAAAATTAACATAATTAGCAATTAATCAATTAATTAAAATTAATTACCTATTAAAATGTAATTAATTACCAAATATAAATAATTAACAATTAATTAAAAATTTATACCAATAAATAAAATTACATGTTTAATTAATTATAATTAAATTACTTCCCATCCTATTCCCCTATAAACCCACAACCCGCTACAGAATTAAATTACGCAAAAATTATAAAAACAAAATTCATTAATTAAAATTAATTATAACATAAATACACACTTTTACACATATAATACCATAAAAAACAGTATAAAAAATTCGATATTAATAAAAAAACGCTAATTTTAATAACCTATATTATATACTTCGATATTTTAACTTTCTATATTTTTACCATTCGATATTCCATTACTTACCTTAAAAACGAAATTTTTGATGTCTATATTCTGTCCATTTCGATATTTTGTCCATTCTATATTTAAAACTCGATATTATGTCCATTTGATATTTTGGGCTCGATATTTTGACTGTTCACCTTCCAAACCATCCCTGAGTGCTGATTCCTTCCTTGTAACAGTGAGAGGAGATTAAATACATATATATAAAATTCACTGAAAATACCACAAGTTGCAGGGATATTATAGATAGAAATTAGCATTTAAAAATTCAGAAATTCACTGGTTTCACATAGTTAGTTGGACATTTTACTCGTACAAATCAAGCGAAATTCGGCCGTTATAGTTAGTTGTGCTAACTATAACTCGCGCCCCCGCAATGCACTGCTGATGATGTCACATATTACATCACTCATAACATGGTCAGTGAAATCAATGATGACATCACTGATGACATCTAAAATGACATCACTGATGATGTCATCCACGTGATCATCTAATGCACCACCTCACACCTTAAAATACAGACTACCATTCTCGAAACCATAGACACACCAATACTAATACAGCTACAATATTCTGTGCACTATGCATGCAGACCTCTAAACTGCTTCATACTATTGATACGCTCTTCTAAATACCCAGTTAGTACCTATGCAGTCTAGGAATCCTACTGTATGTCCCATGCACTTCTCCATTCATCCATCTCGCACTATCTACGTATTCTATCACTTCACCGATACCTAAGCACTTATAAATTCACTATACACTCTGTTTGTAATACTGTTATTCTAGTTACTAGTCATGAACTTCTGGAATTGCCTAGGCTCTAACACAAGTGCACTCTCCAAGCAGACCTCCAACTAGCTACATACTAATAATACACTCTTCTAAATACCCAGTTAGTACTCATGCAGGTAAGGAATTGTCCAGTCTGTCCCATGCACTTCTTTAATCACTTATCTACCGCTATGTACTTATCCTATCACTCCACCAATACGTGCACACTTATAAATTATTTATTTATTTATTTATTTTTACCATTTATTAAGCGCACTGTTACCGGGCAGGTGTCCTGGCGCTGAAATGATGTGCTTTCTCCATGCGATGTTAGTCCCTATAGATTGAAAAGCCATGTTTTAATGTTCTTCCTAAATGTCATTAGGTCAGTGCTTTGTTTTAGGGGGAGGGGCATTTTATTCCAGATACCAGCTGCTCCGGAGATAAAACTGCGACCTCCCCATCGAGCTTTCCTAATACGATCAGTCTTGACAAGCCATTTATTGGATGATCTTAAATGTCGACCTGGCTTGTACAGCTGGAAGTGTTGTTGAAGGAAAGACGGACCTAGTCCATTCACTGCCTTGAACACTATGCACAGTGCTTTGAACATCATACGTTTCCGTACTGGGAGCCAGTGCAATTTGCTCAGTTCCCCAGAGACGGAGGCAAACTTGGGTAGACCCGTAATTAAGCGGACAGCAGCATTTTGCAGCGTCTGTAGCTTGTTCAAGATCCCTTGCTGTGCTTGTAAATACAGACTATTGCAGTAATCGAGGCGTGACAGCACTAATGCTGTCACGACAGTTTTCCTGCTGCTACTGGAGAGGAAGGGGAGAATTTTCCTTATTGTTTTTATTATCCAGTGGACCGAGGATGGGAGGGCATTGACTTGTGCCTTAAAAGTAAGTTGATTGTCAATGAGTATCCCTAGATTTTTTACTGTCGTGGCAGGTATGGGAGGATCTCCCATTTCTTGAGGCCACCAGTTGGGGGTCCATAAGTTGGTCTCATTGCCAAAGAGAAGAACCTCTGTCTTCGAGGAGTTCAATTTAAGGCAATTCCTAGCCATCCATGAGCTTACTGCGGTCATACAGTCCTGAAATCTTGCTGCTGTTCCCTCCTCTCGACCCGGGAGCAGAGATACCACAATTTGTGTATCATCTGCATAAGATGTAAGTTCAAAGCCAAATGACCGAATCACCGGGGCGAGGGAGGAGATGTATATATTAAAGAGGGTGGGGCTCAGGGAGGAGCCCTGAGGAACCCCTCCTGGGAGTGTAAAAGGAGTGGATTCAAAATCTCCCAGGGCAACCACTTGAACTCTGTCCGAGAGGAAAGATTTCAGCAAGCTCAGCGCAACTCCCCGTACTCCGCAGCCCTCAAGGCGGTCCACCAAAATACTATGGTGGACCGTATCGAAGGCCGCGGACAGGTCGAGAAGCACCAGGACCGCCCGTCCGCCCACATCCATCACCTTCCTAATTTCTTCCGTGGACTTAATGAGGGCAGTCTCAGTGCTGTGGCCCTCCCTAAATCCATGTTGCGCCATGTCAAGCCCCCGAGAGGATCTGAGGAAGTCACAGAGCTGAGCATTCATGGCCCTCTCAATAAGCTTGGCCGGCAATGGGAGTCTAGCTATGGGCCGGTAACTATTGGGATCTGAGATGTCTAAAGTAGCTTTTTTAAGCAAAGGTGCGATGGAGACCTGCTTCCAACACAGTGGATATTCTCCTCCTTTAAACATCATGTTAAAAACTTCAGTCAGCATAACTGAGATGGGAGTGGCTGCAAGTTGGGCCACAGCAGCTGGACAGGGATCGTGGGGTGAGCCTGATTTAGTTTTTAGTAATAACTTTATAGTTTCTTCTACTTTTACTGGGCTGAACTCCACGAATTCCGGGGACTGTGAGTTCTTTTGCATGAGCTTATGGGTTCTCTCACTGAGAGTGAGCCTCACTTGATGTTCCAGGGCGGTAAATATTTGCTCTACCTTTCCCAAGAAGAATTTTGCAAGAGTCTCGCATAGCTCCAGACTAGGGGGAATAGTGAGTGATTTCAAAGTACTTAGATTAGTTACAGTTTTAAAAAGTTCTTGAGAGGAATTCTTCGCGATCTCAATTTTTGCGCAAAAATAAACGCTTTTTGCCTTTTTAATCATTCCTTTGTATGTCTTAAGTCTGGCATTAAGTGTCATTTTGTCTGCCTTTGAATATTTTGTGCGCCATTGGCGCTCTAATTTTTTACATGACACCTTATAATCGCGTAGTTCCTCGGTGAACCAAGGGGCAGAAGGTATTATACGCGTTGGGCGGCAGAGTTTGGACTGAACTAGGGAGGTACAGGCTTGATCTAACCAATTTGTATAGCTTTCAGCTGCTTCATTTATATCTGTAGGTGGCAAGAAAGTGGAGGCTAACAAGTAGTCCTCCAATGCTTTGCACTCTGTTTGCAGCACTGTCATCATTCCAGTTACTAGTGGTATTCTGATAAAATGACCTAGGCATCAACACAAGTACACATAAAATATTCTGTACATAATCCCTACAAATCTGTAAGCAGATACATACTATTGGTCCACTCCATTAAATTCTAAAGTAGTATCCATGCAGCGTAGGATACCTCTTTTCAGTCTCATGCAATTCTTCAATTACCCATCCAGCACTATGTTCTTATTGTAGCAGTCTGCCAATATCTAAGCACCTATAGGGCAGATTTACAAGCACCCTGCGCCACCAGTATGTCACTTTTTGTAATGTAGTGATGGCGCCAGACACTCCTTCATATTTACAAGGAGATGAAAAGCCACCCTGTAAGGTTTTCCCTCCCCTTGTAAATACGACCTCTGTGGGTTTTCAAATATGGTACTCCGTATTTTACAGTGAGTGATGAAAGGTTATACTGTTGTATGATGAGGCTTATCAGATTGTCACGTGGATGATGTCATCAGTGATGTCATTTGAGATGTCATTTGAGATGTCATCAGTGATGTCACTGACCATGTCATGAATGATGTAATATGTAACATCATCAGTAGTGCAATGCAGGTGTGCGAGCTATAGTTAGCAGAACTAACTATAACGGAGGAATTTCTGTGGTTTTGTACAATTGAAATGTCCAGCTAACTATAACACCCCTGAAACCTATGTTTTTTCTGTGAATTTCTAAGGTTTTTTAAATGCTCATTTCTAACTGTAACGTCTCTGACCCACTCAAACACTCATGCACCCGCTCACAGACCCACACACACACCTACTCAGACCCACTTAGAGACTATTACAGGCACTCACAGACCCACTCAGATACCCATGCACCCACTGAGAGACCCACTCAGACACTCATGTACCCATTCACAGGCTCACTGAGGCACTCATACAACCACTCACAAACCCACTCAGACACTTATGCATACATTCATAGGCCCATTCAGGTACTCACATACCCACTCACAGATGCAGTCAGAGACTCATGTACTCACTCACAATCCAACTCAGGTACTGACGCACCCACTCACAGATTTGCCCAGAGAATCATATAACCACTCATAGATACTCAAACACCCATTCAGCCACTCTCACATCTACTCACAGACCTAAACAATCAATCAGGCACTCACTCACCAACCTATATAGCAACTAACACACCCCTTCACACACCCACAAAACTACTCACACACCCACCTACCGACCCATACAGCCACACACCCACTCACAGACCTATACAGCCACTCACACACCTACTCAGCGACCTATACAACCACTCACACACTCATTCTCAAAGGTTAGAATTCCAGTAAAATATGAAAAGGTTAGGGGGTTCATTTAGGCTTGGAGATAACATTTACAAACCCATAGAAATTCACTGAAAAAACAAAGGTACATGGACTTTAGGAAATTATGTTTCTTGCAAACCTTAGAAATTCACAAAAAAATCAAAGATTGCAGGGAGGTATATAGTTAGGAAATAGAAAAATGGGTATTCAATTTCTCACAAGAATGAAAATATGATAGGAGAATAGGTACTATTTTCCTCTTAAATATTCCACTCTTCCCCCTTGGAAACTCTCCTTACCTTTCTTTTCTCTTATTCAGAAATTCTCCTTTTGAGTGGAGCTCATCACTTCAGAATGGTACTGTTGTTTTAGTCAAGATGCATTTTCCTCTGAAAAGGCTCTTTCTGTTTCAGGGTGAATCACAAAAATGTGATGCGGAATGAGGAAGATGCATTTTGATTTGGTTCCTTAAATGTAAATCTTGGGTGGACTCAATAGGACCTAATTGTCAATGGGTAAGGCAGTTCTGCGTGGGTTCGGAGATGTGGCTAAGTATTATTGGAAAAGATGGCCCTTTTGCACTAATCATGAGAAATTTTATGCCCCTGAATTGACAGTATGGTCTCTTCCTGAACTGTGTACACTCAGCTCAATTGCAAATTGAGCGGGTTGTGACAGCGCTAGCATAATCACAATAGGGGACTGATTTGAGGACTTCACATTTGAAGAACTAAGACAAAGTACATAGGTACCTTTGGGTCAAGTCATAAAATATGGGGAACAGACATGATGTATACCAGGGGTCTCCAAACCGGTCCTGGAGGGCCGGATCCATGCCAGATTTTTAAAATACCTACATGTATCTCAATGGGGATATCCAAAAAATCTGGCATGGATCCGGCCCTCCAAGACCGGTTTGGAGACCCCTGATGTATACAATTAATTTGGAAGACAGCACAGGTAGAACCCACTCCATACAACACCCTGCAGAAAATTTTGACACATGGTAGAGCAAAGAAAGTTATTAAGTGGATGAATCAAAGGGGGTTTATAAAGCGCTCTGAGACTCCAAGGAGTGTCTTGGTGTTCCACACCACTGCCAAAGCGCACACAGAAGGCCTAATCTGTTTAGTCTTGGTTAAGCAACCATGACTTCAGTCTCTTCCTAAACCTGAGAGATATCTGTAATGCTCTGAATCTCAGAAGGAAGTTTATTCCACGCTGATGACCTAAAAAGGAGAAGGATATGCTGCTACCCTAGCACGCCTGATCTCAGGAGTGCTGGCTAAAAAAGCCTTGGCTGAATGCAGGCAGCCAGAGGGAACATAACAACTAATGCATGCCCCTGAGGTATCCAGTGGCCTATGAACCAAAACAAGAGTCACTCTTAAATAGGATTTTGGTTATTATGAGGAGCCAATGCAATGCAGATACAATGCATTGCCATAGTCCCACCTAGATTACACCAAAGCTTGTGTTCTACGCGGCGCAGGGAGAGACAAACTATGTCGAGCGACAGCTGATCTTAAAAATAAGTGTGACAACAGGGAGCACCGTGGCTCATGATGAGCTGAGCTCGTCATGAGATTCGAAGGGGTTAAATGATTCAGAAAGTTCTTGGGCTGTTTCTTCATCTGCCCACATATTAGCCACTGCTCAATGTTATGAGAATAGGGACAAGGAGGAAAAAGATAAGGCTAAGAAGAAGACTAAGGATTTAAAAACGAAAGTCCTTCTTCAGCAGGCTTATCCTCCTCGTTCCGGGCAGTGTCAGTTCCAGCAATCTATTCAGTCTCAGAGGTTGCTGCAGAAAAATTAGCCTTTTGTTCCGCGACCTTTCCTTGGTCCTAATCAGTGCGCCTATTGTAAAGAGGAAGGCCATTTTAAGAATAGTTGTCCGGTTTTATTGCAGCGTAATGGTGGATTTCAAGGGCTGCGTGGCCGTGGTAGTTTTCAATCAGCACCTAGGGGTAGAGGGCGAGGTGCGTTGGCTCAGGAGCAGCGTTCCTATCCACCTCAGAATTCTTCGAATTATTTTGATCAGCAGAATACTCAGTCTGCGCAATATTATAATGATGATTATTGTGTTGAAGGTGAGGTTCAGGATTTTCATTCTATATAGGACAGCCATGGACAAAGTAAGGGAGTCGTATCAGTTCCAGTAGATCAAGATGGACCTTATGTCAATGTAATTGCTTTGGGTGTTGCAGAGCCATTTCTTTTGGATACTGGTGCAATGAGAAGTTCTATGATCCATTAAAAACTCCCTGGGGCACCTTTGTCTGGCTTAACAAACGTTTCTGTAGGATTTTCTGGCACTCCCGTTGCTAACCCAGTTTCTTGTCCTTTGCCTCTTTCGATTGGTCCATATGATCTGGAAGCTCCACTTATTTTAACGACTGGTTGCAGAGAGAATTTGTTGGGTTTGGATTTATTGAAGCATCTTCATGCGACATTGTATTGTTCCCCCTCTGGTGTGCGTCTAACTTTGGGTGAGAAATTGGTTTCTCCTACATATCTATCAAAGGATAGTTTCCCGCCTGAGTTGCAATCCCTTCCTGCTACGCTTTGGGCTACAGGTCCGAACGATGTTGGTTTGTTACAGATTCCTTCTTATGTGGTTTCTATCAAGCCCAATGTTAAGTTGCCACGTATTCCACAGTATAAGATTTCTAATGACGGTGAGCGAGCCTTGATGGCTATTATTTATGATTTGGTCCAGAAGGGTGTGGTTGAAGAAACAAGAGGCAATGTTTGTAACAGTCCTGTTCTTCCTGTTCTTATCGCAGCGATCCTTCTCAACCACCTGTGTATCGCTTTGTGACTGATCTTCGGGAGGTCAACAAGATTGTCATTCCCCAGTTTCTTATCGTTCCATATATAACTGCTTTGCTCACTATGATACCCGCCTCAACGGCATGGTTTTCTGTTATCGACCTGAAGAATGCTTTCTTTAGTATTCCTATTGCTGAGGAAAGTAGAGTTATTTTTGGCTTCTCTCTAGCAGGCCGAAGTTTCCGGTTCAAGCGTGCTCCTCAAGGGTATTGTGAAAGTCCCTCCATTTACAGTCAGGCTTTGAAATCTCAGCTTGACGCGTTCATTTTGCCTAAAGGTGCTATCTTGAGCCAATATGTTGATGATTTGCTGATTGCTGCTGATTCGGAGGCTGTTTGTAAAGATGTGACAGTTTCTTTGTTGCGTCATTTGTCTGACCTGCATCATAAGGTGTTCCCTTCTAAGTTGCAATATTGCCGCCAAGAGGTTACCTATTTAGGTCATCTCTTGTTGAAGGAGGGAAGACGATTGACCCCAGAACAAATTCAAGCAATCGCACAAATGTCTGAGCCAACCACACAGAGAGAGGTACGTGCCTTTTAGGGCAATACCTCTTATTGTAGACAATGGATTCCGAATTTGTCTTTGTTAGCAAAACCTTTGCTGGCACTTACGTTGAAAGACACACCACAACCTCTCCCTTGGACCGAAGAATGCCAAAAGAGTTTTTCAGATTTACGTACTGCTTTGTGTTCTGCACCTGTGCTATGTACTCCAGATTACAGCAAGCCTTTCACACTCTATGTTCATGAAGGAGAAGGTTGTGCGTTGTCAGTTTTAACGCACCAATTTGGACACAAACAACGACCATGTGCCTACTTTTTGGCTACGTTGGATACAGTAGCCAAGGCATTACCTAGTTGTCTCAGAGCTACAGCAGCGGCAGCAATTTCTATTCATCAGTCTGCTGGATTGGTATTGGACAACACCCTTGTTGTTATGGTACCACATGCAGTAGATACTCTTTTGAATAGGACTAAGACACAACACCTCACGAGTGCTCGCTTGTCTGGATATGAGTTATTGCTTTTGGCTAGCCATATACATATCAAGCGGTGTACTACTCTGAACCCAGCAACATTATTGCCTATACCGGATGAGATAGGCATTCAACAGCATGATTGTTTTCTCCGAACAGAGGAGGAAATGAAAGGCAGAATAGATCTAAAAGATACACCACTTGTGGATCCGGATGGGATCCTATGGGTAGATGGATCTTGTTTTAAGCTTCCAAATGGTGAGATAACTGCAGCTTATGCTGTTACTACTTTGCATACTGTAGTGGAGACAGCACGTATTGCACAGAATTCAGCCCAAGCAGCTGAATTGATCACTTTAACGAGAGCATGTGTTTTGGCGAAAGGAAGGAGAATAAACGTCTACACTGATAGTCAATATGCTTTCGGTGTGGCTCATAGTTTTGGTCGCTTGTGGAAGGAAAGAGGATTCTTTACTTCCCATGGGACTAAAATACAGCATGGTCAGTTGGTAGCTGATCTTCTCGACTCCCTTGCTTTGCCTACACAAATAGCAATAATCAAGTGCAGCGCTCACAAAAAGATTACTGACAATGTGGGTCGTGGGAATGCTTTTGCAGATGAAGTAGCAAAAGAGACAGCGAGAGATATTACGAGTCGTATGTATGTTGCAGGCCCTGCAAGATGGATCAGAGAAGGAGGAATGTGTGAGGACACGGTAGAAAGTGTAAGAATGATTCAAGAAGAGGCTACTGAGAAAGAGCTGAGTAAGGGGAGAGAGAGTAAGGGAATGTTGGATGCGACTGGGTGCTGGATGGGATTGTCAGAGCATCAACGATGGCTGTTACCAGACGCCTATGTACTACCTGTAGTTACTATGGCGCATGGTCCTGCCCATATTAGTGCAAAGGGTATTTGTAAAATCCTGGCTCCAGTATGGCAGAATGAAGGAATTCCTAAATGTGCAGAAAATGTGTTTAAGCATTGCATTGTTTGTCTAATGCATAATCCAGGAAAGGGAACCCCAACTCCAGTAGGTCATTTTGCTCCCCCTACGTATCCTTTCGAGGTATTGCAAATCGATTACATTCATATGGATCGTTGCAATAACCTCAAGTATGTTCTGGTGGTGGTTTGTGCCTTTTCCAGATGGATAGAGGCCTACCCCCTGAAGGACAATACTGCCATGTCCACTGCCAAAGTTCTCTTGAAGGAGTTTTTTCCCGAGGTTTGGTTTGCCGCGTATTGTCTGGTCTGACAATGGGAGTGAATTTGTAGGCCAGATCATGCAGAAAGTATGTGCAGGTCTTGGTATTAAACAGAAATTGCATGCGGCAAACAACCCTCAGTCAGCAGGATTGGTAGAGTGTTATAATGGTACTCTTAAGCTTAAGTTGGCAAAGATTCAGGTGAGCACAGATCTAGCCTGGCCTGATTTCCTACCATTAGCACTTCTGTTTACGAGAACTACTGTGCATTCTCGTTTAGGTCTGAGTCCGTAGGATGTCATTTTTGGGAGACCAGCAAATGTCTGGGGAGTTTCTCGACCTAAAAAGTATTCTGATATTCCATACCCAATGCTGATTGACTACTTGCATGACCTCACCACTAAATTACGTGTTCTTCATCAACAGGTTCAAAATGCTTTGCCAGAGGCCTCCGCAGACCCAGGTCATTCCATTCAACCTGGTGACTGGGTCTGCGTCAAAAACTTTCAGCGGAAGCGGAATTTGGAATCTCGTTGGGGCCCACCGCGTCAAGTGCTACTAACTACATGGACGGCAGTGAAGGTTGTTGGGAAAAAGAACTGGGTCCATGGCGTGCACTGTAAAAAGATACCCCACCCTTGCCTTTTGATCATTGGGTTCGTGAGGGAATAGGTGATAACAAAAGAGAGAAAGTACCTAGATTGGTACCGTTTAGTAGTGCACGCCTGGACCACACGAACTCTGAGGAAGAAGATGATGACGTGTTACAGGAGGCCGTCCAAACACACCTGCATCTGAACACAGTGAATCCAAAAGCTTTGTTTAAGGACCAGACGATCCCTAATAAGACTTGATATAACTTGCGACTGAGAACGGTCAAGAACAATTGAATTCCTCCTTTTTACGATTTTTCTGATTATACCTTTTTTTGTTGCTTTGAAAGACATTTTTATGTGTTTTCTTCCACTATCCATCAAGTTGCAGGGTCACAGTAGGAGTCTTAAGCTGTGACCTGAGTAGTGACTTAGGGTCCGCAGGACTTGCAGTGTCATAGGACGGCTAACAATCACAGCTAAGGGATCTAGGAAGATTACAGTGAGCAACGCCTTTAGAGTAATGGATACAAAAGTGGAAATTAATGATCAGACTGTAAATATGAAAGAACGAGTTAAGAAATTGATGGTTAGTCCATGTGGGATAACCTTATGTATTTTGATATGTTTATGTACTTTATTAGCGTGTGGAAGTTGGATTATTTATGATCTGCAGCCGTTACCTGTCCCTACCTCTGTCCCCGTATCTTTTCTTACTACTGCCTCCCCACATCGGTTTCATACACTTTCAGAACACGAACAGATTAGGAGGACCGAATACTTCAAAAATGTGTTTATTCAGCTATTACATCAACACCAGTTAGTAATGAACACTACTGATTGTTGGGTCTGTGGGCTCATGCCTCATAATACAGAGAGAGGCATGCCGTATTTGCTTTTTCCATTTTCTTATGAAGGTTCCGCCTGGGCTTATTTGGCTATGTTGACTAACCTCTATCAAAATCAGCTGCAATATCCTCCTGGTAGTCCATATGGTGGTGGAGCAGACTTTAGTCATAGTACTTTGATTAAGGGAATAGTGACTATGGCTAAGATTGCTCAGATTAGTAAGATTCCTATAGATGAGAAGAGAGCATATGATGGATGGAACATCAGTTTAGCCTTACAGAAAAGGCTAAACTGAGGATTTCTTCGCCAATTTGAACTGCACCTCATCAAGGTAATTTCTGTTTGCAAATCAATGGCCAGAATGTCAAGAATCAGCAAGAGAGGAGTATCTGTTCTTATACTTATGTTTATACACCTCAGATTCCCTCACCGCTAGTGCCATCACAAGGCATATATTTTATCTGTTACGATAGAGCCTATACATGGCTTCCTACTAATTTTTCAGGAACATGTTATGTGGCTTTTCTTCTTCCCCCAACGTATACTGCTCCTTCAAGTCATTACAAAAAGAGACATGGTAGGGGAGTTTTTGATCAGAAAGACACGGCAGGACAGTAGGCAACAGACTTTATTAAAGGGTAGCTTCCTTTCTCGGGCCCAATGGCCAATAGCAGAGACATCAGACATGTAGCTCGTGTTGTTGAGGCTACCATAAATGAAACTTCTGGAGCCTTGAGTAACGTGACAGCCGAGCTTCAGGCGGATCGTCTTATGACGTTACAAAATAGGATAGTTTTAGATTTTATCCTTGCAGATCGTGGTGGAGTCTGTAAACTGATCGGGTCTAGTTGCTGTGTTTACATTCCTGATAATGCCCCCACAGTATACCAAGCTATCTCCAAGCTACATACCATCTCAAAGTCTATACATCAGGACACGGGAGATTGGTCCATGATGGGATGGTTTTGGGGACTACTGTCCACATGGGGATGGTAGATACTAACTTTCCTTGGAATGATCTTGGCTATTATCGTCTCTTGTTGCCTTTGTGTGCAGTGTGGACCTGCAATATGTGGTCTTTGTGCCACTATGTGTGTCCCAAAGCCTGCGTCACGGAAAACAGAGAACATTAGAATGATGATACAGCAACAGCTCGATGACCTCATGGCCATTGACATCGACTCAGATTGACTTGAGTCCCTGGTGTATTGCCTGAGTAATGGCAAAAGGAGGGTCTGAGGTTCTGCGAGTTCAGATTTCGTCTCATATCTAGCCGCCATTTTGTGTCCTGTCACCATTTCGTGTTGCCCTCACTCAGGCAGCACTGCGAACAATGTGCTTTTGCTTTTCCAGCTGCTACATGTCCTTTCAGTTAAAAAGTAACTTCATTGTCCTTGTTCATGAAACACGTTGTCAGGGTCTGGCTGAGTCCGTTAATCCATGTCTGGCTCGATTGATTCCTAACTCGGCCGACTATTTGCACTCTCCTATTCTTTCCTTATTCTATCTCATCCGACTGGCCTTCACTATTCTCTCCTTGTATGCTCCTATTAAACAACTCTCCTTTGAAATACACAAGCATGTCCTGCCACGTGCGAGAGGGGATTGTGAACACAATCACTGATTAATTTGTCTGGAGGGGTGACACACAGGGTCCGAGAAAGGGGCGTATTTTGAGAAACCTGATAGCTTGTTTTTCAACTTTTCTCATTGGTTCGTTTTGTATGTGTAGGCAGTGGGATATTGTAAATGTGTTTCTTATAAAAGATTGTACGCCACGGATTGAAGTGGCAGTCTCCTTAGAACCCGCTCTGCGTGTAACTTCTAGGATAACTGTGCTTATCTGCAGCTACTCTCTGTTAGTTACCAGGCAGGTGGATTTAGGCGTGTCCTGGTCCACCCGGCCCATTAGGCCCGGTTCTCCAGGTTGGGGTATCGATATAAGCTCCCCAACCCAGCATCCACATTTTTCATTTTAAATCAGGGCAGGATACCTAATATTAAAATTGTGACAAGGACTCCCTGATACCAATTTTACATCACTTTCTCTTCACATTTTTCTCACCTGTGATCTTACACAGTATGTTGTATTGTCTTCCCCCTCCCTATTGCTCCAACTCCAGCTTTTGTTTTGCGTGGAGGTGTGTTAGCAGCTCTATGATGAAGCATGACACAGCTTACACTCATCCACCTTCATATAGCCTTATCATCCCTCTTCTGTTTGTGAGATAAAGATACAAGGCATTGCCATAGTCCCACCTAGATGAGACCAATGCCTGTGTCACCTGTTTCCTGGCTTAAAGAACAGAAAAGGTAGAAACTTTCTTAAGACATGCAGTAATCCAAAACAGGACCCCACCATTGAATTAATTTGAAAAAAGCGATGTCATCATTGAATTTGATATCTAAATTCCTCACAGAATTCGCAAAATGCCCTAGAAAGGGGACTTCAACTGGTCAGAAAGATTGCCATGTTTCCTGTAGCTCTGTTTTTATTGCATTACATTTGAGATGATGGTATGTTAGCCACAATAGCTGGTTTTCGTCAGCATATGAGATTAGTTTTGCTCCAAAGGCCTCCGCAAGTCACAGAGACCCGACTTGTGTAGACCCCACAGTCGACACTCCAGACAGTATACATCCATATACATCCTAGAGTGGGCCCTGCATTACGCTTGTAATTACTGCTGGAGCAGAGTCATGCGTATCACCAAAGGGGAGGATGGATTTGTGAAGCACAAGTGTCTCCCCAGTTTCACACCTATTATGTAGTAGGTTACCACCCGCCTCCACAGTTCTCTTTTGCACCATGCAGCAATTGACCGTATGTGTAGAATGGTAAAACATGAGAATGTTGCTGAATGAACCCAGTCAAATTTTGATGTAATAGTATGAAAGTATATGTACAGCCCAATAGAATGTATAAAAGATATGTACAAAGATACTGCATGAGTTGTAAAATGAATATTAAAAAAAGTACAATCAATAAAAACAGATTTAAACACAAAGGGGCAGATTTACAAGCCCCTTGCATGACTTTTGCACCGCCGTTGATTCACTTTTGTGATGCAACTGCGGCGTTAAATATTGCAGCCCATTTACAACATGACGCATCTCGGGAGATGAGTCACGTTGTAAAGCCCTGCGTCACATTATACGTGCGACAGGTATAATGTATGCAGGGTGGGAGAGCCCAAACAAAAAGCCATGTAGAATTTACGCAGTGAAATCTACAAGATTTCACTGCATGACTCTATGCCTTCACTGCATCAAAATCCCTATTCCTGGAACAACGGAGGGCTTTTTGAATGGGTCTCACCCATCTATTGTGGCGCATTGCTGGAGTTGTGTCACTTTCATGAGCAACTCCAGCAATGCGTCAGTTTTCTGCCAACAGATGTGTCAGAATTTCTAACGCATCTGTTAATCCTTGCGCCATGGAGCACTTTATATTAAATAGAGCGCATCCATAGTGGCACGAGAACATTCAGCGCTGACGCAAGGAAACTGATGCATCCTTGTAAATCTGCCCCAAAAAGTGGGTGTTGCGCCACTAACAGTAAACAAAATAAAAACCCACGCAGTTGCCTCAATTAACGGCTTTGTGGAGCTTAGTTTCAGGCAGTAGGTAACCTGAAACGCATTTTTTAAGAACTGTAAAAGTGGATGCAGCTGCACACAGGCGCAACTAGAGGGATATTTCGGGGGCTACTAAAAATGTTGGAGTTGGAGCTAATTCTTTCAGCAATAGGCAGAGTGGAGATGAAAGGGTGAAAAAAAAAACAATGCCTCGTTAACAGGTAAAGGGTCTTTTAAAGACATGTGAAGTACTCTGTGCTGCTGCGATAAACTCAAGAACTGCCTGTGTGTGCCTGAGAACCTATCTCAGCCCGGGCTGACGCACACGATGGGGGGGAGGGTCTGTGACTGAAGCAGGGCTGGACTGGTAATTTTGGGCACCAGGCAATCCCCCGGTAGGCTGGATGCTTTAGGGGTCAGCGTTTTCACAGGGGGCCAGTTTCGTTGCTGGGGCCGATTTTCGGTTCATGACTCGTGCGTCAGAGTCAGACAGTAGTAGTCTGACTAGGGACTGTGTCTGTCCGCAGCGGCAGCTCTAGGCTATTGGCGGCCCTGGGCAGGGAGCGTAGGTAGGGGGGACCCGAAGGAATGCAAGCGCAGAGGCCAGGGGCCGCCACGCAAATATGTATCCATCATCAGACGATTATTATATTAAGGATATATATTGGCGGGCGGCCCCTGGGGTTTGGTGGCTCTGTGCAGGTGCACAGCTTGCACATGCCTAAGGCCGCCCCTGCTGTCCGACCTATGCTGCAGCTCTGTGCTGGGAAAAGCACAACTGCCATTGGGGTCTGGTGCACGAGCACCACCCGTGACTCGGTGCAACCAGGCAGGAAATGGTAATAATAAATAATAATTTACTAATCAGGTGCTTGCACCTCGCAATCATCTCTGCGGCCCCATTTGCGCACTCATCCTTAGGGTGGGGCCTGCTGGTGTCATGCGCATTGCAGCTCCTGCAATAAAAATTGCGCGTGACTGACTGGTTATGTGAGGAGGCATCCCTAAGGCCAGAGATGCCTGCTAACCGTGCGGGTGTGGCAGACAACCATAATTTAATTATTTCTAGTCTTTTGCCTGCCGCTTGCAGGAGAGTCCATATAGTCGGCAATGCATCAGCGGAAGCAGAGGGCATCGGGACTAAAGGCAAAAGGTATAGGCCCCCGCACAGTTTTGCGCACAGTGGATTTGTGACTGAGTGCGGGCTGGCTGCAATAAATCAAACATTTTAGTCATGATGATTGTCACCGTCAGGGACCGTCAAGATTAAAAATTATAATTTGGTGCCGGCAGCGCAACTGCATGGGACAGGCATTCGTGCCACGATTAAAGTAGGAGAACAAAGGTAATTACCGTTGTTTACCTACTTTAATCGAGGCAGGCTCTGGCCCGGTCCTGCGCTGCAGACTGACTGGTCCGTGAGTGAAGGGGCATTATCTTATGGGCAGTGGTGGGCGTGCGGGCGGTGTGGACATTGGATTGCTCTTTGCCCCAGTTTGTGAGGAGCCGGACTGCAAAGCGAGGTGGCTTGCTAACCGGCGCGAGCCGTGGCCCGTGGCTGGCTGCAGTAAATCAAACATTTTAATCATGATGATTGCCACCGTAACAATCCTCATGACTAACATTTTTTATTTATTGCAGCCATGCGACCATGCGGGAGGCCAAGCGCAACTTCAGGGCCAGACTGACTACTGGGCAGTTGAGAATGCTGCAGAGCTGGGGTCTTATTTAATTCTAGTGGGGGCTGATTTTGTTCATGGAGACCTGCGCGTGCTTCAAAATAATTAAAGCAAAACGAATTTTGTTTTGCACACGCAGGTCTCCATGAACCAAATCAGCCCCTAGCTCAGCAGAATTCCAAACTGCCCGGTAGCCAGTCCGGCCCTAG
The DNA here is from genome assembly GCF_964263255.1 of Lissotriton vulgaris. Taxonomy (NCBI): domain Eukaryota; kingdom Metazoa; phylum Chordata; class Amphibia; order Caudata; family Salamandridae; genus Lissotriton; species Lissotriton vulgaris. The sequence goes on from NC_141687.1 coordinate 495,804,572, forward strand.
CAACTATGCAGGGGCGTGCGGCCAATACTGAAGAACAAAGTTTAAGTAACATAAATAGGCCCCGGTCCCTGTTCTGCACAAGAGTCTCTGGAGTCTGGAGATGACTGCGACGATAATTGATTGCTCCAGACCAGAGCCTCCAGTTTGTGAGTGAGAGCGAGGAGGGGGTGGGCTCCATCTTCCATGTGCTAGCAGTGGCCCCCTCAAGTTTGGTTACGCCACCCACTGCCCCTGATCAATCATCCCCTCCCTAGGGTTCGGCAACTCCCTCACACCTACACATGCACACTAGTAAATTATTTCACCCAGCACCACTGGGCAGGTACCTTCACTTTTGGCACCACGCCTCCACAACTCATGACCCTACCAGACCCGACTAATCGATGACCCTCACGTCACCATAGAGACCCCTGATCTGATCAGTCCCATTCCCAGGGCGAGCCGGCCGGCCGCAGTCACGACGATCTACAATGAAATTACGCGAGTTAGTGGGGGCGGGGGGCAAACCCGCAAATAATGATTGCTCCATTTATTTTTTCACATACAATCCAATTGTTATCCTTGGTGTGAGTGTGTGTATTTGGGATTGCTGTGCACATCAGTTGCATTGTTATATGAATTCAAGTTCTTACGGCATTCGTTGTTGGGCAATTTAGCATGGTAATCATTTGTTATGCTCAGTGCCCACTCTAGGGTGGTGCAATTGGTGACACCACACCGGGCGCTGACATGCGGTGAGGGCGTCCTTTTTTCAGGGATATTAACATTGTTAAAGCACCTTCTACTGCGTTCCTGGCCTCTAGCAATCTTTAGGCATCAATTAAAATGTCAAGCGAAGGCCAGTGATTAATCGTCTTCCTGGAAAGAGACTGGAATAGTGGAAGTGTTGACTCATCCTAAGGTAGTGCAGCAAGTTAAATTGCCTGCTGCTAAGAACGTCTACCATGCAGATCACAAAGTGCATGTAATGTAAATTGGTCAGTGGGTTACTGCTTCTGTAAATCAAGTAAGTCAAATTCCTAATATAGAACAATGAGCTATTAACTCTCATCAAAGAGGTGCTGCAAACTGCAATGTATATGTTAGAGCTACATTTTTTGCACAGTGTTTCATTATCCTTATCTTCCCAAAAGGGTTCACATGGGTAGAAAACAATTCTTATCAAACAGAACCCCTAACAATAGTTTTAAATTCTGAATTTGTACTTTTCCAGAACATTGACTCTTAAACTATATTGCCTACCAGTATCAATGACATGTCACTCCTACACTACACCTTGTAGTCCTGTCTGATGTAACATTTCATATGCACTGATTTACACACAATTTCGTTATTTCTGGTCAAACAGCCACATTTCCAATTCGTTGTTTGTCCACAATAGAAAGAAGTTGAAACAGCAGCTTGTTCCAGAGATGGGGGCAAGAGAAGAAAAGGATTGACCCCCATTACATACAGTGCGGACTCGAAGTGGGATAAAAAGAGATATTGAATTGGACCTTAATGTTCTTTCTGGCTGATATCATTTAAGTTTCACTAAATAACAAGGCCCAGTGCCATAAATACTTTTATGAGTTAGGCACAGGATTTTAAAGTGACCTATTCTTCTGGAAGCCAGTGGAGAAGCATCACACTAGGGACTGATGGGGATCTTGGGGGTAGATTTAGGAATAATCTGGCCGCAGTATTCGGCATATTATGCCATTTTAAAAAAAGGTCTTCATTTAGGGAGGCTAATAAGACATTCCCTCATCCATGCGGCTTACAATTAAGCCCTGGACCAGAGGCTTCCTGGCATTGGTATGCAGCCATTTAAAGATTTTACATAGCTTCTGCAGGATCCCACAACAAGTACCCAGCACAAGATTAACATGATTTTCCATGGATAATCATTATTCCAAGGTTGCAGACTGCTTGTTTTGTGGACGGACATGGGGCCAATGCCTGAGTCCGCCAGCTGTTAGACCTATACTCTTTGGCGCTGCAAAACAGAATGATCTCAGTTTTACTGCCATTTATCTGTAATTTGTTGTTGTCCATTAGCTGTTAATGTGTGTCAGACACTTTTTTAACCGGATCATTGTATCTGTAGGGTCAGGACCAAATGTGATCAACAGCTGAGTGTCATCAGCATATGACACTACTTCAAACCCATAAAACCTGATTATCCTGGCCAGCGATATTACATAAACATTAAAAAGCGAAGGGTCAGTCATATGGCCAGCGACTTGCTGCTGCTAGCTTGAATATGTTTGCCTGAACTTTCAAATGTGGAATAATTTGCGTGTATTTTAAACTTTTAAACCTTACTTGTTTGCACTGCGATCTGATTGCACTTTGGTCTGCGAGCCTGCAGACCACCTGATCAGCCTGTCCCCGTTCCACCTTGGCTGTGCCGCTTGAGCGGATGGACTCAAGGCTTATTACCTCAGCATTTTAATTGCGGGCGGCACACTTCCAGCAGGTCAGCGTTCCATTAGTTGACCCCTCCCTCTCTTCCTGTTTAACATTGATCAGGGCACGGACGTGCACAACGGAGAATCAGTCATACGGCCAGTGATTTGCTGCTGCTAGCGTGAATATATTTGCCCTGAACTTTTAAATTAGGAATAATTTGTGTGTTTTTTAAACCTTACTTGTTTGCACTGCGATCTGTTTGCAGTTTGGTCCATGAGCCTGCACACCACCTGATCAGCCTGTCTCCGTTCCGCCAATGCTTGTCACACATGAGCGGAGGTACTCGAGGGCCATTATCTCTGCATCTTAATTGCGAGCGGCACACTTCCGCAGCTCAGCATTTCAGTAGTTGACCTCACCCAATCTTCCTATTTAACATTGATCAGTGTGCGGACGCGCGCAGCAGAGAATCAGTCATCCCATCTGTGCCTGACCGCCGCCAGCTACCAGGACCTCTTTTTAATTCACACTACATTCCTTGGTAAGCTTATTTTAATATCATGTTGTGTAACTCTAGTGAGGAGTTGAGATCTCTGAACCCCCTGAACCCCCTGAATCTACATAAGCATGGAAAGTTCTCTAGTATGATTGAGTCCTTAAGCAATCATCAGCTCACAATACACAATAGCAAAGAGATAACTGCACCAATGCAAGACATAGCAGTCATCTGTGCCACTGGTATGATAGTTTATTGTCTCTATACCTTAATGCTAGGTCTATACCTAAGCATTTCCTTGAACTTTGGAGCTTTTTGGAGGCTGAAAAACCTGATATTTGTTTCATAACGGAGACCTGGCTCCATAACCAAGCTTCATTCAATGTTGCAATAGCTTTCCCCCTTCAGTATAATCTAACAAGATTAGACAGAGAAGTGGGTAGCGGAGGAGGTATCACAGTTGCCACTAAGGCCCCCTCTGAGATTAAAGTTTTAGAGTCTCTCACTAGTGCGATGCTTGAGATATTGATTTTTAACATAGTCATCCCTTATTCAGAAACCTGGAGTGGAGCTCTAGTCTATAGACCTCCAAGTCCAAAAACACATTTTGTTAATCATTTGCTGGAGGCAATAGTGCCATATGTACTAACTACAGACAATTTTATTTTAGTTTGAGATTTGCGGAGCTATTGCTGGACACTGACACCGGCTACCTAAATGGGGCTATGAAAAAATTGGGTGTTGACACAGAGGGTAGTCAGCCCAACGCATTTAGCTGGACATAAGTTGGATCTAATTTTCACGAACTCTTTTAAACTGACCAATAAACCTGCGTGTCCAGTACTATGGACTGACCACTTTATTTTAAAATGTGGTGTGCCCACAAGCACGCATAGTAAACCTGGTCTGAATAGAAGTACTTTGATTTGGCCCTGGCGTAAACTAACCACTGACGCCCTTTTGCCCCACTTCGAGTCCCTGCAGTTATATCAAACAGATACTGTGGTTCAGGCTGCCAGCAATCTAGAAACCGCTGTCATATCAGCTCTGGATAAAGTTGTCCCCTGGTCCAAGGTTCAAGTAAAAAGTAAAGCCCCATTTTGATTTACAGCGGCACTAAAAATTGATAAACAAATAAGGAGATCTGCTGGATGCCAGCGGAGGAAAACTAAAACCGATGAAGATCGTGGGAACTACAGGCAGTGTCATTTGAATTATATAACGAACATCAAATCAACTATAAAGACCTATTTAACCCAGCGTATAAACAATGCCGCACACTTGAGTAATTAACAAAATATTGAAAGAATTTACTTCCCCTCAGGTTGAGCAGACCTTCTTCTCTCCTACTCAAGAATGGGTTGATTCCGTATCTTTCTTCTTTGATAATAAAATTAAAACCATCTATGCTTTTTTTCCCCACCAGGATAGAGACCTTAACTATCCAACTAGTAATATGATTAAGGCAGCTCCTCTACTGGCAGTAAATGATGTTCCCCTGTTAATGGAATTCAAACCCATAACCATTTCTGAAGTAGTGGAAGGTTTAACCAAGATTAAATCAGGTTCCCTAGCTGCTCCTTTTCCTCCTCAATCCTGTACTAAGATTATGCCCTTATTTGCGAATGTATTGACAGTTATTTTTAATATGTCACTAGAGAAAGCTAATGTTCAGACTAGGTAGAAACATGCTCAGGTCAAGCCAATTCTTAAAAAACCTTTGGTTGATCCCAATTTACCAGTAAATTACAGTCCCATTTCAATGCTACCTTATTTTGGGAAGGTACTGGAAAAACTAGTTAATAAGTGCCTAACTGCCCATCTAGAGAACCACTGCCTCATTGATCCCTCGCAATCAGGCTTCCGAGCTGCACACAGTATGGAGACTGCGGTTGTTGAGATTGTGGATAACATCAGGCTCACTCTGGAAAAAAGAGAATCTGCAATTCTGGTCCTCCTGAATCTGTCTGCAGCCTTCGATACCATCTACCACAGTATTGTGAAACATAGACTGTGGGAGTTGGGTATCAGAGGGAAGGCATTAGACTGGTTTGAGAATTATCTGGCTGACTGATACACCACTTTTTACGTAGACGCAATGGTCTCACTAAGTCACCCAGTAATAGTTGCGGACCCTCCGGGTTCCATTCTCAGCCCCATGCTGTTTAACCTATATCTAACACCTCTAGTGGGTATCATCAGTACGCACAGCTTTGAGACTGTGTTTTATGCCGACAATACCCAATTTCTTGTTACTTGTTGCTCTGCCTATGCTGGTACACGATCCCGTTTAAGAGCTGCATGGTCCAAGTCAACAACTGGATGAGTTTAAATAAGCTCAACTAAACTGCAGTAATACTGAGGTTATTCTATTTGGAAGAGCTGAGCGATTCTGGGCACAAGATTGGTGGCCCCCCGAATTAGGTACTTGTCCTTCTCCCACGTTATTAGTACCTAACCCAGGCATTACGATCGACAATTCTTTGTCTATGAAAACTCACGTTAACCAGGTCCTAGGTGTCTGCTATGGGATCATGCGTAATCTCGGAAAAAAGTGTATGTGGCTACCCATCGAAGTAAGGTAACCTTTGTTGCAGGGCCTTGTTATTAGCCATCTTGTTATGGCAACGCCTTGTTTTCTGCACTTAATGAGGACCTGCTCTCCAGGCTTCAGAATATTCAAAATACCACAGCCAGACTTATCCTTAATCTTCCCCCAAGATTTCCGTCCGCCCGGATTCTTAAAACCCTTCACTGGCTTCCGGTGCATCAAAGAGGCCATTTCAAAATCTTAAGTTTTGCGCACAAGACAATGAATTATACCGGCCAAGGCAACCTAGCAAAAAAACTGCAATGGTATGTACCTGGTAGATTCATAAGGTCTGGTACTAAATCATACCTTGTTCAGCCGCGCATTCGAACCTCCCGTAATGGTGGCCAATTATTTTCTTACCTTGCTCTTATGCTTTGGAACTGTCATATAGCTACTTCTTTTCTATATACTGTGTTAAGTTAGCATGAGCTTATTAAATGTTTAAACGCCATTTTTCCTTTTGCTTCATTTTGCACGCGACACATAATTGTTATTTTAGCTTTCAACCTAGAAGAGCGTTGTGATTTACTTGAGAAATAATATGTTATTGCTCAGATATCAGCTTTGCTTGGTACACTGTCTGCACAGTGAGTGCTGAAGCCTGCAAGGATAACTCGACACAGTGTTGTTGTGAGGTCTGATTTTCACACCTTCCTAGACATAACACAAAAGCAGCCGCTGCCAAAATCTGTCTCTAAGCCAGTTTTATATTGCTTTGCTGAAAACACACGTAACAAACTTGATGGTGCTTCGCATGCAGAGAGCTGGTGAAGGATGATGTGATCCTCTGCAACTGAGATTTTGAGGTATGGGCCCGCCCTACTAAAACCCAAAAGAGACCTTCAGAGATATAATACACTATGCTAAATAGGGAGGGTGGGAAATAGGTGTTGGTAATTCCTATTCATTACAGCATCTTAGTATGCTGTCACCGTTCGCTTTTTATGGACTAGTAACTATGCTGATAACTTTGTTTCCTATAATATGTTTGCTTGTATTATATAAGATACTGCGTTTGAGAACCCTGCATTAGTAAATAAATATTTCGAATATGCACGTGTCCTCTTTTACTCCACATTCTGGATTGAAATGATTATGTAACGAAAGAGTGTTCATGTGTTCCACGATACCTGAGGTAATCTAAGTTCATGTTCTGGTTTGTCTAAACATTGGGAGTTTGTTATGACCAATGAGACACTGTAGCTAGCTCGGTAAGGGGATTTTGGGTACTGAGGCGAGTTTTGGGCCATCCTAATTCACTGAGGTTCCAAATCTCTATGCACAGTTCTGTAGGAGAACGGAATTCCCGCTACATGGCGCACATACGTTGTTGGCCTTATATCATGACACTCAAGTAGTATATCAATCAATCCTTAACCCCTTCACTGTCATTTCCGGAAAAAGGTGGTGTCGGAACAAACCTATTGAAATAGGTCTTTTCAAGCTTGAATCTTCCAAAAACGGTGTCTTTGAATTACTACCCAGTTGTGCTACAAAGTTTCCTTTGTTTTTCTACATTCCTGTGCTGTCATGGCCAATGCCGTGGACATTCCGCAGCATAGTCGCATTGCGGTGCAAGATCATTTGCGGGTTTACAATGTGCCTTTGGAAGGCTTGGCTGTGATTATGGTGGTGAATGCGGATGCTACTTACCCATACGAACTCTTTTATTCGTGGGTAACATTTAAGGAGGTGAACGCAAATTCTGGTGTGTTCCAAACGTACACTCCCAAGGTTGTACCGAATGAATATACTCCGTACAGGGCACAGGAAGTTCCTATTGACGTTTGGCAGAATCGAGTTTGGTTTGGTGGCGCCCTACCCCATACTTTGACCACTCCGAGGTTAGGTCCTTTGTCCATTCCAGGCGCAAGTTGGCCTGTTTTGGCTGGATTTACTCCTCATCCTCTACACGGCAATTGAAACTTGGCTGAACTTCGGAGACTACATGTAGTCACGATTGCCGTGATTAGAGCCTTAGTGGGCCGTAATCTTCCGGGTGGAGCCCCGGGGGGTGCGGCGCTTCCGGCCAGACAGGGTGGTTTGAAACTCAGTCACGTCATGGTCAATGCTGTAATGGGCAAGGAGCCCCAGGATAAGGATGATTTTCCTTTCTGGCTTGCAATATTTTGCTTCATTTTGCACACGACACATAATTGTTATTTTAGCTTTCAACCTAGAAGAGCGTCGTGATTTACTTGAGAAATAATATGTTATTGCTCCGATATCAGCTTTGCTTGGTACACTGTCTGCACAGTGAGTGCTGAAGCCTGCAAGGATAACTCGACACAGTGTTGTTGTGAGGTCTGACCATCGCACCTTCCTAGACATAACACAAATGCAGCTGCTGCCAAAATCTGGCTCTAAGTGGGTTTTATATTGCTTTGCTGAAAACACACGTAACACACTTGCATGCAGAGAGCTGGTGGAAGATGATATGATCCTCTGCCACTGAGATTTTGAGGTATGGGCCCGCCGTGCTAAAACCCAAAAGAGACCTTCATAGATATAATATACTATGCTAAATAGGGAGGGTGAGAAATAGGTGTTGTTAATTCCTATTCATTACAGCTTCTTAGTATGCTGTCACCGTTCGCTTTTTATGGACTAGTAACTATGCTGATAACTTTGTTTCCTATAATATGTTTGCTTGTATTATATAAGATACTGCGTTTGAGAACCCTGCATTAGTAAATAAATATTTCAAATATGCACGTGTCCTCATTTACTCCACGTTCTGGATTGAAATGATTATGTAACGAAAGAGAGTTCATGTATTCCACGATACCTGAGGTAATCTAAGTTCATGTTCTGGTTTGTCTAAACATTGGGAGTTTGTTATGACCAATGAGACACTGTAGCTAGCTCGGTAAGGGGATTTTGAGTACTGAGGTGAGTTTTGGGCCATCCTAATTCACTGAGGGTCCAACTCTCTATGCACAGTTCTGTAGGAGAACGGAATTCCCGCTACAGAACAAACTACCATCAGATCTTTTTTCCATTCCGGATCATAAATACTTTCGTAGAAAGCTGAAAACCTGGCTTTTCTCCCAATAAGTTTTGCTTCAGGTATCAGGCTACTGTCTGTTTTACTGTCATTTTGCCGCTAGCGCCTTGAGACCTCCTGGTGAACAGTGCGCTTTATAAGAATATTTGACATTGACATTTCACATTGACTTTGACATAAAGATTAAAAAGCATAGGGCTCAAGTTTGACCCCGTAGGGAACTTCAATGCTTACTGGTCTGCTGCATGTGGCCTGGGATTCTATATGCCCAGTAGTGGAACGGTCCTTTAGATATTTTTTAAACCAGTCCAGAGCTTTCTCTCGGAAACCCATCTCCCAGAGCCGTTGTTCTAAAATGTCATGGGAGATGGTGTCGAAGGCAGCTGACAGGTCCAAGAGAACCAGCATAGCTTATTCTCTTTTATCCAATTCAACCTGATGTTATCAAGTATCTCTACTACTGCTGTTTCGGTGCTGTGCGCCAACAAGATTCCTGATTGCGATGGATCAAGAAGTCCATGGCTTTCCCGGATGGACAGTAAGTTCGTTATTTACCAAGGATTTGAGCGGCTTCTTGAAATAAGGCAGTAGCTAGATGGGACGGTAATTGGCTAGTTATCTTGGATCTAGGATTGGCATCTTCAGGATAGGTCTGACTTGAGCTGTTTTTCATCTTATCGGCACAGTCGCTTTATCTAATGACATATTAAAAATCTTTGTCAATTTTGTTATCAACAGGGGTGTTAATTGCATGAAAAAGCTAGGAGGAAGATGATTGGCTGGGAACCAGATTTGATCTTGGCAATAGCTTCTGCTACTTGATCGCAGGTCACAGTTTTAAATTCAACCAGCAGAGGCAGCAATGGTTTGGTTGTGTCACAACTGGGTGAACATCAATGTTGACCTTGTCCTGGGGGAAAGATCTATAAATAGCATTAACTTTTTTGTTGAAAAAGGAGTACACTCTATCGTCCCATTCTTGTGTGGGGGGAAGGGTGCACTTATTGGCCTGAGGAGTAGTAATGTCCTTCAGAATTTTATGTAACGCTTTGCTGGAGTTAGCAGCATTGTTAATCCTTGCTGTTAGATAAGAATTTTTGGCCTGTTTAATATTGTTTTAATAGGTATGGTGGATCTCTTTATATTAGATTCAATCTTCCGTAGTATTAGTTTTCCTCCAGTGCCCTGCTGCAGTTCTGCTGGACAGTTTCTCAGTTTGTAATGCTTTGCCTTTAATCTTGCCTATTGACATGGGTGCTACTGTGTTCAAGGCAAGAATAATGGCCTCTTCAAAAGCTGTTGTTGCTAGATCTACATTGTCTGTATGTAGTATGGCTTCAGAATTAAAGTGGGTAGAAAAAGATGTAGGGGTGATTTTCCCGCAGGGCCTGGTTAAAGAACAGTTTTTATCCTGGCTGGTTATTGGAGTATCCATACAAAAGCCATATTTTAGCAGATGATGGTCTGACCAAAGTAGAGGTTGAGGTTGTTCAGCTATGAGTTTAGTTGAGTTGGTGAACAGTAAATCCAAGGTATGACCGGCTTGATGGGTAGGACCTACTACCAATTGCACAAGTCCTAATGTGTGTAGTGAAGTTACCAATTGGTCGGTATTGGAGTCCTGTGATAAATCTGCATGATAATTGAACTCTCCTATGAGAATGAAATTATTTCTGCCTAGAACACAATGAGTTCCAGTAGCAGATTTACAAAATTAGCGTTTTGGCCTTGGGGTCTGTAAACTAAAGCCTCTGTCCATATTACAGATGACTGGGTCATCATTTTAAAAATAAGTATTTCCACTTTGTCGGTATTACAGGAATTTAGAGTAATGATTTCTAAATTTTCCTCGACGGCCACTGCTATCCCCCCTCTCTCCCTGCCGCTCTGTCTAATCTAGTGAGCTGATATTGGGATGGAAAGCCAATTGCTCTATCAGGAGATGCCTGGTCATGGAGCCATGTTTCAGTTATGAAACAAACATGTGGTTTTTCCGGATCTAGGAGGCTCCATAATTCTAAAGCATGTCTGAGAATTGACTGGCCAATAAGATAAATACTGTATGGTTGATATGGACTATCAGGTAAGTCCTTTTTTTCTTTAAGTCAAGAGGTGGTTGCCTTAAGTGATTCCTTAATAGAGATCTGAACATCATCCATTGGAGGCACACAAGACTCCTCTGTACATAATAGATTTTTTGGTTTCATGATAGTGAAGGGCCTATTTAAAGATGTTAGCTCTGTGCTAGAGTAGCGCTGAATGGCCATAGTAGATAGCTTACCTTTTATAATACCCTCTATGAAAAAGGTAGGGGTCCTGGCGGTTGGCAGCAGTCTGGTGCAGATGGGCTTGCCTTTGGCGCACCACTGGCGCGCCACTGTGCAGGTCCGTGCCCCTTCCTGCTTCGAATAGGGAGAGGGGAGGACGCAGCCGCTAGACTGCCAACCCGACTGGAACCACCGGTCCTAAACCGGAAGTGTAGAGATAAGCCCCGAGTCCCTCCGCACAATCGGCACAAGCTGCGGCGGACGGGGGACTGGGCACTGCTTAAGTCAGGCAAGTCAGGTGAGTTTTAAACATATCTATAACGGAGATAATTTCAATACAAAAGGCAAGTTTCAGCATTGTTAAAGCAACAGCGTGCGTGAAGATAGATTGAAAGCAATCAAACCAATGCGAAGATTTAGAAGCTATAAGCTCAAGTTTTAAAAACAACATAAAACCAAGAGACTAGGGTCTGACTATTGACCGTGTAGCCAGGAGTCCGCTGTGCGTCCGAACCCCTTCCTGCTTTGAATAGGCAGAGGGAAGGAAGCAGCAGCTAGGACGCCAACCTGACCGGAACCACTAGTCCCAAACTGGCAGTGTAGAGATACGCCCTGAGTCCCTCCGCACACTCGCTCAAGCTGATGGGGGGACAGACCCCCAAACTCCCCCTAGTAGTGGTTGCTCACTGCGCTTGCTCGCTACACACTATATGGGGCCAGGTCTCAATTTTACTTTGTTCTCTCTTATTCACGACCCGTGTCTATTTTTGGTGCTCTCTGTAAGAAGGTTTATGGGTACATAGACACGCGCATGCCACAGCTCCTAGCGCGACCGGGATGAGGAAACTGCTCGCTGTGTATTGATTTTAAATTACACGACGCCCGATCTTATTTTAAAAATTGAATCTTGACATTGACACTGTCTTTTTAAATTGATTTAAAAGCACGTTTGCACTTGTACCTCGCTGTCTGTGGTGTTAACTGGCGCTCCTGCTACCCCGGTCCACCGCAAGCACTCGGCTTGATTGACGTGGAGGGTGCAGGGCGCTTCCTACTTCCGGGTTCCTTTGCCGGTGCTGGACAGGGATTGGTTAGAGGGGAGGGAGGCGGTGCTGAATGCTAGCGCGGCCCCTACAAAGCCCCAGAGAATTCAGACACTCGTCCTAAGACACGCGCATGCCACAGCTCCTAGCGCGACCGGGATGAGGAAACTGCTCGCTGTGTATTGATTTTAAATTACACGACGCCCGATCTTATTTTAAAAATTGAATCTTGACATTGACACTGTCTTTTTAAATTGATTTAAAAGCACGTTTGCACTTGTACCTCGCTGTCTGTGGTGTTAACTGGCGCTCCTGCTACCCCGGTCCACCGCAAGCACTCGGCTTGATTGACGTGGAGGGTGCAGGGCGCTTCCTACTTCCGGGTTCCTTTGCCGGTGCTGGACAGGGATTGGTTAGAGGGGAGGGAGGCGGTGCTGAATGCTAGCGCGGTCCCTACAAAACTCTCAGATGCATAACACGCGCAGCGATGACGCGCAGCGAACGCGCCGATCCCGCGCCGAAGACCCGCCAAAGACAAGCCCGTCTGTGCCCGTCCGGGCCCAGACGGGTGCAGGGCGTGACACTCTGCCGAAATCTACTACCCTGAGGCGCGCTTATGAGCGCGACGAACTCTTGGCCCTTCGGCATTCCTTGCCTCAGAGAGCTGATCCGCCTTTACATTTCCATTCCCCCTCCTAGCTGAGGGAGCTGAGAGGATTCACTCCGCTACTAAAGGGAAGAATGACCTGGTTGTAGGGCTACTGAATTGTAGATCCCTCCCACGCCATGCTATAGAAATCAACCTACTCATCCAGGATCTGGCATTAGATATCTTGTTTCTAACGGAAACATGGCTAACTCCCAGTTCCGATGCGGATATCGTGGAAGCTCTTCCACCGGGCTACCTTATCTGTCAGGTGGACAGACCAGAGGGACGAGGGGGCGGCCTCGCCATTGTATACAGGAGCCTGTTTGGTTGCAGGACGTATAGTGGCCAACTCTCGGATTGTGAGAGTTGTCACTTCGCCCTCAGGATATCCCCGACAACATCAATATCGGGTCTGCTGATTTACCGGCCTCCGGGAGCACTGGGTAATTTTGTGAGCTCCCTGGTAGAATCAGTGACGGCCCTGGCCGCAGTAACGGCCAACTTCATGGTGTTGGGTGATCTCAATCTTCACTTCAATGAGCCCACTGACCAAACGGCGCAGGACCTCCAGAGCGACTTACAGGAGCGCGAGTTGGTCTTAATTAACGCCGGCCCCACCCACGAAAAGGGACACCTACTTGACCCGATGTTCTCTAACATTCCCCGCTTCACAGCTAAGCCGGCTCTTCCCCTCCCATGGTCAGACCATTTTTTGGTATCAGCTTTGTGGCAAATCGACCTACCACCCACAAGGACCAAACAGGCCTTCCTAGTGGATAGAGCCTGGGCCAGACTATCAGTCGATAACTGGACCTCTATACTGGAAAATTCGCCTCCCCCTCCTGAGTCGGATCCCGTTAAGGCCGATGCCAATATCAACAGCTGGTTTTCCGCCTCTTTGGACGCTCTGATCCCTAAAAAGAGAGTTCCTAAGAGGGACAAACGAGTTGGCTCGGCTCCGTGGTACTCCGGAGAACTTCGCACCCTCAGGAAGGGATGTAAAAGGTTGGAGAGGTTATGGAGGATGAACTGGGAAGTCTCTAGGAGAGAAGAATATAGGGCTGCAATCAGGGGCTATAAGTCCGCCCTGCGAAGCGCGAAAGCCCTATTCTTCGATGATCGCATTAAATCTGCTTCAAGCTCTTCCAGGGAGAGTTTCAAAGTGGTCAAAGAACTGCTCAAAGTTCCGGAGCCGGATGTGTTGCATGATAAACAAAAAAGCACACAACTGGCTGAGTTCTTCCACACAAAAATTGAGAAGATCCTAATCTCTCTGCCCCAGCCGAATCCATCTCAGGACATTTCCAAGCAGGATGTGGGACTTCGGGCCAGAGAGAACGTTTTCCACATTGACACCTTTGGTCCAGTATTAGTGAGCGAAGTTGCCAAAATTTTATTGTCGATTAAAAGTGGTTCTCCCATGGACCCGGTCCCCATGAAGTTTCTCAAGCAGGCAATAGCGTCCATTGCAGCTCCCATAACAGACCTTATGAACGCCTCTTTTGCTCAGGGTGTGGTGCCACCCACTTGGAAAATGGCTGTTGTTAAGGCTCTTTTAAAAAAGACCAATTTGGACCCCAAAGATCTGGCGAATTTTAGACCTATCTCGCTCTTGCCGGGCCTCGGCAAAGTTGCTGAACGATTGGTCAACAGGCAGTTGTCAGCTTTTTTGGAGTCGAATGGACTCCTTCGACCATCACAAACTGGATTCCGCCCAGGGCAGGGCACAGACACGGCCCTCTTGGCAGTAGTCGAGGAGGCAAGATGCATCCTTGACTTAGGAGGGTCAGTGGCGGTGATCCTCCTGGACCTAAGCGCGGCGTTCGACACTGTGAACCATCAGGTGTTGATCCGACGGCTGGCTGAGGTAGGGGTCTCCGGGGCGGCCCTGCAGTGGCTGAGATCTTTTCTTTCGAATCGTTCCTACCAGGTGTGGGATGGCCCCGAGAGATCCAAATCCATTCCCCTCCAGTGTGGAGTGCCACAGGGCTCGTCATTGAGCCCTACATTATTTAATGTATATATGGCCCCCCTGGAGGACGCAGTATCCCCATACGACATCAAAATCGTCAGCTACGCTGACGATACGCAGCTAGTGGTTTCCTTATCACATCTGGCCGACAATCCTGACATCTTGAACTCCTGCCTGGCAGATGTTCACACTTGGATGGGAGATTCCTCCCTTAAGTTAAACGGCTCAAAAACGGAAATACTGCTGCTGGGGAGTAAAACTACCCTTCTCCCGCCGCTTAGTTGGCCGGGATGTATGGGCGATCCCCCGGCCCCCAAGGATGCGATCAAAAGCCTTGGAGTCTGGCTGGAACCAGACTTGTCTTTCCGCACCCAAGCCAAGAAAACAGCAGGAGTATGCTATGCCCTGCTCAGGTCGGCTCGGAAAATCTTCCCCCTACTTCCGGTAACATCGAGGAAGCTGTTGATTCAGGGTCTCATAACATCTAGACTCGATTATTGCAACGCCATCTTTTTAGGCACCCCTGAATCAACCTTTAAGACTCTTCAACAGGTCCAAAATGCAGCGGCAAGGCTGCTCACGGACATTCCGAGGACACAATCTGCGAAACCAGCATTGAAGGCACTGCATTGGCTCCCCGTGCGGGAGAGAGTGACTTTTAAAGCACTCTGTACCGCTCATAAAATTCTTGCAGGCAAAGGTCCCCTTATTTTAAAAAATCTAGTGACTCCCTACAAAGCTGGCAGAACGCTGCGGTCAGACACAAAACATCTCTTGATGGTGCCCAGAGTCAAAAAGGCCCGCACTGGTGGGAGAAGATTTTCATTTAACACGGCAAAGCTCTGGAACTCGCTTCCCCAAAAACTCCGAGCTGAGCCCTGCACACTGCGTTTCCGCAAGGGTCTTAAAACCTTCCTGTTTCCAGCATAACGCCTCGATGCTGTTCCTTTTACCATCCGATGTTGTCTTGAAGCGCCGGGATGCCCTAGGGTAGCTGCGCGCTATATAAGATTTAAAATAAATAAATAAAAATATGACTGGGTGGGTAAACCTGATGCTCTTTAAGGTCATCATCTACTATGTACTATGCTTTTAAAGTTGATACAATTAAATATGTAATGAAAAATGTGCTGTAAAATTCACCTTTTTGGTCTGGTTTTTTCCGATCTTTTCTTGTGGAGAAAACGCCCCCAATCCCGCCTTGTAGTGGTCAAGCTCGCTCGCTGCGCTCGCTTGCTACGCCGGACAGGGGCTGGTCTGGCAAAATTTGCCAGGGCTACTTCCAGTTCCCAGTCCGGCCCTATGCCTGGCTACCCATGTGTCTGGATCAGCAAATCTTTACTCGCGCTGGAGACATAAGCTAGAATGCCAATGTATTGTCTTGTTAATGGATGATATTTCCTGTGGCCCAGGTAGGGGGCGACAGGGACCATACAGCGCCCTGAGACAAGGGAGGCAGACTTAATTAGGTGTAAAAGTGATAACCACTACCAACCCTTGCGCAATGCTTTTGGTTGAAAGAGGACGTGATGAGCTGGAGGAGGGGCCCATAGTGTATTTCGCAGTTTTGCACATGTGAAGGAAGAATTAAAGGATGCAGATAATTTTATTCATAACGCAGCTTGTTGTGCCTTGTTCCTGCCACCATCATTGCCTCGAGCAACTTGATTACGGATGTATCAGTGCTGCGAAATGCCCTCCCAATTTGAGCTGCATTGTGCCTTTGTGGATTAGAGCAGGATGTAGCCCTAGCCCGCACGTCTCCATTAACCTGCTGACTGTCTTATGGGAAAGCGGGACAGCTGACATGGGTAGGTAAAAATACAAGCTTACCCATCATCACAGCATTAATGCTGTAAACAGGGTGAGCAGTGTCCCAGTATGACTGCAGGCTGAGCGGTATGCCTGTATGAGTGCAGAGTGAGAGATGTGCCTTTATGAGTACAGAGTGAGCGATGTGCCTATGAATGCAGGGTGAGCGGTATGCCTGTATCAGTGCAGCAGTGAGTGATGTGCCTGTATGAGTGCAGGGTGAGCGCTGCACATGTATGAGAGCAATGTGAACGATGTGCCTGTACTCATACAGGGTCAGTAATTGAACTGTATATTGCAGGGCGAGTGGTATTCCTGTATGACTGCATAGTGAGCACTGTGCCTGTATAAGTGCAGGGCGAGTGGTGTGTCTGTATAAGTGCAGGGCGAGTGCTGTGCCTGTGTGAGTGCAGGGTGAGTGCTGCACCTGTATGAGTGCAGAGTAAGCGATGTGCCTCTATGAGAGCAGGGTGAGCGGTGTGCCTCTATGAGTGAAGGATGAGTGGTGTGTTTGTATGAGTGCAGGATGAGTTATGAGAGTCCACGTAGTGACACAAGTGCCTGTATGAGTGCAGGGTGAGTGGTGTGCCTGTATGAGTGCAGGATGAGCGATGTGCCTGTATGAGTGCATGGTGAGTGGTGTGCCTGTATGAGTGCAGGGTGAGCGATGTGCCTGTATGAGTTCTGGGTGAGTGGTATGCCTGTTTGAGTGCAGTTGAGGGATATCTTTGTATGAGTGCAGTGTGAGTATTGAGAGTCCCCTGTGTTAGTGGGAATGCTGCATGAGTGCATGGTGAAGGGTTTGCCTCTGTGTGTGCTGGCTGACCAGTATGCATGCATGAGTGTAGGATGAGTGAAGCAATATGTGTCTATAACCGCAGAACAAGCGGTGTGATGTATCTGTGCGTGCATGTTGAGTAATGTGTTTGATAAAGTCCACGCAGTGCAAAAGGCTTTTGTTTTGTCAATCCATTTGCATTTTTATTTTAAATGGTAGCAAACTTTCTTTAAAGATATATTGGAAGTACATCATTTAAACCTAGTATTTCTCAAACTTTCTTGCAATGGGCTAACCTGGTACCATCGACCAAGGTTTGATTCAAGCTCGCTCACACTTTATATTAAACTTAGAGCTTTCTGCCTCACCACTTTGAAAATTCATTAGCGGCCTCTGGTAATTAATTATTCTCATTATACCTCCGCCCCGTTATTCGCGTTATCATCCCTCAATATGTACAGCAGTCCCTTGCGCTTAGGTCCATTTGTCCTATATAATTACGTAGACATACATAAATGGATATTTTCACACAAAAACAATCTTTGATGTTGTTGAATAAGGTTGCTGCACTCTCAAATGGAAAAAAATATGTTATTTCTTTCATACAAATCAAAAAAATTCTATAAAAATATATTTAGTATTTAAAAGGCAATAGTTCTGTCTTAGGCTCCTATACGTATGTGGAAAGGTATTAGTGAGAACATTATATTTCCTGCACAAATGAAGATTGTGCCAAATAAAATAGTATACAACTTCGTTTGAAAGAGAAGTATGTTACACTGAGTTGGAAGGCTTTATGCAGAGTATAATTCCAGTAGCTTTTACTAAAAATCGCAAATAAATTACTTAATTTGTTTCAGACTTTTTTGAAGATGGACCTAAATGAATTGAAGATGGACCTAAATGAATCAAGGTGCCTATGGATCATGGGCCTTACAACATGATAGGTGAAGTATTTTAGTTTTTTTGTTGCCATACGTAATTACCATCTGCAGATGTGCATTTGCTTTCTCAGCTGCTCTACTCATCCAAATTTTAACATTTGTATTACATTTTTCGCATAGCTTATTTTCCTCTAGTAATTTGTGTTGACTTAGGGCGTCATTAAACGCTGTCAGTAAAATTGGATGGTAGAACCATGTCTGGTATTACCTTTTCTCGCTATTGTTGGCACGCCATTAACGGGCCATTACAAGTAACTGGCCTAGAGCGAAGAATAACATTTAAGTCCTGGAAATCCGGATACTTTTCCAAAATTACAGGCCCGTTTCCAGTTACAATGGGAGTAGACCTCCCCTAGGTTGGGGTGAATGTTAGTCGTTGCGTAATTGATAACAAAAGGTTCAATTTTCCTCTCACTAAAAGTGGTGGTAATATCACTGAACACATACACAATTACCACTCTGCGTAACTCGTAGTATGGGCCTTAGCAGAGAACTGGTGATTTGTAAGAGAAAAAAGTACCAGTTAATTTTCAATAACAGTACACCTTAATATTGTTATAATATTCCCAGATAAAATGGTTGCTGACATTTTATTAAGAAGTGCCCTGATAATGAAGTTGTTTAATGTATCTATAAAATCTTATCGCAGTTGTAGAATCTTCATGCAACATTAATAGAACAACATTAAGAACATTTAGCATTCACCATCTTCCTTGCTGGCAATTGTCCAAACTGAATAGATTTATTAAGCTATCTTCATTGTCTAAAACGTAATTATTTTGTCATCTAGCATATTTGCAATGTAGCACTCTCCAATCATCTTTGATGCGATGCATATTAATTTCTGTTCAGATAAGATTCCCCTAAATTGGTACCGAAATAATATAAACACCTCCTAATAAAATATAAATGGAACCAATTATAATATTTTGCTCCCAAGGTTACTTAATATTGTTCTTCCTTTCTTTCTCTCCAGTTAAGGTGGCAGTTGCAAATAGTGCCTCTGGAGCTCTGCGGTTACGGTTCAGCTGTACTCTCCTTTGAAAATACATGTTTGGTTTGCTTATAGCTTTAGTGCTGTTTAACAAATTGTACAACATTTGTCACACCCCTTTCGAACGTTCAGGATGCAGATCCATAGAAGGAAAAAATATACACTACCCATTTTAGCCCTCAAAAGAAATATTGCTCTCCTCACCTGTAAAATCTGTCAAAGGGATTTATACAAACATTAGCATGAAAGTAGAAGGTCGTTCATTAGGGAGTTTTTTGTGGTTGGATGTAAATCTGTTCAGTAGATTTTTAGTTATTTGTGGAAGAAAACCATTTTGGGCTAATATTGAAAAGGGGGAATTCGGATATATCTTAATTGTTGAAAAGGCTTTTTTTGTGATTTGCCTATACCTTCAGGATCATTGGAAAATTTTTCGTGAAATTAGGCAGGCACCTCGCATGCTAAGCTTACTTATGGTATTTTTCAAATTTGTGAAGAACAGTTAATGGGGACATAAATAAAACACGTGATCTATAAAGGGTTAAATCTCCAAATACTGTAGCTTCCGTTGATGGCCAAGTTTTGCAGACCTTTAACAATAGTCCTCTGTGGGTAAGTCAAGTTCCTTGCAAATGTATTGTGGCGGGAAAGAGACTTGAAAGGAGTGGGTAAAAGTATTTTTTGTGCAATAACATAGATACTGCCTAACGAATTTGTAATGCACCAATTTTGGCAGGCTGTTACCAGGTCATCCCTGTGCCTGAATCTCAGGATTCACACAGCTATGACAAAGGTTGGTAAAGTTAAAGGGGAATTTGCAAGTAGCTTTTATTCCAATTCATTGACCTGCATCAAATTTGGCTACCATTTGGCATCATGCCTTTTAACATTTGATATTTTGAGTTTCATGTAAAACCATGGTGGTTACAGTTAAAAGTATGTTGCGGTTCAAAAGGAGTATTTGCTTTCTGATAAGTTTGGTGCTGTTTAATGAATATATACATAATTAGGCAGGCACTTGCCACTTGAAATATGCTGAGGGTTATGCAAATTATTTGAATGTCAAACAATGGCAATTGTGTAGGCTGTTCATAAGTCACTCTAATTCAGGGTTTATAAAATTCAATTTGTAGGGTCATTAAAGCTTTGCTAATAATTCCGGCAGTTGGATTTGTGTGAAAGTTGAAATATCGCAAATGGACTCAACTTGCACCCCCTATGTGCAGCTAGCTGTGGGTACTATGGGACATCCACGTTACCCATGGCTGACGCCCTCATACAGTTGTTGTTAGCACAAGGTGAAATTTGTCAGTGCTTTGTCTGTGGCAACGCTCTGCAGTAAAATACCAGTGCACTTGGCCATAGGCCATGTTCAATAATTGATAGGCTACAGCATCATATGGAAGCATTATCATTCACCAGCCTCCAACCACAGAACAACCACATATATCCACTCAGTGAAGCATTGGAAATAACTCTTGAAAATGTTTCTTTTTAAAAGACCTGTTGGAATACAAAGATGCCTGGTTGTCCAGGGTAGATTATTTAAGATGTTTATTATGATAGATGTTGAGATGAAGAACCCCACCAGGAGCATCCTTCCTGCTGCTCAGCCCATTCTCCCACTGACTTTCTCACTTATCAAACAATGCACAGCATCACCACACACCAACATTCCACAACCCCTTTCACACTTGTTGAGCAGCAGGTATAACACATCTCCTTTCTTTACAAAGAATAACATGAGAACTCTTGCATGCATGTTTACAATATAGCAACGAGAAGCCAGTAAAAAAAAAGTTATTTGTAGTGTGGCACACCAGCAAGCAGATGTTCGCAACCTGGTGACCAAGTTTCTTAAAGGCTGGAAATGTAATTTTCTTTGTTTGTTTTTGATTGAACGTTTTGAGAGAATTAATAATGACAAGCTATATATTACTGATAAGTGATTCAGATTGAAAAAAAACATTTTTGTTAAGATGCTTCTATGCATCCTGTTTATGAGGCATTTAATTAATTCCACAGAGTACCCTTGTGAGCAAGTCGCAACGAGAAGCAATAAGGGTGTATGGAAAATAACAGGTGGAAATCATTGCATGCATTATGCATAGCAGAATACCCAACATCTCCTAGGGCCATATGTATGAAGCATTATTGCATTCGCAAACGCCGAAATTTGCAGAATTTCGGCGTTTGCGAATGCAGTTTAGCAAAAAGGTATGTATCAAGGCAAAATAAGGAATTGCAAAATTTGCGATTCCTTATTTTGTGATTGCATTTAAGGAATCGCAAATTTAGCGATTCCTTAAATGCAATATAAGAAGCAAAAAAAAAATGCAAATTGGCTTTAAGGAATCGCAAATTACCACCAACTTCAAGTTGGTGGTAACGTGCGAATTTCTTGAAAAATGCCAATATTTGCGTTTTTCAATGTGCCATGTGACGCACATACATGCCCTTAGGGCATGTATGTGCACCACATGTGCACCCATGCTTATTTCAGGGGTGCAGCAGGGGTGTCCAAAGGACACCCCTGCACCCTTGGAAATATTCTCAATTTGCGATTAGCAAATTGACAATCACAATTTTCCCTTTCTTTTCTATGGGCCAGGAAGCCCATAGTAATGAATGGGAAGTATTCCTTAATTGTGAATTCGCAATTAAGGAATATCTAGAAATCGCAAAAAAATTGCCTTTTTCTTGATACATACCATTTGGCGATTCTGAAATAGCGATTTCTTAAAAATCGCTAATACAGAATCGCAAAATGGTTCCTTGATACATATGGCCCCTAATATATTAATTGCTAAGGACCATGCATGTTACTACAGCAAATAAAGAAAGTAAAGGTAAACATATAATAAGAATACACTCATCTTCTTCCTTTAAAAAAATGTTTTTATGAATTTTGTGGCAGTGGGTGATTATTTGATACATAGAAAAGAAAAAGATAAAAAAGAATCACAGTTATATCACCATTGATTAATTCAACACAGAGAAGAACATAATCAGCATTATCACAGTAGGAATATACACGAAGTAATCCACCAAAAAGAAAACAGGTATACAATATTTTAGAATAAAATTGAATCCAGGCTGAGAAATTATTTCCAGTTAATAATAGGTGCCCATAATTTTTGTACAAACATCTTCTTTTTCCGGCCCTTAAGTCTGTATACCGTGATTTCAAGCTGGTAAATATTTAGTAGTTTAGACTGCCAGTGAGAAAAAGCAGGAGGATCAGCTTCTAACCATCAGGATGTTATGCAATATCTATAAACAGACATAGCTATAAATAAAAAGCCTTCCTCTTCCATCGTTATGATACCCGTTTGCTCAGCTTGAACACCTAATATCACTAATTCTGATGATAGTATTGGTGATGACTCCATTATATTGTTTAAAAAACCTTGCACTTCTGATATAAACTGAGCTAATTTCGGGCACTGAAAAAGCATGTGAGCTAAATCGGCAGCCATGTGTCCACAGCGACTACAATTAGTACCTTTTGATGCTTGCCATTTCGCCAACTTAGATGGTGTGTAATACAAATCAAAAACAGACATAAAATGCTGGCTTTTAAATGACCCATTAAACAAAACAATACTCACCATTTTTAGAGATCTAGGTATGTCCACTTGCTCTATTCCAAGATATCTACGCTATTTATCAGTATAGACCTCTAGATCATCTTTGATTCTGTTAAGCATCAGTTGGTAAATTATGCCGATTCTACTTTTTCTCCTGCAGCTTTCCAGTACCTCCATTTTACTCATAGAGCTGGCATTTTGTACATTTTTGGTCTCTAGAAAGCTGCAGATTTGAAGATATTTAAAAAAATCCCCTCTTGTAAGATTATATCTTTCTTGTAAATGAGAGTATAATACCAATTGCTCACTCTGATATAAATCACAGAGTGAACAGATTTTGAGATCATGCCACCTCTGCATACCAGAATCCCTAAAGATTTCTGGAAGTCGAGGGTTCCCCAAAAAAGGCGCATAATAGTTCCATTTTATACAAAAACACATTTTTTTATCAAATTGTTTCCAAATTTCCCACACCGAGATCAAGACTTTAAACTTCGTTTTTTATAGTAACTCGGTTCTATAAACCTGAGCAAACATAGTCGAGCTTCAGCTCCAAGTAGCATTTCGTAAATCGAGGGTGCCATAGCTACATCCAGCTTAAAATCGGGAAAAATTAAGATACCCATAGTTTTTAGAAAAATTGCCCAATTGTATAGGCAAAAATTCGGAAACCCGAGCCCTCCTCTTTCTTTGGGCATTACACACCATCTAAAAGATCTTCTGGCTCTCTGAAACCCCCATAAGAACCTGGATACAGTTCTATCTAACTTGTTAAAAAAAGCAGAGGGGAACAAAAGTGGTATAGTACAAAATAAATACAAACATTTTGGAAATATAATCATTTTAACAGCATTTGTATGACCAATTTTGGAAATATAATCATTTTAACAGCATTTGTACGACCACATCTTCTTCCTTTCTAACCAGAAAACAACATACACTCCACCACACCACAAATCCTCACTGCCAGGTCCTCCTTAGCAAGTTCTAACAAGTGCCACCTTCTGCCTTCTTGAAATAAAATAAACTAACAAGAAGGTAACGTTTCCTAGGTGACTCATTATATTGCATCCTGCGATATTGCAGCTGTGCTCTGGGGGACGTTTCCTAACCTAGAAAAAGTTACCTCTTTGCCACACTCAATGACCAGAAAGTGATACCTCAGAGGCACTCAACAACCTTGTCACCAAGTTCACCTCGTAGTGCGTGTTCTATAACCTTTTCTTATAAAATAAACTAGCAAACTGTTGATCCTGCTCAAATCACCGTAGAGCAGCACAAATAAGATCAATAATGATGTAAACAGTTCCAGCATGCCCTGATTGGGGCTGACCGATATAGAGGTCACTGGTGGGGGAATCAGGGCTGCTTAGTCTGTATTCTTAGTTTCCTTTAAGGTTCTTCCTTCAGTAGTTTCTTTCAGCTCTAATTTCTTTTACTTTGTGTGTACATTGTTTCTTCCTTCAATCTATTTGCATGCACAGGTTCTTAACAAGAGCTCTGAAATTTACTGAAAGAAACACAGTTCCAACAATGCTATGATTAATTTAGTGCAAACGGCTTTACCATTTCATCTGAAAAAACATTTGAAATTCACTGAATACGTCACAGCTATACTGAGGTTAGTGATTCATTATAGAATCTAAAACACCAAGAAATTCACTGGTAATTGCATAAGAGAAAAAATATATTTTGTGCCCCCACCATGGATTTCTCATAACTTCCAATGGATCATTATTGGCTCTCGTTACGGCCTATGCAATGAGATTAACCCTGGGCAATAAACTCCGCTCCGCTAGCATAGCTTGCGGAGATTTGTTTACTACGCATTCCAATAAAATCACGGAATGCAGGCAATAACTCCATTCCTCCACATAGTGGAGTCTGCTGCTAAACTGCACCCCAAATGCTTTGATAAAGCAACTTTACATGTTAAAAAGCATTTAACCAATTCACAAAAGTGAACTATGAAAATGAAACATATCAGGCAATGAGGGAGGTGATGATTTTGGGATCCCCCTGCCCTAGGAGGAGGAGGACCAAGCAGATTCCTTGAACACATTTAACGAATAGTGGAACTGCAGCTTGATGTAATAATTTCAATGATTTTGTATTTGACTCGTGAGGGACACCTAGTAACGACTAGTTGAACTGCAGCTCTTTGTAGAATTATTTTGATATTGGATACTATAATATTCACTTTCCACTGCTAATCTTGTCCCATATTGCTTTGCAGGGACTTTGGTTTAGATTGTATTTTTGCCTGTGACTGTACTTGGGGTGGTCCTAAGAGGATGGGACTACCACCGAATCGTTCGGCAAGATGTGCTCTTTGTTTTCAAGGCATCTGCTTGGTTCTCTCCCTAGGTTAGGGAGGATCCCAAATTCATCACCTCTCTCACTGCTTGCTAAATCTTCGCTTTTGTGAAATGACTATATGCATTTTAGCATGTAAGGAAAGAAATACTTGTTATTTTATCAAAAGTATATGAGGTTTCCTTTTTATAAGCCTGTTCCAAAATTCCTATTGAAAATAACATATGGAAAACACATTTTGGGACCCCTCTTTTTTCTCAGCCCCCTCTTGATGTATCCTCCTGAAATGTTCAAGACAGGAGCTGACTTGAGTGAACCATTAGATTTAAAAATTTCGCGAAGATTCGTCAAACTGAGCCAAAGATATTGGCAAAAGAAAAAACACTTTGAATAGAAACATAGTCCTAACTATAACTACCTACTGGCGACCACCAGTAGGGAATATATATATATAACCCACCTGTGGCAAACTGACTATTGATTGGGAGCAGGCACACCTCGGAAGAAGTTTCCTGTAGAAACGAAACATGTTGGTGAAAATGCCGTGTTTTCTCGCTCTGCATGCAATTAAACAGAAGTAAAGGTCAAGTTTGTGTGCGGCTCGTTTATCTCCTGAGGAGGATGTTTTTGAAATATATATATATATATATATATATATATATATATATATATATATATATATATATATATATATATATATATATATATATATATATATATATATATATATATATATATATATATATATATATATATATTCACTGAAAAAACCATAGGTTATAGACCATATATAGTTAGGAATTCGCATTTATAAAACCTTATTTTACTCACACAAAACCATTGAAATTCCATATATAGTTAGTTGCACTAACTATATATCGCGCACCCGCAATCCACTGCTGATGATGTCACATATTACATCATTCATGACATGGTCAGTGACATCACTGATGACATCACTGATATATATATATTACCTACTGGCGACCGCCAGTAGGTAATATATATATATATCTCGGTAGGATCGAGAGACAAGAGGAGGCCAAAAGGAAGGGGGAAATGACCGTAAGGGGGCATAGTAGATCCTCCCTGACCCCCTAGGTCTGATGTGGAGGCTTAAAAAGGGCCCCGCGGGGCAAAGAAAAAAAAAAAAAAAGTTTTTTTTTGCGTGGGGAGCACCCGGTACGCTTTTGTGCAATGGGCGGTGGTAATCTAAATGATGAGGAGAGGGGGGGGGGGCATCGTTCAAAGCACATCAGCATGCATAAACACGAAAATGTTTTTATCTACCACGTATTTGACTTATCTCTCTGAGATGCATTCCCTTGTGTTTCGGCAATGGTAGTCTGTTCATTACATAGATCGCCCGAGGGCGGTAGTACAGACCGCGCGTAGGAAAGGGTCAAAAGCCAAGGGTATAGGAGTATGTAACAAGCGAACCATTTAATTGAAAAAACTAAACGTGACAAACGGTTGCAGGATCAGTGAAGGTTGATTTTATAATTGAAAGTATAACAGGATCAGTTACAATTAAATTGTCCATACGCACACCATGGGCGAATATCATGGGTAACATTACTTCGAAGCTTTATTAATACAATAATCAATAATGAAAAAACTAAACATGATAAACGGTTGTAGGATCAGTGAAGGAAGGGGGAAATGACCGTAAGGGGGCATAGTAGATCCTCCCTGACCCCCTAGGTCTGATGTGGAGGCTTAAAAAGGGCCCCGCGGGGCAAAAAAAAAAAAAAAAAAAGGTTTTTTTTGCGTGGGGAGCACCCGGTACGCTTTTGTGCAATGGGCGGTGGTAATCTAAATGATGAGGAGAGGGGGGGGGGCATCGTTCAAAGCACATCAGCATGCATAAACACGAAAATGTTTTTATCTACCACGTATTTGACTTATCTCTCTGAGATGCATTCCCTTGTGTTTCGGCAATGGTAGTCTGTTCATTACATAGATCGCCCGAGGGCGGTAGTACAGACCGCGCGTAGGAAAGGGTCAAAAGCCAAGGGTATAGGAGTATGTAACAAGCGAACCATTTAATTGAAAAAACTAAACGTGACAAACGGTTGCAGGATCAGTGAAGGTTGATTTTATAATTGAAAGTATAACAGGATCAGTTACAATTAAATTGTCCATACGCACACCATGGGCGAATATCATGGGTAACATTACTTCGAAGCTTTATTAATACAATAATCAATAATGAAAAAACTAAACATGATAAACGGTTGTAGGATCAGTGAAGGTTGATTTTTTAATTGAAAGTATAACAGGATCAGTTACAATAAAATCGTCCATACGCACACTATGGGCGAGTATCATGGGTTACATTACTTCGAAGCTTTATTAATACAATAATCAATAATGAAAAATCAACATCAATAGGGTTGTCCGTATTCCCAGTCAGTACCCTTCCCCGCCCGCCATGTGCACAAAGACCGCATACATCCCCCATAACGTCAAGGCTAAGTAACTAGAACGTCATAAGGAGTTGCAAGTCGCTCCCATACTGGCGCCATTTTGGTCGAGACCAGGCAGGTCCAGAGTATAGTTTAATGTCTCCAATAAGTAGCGGCAGGACCAGAATAACATTTATGAAGAATGTTGAAGAGTAGTATGTTGAAAATCTGAAGCCATCATTCTACAAACTCTCAACCAGCCTTGGATGGAAAAATCCTGAAGAATGTACAAACTGAAAACCAGTTTTTGTCTGCATAGCATCAGCAGCAACACTTGAGTCAGCTTTGTGTGAAGCCGCCTTCTTGATCCAATCAATACCGTCCCCTTGCACACATTCAGGGACCAGGCCGCAGGACGTGTCTTCAGATCAAACGGATTGTGGGACAAGGTCCAGACTGGAAGAGTCACCAAAAAGCCGGCCGCCTATGTCGGGGGCGATCTCAGGCCACACCAGGGCAACAAGACTTGGGGAGGGGGCAGGAGCCAAGCGCCCCCTCCCAGTCCGCGCTACCACACCGCCCCTCGGGGGCCTCTGTCAAGCGGTTCAGGGAGGCACCGCAGGCAGCGGTTCTTCAGATCAGTGGCTCTCACCGGCAAGGCTCCCCTTCGTTAGCAGCGATCGTTGGCACTGTGGTTGCGGCCGGAGGCCCCGCCTAGTCAACGCCCCGGCCTCTAAATGTCGTAGGCCGCAAGAGTGGGCGCAACTCTGCTGGCCGAGCGAGAAATACCGTCCCCCTGCACACATTCAGGGACCAGGCCGCATTGCGAGGGCACCGCAGGACGTGTCTTCAGGTCAAACGGATTGTGGGACAAGGTCCAGAATGGAAGAGTCGCTGTACCGAAAGAGTGGGTGAAATTTAGCCGGATGGCGGGTGAGATGCTGTAATAGCAAGAGCAGGCGCAACTCAGCTGGCCGAGAGAGACTTGGGGAGGGGGCAGGAGCTAAGAGCCTCCTCCCAGTCCGCGCCACCACACCGCCCCTGGGGGGCCTCCGTCAAGCTGTTCAGGGAGGTACCGCAGGCAGCCGTTCTTCAGATCAGTGGCTCTCACCGGCAAGGCTCCCCTCCGTCAGCAGCAATCGTTGGCGCTGTGGTTGCGGTCGGAGGCCCCGCCTAGTCAACGCCCCAGCCTCTCCATGTCGTAGGCCGCAAGAGTGGGCGAAACTCAGCTGGCTGAGCGAGACTTGGGGAGGGGGCAGGAGCCAAGCGCCCCTTCCCAGTCCGCGCCACCACACCGCTCCTCGGGGGCCTCCGTCAAGCGGCTCAGGGAGGCACCGCAGGCAGCGGTTCTTCAGATCACAACAGAGTCTCATGCTCGATCGATTGAGTTGGCCGAATCAGGCAACGAGAAGGTTCAACCATCACTGGAGGAGGTGGTACTCTCTTCCTAGGAGGTGGTGGTGGTGGTGGGGATGCACCAGCTGAAGCTACAACACTTGCTATTGCTAAGTGATGAAAAAAGGTCTTCCTCTCACAAAGATGAAAGTCAGAGTGAGGAAACAAGGAGGGGTTTTCATCATTTGGGAGAAAAAATAGTTCTAAACCAATGAAAAGTGTTATTTTAGGTCACATGACCTAGCCTTACATCATTAGGAACCCAAAAGTGAAATGAACCAATGAAAAGTTTTATTAACAAGTCACATAACCTGTATGCTTACGTTACGCGCTCCGCGCTTCACGCCTCGCGCACCGGAGCACTTCCGGGTGCGCTAACGCGGCGCGTCATATGACAGAAGGGACAGGCAACAAGAACCAACAGTCAAAGAGGGGAGGGCAAGTTCTTCTTTACCGGGTCACGTTGGGGCTCCACCGGAACTGATCGAATTGGTAGTCTACAGTGTTTCTGGATGTTTCAGACTCAAGCTGGCGTCAGCATGAGAGCATTCCGTGGCTACGTCATGGCCATTCCGCGAGCAATCATGGCAGTCGCTCCCCACCGGAAGTCTGCGGGAGTCGGGGGCCCCGGTGACTCTTGTAGAATCTTCAAGGCTGAGGGGACGCTTTTGGGAATGGGGCCCATGCCCTAGCAGTCAAGCGTCCGAGTTCCAGTGTTGCCCAGAGCCATCCTTGCAGGCCAGGCCCAAGTCTGTGGAGCCGATCGCCAATTCATGAGCTCCGTGGTAGCCGCCTGTCGCTGTAGTACAAGAGTGGGTGCAATTCATCCGGATGGCGGGTGAGACGCTGTAATAACAAGAGCAGGCGCAATTCAGCTGGCCGAGCGAGGCCCTGTGCCGCAGGAGCGGTGCGCAACTCAGGTGGCCGAGTGAAGCGCTGGGGTGTAGCTGAGAAACCTCCACCTGGGGAGGTGGGGGAGGCTCGTTCGCGCCGCCTCTCCCTTCCAGTGCACCCCACGCCGTCTCCTGGTGCAGGTATATGTGATGGTTGGACCAGGGCACCGCAGGAAATGTCTTCAGGTCAAACGGATTGTGGGACAAGGTCCAGAATGGAAGAGTCATCAAAAGGCAACAAGTTCCGCCTGACCCCGGGAGCCGACCGCCTATGTCGGGGGCGATCTCAGGCCACACTAGAAAACAAGACTTGGGGAGGGGGCAGGAGTCAAGCGCCCCCTCTGAGTCCATGCCGGCACACCTCCCCTCGGGGGCCTCCGTCAAGCGGCTCAGGGAGGTACCGTAGGCAGCGGTTCTTCAGATCAGTGGCTGTCACCGGCTAGGCTCCCCTCCGTCAGCAGCGATCGTTGGCGCTGTGGTTGCGGCCGGAGGCCCCGCCTAGTCAACGCCCCGGCCTCTCTATCTCGTAGGCCGCAGAGTAGTCGGGGAGAAATCCCGGGAACGGCGGCATGCATTTGGATCGATGTTGCAGCAGGCTGCCAGGTAAATAGTTATTTAATAAAACGTTTTACCCTGTTACTTTGCTGGTGTGTTGTATATATTTATAATATTTGCATGGGTTTGTCGTTGTTTTGGGCGGGGTGGGCGGCGGAGCCGAGCTGTCTTGCAGACATCATGGCGTCGAGCTCAGTTCCTCTCACTAGTTTCATATTTCTCATGAGGGGTTGTTCATAATGTTTCTTTTTTAGCGAGGTCAAAAAGAGATCCCATTAGTGGCCTACTGATTTTGCTTGATTCCTTTTGTTTTTTCTAACGATTTTTCACTATCTACAAAGACTAAACAGGGTATTGCGACTCTGTACTTGTTTGTAAATAGAGAATGAACCAAAGAGAACAAATTCCAAAACAGTAAATGCTTGGATAACAATCAATCAAATGGAGAGGGAAGCAGGCTCGACGGATTACAACGGGGGCAAAGGCCTGCGTTACCTACCCTTCACTATCTGCAAAGTGAGAATACTCCTAAAAGAAAAGAGGGGGGGCAGCGTTCAAAGCACATCAGCGTGCATAGACACGAAAATGTTTTTACCTACCACGTACTTGACATTTTACAGCTTTTGATATTTGCTATTAAAAAACCTTTGAAATTCACTGAAAAAACCATAGGTTATAGACCATATATAGTTAGGAATTAGCATTTACAAAAGCTTGAAAATTCACTGAAAAAAACATGGGTTATAGACCATATATAGTTAGGAATTAGCATTTACAAAACCTTGAAAATTCACTGAAAAAACGATGGGTTATAGACCATATATAGTTAGGAATTAGCATTTACAAAACCTTGAAAATTCACTGAAAAAAACATAGGTTATAGACCATATATAGTTAGGAATTAGCATTTACAAAACCTTGAAAATTCACTGAAAAAACCATAGGTTATAGACCATATATAGTTAGGAATTAGCATTTACAAAACCTTATTTTACTCACATAAAACCATTGAAATTCCATATATAGTTAGTTGCACTAACTATATATTGCGCACCCGCAATCCACTGCTGATGATGTCACATATTACATCATTCATGACATGGTCAGTGACATCACTGATGACATCACTGATGACAACATCCAGTGACTGTATGTTTCTGTAAAGTTAAAATATGTCTTACATATTGAAGAATGAGTGGATGTATAAGTGTCTGGATGAAGGAGTTAGTAGGTGCATGACTGACGGTATGAGTGAGTGATTAAATGTGTCTCACTGAGTGCATGGGTTAGTGACTAAACTGTCTTAATTTGTGCATCATTATATCTGTTGTTCTGTAAACTGCTGCATGTGTTGATCAGTAGCTATATGAGTAACTATATGGGTTATTGATTGGTTGCCCAAGTATTTGTATGGGAGAGTGAGAGTGTGTGTGAGAGTGTGTGTGTGGGTGTCTGGAAGGTGTGTGACTCTGTGCATAGATGTATGAACAGTTGATTCACTAGATGTATGGGTTCAAAACTGCATGTGGAAACAGCTGTATGGGTGGTTGACTGTGTGCATGAGTGTATTGGTGAGTGAATGGATATCTCAGTGCTACATGTCAAAGTAAGTACATAAGTAAAACACAGTACATGTGAGAGTTCACATATATAAATTACTGTGTATAAGAGCTAGTGAATGTGTGAGTGGCTGCATGGATCATTGAAAACTTGTATCAGTGATTGTATAAGAGAGTAAATATGTGTTAGAATATGTTTGAATAAGTAAGGTGTGTATAACTGTATAGTTGAGGAAATGGAGGTGTGATTGATTCTTTGCATGACTGACTAGGTGTATGATTAACTCCATGGATGAGTGACAATCTGTGAGTGTCTGTTTACTCTGAGTGTATCTAAGGTTATATTAGAGTCTGAAGAGG
Organism: Lissotriton vulgaris; assembly: GCF_964263255.1. Classification (NCBI taxonomy): domain Eukaryota; kingdom Metazoa; phylum Chordata; class Amphibia; order Caudata; family Salamandridae; genus Lissotriton; species Lissotriton vulgaris. The sequence continues at coordinate 495,836,597 of NC_141687.1, forward strand.
TTGATCGTATTATCACATGATTGATGTCATCAGTGATGTTGTCTGTGATGTCATTTGAGTTGTCATAAGTGATGTCATCAGTGACGTCATTTGAGATGTCATCAGTGATGTCATCAGTGATGTCACTGACCATGTCATGAATGATGTAATATGTGACATCATCAGCAGTGGATTGCGGGTGCGCGATATATAGTTAGTGCAACTAACTATATATGGAATTTCAATGGTTTTGTGTGAGTAAAATAAGGTTTTGTAAATGCTAATTCCTAACTATTTATGGTCTATAACCCATGGTTTTTTCAGTGAATATATATATATATATATATATATATATATATATATATATATATATAGAAAACACCTCGAAATACATCGATCATTATTTGCAGGACTTTGTGACCACCCTTCCAGCGTACATTAGAGACAGTACGGACTTTCTAAATAATCTGGAACAATGCAAATGGTCTCCAGATTTTCTGCTGATCACTATGGACATTGCCAGTTTATACACTAGCATATCACATGAGGATGGTATGAAAGCTTTGAGATTTTTTCTTGGCAAAAGACCAGTTGAATTACACAAACATAGTGCTATGTTGTTATCCATGGTTGAAATATGCCTCAATAATAATGTTTTCTTGTTTGATGACAAAATGTATAAACAATTGCGAGGTGTGGCTATGGGGGCATGTTTCTCCCCGACCTACGCGGGGCTCCACGTGGGTTGGTGGGAGGAGCATGTCCTCAGGACGCAGTTCTCCACCATTTGGCAGGAAAATGTAGTTAAATATATGAGGTATATTGATGACATATTCATCATCTGGAGAGGGAGCAGAGAGGAGGCAGAAAGTTTTGTCAATGCTATTAATGTCAACAACTCCAACCTCATCTTTAGTGCAGATATTAGCAAGACTGATGTCAGCTTTTTGGATGTTCAAGTGAGCATAGTGAGTGGCTCCATAACAACAAGCCTGTACAGAAAGAGCACAGCAGGCAACACCATTCTGCACGCTCAAAGCTTTCACCCGGGGCACACGATTCGATCTATCCCGTATGGAGAATTCCTTAGGATACACAGAACGTGTAGCTCAGCAGAACAAAGGAATTTCCACCAAATGGAAGCTATGAAGAGGTTGGAAGCTAGGGGTTATAAAAGCAGTGCCCTGAAAATAGCAATGAGCAAAGCTAATAAGATTGATAGGACTAGTCTCCTACAGGCCCCCTCTGACGTAATGCCTTTACTTGATAACCGTGATGAAAGCCAACAAGCAATAAGATTGATCACTGGCTTCAGTCGTCAGGCCAGTCAAATTTCAAAGTTAATCAAGAAAGAATGGTCGGTTATATTGACTGACCCCATCCTTAAAGAATTGATGCCCAATAAACCATTAGTGACTTACAGGCGAGCATACAGCATGAGAAATGCTTTAGTCTCGAGTTCACCAGAAACAGCTAAGAAAGAAGATTGGTTGTCTCCTCGGAAGGGTTTCTTCCGCTGTACATCGTGTAGAGCGTGCAAGTTTGGCACCAACACCAAATCATACACGACACCATTCAGCGATAAACCAATCAACATAAGGTCTCATTACACCTGTAAGACTGAATTAGCAGTTTATGTTCTCACTTGCTCGTGTAATCTGAGGTACGTTGGAAGTACAAAATTACCTGTACACCAACGTATTCTACAGCATTTGAGAGCTATAGTGAACTGTGACAAAAACTACCCTGTGGCTCGCCACTTCGATCAATTTCACAACAGAAATTTATCCCATCTTAGCTACTATGTTATAGATGCGGTAAGAACTAGCAAGAAGGGAGGGGACTACGAAAGGAAATTAAGACAGATGGAGTCCCTGTACATAGTTCGCCTTAATACCAAGATCCCAGGAGGGTTGAACATGGGAGAAGACCTTAGCACCTTTCTGTGAATATTTCTAGTTCTGTTGATCGGGCATAATGGAATGGGCAAATGTGCATTGTCAGTCCGGCTACCTTTTCTGTATCTGTATTTTTAGTCGCGTTTTTGCTGTCTTTTTGAAATTATTGCTGTATATGCTATTCTATTGTTCAACATATGACTCTGTTTATCCATAGGTAGATCTAGGGTCTGTGGCAGGGACCTTAGAGTACCAACATATGTCATATCCACTCACATCCACCTGCGGAACTAATGGGCAATGTTGAAGTTCTATGCAGTAGCATATTTTAAATGTAACTGAAGCAGCTAAGCACAATGATTTAATGAGTATTTGGATTATTTTTGTTTCACATAAACCTTGATGTTGTCTTGTTTAGTCTAGCAGGACATCTCAGCACTCCCTCACCTTCACATTATTTTTGCACTTTTTACGGTACATGAACACTTAAACATCAATTGGTTTTATTTCTGTCGCGTACATACATAGATCCTCTAAATCTAAATTTTAGGAACCCGAGCATGGTGATACATTAATAGAGCCTAAAACATGCCAAATATAAGGTTATTGCATCACATGGAGTCTATGTTTCTGTATATATTTGCGTATTTGCACAAACAAATGTGGTTTTTTATGTATGACAAACTACGAAACGCTGGTACAAAAGAATGATTACAAAGAATAGATTTTAATGTGTGTATATATATGAAATATTTTCATTTGCCGAGTAATGTATTTGTACAGGTATTATGTTGCGTATTTGCACAGTTATAAATCTTTGCGCATTTGCACATAACAAGATTTGCACTTTGAAAACTTCTATGCATTTGCACTTTATATTGGACTATTCTTTAATCAAATGTACCATTGTCATAATCACCAAATTCTTGACTCCGGTTTTGACAACGCAAACATCATAGTTGTCAAATTGTATAAATATGGCTTGTTTTAACTCAATCACACACCACTCCAAAATGGCGGGACCAATATGTGTGTGTTTTGGAAATGGGTTCCTACTTCAGTCCTATTTTGATTGTACTGAATTGTTGGAGGAGCGTTTTTTGGCGCGCACTGGTGTAATTAAGTGATGTATTTAACTTGATGTTGTACCGTTAACCCGCTGACAGTGAGCAAGGGCGTTCACGCCCGAAACGCGTCTGTTTGGCAGTGTGTTGCACCTCTGCACCTTATGAAATAAAGGAGTTATATCCGAAGAAAGTCTGGCTTGGATTTAATCAGCTGTGTCTGCGCACTGGGTTTGGTGCAAAAGGCGTTGCACTAACCTTCCGGTTGGAATTCATATATATATATATATATATATATATATATATATATATATATATATATATATATATATATATATATATATATATATATATATATATATATATATATATATATATATATATATATATATATATATATATATCTATCCACGGCTGTATGGTTTATGTCAATTTCATGACACCTTATTGTGACAAGCCACGCATGGAATAATGCGATTGCCCATCTGTGGGCTTTACAAAGCAATTTGCTATTGTTGTGTTACATCTATTATACACTATAAGATGGCCGCTTCTGTTTCGTGCGAGGCATTAGTCCCCTTGTTTGTGTCCATACCTGACTGGAAGTGGGAGTGACTATGCTTGTTTAAAATAATGTCGGAAACAAACACAGTGCATCACACACTGACGAAGGCAGACCGCCGAAACGCGTCTGTGTGCACCCCTCCGCTAAATAAAATCTAGCGCGTTTGTAACCCTCAACCTCGAGTGCTGTCGTATTCTTTTCCAGTAGTGGGAAGGACTTTGGAGCGTCAATATATATATATATACATATATATACATTACCTACTGGCGGTAGCCAGTAGGTATATATAGTTAGGACCTAGTTTCCATAGGAAATCCCCAACATTCTATTGGGAATAACTTTGGCGCTGGTTGATGAATCTTCGCAAATTTCTCAAAGAAGATGGCTCATTCCGCTCCTCTCCTTCCCTGAAAGTTTGGGGGGGATTCGTCAAGCGGGGGCCGAGATAAAAGGGGGTCCCAAAACGTGTTTTCCCCATGTTAATTTCCATAGGACCTTTAGACACGGCTACAGCTTGAACCGCTGAAGGGAATTACACCAAACTTGTCAAAATGGTAGTGTCTGGTACACAGATCACGCTTTTGGTTAAATAGTGTAAATCCCTCCAGTAGTTCCTGAGAAAATTAGAAGAGAATCAAATTATATATCTGGGCGGAGCCTAACCACATATCTCTGATCGTGAGATCTGATTGGCTGTTAGCATCTCATCGTGAGATCTGATTGGCTGTCAGCAGTTCATCCAAGAAGTGTTGGCAGCCCGCGATTTTGCGCTGTACTCTGCCACTAGCGCTTTGGGAGCGCTTCATGCTTTATGTATCTTTCAGGCCGGTGCCCACCCGGCATTGCCCTGCTGAAATTGTCCCGCTGTCCCCGCTGTTGCCGCCCGGCCGTGACCAGGAAGTCAGGCAGGCCGGGGGTGGAACTGCGGGACATCACGTGACCTTATTCCCCGGGCCGCGCTCTGATTGGCTGCCGGCCCGGGACAGGACAGAGGAAGCTGGAAGCTGCCGGGAGCCGACCCCGGGATCCGGTGAGTGAGGAGGGACCAAGGGAGAGCCCCGGAGCCCAAGAGCCGCCGCAGCACGACCGGGAGCACAGCGTAGCTCCCCCTATGTGAAGAGAGCCCCGCCCGCTGCCAGCAAGGTCCCGAGGTCCGGAGCAGAAAGCCGGTGAGTGAAAGCTGGCTTGGGGTGGTAGAGTGAGGCCACGCACCCCGCATCTCAACGAGCGATAACTTGTGCCACAAGTAATTCTGCATGTTCCTTATGCACCAGATATGCCCAAATGGTCCCTGCAGCGCTTCCACCAAATAACGCGGACAATGGCAGTGGATAGATGGAGGGCGAGGGGCTGAGCTACATTCCGAGACCTGTATCTAAATAATAGATTTATAACGCTGCTAGATGCCATGGAGACATTTCAACTGGGTCACGGGCAATTTTTGCAGTTTGCTACGGTGGTGTCACTGCTTGAGGCTTCAAGGGAGTCCAGCAGACTGGCCATGTTGTTGACCATGGTAGGAGGCAGGCTCCTAATCTCCTTCTTATACAGGACGCTTCGCGAGGACATTCCCAGTGGCAGGTTAATGGTACAGTTAACAGAAAAGGAATGATATTCAGTGCATGTGGCTGTGCAAAAAACTGCAGGAATTGTGAGGGCTAAATTGATCCAGTACAACATCATTCACCAGGTATATCTAACTCCAGCTATATTTCATGTATTATACCCGGAAAGAACCTCTGCTTGTCCCCGCTGCTCCATGGAGCAGGCAGACTTTCTTCATATGTTGAGGGGATGCCAGGCTTTAGATATGTACTGGCAGGCTGTAATAAACTGAATGAATTCAGCCACTGGTTGATTGGTTCTGAAAGATCCTAAGCATTGCCTGTTGGGCCTACTTCCTGTCCGTAAAAAGAAGACCCTGAGCACGAAATTCCTGGTACTGTGGTTAGTCTTGGCAAAACTACGAATCGCTATTCATTGACTGTCCCCGTCTCCCAAAGGTATGAGCGTGGGAGAGAGAGCTGGCTGAGTGGGTTGTGGCCGAGGAGGGGTGTATGCACAAATGTATGAGAGATACAAAAATGGAGGATGATCTTTGGGCATGTATTTTTATTTCTATTTTGGTGACGTTACTTGACCCACCTGATGCTAGACCACCTCTAGATTATTACTATTTGGGAACTGACTATTTGGGGCTATAATCTGAGTATGAGTACTATGGTCTCTGGATTACGTGGTAAATCTGGACCTCAGGTTGGCTGCCTAAGGCATGTTCATATATATGGAATTAATACCTTGAACTTTCAATAGTTTTCCTGTGACTTAGTATCATTCCACTGACCATATCTGGTACAAGAGGTAGAGCTGGGGGGAGATTACATGCATTGTTATTAACATGCCTGGTTTAAACAGTTGTTATATGCTGATGTGACAATAAAGATTATATATGAAAAAAAACTATAACTCGTGCCTTAAGGTAACTATAACTTATGGCGCCAACCTCCAGAGTTTTCTACTTAATAATTTTACAGCAAGTGTTGCAGTGAGATTATCAAAGAGGGCATAGACAATGTCATGAGTGATGTAATATGTGTGGTAATTAGCCATGCATGGAAGGGGTGTCAGTTATTGTTACCTTAGGGCATGAGTTATAAGGCCACATGCATCATTGAAAATAGCGGTCGCAAAGGGGCAGATTCGCCCCTTTGCGACCATTTTTACAATTGGGATGCATCATCCCAAATGCAAAAATTGCTATTTAAGTAATCGCTAGATTTGCAAAAAAACAACAGCAAAAATTGCGATTTCGCATTTAAGAAACACAAATAACCATCAACTCAAAGTTGATGGTAATTTGTGAGACAGTTATTATTAAATCAAAAAATGCTTTTCCTATCGAAGCTAGGTCCTCAATAGTACTACCTACTGCCGACCACCAATAGGTAGTAAGTATCATACCTTCCAACTCACACAGTGCCACTGTGTGACACACGATTTTGGCTCCCATCACACGGTCTCCCAGTGAGGTGTTGATATCACACTGTGGCAGGACAAAGGAGCTGAAAACCACTCTGGCACCAGCCTCAGCAAGCTTTTTTTGGCGGGGAGGAGCTGTGGGGGCTTCAAAAGTGCTTTGTAGGTACTTCTTGGCACAAAGCCTCGCCCCCTTCAAGGCCCCGCCCCCTCACACAGGTTGTTCATTACGTTGACAGGTTTGATGTGTGTGTGTGTGTGTGTGTGTGTATATATATATATATATATATATATATATATATATATATATATATATATAATATATATTACCTACTGGCTATCGCCAGTAGGTATATATAGTTAGGATTTATTCCCTATGGGATTTTTGAAAATTCTATGTCTAATAACTTTGGCGTTTGTGGACGGAATCGGCTGAAATTTTCAGGAAAATGGCACATTTTGTTTCTGAGCAGCCCTTGAAAATTTGGGGGGGTTTTGTCGAGGGGGGGCCGAGAAAAAAGGGGGGTCCCAAAACGCATTCTTCCCATGTTAATTTCCATAGAGCGGTTGGACTCACTTTTAGCTCGAACGGCTGAATGGATTTGCACGAAACTTGGCAAAATTGTAGGGACTGTTAGCCCGATGTGCCTTTGCTAGGTCTCAATATATGTGCTCCAGTAGTTTTTGAGAAATTACCGTTCAAAACAAGATATATATCTGTAACAGCGCTCCGGACTGCGCTCCGGTTCGCTTACTTTTCGCGAAACGTAACTTTGCGCGCAGAAAGCTGATTGGCTCTCCGGTGTCTGTCAACATTCTAAACAGTCCGGAGCGGCCGCCATATTATCTCTCGGTAGGATCGAGAGAGAAGAAGAGGTGAAAAACAAAGGGGGAATTTAATGAAAGGGGGCAAGGTATACTCCTCTTGACCCCCTAGGAATGTTGTTGGGGTTATTAAAGGGACCCGTGGGGAAAATAAAAAAAAAAAGATTTTTCACGGTAGAAGCGCTTCACGGGCCGCGAACTGGGCCGCAAACTGGTAGCGAAACGGGAATTCGCCATTTTGTGCTTTGTTTTAATTAAATTACTAGGTATAAGGGGGTGCGGGAGACGTATCCTAATCCCCTATGTTTCCTGAGGGTGGCTGAGGAGGCTCATATATGTTGATACATCTCTTCCAGCGGCTGTGCGTGAGCTTTTTTTTTTTTTTTGCTGCGTGACGTCTGTTAACGTTCGATTCGATGGAAATCAGGAAGTGTTGACCGCCAATTTGTCACTGCGATAAAATATTTTGTTATAAATGAATCCTTATTGATAAACATTGTCTGCGCCATCTTGCCTTTTTTCCAATGCCACAATTTTGTCGTGCACGGCAGCCATTTTAGATGCCAGGCTGGTCCCAGGCTATCACCTACCCCTGCGGATTGTAGTTTATGGCCCCAGCTGTAGAGAACCAAGACATGCCAACCCTCCCGATTCAGGCGTGAGACTACTGATTTCAGTGCTAGTCTCCCGCCTCCCGATTTCTGCAAGCAAAAACCCGGGGGCATATTACCAACAACTAGCGATAATTTTTGTCTCTAACTTGTTTAGAGACAAAAATTATCGCCGAACATCGGCGATTTTTATCGCAGATAAACCTTGCTATTAGCAAGGTTTATCGCAAATGCGATAAAAAACGGCCGCAATGCATGAATATCGCAGAAAAGTCAGCGATATTCATGTATTATCGAGCAAATGCTCTTAGCCATGTTATCCACCTCCCATTGGATAACATGGCTAAGAACTGCTCAGGTCAGGTGTTAGCTTTTGGAGATATTCGCGCTTAGCGCGAATATCTCCAAAAGTTGGTAATAGGAGATAGCGATGTTAGGGACTGTTTCCAGTCGCTAACATCTTGGCACGCCCACTTTGCATGTCATTAGTGATAAGTATCACTGACATGCAAAGCGGGGCCCAAGATGGTCGCTATCTCCTTTTAGCTGTCACTAACTGGTGTTAGCGACAGCTTGGTAATAGGGAGATAATTTTATCTCTGCTTTCTTGGCTTTTAAAGCCAAACAAGCGGAGATAAACCCCCTTGATAATATGCCCCATGATTCCTCGGGGGTTTCAGCTGACAGGGCTTGGTATTGTGTTACGTGGTAATTCTTTCAGGAAACGTCAGAGGGTCGATGCAGGGGTTCTAGAAGGGGTGATAAACCATTTAAGCCTTATGAACAAGCGCATGGTCTTTTAAAGATCTGTGAAGTACTCGGGGCGGCGGTGTGTGTGTGTCCTCTTTCAGGAGCGGGCGGGGGGGGGGGGGGGGGAACTGCCAGCAACTTGCCAGGCCAGGCAGTGTTCAACACTTGCATCACCCTTTCTCTGCATGCTATTGCGCTCCATGCTTCGGAAAGGTAAGAAAAAGAACGTGCATTTGAGTTTGAAATGTCCGATCCTGTAGCAGTACACTTGCAAAGCCCACACATGACAATAACCCGATTCAAGGCCCCATTCACCCGTTTTTAAGAAAATATATAACACTCCAACTAAGTAGGATTATAAAACGTTATTAACTTTTAAATATAACGAACGGAACAAAAACTGTAAAAACATTTAAACATTTTTCACAAAAAAAAGCAACAATGGTCAGAAGCTGTCTTTTGTGCGAATAGTCCCAAGGCAGCACAACGTGCTGAGTTCTGGACGGCACCCAGGTGATGTCACCTGGGTGCCGCACTGGTTTTTGGTTTCCTACAATGCAGCTCAGAAAAACAGCGTGGGGCGTCCAGGGTGGTGCGGAGGGAGGCCTCGTCAGTAGCGGTCAGTTGTGCGAATAGTCCCAAGGCAGCAGAACGCGCTGAGATGTTGATGGCACCCAGGTGATGTCCAGTAAACTGCCGCACTGGTTTTGGTATCCTACAATGCTGCTCCGAAAATTGGCGTGGGGCGGCCCGGGGGGGGGGGGGGGGCGTGGGGGAGGCAGCGTGAACGGGCCTCCCCAGGTGGCGGCCATCCAGCTGAGTTGCGCCCGCTCTTGCGGCTACAGCGTCTCGCACACCATGTTGTTGAGTTGCTCCCACTCTTGCAGTGCAGCGATAGGCGGCTGCCACATGACTCTTAAAATGGCGGACGGCTCTTCGGTTTTGGGCCTGGTCCACTAAAATGGCCCTGGGACACCTTGGAACTCGGACGCTTGCCTGCTAGGGCTTGGGCTCCATTCTCGAAAAGCGTCCCCTCAGCCGTGAAGATTCTACAAAAGTCTTGGGGGCCCTCGACTCCTGCAGGCTTCCGGTGGGGAGCGGCTGCCATGATTGCTCGCGGAATGACCACGACGGAGCCACGAGATGGTGGTGCTCTCATGCTGACGCCAGCTTCAGTCTGAATCATCCAGAAACAAGGTGGGGCTTTCATCGTTTGGGGAAAAAAAATGTTCTAAACCAATGAAAAGTGTTATTTTTAGGTCATATGACCAAGCCTTCCATCTTTAGGAAACCAAAAGTAAAATGAACCAATGAAAAGTTTTATAAACAAGTCACATGACCTGTTATGCGGCATAGGGCTACAAAAAGCGTAGAAAATCCGTTGGCACGTGAGGCGGCGTCAGTAGCGGACCGGTGTGCGAATAGGCCGAAGGCAGCACAACGCGCCGAGATCCGGATGGCACCGAGTTAGTGTCCAGCAAGTTGCCGCACTGGTGTGGCCATCCTACAATGCTGTGCCGAAAGTCGGCGTGGGGTGCCCCGTTGGCTTATGAGGTGATGTCAGTAGTGGACCGATGTGTGAATAGGTCGGAACCAGCACAAGGCGCCAAGATTCGAATGGCAAGTTCTGGATGTTGAGTGCCATAGTTGAGAGTTCTGAGCAGTGCTTGTAAGACTATCTGAAGCTTATTTGCACCTGCTGCAGCTTCACTATTGCCCAAGGTGGTGTCCAGCAAATTGCTGCACTGGTGTGGCCATCCTACAATGCTGCGCCGAAAGACGGCGTGTTCAGCTGAGTTCCGGTCACTCTTGCGGTACAGTGACTCGAACGCGCCGAGATCCGGATGGCACCGAGGTGGTGTCCAGCAAATTGCCGCACTGGTGTGGCCATCCTACAATGCTGCGCCGAAAGACGGCGTGTCCAGCTGAGTTCCGGTCACTCTTCCGGTACAGTGACTCGAACGCGCCGAGATCCGGATGGCACCGAGGTGGTGTCCAGCAAGTTGCCGCACTGGTGTGGCCATCCTACAATGCTGCGCCGAAAGTCAGTGTGGGGTGCCCCGTTGGCTTATGAGGTGATGTCAGTAGTGGACCGATGTGTGAATAGGTCGGAACCAGCACAAGGCGCCCTGCACTGTTGAGCTTTTTTCAATGCCTGTTTTTTGTTGTTTCTCCTCCATCAAAAACAAAAGAAAAATATAAAACTGTGCAAAAATACAAAAAAATGTTTAGAAAAGCAGTGCTTGTAAGACTGTCTGAAGCTCTTTTGCACCTGCTGCAGCTTCACTATTGCCCTGGTGTGGCCAAAGATCGCCCATGACATAGGCGGCCCGCTCCCGAGGTCCGGCGGAACTTTTTTCCTTTTCCTTTCTGCTTCTTGTCCCACAATCCGTTTCACCTGAAGACACGACCAGGTTCCTGAATGTGTGCAGGGGGACGCTATTGATTGAATGAAAATGGCGGCTTGACACAAAGCTGACTCAAGCGTTGCTGTTGATGCTATACAGACAAAAATTGGTTTTCAGTTTGTACATTCTTCAGGATTTTTTTTTCCATCCAAGGCTGATTGGGAGTTTGTAGAAAAATGGCTTCAGATTTTCCACATATTACTCTTCAAAATTATTCCTAAATGTAACAATGTGAGACTCACTAGGAGAACGGCTGTTTATCTTTCCTTTCAAAATGCTGCCAACAATATTTTCTGAATGGAAGACACCATCTTGTAGCATAAAGGGCCGAAAGGGGTTCTGGTCTGGCCGATTGTTGGTGGAGACATTTTGACTATATCTTGGACCTGCCCGGCCTCGCCCAAAATGGCGCCGGTATAAATGGGACTCGTAACTCCTTGCCCGCAAATGTATATCTAGAAAATTTTATTGTAAGTGGCCCTGTCTTATTTTAATTACAAAATGTACGTCCACCGATTCCGCAACTGTTAGACACCTTAGTTCTTGCACCTAATGGCCCGCTCGTTACGTTCCTCTACAGTGTAAATGTCTCCTCATCATATACGATTTCAGTTTGCTCCGTGGCCGGCCCACGTGGTTATAGGCCCGTATTTGTATACTGACATTTTCACAATAAAGGTTTTTAAAACAAAACACGGTAGTAGTATTTACATTGGTAAAGTTTTTACTTTTAGTCACTGTTTTCGAATCAGTAAAAGGCAAGTGAAATAAAGCAGTCCAATTACATGACGGATAAAAGGTATAATATGTAGGAACGTAGTAAAGATAAATGGTCAAGGGCAGTTGTGTTTTCCACTCCTGCAACATAAAGTGATCAATAAGAATCTGATAATCAGGCGTATCGGCGACTAAGACAGCAGGCCGAGTCTCTTTTACTCAACGGCTCCGTCATGGAACGAAGAAACGCCCTTTTTCTCGAAAAAGGAATATATTTTACTTGCAGGACAGTTGTAAATTTTCCGGGAAAGTACATTAGCCTGGAATATTATAACATATATGTTTAAAAAAAAAAAATGTTCGAAAACAATAAAAAGCGTAATTTTTAGGTCATATGACCAAGCTTTTCATCATTAAAATAACAAAAGTAAAATGAACCAATGAAAAGTTTTATTAACAAGTCACATGACCTGTTATGCTTACGTTACGCGCTGCGCGCCGCGCCCCGGATCACTTCCGGGTGCGCTAACGCGGCGTGTCATATAACGCATTACGCGACAACGTAGGTCAAGAATATAGTCAAAATGTCTCCACCAACCAGCGTTCGGAACACAACCCCTTTCAGCAGTCCAAAAAGTTCTGTTAAATGACAACAGAGGGGACAGGCAACAAGAACCATCAGTCAAAGAGGGGAGGGCAAGTTCTTCTCTTCCGGGTCATGTTGGGGCGCTACCGGAACTGATCGAATTGGTAGTCTACAGTGTTTCTGGATGTTTCAGAATAAAGCTGGCGTCAGCATGAGAGCACTACCATCTCGTAGCTCCGTCGTGGCCATTCCACGAGCAGACATGGCAGCCGCTCCCCACCAGAAGCCTGCGGGAGTCGGGGGCCCCCAAGACTTTTGTAGAATCTTCACGGCTGAGGGGACGCTTTCGAGAATGGGACCCAAGCCCTATCAGGGAAGCGTCCGAGTTTCAAGGTGTCCCAGGGCCATTTTAGTGGACCAGGCCCAAAACCGAAGAGCCGGCCGCCATTTTGAGAGTCCTGTGGCAGCCGCCTATCGCTGCACCGCAAGAGCGGGAGCAACTTAACTACATGGTGAGCGAGACACTGTAGTTGCAAGAGCGGGCGGAAAACAGCTGAATGGCGGAAGAGGCACAGTGTAGCAAAAGCGGGTGGAATGGCAACTAAAACGGTAAAGGGGCGCCCCACTACAGCGTGTCTTCAGGTCAAACGGATTGTGGGACAAAGTCCAGAATAGAAGAGTCATCAAAAGGCAAAAAGTTCCGCCGGACCCCGGGAGCCGGCCGCCTATGTCGGGGGCGATCTCAGGCTACACCAGTGCTATAAGACTTGGGGAGGGGGTCGGAGCCAAGCGTCTTCTCCGAGTCCGTGCCATCACACCGCCCCTCGGGGGCCTCCGTCAAGCGGTTTAGGGAGGTACCATATAACATTGTTTTCAATGCAGTCAAGTCCACAAACGACCCTCACTTACTTTGAGAATAGTGAAGCTGCAGTAGGTGGAAATAAGCTTCAGACAGTCTTACAAGCACTGCTTTTATAAACTTTTTTTGTATTTTTGCACAGTTTTATATTTTTTTTTTGTTTTTGATGGAGGGGAAACAACAAAGCACAGGCATTGAAAAAGGCTCAAACTCAGAACTCTGAACTATGGCACCCAACATCCAGGACTTGCCATCCGGATCTTGGCGCCTTGTGCTGCTTCCGACCTATTCACACATCGGTCCACTACTGACATCATCTTATAAACCAACGTTATGTAAATAGTTATTTAATAAAATGTTTTACCCTGTTTCTTTGCTTGTGTGTTGTCTATATTTTTAATATTTGCATAGGGTTTGTCGTTATTTTGGGCGGGATGGGTGACGGAGCCGAGCTGTCTTGCAGCCCTCATGGTGTGGAGCTCAGTTCATCTCACTATTTTCGTATTTCTCATGAAGGGTTGTTTATAATATTTCTATTTTAGCGAGGTCAAAAAGAGATCCAATTAGTGGCCTACTGATTTTGCTCGATTACTTTTATTTTTTTACACGATTTTTCACGATCTGCAAAGACTAAACAGAGTATTGCGACTTTGTGCTTGTCATGAATGATGTAATATGTGACATCATCAGCAGTGGATTGCGGGTGCGCGATATATAGTTAGCGCATCTAACTATATATGGAATTTCAATGGTTTTATGCGAGTAAAATAAGGTTTTGTAAATGCAAATCCCTAACTATATATGGCCTAAAACCAATGGTTTTTTCATTGAATATATATATATATATATATATATATATATATATATATATATATATATATATATATATATATATATATAGATATTAGCTTTTAAAAAACCAATGAAATTCACTGAAAAAACCATAGGTTATAGACTATATATAATTAGGAATTAGCCTTTAAAAAACCTTGGAAATTCACTGAAAAAAACATAGGTTTTAGGCCTTATATAGTTAGGAATTAACATATAAAAAACCATTGAAATTCCTCCTATATAGTTAGCTGGACATTTTATTGATATAAAACCAATGAAATTCCATCAATAACATACAGAAAGAACACCTCTCTACAAGATCTCCTTGTGAAACGAACGGGCTAACAGACCAACGAAAAGGATTCCAACCATGCACAACTTGCAAAGCATGTAAGATCGGAACAAGCAAGAAAAGCATTGAATAACCGGATGGTAAAATAATGCAAATTGAACAACAAATCACTTGCAGTTCAAAGAATGTGGTATACGTTATCGAATGCAGATGTGGTGTCAAATACATAGGCAGCACAACGTGTATGTTTAAAAAGAGAATCCTGGAACACATCGGTGCAGTGAAAAACAAGAACATGCTGTATGCTACTGCCAAACACATAAGTGCCTGTCAAAATGGAGACTGGAGAGCAATGAAATGTTATGGTTTGAAAATGCTGTCGAAAATGGAAAGAGGAGGTGACTCTGCAAACTACGGCAAATTGAGTCCCGCCTCATCATCCGACTTCAAACAAAAATTCCGAGAGGTATGAACTTCGGGGAGGACCTCCATATACATCTAGAGTGACTGTAACAAAACCAGCAAAAGCTCCAATTGCTAGCGTACTAAACCTGATACAAAAACTAAATGTAATAACGAACTAATCCTACACCAAATATGAACTATAAACTCTGCCCAGGTGAATTAACATGTGACACAATGTACTAAGACAGTGTAAATGTATAAATCACACCAGTCTTTCTTTTCTTGTAATTTTAAGCTAATTTTTGTTCCAAACTACGTATCCCATAATGCCACCTAGGGCTAACATGGGCTAGTATTTAAATGGAAATGGTAGAAGGACTTACTGACAGTGACCAAAGCCTTGTGTGGCTGAAACGCGTCGGTGGGGTGAAGCGCTGATTAAAAGGCTTCAATAAAGCATCCGGTTGTGCCGCCTCTTTTGTGATACAAAATATTTATATATATATATATATATATATATATATATATATATATATATATATATATATACATATATATATATATATATATATATATATATATATATATATATATATATATATATATATATATATATATATATATATATATAAAATGAAGCTTGTCACTCAAAGGCAAGGGAATGCCAAGTGCGAAGTAACAAAGAGTCGACCCAATGGTGCTGGTGCAAGAGTGGTTTAATTCAATAAAGCCAGCGCTGCCGCCATGACGCGTTTCGCCTTCGAGAAGGCTTGATCACATGACAAACTGCATGACAGTGAGCAGAACATTTAAAGTGACAGTGCATTGGAGTGTATCATGAAGATGGAAAAAATACTTTGCATTGAAATGCTGCGTTTGCGCAACCAACCGAGAGTGCCCCAATGGAACACCAAGTTTTAACTCGGTAAGATTGCACAATTAATAAAATCATATATACAGATTTTATGAATATAAAAGCATATTTACAATATACAAATTGGTAAAAAAACAACTTGGTAAAAAAACATATCAATGTATATACACGATAATTAATTTTATCTATGTACAAATCGAGCACTAGCCCGTTACTTTGTGTTAAATCTGAAAAACCAATATGTATTAAAAATTCAAAGTAATATGCTCATATTTAAACCAGCAGCATTAGTCCAAGAACCATGACACAACAATTGTACACAATCTGAATAGAGCCCAAGTGGGCAAGTCACAATGTCTGCCTAGAACATGAAAAGTGCTTAAAGTGATTCCAGAATTTAGTTATACAAAAGTTGTTTCTAAAAAGGTATCAATATATACAAATTGGAAACAGCATATGGGGAACATAAGTTTTTTAGGATATCCGGACAGGTCTTACAGGCATACTGATTAATCCTACAGACAAGTATAAAGGTCTTCCCTGTCGTTAAGGCCATTTGGATTTTTTGTGTTGAGCTCCAAGATGTATCTCGTCTCAAGGAGACGGAGTTTGGCCTCACGGTCACCTCCTCTCCTTGAAGCTTCGACACAATCAATTAGGAAAAATTGGAGCTTATCAGGAATGCCTAGATGTTTATCCTGAAAGTGCCTGGCAACCGGATAATTTTGATCGTGCCCAGATATTGCGCGTATGTGTTGGAGTATCCGTTTGTGGGCGGGCAGTTTGGTGCTGCCCACATATTGGGGCCCACACGGACACTCCAACACATAAATGGCATAATCGGTTTTACAAGTGAGCCACTTGGAAATGGCAGTGGGATGTTCATGGAAGGGACTTTTAAAATGAGTCCTATTACTGCCATATCGACAGGCCTTGCACTAGGGACATGTCTTGAAACCCTTCTTTAGTACTGACCAGGTGGTTGAGGTCTTGAGTTCCAAGGTATTGCTAACTAGGGCCTTGGACATTGAAGGGGATCTTCTGAATGTTAGTACTGGTTTGATATCTATTTTATGACCAATCACTGGATCATTTTGAACCAGATTCCAATTGTTGTTTATGATTTTACAAAGAGCCCCATGTTGACGATTATATGTCATAATAACTCGTGGGGAGCTGATTTGAGCCTCCCCTGCCAAGGAAACATCCAAATGGGTGTTTCTAGTTTTAGGAATCAGTGCCTCCTGTCTGCTCACTGAATTAGAAAGCCTGATCGCTTTGGTGAGATTTTCAGTAGAATAGCCTCTTGCCAGGAAAAGTAATGTTCATGCCTCCTGTGCAGCCGCACATTCGGCATCCGTACTGCAGATTCTCCTGATTCGGAGCATCTCTCCAAAAGGAATGCTCCGAATCAAGTGAGCCGGATGTTGGCTATTAGAGTGCAGAATGGTATTTCCCGCACTAGGCTTCCTGTAAAGTCTTGTATTGAGGGTAGTGCCCTCCACAAATACCTCGACATCCAAAAAGCAAATGGATTCAGAACTTAAATTGGCAGTAAAATTGAGATTAACAGTATTCAAATTAATCAAATTAATCAAATCAACAAAAGCCTTGGCATCATCATGACTGCCTCTCCAAATTAGAAAAATGTCATCAATGTAACGCAAATATAAAACAATATTGTTAGAAATGAAATCGTGGTGTTGACCGACTAGGACCTGCTCCTCCCATAGCCCAACGTGTAAACACGCGTAGCCAGGTGAGAAGCAGGCCCCCATCGCCACACCTCTAACTTGATGATAACTTGCGCCATTGAAGATAAAAAAGTTCTGTTTGAGGCACATTTTGGTCATTTCCACTAGCATCTTGTTGTGTGCCGTCGAATGAGGCAAGCCTTTGTTTAAATAATAGTCCAAGGCTTTAAGTCCATCGCCATGTCGGATCGAGGTATAAAGGGATGAAACATCCAGAGTCATGAGTACCATGTTCTCTTCCCAAACAAAATGTTCAATCTTGCTCAAGAAGTCAAAAGAATCCCTAACATAGGATTTGAGATTCTTAACATGACTCTGTAGAAAGAAGTCTATATACTTTGAGACATGCTCCAGAGAGCTGTCAATGGCCGAAATGATGGGGCGGCCCGGTGGTGTATCAATGTCTTTATGGATCTTAGGGATCAGATAGAATGAGGGGATAACCGGATGATCTTTTTTGAGGTATTTGAACTCCTCATGTGAAAGCAGTCCAGCACTCCTCCATACTTGGAGCTTTTGATGTTGTTCAACCCATGTGTTTTTGACAATCTGGATATTACTTCTGCGGCATATCATTAAGTTGTAATTCCGCCTGTTGGAGGTACATGTCCTTAGGCCAAAGGACCACATTCCCCCCCTTATCGGCCTGTTTCACAATGATGTTCTGATCCTTTTTGAGTTTCATAGTCAGTTGTTTATAACATCGATTTTGTTTGGAAATGTGAAACTTCTTTTTGTTGATTGTGGTTTATAGATGTTTCATGTCACGAACCACACTCTCCTGGAATGTATCCAAATTGTCGTGAACCACAATGGGTTGAAAAGTTGATTTAGGCTTAAAAGGTGTAATCCGCTGTTCAGTTTGTTCTAAGGGAACTTCCCTCATATTCCCCGAAGAAGACTGATTTTGTAGATCCCAAAGGGTATTGAAGGTGGCCTGACTCTGACTGCTGGAAAAAGTGGGACTGGATGTTGTTTCAGACAAATTGTTCTTTTTGGGATGTTGTTCAAAAAACTTTTTAAGTTTGAGTTTTCGAGTAAATCTGTATACATCCATGCGAGTATCAGCATAATTCATGTTGCACGGAGGGCAATATGATAATCCCAAATTGAGTACAGCAGTCTCCGCCGAAGTGAGTTTCAAATTTGAGAGGTTGACTACTGATTTTGCTTTGTTTTCCGTGTTTTCCTTTGATTGCGTTTCCAATGTCCCTGTTTGCCCGGGTTGCTGCCGTTTGAGGTTCCGAGTGTGGCATTTCCGACGTTGCCAGCGTTTGTAGTTTGCCCGCTGTTTTTTGGTGTGCGGGTTTTGTGGGATCTCAGGGTCTCACGTCGGTCCTGGCACAGGCAATCGACCTCCTGTGCCAGGGAAAGCTTAGTAAACCCCAAGTTTGTCTCGCGGTTTACATCCACTTCTGGATCGCTCTTCACGGCAGAACTTAGGCTAGAGAAGGAGGTTGCTGGTAACAGAGTATCTTCTCTTGTCCGTTGGGTCGCCATATTGTATCGCTCTTTCGCCTTTACAGCGTCATACCTTTTGTCGAAAGTGAAAACTTGTCCATTTAGGTAATCAATTCGATCCCTCTTGAATTTAAAAGCCTTTCTTTTATTATGGTTTCTTCTTCTTTGGCCAAACAAGTCATCATGTCAGCTCTCATTTTATTAATTGAGTCTGTGACTTCTATTTTCGATATTTCCTCCTCCAAGGCATCAATCTCAGTTTGTAATTTGATGCGATCACTGTCAGCGTATTTCACCAATATGCGCAAATACACACTGGATCACTGTCAGCGTATTTCACCAATATGCGCAAATACACACTGGAGCAATTGAGATTCGCTTCTGCCCATTCCGCTAACATAGCCGGATCTGGGTTCTCGTAGCTAGGGGCAATGGTGCTTCTTAATCCCCTGGGCACACGACCCACCTCTAAGTAGCGGGAAAGAGATCGATGCTCCCACCACTTAGATTGTTCTGCGCGCATTGCGCGTTTTCATTTTTTAAACAAATCTCTCGTAGTGGTTGTTCCCGTTTCCTGTATGGAAGACATGGTGCTCAAAGATCCCCCAGCCAGGGAATTTAAAAACATGGAATCTGCTGCCTGTGCTCGATTGCGCAGTCAGTCTGCGGCCATTATCTCAAGTGCTTAAGTTGTGGCTGATGTTGAAAAAGCATTTTAACGACAAACTGATATTTAGGAATAAATGTCCTACCAGCTGTCGCGCACACTTCTCTCTGCTGTTTCCCAAGTGTTCTCCGGGGTTCAAAATTCAGATCAGGTCTCCGTTGCACAGAAGACAAAGGGCTCTGGTTGCTGTCCCACTGAAACACATTGACGGTAAAGCAGGGGCGTTGCGGCTTTCTCCTCGCCGGAGATAGTGGATAGTCCCAGAGGAATCCGGAACAACAGCTTCCTGCCGCGTTGCCCTTGTTCAGAAGGGGTCCTACTCGTACCTGGAGAGCATAGGTACTGGGTATATAACGAAGCTTGTCACTCAAAGGCAAGGGAATGCCAAGTGCGAAGTAACAAAGAGTCGACCAAATGGTGCTGGTGCAAGAGTGGTTTAATTCAATAAAGCTAGCGCTGCCGCCATGACGCGTTTCGCCTTCGAAAAGGCTTGATCACATAACAAACTGCATGACAGTGAGCAGAACATTTAAAGTGATAGTGCATTGGAGTGTATCATGAAGATCGGATTGAACAGTGCTCTGATCAATCCTGCAACCATGTCATGTTATGTTGGGACAAGAGGTTACCTACCAACACACGCATAAAACCATTGACTCCCCAGAGTACTTCAACAGATATTCCAGTATAACCGGTGTACTTTATTAGCACTGTCATGATATTTCGATGTGTGCAATATAACTGTAAACATAGTTTGATGTAATATAAATGTTTCATTTGGGAATTATTGAGTTATTGAAAAATCTGTGTTATGTATAACAAAGTATGATGTAAATACATGTGTTGTAAATTGTAACTTATAACTACTGGCGAACCATAACCAGTGCATATGCACTCTACAACATGGATGCCATTTAGACTACTGAATATATTGACATAATGGTCCCTCTTTAGTTTCCATAATGAGTATGTAATGCATTCACTCCCAGTCACTCACTGTGTGACCAAGCTTGCTTGTCAAGCGAAACGCGTAAACTCGAATAAACAACTACTGGTGTCAGAAAAAACTCTGAGTGATCGCTTTAATCGTAACCTGGAAATTATTCTAGCGTTTGGCGTAGCTCGGCCACCTGTGAGCGATCCTCTGCAGAGGGCGGGGGAAGGAAGAAAGAGCCAGCATTGCAAAACATATTTATATATAGATGTATCCAACAACAGGAAAGCACAATGAGGAAGCTTAATTAGGTTCTTTAATAAAACACGAGCACTTGCCAGCAGTTGCCACAAAGAAACAGGCTTCCAGTTTTAAAGATACTGCCAGACGCGTTTCAGGATTAACAATCCTTTCTTCAGTGGCTGCTGTCAGAAATGAAACATCGCGCTGCAAAGTTTTAATTTTAAACACCTGCCCTTGTGGGCGTGGCGCTCCCACTGCCTCTTGGTGTTTGTAGTTTATAACCCATGTGGGTGCGCTGTTCACTCCTTGTTGATCACAAAATAAAATTAAATCCCAAGTGGGTCGATGCACTGTACTTTGTGCTGTGGCTGCCCTGCTTTAAAGTGGTCGAAAATGAACTCCGTGCAGGCTGCAGCTCCTGAATGCAGCCTGTACCGCTTCCTTCTGATGATTTCATGCTCACAGTGAGAGCCTGAACAGACCTGTAGACAGCAGTAAGCCTTCCTCGTCAGGCGTGCAAGGCCCCATATATCCAACAACAGGAAAGCAAGGTATTTATTGAGAAGCCTGTGGTTTGATGCAGTGGCTGCTGGCAAGTTTTCGAGTCCATTAAAGAACTTTATAAGGCTTCCTGGGGCCCTCCTTATTGTGCTTCCTGAAGAGTTGGATATATAGATGTATATATATATGTCCAAACTCCTCTTTTTGCAAAAAGGCTAAGACCCACAAGAAGATTCAAACGGAAGGCTTTATTGCAGGCTTCACAAGAGGGTGTAACACAAATGTCTCATCGGCGTATGCATTTCGGCTCCCGCCTCGTCAGCGCTGTTTGTGTTCCTAGGGGAGGGACGTCATTGATGGATTTAAATATCCCGCCTCCTCCCTTACAACTCGAGCTGCTCCGCCCCAGGTGGTGATGTTTGACCACCTGTATTCCTCCTGGCGCGCCTTTCGTATATATATATATATATATATATATATATATATATATATATATATATATATATATATATATATATATATATATATATATATATATACTTTTTGGGAAGATCAATAGGTCACATTCAAGAGAATAAGGGTGCAGTTAAGGGTGCAGTGAAAAGTGATAGAGAAGAAAGAAAAGGTGCATCACACATAAAAAGACACATGACTCCTTAAAAATGATTTTACACAGTGGCAACAGAGTCTTTATAGGTCTACTGTTGATGGTGTTTCGACTTCTGGTGATGTGAGGTCATCATCAGGACAAGGCGTGAGCACCCAATATCTGAAAATTAAAAAATCAGTGTAAAAGATTCTGAAGAGGAATTGGGGCCTGTAGGGTAACATGAAGATGTGCAAGATGTAAAAAGACTTTCCTGGTTAAAGTGAAATCATTTCTATGACCAATCCATCGGGAGCAAGGGTGTTTCAATTAGTCATAGACAAGAGAAGGCAAATAGGTTAGATCACCAATGAGCGTGTGTTAGTTGCGGTCTATAGGTGAAGGGGGGCATTATCCATTTACTTGAGTTGCGAGACACACTCGGACGTGTTCAGTCTGGTGCTCGAGCCAGCTTGAGGAACTTGTAACCAGAAATGGAGTGCTGCAGATTGATTTGCACTGGTGCCCGGGAGACAATTACTAATCAAACAAATGCCAAGTCTCTTTTGGCCAACTGGCTAACCAAGGAGAGTGTAGCATCTGCTCTACTAAAAATCCACACCAGGACTTTACATCAGAATGCTCTGTCATGTACTTGAGTTCGGCCTGGTAGGAAATATTGCCATTATCCACGCAGGCAGTTCCTAAAGTTGCCTTCACTTTGTTACATCAACTTTTGAATCACATTTGCATTCCTGACACTTGGATTAGTTTCTTGGAAACACAGACCTTGCTGACACAGAGAACTTCGTGAAAAGACTATCACACTGCCTTGGCATTATGTACAAGGCCCTCACATGATTTATACAAATGTGTTTGTTCTTATGTCCATATGACCACATAGCTGTCTGTGAAATACACGGAAAGGCAGCCTAATAACAATCTCGGCCCAAGGCAAGGATGCCCTTTTCTATATAAAGCCTTTTGTTTCCCATGTATAATCAGGGGCGACGTCTGCTAAGTTTTAGGGGTCCCTACTAGCTGCAGCCTTTAGCCCATCAGCTGACTGACATCCCCGTGAGGGGAGTCCAGTTCGAGACCAAGACAGGGGTTCTGCACTCTTACCCACTAGTTAAAAGGCTTAGATCATCCAGAAGGGGATTTCATGGCAGACCACACATTTACAACTTAGACACGTAGGTTAGGGTTTGCATTGTAGGAGTATGCTAGACACTCATTATAACTTTTGTCTGGTCCTGCCTAGTGATCATTGCAGCATATATTCTCCTTAAAAGTTCAATAAATATTGAAAAATGTCTCATTTATTCGTGTATATTTCTCTGAGTGAAAGAGAGCACGAGTGTCTGAGGGAAAGGTTCTAGGTCTGTCACCATGGTACCTGAGATAATAGAGTTGTCATGTTCAAAAGTTGCCAGAAATGTTTGTTCCCTGTCTAGGTTAGGACAGCTAACGGTGGCACTGTGAGCTATCTGTCCGAGGGACGGCATACCCAGCTGGAGTGCATAGAATCAACCGGCACCCTCCTAAGTATATGTCGTCCACACACACACATAGCCTACTGATTAGTTGAAACTACACAACATGACTCTCACTTAAATGACTGGTTTATGCACTTCAAAGAGAATTTCTAGAGGAGTTTCTCACCTTCAAGAGAAAGGGCACCAAATATATATTTCGGACCTCAGACACCAACTTTCCAGTACACTTCAGTACCTATGGATACTCTGCCAGGAAGAAGGACTGCTGTTCTGCTTAATGGAATGCCTCTCTGCTGGACTGCAGGCCTGCTAATCAACTGCTTTGCTATGCTGTTGCCTTGCTATGCTGATCTGTTGCCTGCGGCCCCCTTGCCTGCACCTGCTGAACCCAGGACTCCAAAGTGACTCAAGGGCTAGTTGCCTGGCTTCCTGAATAAAGACTCAGGGACAGAAGGCTCCAATAACAGTGAAACCAGGACCTGGTCTCTGCCATCTACGAGTCCTATCCTGTCAGGTGGTGCCACTCTAGTCCTGGACCCTTGAAAGTGGGCCTGAATATGCCCTCCGTCTCACACACTATTATATGTTTGGTAATATGAGGAAAGAGCACTTTGTTGTTAGGACGAGAACCCTCATTCACCTGAAGTTGACATGCTTCATCATTGGGTTTCCTCCTCACACAAGGGCCGCAAGGTACCTTGGGTGGGCTACAACTCCAGTGCGTGAGACCAAGAGGAAAAGAGGTGTTTTGGTGAGCGAGATGATGATATTAATGAGTCACTCTGCTAACAGAAAATACAACTAAAAACCAGGCATACATACGACTGGGTGGATTACTAGGTGGGTTACGACTATCCTCAGTGTCCACCTATGGTGCTGAAAGAAAAAACAGCCACAATTACTCTCATTTTCATTAAACTATAACCTCATCAGGCAAACTCAGGGGTGAGCAGGAACAAAGCAATTTGTCTGTCACCATCAACCGCACTCATGTTAGGGTAGTGTAAAATGAAGAAGAAGACATGGGGTAATCTTCCCCAGAGTGTATGTACATATTCCGCTCTCAAACTCAATCTTCATCAATGCAACAGAGCTAAGTCAGATTAAATCTGAAAAAAAAAGAAAGATAAAAAACAAGATTAGATTCTTAACCATCACTTTTGCAGATGATAAGCAATCTATATTGAAGGCACACTATATTTTGTGAACATCATCTTGTGCTCATGTATATTTTATAATCTGTAATATGAAGATCGACTTATGATGATCAATTCCATCAACCTCAATGATCCAATACACATTCCAATATTCAAAGTCTATTTTATGCGCTTCTGGCATTTCATAATAAAATCCGCAGAGACCACAGAAAAGGCGCTCGGACTCACACGCAATACCGTATCTGAGGCAACCCTTCCATTAAACCAAATCTCAAAATACAGGCTTTTGACAGCCTCGATATCGGCTGTTCCTAATGAGATGTTCTGATCAGTCACGCTAAACTAAAATGCCTCTCACCCGATTTTCCACACAGCCCTATGTGGTGAGCTGGCTCTCTCTGTTAATAACGCACATACCTGTTGTGCTCCTGCAATGGATATGGCGAGAGGCCGAAGTGCTGCAGCCATTTTTAATTTGAACATAGCCAGTTCACATTAACCCAGAAATGCTATATTACTCATTTTGACCCATAAGTCTTGCGGATCATGGGACATGTAATCCTCGTAATAGTTAAGAATCTATGTTTTGTTTGCAGACTGAAAAAAAACGGGAAAGTGTGTGGAAAAAAGAAGATGGACGTAAAACTGAAAAAAACCTCTAACGTATTAACTCACTTTATTTTGAGTCATTCTATGAAACGGTGTTGAATTTGGGAAGATACATTAGATATATCTCCAACTATGTCACAGTGTGCTAAGCAAAAATTCTCTATGGTAATGCACTTAGCATCTTTAAAATTATTAAAGTATGCAACATTTCTGATTATGGTTGGTTTAAAAGAGTGGAAGAATGGCGCAAATAAATAGTAACATCTCAGTGGGTATCATTGTCATTATCTTTTCTTCATGTAAGACAATGTCGAGGGTAGAGGCGTGGACATATTGAATGTCTGTATGCAACATCCATGGTTCTTCTCTCATCCTCATGGTCAGTTTCACATACACATGTATTTTGTTTATATTTTATTCATTGACCTCCTGTATTCACAAGTTGGTAATGATCCACTTATGTGCTGTGTATTCATGCTTCTGATGTATTATCTTGTGTGACTTCTCTGTTATCAACCTTCTATTGTTGTTATTGACTACAGGTTTGCTGTACATCAGAGGGACGACCACGAATGTCATTGTTTAAACCTTCTGGTTTGCTCCTAAGACTAAAAATCCAACGTTGTTCTCTCTGAAAAAGTAGTGTGTCTAGCTCCACCATTTGTCCTCTGAATTGTTTGCTTGCACTATGAACTTGTTAAAGAAGTCAGGAGCCTTCAGTATGGGTCCTGTACAGATGACCTTTGTGGGGGGCAACAATGGTGCCATATCCCTTCCCAAATTTCCCATATTATCCTGTGAGGTCCAGAAAGGCCCTTATCTCAGTCTGTGGTTTAGGGGGTTGCCATACCAATATATTCTCAATCTTCGCCTGAAATGACTTCACTTTGCCCCTGCCCACCATGTGTCACACACATACCACTGAACCCTGCCCTATCTGGCACTTACTGGCCTTGATAGTTACGTCTCCTGTTGCAGGGCACGAAGTACAACCTGGAAGTGGTACAGATGTTGTTCCCAATTATAGTTGTAGACAGTTATGTCTTCCAGGTTGGCTGCACTGAATGACTCCTTCCCAGCCAAGACCTTGTTGACCAGCCTCCGAAAGGTGACAGGAGCATTCTGTAAACCAAAGGACATAACCCAAAACTGAAAGTGGCCCTCTGGGTTTGAAAATGCAGACATCTCTTTTGCCTCCTCTGTCAGTGCAATCTGCCAGTGCTCTGATGTTAAATAAAATGTACTGAAGACTTTAGAAGCACCCAGCCTATTTATGATTTCATCAGCTTGGGAGGTGAGGTGTGTGTCAGTCTTGATGATGGAATTAAGACCCCAGTAGTCAATACAGAACCCAAGTTCGGGACTGGTGCCTGGTGTAGCAGTCTTAAGTACCAGCCCCACAGGGAGGGACCAGAAACTGTTAGATGGCTCAATCACCCCTAATGCAAACATCTTGGAGACCTCCGCCTTGATACTGGCCCTCAACTTGTCTGACAACCTGTAAATCTTATTTTTACCAGGTGAAATTTCCCCAGTGTCTATGTCATGGATGCACAGGTGTCTGTTAGTCCAGGGGTGAAGGAGAAGAGAGTAGTGAACTGCCCATTAACACATTACAGTTGTGCTGCTGTTCTGGGGTCAGGGTAGGGGAGAGGTTGACACCCTTTACTAACCCATTGTATTCCTGAGCAGACAGGAGGTAAGGCAATGCTCACTCACTTCTTTCACTCCCTCATCTGTTACCAGGAGCATGCTAATTTCAGCCCTTGCAAAGTCAAATGTCAAAGGCAGCTTTAAACATGAATTATGGGGCCATTATAGCAGCATGTCGAATATGCAGAACATGTACAATACCCCTTTTCCCAAAAAACCCACAAAGAGGCGTGTTTACCAAATATCCAATCATAATACTGAAAAATGTGATTTGCACGCTATTATGGGCAAATGCATGGTACATGATTGAAGGATGCAAGCATTACACAATCATTAAGTGTTCAGCCTATCATAGCGAAATAACTCTTTGTTTTACATGCGTGATGCACATGGCCACAGGAAATGTTTTCTACATATCCTGTTGGCTGGGATCATAAAATATGTCCAGACAGGGGTTTACCTGTGCAATCAACTTTTGATATTTGGTCTTTGCTATATATGGTCAAAGATTTGACACATTATTTGCTCAGAAAGTATGGCAGCTTCTTACAGGAATTGTACATCTTGTGATATGTTGTTGTGTAGGCTAAGGACAAGTTCAGCCTTGGGGCATATTACTTGTTCTGCACATTCCACATGCAAGGCCTTATCGTCATTGAGTATTACAGGGCAAGACAACAAGAACAGAATGGACTCCACACAAAACAAAACAGAATTCCACAGTTTTAGGTGGTTAATTTTGAGCACCCTTAAGGGGCTACTAAGGGTCTTGAGTTCCATTCAGTAGGTGGACTCCCCCTTTTCTCTCTTCACCTCGTATGGGCCATCCAGCAATCCTAGAGAGTTCTAGGCTTCACAACCTCCATAAACCCCATCTGTGGGCGATGTTTAAACTCTACCAGAATATCCTTCTTATCATACCAAAGCTTCATAACCTCCTGGCTGGCTTCAAGATTACTTTCCGCCCTTTTTCAGAAGTGATGAATGTAGCTAACCATATTCGAAGGAGGCTTTCAAGGAGTCTGCTCCTACCCTTCTCTCACAAAGCTGAGAGGTTCCCTAGCAATAAAGGAGTTCAAAGGGGCTAAACCCTACTCCCTTCTGTGACACGTCCCTGTACGCAAAGAGAAGGCATGGAAGGAGGGCAGCCTACTTATGCCTCTTGGGCTCAGGTAGGCCCATTATCATGCCCTTCAAGGTCTTCTTGAATCTTTCGAGAAGAGCGTTGATTTAGGGGTGATAGGGTGAGGAGAATGTATATGTTACCTCACATTCATCCCACATGGACTTCATGTATGCTGAAGTTAATGCCTCTGTCAGACATGGGTAAATTTCCCCATCAAAGCCCAAAGCAGTCACCAGCTCCAAAGGGATGGCCTCTGGGTAACGAATGGCAGGGTCCACCAAGACCAGGCAGAACCCATTGCCTAAAGCTGTCTTGGAGTCCAAGGGTCCAACAATGTTGATGCCTACCCTCTTAAAGGGAGTGCCAATAATTAGGCCAGGGGAGCTTTGAGCATTTTCCTAACTACTGACTTGCCTGACAGGTGGGAAAGGACCTACAGAATGTGTCTGAGACTGTCTTCATCTGGGACCAATAGAAGTGGGAAACAAGACTGACAAAGGTCTTGCAATGCCGTGATGTCCTGTCTGGGTTATGTAATGAGCCAAAACCAGTAGAAAGGTCCTGTAACACTGGAGAACCTCCAGCACATGGGCTGCCCCAGATCCGAAGCCTTAGGGTCACTAAATAGGAGGAAATTCTCCCGAAAGATCAGGTGATCTCCAGAGTTGTCACAGAAGCCTGGGCCTCAGCTTGCTGCCTCAATCCCTCGAGGGTGGGGCACTCTTTCTGCACCTTTCAGAATCCCTCCCTGATGGGCCCACCCTAATTTTGCCAATCACACCTGTCGACCTCGACTATGGGAACTTGAGGGGCTGGTTATATGCACCCTTTGCCCCTCTTCTTCTCGGGAGCTGTCTGGGCCATTTTTCCAGGCCCTAGACACCCTTGACTCTTCACAGGCAGCCATGGACCGTGTGGTCATACAGACCCATTCAGGCAATCTCAAAATCTCCTATTGTGGCATGAGCTTCCCCTCCATCCAGATAGAGTGCTCTAGGTCATTGCCAAACAGACAATCTACAGTCATGACAGGGCTCACAGTTATTTTCAGAGATTATAAACCCCCCCACTCAAAGG
Source organism: Lissotriton vulgaris (assembly GCF_964263255.1). Taxonomy (NCBI): domain Eukaryota; kingdom Metazoa; phylum Chordata; class Amphibia; order Caudata; family Salamandridae; genus Lissotriton; species Lissotriton vulgaris. The sequence goes on from NC_141687.1 coordinate 495,865,507, forward strand.
GACCCAGATTCACCAGTAGATAACTCTCATGATTGTTGATGACTATGACTTGGTCAAATGTGTTAAGGAGTACCTGCTCTGTGTGCACCAGTTGACATCCCACAGTAGTCATGCCAGCTCCTGTGTCCCTCAGAGCTTCCACCTGTTGTACATTCATGTACTTTGGAAGTGTTGTCAGGCATATAAGCTTTTGGTTCCATCTCCTTCTCCCCCAGGGAAACTAGAGTGCCCCCTGTCTGCTCCCCAAAACTATCTGGGAATATCTTCCCCACAAGCACTACACTCAGCAACCCAGGTGTCTGCCTACCAGTGAGGGGCTGTGCCTTCTTGGGACATGTGGAGTTGCCCTTGAAGTGCCCATATTTATAGCACTCTGTGCATTTCGGTACAAACCTCTCTGTTTGCTTGTTAATGGACTCCTTCTTCTTAGGTTTCACACTTGGTGAAGTATCATAAAAATAACATAAAGGGCTATACCTACCAATAGCTCCAATCCCATGTCCAAATAATCAGTCAGTTGGCAGTGAAGAAAGTTCAATCATTTATTAAGCAAAAATACTCTATAGTGGAGCGTCTCCAACCCTCACCCGTCAGGTGCGCGGAGAAGACTGTTGGCTTGCATTCAAACATGAGGTTATATACTTTTCAGTTCAACACATATAATCACTGTAAAAGGCAAAAAACACCTGTTGGCCCTCGAGCTCCAGGAAAGGACTATATATGGCACACATGATTAGTTCAAAGCTTAGCTATTTATTACTGGGGAGGTCTCTTTCGTCTTGGTGCAGGGAGTGTAGGCACGGCGCCTCCAACAATGCGCTTTTCGCACCCAAGGCCAGATGCGACTATGAGTCTCGGGACAGTCGAGTAAACAGCCTACGTTCAGCTGCTCCCAGTAATTCAGATGAACTGGGGCTTGACAACTGCCGGAGACTAACACGTGATCACCGCTCGTTTTCGAGCACATGTTCAGAAAATGGCGTCTGTATGGTTCTCGGCCTATTCTGTAAGCGGGGTTAACGCAAGGAGTGAATAAAAGCTGTCCTCCCTGCAAAAGCGATATATGTGGAAAATGAGCCCATAATCCTATCGATGCCCAGGCCGCTGGCGCAAGCCGCCTCTTAGTTCCCATGTTGAATAATTACCAAATAAAGAGACGGGCGCTGGAAGCAGGAATCAAGAACAGAGTTTATTTCTCATGAGGAGAGCCAGTCATTTCGGACACGAAACACCGTGTCTTTCGGGAGGTGCTCTAACAAGTGAGCTGAGACTCTTGCTTTTATACCTTACAGAACACTTGATAACACAATCAGGACAGTATGACGCAAAAGAAAGACATCCCTATAATCCTCGTGTCAATCCTACCCCACACGTGTTCACAATGGGGACCCTTGACCTGCTGATAAGAGGGGAGGGTAATCACGCAGCTGAGTGTTTCGTGGGATGTGTACGCCTGATCATAGCCCAGGGGGTGGGGTGGCTAGGATCAATAGTGGGTCTCTTGAGGAGGAGTGACTTTATACAATAAGGGCAGTAAATGGTATCTCCTGGCTTAGGCGATGGCCTCGGACATGTGTGGTCAGCCGGACTCGGGGGAATGGGTTATCAAAGGAGTGGTATTCATGCCGCGTGGACAATCGAGCGCGGAGGGAAGGCTCGTCAACAGAGGGGTATTCATGGAGGGGAAGGAGGTGTTGGTCAGGCGCGGCCGTGACTCTCAAGGACAGGGCCTTGCAGAAGAAGAAGGTTTATGACTTGCTCATGTGAGGAGAAGGGAGGGGTATCCAGGGAGGTCACAGGGACAGAGTCACACAGAGAGAGAGAGATCTTATGACCCGTACATGAGAGAGCGGGGGCTGCCGGGTGCAGCTGGGGAGGGCTATGTCAGCTAAGGCGAAGGATGCCTCTTCAAGAGGGAATGGAGGGGGTTTTGTGCGGGTCAAGCAGGAGAGTTGCCTTTCACAGCAGGGTCGCGCAGAGGGAGAGGGTTTCATGGTCTATGCATGAGAGAGGGGGTGTAAGGTACGCGCAGGTGGGAAGCCGGGGATTCCAATGGGTAAAAGGCCATGGTGCCTAGAATGGCTGTACATATGCATAGGGGTATGGGCTCTTACTGGCAGAGTGATACGGTCAATAGTTTACGGTATTCATGGTGCTCACAGGGAGAGGAGTGGGAGAAGAAGGGGAATGAATGCTGTCTATGTACATCAATTTCTTCAACTTTCACAGTCGCCCCTTTTTACATAGCAGCAGTCATATTTGCAATTGATGGGTTTACAGGTAGACAGGCATCGTTGATGAATTAGCATTTTGTCGATACTAACATGTGGCGTACAATCATAGACAGTCGAGGTAATGGGCAGAATGCAGTACATAGAAAATTGCTTTTCGTTGAGTTCCTAACAATCAAACGCACTACATAGCAAAAAAAATCTTTCTGACTTAAAAAATGTGACCAATGAACAGTTTTGACCAGGTTGTTGAGAGCGGAATTCAGTTCAATACACAATATTTCTTCGTCACAGTGTCTTTTTGTCAGTGAGCCATCACTGGTAGGCTCTAGTCCGTGTACTTTCGTTGGCGCTGTTGAGCACCGGCGGTGGAGCTATAGGTCCAGCTCGGTTCTATCCTTACGCGTTGCAGGGTGCGGTCAGTCCTCTGCTGTTAGACCACAGTCCTGTTCCCTAAACAATCCGGTTGGTGGCGCCTTATGCTCGGCACCCATAGTTCTATGGCAGCACCCTATTCCCAGTGGAATGCGGTTCTTTTCCTTGGCAAAAAGTCACGTGGAAAAGAGGGTGAGTGTGGTTCAAATAGTCGATAGGTGAGAGGGCGGAGTTGGGTCAGAGTTCCTGGGACACGCAAAAGGGACCAAGGGAGCAAAGGATAACAAGCAGGCAGGCCCATCCATCGGGCCCAAAGAAGGGGGACGGAGACTCCAGGCACACGTGGGTTAGCAGGCGGGGGGGCTTCGAGGCGGCCCATCGTTTTTCATTTTCCACGTTGAGATTGCGGTCTCGTCCCGTATCCTGTTGCTCTGCGGCTCCACCTTTGGTCGAGGTCACACGAGTCCCAAGATCCGCAGTCAGGCTGTACGTCACATCTGACCCATCTCCTTCGGTGATCGTGAATCTTTGAATAGGTACAAGACAAGATTTTAGAGAAATGGCAGAAGAAGATATCTACGCATGTGAATTCCTCCCTCAATTCTACGCATTTGGGAAATACGCTCATTGGTCACAGTCAGAGGTCCTATTACCAAGCAGTGCATGTGTCAGCATTCCTATTGCTTTTATGGCAGGTTTATTCATTGTCCTGTTTATAACTCAAGTGAGGAAAAATGAGATTCCCATCAACTGTGCGTTACATCATATTCAACATTACGGAGCATTTCCCTTCAGGACTGGCTAACATTTTCAGACAGGGCGGGGGTGCCATCATCGACAGTCAGGTAAAACAAGATTTTCTCAAGGGTCAACAGCTACTCATGGTCATCATGTTTATATCCGGGACAGCAACCGGGTTCTATCAAAATGGGGCGGGGATGCTTCGGGCGCTTACGCTTCGGTGCAAAAAGGGGGGGGGGTGGGGCAATCTGGGCGTTGGGGGTCAATCTAGACGTTGGCGTTCGTCTCTGAAGAACAGACATAAGGTGCCATTGACATACAGTTCCCCTATAAATGGCCAGATTTGGGGGACTTTAGTCGTCTTACCTGTCCTTTCCTTCTCAGCCAATTCAAGTTCATTCATTTTGCAGAAAGGAGAGGTAGTAATATGGCGAGATATAATTAATTTTAGTTTCGGTCAATTTCGCTGAACACCTTCGCGTTCAATATGTATCAAATCAGATTGGTGCCGGTGGGGCACAATTTTACCAAAAAGAGGGAGAGAAAATAGGGAGACTCTCATAGAGAGTGAGAGTCGTCCGCAATCTAAACGAGCCATTCGGTACACGTATGACATGCAGAGAGAGAGATAAGGGGGTGGAGAGAGAGAGAGAGAGAGAGAGACGTGTACGAAAATAGGTCATTTAGTGCGCTCACAACACGGAACAGCAAAGGTCAGGTAACACGCAGATACAGACAGAGGGAAGACATAAATTCGTACATTACACACACACAAACTCAGACAGGGAAGACGGCACATGCATTACACATATACAAGACATTCACGACAAGACAGGAAACAGTTGTTAGCCAACAAGATCTGTTTAAATATATATCCTACGTATCTTTACTATCCTATTTATCTACGTGCTTAGCTCTTTCTACCCTTCCCCCCTTTCCCTTCTCGCTTGTCACGCCTGCGAACGTTCCCAATTACCAATACTCACACCTCGGTTGGTCGATCAGTAATTAACCTGGTCGTGCTAGTTACCCATGGCTGGATCTTAAACCATTTTTCTGTTCCCTCCTTTGGTGGGAAGTTCTCCAGGCTGAGGCAACGGCAAGTATTGATCGGGAGAACAGTCGGACAGCTTGGCTATATCTATAAAAGTGTGAGAAAGGGGGTAGTGCATTTTGAACATCAGCAACATTTCTAACTTCCTAGACGGGTGGTGCCGTGGCAACCCTTACCCGTGTAATTTTTCTTTGTCCTTTCCCTACCTAGTCAAACGTCCAGTTACATTATTTAACACGTCATTTCTAGTCAATTTTTCGTCATTCAGTACCTGTCCAGTTTCTATGTCAGTCCATCCTCTCAGTCGCTATGTCCTAAGGAGGAACAGTCATGTTAAGCCTACGTCTTTTAAAAACTTATCGTTATAACGACTACACACATATTCCCTCTTTCCCTTTTTCGTCGGTGGTCCGACCGTCGCTCTTCCACACTTCAGCCGACGTTCTGACGTGACCTGCAGAAGGGAGGGAAAAGAAGGGGTGGGGGGGCAGCATTCAAAGTACATCAGCATATAGTAGTCCAAAAATGTTTTTACCTACCACCTACTCGACCTATCTCCGCGTACTGCATTTCTTTACCATCTCGGCGTTTAAGCCTAGAGGGACCAGTAATGTCAGATAGATGATCATTGACGATCTACATGAGTTACTCGGTCGTAACCCTCTCTGTCGGGTGCAAGGGCGACGGCCAGGTGGCATTTCTGTGGTGTCGTTTTAAGGGTGTCTAAAACACTTTTCCTGGCTGCCTGCGATACATAATGTAGCTGCTAAATATCTGATCCCTTTTTGATCTACATCCTTCATCATACTTATTCTTCGCTCATAGTAGTAGGGCATCCAAAACTCATTAATGCAACTGCTACAACCATGCTTTCTTTTTCAAAATACTTTTAATAAACGAAATTGGTGGCAGTTCATTGCATAAAGTGCAGCAGTGCAATAAAATCGTATTAAAATTTTCTTACAGAGCAAGCATGATGCATGTCAAGAATTCAGTTTCAATTAATTCATAAATTCATTATCCAATACTCATTCTTTATCTAAATTACACCAATTCATTTTCCAAATCATAATCAGTACCCACCCTTAGTCAGTTCATTATCCAAACACATACTCAACATCCTTCATATCTACTTTCATTATCCAAAAAACTGCATATAGATCTCGGGACAGCAGGCTGCGCAATCAGGGAGCAACAAAGTTTATTCAAAACGTCTCATTTTGTGTCGGCGCCATTTTGGGAGGGGTCAGGCGAGTTCCAGCATAGTCAGAATGTCTCTAGTCTCGCATGGTTGGCCCAGAACCTTCCGTTGGCAGTTCAAAAAGTTTTGTGCTATGTGGTTAACAGTCTAACAATATGGACCATTAGTCAAAGAGTGGGAAGGGCGGCAACAATTTTTCCTACCTGGTCATCCTGGTGTTCCTCCGGAACTGAACAAGTCTGTGCCGTGGCTGCGTTTTAGCCATTTCCAAACTGAAGCCGGCGCTGGCAGGAGTGCGTCGATGTCGCGGTTCCCAGTGAGGGGGCGGGGGCGCCCATGAGGAGGGATCGGGGTGCCCCCCGGCTCTTATAGAATCTTCAAGGTTGAGGAGAAGAACAGACATGGAGCGTGTGCCCGTCCTGGGCAGAAGACCGCTTTTTGATGTTGACCCTCTTTAAGTAAGAGCATTGGGGTGTCGCTGGAAGCCTCCACCTGGAGGGAGGTGGGGGAGGTTCGTTCGCGTCACCTCCCCCTTCCAGCGACCCCGCGCCGTTCCTCGGCTCCGTCGCTTCGATATTGGCCGTGCTGGCTATTGAAGATGGGGGGGGTGGTCGGCGGCTGAGGCAAGACAGCCCCCCCTTTTCTCTTGACATGTGGCGGGACTACCTGGAACTGTCCAGGCGTCGACATGTGGCGGCACTACCTGTAACTATCCAGGAATTTGACATGTGGCGGGACTACCTGTAAGCGCCGCCATTCTCGCTTTTGGCTTCGGCCTTCTTCGTGGGTCGGACCAGACGAGAGACAGAAGGGGGGGGGTGGTCGGTGGCTGAGGCAAGACAGCCCCCCCCCCCGTGGCCTGCAGGGCAGCAGAAGAGGAGAGAAGGAGAGGTCTCTGCCATTCTTTGGACCGCCTGCCCAACATCATCTCCTCCCGACCGTGGTCAGGCGAGCCCCTCGTGCCTCGAGGCCTCGCCTTCCGGATGGGCGTAACCGCGGACCTGTTGCACTTCGGGAGCTTCCGGAATGGGGGTAGGTACCTATTGGATTGTTTCTATTTCATGTGGCCGTTATTTGGGCGTGGCGGGCAATGAGGCAGGCATGTTGGGAGCAGGAACAGGCAGTGAAGCCTAGCTATCTCGTGGCTATTTTTGCTGCCAAACTTTTCGCCATTTTATATTTCTTATTATGAACTATTTCTAATGTTTCTTATTTTTAGTGAAGTCAAAAGCTCATCAGGGGGTTACTGACTTGGCCTGATTTCCTTTTCTATTTTTCTTTCTCTTCCTTAGCGTGTTTCGAGCTAAAGCTTTCTGTTAGTAGGGAACGGTGATCACTTCATATTTTGTATGTGTCCTTTTCACTAGGGGGTACTTCTGGACGGACCAGACGAGTTCCCTCCAATAAATGGTCCGGGGTGGAACGAGATTATCGATCAAAAGGGGAACATATATTCCTTTCATTAGGGTATCATCCTGGACAGACCGAGCGATGTACTTCCATTTACTAGGGTAGCCTCCTGGACGGACCAGATGGTCTACTTCCACTAAATGGCCCATGAGCGGGGAGCATATGTCCTCCATAAGGGTAGTCTCCTGGGCGGACCATGCGAGCTACCCCCCAAACAGTGGGGAGTGGGTAGGACTGACGAATTCACAAAGGGGCATAACCTACCCTTTACTACTTGCAAAGACTAGATAGAATATTTCTATTCCACGTTGTTTGCAAGTAGAAAATACCTCAAACGAAACAATTCCTGGAACAACAATGTCCAGGCAACCAACCAATCAGTGGGGAGAAAAACAGGCATGACGGATTACAACGGGGACAAATGTCTGCATTACCTGCCCTTCGCTATCCAAAAAGGAAGACAGAATATTTCTTCTCGTCTCAGTTTGTAGACAGGGAAGATCTCAAAGAACAACAATCGATTATTAATCGACTTCAAACAATCAGTGGGGAGAAAAGTAGGTATGACGGATTACACCGGGGACAAAAGTCTACATTACCTACCCTTCTCTATCTGCAAAGAGGGACGACGTTCCTATTCGCCGCTGTTTGCAAACAGAGAATGTCTCGTTCTCAGAAGAGAACCAATATGTCAAGTAGCCTTCAAAGCTAAATGAACCAATACCAACAATGTCGGTATACAAATACCGATTTTCAATACAATCAATCAATCAATCAGGTGGATAGGACCACCCTACCAATCAGGCGTAAAAACACCCTACTTAATCTTACCCGGACCGGACCATACGGACAGTTCTTTGACTTCCTCCTCCAGCGCCCGATCGTTCTCTTACTCCATGTAGCATTCCTGTGGGATTCCAGTCAGGACAATAGGTCACTCAAGAGAGGTCAGTTCAGAATTGGTGAAGTTCTGTCGATCGGCAGCCGGGCGAGGGCCCTCTCAAGGCAGGCATACCCCGATCATTTAGATGTTCACTTCTTCGTCTGGATCTCTCTTATCGGCCCTATGTCACTGATGGACCCCGCGTTGGGACGCCAATTGTGGAAAATGAGCCCATAATCCTATCGATGCCCAGGCCGCTGGCGCAAGCCGCCTCTTAGTTCCCATGTTGAATAATTACCAAATAAAGAGACGGGCGCTGGAAGCAGGAATCAAGAACAGAGTTTATTTCTCATGAGGAGAGCCAGTCATTTCGGACACGAAACACCGTGTCTTTCGGGAGGTGCTCTAACAAGTGAGCTGAGACTCTTGCTTTTATACCTTACAGAACACTTGATAACACAATAAGGACAGTATGACGCAAAAGAAAGACATCCCTATAATCCTCGTGTCAATCCTACCCCACACGTGTTCACAATGGGGACCCTTGACCTGCTGATAAGAGGGGAGGGTAATCACGCAGCTGAGTGTTTCGTGGGATGTGTACGCCTGATCATAGCCCAGGGGGTGGGGTGGCTAGGATCAATAGTGGGTCTCTTGAGGAGGAGTGTCTTTATACAATAAGGGCAGTAAATGGTATCTCCTGGCTTAGGCGATGGCCTCGGACATGTGTGGTCAGCCGGACTCGGGGGAAGGGGTTATCAAAGGAGTGGTATTCATGCCGCGTGGACAATCGAGCGCGGAGGGAAGGCTCGTCAACAGAGGGGTATTCATGGAGGGGAAGGAGGTGTTGGTCAGGCGCGGCCGTGACTCTCAAGGACAGGGCCTTGCAGAAGAAGAAGGTTTATGACTTGCTCATGTGAGGAGAAGGGAGGGGTATCCAGGGAGGTCACAGGGACAGAGTCACACAGAGAGAGAGAGATCTTATGACCCGTACATGAGAGAGCGGGGGCTGCCGGGTGCAGCTGGGGAGGGCTATGTCAGCTAAGGCGAAGGATGCCTCTTCAAGAGGGAATGGAGGGGGTTTTGTGCGGGTCAAGCAGGAGAGTTGCCTTTCACAGCAGGGTCGCGCAGAGGGAGAGGGTTTCATGGTCTATGCATGAGAGAGGGGGTGTAAGGTACGCGCAGGTGGGAAGCCGGGGATTCCAATGGGTAAAAGGCCATGGTGCCTAGAATGGCTGTACATATGCATAGGGGTATGGGCTCTTACTGGCAGAGTGATACGGTCAATAGTTTACGGTATTCATGGTGCTCACAGGGAGAGGAGTGGGAGAAGAAGGGGAATGAATGCTGTCTATGTACATCAATTTCTTCAACTTTCACATATAGATGGATATATATATATATATATATATATATATATATATATATGTATATATATATATATATATATATATATATATGTCAAGCAAAGAGGGTACGTATAGATGCATCATGCTAATATATTATAATACGATACTCCGTATGTATGGGAAATCAATTTTTTATCTCTCACTGGGAATGGTTACTGCTACTTTCTTCGGAATTATTTTGAGGACCTTGGAAAAACTCCTTATTTGTAAGTTTTTTTCTCCCCTCGTTCTGCTGGTAGGACCCCTGACCAACCTTGCGGGAGTCTCAGCCAGATACCTTTTTTGACACTATGATGCCGGCCCTGAGGGCCATTCAGTAGGTGGACAGCAACTTCCTTAGGTTAGTCAGCTTGTTGAGAACTAGGTGCTGGTGCAGCTCTGGAAAACAAGTACTGAGCATGTGCTCTCTCAAAATTAGATTGTACAACCCATTGAAATAATTAACCTTGCTACCTGCACCCAGCCATTCAGGGTCTTGCTAAAGTAGTTTGCAAAATTCACCCAGGACTGGTTCGGGAGCTTCTAACTGTCCCTGAACCTCTGGCTGTACTTTTCAGGGGTCAACCCAAACGTATCAATCAAGATGCCTTTCATGGGGTGTACCTTTTTAGCTCTTAACCTCTAAAGTAAGAATTGTATCCTACCCCATTTTAGGCATGTGTTTCCACACAGACCACCCCTCCACTGCTTGTTCAACTTCAGGGCTACCTCCTAGACAGACACACACTTGGCACAGGCATCTCCCACCTCAAAATCAGACACCACATCCTTGGGGATGCAGACTTTTGTGTCTCCTTCAAACACTACAAGTATGCTGCCACCATCACTTCCAGATTCTGCCTCCCTGGCTTTGAGATCCAACGCTTTTAAACTCAGTTCATGAGCCAGTAGCAACTTTTTCTAAGTCCTTTTCAGCCTCAGACTTCTTTTGTTCTGCTTCCATGGCCAGTTTAATCTCTTCCCTTCTGAGTCTGGCCATTTCCATCTTGAACTCTCACTCCTTCCTCCTCTCCGCCTGCTGTTCTGGGGACAGGCCATGGGAATGTACACTGCTCCCTGCCCTGGAATGGATTTCCAAATTAGGGGTCAGGTTATCCCTTTCAGCAGGCTGATGACCATCAGGACTAAGGTCCAAATCCTCTCCTTGGCTGCCCATCTCCTCATCTTCTTCAGTTACTGTAGCAAGTGACTGGTACACTTTTACCAAGGCCTTCAGTGCCTTTTTTCAATTCTACCTTCCTTGTGGTGCTATTGGATGGAAGTATCCTCTCTTAACAGAACTCTTTGAGTTGGGCCACGGTATTAGACTCAATGTTTGCCAGCTCCATTTCCATGCTTGAAGAGGTGGATTCAGTTTGGGAACTCAAAACGGCCAATTAACTCAAATTTGTCTTAAAGTATTTATGTGGGGTGGTAATGTAACAAAAGAGTTACAGTATGGCACGCACAAACACAAGTCCCATTCTCACTGTTTAACACCAGTGTAAGAAATTGGATCGTTGGTTGACCAGGGTCTAGTATTTATGCCCAGTTGTGCCTTTGAAGTGCAAAGATGCCCTACCTTTCCTGCCCTGGTTACAGACTAACTAAAGGAGGTAAGTGGAATGTGCCCAGATCCCCCCTCCCTTCGTGCAAGTGATGGCCCATCATTCACACCCAAAATCCCATTGTGTATGGCATCTTAGGAATAATACACAAAGCCTAACTGCCAACTTCAACCAGACATATGACCGGAGACAGGCTGCAGGCATCAAATTGATATGGCAAGAAAATACCAACTTTCCAAAGTGGCATTTTCAGAACTGTAATTTGAAAGCTGATTTCACCATAAATTAGGATTTTATATTTGGATTTTCAGTGACAACAAACATGAACTGGTTATTTCTTCTCATTTGGAAAGCACACTTATAAAATGTGATAAGGTGACTCCAAAGTTATTCTATGGCAGAGATAGGCTTTACAGTAGTGAACACAAATGTAAGAGTTTTTCACTATCAGGTCATGTAAAACTTAAAAGTACATGTCCTGCTTTTTGAATACATTGCCCGCTACCCTGTTAGCTACCCAAGGCCTATGCTAGGGGTGAATTATATGTATCAGAAAGGAATGTTTGAACCTGGGAAATATTATTTTGACAGGTCGAAAAGGGGATTTAAAACTGCACACAAAGACTCTGCAATGGGAGGCCTAAGACATGTTTAGAGGGCTTCTTAAGTGAGTGGCATGCTAAAGGCCCACTGGTAGCATTTAATATATATATAGTACCGCTTTACTAGGGACTTGTAAGTAAATTAAATATGCCAATTGGGGATAAGTTCATATTACCATGTTTAGAGTTGAGAGTACAAGAACTTTAGAAATGGTTAGCAGTAGTAAGTGTACAGAGTTCCAATGCCAGCAAAAACTTGAACTGCAAAAATGGAGCGGGAAGGCAAAAAGTTTGAGGGAAGAGCACACTAAGGCTGACTCATCTAACCGTCAGTCGAAAATGTTTAGCAATCCAGACAAATGTTTAGATAATGTGCCTTTAAAGAGTCGTTTGCTTTCCTCCTGTTTATCATGTTGGTTTTGTTTTGAGTAGATGAAACTGGAACAGATCACCATAAAAAAACGCTGTACTATTCGGTCATGGTGTGCTACTGCTGCCAAAACACAAAACAATTAAATCACCATTCTAAGATTTATTGTCTAATAAGGGAAGGCAGCTGGAACACACTGCGGGATGCTTGACTCGTAGTTACAGCAGCGTTTGTTTACAAAGGTTCAGGCCATCCATGCGTAAGAGCTGTCATGTTATTGCAATTAGTAGTCATTGCGCTGCTGTCACAGGGCCAGTCCAAAGTGACAGTGATAGGTAACCCACACAGTGCAGCTAAGGGTGGGCATAATTGTTCTGCTTCAGAAATGTTGTTCTCTTCATAACATGTCAATTTATAAAAAGTAAGAAAGGGCAGCACTGTTTTGAAATGTCGAACAAAGCAGTGTTTAGAATCCCTATTCTAACTCATTTTTACAAAGATGCCTCTTTATAAGGCTAGCATGGTCTGTTTACCATACATAATTAAGATGTTCAACATTATCAGGTGACAACCCATTTGGTATCAGGGGGGTTTGCAATGTACTGTTTTATTTTTTTTCAGGACAAGCTGCTGTTTGCTTAATTTATATTCTACGCAATATTTTAGGATTGTCCCCTTGGTTGTAGCTATTCTCTTATGAACCCCGAGAGTGCAAAATTTGGGTCGACAATATTTAAAACAGAGTTTTAATGGTAGCAAGCCTGACCAAGGGAAAGGAAATATTCGTCAATATGGAGCGTTAGCCTGCCCTTGGTACCTTTATGAGGAGCATAACTGTTATTAGGGTAACTCATATCTCTAAAAAAAAAACACCACTATAATAGGTTGACCACGTGATGCAGATTTCAGGGTTTATGTTAAGCAATTGTTTTTCTTGCATCAGTTGGCCCAGAGGTGCTGAAAACCCTATGCTTGGGCAGCCTGGTGAGCGACAGAATATGTTAATGTCTAATTCGTTGAATACCTGGGTTAGTTGTGTCTGTGTGTACTTGAAGTGAGAACATTTAAATAAATTAAGTGAGGTTGTTAGTGTGGAGATAGAGTATCAGCTTACAGAAACAAAGGACAGCCCTGGGTACTGGCCTTTCGCACTGAAGTGGAGAGTGGTGGAGCTGGGATTGTCCCTGCCAGAAGGGCTCAAAGCTGATATGAAACCTTGCAGCAACATAAGACAAGGGCCTTACAGATCTCCATAGGTCAGCAATAGGCAGGGCAAGATAAGTAACTAACAGACTGCCAAATACAAAGCAAGTTCTGCTACAGCGAGTGAGGATGTCCCCACCCAAACAATGAGAGTCCCTGCACTCACACTGGCTCACCAGTCATGTTTTACCTTAACCCCTTCACTGCTGCGGCTATTCCGCCGCAGTGCTAAGGGGGCGGGGCGGCCGCGCGGCGGCCGCATGCTGGTGACGGAACCGCTCCGTCACAAGCGTCGGTGGCGCTGTGCTTATGATGGAGCGGTTCCGTCATGGCCTGCCCCGCTCAATATAACGCTCAGCGCAGGCGCAAAATTCGCACCGCGCATGAGCAGCGAGCGGGCCATGACGGAACCGCTCCGTCATCAGCACAGCACCACCGCAGCTGATGACGGAGCAGTTCCGTCATCAGCAGACAAGGGGTTAATGGCTATTGTTTTTCACTCATAGGACAGGGAAAAGGATAGACCCACTAGACAGGGTGTTTGGGTCCATGAGAACATGAAGGACACGAGTCCCCTGGGTGAGGGACCAAGGGAGAGTTTGAAATAATGAAGACCCTGAGTATGGAAATTATCCACATGTGTGTGTTTACTTAAAATACACAAGTTGTATCTGGTCACTGCAATCCATGTGCAGCAAATATTTGCTTGTTTCAATGAAGTATGGGACTAGAGGTTGGGCCCCCATGAAAAACGTATTGGCCACATTCTCCACTATTGCAGATTGGTGCAATGTTGGATCACAGTCAGGGAGTGCGTGAAGGTAAAAGTATTACAAAACACAAGTATGCCATTTGTCTTATGTCTTAATCATTACTTATCCTTGTACGCTACCATACTCTTGCAGGCTGCCGGTATCTCAATGATGAACTATAAAACAGAAATATAAATGTACTGTTACTTACAAGGTCGTGTTTCATAGATTATTGTAGCGTATTTCTACTCGATTCTGTTTTTAAGGAATTAGGGGATAAGAGACAAAGAGATCAACTAACAGTGAGGAGTCTTTTTTACGAGAATGTCATGCGCTGAAAGTCACCTTGCTGCACTGCATTGCGTTATGGGGAAATGGACAGAAATGTGCCATATTTAAGGCGATACGGTGCATTGCTATGTTTACCCCGCACTGATGCCCTGTTGGCACCCTAGCACCAACGCAGGAACCCTTGCACATTGCAGGATTGATTTGGTTAACAAAGGGACACCTTACTGCACAAAAACAATCCTGAGAGGCATATTGATCATTCTATGAGTGATGCAAAATGCAGCACACTTGGAAATAGGAAGCAACAAGGAGAAATAAAGATATTTTTCCTTGTTATGCCTCCCCTTAGAAGAGGTAGTTTTTTGGGACATTCCCAGGTCTACCAGTTCTGGTAAATCTAGGAATGCGTCAAAAACCATGGGGGTTGCGTGAGAACACCTATGCAAGGTCCATTGAATGCCTTACCAGGATAGGGCAGCCATTTGTGCTGTGTTCTTCACTTCAGAGAGAGAGACAGGTTTGCATTCTACATGGAGTTAGCTTAATTCCCTAGCTGCTTCTACCTCAAAAGCTTAGTGTTAGGCCAGGCATCTTTGATTTTCCTCTAATGGATTTCCTTTGAACCTTCTGTTATGCTGACTTTGTTTTTGCTTGCTTTAGGACTCTGCCAAGTTTACTGCTGCTAGTCTGTATAAAAGTGCGTATTCTCACTCCTTAAAACATGGTAGAATTGGCTCATACCCAATTTGGCTTATTTAATTTACTTGTAATTCGCTAGTAAAATGGCTCTACCTGTGTCGAAGGCCTGTAAATTAAATGCTACTTGTGAGTTTGCAGTACTGATTGTGACAAAGTAGAACTGTAAACATGTCTCAAGTCTGACATTGCTGCCTGTATGTGCAGTTTTAAACTGGCATTGCGACCTGGCAAAGCAAATATTTTGCCAGCCAAAACCTTCTCTTCTAATATACATGTCACCCCTAGGGAAGGCCTTGGACAGCCCAGAAGGCTGGGTACAATATCTTTAAAAAGATGGATACATGCTTTTTAGTTTTACAAGTCCAGCTAGTGAAAAGCTCTTAAATTAGTTTTTCACTACTGAAAGGCCTACCTCTCCTATAGGATAACATTAGAGTTACCTTGTTATATTAATTAAGTGATAATTTGCAGATGGGAGCTGGTCAACAATTCATGTTTGAGATCTTTGGAATTGTAATGAAAAATTCTCTCTAATGGTGATATCGAACTTTAAATTATATTTTTAGAGATGACAGTTTTACGAAGTTGGCATTTTCCTGCCTTAGCAATTGATGTAACTGACAGTTGGTCTTTGTGTATTCCTTCTACACAGCCACACACAACTGGGAACGCAGGTGTGCCTGAATGGGTCATCACTGGCAGAATGGGAAGACGGAGTTGGGCACAGCTCTACTTGCACTTGAATAGGCTGTGTCTAGTCGCCACACAAAAGGCTGAATATCCACTGTAGTTAATCTGGAACCAGGACAAGGTAGGCAGGAAGCCTGTGGACTTCAGAGAGAAACATTTAGACGCTTCTTCCACTTCAAAGGATGGCCCAGGTATAAATGGTGTACCTAAGACGGCAACTCTTCAGTACACATCTGGACGGATCACTGACAGAATATCGAGGAAAGAAATCTATAAGAACAAAATATAAAAGAAAAATTATGAAATACAAAAATATCGGAAAATACATATTGTTTACAATAATATAGTTGTATTTAATATTGATTTTTAAATGTATATAGTTTTAACTATAAAATAAACATATTAAATACTAACATTAATTTAAAAAAATACAATATATTTAAATGTATATTTTAAGAAATAGAACAAAAAAACTTACTTTTAAAAATGTAAACACACACACATACATGACATACATATATAAATAAACTAATATTCTAAATACTAATATAATTTAAAAAATCATAATTTATATATTATCAACCATACGTGTATTCATATTTCAACATGCCAAAAACAAAATATTTAAAAAAGAAAAACAATTTAATTTAAAACAAAAATTAAACACATATTTTTGAATTTCTTATTACTAATTATTTGCAAACAAAAAATATTAAATAAACCAAACATATATTTGTGTAGATTACAACAACATACAATAAAATATTAAATACTGCAATAAATACATATACATTTCCCACTACATTCATTAAATACATTTTTAAACTAAATAAATATAAAAATAAGTACTTCCACCTAACACAAAATAACAATTAAAACATTCTTTACATCACACAAAAATAATATTTACTACTTTAACTACACAAATGTTAAATTAATTAAAATGTAATATTGGAAAATACTACAACTTAATTTTCCCAGGAGAATTAACACAACAATTAATATTATAATTAACAAAAATAATACATTTTTCCACTTCAGTCAGTGCAACAGTGGGTTAAGTGTTGGATTGCAGAGTGTCAACATGTACCATTCCCACTCCAGTCAGTGCAACATTAAAACAAGGTAAATATTTTAAAGTAAATAAAATAATTTAAAAACAGTAAATAAATTAAAAAGAATGTTGAATACAAAGTAGAAATATATTTAACATTAAAAATAGTTAATTAATTTACTGTTTATCCAAATACACTTGTTGTTTCAGAACATTTTTCTGTTTGTACCAAGCAACTGATGTGATGTACATTATTTTAGACTGAATCTATCACAAAACTACTATTGTTTAGTATGGACCTAAACTTGTGCCACTTGTATTGGTAGAGGCTTCAATTAGGAATGTATTGCTGCTTACTGGTCCTAATGCTAAAATCTTTATTTGTATCTCACTCATGAGGGTAATTGACAATATCCATCTATGTTATGTAAGGGAACATCTAAGACTAGCTATGAAGGGGTATGATATTTATTAATGGAATGAGAAATGAATTGACCTTTTCTTTTATCATATTTATTATGTAAGCATTGTATGTATATTTTATGTGGACCTCAGTGGAGATCCAATTGAACATTATTCCCACTCTAGTCAGTCCAACTGTAGGAAATGTGTTGAATTGCGGTTGGGAAAAAATTAATATTCCCTTTCTAGTCAGTGCAACAGTAGGGAAATTTTTGGATTGAGGAGGGGTGCAATTTACTATTCCCACACCACTCAGTGCAACAGCAGGGAAAGTGTTGGATTGCGGTGGGGAAAAGTTTAATATTGCCAATTCCCACTCTAGTCAGTACAACTGTAGGGAAGGTGTTGGAATATGGAGGAGAAAAATGTAATAGTTTCATTCCAGTCAGTGGAACAGTAGAGAAAGTGTTGGATTGTGGAGGGGTAAAATGTACTATTCCCACTCCAGTCAGTGAAACAGTAGGGAAAGTGTTTGATTGCAGTGTGCTAAAATGTACTATTCCCACTCCAGTCAGTGAAACAGTAGGGAAAGTGTTCGATTGCTGAGGGATACAATGTACTATTCCCACACCAGTCAGTGCAACAGTAGGGACAGTGTTGGATTGTGGAGGGGTACAATTTACTCCTCTTACTCCAGTCAGTGCAGCATTAAAGTAAAATATTTTCAACAAAATAAAATAATTTAAAAACAGTAAATACATTAAAAAATATGTTGAATACAAAATAGAAATACATATAATATTTGAACTGTATCATCAATTTCCTTCCCACACCATACCCATTTATTAACTAGAGAAAATGTCACTCAAGCATTTATTTTTGTCTATCTTGTTGTTCTGTAGTCTTCAGTGTTGGTACCAGGGGCACATGTACTAGAATAGGATATCCTTTCTTTATTATGTGCTCTTAAGAGACGTAGGCTCTTTTTTTGTAGGCTAACTAAAGATTTAATTCTGGGTCTCTACGGTGTTTTATTATTTAAACAGCATCCATTATGAATTCAGTGAGACACACTTCACATCAGAGTTATCATGAATGCTGCTGGGAGTTGCAAATGAGATTCAGCTCTCCAGGTCCCGACATTAATCGGAGGAAGGACGATAGCTGCACAAGCAGAGATGTGTGCAGGCTTGAGACAGACTGCATTTGTTAATGAACTGAGATTGGCTTCCTTAAGTATTTCACCAAGGTATAGGATTAGATAATTCCAACTGGCTCTGGCATAAGGATACTCCCATCATGCTCTCTCTAGAGTAGGGATATTAGTAATAGATAGGAGTACCATTAGGAACAATTACCATGTATGAATTGTTTGTGCTTTTCACCAGTCTAATAGTGTATATAACAATGATGTGTCTCATCCATCTAATAATCACAGTTCATGTTTTACTCACAAGGATTAGATCTTTTCAATAATCATTTAAAAATGTATTGTTGACTTTTCTCTTTGTAATCCCTTGAGAATTCAAAAGTGATAAATGAAAGGGTTAGTTAGGTCTGCTACCACTGATTCCTTGTGAATAAGAAGCGTCATATTTGGGGTTGCTGACAGCATTTATAACTCTGGAGGCTGTAGATGCAGTACTGTGAGCTAGATCAATCAATACTTGCTGATGTTATCAGAAGCCTCAGTCTCTGTATTATGATGTTTTGTTAATATAATAGACAGTTCTACAAAATCCGTAGGAACCGTTTAACAAATGTGAATTAGGTCTGAAAGAGGACACTGGCCTGGCCAATCTCATCACTTCTACTGATAATATATTGCTCATCTTTCACTACAATTAAATAATTTCCTGCATTATAGAAGCTAATGCCCCTTCCTGTAGCATAAAAATAAGACATTCAAGAAGTCTACATCATGGCTATTGGCTGAGCTTATTAAAGAAAAAGGAAACAATCAGCTAAATGGGGGAAACCCAACTGGTAGAAATCAAGGTTTCTGGTTGGCAGGGTATACCCCCTGTCCAAGCAGCAGCCACAAACCTATTCATGGTAAGTCAGATACACAACCTAAATTAACCTGTGCTCACACTCTGGTAGCTTGGCGCAGAACAGCCAGGCTTAACTTAAGAGGCAATATGTAAAGTATTTGTGCAACATTTAAATTAAAGCTAAAACAAAATACAAAAAGACTCCACACCAAATTAGAAAAATAGAGAATATTTTCTGAGTAAAATGTGACCAAAACAACAACAATCCTGTCAGTAGAAGACGCAATATGAATTTTTGAAGATGAAACCCAAAACAGTGCTTAGAAGTTAAAAGCGCTAAAGGCTACTTGAGGTCACGTTAGACAAGGGTAAAACGGCAACCACGATGGAGGGCAGGCTGGCTACAGGACCCACAAAGGGCCCACTGAAAAGGTACAGTGTACGGTGCAAGCATCAGTGTTGAGAACTACGTGAATCGGTTCCGATTTCTTGAAGTTGGGTTGATGCGTTGAATTCGAGCTGGGGTCAAAGGGTCGACACTGCATCTTTCCCTACGCTGCACTATTGCTGTTCTTTTTAAAACAAATGCATTTCTTTTGTGAACAATATTGCTTTTAAAATACCTGCTCATCCCGCTGCAATTTGAACTTTGTTAGAGCTTCTTGGAATTAATTTGGGGGGGCACAAGTCAGCAGTCTATTTGTTCACGCTGACTCACGTCATTCTGGCCACTATTAATCGGTTTATGACGCGCCGCGCAGCGGGCGCGACACTGGCGTGCCAAAGGCGTGTCTAAGGCAAGCCCGTCTGCACCCCTCCACGCCCAGACGGGGCCTGGGGCAGGTACTTATGCTGGTTTTAAGATAAGAAAAATCACTTTTGATGCGGAACAGCTCCATGCCATGAGGAACAGGGTACCGAGTAAATGGGCACATGCTATGTTGCCAGACATTAATTTGCATTGTACTAACTGTAGATTCCATTTTCAAAGCTCCCTTCCCACCTCATCTGCCATTCTTTTTTTTTTTTTTTTTTTAAAACCTTTATTCAGAAAAGAAGGAGATACATGTGCAGGCCCACAACCATCATGGCCGGCCGCAAGGACAGTCAATAAAAACAGAAGAAACTGGAGCAAATTAGTAAACAGGATATATCAAAGTACATCAAATGTGGTTGTGGGGCTCGCAAACAGGATATGAGGTTTTCATTTTTTAAATTTAAAAAAAAGAGTAGGGGCTGCAACAACAAGGACATCACACCTTACAGGATAGAGGCACAAAGGAGACGATTGGGACTTACCCCAATTTCAGTCGGAGATAGGCTATGACTAAAGCAGCTATGCAATCTGGGCCGCCACGGCAATAATACTGGACAATAAATCACAATACAGTAATCCACATTTCTAAAAATCACCCCAGAAGCCTACCCCCCCAAGAACAGAAAAGCAAAAGGTTTTTCGAGAAGCCGAAAAAGAAAAAGAAAAGGTGCAAGACCAAGAGACAGCCAACCCTACGAAAGAGGAAAGAGCCCTCCCAAAGCCGGAAAAGAGCGATAGGGACCATAGAACAAAACAAACTAAAATAACAAACCCCCCCGCACCCGCCACCCTGCACCCCTGTTTTGGCTACGGCCTAACCCACTAACAGTGTGCCTGTCGCCCCGGAACTGCCCCACAGAAGGGAAAATATAAGAAGAAGTGGAGGAGGAGAAAAACAAACAGGCTCCAGGACACCTGGTGCCCCCCACCGGCGGTGACCCCCCCATAGCACTATCATCATCAAGCAAAGCAAAACGTCAGCATTACCACGGGGAGGACAGTCACCCGGAAACCCCCCCCATCCTACCTCCAGACCGGTGAGGTATTCGGTGCAGTCTCGGCAAAAGTAAATGGAGCAACCCCAGGGAAATAGAAGTCAACCATACAAGCCTCACGAGGAGATTCATCGCCAAAGTCATAACAATTGCAAACAAAGGGAGCGTCTCAGATGGTCCAAAGCAGTGGCAAGGAGCAAGAAAACCTCAAAGTCAAAGTCAACCCTGACCAGAGCGAATCCGTTCCGGAGCACATCCCGACCAAGCCACATCCGACCAGAGGCAGTCAAGGCGTCCATGGCAGACCAAGGCAGTGAAGATGAAGCAAAGTCCGGTCACAAAATGGCGGCCTCCGTTATGCAAACGGGCCAGAACAAAGGAAAATGGCGATCCCCTTCGACGGAACCCTGAGACTCGGCAATGAAGAACTTGACGGCCAGGGACGATACACCATCGAATAGGAGGCTTAGAGGGAAGACCATGTACTGTAGCCGATGAAGGAAAGGTGAGGCCGACTCTCAAAGGAGCAAAGTCGGGCTGCCGCTCGGGCTCCTGAAGATGGGAAGTCAAATCGTTCGATTGGACCGCAGAGTTCTGTGCGGGCGCTGCAGCGTCCGTGGCCGGCCGCGAGCAAACTTCATCCAGTTTCGCCACCAGGGAGACACATGCGCCGGTGAACTGCGAGCGGAGCGCCCCAATTGCCTCCATTACGGATCTCAAGGAATGTGCGCCATCCATCACCTCCATCCCGGGGTCCAGAGGACGGAGGAGGACACAATCTCTAGCCCACATCGCCGGGCTCCGGGCACACATTTAGCGACCGCAACAACAAGGGCGCCCGAACTGGCACAATCAGCACAAAAATTGCTTGTCGATGGTCTAGACTCCCAATAGACATTTTTTTAACAATCTGACCAACACTGTTCCTATAGCCCACCCTAACCCGATTGTGGCTAATGATAATCTTAATAATTGGATCAGGCTCTTAATTCTGTTCTTCCTAAAGCAGAAATTTTAAAAAAAGTGGAAGAAAAAGAAAACCCATGGTATTCCCACCATTTACGTCAACTTAAACAGACATGTAAAAAATGTGAGATACTGGAGGAAAGACTTCTCTGTACTGAGTAGAATCAAATATCGAAAAGCCATTAAAACCTATAAAAAGGAAATTAAAATTGCAAAATCTCTTTATTCTCAGGGAAAGATCCTCGCGGCGAACTTTTCGCGGGAGATATTCCTTCTCATTCATGCTTCTTCTCTTGCTGGCACAGAGAATGCCATTTGCGATGTGACTAAATTGCTGATTTTTTGGCAGAGAAAATACAAACCATCTATAATTCTTTCCCCACTTTCATTGCTTCATAAATACTGGTATCAAATGGAGGAGGTAATTTTCCATCCCCCAGTCCACGGCTGGAAGATTTTCCCCTCCTGGATCTCAAGACCTTGAAAAAGCTGCTTAAAGAACTCAAATCGGGTACCCCCTCAGACGTTGTTCCCCCAGTGTTCTTCCAAAAGTTTCTGAAGTAGTGTCACCTGTCATACTTGATTGCATAAATTCATCATTTAAAACTGGGATTGTGCCACCACAATGGAGACATGCTGGAGTAAAAGCTCTTCTTAAAAAACCAAACCTTGATCCTTATAACTGGGGAACCTACCGCCCAATCTTGCTGCCAGAGGTTAGTAAATTAGCGGAAAAATACACTAACTCAATTTTATCTGCATTTCTAGAAAATAACAACAGGCTACATGTTACACAGACTGGCTTTAGACCCCAACAAGGAACAGAAACAGCCATGTTGTCTGCAGGAGAATAAATCAGGAAGACCCTTTACTGTGGAGGCTGTGCTGTCCTTATCCTGTTGGATCTCAGCGCAGACTTCGATACGGTCAACCATCACCTCATGATACAAAGACTGAGGGATGCTGGAGTGACAGGGCTGGCACTTAGGTGGCTACATTCCTTTCTCCAGGATAGGGTATACTCGGTTTTCGAATGCTTCTCAAAATCAGTTCCACTGACTTGTGGGGTGACTCCTTCTTGAAGCTTAATGGCGCTGAGACCGAGCTTATGCTCTTTGGGAAATCCACTCCCTTAAATATTGATCATCTGTGGCCTAATTGTTTGGGCTCTCCCCGGGTCCCGAAAAACCGAGTCACGAGTTTAGGAGTATGGATTTACTCCAATCTAGACTTTGGAGAGCAATCTCATACCATGGCAGCAAACTGCTACGGACTGCTCAGAAGGTTTAGAAAGATACTTCCTATGCGTCCATTTGCAGAAAGATGATTATTGGTACAGGCCATTGTATTGTCTCGGCTTGATTATGCCAATGTGCTATATCTGGGAGGCCCCCTGGCCACTATCAAAAGATTACAAATCATACAAAACTGTGCAGGTAGCATGCTAATGAGCGAATGAGTCTTCCCAAGCGTACTTCTGCTAGGCCAACCCTGGCCTTTCTTCATTGGCTCCCTGTTCAGCTAAGAGTACATTTTAAAGCCCTGTGTATCATCTATAACTCACTGTCAGGAAAGGGCCCGCCATTGATCCGTACTTGGAGTCAATTGTACGTACCCAATAGGACCCTCAGGTCAGGGAAAAAAGGTTTAATCCATGTCCCCAAGATCAAATATGCGCGAAGCGGAGGCAGACTGTTTTCATATAATGGTCCTAGACTCTGGAATAGTATTCCATTGTACATACGTTCTGAACCTGAACATCTTAAGTTCAGAAAACTTGTGAAAACGTTCCTCTTCCAGTAATTCCCTGGTAGCTTACCTGGTGTCTTAGCGCTGGAATGCCCCTGGGTAACCACGCACTCTACAAATGTTCCTTCATTCATTCATCCAAGTCGAGCCTCACAGTGGCGTCTAAGGAGCAGCACAGTGTTGCTGAACCTTGCAATCGCGACCCACGATATAGTGAAATCAGCACTGCATAGGAGGGAACTGCGTTGGTTTCAATCGGTGCATAGGGGTAACTGTATCAATTATTGCAGTACTCCATCCTGAGGCCCAGAACAGGAGGGGGCACCTCAGGCAACAGTAGGACTCACAGATGGCAGATACCAGCAGCCCAAACAAACAGAATACTGTTTGAAAGTGGCGCACTTGTCACTTACCCCGCAGGTGCTTTTTAGAACAGATGTTTAAGATCACTGTACAATTTTATATACAACATTCAGTAATGATTCAACCAAAAAATCAAATGGATAATAAAACGTACACACATTCAAATAAAACGTTTCTTGTTTCTTTTTTCAGACGTTGTCCTTTATAGTTGTCCTTCTCTGCTGTACAATGAACAACATTACATCATGTTTCCATTTTATTCACAGCATGTTGCATTATCTGTCCCAATGCATTTCGGTATGATAATACCTTCTTCAGGGGAATACTGCAATTAAACCAGCAGCAACTAAGTATGTATCTTTTATCATTAAATCTGTAGGGATACAGTAAACCATCACCTTGGTTCTGATTTGATGTATGGGTTATTAGTTAAAAAATTAATCAACACTGTGTTAAAAGAGTGTCTGAACACATGCTTCTATAATCTCAATCAAAAAGTGTAACTCAGTGCCACCTTTAACCCTATGTGTTTGCCAACCATTTGCCTACTAACCTGTGTGTTGCCATGCACCTAAAAACAAACATAGGTATATATATCAACTCTCTGCTTGTTATGGTATTATTGTGCAATATCACTTAGTCATCACTGCCTTATTCCTACCTGAACTTCCTCTTGAAATGATCTTCTGTTACCAAGATCGCTCTGCAGAACCCGAGGGTCACGAGCACACTGTAAACACAAAATACAACCTCTGTATACGCTTCGAACCTCCTCACAATCACGAATAATCATAAACTACCTCAATCATACCTTGGTTCCACTGTGTGATCTGCCTCTCACTATGTTGAAAAAGTCGGTATATGCTGTCAACGCTAAGCCCTGCCCACACTCGGTACTGCAAAAGATGAATAAACGTGTCATCTATACATGTCCATCCTATGATTCTACAAAAAAGAGTCACTCTTCTATATACGCTCCTTACCTAGGAACCTTCCTCTTTGCTTCGTAATTCAACAGCAACACCCGCTCAAACCACTCTGTTCCTCCTTCCTTATTCCGCACCTTCCTTAAACTTGCATATGATGTCATCATCATCGTAACAAAAAATGGACTACCATTCTATCCAAACTTTGTTATCCCGCCATCTTAAAAAAGTGAACAGCATGACTTATTTTGCCTGAACACAGACTATGATGCTGACATCATGGTATGCAATCGCCATCTTAGAACGGTTATAAAACGAATAGAAAAGCCTACTGCCACTTCAAATAAGCACTGTTACTGAACCTACTGCCTTCTGACTACAACCACATGACCCTACATGATATTGAAACCTCTAATCCTGATGTAAATAATATTACCTGTTTTTAAATGATATGATACCAATATTAACACAATGCTTAACAAACCTCTGGTGGTGACATATATCGAGGTTATGTCTGCCAAACACTCAAGACAAGCAGTTATTTAGATACATTTGGAGTGCAGGGTATCACACATATAAGCAGATACCAGCAGCACCAGCAGAGTTGCACGAAGTATTTTGTGACCTGTGATTTCAGAGAACAAGAGGCAAGCCTACAAGCCTGTTATGTTTACTGTCACTTTACATGAACACTGTGTACTCTACATCATAGATGGAATGATGGGGTTAGCAGTGTGTGTGAATCTGACAAAATATTTTCAGAATAACCTAAATTGTTCTCGGATACACTGGGATGTTTAAAGGGATTTGAACACAGGATTATTCTTAAGAATTCAGCAAAACCGTGTGTACATAAAGTTCGGAAAGTTCCGAATATGGTGGTTGAGCCCTTGAAACTGGAGTTTGAGAAATTATTGAAATTAGGAGTAATAGAAGAGATTGAGTCTTCAGAATGGTTGAGTCCGGTAGTTTTAGCACCCAAGGATGGTGGTAAAGCAGTGAGAATGTGTGTGGACTTGCGTGGACTAGATGAATGTGTTTGGGTTGATCAGCAGCCCCTGCAGAATATTTCTGGATCAATCAGGAGCAAACATTTTTAGTGTTCTAGATCTCTCTTCTGTGTACCACCAAATTGTTTTACATCAGGAGTCCAGACCCTTAACGTCTTTTGTTACACCCCTTGGTGCTTATCATTTCTTAAGAATGCCCTTTGGGTTGGCCTCGGCTGCTGCTTGCTTTCAAAGGGTGATGAAAATGGTCCTTCGAGATCTTGGGAATGTGATGTTTTTCCAGGACGATATTTTGATTCATGGTGTGGATGTATGGGAGCATGATGCTGTGTTACCATCAGTGTTAGACAAATTAACTGATAGGGGACTCACAGTTAAGAAAGAGAAATGTAGAATTGGTTTGGATTCGGTCACTTATCTTGGGCATGTAATTTCAGGGAAAGGGATACAACCAAAGTTAGAATTGGCTGAGAGTATTGTTAAGGCACCGGCTCTGGATGATAAAGACCAGGCTAAGTCTTTTTTGGGCATGGCGGAATTTTATTCAAAGTTTGTCAAAGTTTTGCGAGCATTGTTGAGCCTATAAGATCTCTTTTGAAAAAGGGTGTACGGTTCACTTGGTCTAGTGATTGTGAGGAAGCGTTCCGAAGCAATGAGGCCCTTACCTGATCATCTAAAGTGATTTATACGGCGTTTTTTCTGCCACACACGTTCGAGTACTGTGAAAGACAAAAGGGGAACATTGTATAAATCACTTTAGATGATCAGGTAAGGGCCTCATTGCTCCAATGGAGCCCCCCAATAAGCTAGAATTATTTGTAAGGCAGGACAGCAGCATTGAAACGTTTAAAATGTTTTGCAGCTCTGTATTTTCATGACATGGTGTGTTTGAAAGTGTACATGTGTTGAGTAAACTCCACATACAACGTGAAGAATCAGAAAGGAATCTGCCAACAATAAATACAAAGGTCGGCCACATAATGGCTTCCACACTAGGCTAGAGAGGCTCTAGGTTTGAATAATTTACACTTCGCATTTTCTTAACAGCCCTCTGCACCTTTCACTGCCAAAACGTTGGGGAATTAAAGAAAGAAACATTTCCAAGCATAACAAGAGAGTCTTCCACAGTCCATCTCCTAAATCTGGTATGTAGTCTTAAGTCAGAGACATTGCATTGGTCATTTGTGCAACTTTAATGGAGATAAACAATGAGATTTTTAAGCACAAAACTTTATTGTTTTGTTGTTCACATCATACAGACAAAAGAAAAAAGGCCCTGATGAGATTCCAGGAACTGGTTTCCTGTAATCGAAACGCGTCGGCATATTTGGAGGCACAGGCACACTTGGAGACACATTTGAAGGAATAATCTACTCACAAGAACTATTTGTTAGCTTTAACACCATGAAAGAGTATCATTAATTTGACTCTATTCCTTACGCTCTCCTTCCTTCCTGCCTTTCTTTTCCTCCTTTTGATTTTGTCTCTCATTTATTGAGATTAAGTACACATCAATTTAATGTGTTTTTTGTTGTGATGATGTTGTTCTTTTGAGTTTGTCTAGATACATTGTGACATGTTTTGTTTATAAATTGGTTTCTATAGTATTGTAAATATATGTACATTTTTGTCCTATCTTTGCTAATGAATATATATGTAAAAAAACTTTGAAAGTAAACAAAGAAGTCAAAGGTAAAAAATATAAGTACATGGTCAGAATTCAATAAAGAGTATTCTTGACCTTCATTAATTGTTCTTGTTTTTTTTAAAAAAAGAGTGGTCTAGGCATTTGTGTGTTTTATGCAACTTTCTAATAGTGGCAAATTATGATTTACCATTTAAAACCCAACTTCACCATAAAAAGGGATTTTAAGGCAAACTCAATATAAAGCTATGGAAGAGATAGGCCTTGCAGTTGTTGATATCAAATTTACCAATGTTTCACTACCAGGGCATGTACAACTTAAAAGATATGTACTACCTTTTATATAAACTGCACCCTGCCCATAGGGCTGTCTAGGGTCTCCCAATGGGGTGATTTCTATTCAATAAAAGGAAAGTTTTGGCCCTCCCTAATAGGTTGACTTGCAAGGTCAAAATGGCAGTTTAAAACTGCATCCACAGGCTCTGGAGTGACAGGCCTGAGCCATGTTTAATGGTCTTCTGAGTGGGTGGTGCAATCAGTGCTGCAGGCCCACTAGTAGCATTCAATTTACAGGCTCTGGGCACATATAATGCGCTCAACTAGGGCCTCAGAAGTAAATTAAATATGCCAGTTGTGGATAAGTCAAAGTCACCATGTTTTGAGTACATAGCATAGGCACTTTACCGTGGTTAGCAGTGGTAAAGTGGCCAGAAAACTAAAGCCAGCAAAAACGAACCCAGCAAAACAGGAGGACAGAAGACAAAAAGCCAGGGGAAACCACTCCAAGGATGCCAGGTCTAACACCAAACAATCAATGTTTCTCCTATCCAAATTATGAGCTTCTAGGAGAGTGAAACAAAAAACACCTCCAATGCGAAAGTCTCTTCCACAAAATTACTGACAGAGCTAGCCAGGAACTTTTAAAGTTTATCCGATAGGCCACTAATGCCACTGTTGCTGAATCTTCCACTACATGAGAATAAGTTGATGATTTCTTTTTGGTAAAGGTGAAAAACATCACTCTCATCCTGGTACTTCCTGCTGTACATATTTCCTCATAAAAATGTGAAGACATGTATGGTCATCAGTGAACGTTAAATCTGTAATCCATCACATTTCTCGTATTAGACCAATTTAATTAATTCCTTTGCATGACTGAGTGAGGTCCCCAGTTATATAAAACAGGTCAAGCCACTCCTAAAAATCCATGTCTGATCTTGATGACCTTAACACATGCGACCTCTTGACAGGTTAATCTTTATTGTTATTTGGGGCTATCTTTAATTCCAGGTCCAAACCTTAGCACTGGACACAATCTTATTTACGCCACTACATTCTCCCATAATTTTCTGCCTTTGGATTATGATTATCATGAAAAATGCCCTAGATTACAGCATGTAGGGCCAGATGTATCAAGATACCCTTTAGCGATTTTTTGCGAATCTCTATTTGAGAATTGCTAAATGTTATGTATCTACAAATTCGCTTATTTTTAGATTCCTTAATTGCGATTAGCAAATTGCTAATTGCAATTAAGGAATAATTTCCCATTCATTTCTATGGGCCAGGAGGCCCATAGGAATGAATGGAAAGTTATTCTCAATTTGCGATTCGCATTTTGCTAATCGCAAATTGAGAATAATTTCAAGGGTGTCTTAAGGACATCCTGCTGCACCCCTGAAATTCACATATGTGCACATATGGCGCACATACATGCCCTAAGGGCATTTATGAGCGTCACATGGCACCTTTAAAATTTTCCAAAAGTGCATTTTTAAAAGAATTCGCAAATTACCACCAACTACAAGTTCGGGGTAATTTGTGATTTCTTAGAGTGAAATTGCAATACTTTCTTCTTTCTTACATACCATTTAAGGATTCGCTTTTTGCGATTCCTTAAATGGTAGCGCAAAATTAAGGAATCGCGAATTTTGTGATGCAATTTTTTTAATGCATCGCATTTCCTGTGTTTTTTGTCGCAAATGCTGCTATTTTGCGATTCGCAGCATTTGCGACAAAAAAGACGCTTGATACATCTGCCCCTATATCATTTTGTGGAATTGAAATCTTGTTAGGGTAAAATTCTGGCTGTAGGTTAGGCTTTAGTACAGAGACTATAATTCTTCAAATCATGAATGATGTTCACTGCATTCTCAATGGAGAAGCATTCAGCCTGCTGTCCCTGTGGCTTTTGATACTCTTGACTACAGCATTCTTATTGATATCCTAATTATACTAGAGAATCAACTGTGAATTGGGGAATGCGTACTTAATTCCCTCTCCTCTTACTTAAACAACCAATCCTAACTTGTGGTCATTAATATTTCCCTTTCTCATCCTGTCCATATGTCCTATGGTGTCCCTAAAGATTCCTTGTTACTGCCTACCCTATTTTGTCTACATATACTGAGCCCTCAAGGAAGCTACTGAGTGAATTCAATATAGTCTGAACTGGTGTGGCTAAGTGAGTTAAAGAATGATGATGAATTCAACCCAAATCCGTGACGGGGGGTGAGTGTTTGAAAAGTTTCAGTGCTCCATCCATCATCTCCTTGTATTTAATATAGACTGTCATCAATATCTTACAATATGCCACTGTATCTAAACGTATCTTGCAAGGTCAATATTACTAAAGCATCAGTAGCCTTAAATGTTGATGGGCCACGTTACACCAATTTGACTTTTACTACCCTCATATTTCTTGCCATAGCTACTGTTATAACTAGAAGTCACCGAGCTAAGTCACAGAAAAAAACCAGCTGATCACCTCCCTCGCCCAAAACCCACCCGGCGACCCCACCAACCCAGACACCACAGACTGCAACTTCAGACAGTGGATCGACGACTGTGCCAACACCCTCGCCCCCCTCAAGAAACCCTCCAACAACCACGCCAGCAAGAGAGCCACCTGGTTCACCGAAGAGCTGCAGACCTCCAAACGCGCATGCCGGAAACTGGAGAAGATATTGCTCCACGAACGCACTCCGGACAACCACGCAGCCCACAAGGATGCCACCCACAGACATCACCACCTCATCCGATTAGCCAAGAGATCCTCCTTCAAAGACCACCTGGATAACAACACACACGACAGCAAAGAGCTTTTCAGCATCGTAAAGAAACTCTCCAACCCCAGCGCCAACACCAACGCCATACCGCCCTCACAAGAACTGTGCAACTCATTGGCCATCTTCTTCCACTGCAAGTTCGCTGATATCCATGACAGCTTCAACACCATGATCGCCCGACTCCCCTGTGAACACCACCAGCGCCAACCACCTGACCTCCTGGTCCAAAGTCAATGACGACGAGACACGCAAGGTCATGAACTCCATCCACTCAGGATCTCCGTCAGACCCGTGCCCACACCACGTATTCAACAAAGCAGATGCTGCCATCGCACCTCAACTACTGAAGGTCATCAACATCTCCTTCAAAACAGTGTCATTCCCAGAAAGCTGGAAACACGCCGAAATCAACGCCCTCCTCAAGAAGCCCAAGGTAGACCCCAAGGACCACAAGAACTTCCGGCCCATCTGCCTGCTCCCATTCCCGGTGAAGGTCATCGAGAACATCATCAACATGCAACTGGCCCACCACCTGGAAGACAACAACATCTTGGACCCATCACAGTCCAGGTTCAGACGAAACCACAGCACTGAGACAGCACTCATCGCCGCCACAGACAACATCAGGCACCAACTAGACAATGGCGAAACATCAGCCCTCATACTCCTGGACCTGTCAGCCGCCTTCGACACGGTCTGCCATCGCACTCTAAGGATACGTCTCCTAGAAGCCGGAATCCAAGAGAAGTCCCTTGACTGGACCACGTCCTTCCTCTCCGGCAGAATCCAGAGCGTCTGCCTACTGCCCTTCCGATCCGAGGCCCCCAACATCATCTGCGGCGTCCCCCAGGGCTCATCCCTCAGCCCGACACTGTTCAACATCTACATGGCCCCCCTCACACAAGTGGCACGCCAACATGACCTCAATATCATCTCTTAAGCTGACGACACCCTGCTCATCCTCTCCCTCATCAAGGATCCGCACACCACCAAAACCAACCTCCACGAGGGAATGAAGGCCATCACCGACTGGATGAGGAACAGCCGTCTGAAGCTGAACTCGGAATAGACGGAGGTACTCATCCTCGGACCCACCCTCTCAGCTTTGGATGACTCCTGGTGGCCGACCACACTGGAAACAGCACCGACACCCACCGACCATGCACGCAACCTAGGATTCATCTTCGACTTCTCCCTCTCCATGTCTAAACGATCAACTCCGTCTCCTCCTCCTGCTACAACACCCTCCGCATGCTCCACAGGATCTACAAGTGGATCCCGACCGAAACAAGAAGTACGGTGACACAGGTCCTCGTCAGCAGTAGACTGGACTACGGCACTCTAAACAGGAATCCCAGCCAAACACCTACAACGACTACAACGCATCCAAAATGCCTCCGCCCGACTGATCGCCAATGACCCCTGCCGCAGACACATCACCCCCCACCTGAGAGACCTACACTGGCTCTCCGTCGACAAGAGGATCACCTTCAAGCTCCTCACCCACACACACAAAGCACTCCACAACGCTGGACCAGCCTACCTGAACAGCAGACTCAGCTTCTACACCCCCACCCGCCAGCTCCGCTCCGCCAGCCTCTGCCTCGCCGCTGTTCCCTGCATCCAATGGACAACCTCCGGCGGCAGTTCCTTCTCCTACCTCGCCGCCAAGACCTGGAACACCCTCCCTACCCACCTACGCCAGACTCAAGAGCTACTCGCCTTCAGAAGACTCCTCAAGACCTGGCTCATCGAGCAGTAGCGGCACCCCCTCCCCTTAGCACCTTGAGTCCCTCACAGGTAAGTAGCACCCTTTACAAGTACTCTGATTGATTGATTGAAGTGCTAGATCCCCAAGGTTGTCTTTGGCTAAAAAATACATCTTCATCTCCATGGACACAACATGGTTTGAAGTGCTCAGTATAATCTTAAACCAGTTAAGCAAACCGAAAATGTTTGCTTGTGGCTGATTTTAAGTCTGTGGTTGTGTCAGATTGAAATGTGGGAATATTAATTTTACTTGAAATGTGGTAATATTCTATTTTATCTAAATATGCCAGATTCCTTTGTCCCCCTTCGAGGCCGCTGTCCTTGGTTTTTGGCAGGTGACATTTGACCAGAGATAACCATAGTCCTTATTTCCCTGCACTGGCTTCCCATCGATATTTTCAAAATCACCTATCTGAGAGAACACTCTGGATTTCCATAGTATGCTGCACATGATTGATAAATTGAATATCAGCATTCTTGCATAGCACTAACATGTTACAATCTAGGATTCAAGAACAAATGTAATCTGGCTCAGTCCTTCGTCGTAGATGATGGTGTATTTTACGGAAACTTCCTCTTCAGAGCTCGAGTAACTTATTTGCACACAGCTGTTAAAAAAGATCAGACTTCTGATCAGTTGATCCCTTATGCCCTTTGCCCAAAAGCCCTCTGACCTAATTGCCTCTCAGTTCTGTTTGTCCGATGACTTACTCTGTCCTTCTTCTATCATATGCACACTCTCGTTCCTATCACACTTATTAATATTACTCTATGCCCTATTACTCTGTAGCTGGAAATGTTTTCCTCTGATTTACTTACTCCTCGTCATCTCTCCTTTAGTGATCTGCTAGACGAAGTCTAGTGTTCCAGCATATGCCTTGTGTTTCCAGCCGCTCCCTGAGGGCTGGCCTGTACACTCATCCCATACCCATCTACCAAAGGTGACACCGGTTAGGTGACCATGCTAATAAACGGTGCCAGGTGCACATGCCCTGGGCCATTTCCAATACTACACTCAGGGGAGAATGTACCTGAGTATAAGGCACCTCTTCCTGCATGCTGTACCCGACGGGCAACACTGATGGTGCCAGCCTGTCAATGACCCTGTAGCAGCTGCCTGGCATGAGCCAGTGTCAGACCACTGATGAGTGGTGTCCCCTAAAGAAAGGAAGTGAGAGCTGGCCTAAGGTCCTGCTGCTGCAACCCCAGTGAGGCCCGTTGACCTATAGGACATGAGGAGAGCCCGCTGGATTGAAGAAGTGAAACTGGGCCGATGTTTGCAGATGAAAGAGGGTGGAGCGTATAAGCAGTTATACTGTGCCCTGAATGCTGGAGGCGTGCTGCACCGACTCCCCACACCTGAAGTACCATCTGCCTGCTGGAGCGATAATTGGCTGGCCGTGCAGCCATCCCGTGTCTGTAGTGTCCCGAAGCCAGGCATCCGAGGATTCCCTGTCTGAAGCTCCTGCCCCTGCACAGCTTGTGGTGTGAGTGAGGCTGCCATGTAGGGGGCTGGAGTAGTTGCTGTGCCACTGAACGACCACTAGCTGTGCCATGTGGAAGCCTTGCAAGTGTGGAGATGAGGCAGCCTTCACAGTGCCCCTGTGGCTGAGCCCAGCACAATCAAGAGCACTGATTGCTGATGTGCAAGCGAGGCAGACTTACCTGGATCTCAGTAACACTAGTGGGCAGGTGGGCAAATGAAGCCCCCGAAGTGACCCCGTTGTTTTTTGACTGCCTGTAAAGTTGAAGCTTCACATTAAATAAATATTGAAGAGGAATATCCAAGTAAGCTCTTTGAAGGTTTATTAAGAGATACAACAAACACCACAGGAGTGCATCTTTACTCTATGAAGTATCAGCTCATAATACTGTTAACAAGACACAAGCTTCAGTTACAAGTTTGACATGAATATTTGAAAATATACTTGTTATGTATTTACCAGTACAGCATATGCGGTTGTGCATGCTAAAGCAATGAAAGAGCGTGCAGGGTAAAAGGAAACATGCACGAGGGGTGCACATAAAGGAAATATGCACGAGCCGATGCACGAGCGGTGCGCATGCAAAGTTTAGCTCATTACATCACCCTCCCCCCATTAATGAAAACAACATTTTTAATATGTACAATTAAACCAATAAGATACAATACATCAAGTTCACATTCTAGTTCACATAGAAGTCCTTACATTTGGAAGGAAAGGCACAATTGCAAGAGGGTCTTGAAGCAGTGACATTGAGCGTCAAATTCAAACCAGCTTGTGACGATGATTTTGCAGAGGAAGACCCCTGATTGGATGTTGCAATAGAAACCTGTGATTCACCATCATTTGTTGTAAGATATGCATCATGTGATGAGTCACATGAAAAATGAGAAAAATGTAAATCGTCATTTAGACCAGGTTTTTTTTGGTCAAAATGTTATAAGCTTGATCGGGAGTTAACCTGACTATCATTCTTGTGTTCCACCAACTTTTAGAGTCCAAAAACAAGGAACCTTTAGCAAGCTTGATAATTTGTACAGGAAGGTAATATTTGGAAAGATCTTTTTAACTTTGTTAGGAGACTTCACCATGACCCAATCACCAACCTGAAAATCATGCAGATTGTTACAACTTTTCGTGTAAGATCTTTTTTTTTGGTCAAGTTGTTGTGTAGCAACATTCTTAAGTATATTCTTTTCATCCTTGCAATACTGACATGAATTGTCCTCTTTTCCTAATCGCTTCAGCCAAGTAGGGCAGACAGTACCTTTTGGATCTCACTTCTTGAGATGTCTGAAGGGAGAAATACCTGTAGAAGAGTGGGGTGTAGTGAGATACAATGAAATCTTTTTTAAGACAATTCTCTACCGGTGAGTTAGATGCCAAAGCAGACTAAACACCCTTCTTTATGAGTCTGTTCATACGTTCCACCAAACCATTTGATGAAGGAAATATAGTGCTGCCTTCAAATGTTTAATGTCATGGGCAGAAATAAAAGTATCCATTATTATTGAAGTGAAATGAGAGCCATTATCTGTGACCAGTTCATTGGGAAATCATTATGAAAGAAAAACTCTTGAAAGAAAACTGATCACAGATGAGGTATTGGGAGAGGAACAAAATTCAAACTCTGCCCACTTAGAGAAATAATCAATTAATACAATAATGTATTTCTTGTTACTGGAAAGAACTTCAAAAGGTCCTGCAAGGTCAAGGGCCAATTTGGTCCATGCACCCTCTGGCACAGGAACATTATGTAAAGGAACTTGAACGGTTTTCCAGTGCTTACCAGACAACAGACAAGTTTCACACAAATTAATCCAATTTGAAACGTCTTTCTCCAATCAAGGCCACCAACATTTTTCCTTCAGTCTTCTGGATGTAGCACCCACTCGAAGATGCCCACATGTTCACAATTAAAAAATATTGAACAAAGGGAAACAGGAGGCACAGCAAGATCACCACCTATAAGCAGACCTTCAATCACAGAAAGTTCCTCATTCACCTGGAGACTTCAAAGGGGCAGGCAATGACTGTTCTTTTGGCCAGCCAGAAATAATCATATTCTTGACTGCCAAAAGAATTGAGTCTTCCTATGAAGTTTTACGCCAATCTTCTTGGGTGATGCATGACATGTCTCCAATAAAATCTTCAATAGACGCCACAACACACTCAACATCATCAAATCTAGAAGAAGATGAATCATCTTCCAAGGGCAGTCTAGAAAGACAATCTGCCCTGACGTTGCATCCACCAGGGATGTATTTTATGAGGAATTTGTGCTCATGCAAACATGAAAGAATGCGGACAAGTCTGGTTTATGGTCTGAGCAAATTTCACTATGTGTGCCCCAAATAAATGTTCAAAATTTCTCTACAGCCCATGAGGAGTTTAGCTCTTTACACTATTACACTACCACGCACCTGGGATGTGCATTACACAAAGAAAAGAAGGAAGTGATCATGAAAGAGCCCCCAATTCAGTCTAACTACTTGATTTCTAAGCACTGGGAATGAGGAACTTTTTTTTCCCGTGCACAGACAGAGACTGTCTAAGGAGAGCACCACACCCCTGGGGGCTGACTATCCTCTGAAGGGGAGAGACTGTACCCTTGCAGAAGGATAGCCACAAGAAGCATAACGCTGGCTATGCCATGAAAAGGGAAGCCAGGGTCAGTGAAGTCAAAGGCTCCTGTTCCTTAGTAGGAGAGAGGATACAGGTGGGCATTACACAGAGTGCAGAACTAGGGAAGAAACCACTGAGGAAATTAAGGGACTGCCAAGAATGAGCCAAATGCTCCTGGTGGGATGCCAAGTGTATAAAAAGGGAGAGACTGTGAACCCTGTACAGAGTGAATACTGAAACCAATAAGAAGCACAAAGCTGCCCAGCTAGGAGTGCTGTGAAGAGTTGAGTGAAAACCAAGGAACGAGAACTAAAGGCAACCAAGCCCCAAGTAAACCTCCATGAAAGGCACAAGGAGGATGTGCACTGTATGTGCACCCCCGTGGCTGTCAGATGACATCGTATGTGAAGGGATATCATCGCACACCCCTTAGTGGTGAACAGCCTCCACCACAAGCCAGGAAAATGGGCATGCAAGGTGCAGCAGATGGCGCCCCTGAAAAGTATGACTGAGAGCACATGGTCAGAGGTGCGCAGAGGGCTGCTACGAGCAATTTGACAGCAGGGCAGGATACCTGGAGAGAGAAAAAGAGAGCCCTCTAAGAGTAAGAAGCAAAGTCTGTGCCAGACGGCCACCCCAGTACAGAGTAGCCAGCGTTGGCCCACCAAGTATGTCTCATGGAGTGACTGACCTATGCCAAGCATGCTCACACTTTACCAGGACCAAGTGCTGTGATGGCATAGCCTCAAGTCACAAGCAGTGCATCTTGGAATGAAGAATAGGTGAAGGAAGAAGGGTGACCCTCCAGCTATGGAGTGGAGCACCAAGAAATTGCCTGATGGAAGGGAAAAGACCAATGAGAGATCCATGAGAAGAAAGAAGAGCTGATCGAGGTCTATGAGGAGATGAGTCATGTCCGACTGACAGGACAAGAGTCAGGTCCAACAGAGAGGACAGGACATAACCAGGGAGGTCCCAGTGAATAGAAGGTCACAGCGAGTGGCCTTGTCAGGAGACAAAGAACATAATCAGTCTTATGAGTAGGATATGACTATGGTTGTCCATGTGGAGTGCAAGTCACATCGAGAGGCCTGGTCAAAAGGGGGAAGAGCATGGTATGATGCCACTTTGGGAAAGAGCAAAGAGAAGAAGAGTGTGGCCAGATGTTATGGCGCCATGTCTCAGAGAAAAAGAGGAAAGAGGAGAAGAAGAGTGGCATGATGCGACATCACATGTAATAACAATGAGCAGAAGAGTGTGGCACAAGGCCTCGGTACCACAACACAAAGAAGAACATAGAAAGGAAGATGAGAGAAAAGAGTGTGAAAGACTCATCACATGGAAGATCACTGACAGTCACTAACAATTGTCATTGCTATCAGGTGCATCACATAAGTCACCTAAGAAGCATCACACCATCAGAGTGGAACCGTACACCTGCAAAACAACCAGTGTTTAACAAGGTGTCCCTTGCACCGTGGGAGGCTGGCCACCCAGAAACCATCTGTTATACCCAGTGAACCTGAAGCCTGCTGAAGAGAGAATACTCAACCATTTGTACCATGCACCTTAGGAGTTGCACGAGAGACTTGGTTGTGGTCTTGTTCAGACTTCCTCAGTGATCTCAGTAGTGGGGCCTAATGGATGCTCTGAACAATCCAGAGGCTTGTGGCAATCCCTGGGCAAGGGCCTCAGGAAATTCTGGTAAGAGGGGAATCCCAACACAAGAGATGCATCTGTAGCAGATCCATGACAGGCACTAGGAAACACTGAGGTTGTGGATGGAAACTGGTCACCCATAGACTCTCTGTGGAAGGCATTGCACCGGACTGCTTATGGAGAACACTCACAGACCCTAAGACACTGGCTCTTTGTGGCAGCATGAGCGACTTGTATGTGGTCCTGTTGGCACTTCCTTAGCGACACCTTTGCGCAGCCTACAAGAGGCCCCACACATTCCCATGGTAGCCAGGCAAAAAGCGCCTCAAGGCTCTACGAGAGAGGAGGGAAGTCTGAATGTTATCCACCACATGGAACCTGTAAGCACCAGGGCCATCGAAGAAGAATCTGCAGGTTGGCCATTCATGGAGACAGAATGTTCTCAAAGATACCACTACAGTGGACTCCACCACTGTTCCTAATGCACCATCCAAGTGGACTGTGTAATAAGACTCCAGCACATCAAGATCAGGCAGGACAGAGCAACAGTGCCCATGCGGACATCCTGAAGAGACTCTATGTTTTTTTCTGTTGTTGTTTGTTCTTTCCTACCGGTTCTTTTTCAATAACATTTGGGAGGGATGAGGGATCTGCTGAACACGGTCTAGTATTCCAGCATACACCCTATGTAACCAGTCACTCCCCAAAGGCCAGCCTGTACACTCACCCCACACCCTTCCATCACAGCTGTCACGTGCTTTAAGCTACTTCCACTACTATACTCTGGGTGTCTGTGTGGTCATTTGTCATGCAGGAGGGCCTATGACCCTAAACCGTACATCTACATTTATGAGACTCACACATCGGTCACTATGAAAGCATTTTTAATGTGTGCCCTCATCCTTGGAAAGTCCACTCTCCCTCAGCCTGACCTTCAGATAATTGCTGTCCCTCGCACTATTATTTTCCATTTGCTTGCGCTAAATATAATGCTCTGGCTGCCACTGCACGGATGCTCTTCAGTACCAGGTCTGTGCAATAAAATACCTCAAAAACATGAAGTCAAGTTTGTTCGACGTAATTGTAAGCTGGGCGATGAGGTCTCATATTTAGTAAAATAGATAACATGAATAATCCGCAAAAGAACAGAAAGTCAAGGGATTCAGTTGATAATTAACTAAATAAATAGGTACCATTGGCTCGGCGTCATTTATTTGTATTTTAAGATGCATTGTCATTCTGAGAAACATTATGGGCAGGAAGTAGTTTTCACTACACAATGGCAGGAAGGATTATAGAGTAAAAGCAAGGGAGATAAGAACGGAGAATCAATTGTGCTGACCTTCATTCAAGCTTCATTGAAGCACACAAATAAGATGGATTTATCCAGTGAAACTAAAATGGAACTGGGGAAAACAGTATAATGAATATGAATCAATTTCCATCAAAAGGCCGGGACAAAGGAGCGATTACAGAGAGGGATTTGTTGAATTGCTATCATCAAACGAAAAACTGGCACATGTGTAAAGCACCGAGGACCCTAAAGGAATCTTCACACAGAGTTTAGACTGGTGATATTCAATTTGAGGAACCTCTCATCTCGAATACCGCTACTGAGAACAGATGACATGCTGCGGCGAAATGGTTTTGCACACAGGCAAGTGGCGCACTCACGTTTTTTTTGCCAGTCATATTTGCAAGCGCCATATTATGTGCTCGAAAAGCTTTGTAGCTGATGCTTACCTATTACGTTTGGAATTCTTAAACAGGGTAACCATTGGTAGACATTTTACTATTTTTCATTCTTCAGCGTGGCTCTTTTATAATAGTTACATATTACATTTACACATTTTACACTGAAAAAACATACACTTTCATGTGATACGGAGCATAGCAGAGGATGTTGAATGGATCACTGCTTCCCAATGATTGCTTTGTTAACCTGTGGGCCGGAAACATACACCTTAACTAATCAGAGAGGAGAACTTAGGGGCATATTAACAAGGCACAAGGAAAATTAACGCTAAGGGCGCTGAACGTAAATTTTATTCACGCCCGCTATCGCTGGATAATATCGCCTGGTTATCATGTTATTAACAACGCTAACAGCCTAGGCGATAAAAAATTCAGCCATAGCGGCGTTTTGGGAGGTTATCGCTGGTAATGCAGGGATAAAACTACAAGGATAGGGCTATCCTTGTTGAAAACCCATGTTGATTAAGCCATGTAATCCACCTCCCATTTGTTTACATGGCTAAGTCTGAAAATTGGCAGATGTAAAAAAGCAGCGTTAACCGTGGTTAGTGCTGCTTTTTTTGTCTCTAACAGGGTTAGCATGAAGCTTGATAATAGGAGAAATGTCACTTAGCAACATTTATCCTATTATTTTGCTCTGGAATGCCCACTTGCATCTCATTAGAGATGCAAAGGGAAGCGTAGTGAAAAAGGGTGCTAACATGCGATTTTGCACGTTAGCACTCTGTAGTTGATAGGGTGATATTTTTATCTCCGCTTCTTTGGCTTTTAAAGCCAAAAAAGCGGAGATAAAGCCCAGGTTAATATGCCCCAAATGACCTTCTTGCCATCAATAAGAATACAAGAAAACCTTTGTTGTAATTCTTGTAAGGGCTGTGGCTTGCGAAAGAAGACAGTCAAGGAAAGGGAGTGAAACAATCCCTAAAGGAAAATCAAGTAACTTTAACATGTGTGACATTAAGCTTGCCATGTGGGGACAAATTCACACAGGCCGCTCCCTCATTACCACTAACCAATATGAGGACTGACCTTTCTCTCTTCAGGGGCGTCTTTGACAATGTGAAGTGTACATTCAGGTAAAGGTAATCTACAGAACCAGCCCCGTCAATGTTTGGATGTGTGTTTTGCCAAGGCATAAAATCAAGCAAAGTATCACCAAGTAAATAATTAGTTAACATTCAGTGGGTGTTTACGAATATGAATAAATGAAATATTAAAAAGTGAAAATATCGGCACATAAGGCCCTCCAATCTGAAACATTGAAATCCTTTGCTCAGCTATATTAGGAACACAAAACACTTATCTTTCAGTCGACCTTAGGGTGTACAATTTTTAAAGGCGGTGACTCCATGCAGCCTCTTTTACTCACCCCACCACTACAGCTATTATATTCACCACCCCCAACTACTATTCCCGCTCATTGCACTATGAGTGGGCTCCTGGTGCTAAGTGACATACTGACTTGCCCAACGGACATATATATATTGAATTATTTATTTTGCATGTTTATATAACCCTGACAAAACCCAACATCTGACCGCTATACATTGACTAGTTTCTGCGCATACAAGCAGTTCACAAAGAAATAGTTGCATGGGTTAGGATACATATGAATAAACAGATACTTAAGTTTAAAAAAACATTCACCCAAA
Source organism: Lissotriton vulgaris (assembly GCF_964263255.1). Taxonomy (NCBI): domain Eukaryota; kingdom Metazoa; phylum Chordata; class Amphibia; order Caudata; family Salamandridae; genus Lissotriton; species Lissotriton vulgaris. Next base: position 495,906,899 of record NC_141687.1, read on the forward strand.
TAAACAAATACCAGAAGGACATTAGTGTTTAGCCAGGAATCTAAAGGGAGTGAGCAGTTCCTGGATGGATTTTGGGGAAGGACAGGTCTTACTTTGTGATTCCTCACACACCCCGAGGGATGTAATGCTTCATCATTGGCTGGCCGGCGCTGCAATGTCTGACGGGCTCCCGTAAATGGGGCTCTTTATCGGGGATCTTTTTTGAAGAAGCCGTTGGGTGCGTGCGGGTGTGGGGGCTGGGTAGTGCACGGAAGAGTGAGATAAGTAAAATAGGTCTAGAGCAGTCCGACTTAGGTCAAGTTTGAATGTTTTTGGTAGCTCTAGCCTAGTTAAAAACGGTGCGAGTGCCCCTATGTGGGAAAAATGTTCCTAAAGGGCTGTCAAGTTGCAGTTGGTCAACATGTTTCATGCCGAGTAAACTAAATGTGAAAGGCGCACTACCATCTGGTATTGAATTTCTGTGAGTTAAATTACCAGATACGGTAGGGAGTACCCTAGTAGACTTGTACAGGGGAGTACTATAGACCCCTAGATACACAGTCTAAGGCTGACGGGGAAAAACAAGAGCATGTCATTTCTCTGGTAGAGGTGTAGTCAGCCAACTAGCATACGTCCTACCCTAGCTCCGGTCCCCGAGCCAGGGTAGGACGAATCCTGTTGCTAAGTGACTAATACTGACTTACCTAACGGACACATTTATTTAATTATTTATTTTGCATGTTCATATAACCCTAACAAGAGCCAATATCTGAGCGCTATTCATAGCCATAAAAGCAGCTCAAAAGAAATAGTTGCATGGGTTAAGATACATATGAACATTTTAAACAGATACATAAGTTTAAAACAACATTCACTCAAATAAACAAACACCAGAAGCACATTAGAGTTTATCCATGAGGACATATGGTGAGAACATAAAGCAGGCATGAAAGAAAAGGAAATTAAGCAGGCTCCCTTTTTGCACTATGAACATGACTATCACATTGCACTTGAAAATAGAGGTAGTACTTATGCGAGCCCTCCCTCGCCTCAATTAGTAAATAGGCTAATCGGGAACTACCAATGAGGCTGCATCTATGATTTTTTAGCACTGGTCAAAACTGGTAATTGTGAAGAGCTAACTACTTTAGGCACTGCATAAACTTTATTATAGACAAGGAACATGCATGGCCTAGCTTAACAACGCAAATGTCACCAGACTATTATATGCACATTATTAGGGACTGACTTTGGCTCTGCCCACATGTTTAAAACCACAAGACATGTTTTGATTGGTCAGAAGTTGTGTGCTTCCACAAAATGTGCTTAACCTCCACTCAGCTGTGTTCATTTAGTTTATTTATCCAACTGCCTCAGCTTGAATTTCCATGGAAGACAAATGACCTTGTAATGCTGCTAAAGCGTCTTAGATAACTACATAACTTATGTTGTGCTTCTCTCACAGCAGCACACATGGAAAGAGGGCAGTCATTAACGTACATAGAATTGTTGGTGTGGATTGACAGTGCAAATGTCACGTAACCTTTTATCTTACACCAATATTATTTTACAGTTATTTACATCTAGACAAATATTATACATTCCCATGCTATATACTTACACTGCTTCACGTTATCATACAACATTTCTATAAAGTCAGATCTATTGACATTTTCTGTAAATCATTTCTAAAGACAATGGGGGCATATTATCAAAATTATCTCCCTATTACCTAGCTGCGGCTAACACCAGTTAATGACAGCTAGTAGGAGATAGCGACCATCTTGGGCCCCACTTTGCATGTCAGTGATATTAATCACTAATGAGATGCAAAGTGGGCGTGCCAAGATGTTAGCGACTGAAAACAGTTGCTAACATTGCTATCTCCTATTACCAACTTTTGGAGATATTCACGCTAAGCGGGAATATCTCCAAAAGCTAACACCTGCCCTGAGCAGTTCTTAGCCATGTTATCCAATGGGAGGTGGATAACATGGCTAGGAGCATTAGCTCACTAATGCATGAATATCGCTGACTTTTCAGCGATATTCATGCTTTGCGGCTATTTTTACCGCATTTGCGTTAAACCTTGGTAATACCAAGGTTTATTTGCGGTTGAAATCGCCGCAGCGCTTCGGTAAATTTTTGTCTCTAACCAAGCAATAGCGATAATTATCGCTATTGCTTGGTAATATGCCCCAATGGTCCCTAGTCAGCAATCTGGTACAAAACAAATAATATAGAGTAAATTAGTACTATATCTCTCTGTCCAGCCAGACAGGAATTTAATATTGAATTTAAAGTATAACAAGTAATAAGAGAAAAATATATAAGTGGGACACAGCCTGCATCCAACTTAACACAAACCAACAAACAACGTAAAGTAAAGGGTTCAGGCACAAAGAGTTTGTCTGTTCAGGAGCACATTACAAATGGATCAGACAGGATATCATTGAGACACCATTACATATTTGACATAGCAATCTAGGAAACGTATATGGTGTACATTGTGTCGAAGGCGTTTCTTTCCCTTAAATAAATGCTGGGATCATCATCAAGACATTAAAGTAGCATGCCTGTATAAAATTGACTGTAATTAAAACAAACGTGGGAGAAATGAAGAAAGGAAAGTAGAAAAATAACATGAAGTTGAAAATCAGACAATTGAGAATACATTCAGAGGTGCTCGTGAAGCTATCTCGAGTGAAATAACAAATGCGCAACGTTGATAAAAATAGGAAGTGCATGTAAGCCAACCGTGCTCGATGATGGAAGTCATGAGAAGGGGGGATGGACGGAGAGTAGAACCAGGGATCAAGGGTGTGATCTGGCAAAATTAGATTAGGGTCGGTGAAAATGAGGTACTCGCTAATCTTGAAGTAAAGAAGGAGGTCAAGATTTGCTGTTACCTAACTGGTAGTCAAAGTATCTTCCCAGGATAGGGAGTGGATGATTCAGGTGCGCAGGGGCATTGACAGTGGTTCTGTTGTGGGGTGAGTTTTTATATAAGAAGTCACTAAAGGGATGGCACTGAGACTTGAGGCGCCATAGGGCACAGTTCTTCAAACTGTGGGGCGCGCCGCTCTAGGGGAGCGTGGATGGGTTCCCAGGGGGGCGCAAAGGCCTCTCCAAGCACATGTAAATGAAGACGCCTGGAAGTGCAGCGATGTTCATTTGCTACATTTCCAGGCTGTCTTCATTCACTCAGAGTGCCGTGGGGCCAAAGGTCAGTGGGTGTGCTGCTGGGTACTCGGCTGGGCAGAGTCTGGAGTCTTATTAAGACTCCAGAAGCCCGAGTTTTTCACAGGTCTTTAAATACCTTTTGCATACCTTTGGAAACTGGTTACAAGGCTTAGTTTTTTCTTTTCTTTTGGGCCCCAACTCTGCCTATTCCTTACACTTGTATTTTAAATATACTGCTGTAGTGTTAAAATACATTTCATGAAAAGGAATACAAAAAAGGGTTACTAATAGAAAAAAATGCCAGCCATGTATGTTTAAAGAGCCTGCAAATACCTTGCTTTGACACTAAATAGGATCTTAAATAAAAAAGTACGTATTCATTTGTAACGTGACTTTCTGTCTGTTCCTTTTGTTTTCAGTCATGAATCATTCAGGCAGCCCTAGAACACATATAAAAGTGCTTTAAAATTGCTTTTCGTAGTACGCACAGAAAAGTGCTGAAAATAGGACTTTAGGTGACTGTTTATTTTTGTACCGTCTGCAACATCAAAATAATGATTTGGCAACCCTAATCATAAGACTGGAACTTAGCTGCAGGATCAGCACATTATTTCCTTCATCCTCGATTCCCTGATTAATTCCATTATAGCAATAGTTTCATTTATATCTGAAACCCTATGCCCCATCAATAACATGCTGATTAACTTCAAGTGACTGGGAATTCACCCTGCATTCAGACAACTCACTCCTCATTCTCATCCTTCACTTTCATGCTCACACTGCACTCAAAGTGCATCGTTATGGTTTTCCCGCATTTACCACATAATCCATCATCTGCTGTATAATTTGCAGATTAAAAAATGTAGCAACACATGTTACCTCACATTGGAAGGCCCTTTTTAAAGGTTGACTGGTCACCTTTCTGCTGCTTATTGCTATATGTGGGTGTTTAAGTGGCACTTATGAGGGGCAATAAAGGCCAGGACAATGTTAACAAGTGTAAAAATAGGAAAATAGTGCAGTAATGCTATCACAAAATATGCAGCATGATTTGCCTTTGCTTGCTGCAGAATTTAGTCAATCATCCTGCGTAATTTGGCCTTCTCCTACCGCATAATGGCCCTCTTTATAGTGCTATGAGGACCCAGCCTGTGGCAGAAAGCATTGTGAATATGCAAGTCATTATTTTAAAACAGTATTTACATACTCTAAACTAGGCTGCTGCAAAATGATGCAGTGGTTGAGATAAAACAAGTTCTTTCAAAATATACTTTTTAGTAATAAGTAATCAAGCTGTATCTAATGCAGACGTTTTTGTAAGTGTCTCCACTAATCCAGATCTCAGCTGGTATCTCCTTTACATTACATCTTAAAAAGAATAGATCATTGCCACCATAAAGCTTTAAGCAGATCCACTTGAACTATTCAGCAGAAGAGGGCAAAATTATGCGGCAGGTTTGACTAAATTATGCAGCAAGAAAAGGTAAATTATGTGGCACAAATCGCCACGTTTTGTGGTTAGCATTACTTCATTATTTTGTCATTTTAACTCACTTTAACGCTGTCAGGGGAAATATTTCACCCCATTAGTACCAGTTTAACACCCAAATACAGCAGTAAGCAGCTATAAGATTATCAGTCAATTTGCAAAGAAACTTCCACTGCTCCAGGAACACTTTGTCACGATTTAAGTAACTTTCGTTCCATTTGGGCTAGAATCAAGTTTTTTGTTGTTGAAATCTGCAGATTATGTAGCAAATGCAGTAAACTGATAATTATGTGGAAAACACTGCTGCTGCAGAAACTCATAATTCCAGTGGCCCTTGCTTTAAGTGACTCAATCAATTAATGGCTGGTAAGAAGGCTGATTTCTTTTTTTAACTTTCTGCACTACCACCACAAACTTTGATTTTTAGGCACAGGCACCTCAAAGTCAGTATTAACCATTCATGGAAAGTTTTTTTGTAAAAGCTGAGTCCATTGGGTGGCAGGTAAAGGACAACAGGGTTGCATTTAGATGCAGAGCCCTAATCCTCTAGATCCTTGGGGCATCACAAAAATGGTCTAGGAGACAGAGGAAAGGAGCGAGATTCATAGATATTGTCAAAGAGAAGGCCCAGAATAGGGCGCCCTGTATGCAGACTCATTTTTATGTTTACAAATGACCAGAGAGCACTTCTTCAGAGAGATACCCCAAAGAAGGGGACAATATGTGTTTTTTTTTTTAAAGGGACATTCATTACTAAAGCTGGTACTGCTGCCAAGTGTGTAAGTGGCCACCACTGCTGGTTATCATAAAGGTTTTTCAAAAGGGGAGGGATGCACGCCTTTTTTTTAACCATGTTTGTATTGTATTTCTTGTTTTGTCATTCTTTCGATGCAGTTGCAGGCAGATCAGTATGTAAGGCATGCCCTACTGCCTCTATTGAGGAATACTCGTAGAAGGAGGGACTACACAGCCCCTATACCAAATGCACAGCTTCGTGCCACTATTTAGCCTGCACATTCATTCCAAATCTTTTATCCATTATTTTAAATGTTCCAACTTCTGATTCTATTATAACTGATACTCTTCAACGTTCTTTCACTCCAATTAATTCAAAGGACCAACATTTCCGCTATATGGTGCCAGAGTTCGACTTTCTTGCATTCTGACCGTGCCAATTCAGGCCTCTTTTGAAAGAATACGAATAGTGCACGAAGTCCATCACAAGCAGTTTATTATTCTTTATGTATAAAAACCCAATGCATTTCGGGCCTCCTCGTGCCCTTCTTCGGGGGTCACTACAAGTTAATCATAACATAAACATATCATTAGCACTTTTCATCCTAAATACGTAATACAAGTTGCAACATGTTTCATCATTTGACTCGCTTCATCATTTCTGAAAAGGTTACTCCAATATACGTAGTCCCACCTAGCCTCCCACTCTCTTATTTCTAAAAGGCTTTCTTGCGCCAAATCCTTCATGCTCAGGATGTAAACGCACATTCACAACGGTAATAGTACTCAATCCTGTAATCTTGATGTTCCTCCCGCCGTTGTATCCACATTCTAGCCCTTTAGTCACCTGACACTACCTGTGTATTTCAAACATGAACACTGTTAGTGAGCTTCTAAACTTATACAATACTTTATTATTATCGTGTATGAAACTCTAAATCACTCATCCCCTCCCATTCAACTCCCTAGCTATATGAAAACCATGTAATCCCGCCCAACCGTGTACCTGCTTCACTGGTTAACGAGCATCAGCCGCCCTCGCCCTGATTACTCCAAGTGTTTAGAAACATACATTTCACGCCTGATCCTTTTACATTGTTCCACCACAACATCATCCCCCCTGATTGGCCCAAAAGTCCGAGGCTTCCTGTTTCTTCGTGTTTTGATCTCTATGCGAACTACATTTCCCAAAATACACGTCTTCAAAGCATTATATTGTCTTTGGAGTAAAGTAATGAAAAAATGTCAGTTTTTCTAAGTGTTCCATTTTATATCTGTACGTATAGTTTTATCAGTGCAATGATCTGAGTTAACCCCAAGTGATGAACTTCGATGTTTTCTCGGACTCAATGGATCCTGTGGCAATCTTCTTTCTCTTATCTTTTATCCAATCTTTAAACGGGTGCAAACCCTGGTAGGGCTATAGTTACGAACAGTTTTTCAAAAGGGGAGGGATGCACACCTTTTTTTTGAAACCATGTTTGTATTGTATTTCTTATTTTGTCATTCCTTCGATGCAGTTGCGTTAAGATCAGTATGTAAGGCATGCCCTATTGCCTCTATTGAGGAATACTCGTAGAAGGAGGGACTACACAGCCCCTATACCAAATGCACAGCTTCGTGCCGCTATTTAGCGTGCACATTCATTCCAAATCTTTTATCCATTATTTTAAATGTTCCAACTTCTGATTCTATTATAACTGATACTTTTCAACGTTCTTTCACTCCAATTAATTCAAAGGACCACTATTTCTGGTATATGGTGCCAATTTTCAACTTTCTTGCATTCTGACCGTGCCAATACTGGCCTCTTTTGAAAGAATACGAATAGTGCACGAAGTCCATCACAAGCAGTTTATTATTCTTTATGTATAAAAACCCAATGCATTTCGGGCCTCCTCGTGCCCTTCTTTGGGGGTCACTACAAGTTAATCACAACATAAACATATCATTAGCACTATTCATCCTAAATACGTAATACAAATTGCAACATGTTTCATCATTTGACTCGCTTCATCATTTCTGAAACATTACTCCAATATACGTAGTCCCACCTAGCCTCCCACTCTCTTATTTCTAAAAGGCTTTCTTGCTCCAAATCCTTCATGCTCAGGATGTAAACCCACATTCACGATGGTATTAGTACTCAATCCTGTAATCTCGATGTTCCTCCCTCCGTTGTATCCACATTCTAGCCCTTTAGTCACCTGACACTACCTGTGTATTTCAAACATGAACACGGTTAGTGAGCTTCTAAACTTATACAATACTTTATTATTATCGCGTATGAAACTCTAAATCACTCATCCCCTCCCATTCAACTCCCTGTTGAGTGACGAACGAGCGGAGGAGGTCCATTCAATAGAATGCAGATGGACTTTATTGAGATGTCTGTGTGCAACCAGCTGAGATACATCCTAGTTCTTGTTTGTATTTTTCTTGGTGTGTTGAAGCCTGCCACACCCAGAGGAATTTCTGTCTTACTGTAGCAAAGTTGTTGCCGAGAAAGTTAATATCCCGATTCAGGTTCCAGACTTCTCTAGAATCAGATCGAGGAACTCATTTTAATACAGAGATCCAGAAACTGTTTTGTGAAACCTTGCAATTGGAACAGAGGCAGTTACATTGTAGTTACTGACCAGAGGCTTCTGGAATCATCCAGCAGGTTAATGGGATACAGAAGGCAAGGTTGGTAAAAGTGTGTGTGTCAATATCTTTAAAATGGTGAGATACTTTATCTTTGTTGCTGATGAGTCTTCACAGTAGGCCTGACAGGGGAACGGTACTGTAACCTCATGAGATAATCATGGATCAAGCAATGAGACTGCCTGCTGTCCCTCCAAATGTGCTTGTGAACATCACAGATGATAAGATTTTTGACTTATGCAAAGGAATAGCTGATGTGGTACGTTCTAGGTTTTACCAGGTAAATGCTGCTACGGTTCTCATGCAACTGAAACAGGGGCATGACCTCAGCCCTGGGAACTGGGTCTTGCTGAAGAAACATATTTGAAAGACATGTCTAGAACTACTACTCTGGAAAAGCCCCTTTCAAGTTACACTGGCGAAAAAAACACAGCAGTGGAAGATCTTCTTAACTGGGTGCATACTTCCCACACCCAGAGAGTAAAATGTCCTGATCATGAGATAACTGTACACATCACTGAGATGCTGCCAGTCACTGCTGAGAATTATGAAGGACCAGAGGGTGTTCAAGAAAGTGAGACATAACCCTGAGGTCTGCTGATGGTCCCAATTTCTGAGGGGATGCAAGATAAAACACTGGCAAAGCTGAGGTTGGAATTGATGCAGATGAAGAAACCCGGCCATTGGTAAAGGTAGAGACTGGGCAAAACCAAAGGGGATGATGGACGGAATGTTAAACATTGCAAGCACTCACCCCCAGTCAACTGCCCTGGGTTTAATCCATCATCATTCTTTAGCTCAGTCCGCCACCCCAGTTCAGACATGACCATATGCAAATCAGTCTGACCCTGTGCCTCATGGTAACAGTCCGGCCCAAACTACCAAGCCATGTCTTCCCTGGACCAGAAACAAGCATCCTGGGACCTGTTTCTGGCCAATCAGCCATCATCAGCCAGGCTAGCTTGAATCCAGTGGCAAAGTGAGCAAGGGACCAACTTCTGGGCATACCCTGCCAACTTAGGGCGAACAAAGCAAAACCAAAGGGGATGATGGACGGAGTGTTGAACATTGCAAGCACTCACCCCCAGTCAACTTATCTGGGTTTAATCCATCATGATTCTTTAGCTCACTCTGCCACCCCAGTTCAGATATGGCCATATGCAAATCAGTCTGACCCGTGTGTCATGAGAACAGTCCAGCCAAACTGCCAAGCCATGTCTTCCCTGGACAGGAAACACGCATCCAGAATATAGAGAAGCTAGACTCCCCTATAGGGAATTTACCTGTCAGGTCAAAACATACTCGTAGGAAATCATTTTGGTGGAATTATCTCATCTGTGGGAGTTGTTATGAATGACCTGAAGGTTATAAAGCTTTCTACTATCATGGATAAGTTAGCAACTAGTACAGCTGGATCATTGTTAGTTATCAATATTGAAGTTACTGCTATTAGGCCTATGCTATTAGGTCTATGGTATTGCATAATCGCAGTACATTGGTTTTTTTTGCTTGCAAAGGAAGACAGAGTCTGTAAAATGTTGAAAGTTCAGCGATGTTGTATCCTAATTCCTGATAAGAAAACTTTGGAGGAATTGGAATCTACTGCTGCCTGGGAGGCAATTTGGAAAGGATTTTCTGCTGTAGATGGTTGGTTTAGCATCTAAGTGGGGGAATTCTATATTCAGGCCTATCATAATCATTGCTATTTGCTTGATTTGCTCATTTGCCAAGTTTAAGGGATTCAAGTACATAAGATCAAAAAGAGGGAGGCCGGAAGAGGAATCAACAGAAACAGGAATGACATAGAAATAGAAGAGAACCAGTGTAGGCTATATGATGAGATAATGGAGTTGGAGAACCTGAGGCACAAAATGTTGAAGATAACCAATTGTTGAGAAGGTCTCAATGGTAAAATTCATATATTTGTGATGGTTATCCTAGCCATCAGAGGTGGGATTAGAGCAGTGTAATTTAGACCCTTTACATACACCCTAGTCATATTTTACAACCTATAAACCATATATTCAAAATCCTCCTAAGGTTTAGGTTATAGGTTTAGGGATTTATAGAGCGCATGGCTACCCTTAGGCATCTCTTAACTCATTAACTTGCGTATTTAATATTGATGCATTATTGTTAGAAATCAGGTCGCTAGTCAGCAGAAGTGTGCACCCTGTGCAAGTAAGGACAGCAATTCTAGTCAGGGTAAGTTAGTCACACAGTATATTCAGCCCATGATCACCCTCTGATAGTTTGTGATAGAGTAGTCAGGCTTAACATAAGCATCATTGTGTTAGGCAGTTGTGCATACATAGATAGAGTAACACAGTGAAAAGTCCACAAAAATAAGTCTGCAATGGGGTATGAAAACAGTATCTCTTTTACTCTTCAAAATAAGATAAAAATTATAAAAATACAATTAAAGCATCTCAGGGTACGAATACTTCAAGAATGTACAATAGTGAAAGAAGCCTTGTGCATTCATTAGCTTCATTATTGGTACACTGGGGAAATAACACCAATCCTTGCTGTGGATCAGGATTAGACTTTATGCTCAGGTCAGCGCAAAGCAATGCTTCCAAAGGTATTACAGTTCAAATGCAACGTCAGGTTTTGGGGAAATTGATCTACTCGCACCATTTGGGGCTGACCGCGAGAGCACTGATAAGTGTCAGGGACCTCGTACGTTCCTCAGTGTATAGTATCTTACTCGGGGGAGAGCAGCGGACCTGTTGGCCTCAGGACTGGGACCCACATTGCTGCAGTATCCCCTTGCTGGATACGATGCAGTGATGGAGTCATGAAGGGCAGACACCTGTCTTTCCTTGATGCGTACACTGGGTTGTGCTGGACTGCAATCTGGCACTGCAGCTTCAGAAAAGTCGACATACACAATGGTATTTTCTCGATCAGGCAGGCACAATGGTTCATGATCAGTGCACTGCCCTGATGCATGTTGATGCCCAAAAGTGGCAGCGTCAAACTCTGGATAAGCAGAACCCAGCAACAGCTTTTGTGCAAATTAAATCTTTGAGGATCCTGAGAGTTCCCGAACAGGGGGCAAACTAAGAAGCCCTTGGAATCCCTTAGGTTACAAAAGGTTGTAGAGAACGCAGACCCAGCCCTTATTACCACCCTGGTCAGAGGCAACAGGCCAATGGCAGTCCCATCTGTAGCCCAACAATAAGAAGGCAGCAGGCCAACACAGCAAAGCAGTTAGCAAAGTTGCACTCCCTCCTGTAACACAGCTCCTCTTCTTGGTCGATTCTCCTTATAATCCCAAAGTGAACTAATGAGAAGGGTCATAGATCCAATACTTTGACTGAATGTATCCTTGAAGTGGAGATGACTACAAAGCCTTTGTGGAGCACGACTAATTGCAGTCTAGCTCTGACCGCCAGCAAATCTGTGGGGTATAAATCAAGTGTTTGTGTGATGCCAGGCAACTACCTATTCATGTGTGTGTATTTTCTCCTCCTCTTCCTCTTGCCCATAAAGACCCAAAAGTATGCAGATGAATAGAGATACAGCTGAGTATCCTTTACTTGTTGCTGTCTAGAGGGAATGCACAAAATGTAGCTGACACCCCCCCCCCCAGATGTGTATTGAAGACAGGCTGTAAGGCACATAAGAGAGCTAAGATCAAGGAAATGTCCAATTTCTAAAAGTGGCATTTCTAAGTTAGTAATACCAAATCCAACATTACCACTATAAAGGATTTGTCATTACCAATCCAATGATATAAAAGCGAAAGCAACTACTCCCCTGCCATCAGGAACTACGCTTAAAAAGGGTATTTAAGGATTTTCCAATGTTAACCCGAGAAGAGCAAGGCCCACAGTAGTGAAAACAAAATTGGGTGGTTGTCACTTCCAGGAGAGGTTAAACAAAATGATACATGTCCTAACTTTTACTGACACAGCACCCTGCTCTAAAAGGAGAGTTTAAGGCTTGGAAAGTAGGTGTAAATGCGAAGTCGAGGTGGCCGTAAACTGCACCAAACAGCTCTGCAGTTTCAGGCCTTAGTCAGGTTTGAAAGGCTACTTCTGTGGGTGGCACAATCAGTGTGGCAGATCCACTAGTAACATTTGGTTTGCAGACCCTGGGTATATGGTATACCACTTTACCAGCGACATATATAAAATGAACCAAAATTACAAACCATTGACAAACCAATTGTCATCAGATTTTATATGAGAGCCAATGCACTTTAGCACTAGTCAGCAGTGGTCAAATAAAGCCAACAAAAGCAAAGCCAAAAAGGGAGGTGGAGGAAGGCAAAATGTTTGTGGTAATCCTGAAAAATGAGACATTTCCAACAATTATCATACATAATGTTGCTGAGCACCTTTGAAAAACATAAAGTAGTGGAGATTGGTAGTATGCTGTTTATTTCTTTCTTTGCAGGTATGTTATCAAATCACTCCTTAGTTAGAGAAAGGCTTAGTATTTTGTGCTACATTGTGAGGCCAAGGAGGAGAAACCTGGCAGCAGACATGAGAAGATGTTGCTGAAAGGAACCTCCCCTACCTTGTGTACTAGGGAGATGCAACACTAATAGACGAGCAGATGTGCACCTAATTATGTGTGAGTGGGAATTTCGGAGTCTTCTGGTTTCCGGCAAATGCTGCCACGGATTGATTCTGAACTGTTGGAACTGATTTGATGTTCTTGAACTTTCGACGGTCATTTTGATTAGTGTTTTAGCAGTTGATGGGAGACCCTTTCCTGACTTTGCAGACAACAGACCTCTCAATTGTGAGGCTTTATGCTAAACACTCCCTTTTTGGAACTTCTACTGAGGTTCACATAATGCTAACACCTTCTTCATTTACTATATAGAAACTACCTTTGCACTTCAATTTGCAAATTCAGCTACAATTAGTTTCTTTATGGAATATGCAATCTGTATAATTTGCATTTTCTACATACTGATTGTTTGCATTCTGTACACTATAATATCTCAATAAAGAGTCCTTGAATACTTTGACATTGTTAATGTATTGAGATCTTTGATTATTTGTTGATACGTTTGGTGACTGTAACCGGATAACAATCAGAAAATTAACCCCTATGGCTGCATACCATACTCTGTCATTATTATGGAAATGTACTGATTTATTGAAATTCACCTATTCAGGTCCATACAACAAGTAGGGGATTCTGTATGATAATTATACTAAGTGATTGAGGTTTAGAGACCCTCGCTCCATCCAGGCCAGTCCAAAATGGACGATGTATCATGATGTTTATTCCCTTATTTATATTTCTGCCTGACACTATGGGCCACGGGATGGGGATATACTTCTGAATAACACTGTTCACGTAAAGAATCTATCATTGGAAGCATTAGTAACAATTTCCAAGAACCTTCCACTTGCATGATGTATTTCATACCTCAGGAATACATTAGTTCAGAAGGAACAAATCAATAATTAGGTAGTGGGTTGGTGCTAATGTGATATGGTTATATGACAATTCATAATATTTCAACAGGATTTGTTGAAAATGTAATTCTGTGCTCACACCATGCTGGCTTTGCAGTTTCAATTATTGTTTATGGAGAAATCAGCTATATAAACAGTTGAATTTGAGGGTAATCCCAACACCTTTTGCAACAGGTGCCTATTGCTGAGCTCCAGGACCAAATGCCGGGCAATGATAATAATCCTGAGGTGCCCTATGTCTGATTGGGCTCATCCAAGTCCCTTGGGCACCAGAGTGCTTGGCAACTGTGGAGGCCTTCTAATTAGCACAGACATGGCTCCCTGAGCACTGAATAGTGGATTACAGAGGCGGCACAGCCACAATGTGAAAAATGAAAGCGCCCCGGGCTGGACTGGCCGTTGCGGGCACTAGTAATCCCTGGTTTGCCGCAAGGGTGGGTCCGGTTTTGGGCCCCTGTTGGCCATTTTCGATACAGGGCCATTTATGCGGAATAGCTGCAAAATCGGCCCTGTAACAAAATCGGCCGAAAACCAGGCCCGGCAAAAAGCTTACTTGCATCCCCAACCTCCCCCGTGGGGGGTTGGCCGAGCACTTTGCCGGGGCCGGTTTTGGTTCCCAGTCCAGCCCTGAAAGCGCCCAGCTCCTGAATATCAGCCTGTTGCACAACACTGCACATGTGGGAAGAGCTATGCTGTGACAGCAGTGCATCAGGCCCCAGCAATGAGGGAAGAGACCACACTGTGATGACAATTGCAGAGAGTAGTGGCTGCTCCGATTGTGAGGCTGGAACACAGGTGACCACCACAAGTGTGAAGCCAATGGCCTACATGGCACTAAAGGAAACATCGGACATAGATCCAGCAAAGCTGTGGAGACCACCACTAACACCCTAGCAGCCCCCAGGCGAGAGGACTGCCTGGAGGCATCCCTACAAGGTGCATGGGTCCCGTAGCATCATGGGAGTTCACAGCCCAGCCTTAAAAACAGCCTGGAATGTCAGAGTGCAGAGTGCTGAGTACTGGGAGCATAACACCCAGGGGCTCCATGTTGAGTGTCTGGTGCACTGGATTGAGTAACCTTTAGACACATCAGCAGCCCACATGGTATAGCCTCCTGAATGAGCGCAAAGGCATGCGCTACATGGGTTAAGTGCACCGTGTCCCAGGAAGTACAATCACGAACAGTAAGCAGAGTGAGGAGGGTTACATGAAGGGGTAACTAAGCCAAAGGCATGCTGTGGTTTTCCACCAGAACTGGCCTGAGGTAAGAGGCCACGTATGCCTGTGGGATGGGCCTCTCCCTGCAGTGGAGGTAATCTCTGAGGCCCAGGTTGGCGGCGGGGAGTTGGCACAGCAAAAACTGGCACAAATGGAAATAGGGGTGCATGGTCAAAAAGTAGCAGTGGTAGCAAAACTGGATGGGGACTTGAATCTGTAATCCCAAACACAAAAATGGCACTGGAGCATAAGATTGAGGCGGTGGTGCTTGATGTAGGTCTGCTGTTCTCGGATCATAAAACCAGACAAAACGATTTGGAAAGCCTTTCCAGTCGTAACAATGTGCACCTAATTGGAGTCTGTGAAAAAGATGTTTTGGGAACAATGGCTGTTATAAACAGTCCTGGGCAGACCGGTGTCAACCCTTTATATGATGGAGTATTTTTAAAGGGTCCTGGGGACGCTGCCCACACTGGGAGCACCAAGTGTATCAAAACTGATAATAGCCAGAATGCTTAACTTTAGAGACAACGACCATATTTTGCAGGATGCACAATCAAATGGGCCCTGGACAACTGAGGGAAGCCAACTGTATATCTGCCAGGATTATACTAATGTGGTCCGTCAACTGAGGGAGACTTTTGCTGCACTTGCGCCATCTGAATCTGAAGTATGCCTTGCGTTTCCTGCCAAAGTTGAGAGTGTCACATATCTTCACCTCCAGTCAAGGTCTAGGACTATCTGGAAAGCAAAGGATACACGATGTAAGAAACAATAAACAAACCTAACTGGCTGGTAAGAGCAGAAATCTGGATGTTGTATGTGATGGAGAGCACAACCAATTTCATCAAAGATCAAGTGATTCTGGAGAGAGCAAGAATGGTGCAGGAGGTACAGAAGGGGATGCCCATAAACCACAGGTAACAGACTGTCTGCCCTGACAGGAGACTCAGCAGAGTCCAGCAGAAGTGTTGTGGCCTCAGGTGATGAGGGTGAGGAGGACACACTCCCAGGGGTCACCCCCATGAGAGCACACTAAATAGCCTAAGAGACCATGGCTGGGCTGAAAAGATATTGGCGATATTGATTAAAGAGACTAAAAGAGAATGATATGTCTATGTAGGAGTTGCATAGGGAGAATAGACCTGTGGGGCCATTCCTCCTTTGCTTTGATTCGCATCTACTGTTATCACTGGTGATGTATGGAATCTTTAAGGAGGGTGATGAGTATCTTGGGCATGGGGGACAGGTAGTTGTACGTTCCCTTGGGAGGTGACGAGGTGAGTAGGGGAGTTGGGGGGTAAGTTTGGAGTGGCACAACATGACAGCAATAAGAGTAATACCCAGGAGGGGTCACTTGTAACAGACCTTGATAAGTATCATCAATGAGAAAGAAACATCATACACAATTGTATCTTAGAATATAAACAGACTGAGTAACAAATAAGGGTGGGCACATGATGCACAATTCATTGTAGGGCAAGTACCTAAGGATTGAACCAAGATTACGGTTAATTACTGTAGAAGAGTAAATCTGTGTTTAGCTGCATTTTTTAGAGCAAAAATGTCTTCTCATGTGGGAAATTGGCATGAGAATGCATTTTGTGCTAAGAATTATCACTAATGCAGTAGAACATGAATGGCGAGCAGTCACTCACTCTACCTAAATATGCTCCTTCAGTAAAGGTAAAGTTTATTATGCATAGTTAATTAATACCAGTCCAAAGCATGTTACAAAGGATCTTAAAATATCATACCTTAAAACCGTTAAAAAATAAACATACGATTAAAAGGTACAGTGTGGCTGACCATGCGTCTTTTTACAAAGATGGAGCAGTGGATTCCCTTGCTTCCTTCTGTCCGTCTTCTTGTTAGCCTGTATCTGTGTTGTTCATCCCCGGTTTTGGCGGCCTCGGAATTCTTTGCTCGACCATTGCGAGAAATTTGACATATCTGCAGTTCAATTTAGTATTTGCAGGATTCAGGCAGGCGAGCACCGCTTGCCTTCTGGTGCTAATCCCTTTTGCTTCAACTGAAACTTAAGGAGCAGTTGACGGGCTTGTTGTAGTTCTTCACAAAGATAGGTGACATGGAGAATGCCACCCTTCTTTGAGTTGCAGAGCGGGCAAGCCTTGTTGCCCTCTGTCCTGAGCCATGGGAGGTACTCACCCAGAAATCTTAGAATTATGGAGGGCAGTAGCAATCACATAATTATCTGTAATTCCATGTCAAAGAGTAACACCGAATTCACAAAACTACTCTGATCACTCCAGCATAATTGGATTTACACCAGGCCTAGAAACAAACTGAAGAGACGAATGTTATTGAAATACCTGGTCTGGCATGCACCTGGACATATGCTACTGACCCAGCGGCTTACCAGCCACAGGTAATCTAATACCATATACTCACCTGGGTCCATAAACACACATACACACTACCTGGTAATAAACAGCTGGGTTAACTTTGTTTGTACTTTTTATCGTTCTAGATTAGTCTCACCTTAATCTCAACTGATCTTTCCCTGATCAAAAAGTTATTTCCTCTGGTCAATGGACCAAATTAGTTCAATGTCATCAATACAATCTACCTATTTTGTCATCAATACAATCTACCTATTTTGATATAATAATAACAGACTCTCGAAATATTTTATCTTTATCTAGATTAATTTCATGTAAACCACTTACAAGTACAGTACTGTCACCATTATTCATAAGAAGGAAGATTAAGTAAATCAATTATCAAATGTATTCATTTGTACTACGCAATGACTATGCATGGAAAGGAGAGGCCAGGGAGAAAAGGACAGAGGCACATACACAGACATGTAATTATAGTTACATAGTATGGTGTGAAAACCAACCCCCTGGCCAAGGGGCTGGGAAGGGTCCCCAAGGGAAGATCTGGCAACCATAGGCTTCAGGACATGATAGATGACTTCCTATCACCAACACTTGCGTAGCACCCCTCTCTGACACTCTCTTCTTCCTCGAGATTCTTCTGCGATCTTCTTCTAATTATATTGATTTAATGTAAAGTGGCTATGCACTCGATTCTTCTTCAGCTTCTCGTCACTCTGATATTATCCTGACCCCTGCAGCATTCAGCATTAAAGTCTCTTGGGAAGCATCCCAGTCTCAAGCTCCTCAATGCTCTGCTCTCTCTCTCTAACTAACTAGGAACTACCTCAATTATAACCTACAATATGCATGTACCTCTCAATAATGTTTAAATATCATGAAACTCTTAACTCTGTTTGGACAGGCAAGGGGAGGTGATCATCACACCATGCTTACTTTTTACTCTTTTCAGTTAGCCCTTTGTTAATAAACCCATCGCCTTAATTCTTTAATTAAACTTTATCATCAGTCTTTATTCCCACCCTCATTCACATCATTATTGTCACAAATTATAAAAGTTCACCGGTTTCCATCCATGTCAGTGGACTGTCAATCCGTTTCCGAGGAAAAGTATCCCTTCTTAACCTTGGACGGTGTTCAAGATGACATTGCTTCTTCCAGCTCGATTGTACTGCGCATGTGCAGCAACCAGGAGGGAACAGACTATGGTTTACGTAAAAAGGCCCATAATAAGCACTATTGAAAAAGTCAAAAAAGCAAATGTTAAAATCAAAAATAAATCGTTTCACTGTATACCACCTATCTATTCTAGCCCTATGTACTTATTAATGCTTTGCCCGCGTTAGCACTAGTAAAAATAACTTATCTCAGTCTTCGGCAAAGAAGATGCCAAGCATGTGAGTTCAAAGCAGCCATTTTGTCAGCCACTACGCAAGCGCAAATGATTCCTTCCAAGCGAAAATACGTCATACTACGTAGATGCAGTAGACGCATGCGTACTAAAGATTTTCAGTTAGTGGCCATTTTAGAATCTCACTCGAGTTACTCTTTAGTAAAACACATAGGGAAGCATAATTTTCTATAGTGTAGTCTGTTGTGCATATTAATTTACACAATACAAAGTTAACACAGGGTTAAAAGTTACGGGAGAGGATTGCGTCCGAGCAAGTCTCTTTTCTACGAGTCCTTGCTCCATCGCTACTACAAGAAACACACCTGCTGGGTAACAACTGTGGATATCCAGGTAGGGGCAAATACACAATGCACACATGAGCAGGGAGGAAGAACCACGTATGGTCAATACAAGATTGTGTACATTTTTTAAAGCCTTTCAGTTTGAAGACTCCTGATGAGCCTCCCACCAGGAAGTGATACAATATTTCTATGAGGTTAACTCAATGACATCCATGTCTCCATTCGATGACTTCTTGAACCCAGCATGCCTACTACAAGGAAGGTGCCTCCTTTCACTACCCTAGGCTGGAGTCTAAACCCATGGGTATTAATGAATTGGATGACTGAGCAATTTATCCAATATATCACAAAACCATATTTTAATGGTGAACAAGGTCTCTTTAGCATTAGAGATAAGCATATGGGAGGCATACAAACCAATGGTGAGGGGCTAGATAAAAGCACCCACAGTAAGGAAAAAGAATGAAAGGGACAGGGAGGACAGGGAGCTTGAAGAGAAACTGCTAGCCTGAGATGCACACCAGGTGATGAACTTGGATGCAATGCTAGGATCTCTTATAGTGCATAAAAGGGGGTGTGGCTTGCGCCCGAGAGGAATGGCGTGCTCCTGTGACTCTCCTGTGGCGGCAGAGGTTTGAGCAGCCAAATCTCACACGCACCCGTTTCAAGATGTGAGAGGTGCAGTGCGAGTGTCCCTGGCATCGGAGGATCCCTTTTTCACAGTTTTCCTTGTCCGATAGACGAAGTTCTGAGCCTGCTGACTGGGGACGCAGCTCTGTTGAGCTCGCGTCCGCCATTTTGTCCTTTCTATCGTCACTGACGGAGTTTTCCTCCTACACGCGCTTCATTATGCGGTCTCGTTCCTCCTCCTCATGTTAACTTTGGATGCCCTTACGATGCTGCAGGTACTCTCTTAACATGCCCTATGTTCTGCTGGTCGTTTTTCTTTCATTTTTTCGATACAGCGCGACCAGTTGGATAGGTAACCCCACCATTTTGTGCACCTTCTGGACGCAGCTGCCTTCATCAATGTAGTAGATAGCCACTATATTTTGATTCTTTTCAGCTCTACTTATTCTTTGTCTTTCTTTTGAGGCTCTCCTTGGAATTCACCATTTACCATGAGTTAGAGACTGGAACTATATCTTCTTTGAGAATATGACTGAACTCTTTTCATGTTATATTCTAATGCTGTGACGACTTTTGGCTTAATGCATATTTATTCACTAAGTCACCTATACTAAATGTATTGTTTGCATTTGTTACCCTCAACTAAATATATATATTAGTTATGCTATATTCCTGCAGGAGCTTTTTGTTATTATTGTATTAATACTGTTACACTTAGAATAGGGCAATTTACCTCATTGTTGGGTTCACAGTTATATCTGCCTTTATTACAGAATGTTTTCTTCGACGTATTGCTATTCTATGTTTTTCAGTCGTTTTCCTCAGGTCTTTGGGCAGGACCTCTAAAACTTTACAGCTATCTGCACCCTTACCTCGGAAATTTTCGATTCATATTTGCTCACGCTATAATTGTTTATCCATGGAAAATTTAGCTGTTTTATCACCTAAAGGTACATTGCCTTCACAGATTGCCTCAGTCTCCAATGACTCCAAAGCCTCCCTAAAAATATTGAAAAAAGATACACCTTCTCCACCTAAACAGTCTGCTTCTGTCACAATGGATCTAATACTAGAGGAGATTAGAGCTCTATGCCCATTCATGGAAGAGACTAAATCCACTCTTCAGATGCTTACTGATAAATGTTCAGCAATGAATCAACGAGTCAACACGCTAGAGCAGAACTTTGACTCTTTATCTTCTTCTGCTTCTAAAGTAGACTCTTTATTCACAGGTCTCCATACTTCACAAACAAGTGGGGCAGTTGGAAAACAGAAATAGACTGAATAATCTTCAAATAAATTTATGGTCTTTCTGAAGAAACGGAAGGTTCGGATCCGCCCACCTTCTTTAAATCCTTTCTTCCAACGCTCCTCAAGCTAGCTGAGTGCACCATGTTGAATATTCAGAGAGCTCACAGATTAGGTCCCCCGATTAGTCAAATATCTTCCTCGTCACCACACAAACCGAGAGGGGTGATCTTGTTCTTTTTGGAATACACTGACCTCTTAAAAGTTCTATTAGCAGCTAGGGCAATGAATCGCATAATTTGGTCAGGAAATTCTCTTTTCTTCTCCAAGGATTACGCCAAATCAACCGCTGATCGACGCAAAGAGTTTTTAGCATTGCGGCCGCAATTACGCTCATTAGGTGCAAGATATGGTCTCTTTCATCCTTGCTTGTTTAAAGTGACATTCAATAACAAAACCACCACCTACACGGAACCAATTAAGTTGAAGAGTTTCCTGTATTATCACCACATTGATACAATGGAGACTACTTCATCATTTAACTCCAGCTAGATTATGTTCAGACTCTGGTTACAGTAATTTCATGTTTTCTCTACTGATTTTTGATTCATTTGCTGTCTCTTAAAATGTAAGCAGCAGTTGACTTACGTGTTATTGTTTACAGTATATCTTATAATTTTTTCTTCCCTCATAGGTTTCGGCTATGAGTCTTTTCTTCCCTATGTTCGAGTATGTTCCATCTGCCCTTCCTTCCGCCTTCCCTTGTGGGTCCTTGACACGTCATTGTTCGGTGTGGCCTTCCATCCCTCCATCCCTCGTTTGTCTTGGATTGTATGTAAGTTGTCTTTCTTCATTATTCTTTATTTTTTTCATGCTCTCTTTCCTATCCCTCTTTTCTTTCTCTTTTTGCACATTTTCTTCTCTCTTTGGTATCTCCGCCTTCCTACCCTGCAATTTTCCTTTCTCTTACGGAGGTTGTATTTTCGCTTTGCTTCTTGTCTTTCTTGCTTCTCCTTTCTAGTTCAATTCTCTTACTTTTTGTGCAGTTGGTTTGATATTTCTCATATCCTAAATAATTTCACATGTTATTCTTATTGGAATTTTTTGTATTTTTATAGCCTTACTTTATGCCTTTAAAACTTGTTTCTTGGAATGTCAGAGGTTTACATTCACCTATTAAGCATCAGAGGGTTTTGACACATTTGTCTAAACTGGGAGCAGATGTTGCTTGCTTACAGGAATCTCATTTAACCAGTGATGAATCTGCGAAACTTAAAAGAGCATGGGTGAATGATGTTCTTTTTTCTCCGGGCGATGGCAAACGTAATGGAGTTATTATTCTTTTCCGCAAGTCCCTTTCCATTAAGATCCTATCTCATTGTACAGACCAAGCAGGCAGGTGGGTTCTTGTTAAATTCATGATCGATAATTTTCCGGTCTCCTGAACATATATGCACCCACAACTGGTGACCCTTCTTTTTGGACTTCATTAGCCCAGCAAGTAACACAATGTTATGATGATAATTGTATTCTTGCTGGCGACTGTAATGAAATCCTGGAGCCATTTTTGGATTGAAACTCTCCAGTTACTTTTACACCTCATAAATCTCACAAATCATTCATACACACCATTAAACAACACAAACTCATAGATGCTGGGAGACTCTACCTTAAGAGAATACTCCGTACATCATACTCAATCCCGTTTAGATTACATCTTTGTTTCTCACAACATTTCTCAGTCATTGATGAAGGCGGATATTGGGTCTATATTGATCTCTGATCATGCCCCTGTAACCATACACCTTGATGTTTTACATAAGCTCAAACTACCTCGCAAATGGCGTTTCAATAATCACATCATCTTTTAATTCTTTTTTCACAAATATTTCGCCATTAATCAAACAGACGGTATATCCTTTCAGGTAATCTGGGATGCTTTTAAAGCTTCAGCTAGAGACTTTATCATTTGCTTTGTTTCCAACAAACGTAAATAAGCACAGCAGCTCACAAATGCTTCATTATCCAAAATCAAAAAATTGGAGCACTCCTATTACTCCTCCAAATCTAAGGATTGCTTATCTGAACTCCTAAAAGTTAAATTTCAATTTAATCAAGACACCACTAACAATGCTTCAAATTACCTACTTAAATCTAGTGCAAAGTTTTACGGTGGCCAGAATAAAGCTGGAAAATTGTTAGCTAACTATTAAAAGTTAAACAAAACAAGCTCAACATAGAGTTTATTTTCGATACTGACAACTCATTAAAATTCAAGGATGATGAGATCTTAACTGAATTCCTATAAACAATATACACATCTGAAACCCTTTCTTCTGATCACTCCATATCTCAGTTCTTCTCCAAAATCCATTATCCACCTAAGGCACGTCCAGATCTCTCTTGTCTAGAATTTGATATTACACAGAAGGAACTTCATGCTGCCCTAAGATTCCTCAAAATGGATAAGGCTCCTGGTCCAGACAGTCTCCATGTAGAATTATTTTCTCATTTTGCGTCCTTATACTTTCTTTTTTGCAGTCTGGAGCATCTGCTGGCTCTTTTCTGATGCTATTGTTTGCCTTATTCATAAAGATGGTAAAGATCCCCAGCATTGTAAGAACTATTGACCAATATCCCTAGTTAACATAGATTATATGTTTTCAAAAGCTCTAGCACTGCGACTAGAATCTCACATGCCTGATTTGCTGGGCACTGAGCAATCTGGTTTTGTTAAGGGAAGACTTCTTACAGATAAAACACGCTTATTCTTGGAAATTTTATTCAAAGCTTCACACATGGCTCATCCTCAAGCGGCCATCGTTTTGGATGCTGCAAAAGCGTTCGGTGGGGGTTGAATGACCTTACCTTTTTCGTACGCTTCAGTGGTTTGGCTTTGGCCCAAAAATGTTGGCTCTCATTTCTATTTTATATTCCAATTCTAGAGCAGCTGTCACACCGAATGGTGGAATTTCCTCTTATTTCGATTCTGCTAGAAGTGTTAGACAAGGATGTCCCCTGTCTCCTTTACTTTTTTTTAATATTGCCCTAGAACCTTTTCTACTCCTGATTCGTCAAAATGATAATATTCACGGTTTTACTTTTAATGACTCCAATATTAAAATGGTGCCTATGGTGATGATGTGCTTTTATTTTTATCGCAACCTCAAACTTCTCTCCCTGCCTTTTTAGAAGATGTACAATCCTTCGCGTTTTTTTTCTGGCTATAAACTGAATAAAGACAAGTGTGAAATTCTGCCCTTGACAAAATATACTTTCAGTGCTGATTTTGCTATTTCCGGCTTTTCATGGAGTCCTCAATTTATTAAATATTTAGGTTTGCACTTTACTTCATCCGTAGCGGGAACAGGATCGCGTTGCATGGATAATTGCATACAAAGACTATCTTCTTTAATGACAAAATGGCATCCACTACACAAATGATGCTCTCTCCCATAGGCTTATATACAATTTCAAATATTCCACTGTCTATTCCGCTCAAATATTTTAGAAAAATTAATTCCACCTTATCCTCTTTTTTATGGGGACATAAGAAATCACCCATGTCTATCCATACATTTTTTTGTCCGAAAACGGAAGGTGGGACCAACTTTCCAGATTTTCCCCTTTACCATAAATCTTTCATACTAACTCAATCGTCACAATGGCTCTCTGACCTTTCTGTGCCTTGTCCTCTCTGCACTACATTAGAACGGTCTTTCATTTCTCCTTTTTCCTTCCAGGAATAACTATCCTTTACACGCAATCCACAATCCGTTTCCACTCCTATTCTTAAACATACATCTAAACCTATCCCACCTGCACCTTCGCCATCTTTTGTTAATTCTCCCATATGGCACAATCTACACATTTTAATTGACAGTAAACCTTTCTTTTGGAAAACCTGGAGGCAACGCGGGTTGATTTGGGTCAACCAATTATACAATCGGGATTTGATTATGCTCTTTGCACAAGCACGCACCATATTTGATTTCCCTTCATCTTTTTATTCTAAATACTCCCTTGTAACACAAGCTATTCAATTTGCTTACCTAACATTTAGGCCACTTCCTCTAAACAGCTCTCTCGATTCTGCTCACACAGCTAAATTGCACTCTCTGCTGCTTGCTCACTCCAAAACTTCCACTACATACAATTTTGTACGTACGTCACCTACACTAAGAGACATAACTCAGACAGAATAATTGTGGAAAAAGGACTTTGGTACCTCCTGGACTATTTACGTCTGGGATAAAATTTGGTTTAAACTTAGGAAATCTTCTAGGGCCGCAAACACGACACAAAACCTTTTTTTATATATAATAGACTTTTTTTTCCCCTCTTGTTCTCCACTCATTCCATTCTGATGTTTCACATGAATGTTGGTCTTGCTTGGCTCCACGTGCTGATTTATTTCATTTACTTTTTAATTGTAAGTTTGTTCGACCTTTTTGGGAAAAGGTGTGGACAAAACTAAACTTGATTTTTCATCCCACTTATTTCTTTTCTATATTGCATATCTTTTTAGGTAGCTTATCTTCCATTTGGGAACATTCTGATATTAATGTCATAATAATTGAACTCTTATTAACAGTAGCCTTCTAGAAAATAACGAGAAACTGGAAAGATTTTGCTAAGTTCTCATATCAAGCATGGTGGTATGCAGTCTGTTATAATCATAGGCTAGACATTATATTTATATATCCATCACATTTGGCATCTAAACGTTCGGATTTGTGGGCTCCAGTCATTTTATTCATTGATCCTAGTGCTAAATGCTCTGCTACACCTAGTCCTCTGCAGCAAGATGTTACCAAGCCTCCATCACTTCCCTTATGTTTATTTTTAGTCTATTCATACCTCCTTTTATATACTACAGTTTATGATATTATTATTTTGACTGTATTAGCATTTTCTACTTGTTATGTTTATACCCTGAGTACTTTCTAAACCCACTTGATTCATTGTATATGAACCTACTGCTTTCATTGTTTTTACATTCTGCACATTGTTGTAATCTTTTATTCCAATAAACTTCTTTTGAACTGAGAGTGAAATAGTGCATTCAAGGGTGGACTATAAACACCTGGTGCACCAGGCAGCTAGAGCAATCTATAAATACAGGCAATATAAGCTATGCAAGGAAGGTAACAAGGCCGGAAAGTTGCTTGCACGGCCAGCATGAAGAGAAGAAGATTGGATATGGCTAAAAAGAATTTACACAATGGGGGGGGGGGGACATGGTAGCAATGAGGTCTTAGATAGCGCAGGCGTTGCTTGCTACTAGAATAGCCTCTACACCCCATACAAGGACAGTAGATGTGGACAGGACCTGGACAGCTTCCTTAATAACATTCCAATATCAAAACTGGGTACGGAGACAGTGAAGTTCCTAGATGGCGACACAGAGGAGGGAGAGATTACAGAAGTCATAATGCAATTGAAGAGTGGGAAATTGCCATGACTGAAAGAGGCTGCCGCCATAATCTTTTTAATGCATGTGAAGTTAAACTGAGCAATGTTCTATGACTCTAAAACTAGGGATGAATTGCCAAGGGACCTTCACCGGCAAGAATACCCCTAATACATAAACAGGGAAAGCCCCTAGAACTTTGTTCCTTGTCTCAACTGATATCCATTCTTTTTTTTAAAATATATTTTTATTGAACAAATTAACAAAAATGAACTGATATCCATTCTTGGCATTAAAACAGCAATACATGTGAAGTGTGTGAGCAAACTACCTAATACAAGTGATAATATCATAGCCTCAGCGCAGACCCTAAGCCATACAGGGTTACCAGGCATAACCTCAATCAATCGATGTTTCAGTTGTCTGGCATATGTAAGGGTTATATAGGAACCAACAGTACTTTTAGAGCTGGATGCCACAAGGCTGTGTGACTCTCTGGAATGGTCCTAATTGATGACACTGCTGGAGGGGGTGCACTTCAGCTCCTCCTTCCAGGAGTGGGTTCAACTCCTATATACACACCCAAAGGCCCAGGGCCAGGTGAACAGCACACATTGTCTGAACAGTTCAAGCTGGCGAGAGTGGCCACAACAGGGTTTGACCCACTATCCCTCCTCCTATTCCGAATAGTTCAGTTCAGAAAAACTTTATTTCGGTCAATATGACCTAACAAAGTACAACTCCTAAAATCATGTGTAACATACATAAATGCATACAAATAATGATTTGGAAGATTGAGAAGACACAGTTCATCTAAATATATAGACTAACTATCTTCATACATGATAGGAAAAGAAATACAATTTTAAGGTGCTGAAGCTAGGCGAAAAATACAATTTAATGTCGGAAAGTACATACTGCAATAAATAACTTAATAAAAACAGGAGAATTTCATAAGAAGAGCTGTGTCCATAAAACAAAGTAGACTTAATCATGGACAGCATTATGCTAAATTATTAAAAATACATTAAATCCTTATAGCAAAACCTAAGCCTCCTTGGATGATTTCAATAAAACCCTTCTGGTACACCACATGGAAAACAGAAATCCGGCAACTGAGAACACAATTGGAATACTGAGATCAGACTTCAGTATCTGTAATACCTCCGGACAGTGCCTGCTACCAACATTTCTACAGATCGGACCAACCAGCGTTACCTTGCCTTATAATAGCCAGGAAAGCTAAAAAAACATGTAACACTGATTCATCAGGAAAGTCACATGCAGGACACTGTATCCTTTGGTCCTTGCTCCACTTTGCTGTAAAACATCGGAATGGAAGGACCCCAAACCTAAATTGTAAAAAAAAGCTTTCTTGCCTCCACTGGTTTAATGAGATCTAATATTGACTCAGAGAGGGCAGCATCTTTTACTTCTAAGAATGCTAGAGATAAATTGCCCATCTTGAGACAGGAATAAAGTTGGGCCCTTCTATACTCTTCATAATGGACCTTCATTTGTTTCCTTGTGATTTGGTGGCAAGCACAATCTGGTTCAGCCCAGCAATCACCCAGGCCCATATTATTCATTAAAAATGTGACATGGGTAAACCAGGAGAGTTTAACTGCACCCTGTACTGACATAACATCGAGTAACTCCTCCATATAAGACAGAAATTCAGGAGTAGACCATAGGTGACGCCAATACATTAAAGGTCTAAAACTTGACATATCTGCAATCGCCATTAATCCCGTGTCTAATGGCAACGGGATCAGTGGGGTACTCGTTGTTAATCTAAAAAGCTGTCTGAGGTATTGATTTTCTACCTTTGATAGGGTTTCAAGTTTGGAATGTCCCCATAACTCGGCGCCATGTAGTGCGCCGTCTCGGGCTTGGGCCTTATAGATTTCTAGTGCTGGGCTGACTGCTCTCTTACTAGATCTACTGAAGACCTTCATGATGCCTCCTGTCGAATGCGCTAATTTTAATGACGTCTTAGTGATGTTAGCCCCCCAATCCAGATCTTCAGTAATGGTAAGGCCTAAGTAAATAAAAAATGAGACTCTTTCCATGGGTTTCCCATTCAGTAGGGGGTTTGGGCGAGTACTTTTACGGCTATTAAATGCCACACATTTGGTTTTCTTTAGGTTTATTTCTAAACCTCTTTCCTTACAGAACAACTCAAATTTATCTAAAACTCTCTGTATCCCCATAGGAGATTTAGATACCAAAAGAGTGTCATCGGAAAACATCATTGCTGAAATTCTGCGGCACGCTAACTTAGGGGCATCAAGGTCTTTTTCTGTTGCCAAGGCATCAATCAGCCCATTAATATAAAGACTAAACAACGTGGGCGCAAGCACACATCCCT
The DNA here is from genome assembly GCF_964263255.1 of Lissotriton vulgaris. Taxonomy (NCBI): domain Eukaryota; kingdom Metazoa; phylum Chordata; class Amphibia; order Caudata; family Salamandridae; genus Lissotriton; species Lissotriton vulgaris. Next base: position 495,935,316 of record NC_141687.1, read on the forward strand.
GACGTACACCACGTTTAACAGGTATAGGAGCCGTAAGTTTTCCATCCCTTCCATATCTTATTTGTGCATAGTTATCTTCATGCAATCTCTTGAGAAGTTGGATTAGATACACAGGGACCCTATCTCAGTAAGAACTGACCATAGTTTTTCCCGTGGCACCAAATCGTATGCCGACCTCAGGTCTACAAAAATTAAATATAAACTACCCCCCTGTAGGCAAACGGTCTTCCAGTGCAAGAGCTGTAGTCTTAATACTTGGTCCAGTGTCTACAACATTTCCCTGAACCCTGCCTGCAGGGGGGACAGTACCCCTTTTTCTTCCATCCAGGATTGTAGCCTGGCCAGTAAGACGCGCACAAATAATTTTTGGGAGATATCTATTGAGCTAATAGGTCTGTAATTAGTTGGTAAGAGTGGGGAACCTTTTTTGAAAATCTGTATTATCTCCGCGCCTAGCCAGCTAGAGGGTATTATAGCGTTAAAAAGGACACAAAAATACGGGATCCAGATGGCTGGTTCGCTCCTATATAGGTCCCCAGGGATCTTACCCAAACCTGGAGATTTACCCGGTGCTATTTTTAACAATGCACCCTCAATTTCCTTTAGGCTTATGGATGTGCTTAAACCACTATCTGAATATGCATCCTAATCTCTGCTGCTTACAATGCGATCCACTTCCACTTCCATAAAGCAACAAGCAGTTATGTCTCCCTCAGGTTTCTTTTCCTCAGCATAAAGGACTTCAAAGTGCTCCCGCCATACCTCTTCATCCAGGTTCGTTTCAACCGCGGATTTGGGGGTAGAAGAGCCTGAGTTTACAATACCCCAAAACGTCCTCATGTCTCTATCCCCCAGAGCAGTTTTCAATATATCCCAGTTTTCCCTTTCCCACCTCTGTTTGGCTTCTTGAACAGCTAATTTATATGCCTTTCTTGTAGTGTTTATATAAGGGGCGATTATTAGCTTTAATAGATACTACAAGTGCCCTTTTGGCCTTACGACATTGACTGTTATACCACGGATGGGTTGGTGACCTGGCCAGTCTGGGGGACATATTAGGATAGAAGAAATCCAATGAAACTTCCCTTAGTTTAGAAAAGTTCATTTCAACCACTTCCAAATCTAGGTCATCCCTACTTTGTAGATATTCGGCCGACGCCTCTTCAAACACAGGAATTAGAGCATCATACAAGTTACTCATCTTATCCTGACATGCTCATTCTCCTGAGGTGGAAGTCGGGAGACACACACCACCTCAGCACACTTTGAACCTCATACCAGTTCGTTTTTTAAAAATCGTTATTTCTTGTGTTACTTTATTCCTTTAGCCTTGGTGGCATTTTTAAAATAAATAATTCTTTCCTTACTTTACTGACTGCGCCGATTGAGGGCTCAGTCCAGCCTCGATCTAGGAGGCAAGTATAGGAACGCAACGGCCATCTTAGGGAGGGATCTCCCAGGTTGCTGAGCAGGGTGCAGTCTAGCATCTGAGGCGCAAGGCACTCGGCGCTAGTACTTAACCAGGAATTTGTTTCTGGTCGCGAGACACACTCATTCTCCTGAGGCAGAAGCCGGGAGACACACACCACCTCAGCACACTTTGAACCTCATACCAGTTCGTTTTTTAAAAATCGTTATTTCGTGTGTTACTTTATTCCTTTAGCTTTGGTGGCATTTTTAAAATAAATAATACTTTCCTTACTTTACTGACTGCCCCGATTGAGGGCTCAGTCCAGCCTTGATCTAGGAGGCAAGTATAGGAACGCGGCGGCCATCTTAGGGAGGGATCTCCCAGGTTGCTGAGCAAAGTGCAGTCTAGCTTCTGAGGCGCAAGGCACTCAGTGCTAGTACTTAAACATACGTACTTCCTCCGCGCAGTGGACACGCTTTGCGGATGCGCCAATATCGCGCCAAAGGAGCGCCTAAGGAAAGCCCATCTGTGCCCATCCGGGCCAGACCGGGCCCAGGGGCTAGGATGCTATCTTCCACAATACGGGTTAGACCTGTTCTCACTTATAGCCGGAATGAGCTGCTGTCCCTTAATAATCATGTTTCCAGGAACTGTATCTTGTTGGGTTCCCACACCTCTGCCTCTAATATCTGCTCTGGATGCAGATACAATCTCCACCTTGAAAATCACCATCGCAAAGGAGTTGGCGTTGACATATACCGTTTGGCATTACTGAATTGCCGCTCCCTACCCTAACACGCGACTGAGCTCGCCATGTTAGTGGAGGAACGAGACCTAGATATACTCTTCCTCACGGAAACGTGGACAAATGACAGCTCCCAACCAGATCTTGTACGGGCTCTACCTCCCAATTATGCCATACTTAGACAAGACCGACCTCATGATCGGGGGGGTGGAATTGCTATTATTCATAGGAATGCCCTTGGATGCCGAATAGAAAATCTTTCCATCTCTGGAGCTGAAAGCCTCAAATTTGCTATCTCCTTCTCTCCCACTAATACTCTTTCGGGAATCCTGATCTATAGACCCCCCGGCCCTTACGGTCAATTCTGTGAAGATCTTTCTTGCACAGCTATTAACTATGCTAGTACTTCTCCCAATTTTACCATTCTGGGGGATTTTAATATCCATGCAGATGAAGTAGATGCACCGGCCTCTATAAAACTGATTACTGGTCTGGAAGTTCTCTATCTAAAACAACTAGTTACCGACCCAACACATTCTGCAGGACACATCCTTGATCATTGTTATACTAACGTTGAGTCCCTTAGCTATGACGACGCGATTCAGATCCCCTGGTCTGACCATTCACTATTATTGTTCTCCCTGCCCTCTCAGAATCAAAACCGAACATACTAAACTCACGAAACAGTTATGTCGGAGATGGTCCAAACTCCCCATCGAAACTTGGAACACCAATCTTAAAAATACCCTTCCCAAAATTCCATCGGAGCCGGTGGAAGCCGATATGTCCTTCAATCGATGGGTGGAGCCATCCTTGGATCTTTCCCTTCCGAAGGTGGAACTTTCCCACAGAAATGGTAAGAACAAGAAGGCCTGGTACACCCAGGACTTGAAACTATTGAAGCTCGCTTGCAAGCAACAAGAAAGGAAGTGGAGAAAACACTACTCCAAAAATGACAAAGTCAACTATAAACTGGCCCTAAAAAAGTATAAGGAGGAGATTAAAATCACCCAATCTAATTATTTTCAGACCAAAATTAGCATGGCTGCCAATTCACCTAGAGAAATTTTTTAAATTTTTAAATCTTTGGTCACCCCTTCCACCCCTATAGAAGACCCAGGACTTGCTTAGTCACGTTGTGAGGAACTTGCCAAATTCTTCCTCAACAAAGTAGCCACCATATATTCCTCTTTTCAGCCTTCTCCCACTGGACCCCCCTGGCTTCTCATATGGCCCAAATCCAACTTAATGAATTCCTTCCTATAGACCTCTCCACTACTCAGAGTCTCCTAAGAAACTTAAAATCAGGCTCTCCGAATGACCCTGCACCCCCTACCAAATTAAATCTGGTATCAGACACTGTGGCTCCAGTCATTCAGGAAGTGATCAATGCCTCGTTGACCTCAGGCTTGGTGCCACCAACCTGGAAGCAGGCCAAAGTTAAGGCCCTGTTGAAAAAACCCAACCTTAACCCCGAAGATTGGGCAAACTATCGCCCCATCTTTCTTCTGCCCACTGTTAGTAAACTCACAGAGAAGTATGTCAATTCTTTGCTGGCTACCTTTCTTGAGGATAACAATCTCTTTCACACAACGCAGACAGGGTTTAGGAGAAATCAAGGCACCGAAACAGTGCTCATTGAAGTGGTTGAGGAGGCAAGGAAGATCATAGACAGTGGGAATCATGCGGCCATACTACTATTAGATCTTAGCGCGGCCTTCGACACCGTCAACCACTCCATTCTACTCCATAGGGTGGAGGAGGTCAGTGTCTTGGGCCGCGCACTACAGTGGCTGCAATCCTTTCTGGCTGATAGGACTTTTGTGGTATTTGAAAATGAAGCCTCCTCCCCTCAAATGTGTCTTAACTGCGGTGTACCCCAGGGCTCATCCCTCAGCCCCACCTTATTTAATATCTATATGAAGCTGTTGGCTGAGGTGGTGCTTCCCTGGGGAATACAACTTGTTACATACGCAGATGACACACAACTGATCATCTCACTATCTACCAATGATGCCCCTTTTGAAAGACTCTCCAGCTATCTTAATAAAGTTCAGGAATGGATGGATGAATCCTTCCTTAAACTGAACGGGTCAAAAAGTGAGGTGATGATGCTAGGACATAAAGCACCTACCACAGTGAATGGTTGGTGGCCGGACAATTTGGGCCAACCACCCAAACCTAAGACCCAAATTAAGAGCCTTGGGGTATGGATTGACCCAGACCTGTGCAGGCTCTGAAGGTAGCTGCCACATGCTACGCACTTATGAGGCTTTTGAGGAAAATGATCGTTTTTCTCCCCTTTGAAGCCAGACGGATACTAGTGCAGGCGTTCATTTTGTCACGCCCTGACTATTCTAATGCACTTTATCTGGGCTCCCCCCAAGGGACAATCAGGACACTGCGGACTGTCCAGAATTGTGCTGCACGTATGCTGCTGAACATTCCACGAAGAGCATCTGCTAAACCTGCACTCTGCCAGTTGCACTGGCTTCCAGTGCAACAGAGGATCAAATTTAAAACCTTGGTGACGGTCCACAAAGTAATCCATAAGACATCACCCCTATTGATACAATCATTATTTTGCCCCCACCTCCCTAGCCGGGAATTAAGATCCTCCAACAAGAACCTTCTCTCAATCCCTAAAACTAAAAAGGTGCGGATGGGTGGCCAACGTTTCTCCCTACAGGCTTCAAGACTCTGGAACAATCTGCCACTCGATCTGAGAATGGAAAGTAACCATCTTAGTTTCAGGAAGTCGTTGAAAACCCTGCTGTTTGTCTGAATTTGGTGAATGAACGTTGCCTTCGGGTAGCCATGCGCGATACAAATAAGTAATCATTCATTCATTCATCCTGTGATTGAAGGAAATCGGTCCACCGTACTCTCCTCCTACAATTTGAGATGCTCAGCCTAGAATCAGTAGGGTTAGCTGGGTAGGTATTTTGGTAATGTAAAGCTTTTAATTCTATTGTTAGGGCATGATGGCCGGTATCCAGTCCTGTAATAATTTAAAATCAATCATCCTGTCCCAGCAGTTTGAATCAATTAAGATGTAATCTAATAAAAACCCACGATCCTTACTATTAAAAGTATAACCATTTGATGAGTCAGAGCGTGATCTCCCATTACACGCTCTTAATGAGTGTTTTAAAACGAGACAGTTCATCTGGATTACCAAGGGAGACCAATTTTTTACTATTGGACATCTGGATTCTGGAATTGCCAGAGAATGATCCTCAACGTGTATATTTTCAAAAGACAGACCCTCAAGTGGCTCAAACTGACAGTTGAAGTCCCCTCCAACAATAACCATTTGGTTTGGATCTGTAGAAGATAAAAATGTTGATAAAATCTCTACCGTGTTAGACTTTTTACCCCTAGGGGACGGCCTCGAATATAAGTTTATTAAAACAACGGAGGCTTGGAGGGGAACTGCAGTTGGACACATAGTATGTCTGTGGAGCCTGTTTCAATTTGTACAGCCTTACAAACTAGGTGTACACCTATCCAGGTCGTAAGCACCCCAGACGGTCTCCCTACACCCCCTGATATTGCTGGGATACTAAAAGTGGCATAACCAGGATTAGTTACCTCCTCACGTGCCAACGTTTCCTGGAACATGCAGACCTCAAATTGCCTAATAAAGGATACCCACTCAGGGTTACCCAATTTATCATTAATACCTGCCACATTCCAAGACTGGACCTGTGTTGCCTGCCAGTCATGTGTATAGATTTTAGACGACACTAAGGTGGGCGACTTTGTTGGAACTATTATCAGACCAGTGTCTGTCCCCACAATTAGCCCTATAGTTGAAAGGTATTCAAAATGTTCTAACTAGGCACAAACTCCATTAGGATTGGTGCTACTACTGGAGCCGCTCAAACTCCTACTAGCTAGACCCTCCTTATTGCGGGGGTATGACCTTTTACCCTTATTCACCTGCTCCAGGGTTTATTCTCCCTATTGAGTAGGGAGACTCCATTTAGTCAGTCCACACCTTCTAGGGGTCTGAATCTATTTTCAGTAGGGATATTAAAGCTAGGTTAGTTAATTCATTGTGGACCTCGATTAGATGGTACACAAATTTTAAAGACAGGTCTCCTTCCCGTTGTTATGAGGGCCTCAGGCGCCCTCTAGCAGCATCACTTCCTCTGCGCCTTGCAGGAACTTCTGGGGATTGTAGTACTCCCCTCAGGCACACCGTGCCGTACCCCTCTCAGCTGGGAGCGGCGTCACTTGCCTCCTTGCGACTCCGGGCCCCCTGGTGTCTCCGGGCCCCCTGGTGTCTCCGGGCCCCCTGGTGTCTCCGGGCCTCCAAGCAATTACCGTCCAGGTGAGTGCTGCGATGAAGGTGTGGGCATCCCGCGCTGCGGGAGGGCTGGGCCGGATATGAGGGCCTCAGGCGCCCTCTAGCAGCGTCACTTCCCCTGTGCCTTGCAGGGACTTCTGGGGCTTGTAGTTCTCCCCTCAGGCACACTGCGCCGTTCCCCTCTCAGCTGGGAGCGGTGTCCACTGCCTCCTTGTGACTCCGGGCCCCCGGTGTCTCCGGGCCCCCTGGTGTCTCCGGGTAAGGTTCTTCGATTTCTGACTTTGTCCCGTATTCAGGCGCCATTTTGTGTATCGTCGCCATTTTGTGTTGCCCTCACTCCGGCAGCACGGCGAACAGAGTGTTTTTGCTTTTCTCCGCCTGCTGCGTGTCCTTTCGGTTAAAGAGTAACTCCATTGCCCTTGTTTACGAAACCGATGTCAGGGTCTGGCCGAGTTCGTTAATCCATGTCTGGGTTGACTGATCCCCGTCTCGACTGACTATTTACTTTCTCGTATTCTCTCCTTACATTATCTTAACCGACTGGCATTCACTATTCTCTCCTTGTATTCTCTTGTTACACAACTATCCTTTGAGGCACACAAATACGCCCTGCCACTTGCAAATTGGATTGTTGGTACTAGTACTGAATAATTTGTTGGGAGGGGTAACACACGGGGTCTGAGAGAGGGGCGTATTTGAGACACCTGATAGCTTGTTTTCCAACTTTTCCTATTGGCTTGTTTTGTATGAGTAAGGAGTAAACTGTGTAAATGTGTTTCCTATAAGAGATTGTGCTCCACGGATTGAAGTGGCAGTCTCCTCAGAACCCACCTTGCGTGTAACTTCTGGGATAACTGTGCTTGGCTGCAGCTAATAAACCTGGCTTTCCATGCTCAACAGAGTGTCTCGTGTCTCTGTTCGACAAGGCAGGTGATCTCGGGGATTTAAGGTGTGCCCTGCGCCGCCAGGCCCATAAGGCCCGGTTCTCCACGGGCCTCCGAGCAACTACCGGCCAGGTGAGTGCTGCGATGAAGGTGTGGGCGTCCTGTGCTGCGGGAGGGCCTGGCTGGTTATGAGGGCCTCAGGCACCCTCTAGCAGCGTCACTTTCCCTGCGCCTTGCAGGGACGTCGGGGGCTTGTAGTTTTCCCCTCAGGCACACTGCGCCATTCCCCTCTCGGCTGGGAGCGGAAACCCCTGCCTCCTTGCGACTCCGGGCCCCCTGATGTCTCCAGGCCCCCTGGTGTCTCCGGGCCTCCAAAGTAGTACCAGCCAGGTGAGTGCTGCGATGAAGATGAGCCTCGCTTTTTTTTATTATAAATTGTGGCCGCGATATTTTACAGAACCAGCAAAATTACAGGTACATTTGATCACCCCAATGATGCCTGTTACCTCCCAGTAGGAATGGGACCAGTAACCCACTAGATCTGCAGTGATGCTCTGATTCGCAGACTGCATTGAACATATGACTAGGAATATGTTGTCTCACTATATGCAGATTATGTCCTGGTATATGTAACAGAGCCTGAAGAGTCCATTGCAAGTATAATGGAGATCTTTGAAGTATTTGGGAGTGATTATGGACTCCACAATAACTAGAACAAATCTTGCCTAATCCAGGGGCGGGGTGTAGGCCCAGGACGGATTGGCAGGGTCCGGTACCCACAGAGGAGAGGGACCATATATCTGGCAGTCTATGCGCTATAGAATGCAGCTCTTCTATGATAGGAACCGGGGCAGGCAGCTCAAAGAGTACAGGAGGGACACAGGCCACTGGTGCTAGCTGCCTCTGTCTCTAATACACCACCCTCCAGAACTTCCTTTTTGAAATCTCAGAGATTGACGCCAAAACCAGGCTACTGTTGTGAGATGGTGGTGTTTCATGAATGGTGCAGGCAACATTGACAAGAAAACCATTTGACAGGGAAATGACCCTTCAGTACTTGTGCCTTTACTGCTGGGTGACACAACTAGTGGTACTTAATGACTCATCATTCATAGAACAAGGGGAGAACTCGCTAGTGGTGGATAAACAAACTTTGGACTCACTGGGCTATGTGAGGCTGCTGTACAGGAAGGGAAAGTTAGCTACACTGGTAATCAACGCATTGAAGGGGCGACAAAAAGGATTGGATGGTATTATTAAGTAACACTGGAGACCCTGTTGTGGGATGATGCAGCCTAGGCACCATTACATGGGGAATATGTTATAGGAAGTGGTACAACCTGGGTATATGAAAGCTGGGGATAAATTAGATGGATAAAGCCATGATGACTTTTTTCAGATATCCAGGCACAACAAGAGCTGATCGGAAAACAATACACACACTTTATACAGATCCTACCTGGATGTATAGACCCAAAGCAGGTCATACCAGATGAGAGGCCTCTAGAATATAGAGTGTGGAAGGCCCCACTGCACCGCCACCCTGTTTGGACAATATATTGCATATGCAGCTTGCCAACACTGCCATCAACCAGGGTGCTGCAACATAAGTGGGAGGAGGACCTTAACAGATTGCAAGGAATTGGAGGTGGTGTGCGGATACCCAGCAGAAGTTACAATCAGAGCAACTCAAATACTGCATAGGGCGTATTACACAAGTTGAACCTATTTACCAAGTATAGGATTACAACAGAGCGATGCCTAAAAGGGTGTGAAAGTGGGGCATACTTATACATATATTATGGGACAGCCTGCTGATAATTCCTTTCTAGAAAGGGGTCCAATCTCATAAGCCCTGGAAATATCTTTGGACCTCAATTCACGCTTGGAATCTGGGGGTATAGACACTAGATAGGTTTGCACTACTATTCGGTAATGCAGCTCTAATGGTGGTCTTAAGAACAGTCATTCAGAAGTACATAATTGTCAATGTACAGATGGTGGACAGATAGGATGCTAATATGGACTGGTGCATGCGTGCCGAAGAGCAGATGTACACAGTCCGTGCATGGCATGGACCCATGGAAAGGCCTTGCGGACGAAATGTCATTAGAAATTATCCCTGGAAAAGTAGGATATGTTATGGGATAAGGTGAAAGGAAAGATGGAAGGAAGCAGTGACTCTGGGGCACCCAAGGTGGTAATAGACCTGGAGGGTGAATTGGTTGGACTCCTGGGAGACGTACTTTTCTGAAAAGTTGTGTATTTGCATATGATTGCCAGATAGTGGTAGTCGGCCAGAATGGGGGTTATGTGTTATTGAATGCAACACATTGAAAAATAGCCAGAACCACCTTAACACAATGACTGAATGCAAGTAAATGATCCTATTTCTGCATCTGCACTTTACTATCTTTGTATTGTACTTTGTATTTTTTAATAAACCTTTTTACTTTTTCTAAATTCTGCTCTAGAATTCGCTTCTTGAGTCAATCCTTTACATATTGACCGAATTTTGAAAAGTTGTTTTGAACCATGTCTCTGGGACACATTGCCTCATGATTTGAGTTTAAAACCGTTCCCGATCTGCCCCATATGTGGGAGCGCAACAGAGATGTACATTTTCCACAGGAGTACAGTATTCCCACACTCGATCCTTGCAATAGTTTGGAAGGGCTTGGATATAGAGTCTGCCAATGTGTCCCCTGTCAGCCCATTATCAGACAAAAATCAAGTGGGCCAATCTTTCTTTTAACTCTATTCGGAAATGTTCTTGATAAAGGAAGCTTACAGAACATAGAACCTGTGGAATCTTCCAATCACTTTGAAACTAATTAAAGAACGCTTTCTGTCTTGTCATAGCAAAACACTATTGCTGCATTATGTGGAGACGGTAGCATTAGCATTTTTCATAAAAGATAAATCTCCCCCGAACCACTAGATTCACAGATTCAATACCAGCAAAAGCTTCTTTATAAAATTATAACATCTTGTCATAAAGATCATAAATCTTTCATTCTTTGTTTTACCAAACTTTAAACACCCAACCAAGCCATACTTTTGATAAATGCCAGTTTGTCAATTAAAGGAATACATTATGATGTACAAATAGCTGCCAATTGGTGACTGAGATACATATTTGGGCATGCTGCTTCACTCTCAAAGGTCTTTCCTGGCCTTGCTTCCAGAGATTTTTCAAACTGTGGCAAAGAAATCCATTCTTTGGTTTTAGGGCATAACATAGAGGCAGCTTTATGTAAATCACCCTTTGTCCTGGACTTCAGTGCATTCAAAACTGACATATTTTTCAAATGTGCCTCTTGTTTCTCCCCCAGGGAATTTAGAATTAGATTTTCACCCAACTTCCTCCTACAAAAGGAAACCCAGGTCAGAAGAATCAGTGGCTATGTCATACCTGCACCAGCCTGTGCTAGGTCGGGATTTCGACCGCAGTTTTACTTGACAGTGTGTTTCTGCCTGTCTCACTGGCCTCTTTCAACTTCCCTCATTGTATTTATCAACAATTGATTTATTTTTAAATACCTTGTTTCATCCTTTGTTCCCCTTCAGCCCTTCGTTTACCTCAGGTGCAGAAGATTCTGCAGACCAAAAAAGCTTGTTATTTTCCGTATCTGCCTATGTAGTCTGTAAAATAGGTTGCTTCCCTTTTCTTTTTCATAAACACTGCTTTTTTGTCAGTCAGCAGGTCTACAGTCATGATACACGAAATTTGCATACATGAAAACTAATTTACTTAGGTTAAAGTCATGCCATGGGGCAAGGTATCTTCTGCCACTACAAATTTGAAGAAAAGGTTTACTCTGATGAAAAGGGAACACTTTGGAATAACTACTGTAATCCATATTGTCTGGCATCTAAGACCACAACTGATTAAAGGAAATGGAGATGTACCTGTTGGGAGACCACTTAGCTAGTATTTTCTCGAATCCTTTTATTTTACACTGAGTCAGTTGTCCATTATTGTGTCACTTAGGACTCCTTTCACCTGTAATTATGAGCAGTGCCAAGAGCAGTCTGCTTCTGGGCCACTGAACACAGTCTTGTCTCCTCTGCAGTAAAGTCAGAAAAGAATAGGCCACTTTAGCCCAACTCCTCATGAAAACATAAACCATTGCTGAGAGTTCGAGACACAGAGATGTGAAGGAAAAGGGAGGCAACAGTTGAGAGATAGAGGCGAGAGACAGAAAGAGAGAGAGAAGAGAGAGTGACTGTGTTCCCAGCTGAGGAAAAAAATAAGACAAAGGAAGACGGAGATGAATGTTTTAAAATGTTTAAATATTAACAAAGCCCCACTAGCGAGAGACTGACTTAGGGAGCAGACCTAGCGGGGTTTTTCCAGAGGTCTATGTGACAACAATAGAGAGATACTTAAAATGTAAGGTTTAAACATATTTGGGCCGATTTCGATTTTGGACGGAAGGGCTCCGAACAATGTTCGGAGCCCTTCCGCCCGCATTGGAAAGTGCTGTCCAGATTCCTTTCTGACCGAGCCATTCCGATGGGCTTGGTCAGAAAGGAATATGATTCGGATTTCTCGGAGAGCCTGTACGCCATCCGGAAATCCTTCAGTACTTCCCTGGCTGCCCCTTTTCAAATGAGGGAGCACAATGGCAGTTTTTCGCTGCCATTTCGTGCTGGTGTTTACAACCCAAAAAGGCAGTCAGAAACTGTCTTTGGGGTCCTCAGTAGGGCCCCAATGGGTGCGAGGCCGCCGAATGGCGGCTGGGGGCACCTATGGTGCCCCTCTGTTCATCCCTGCACCCGGTTGAAGTCACCTTGGCGTGCCGGCAATCGGGTGCCGGGATGAACTTGACCCCTCCATTTCACAATGCAATTGCCAATCATACTTGCAGTGCTGTAACCGATGACAGTAGGTCAGTCGGCCACGGTTCATGACCAATGTCGGACGGACTCAGGTCCGTCCGACATCGGAATCGGGCCATTGTGAAAAAAAATATCATGGAAGTGAATATTGCCAAAAAAAGGTAAGACTATTGTTTTTAATAAATATTCATGCATAACTAATGTATTCAAAAAAATAAATTAGTGAAAAAATAAAATCATTTAAAGTAGTTTTAATAAGATATATATGTGTGTATATTTATATATATGCACACACATATATTTTGAAATATACTTTAATATATATCTTAAAACGATATAAAAGCAATAACTTAACATTTTTTAAATATATTTGATGTGAAATAGCAAGAGAAAAGTGAAGAATTAAATTAACAAACATATATATGTATATACATATATACATATATATATCCAAGGAAATGCTGCATTCAGCCAATCCCTTCCTTCCGACACCGTGCCAGCAGCGCCAGTGGCAGCCGCTATTTATGCATAAAGTTAGTCTTGTTTGAGAAATCCCAAATAAGAAAAGCAGCACAACAATAAACAACACAATTCATTTATTGTGTGCACGAACAACGCGTTTCGGCGAAGCCTTTTTCAAGTAAATTACATTTGCCCAATCATAGTTAACAAACAGTGAAAACATGCTACATTACAATCTGTGCTGTGTGAGCAATATTACAATTCATGTTGCACCTTAAATCATGTGTCATCACCTGAGGTGAACTATACATTAAATCCAAAATGGAATTAAACAATTCCATCAGTTATTCTCAGTTATACATGTCAAATACGGTTTTTGGTCTAGAAATTCCTATCAAGACCATAATGCATTGGGAAAGTGCTGGCAATGCCTGTGCGCTTATTACTCTTTAATGTACCATAGTATTGGACATCGTAATAGAGCAGTGAATACAATTAAATTGGTGTTACACAATAGCAAAATAAAAGCTAATTGATATCGCAAATGCGTGCTCATACAAGTCTGTTACACAATCTGTAATCCCCATTGTCTATTGTCGTCACAGTGTAAATGCATATTGATGAAGCATATAAGTGCACTTCATTCTCAGTCATGTACAGTCATAATCAACATACTATGATAGTAATGATAACAATAATTCATCCAAAGTAGTCCTGAATCACACTTCAAACCAATAAAACACTGTATAGCTTATATAATATTTAATTGTATGCATATGAATAGATGTAAGAATAAATTCTACTCATGGGTAATGTACCCCAAAGAAACAATAATCACTTGAATTGGCACATGATTCCATATTTCAAATCACACAGCAGAGAGGCAGTATGAATCCATACATCAATAGGGGGGTAAGACTAACAGTATGAAGTGGTACAATAGGACTTAATGTGAAAGATGAGAAAAAAGAGAAAGTGAAAATAGAATAAAGCAGGAGAACGCGCAAATTAGGTAACAACCTTGACTGCCACCTAAGGTGAAATCATATTAACTGCATCAGAAAAAGGAATCTCTAAAATACTGCCTGACCTCATATCCACACCACCAAGTTATAAACTCGGCAAAACCAGCAATCTATGCACCCTGAGCATTCCTGCTTTCCAAAAATTAAAAACAGCTATGCTGACCATCCCATATTGGGAAAAAACTGTAGTAAGAGTCATTCTAATCTCAATGACATCTATATCCAATGTGCTTAGCTAGCTCCTCCCCACTATTGAGCCCTACAGGAATTTTTGTATTGAGCTCAATTATGAACCTTAATTCGTTAACACATAGTAGTTTCTCACTATCTACGCCATGAGGATGTGGTAAAATCCTATTGATTCCCAAAAATGTGATCAGATTAGGAGTACTCTGATGTTTCTCCTGGTAATGTCGGGCCACTGGATAATTCAAATCTATGTGGGTGACAGTCCTTATGTGCTGCAAGATCCTGGTCTTTAATTGCAATTTTGTGCTGCCTATGTATCTAAGGCCGAACGGGCTTTCCAAGACATAGATAACATAGTCACTGGTACAGGTTATAAACTTGGTAATTTGCCTTATTTTAAATGTGTCGATGTTATATTTATCACTGCTACTGCTGTGTTTACACACCTTATATGAGTTACATTTGTGAAAACCTTTTGTGGTTTCCAGCCATGTACTACTATTAGGTTTGGTTTGATATCTGTGTACAAGACAAACCCTTAGCAACTTCGATTTCCTATAGATTATTAAGGGTGCATTGCCGATACTTCTAACTATAACGGGATCTGTTTCCAACAATCCCCAGTTCTGTTTCATGGACTGTTGTAGGCTGCTAGATCTCATGTTATACGTGGTGATCATTCTAGGGATATTGATGTAATTGGTCTTATCTTTTTTAGAGGTGAACAAGGCCTCATTGTGTGTAACTCCACAAACTTTCCTTACTGCAGTGGATAGGGTCTTACTCTTGTAGCCTTGATGCCTAAATCTTCCATCCATACGTTCTTGTTCTTTAGAGAATCCCCCTTCTAAGCTGCATATTCTACGCACCCTGAGGATCTCCCTAGAAGGGATACTGTTACATAAGGGCACAGGATGATTGCTATTTGCGTGAAGCAAAGTGTTGCCAGCAGTATCTTTCCGGAATAGACTAGTAACTATCTGACCATTACTTATTCTGATGGCTACATCAAGAAATTTACAATAAGATGTACTGATATTGCGGGTAAAGGCGAAGTTCAATTGGCTATTACCTAGTATGGCAATAAACTGTTGTGCCAACTCCAAAGATCCATCCAATATCAAGAACAGGTCATCAATGCACCTGAACAAGATAGGGATACGATCTGTATATTTTTCATTGTTTTCAACTCAGAAAAAGGTTATCTAGGCTCGGGGCAAAATAGGTGCCCATTGCAGTGCCTGACTTCTGTGGAAGAGTGTCTTATCATAGATGAAATGTTTTTGTGTGAGGCTGTGGAGCTTCATGCTCTCTAGCATTACTGTATACTCCCAGAGCTAAATATGTCTGTCTCTGAGAAAATACAGGCAAGCATCTACACCCTGCCTTTGATTAATCTATGTGTACAATGAACATACATCCAATGCTATCATGTGTTAGAGTCCTCCCATCTGATATCATGAATGTGACACAAAATATCACTACTGCCCCTGCAGTACCATCTTAAAATTAGGACATATAGTGATAGAAATAAATCCAAGAATATGGAAGCGTTTTCCAAAAGTCTTCCATTGGACGAGACTATATGTCTCCTTGGTGGTCTAGTATTTTTTTTATTTATTGAAGTTTTGTATAGCGCTAGCTGGATGCGACAGTATCAGAGCGCTTCACAGCATGTACAAATTGTGAGCAAACAAGTTCTGAACGCAAAACAAGAGCAGAGAAGAAAATAAAAACAGAAACATCTTTAGTATACTAACTCAGAGGCAAAATGACAACAGTTGTGGAGCATGACTCCCGTTGGTGGTGTTTCGATAGTAATCTTCCTCAAGTCCTTTCTGTTACGGTCGAGAGTTCTTTAGGAAGAATGCTTTGAGAAGTATCTTTAATTTTGGGAAGGAGGTGGTCTGTCTGATGTGGGGTGGGATGGAGTTCAAAATTTTGGGCGCATTATCCGCAAAGGATTTAGTTCCTGTTTTGAGTTTCCGAGCTCTTAGTGGGATGAGTAGAAGCGTGTTGGAGCTTCTGAGGTTCTTGGACTGACCAACCCTTTTGAATTTGGCGGTTTGCCTGTGTGCAAGGCTTTATGCATGAGACAGGCTGTGCGAAGCTGGCTCGTTGGTCAATAGGGTCTAGTGGGTGTTTATGTATCTTGGGTAAAAGATAGAAGCACGGAACCTGTGGATTATCGGTCTTCAGAAATAAATATTCTCTATCCAATAGACCCCCATCCCACCACCCCTTCAATGAGTAATGATAAGATGTTATAGATGCTGATGAGTTATACATCTCCTAACTGATTTCGTCAGAACAGTTGAGATCCCTCAGCTTCGTCATTGTATTGTTGAACATCCATAACACCGACATTCCTACCCTTATCCAATGGTTTCACAATTATATTTTTATCACTCATAAGGTTTTTAAGTGCTGCTCTCTGTGACTGTGTTAGATTGTCTCGTAGGGGGTGAAAAATGTGACTCTTTAGTTTGTTGATCTCTTGAATGCCTCTATGTTGTTGTGTGGGACATTAGGATTAAATATCGATTGGGGTTGAAACCCACTATGGCATATGGCATCAGGTCTGAAACCCAGTTCAATAAGCATTTTGCCTTTGTCTCTGTCTGGTATTTCCATGACATTCTTTTCCAGTTGATGTAAGTCCAAAATAAAATTCACATCTTCAATCCTGAAATCAGAGGCATCCTCAGGGAGTTGACTACCAATTCTAGGTTTCTTTTGTCCTGCTGTCATTTTGAATATTTTCATGAGTTTCAGTTTTATCAAATAAAGGAAATGGTCAATCCAGGTAGTAAGTAAGTCCATATTATAGGATGGGCAGAAGGATAGCCCTAATAATAAGAGTGACTCCTCCTCTCTAGTGAGTGTTCTTGACAATAGATTGATAACAGAATTGTTCTTGATGTTAAGTCCACTTTCAACGTCGAGAGTAGGGGCTGTTCTGCCACCTCTTCTAATTTTTATTTTTTGTCTTTTTTGTTCCACTGCCTCTTCCTTTTTTTGGACCTCTGCTTCTTCCTCTGCCCCTGCCCCATGCTTGAGTTTTCTCCTCCAATTCCTTATTTTGTTTTAGTATCTGGAATTCCTGCAGGAAAGTGAGGGGACAGGCCCATAAAGGGACACTCTGATTTGCAGCTTCTGGATCTGGATCGGAACTCAAATCGGAGCTGGATCTTGTTGATGCAATTTCTTGGTGTCTTTGTTTTTGAATTACAAGAAGATTACACTGTGCCCAGTCAAATCGTTTGGCATAGGCCAATATTCTGCCTTTGGCATTATCTTTTTTGTTTCTCAAAAGTGGCATTGTTTTTTGTAGCCTTGATGGTATCTTTATATGTCTTTAATTTGCCTTCCAAAGATTTCCAGAAATCAACCACTGCTTTGTTAGCTTTTGATTTTTCCAAATCTTTCTTTAATTGTATATGTTCTCTGCGGGTTGTATCTAAATCAATTTTGGCATACTTGACAAGCATTTCTAGCATGCCTCTGCAGGTCTTCGCCGTATAGATAGACCATTCCTTCAGTAACTCTGGATTTGGGTTTTCATATGTTGGTATAATAGCAATTCTCAGATCTTGGGGAACTCTATTAACCTCAATGTAGTATTTGAGGGAAGTAACCTCCCACCATTTGTTCAGTTCTCTTTTTTAAAGTTTATCGCACAGAGTCAATTTTTGTTTCAGTGATGACTCTACTGTATGGCCACTTAATCCCGAGTCAGACGAAACTACAAGTGAACTATAAACTAAATCCAAAATGCAATTTCACAATTCCATCATTTATTCTCAGTTATACATGTCAAATACGGTTGACGGTCTAGAAATTCCTATGAAGACCATTATTAGTTTCATTGTATTCACTGCTCTATTACGATGTCCATAACTACGGTACATTACAGAATAAGAAGCGCACAGACATTGGCAGCACTTTCCCAATGCATTACGGTCTTGATAGGAATTTCTAGACCGTCAACAGTAACAATCAAGAAAGTGTTGGACTTCAGAAGGAATTGATTTACTACTTAAATCCAGTCTAGGCCAAAGGAGGGAACGCTTTGGAATTCAGAGAAGTTATATTTACTATCACCTCTTGGGTCTAGGCAACAGTAGGGCAGTCAAGATTTGTAAGCATCTTCACAAGACATTGATATTCTAGTCTTGCACATACTTTTGTTTGGAGGGTCGATTATCTCTGTGCTTCCACACTGAGATATTTCTTTGGGGTGAGTCCATTCATAAAAATCTACTATTTATTTTTATTTATTTATTTAAGAAGCTTATAAAGCGCACAGCTACCCCCAGAAGGGGTGTCCCGGCGCTAATTGAATACATGCTAAGAGATGAGTCTAGTTTAAAGAGTAGTAAACAGCCAAGTTTTAAGTTTACGTCAGAACAAAGGTTCCGACTCACTTAACCTCAGATCTAAAGGGAGGCTGTTCCAGAGTTTAGCTGTAATTACTCCAAATGCTCTACCCCCACTCCTGGGGAATCCAGAGGGAGGTAAGGAAAGATCTTCCTGATCATACGCAGTTTGCCAAAACAGGCCGATGCAACCTTATTGATCTGGGATTTACAGGTTAGGGCATTATCAAATTGGAAGCCCAGGTTGCGAGCCGTCTGAACTGGGACCGGAGGGGGATTCAATACAGTTGGCCACCACAAAGAACTGGGAAGTGCCGTTTTTTGGTTAAAAAATAACACCTCAGTTTTGTCAGTATTTAGGACTAAATGGTTAGTGGCCATCCAGGAACAAATATTGCTAAGGCAGTTGCGAAAATTGGAAAAGTTGGAGTCAGAGTGATCACTGAATGAAAACACAAGCTGAGTATCATCAGCATAAGAGATCACTCTGACCCCCCAAGATTCCACTACCCTAGCCAGAGAGCCTAAATAGACGTTGAAAAATAAATGGCTCAGGGCGGAGCCCTGAGGCACTCCACATAAAAGAGGTTTACCTTCAGATTCAAAGGGCCGGAGAAATACCTTCTGCGTCTGCCCAGTAAAAAACAATCTGATCCAAGTCAGAACCGTGCCTCCAATTCCTAACTGCCGTAGACGGTCCAGAAGTATTTCATGGGACACAGTATCGAAAGCGGCGGACAGGTCGAGGAGGATCAACATGGCCTCCTCGCCCCTGTCCACACACTCGCGGATAGTCTCTGAGACCTCTAAGAGCGCCGTCTCAGTACTATATCCAGTTCTAAATCTCGACTGTGAGTCATGAAGTAGCTGGTCGGCTTCCAAGTAATGAGCTAGTTGCCGTTGCGCCTCCTTTTCTAGGATCTTAGCTGGTTTGGGCAGAAGGGAAATTGCAGAATTGAGAGGGATTATTTCCATACTGAACCCCTAGCATCACTCAGAAAGTTCGAGCGAGATAGAAACGAACAACACGTGAGTCTATGATGATTCTGATTAAGTTTTGCATGCTTGCACAGTAGGGGAGAGCACAACGTTTTTTGGGCACTTTTTGCATTTTGAGTTGTACACATGACATGAAATATTTTTTTTTTGAGGAATGGATGATATGATGTATAGCAATTTGAATAGTACTTTTTTGTTTTGCTTCTAGCTGTTGTCCCGGATGAAGGGCAATTAGCCCGAAATGCATCGGACTTGAAATTGTGTTGTTTTTGATCTTGAACATTACCCAATGAACTTTACAATAGAATGAGAAATACTTGAATCTATGAATATAAAATAAGATTCCGTCCAATTTACACATTGTATGAATTTTTTCTTGAATCAAATTTGAACTTATCATAGAGTGGAGCGCCATGGGATGCTTTCAATTCCTATTGGAGGCACGATCTCCTATTTTTTTCCACACAGGAGCCGAATTAAATGCTGTAACACACAAAGACATTCTAATGATAATTATAAATGACATACCCATAAAGCTACTCATCCAGTGGCAGTACTGCAAAGTAGAGGAAGGATTATGGGAGGCGGAAGCTTACATGGCTAAGCTGTTGGAGCGACTCAAATGGCCACTTCCTTTGACTGACTGCATATCTGCAGTGTTTTTTTAGGTGTAGCATGATTTTTAAATTGTTTTATTTATAGTAAAGGATCTTTCAGCAAACTACCTTCATCCATTCGTTCGCTGGTTTGTCATTTACATTTTTCTTCCACCCATTACAGCCCACATCTTGTGCTAGTGGGTCAGTCCACTCAGTCACTGGATAACTTCACTTTGAGTAAGTTTAGTTTGCTTATTCACTAGCAGCACATATGCACACAAGGTACTTCTCTTCAGTGCCTGCATTTTTGTTTTTACTTTATTATTTTTATGTTGCGTTTTGCATTTAGTCAGGTGTTGTGGTAGGCTACTTTCAACCAGCTCTTCCGTGTTGAGCACAGGGAATAATTTAGCTTTGCGAGTTTGACTGAGGCTATTTCACAGCATGCCAAAATGTGTTCATTTGAAACTGTTCCTCAAGAAGTTGAAATTATTTTCGTATGCATTCACTGAAGTGCATGTCTACCTGCACTTCTGTATATCATGCTGGTAATTATTTATTTGAGACCTTCAGTTATATTTCTATATCAATTTAGTCCGTTGTTCCTCATGTATGGCTTTTTAATGTGATTTCAAGGCTTATATAGACATTTAATTATTATATTACAAATTTTTGCTCAGCCATTTATTTCACATTCTGTCTCTCTGTCTCTCTCTCTCTCTCTCTCTCTCTCTCTCTCTCTCTCTCTCTCTCTCTCTCTCTATCTATCTATCGACCTATTCATCTTTCAACAATATCTAGCTTTGCACCACTATTTATCTCTGCAACAATCTCCATCTATCTGTCTTTGCAAGCTTCTCTATCCGTCGTCGTAAAGCCTCTCTATGGGCCTCATTTATGAAAAGTGACACATCGCTGCGTGAAAACAGCGATGCGTCACTTTTCACTGCGCACTCCTTGCGACACCGATGATGCATCATATTTATTGTATGACGCATCATGTCGCAAGGACTTACAGATACGTCAGTATTTCTGACGCATCTGTAAGCGCAAAAGTGACGCATTGCTGGAGTGTGTCACAAAAGTGACGCAACTCCAGCAATGCATCCTTTCACATGGGGAAATCCCCATGTGAAAGGGCTTGCGTCAGTCTTACGCCTGCTGTGAGGCAGGCGCAAGATTTTGACGCAACAGCATCCTAAAAGTGACGCAGTGAAATCTCATAGATTTCACTGCGTCACTATTACGAGGCTTTTTGCGGGGGAACGCCCCCTCTGCATACATTATACCTGACGCAGGTATAATGTGGCGCAGGGGTTTAAAAAGTGACGCATCTACCTAGATGCGCCACTTTTTAAATATGGCGCAACAAGGCCATTTTGTACGCCGCTGGTGTGTCACAAAAAGTGACGCACCGGTGGCGCAAAACTGACGCAAGGCCGAATAAATAAGGGCCTATCTGTTTTGCAAGTGTCTCTATCTGTCTTTGCAAGCCTCTACATCTGTTTTAGCAAGCATCTCTATTTGCCTTTGCAAGCCTCTTTATCCACCTGTCTTTGCAACCCTCTCTATCTGCCGTTGCAAGCCTCTCTCTTTACATCAATATTACAAATAAGCATTAACAAATGTAAGAGTTTAGCAGCCAATGCCAAATCGATTGGATTTTTTAGCTCTGGTGGGTGTTAAGCAAGACCTTTTCCTTTTAATTTTACTACAAATATGTTCGTAACATTTACTAAAAGGGGGTTTCAGCCATAATTCATCCATCAGTCTTTTGTGTCATTCACATTTATTTTTTAACGCCACTACAGCAGGTATCATGGGGCAGTGGGTAGGCATAGTTCTGCCACTGTCTTTTTTAACTTCCAGTTACAGCATGCTTCCCTTTCACAAGGAGCACATATACGCACAAAGTAATCCTCTTCATCTTCCGGGACTGGTATGGTAATGTGTGCTTTTTGAAACTAAAAAAATACTTTAGCTCTAGCCCATGATCTTTTAAGATTGCTGAACACCTATCCGCACTCCGATAATAAGGTTTTACACAAACCATGACTGAACTAAACAGAACTTGCCAAAGCCAAAAGGTGGGCAGTCAACGCCAGCCCTATTGACTTTGACAATTTTACTTTATGTTGATAGTATTTTTTTTTTTTTGTAGTTGACAGAGATTACCGAAGACATATTATGCACAATTCTTGTTGCAACAATGTGTAGCTCTACCGCCAAAGACAAAACAAGTGAAAGGTTTAAAACCAAGGTCGCCTTCTGAAATATTAGTACTAAAGAAGCGTATTATGCACAATCATTGAAGAATGCCATTCACGAAATGAAAACAGTCTCACATTTGCTAAAGATTGCGATGTTAGAATTAATGCGAAACCATGCACAGATTGGCGTAGTAGATGAACTTATTTTGTTCAAAATTATTTGCATGAATGATGATGCAATCACAGTGATACATGGTAATTCTTCATGTCAAGTAAAACCAATAATATGTGAAAAGTAAGCATACGAAGATGGGAACAGCAAAAACAGCTACAACTCCAAGAAAGCGAATTAAACTAGAGTCATGAAAAGTACTGCAACCTAGCTTTCATAGAATACCAGTGCCGAAATCAAAACCAAGGGATTACACGTATTCATTGTATAACATGTACATTTCATTAAATTACTTTTGTGAGATGATGTACCCGTGGGCAGTTGTCAGCGCAATGAACTTTAACTTCTATGACACTTTGGTAAAACTGACCATCGTTTCAATAATCATTTTCTACTGCAGTGCTCGGAGGAATCCGCTGCTTGACAATGAATACCATTTTGCAGCATATGCCTTGATTCACATGCAGGTTACTAGGGGGCATATTAGCAAGCCCATTCTCGCTGCTTTAACGGCCGTTTTGGGCCGAAAAGAGGCGAAAATGGCATTGCGCCATCAGCAAGGATGCTAGCACGTGTTTCCTTGTTATAGCACCGGTTTTGCTCATGCCTTGCATCGCATCTCTAATGAGCTGCAAAGTAGGCTATCCCGAGCAAAACCACAGGAAATAAGTCGCTACCCACACATCGCAGTATTTACAAGCCCTTGTAGCGTTGTCAAAACCCACGCTAACCGCAGTTATCGCTGAAAGCTAACGTCTGCTAAAATTCATAGGGGCATATTATCAAGGGGGTTTATCTCCACTTTTTTGGCTTCAAAAGCCAAGAAAGCGGAGATAAAATTATCTCCCTATTACCTAGCTGTCGCTAACACCCGTTAGCGACAGCTAGTAGGAGATAGCGAACATCTTGGGCCCCGCTTTGCATGTCAGTGATATTTATCACTAATGACATGCAAAGTGGGCGTGCCAAGATGTTAGCGACTGGAAACAGTTGCTAACATCGCTATCTCCTATTACCAACTTTTGGAGTATCTCCAAAAGCTAACACCTGCCCCTGAGCAGTTCTTAGCCATGTTATCCAGTGGTAGGTGGTTAACATGGCTAAGAGCATTAGCTCGGTAATGCATGAATATCGCTGACTTTTCAACGATATTCCTGCATTTCGGCTGATTTTTATCGCTTAGGAGATAAACCTTGATAATAGCAAGGTTCCTAAGTGATAAAAATCGCCGCAGCTCGGCGATAAAAATATCCCCGCTTAACCAACATAGCGATAATTATCGCTAGTTGTTGGTAATATGCCCCATACTTAGCTATATGTGTAATGGGGGGATGGAATCTCAGGCTACAACCACTGTGGGCTATTTACATGTAATTCCCTATCGCTGCAGGAATATAGCTGGATTTCCAGCGATATTCCTGCATTTTACTGGCTATTGCTGGATTTTTATCACCTGGGTGAGAAGAGTTGTCAATAACGTGCTACCCGGGCAATAAAATCCTGCGATAGCCGGCGATAAATAAAATCACGCATAGCGATATTTAGCTCCCGTTGTTGGTACTATGCCCCAAGTTCCCTCAGGAATAACTGCATTATCAATCTTCTTGCAACGAGCTCATCCTAATGAACATGCGCACTTCAGTGGGTTACTGAACCTGCTTGCTTTTGTCAACCCTACTGTCTATGTCATTAATGACACATTGCTTTTTCTTGTGCATTGTTATAATTCTAGTATAGATTCCCTGCATGCGGTGTCTAGTGCATAATTAGTAATGCCCACACACATCTGCTTTAAGATCAGCAATCAAATATCCTGCTCTCCTTTTGAAGGAGATATTCAACAGTCTGGGAGAAAATATCAGTTCTGAAGTTAAATTGTGAGTATGACAAGTTTTTAACATCTAACTCAACTGTCACTCCTCAAAAGAAGTAAATCCTGTATGTCACAAATTGTGTTTAAAAATGTTTATTAATACTCTTGACATTTCTGGCAGCTAAGCACTTGTAGAGAGAGAACGTATGAGCAGGAATTTATCAGTAAAATCAACGTGTTGGCTCTTGTAGATGGCTGGGGTTTGTGTGGCTGACCTTATGTGTCTGATCTACTGTTAGAACACCAGCAGTGCCCCAGAATGGCTGGTAGGTGCCTGGCCATAGAGTGCTTGTGGATCAGAGCGAGGATTGTATCATTGATATGACTATAATACAGGGATACCTTTGCTCTTCAAGTAAAAAGTGACCTGTGCACCGCCCTGGAAGTGATGTAAGTAGGTGTGAGATCCCTCCCCGGAATGAATGGAGGTGCAGGTGAGTCACGGGGGTTCTGATGTCATCTGTGACATATTAGTCTCGTGCCTGGGTCTGTGCCATGGTGTCTAGGTCTGTAAAAGTGTAGCCCTACATGTGTGCGCAGTGTTTCTGAGTCTAAGATGGCCTGCCTAGGCATGTTCTGACATGTGTCAGCCAGTTCCCTGTGTCAGGATCATCATGGTGGGGCAGTGGAAATACACAACCAGCTCTCAGCCTCATCACTGCCTGATCCAAAGGGTTGGTCAAAGTCTGGTTAAAAAAAAAAAAATAATCATGCAGCCCATGTACAGCGTGGAGCAGCGAGGGTGTATCCCGCCATAGAGCACTGCATCTAAAAACTGCAAGTCAGAAAGGTCTTGATGAGGGAAACTTGTGTAAAGGTTAGCTAAATGTGTCCAGCACACACAAGGGAGGTTTGATGCAGCACATGATCAAACTGGAGCTAGGTGGGTGTATCCCAGCTTAGAGCAAGATATCTAAAGACTGTAAGTCAGAGCTGGCTTGATGCGGGAAACCCGTGTAAAGGTCAGATAAGTGTGTCCAACATGCCCAAGGGTATTATATGCAGCACATGAACCGACTGGAGCAAGGAGGGTGTATCCCACCTTAGGGAAGTGCATCTGAAAAACTGTAAGTCAGAGTTTGCTTGACGCAGGAAACACTTGTAAAGGTCAGATAAGTACAGCCAGCACACCCACGAGGAATCATGCAGATACACCTATTCTATAGGAGATGCTACCACCACCCCTATTATCTATGTGGTCCTTCAAATTATGACCTTTCAACTTCCGCTTGTTTGTTGTGCTTTCACAGCAGCAAACAGTTTATACTAAGTGAAACCCAAACCCTCAACAACTATTTCTGTGCCCACCATTAACCACAGTCCTGCCTATGCATAATTAGCAAATGCCACCATCACTTGTATAAAAAAGGCCTCCCCAAGCCCCACTCTACACACTAACAGTTGTAGAAAGAGCCACAAACCAGCTATTGTAAGGTTGAAGACCTTTGGGGCATCATCATCTAAAATGGAGAAAAGCGTGGATCAGACCGGCAGTGCGCAAACTGATGCTGCAGCTCAAATGCTTCATTTAAATACCTGCGGGGCATATGTTCTATCTACAATGTATTTTTGTTAGGTATTTAAATCAGACTAGGTTTGTATTTTAATGTGCCTAATCCTGCAATACATTGCTGAAGGGGCTGTGTGGTAAACTTGATATTAACCTTAAAACTTTTACATCTCCTTAGGGTTCATAAAGGGGGTCTAAATATATGAATATACTATAAAAAATATTCAAATAAAGAAAATAATGCTTTCATATACTCACCCAATTGGCATCCTATGCATGTGGAAAATCTGATGGTATTATGCTCTGGATCTTGGGCCATGCTGTGTCTTGGGCTGGGATCCTTGTGGTGCCTTGTTCTTGGTGTCAAGAGCTGTCCTCTGTTTGACTATTCTTCCCCAGAGCACAGCTTCAGCCATCCAGTGTTTTGGTAGGTCTGAGGCTTATGTGTTGCCAGATCCTCTGATGGGGACAGCTGTCCCTATCATGACGATTCCACCCCGGAGTATGAGGTATCAATGAGGTGCTCTGGGTGGCTTGGGGAGAGTGGATTGTATGTCCTCTTTGGCCCCATCTTGTTAATCCGACTCCAGAGACCTCTAGCCACGCAGGGCTCTGGGGTGGCTTGGGATCTCATGCTGGTAGGGCCTTGTTGGGGGTCCGATTGGCCCCAGTGTCCTTTCCTGACCCCCCAGAGACCGCTTCATCATTGCTGTGTTCTGGGGTGGCTGAGAATTGTGTATTTCTGTTACTCGTTGGGGGCCCGCTGGCCTGTGAGTCCTATTCTGACCATCAGAGACCACTACAGCCAAGCAGTGCTGTGGGGATAGGGATTGCGTTATTTCTGATTCTCATTGGGACCGATGTCCCCTGCATCCTATTCTGATCCCCAGAGACCAATCCAACCTTGCGGTGCTCTGGGGCAGCAGTGCGCATTATGGACGGTCAACGTTGGAGGTCCACTGGCCCTAGCGTCCTATTCTGACCCCCAGAGATAACTTAATCCTTGCAGTATTCTGGGGATCGATTAAAGGTCAGTCCACAGGGACCGGTGTCCCTGGCATCCTGTTCTAACCCCCAGAGAGCACGGCAGCCTAGCAGTGTTCCGGGAGCTGTGATCTGCTGCTGGAAGGCACTGGACATCGCGCTGCCATGCTGGAGGTCAAAGGACTTCAGGCTGGTCCGCATCATCGTCGAAGGCCGACTCCACCCCATGATGTCAGTGTTGTGAAACACCACTATCACAGGGGTTGGGACTGCCTTCGCCAATTACACAGAAGGCCGTCCCCAAAGCGATTTACAGTAGGTTCTAAGCAGCACCATGAGGAACAACCTGCAGGGGGTCCTTTCGCTTGCCTGATTTACAGACCCTGGTCGCGTTAGAAGCGTCCCATAGCTGCAATGTTTCCTAAATGTTTGCGGTGATGTCTAATTTATGTCCCCTGATCTGCTATGGCAAAGTCCTGGGCCTCTGCTAACATGGCTCCAGGCTGTAAATCAGGAATCTCCATAAACCATTGTGTACCATGTAGACCACAAAGTGCATATGCCATAAACAGGCTATTGGTTTACTAAGAGAGACAACCTTTTCTTACATGCTAAATATGGAACCATGCATTATTAAATATAGGACATCAAAGAACAGCATGTACACCGCCAAATGTATAGATGTGAGCATAGATTAATTTTGAAAAATAGCTTCATTTCGGTAGAAATACATTCTTATTAAAGAGATCCCTAGGGCATTCAGATTTCAATTATGAGTTTGATCTTCTCCAGACCTTGCACTATTTAAATAGGTTGTCTACCAGTATATATGGCATGTGACTCCTGCATCTTATAGTCCTCTGGCATATGTAACATTTTCCATACATGTGTGATGTATAGTTATCTGACGCCCTACCCTGGTATGAGTAATGCTATATAACCAATTAAACACCTCTGAAAGAGAGGGCTAGTGGAGACTTGAGGGATGGTGTTAAAAGTTGACAGTGGTGGTCCGGGAATCCTGGGTTGAATGTGGTCACCACTTTTCCTGATAATGGTTGGAGGCATCAGCATACACTGTGGCACTGGGCGCCACCAGCACTAAAGTAGATTAATTTTATTTATAGATTTATTTTATTTTGAAAATAAAAAAACTAACATTTTAAGATAATGCAGATTGATAATGCAACAGTTGCAGAAAGAGTTTTGTCTCATTGCATTTTGAAAGAAGTGTGTTTATTTAGCGAGAATCTATTTTGGCGTGAATGAATTACCTATGTTATCTTGATAGCTGGGTTTGATAGTTGTTGTGTCTCTTATGTATCCAGACATAATTATTTTCAAGCTGTGAATGTGTTTGTAGATACTGCACTATGTTAAATGCGTATTAGCATTTTGTGAGGTAATTATAAGAAATAGGTACAACAAACAGGTGTGCTTTAAAAATAATGCTAATTGTATAAGTGTGTAGCTGAGTAAATATAAATAAGATACATTGTTTGAAAAAGTGAGCAGGATGACTGCATAACTGAATAGGATGTGTGCTGTGTGTAATGTTAATATAAGTGTATAAGTATATTTGATAGTGTTCTATTGATCATTGACAACATGTATGAGTGAATCTATAGGTAAGTGAATAGATGTGTGTGTGGATCTAGGACTTACTGAGTCGGTTTTTAGAAACTTGTATTGCTGTGTCAATGGATTGAAATATGGTTCTCTGTATTTTACAGTGAGTGATGAAAGGTTATAGTAGTGTATGATGAGGTGTATCTGATTGTCACATGGATGATGTCATCAGTGATGTCATTTGAGATATCATCAGTGATGTCACTGACCAAGTCATTAATGATGTAATATGTGACATCATCACCAGTGGATTGAGGGTGCGAGGGTTACAGTTAGTACAATTAGCTATAACGGAGGGATGGGGGCGCTAGAGGGTGCACACGCGGAATGGCTGCCTAACGTTGCAGCTCCCGCACCTTGGCCACTGATCCTCCACTATCCTTCACCACAGATGACCGACATCGCTTCTGACCCAGCCACCCGAAGCGTAGTACTGTCCCCCACACTCGTCCCGGAGCCTGACCCGTTACCGGCATCAGCGGCGGAGATCTGGCCTGGTGAAATTGGGCCGGCGGTAACCCTGGTGACTGCCGGATGAAGAGGCCGGCTGCGAGGCCCCACGCAAGGTCGGTGCTTCCTATGCGGCGTTAGGCCTGGCCTACTCCAGAACTTGCGGTTTCTATGCGGAGCCCGCCCTGACTTTAGATTGCTGTGCAGCCTCGGAGTCTGCTGCTTGATCACTGGCCCCCTACTGCGGGCGGGTACCGGGAGTGCCCACATTGAACAGTCTGGCTGCTGAGCCCGCCGAGGCGTTGCGAGGCCCGGCGGAACGGAGACCTACTGCTGGCGGCTGCCGGAGGCTGCTGCCGCGACCTCGAGCATGGTGAGTGGCGCTCTCCCCTCGGCGAGCCGGTCTTCGTGGGCCCTGGTGCCTGCCTGCCCACCCGATTGCCTCCGGGTGCCTGCAGGGACCCCTGGACGGCTGCGACTGCACCGCTGCACAGCGCCTGCCACTGCTGCCTGCTACACTGGCCTGACCTGCCTGGTTTCTGCACTACGACAGCTCGCATTCCTGCTGCGGTCCTGCGGGCTGCGCATTCTACCCTGTACGCTGAACCGCCATTGGACCCACCTCCCTGAGGAGGTCCCCAAGCCGAGGCAGCACTGCCTGCGCCCACTGGTGCTTCTGCTCCGTCGGAACTGTGTGGCTACTTACTGGGGCTGCCTGCCTGAACCCTCTTGCTGGTAACCATCGTGGGCACGAGTGCTGCGCTGCCTTCCTGTACTGCGGCTGGGCACCTCTATGCAAAAGTACTTGTGGCAAGTTCCTCTAACTGCACGCTTCGACCTGCTAGTTGACTGGCCCCAGCTGGTGCCACGCTGGTGAGGCCTGGGCGGGCGGGCAGCGGCGCCGGACTGGGAGGCCAAGATGGTGCGTCCTGAGAACCGTCAAACAAAAATCAGCTTCGACGGCGTCAAGAAATCTACGAAGGCAGTCCCTACTGACCCTGGCCCCGGTGCCGCTTCCACCTCCACTGTTTCCTCCCCTGCCAAGGAACTCGACCTACACCACCTGTTTCAGGAAATGTGACATGGGTTGCCACCGTGGTGGAAAAGGTGGATGGTGTGACCGCCAGACTAGACGCTTTGGCCCATAGGGTGGACCGGCATGAGGAACGACTCACGGCCACGGAGCAACGCATCTCCGATGCAGACCACGTTGCTTCCACTCAAACCACTCAATTAGCCCGCATGGACAATCTACTCAGGATTATAGCGGCAAAGAACGAAGATTTGGAAGGCCATAGCCGACGCAACAACATCCGCGTCACGGGCATTCCGGAGTCCACCAACACGGGCAGGATGGAGCTTTATGTCGAGAAGATCCTCAAGGGGTCCATAGGTGAGGATGCCTTCTCTCCACAATTCATCATTGAGCGAGCACACCGGTCGCTAGCCCCTGTCCCTAAACCCGGTTTGCCGCCTAGACCAATCATCGCTAAACTGTTAAAATATCGCGACCGTGATGTGGCACTGAGAGCTGCTCGCACTCAACGATCCCTTCAATATGATGGCGTCACTTTTTCTATCTATCCGGATTTCACCCCAATGGTACAGGAGGAGCGGCGTAAATTTATCCATGTGAAGAAGAAACTATGCGAAGCACAACTGGACTATGCCCTACTCTACCCAGCGAAACTACGGATTACGCATCAGTTGAAGCAACGTTTTTTCACGAACCCCCAAAAAGCCGAAGACTATTTGAAATCACTCCGCAGAGCCAGAGGAGGCGACCACGCGGCTGCTGCTGACCTGGGGGATGATGATCCTTCTGCTGCGGAGAACAAACACTGACTACGAGCACTTAACTGAACGGAACCTTTGACTACCTGGCGCAGGTGTACTACCTGTTTGACCTGCGAACTCTGAAGTGGCTGCCTCTTCAACATGACATGGCTGTGTCTGGTCATTTCTGTGGTAATGTATACCAAGATCCGCTTGCCTAGCCCTGGCCTCCGCCGAGGGCGGTACAGTTTTGGAGGCCATTGGCGGGTAAAGTGGCTGTGCGCCCTTGATGCTGTTACCCTATCGGGTGTACTTCACGCTAACTGTTAACATGTTAGAATTGGATGTTGGGGAAAGGGGTGGGGGGGAGGGACTGAGGGCCGGATAGGATGGCTGCAGACATGTTTGGGGTGCTGAAGTGTGTGTGGGGGGGTTCGTTGGGGGGGAGAGGCCTACACACCGAATGTTGCTTTGGACTATGTCACTCTGTGTTGCTTCCATGGACTCGAGTTATATGAGAATAACTGATTCATTCTGCTTAGAAAGTAATGTTCCACTATTCTACACTCAATGGCGGTCTTAGAGTCTGCAGTACAGCTACACTGTATGTCGTGGAATATCCGTGGGCTCAATAATGCTAGGAAGTGTTGTGATGTTCTCGCATACCTTACCAGACACAATGTACATGTTGCCATGCTCCATGAAACACACCGGTCACCACAGGTGCGGACCACATTTGCATGTAAGTAGGCTGGCACTCGCACTTTCTCATCCTATTCCACATATGACAGGGGTGTTGCCATCCTACTTCGGGGTACTGTCCCGTTTACAAGGCAAGGGAGGCCCTAGAAGGCATTGTCACTGAGTGGGCCCTTGTAGACATATGGCGGTACCTACAGCCAGCCAGACAGGAAGGCACTCACTTCACTCCACAGACAGGCACATGGGCAAAACTAGACTACTTCCTTGTCACCCCTGGAATCGCACCGGGAGTATCGACAGTCACACATCTGCCGAGGACGTACTCTGATCACAGCCCTGTCCTGATGCATATTCGAATACCTGGGTGGGATTGCCCTAGACCTCATTGGCGGCTACAGCCGGCAGCCTGTTTGGATACCTTGTTCCGTTCTGAACTGGGGGAGGAAATCGCGGCCTTCTTTCCGAGAAACAAGGGGTCGGTTGATTTGGTGGAACATATCTGGGAAGCATTCAAGGTCACTGTCAGGGGATATTGTATAGCTAAAGGTTTTGGGGTCCTTCGGGACGTACAGGCCACTATCCATAAACTACATGGAGAGCTGCGAGCATTGGAGATTCGCATGGTCACAGAGAATAACCCTGCATTACATGCTGAGTTCAGGGTCACATTGACCAAATATGAAGAGGAAGCTGACAGGGAGGTGAAATTCAAGGGAAAGCACTGGCAGGCTCGGAGATATTGTGAGGGGGATCGCCCGGGAAGGGCTCTAGCAGTGTTGACGCGGGTTCCGCATGATCGCAATGCCATTCTAGAGCTCACTGACGACCAGGGACACACGGTCAAGTCAAGTCAAGTCAAGTCAAAAGATTTGTATAGCGCGCTACATACCCAGAGGGTCTCAAGGCGCTTGAAGAAGGGTAGGGAGTTACTTGTCGAATATCCACGTTTTGAGTTGCTTTCTGAATGCTAGGTGGTTCTGAGTGAGGCGAAGGTGAGTGGGAAGTGAGTTCCAAGTTTTAGCTGCTAGATAGGAGAAGGATCTACCTCCCATGGTGGTTTTGTTGATGCGAGGTACAGTGGCAAGGGCTTGGTTGGAGGATCGTAGCTGGCGGGAGGGGGTGTAGAAGGATAGTCTTGTGTTGAGGCATTCGGGTCCGATTTCGTAGAGTGCTTTGTGTGCGTGGGTTAGGAGCCGGAAAATGATCCTCTTATTGACGGGGAGCCAGTGGAGGTTTTTCAGGTGATCAGAGATGTGTTCTTTACGCGGGATGTCTAATATGAGCCTGGCTGAGGCGTTCTGGATGCGATGTAGTTTTTTCTGGAGTTTTGCGGTGGTGCCGGCGTAGAGGGTGTTTCCGTAGTCCAGACAGCTCGTGACCAGAGCGTGGGTGACTGTTTTTCTAGTTTCGGTAGGGATCCAGCGAAATGTTTTTTTGAGCATGCGAAGAATGTTGAAGCAGGATGAAGAAACGGCGTTGACTTGTCTGTTCATCGAGAATGAGGAATCCAGGATGATGCCCAGGTTCCGTGCGTGGTCCGTCGGGGTGGGTGCTTTTCCAAGGGCCTCTGGCCACCAAGAGTCGTCCCAGGCGGAGGGGGAGGTACCTAAGATGAGGACTTCTGTTTTGTCAGAGTTCAGTTTCAGACGGCTGTGCTTCATCCATTCGGCTACTTCTTTCATTCCTTCGTGTAGGTTGGTTTTGGCCGTGTTTGGGTCTCTGGTGAGTGATAGGATCAGTTGAGTGTCGTCGGCGTAGGAGATGATGTTGAGGTTATGTTGGCGCGCGATGGCCGCGAGGGGGCTCATGTAAACGTTGAAGAGGGTGGGACTGAGTGAGGACCCTTGAGGTACGCCGCAGAAGACTTCAGTGGCCTCTGACTTGAATGGTGGAAGGCGGACTCTCTGGGTTCTTCCGGAGAGGAACGAGGTGATCCATTCCAGTGCTCTTCCTTGGATTCCGATGTTTCTGAGGCGTTGTAAAAGGGTGCTATGACAGACCGTGTCGAAGGCTGCGGAGAGGTCGAGGAGGATGAGGGCGACTATGTCTCCATTGTCCAGTAGAGTTCGGATGTCATCTGTTGCTGCGATGAGGGCGGTTTCGGTGCTGTGCTTGGCTCGGAAGCCGGACTGTGAGGGGTCGAAGGATTTGTTGGTTTCGAGGAATGCGGCGAGCTGGTTGTTGACAGCTTTCTCGATGACTTTGGCTGGGAATGGAAGGAGTGAGATAGGGCGATAGTTTTTGAGTTTGGTGGGGTCCGCTGTGGGTTTCTTCAGGAGGGCGCTGAGTTCGGCATGTTTCCAGCTTTCCGGGAAGGTTGCGGAGTTGAGGGAGCAGTTGATGACGTCTCGGAGGTGCGGTGCAATAATGGAGTCTGCTTTGTTAAAGATGTGGTGAGGGCAAGGGTCAGTGGGGGATCCTGAGTGGATAGAGTTCATCAGACGGACGGTGTCCTCAGTGGAGATTGGCTTCCAGTCATTGAGGATGGTCAGGGGGGGTGGGGGTCCTGCAGGGGATTGGGTGGGTTGGTCTCCGGGTTGGTTGTCGAAGCTGTTGTGGATGTCTGCAATTTTGTTGTGGAAGAATGAGGCTAGGGAGTCGCAGAGGGCTTGAGAGGGGGTGATGTCGTTGGAGTTGGCTGAGGGGTTGGTAAATTCCTTGACGATGTTGAATAATTCCTTGCTGTTATGGGCGTTGTTATCTAGACGGTCTTTGAAGGCTGCTTTCTTGGCATTTCGGATTAGTTGGTGGTGTATGCGGGTGGCGTTTTTGAAGGCGTCCTTGGTGCTGGTGGTTGGGTCTTTTTTCCAGGCCTTCTCGAGGGAGCGACAGAGTTTCTTCGATTTCTTAAGGTTATTGTTGAACCAGGAGGCCTTTTTGCTGCCTAGTTTGATTTGTCGTTTTTTCAGTGGTGCTAGGATGTCGGCGCTGTTGGATAACCATTGGGTGAGGTTGGTGGCTGCTTGGTCTGGGTTTGAGGAATGGGCGGGGGGCTTTTGAAGAAGCGATGAGGAGATCTGGTTGATGGTGATTTTGTTTCAGTTTCTTAGCAGGGTGGGTTGAGGGTGGTTGTTGGATGTGGGCTTGTTGTAGGTGAAGTGAACACAGCTGTGGTCAGTCCAAAGGAGAGCTGTGGTGTGGCTGAAGGAAACATGCTTGCTGGAGGTGAAGATAGGGTCGAGTGTGTGACCTGCGATGTGGGTGGGGGTAGTGACAAGTTCTTTAAGTCCGAGGTTTGCGAGGTTGTCCAAAAGGGTGGTGGTGTTGCGGTCGTTGTTCTTTTCAAGGTGAAAGTTGAGGTCTCCCAAAAGGATGTAGTCCTCGGAGGGGAGCGCGTGTGGAGTGATGAAGTCCGTGATGTCTTCACTAAATTGTGCGCGGGGTCCAGGTGGCCTGTAAAGGAGGGTGCCTCTGAGTGTGGTCTTGGGGTCGATGTGGATCTGGAAGTGAAGGTGTTCAGAGTTGGCGAGATTGACGTCTGAGCTGGTTGAGATGCGGATGGATTTCTTATGGACGATAGCGATGCCTCCTCCTATGTGGCCGGTACGGTCCTTGCGAATGATCTTATAGCCTTCCGGGATGGCGATGGTGATGTCTGGGGCTGAAGAGGCATTCATCCATGTTTCTGTTAGGAAGGCGACGTCCGGAGAGATGGTGTCTAGTAGATTCCAGAGGTCAATGGCGTGTCTGTGGACCGAGCAGGATGCATTGTAGGTGGTTGGGATCGGATATCTGTTGTGAGTTCGTAGATGAGGAGTTGTTCTTGGTGCCGTCGAACTTGCAGGAGTAGCAGGAAAAGGGTCCATGGGTGTGTCCAGGAGCAGCTTGGACGCAGTTGAGGGAGCGGCCGGGGTTGAGGGCTAGGAGGGTGGTGGCATCGTAAGAAATGCGGGAGGGGTGGACTTTACGAGGACCAGGGGCTCTGGCGCTGGGCGCGGTCCAGGCGCGGACGGGCGTAGACGGGCTTACCTTTGGCGCACCTTCGGCGTGGCCGTAGCGCCTGGACGCTGCGCGTGGGCACATCTGTCATTTAAGCACCTTGAGGGCGGGAGGGGCGTGGGAGGGGCAGCAGGGAGGCGGGAGCGTTGCGAGGAGGAAGGGCCCAGGGAGACAACAACAACAAACAAGATGGAGGAGGTAAAAAGTCGAGTGAGGCTGGGGCACTGAAAAAGTTCACAAGCGCTTTTAAACAGGTAGCTTCTATGTTAATAGATAGAGCGCAGCTCCGTTCCGTCGCGCTGATTATATGGCAAAAACGATACTATGCTGCTAAATACCTGAAACGCTGTAGCGTTATGCGTGGCACAGAGTAAGCAGACTGAAGAGGAAATCACAAGCGCTAAAGTAAATGCACAATCACAAGCGCTAATGCAAATGCGCAATTCAATTACAAGCACACAGATGGTCAGAGGTTAATGGAGGGAGTAACGATACCAGTGGAGCCAGGGAGCGTGGGAGCGACCGTGTCTGACGAAGTCAGGGATTCAGAGGCACTACTTGCCACCTTCATCTCACATTACCACACTCTATACACCACCAACGCTTCAGCGGCTGTACCTTATGCTGACTACCTGGGTGATGTGGCACTTTGTTGGCTCAGCGATGGTGACAGGGCCTTCCTGGCGGCTCCGTTTGAACTGGACGAAATTCGTGAACCAATATGTCCCTTAAGAATGGCAAAGCGCCCGGGCTGGACGGTCTACCGGCCGAATTCTATAAAACATAGATAGACATTATGGCCCCAGTCCTTCGTGAAGTCTATGAGGAATCGCTCGCTGATGGCATCCTCCCAGGCTCTATGCGCGAGGTAGTTATCACCTCCCTCCTTAAACCCGATAAAGACCCTGGCTCCTGTGGTTCCTATCGCCTACTTTCCCTCCTGAATTGCGACGTAAAAATACTAGCCAAAGTTCTAGCTACTAGGCTGTCCCTACTCATGACCAGGATTGTGCTGCCTGACCAGTCGGGGTTCGTCCCCGGTCGCTCCACCTCTCATAACCTACGCACCTTATTTTCGCTCCTCCGCACGGTTCATCCTGACCTCCCAGTCGCTGCTGTATTTTTAGACGCTACTAAAGCATTCAACTCGGTCGAATGGCCCTACTTATTTTCAGTACTGGCGAGCATGGGTTTCCCCAAACTTTTTCTTTCCTGGATACAGCTCCTCTATACACAGCCAACGGCGAGAGTCCTCATCAATGGTCGCCTCTCTCACTCGATTGCCATCACGAGAGGTACACGTCAGGGAGAGTGCCGTACAGTGCCTACAATGCCAAATAGATGTGTCCCTATACGCGGACAACATTACCCTTTATGTCAAGTACCCTCACCTTCACCTCAAACCTTTATTGAGAGAATTTGTGGCTTTTGGGGGCATGTCGGGGATACACATAAATTGGTCCAAGTCACAGTTCTTCCCCCTCACTGACTCAGTGGTCGACTTTCCCCTTAACTATCCACTTGAATGGTGCCGCTCGGACCTCCGATACCTAGGCATACAAATCTCGCGGGATCGGGAGGAGACAATTCGCTCCAACTACGGGGTAGCAATCACAACCCTTACAGCCACGGACGACCGCTGGATCGCACTACCGCTCTCCATGGCTGGTAGGGCTTCCCTTATCAAGATGGTAGTGTTGCCCCGCTTCCTCTACCTCTTCCTCAACATCCTGTATTACCCGGGTGCTTTCTTCGTGGAGAAGTGTGGCTCAGGGGTTAGAGGCGGCAGACCCGGAAGCTGAGATCGGCCCTGGACCAGGGTTCAATTCCCCGCCTTGGCGGGTCTTGGGCTCAAAAATTCCACGGACTCGATAATTCTCACTCCGGTGCCTTCTCGACTCACGGGTTCACACTCTGCGACTCTGGGCAATAGCTTGCTTAATCTCCACAACGGCCCCTCGCGGCGGCGGGATGCCTGGCTTTCACCTTGTGGATACCCTGCCGGGGTTATCTCACAGGACGTGTTCCCAAAGCAAGCGCCGGGAAACCCTTTGTGGGTAGCTGTGCGCTATATAAGCTCAAATACATATACATACATATACATATATCCAGACTCCGAACACGTCTGTCTCCTGCACCTTGGATGCTTGGCGCTGACTGGCCAGAAGGCTCTCCTGCTCCTTCCCTTACTCCCCCCTCCTCCCCTTGGCATTCCATCCCTCGCTCGCACTATTGCAGGAACGTGGCTTTCGGCTGCTTTGCGAACAGTTACATATTGTCACCTGGGGTGATCTTTTCGCGAATAAAGTTTTCAAATCCATGGAAGTCTTCTTTGCCACTCACGACCATTCCCCACTCGATGTATTCTATTACCTTCGCCTCCGGCAGGGGATGAAGGATATCCTACCAGATTATCCTAATGAACCAGAACTCCTGTGCCCTTTGCACTTTCTTCTTAGCTCGCAAGATGGGGTGCATTTGGTCTCTGGCCTGTACCGCCGGCTTCGGTCAGACATTGACCCTCTTGAGACAGGTGCTAGGGCATCCTGGAGTGTGGATCTGCCTTCTGCACTCACTGGTGAACAATGGCAATACTGCTGCACCCTCACAGCCAGGATATCAGCCAGTAGCAGACTTAAGATGATCCACTATAAGTTCCTCCAACGGCTATATTACACTCCGGTCAAAAAATACAGGTTCCATCATGCCGATACTGACAAATGCGAGCGCTGTCGAGCTGACCATGCAGGCTTCTTGAACCTTGCCTGGGAATGCCCGGCCGTTCGGGCATACTGGCAGCAGGTGACCGATGCTCTCACAGCGATGACTAAGGTCACTGTTGAGGCGGAGCCACGTATCACACTGCTGGGACACACGCCGCATATTCCGAAACCCAGCAGGAAATTCATTGATACTGCTTTGCTCTTGGCTAAACGACGTGTGGCATGTCGCTGGGGCCGAGGTAGGGCACCGAAGTTTATGGACTGGCTCTCGGATATGACTTACTGTCAGGTCCAACACATCACTTATTCAGAACTGTTGCCGCTCCCAAGCAGGCCCAAAGACATCTCAGAACCGCTGGTTTCCTACCTGCTGGCTCAGGATGACGACGACACAACCCCGGAATAACAGCGGGAGGGCGACCGACCGGGCTATCTACCCCAGTGACTAGGAAGCCTTAGTTCCTGGCGCATGCCTATACTGAATCCCCGATCTGACGCATGTCTCCTTCTAGCTACACTGCTTACGCTGCCACGACACATAGCGCGAGTAGCTGCTTTTCCACCACCCAACACGCATCACATTCCCACATTTCCTTATAACTAACACTTCCTTGGGACACAACACACGGCCATTACCCTATTATTGTACATGCCCAACTGATGCCAGGACCGCTACCACAGTGCCATGTGGCGACCTATGATTATTATTCCATGAGCAACCGTTTCTCACTCAGACATGTATGTAAGGCCTATATTTTTTATTGTTTACTGTTATAGGTTGATAAGAATTGGGGGGAAAACAATGAAAAACCTGTTCTACTGCTGTGAATCCTGAAATGTACATACTTCTCCTCCTTTCTCCCTCCCCTTCCCCCCTCCTCCTCTTTTCTCTTTCTCCCCTCCCACTCCGGTCCACTCCTTTGCTTACCCCT
This sequence comes from Lissotriton vulgaris, assembly GCF_964263255.1. Classification (NCBI taxonomy): domain Eukaryota; kingdom Metazoa; phylum Chordata; class Amphibia; order Caudata; family Salamandridae; genus Lissotriton; species Lissotriton vulgaris. The sequence goes on from NC_141687.1 coordinate 495,974,069, forward strand.
CCCTTTTTCTCTAGTTTTTCTTTTTTTTTTCTTTTACGCCCCTCCTCGTTTCATGCCCACCACCAGGCGCCCCCTTTTAAATACGGTTTGTTGCCACCGGGCCTCCGGGATGCCGGTAACAAGGCTGTGTCTATCACTGTCAGTCTTCGCTCCACATTGCTTTGATTCTGACGCTGTCAGCCTCCGGGATGTGGGCGTACACAGCAGTGTAATTTCCTAAATTATGCAATAAAGCAGTTTGAACACCAAAAAAAACTATAACGGAGGGATTTCAATGGTTTAGTATGAGTGAAATGTCCAGCTAACTATAACACCCCTGAAACCTATGGTTTTTTCAATGAATTTCTAAGGTTTTTTAAATGATAATTCCTAACTATAACCTGCTTGAAACCAATGTTTTTTTCAGTGAATTTCTTTTTTTTTTGTCCTCATAGTGCCAAAAATGTGAAAACAAAAATTGGATACCTCAATCCCTTCTATGTCAAACTTTGCGGACCATCTGGATAGGCGAAATAAAAAAAGAAAGGTGGAGCTCTCCATCTTTGATAACACTGTTACCTTCTCCAATCCCGTGGACTATATCTCTTTTATCCATCCTAGTTACTTGGGAAATTTGGACCAACGGTTTTTCGGCTTAATCATTGGACCCAGTTTCTTTTTCTCATCAAGTTAACAAATTTGCCCATACCTTCCCCTTGCTTTTTTGATCACAAGCCATGTCACTCTCACTAATATACATAATGTTTCTTAAAAGCTCTGAGAAGACTGGGGGGTCTTCTCATTTCCAGAGCCTATATATCTCTCTCCCAGCTAAGAGAATCAAAAAAATATAAAATTATACATAGGTATGTTTATATAATAGTCATCTGGTAGACCAAAAAAAATCAAACTAGTGCTTACATCAATTGACCTTCCCAACACAGAACCCAAAAAAGCACATACCTCATTCTAATATGGTTTAATTTCTGTGCATTCCTTGAAAACATGGACGTCGTCTGCTCTGGGGAATTTACACCTTGGACAACTATATGCTGTCCCTCTTATCTTGGTCAGTTTTCTTCTCAATGCTGCGGGTTTTACTAGTTCCTGTAACATTGCAAAAGAATTGGACCAAACTTTATACAAATCACTACTGTTTCCACCGTTTTCTGCAAATTTCTCTCCCCACAGCTTAATTACACCAGTTTTTCCTTGATCTTCCATATTCAACAGTGATCCATACCAATATGCAACTTCCTTTTTCCAAATGCCATGTCGAAGCTTTTGGTCTACTACCTCTGAAAAAGCTTTATCAGCCTGCCAACATTTTGTTGACCACCAGGATGCAATCTGATAATATTTAAACCTTGCCAATGTGCCTTGGGTTAACCTGCTCAATGCCTCCCAACTCATTAGGATGCATCCTTCTTGTAAGTCTCCCCATTTCTTTATTCCTCCTCTTTGTAAAGGTATACTGAGTTAGTCTTGTAGGCACTCAGGATTGCCAGGGGAGTCCCAAACTGGAGCCTGTGGTGCGTAGTATGGAATGTTCAATTTTTTTTATAAACATCCATGTTTTCAAAGCAGCCCTTAATATTTTTAATTTTACTTTTTTAAAGAACTTTGGATCGCCGCACTTAAATAGAAAAGAAACCTGTCCCTGAGACGTATCACGTAACGAATCCTAAAATGTTTCAAATGAAATGCATAACAGTAAAGTAACAAATCCGGTAGGCCTAGCCCCCCACTTTTAGGCCTCTTCTCAGTTTTTTCCAAGCTATCCTGGAGCCCTTTGTTGCCCATATGAATAAACGTATTTTGCCTTGTAATTTGGCAATATCTTCTCCCCTACAGCTTAAAGGTATTGTATTATACATAAATGATACTTTCGGCAAAATAATCATTTTTACCAAATTTACTCTACCCTATATGTTTATAGGAAGATTAGCCTATCTAGTTAGTAGACCGACAACTTCCCTCGAGGTCTATTTCCTATTTACCTTTGGGATATCTTCTAGGTTCTGTACTAATTGCACGCCTAAATATCTAATTTTAGACTTTGCCCCTGGATAGCTATTAATTTGATTCCACTCCATTATCTCCGTTTTATCTTTATTAAATATGTATCCTGAGACTGTTCCAAATTCTTCTGCCATATCAAATAGTTGTGGTATAGCTTCTATAGGGTTAGTAGTGTATAAAAGCAAGTCGTCCGCATAGAGAGCCGTCTTAAATTTCAACTCTCCCAGATAAAACAACTTATAACTGTGTCTTTTCTTAACTTTCAAACAAAAGGTTCATTATTGAGGTTGAACAATACTGGTGACATAGGACACCCCTGCCTTGTGCCTCTCCCCACATTGAACCAATCCGACAAAACTCCGTTCAACAATACTTTAGCCTTAGGACAAAAATAGACATTTTTAAGAGCTCAAACAAAATTACCTGGGAATCCAAATCGCTCTAAAGTTTGCCAAAGGTACAGCCAACTACCTGATCAAACCCTTTGGCAGCGTCTATGGCTACTAATGTCAAGGGGGCTTTATTTACTTCAGCCATATCAATGGATCTCATTACCTGGAAGGTCAACTCATTGAGCTGCCTCTCAGGTATGAAACCACATTGATCCATGTGTACCACCATTTTTATTACGTTTGCAACCCGTGTTGCCAGTATACCTGTGAACAACTTATAATCCGAGTTTAGTAATGATATCAGTCTGAAGGATTCAATTACTTGCGGATCTTTATTAAGCATGGGCGAAATTTGCGAATTCGGATTTCCCCGCTAAATCGCAAAAAATCTGCAAATTTGCAAATGTTCCCGCAAAATCGCTGATTTTTTTGCGATTTGCCCTGGAGTACGTTCTACTGGCTAATCCAGTAAGTGCTCCCTCATTGGGTAAATGTATAGTGCTTTTGCTACACTGCAACTGCGTAAAGGGCCAGAAGACGTGTCTCCAATGACCATGTGTGCCTGTAACACAGGCACAGGCACACATGGTCATTGGAGACACGTCGGTAACAAGGCTGTGTCTATCACTGTCAGTCTTCGCTCCACATTGCTTTGATTCTGACGCTGCCAGCCTCCGGGATGTGGGCGTACACAGCAGTGTGATTTCCTAAATTATGCAATAAAGCAGTTTGAACACCAAAATAAACTATAACGGAGGGATTTCAATGGTTTAGTATGAGTGAAATGTCCAGCTAACTATAACACCCCGGAAACCTATGGTTTTTTCAATGAATTTCTAAAGTTTTTTAAATGATAATTCCTAACTATAACCTTCTTGAAACCAATGGTTTTTTCAGTGAATTTCTTTTTTTTTTGTCCTCATAGTGCCAAAAATGTGAAAACAAAAATTGGATACCTCAATCCCTTCTATGTCAAACTTTGCGGACCATCTGGATAGGCGAAATAAAAAAAGAAAGGTGGAGCTCTCCATCTTTGATAACACTGTTACCTTCTCCAATCCCGTGGATTATATCTCTTTTATCCATCCTAGTTACTTGGGAAATTTGGACCAACGGTTTTTCGGCTTAATCATTGGACCCAGTTTCTTTTTCTCATCAAGTTAACAAATTTGCCCATACCTTCCCCTTGCTTTTTTGATCACAAGCCATGTCACTCTCACTAATATACATAATGTTTCTTAAAAGCTCTGAGAAGACTGGGGGGTCTTCTCATTTCCAGAGCCTATATATCTCTCTCCCAGCTAAGAGAATCAAAAAAATATAAAATTATACATAGGTATGTTTATATAATAGTCATCTGGTAGACCAAAAAAAATCAAACTAGTGCTTACATCAATTAACCTTCCCAACACAGAACCCAAAAAAGCACATACCTCATTCCAATATGGTTTAATTTCTGTGCATTCCTTGAAAACATGGACGTCGTCTGCTCTGGGGAATTTACACCTTGGACAACTATATGCTGTCCCTCTTATCTTGGTCAGTTTTCTTCTCAATGCTGCGGGTTTTACTAGTTCCTGTAACATTGCAAAAGAATTGGACCAAACTTTATACAAATCACTACTGTTTCCACCGTTTTCTGCAAATTTCTCACCCCAGAGCTTAATTACATCAGTTTTTCCTTGATCTTCCATATTCAACAGTGATCCATACCAATATGCAACTTCCTTTTTCCAAATGCCATGTCGAAGCTTTTGGTCTAATACCTCTGAAAAAGCTTTATCAGCCTGCCAACATTTTGTTGACCACCAGGATGCAATCTGATAATATTTAAACCTTGCCAATGTGCCTTGGGTTAACCTGCTCAATGCCTCCCAACTCATTAGATTGCATCCTTCTTGTAAGTCTCCCCATTTCTTTATTCCTCCTCTTTGTAAAGGTATACTGAGTTTGTCTTGTAGGCACTCAGGATTGCCAGGGGAGTCCCAAACTGGAGCCTGTGGTGCGTAGTATGGAATGTTCAATTTCTTTTTTTATAAACATCCATGTTTTCAAAGCAGCCCTTAATATTTTTAATTTTACTTTTTTAAAGAACTTTAGATCGCCGTACTTAAATAGAAAAGAAACCTGTCCCTGAGACGTATCACGTAACGAATCCTAAAATGTTTCAAATGAAATGCATAACAGTAAAGTAACAAATCTGGTAGGGCTAGCCCCCCACTTTTAGGCCTCTTCTCAGTTTTTTCCAAGCTATCCTGGAGCCCTTTGTTGCCCATATGAATAAACGTTTTTTGCCTTGTAATTTGGCAATTTCTTCTCCCCTACAGCTTAAAGGTATTGTATTATACATAAATGTTACTTTCGGCAAAATAATCATTTTTACCAAATTTACTCTACCCTATATGTTTAAAGGAAGATTAGCCTATCTAGTTAGTAGACCGACAACTTCCCTCGAGGTCTATTTCCTATTTACCTTTGGGATATCTTCTAGGTTCTGTACTAATTGCACGCCTAAATATCTAATTTTAGACTTTGCCCCTGGATAGCTATTAATTTGATTCCACTCCATTATCTCCATTTTATCCTTATTAATTATGTATCCTGAGACTGTTTCAAATTCTTCTGCCATATCAAATAGTTGTGGTATAGCTTCTATAGGGTAAGTAGTGTATAAAAGCAAGTCGTCCGCATGGAGAGCCGTCTTAAATTTCAACTCTCCCAGATAAAACAACTTATAACTGTGTCTTTTCTTAACTTTCAAACAAAAGGTTCATTATAGAGGTTGAACAATAGTGGTGACATAGGACACCCCTGCCTTGTGCCTCTCCCCACATTGAACCAATCCGACAAAACTCCGTTCACCAATACTTTAGCCTTAGGACAAAAATAGACATTTTTAAGAGCTCAAACAAAATTACCTGGGAATCCAAATCGCTCTAAAGTTTGCCAAAGGTACAGCCAACTAACCTGATCAAACCCTTTGGCAGCGTCTATGGCTACTAATGTCAAGGGGGCTTTATTTACTTCAGCCATATCAATGGCTCTCATTACCTGGAAGGTCAACTCATTGAGCTGCCTCTCAGGTATGAAACCACATTGATCCATGTGTACCACCATTTTTATTACGTTTGCAACCCGCGTTGCCAGTAGACCTGTGAACAACTTATAATCCGAGTTTAGTAATGATATCAGTCTGAAGGATTCAATTACTTGCGGATCTTTATTAAGCATGGGCGAAATTTGCGAATTCCGATTTTCCCGCTAAATCGCAAAAAATCTGCAAACTTGCAAATGTTCCCGCAAAATCGCTGATATTTTTGCGATTTGCCCTGGAGTACGTTCTACTGGCTAATCCAGTAAGTGCTCCCTCATTGGGTAAATGTATAGTGCTTTTGCTACACTGCAACTGCGTAAAGGGCCAGAAGACGTGTCTCCAATGACCATGTGTGCCTGTAACACAGGCACAGGCACACATGGTCACTGGAGACACACCTTCTGGCCCTTTAAGCAGCTACAGTGTAGTAAAAGCACTATGGGGCAGATTTACAAGACGATTTCGCCTCTTTTGCGCCGCAGTTGCGTCACTTTTGTGACTTTTGTGATGCAGCGGCAGCACAAAAGATGCGCCATGGTGCTGGGTATTAACAACGTGATGCCCTGCCCCATCAGGAGGTGTTCCGGTGCAGGGGAGGGCGTTCCTGCGCAGGAACGCCTCCTAAAAGTGGCTGAGTGAAATCTACAAGATTTCACTCAGTCACTTTTAGGCCAATGCTGCGTCAAAACCCTGCGCCTGCTTGAAGCAGGCACAAGGCTTTACGCAGCATTGGGGAGATAGGGCCCGCCAGAGCATTGCTGGAGCTGCATCCAGCAATGCTGAGAGATGTGTCACGTTGTAAAGCCCTGCGTCATCATGAGGCGTTCCGCCATCAGCACCACCACAGCACCACCCCAGCATCAATCTGCACAACCATTCAACAACAACTGGTTCAAATATGTTCTCTCAATGTTTCAAGCTTTATTACAAATGTCACAAAAAGATGTTTATATTTCACTTCTGTTCTTGGATTTTCGTCACAATAAAATACACTAAACATAATCTTCACACAAGTTATTTACAAAAGTTTAAGCTATTGCCATTATAAATTAAAATCACTTTTACTTAAGTATTAATTATTTAAAAAAATTAAAAGCCATTGTAATTTGTAATATCAATACATCTAAGTCACTTAAATACAAAACATGTTGCATTACAAATGCTATAGGTGTCACATTTGCGAAAGTTATAAATATTGGCATTGTAAATGACAGAGCTATTAATTTAGCTATTTTCAAAACCAACACATAAAAAATTGTCATTTACAAGACCAATTGCTCAAACTTTCCTAATGCGAAACTTATTGCATTGCAAATGCTTGTTTTTATGTCTCTCAGTGCTTCCTGTTGAGGTTTAATTTTCGTGACAGGCGCCTCATTGCCTACTTGTAACTATTCTTCAAAGGTCAGAGCAGGGTCAGAGAATAGTCGCAAGTAGGCAACGAGGCGCCAGGAAGCACTTACAGGCTTACAGCAGCAGGTGCCCAAGTTGAAGTTAATTTCTTTGTAACCCTTTTGCAAAAGTTTAAAAAAAAATTAACTTCAACTTTTGCACCTGCTTCTGTAACCCTGTAAGTGCTTGGCTGAAAATTCGTCCCCGCTGATTCGCGGATTTTACCGCGATTTCGCGAGATTCGCGGATAGCGAAATCGCGGAAAATCGGCAAATCCAGCGAGCGGAACACATTTTCAGCCCATGCTTAATCTTTATTAGGTTTTAGAATCAGGGTGACAGTGGCCTCTGTCCATGAGGCAGGAGTAAATTCACCACCCCTATATATTTTGTTAAATAGATTTTTCAACTTTGGCATTATACTCTCAAATACTAACAAATAAAACTCAAACGGAAGGCTGTCTGGCCCTGCCACTTTCCCCATAGACATTTTCCTAAATTGAGCTCGGATTTCTTCGTACTTCCAGAAGATCGTACCTCCAGAGCTAAGTATAATTAACCACCCAAAAACTTTTCCAAGCTGAACAATATAATCAAAGATTTTAATCTATCAGACATATGGAGAAGACGGAACGATGCCTCTAAAGATTACACTTTTTATAATAAAAAATATAAGCATCACTCGAGGATCGATTTCTTTTTGGTAGATCAAGTATTGTGTCCGATGGATTAGAAATAAAACATGTTCTGGCTATATTATCTGATCATTCTGCAGTCGGGTTGTACCTGGGAATTAAGCAAAGGGATGCACAAAGGAGATGGACTTTGGCGAGAACCATTTTACTAGATGAAAGGATTAGGGCAGAGGTGATCAATGAAACAGACGAATACTTTAAATTTAATACAGATACAAATGAAATCCAGATAGTGTGGGAGGTTTATAAAGCCTATATAAGAGGGGTATTCAGTTCAATATCTGTAGGCAGATCAAGAGATATGAGAAACGCAGAGAAGGAGAAAATGACAAAGATCAAAAATAACGAAATAGACTTGCAGACTGCGTCTGTGGAAGTAAGAGGGGCACCGAAACGTGTCATATCTTCAGAAAAAGACCTACATAAGCTTCGAGCAGAATATCAAGCTGAGTTGGATAAAAAGCTACTAGATAAGTGGAGAGTCAGTAAGCTTCAGCATTTTTCGTACGGAGGAAAGTGTGGTTCTCTGCTAGCTTGGAAGGCAAGATCATTTAAGGTTAGGAACACAATAAATAGCTTAAACTTGCGGGGCTCCGGCAAATTAACTTGCAGTGAGGAGGACATTTTGGAGGAAGCTAGAACTTTTATGTGTGATCTATGCACAGAAGATACAAACCTAGAACAGGCAGAAGTAGGGAGTTGGCTAGATGCAGTTAGGCTCCCCATGCTGTCGGAGGAATCTACGGTCTCTTTACAATCTGAAATAACAGAAGAAGAAATCCGTTTTTTTCCAGTGAATTTCAAAGGTTTTTTAAATGATAATTCCTAACAATACCCTGCTTGAAACCTATGGTTTTTTCAGTGAATTGGAAAGGTTTTTCAAATGACAATTCCTACTTATAATGTTGACCACTTCTCCATATTTTCAACAAGAAACCAAATCTGCAATGCTACCTATAAATTCAGGCAATAGTTCCACTTACCACTAACAAATTAACATCAATATTTAACTGCTGTAAGAACGTTGAATATGTACTACGTGAATTGCATCCAACTCACACACATATATAAAGAGCAATATGTGATAGAGGTTTTAATTATACACTTCCGACACCCAACAAAATCACAATACCCAGCGCCAACACCACCACCACAACCACCCCCCTGGACCCATCCCCTCTACTACCTCAGAGGCAGAGCAAAACAGGATAATAGACCTTTCCAAAATAATGTATCCCCTCAACAGCACACTAGCTCAATGTACAGAGATGTGGCGACCATGTATGTATAACGGAAAGAACGCAAACATCAACAATAATGTCCACAATGCTAACACTACTGGTAAAATACTATACACAACTCACTATACAAACCAAAAACTTTTCCATGTGTAGATATACCATTGATACGTATAGTGTATTGAATAGTGGACGCAACCATATTATCTCAGACACTGGAGAATATTTCCATCATGTAGCTGTGTTCACCCGCTCTACTTTGAAAAGGAAGTGGAGTGGACTGGTCCAACATACACAACGTCAAAGTGAGACTATAAATAATTAGGCTACGCCTTGCGCGTGGTTCCCTTCTGCAAAGAGAAGAGACTGTGCCACAGCGAAGGTCCACACCCTGCCAAGTGGCTGCCGCCATGACCACGTGCCTCCTCGATACAGGCCCATTGAGAACTCAGCGCCACAGCACTGCAGACTTATGTCTGTATTGACTACTATCTTCGATCTACACTGCAGACAGCAGGGTGCACAACTTGAATTATGGTTTGGGTCTAAATTTGTCTTCGGTATCTTTGCTGAGTACTGCCTTCAATCTACACTGCGGTCAGTAGAATTGACAACTTGATACCAGTGCACATCAGCACTACAGAAAACCTTGAATTTAGTCTTGATTTATTTAAAGCAGAGACAATTGTACTATGTCCTCAGATTTTGTTAAAGTATGAACAGAAGGAAATTCAAACCTTCATTTATTTATTGCAGAGACAATGTAATATATGTCTTCAGATTTTGTTTAAATAAGTGACAATAAGCATTCTTCGATGTCTGTGTCAAATACTGCCTTCAATCCACACTGCGTACAACAGGGTTCCCAACTTGAATTCAGCTTTTCATGAACACTATGGACAGCACTCAAGTTCTCCTTGATTTATGTAAGTCAGAGACAATTTTGTTAAAGGATGCCACAAAAACATTCCACAATGAGTTTACAGAGTACTGTTTTCAAATGTACACTACTTGATACCAGAAGAGCATCAGCACTACAGACAACATTACATTCATTCTCGATTTATTTAAGGCAGAAACAATTGTACTGTGTCCTCAGATTCTGTTAACTGTGATAAAATAGCATTCCTCAATGTTTGTGTCAGCTACTCCCTTCAATTTACACTGCAGACAGCAGGGTTCACAACTTGAAGTCAACAGTAGGGAATTAACCTTGATTTATTTAATGCATTAACAATTGTACTGTATGTGTTCTGTTTTTGTTAAAACAAGTGACAAAATCATTTGTCAATACTTCTGTCTTCAATATACAGTACGAACAGCATGGTTCAAATTCTGAATTCAACTTTCAATTTATACTACGAATAGCATGAAATTTAGCCTTATTTATTTTAAGGTAGAGTTAATTGTACTTTATGTCCTTAGATTTTGTTAAAAGATACGACAAAAAGAATTTTTTGATGTCAGTGAGCACTACTACCTTTGATCTATATTGTGAGGCCTCACGATTCAGGTAGAATGGCAATTGTACATGATGCATTCTAGTAGACAAGACACATTATACCACTGCGACCCTTGGAACCATGAACTATCGCAGAGTGAACACACGCTGAGTTATTTCGGTACCACTAACTCACTGTAGCACAAGTCATCTCCCCATAGCCTTATTAATACAAAATTCACTAGGCAAAAATCATTGCTCCCAGTGCAGCCTCCCTGCAATATGCATTATCGCAGTATACGTACAAGCTCAGTGCCAAAGATAGTACTAACTCAGTGCACCGTAAATCATCACAAGAGGAGTGAACAGTATTATGTCACGGTGGGACATACTGTCTCTTTGAAATGTCCCTGAAGCATACATATTTTAATAATGTACATGTTCTATCTTCCACTTCTATCATGATTACAGATGAAGCACTCCACCCTAAGATCTACGATGCAGGCAGCAGGGTTTACAACTTGAATACAGCTTTACAAGTACACTATAGACAGAAGGGAATTCATTCTTGATTTACTTAATGCAGAGACAATTATACTGTATCTATTTACATTTTGTTTAAATAAGTGAAAAAGCATTCTTCTAAAACTATGCTGACTTGTGGCTTCGCTGTACAATGCGGACAGTAGTATTCACAACTTGAATTCAGCTTTCTATCTACACTACAGACAGTAGGGAATTTAGCCTTCATTTTTTTAAGGCACAGACAAAAAATACTTCTCTGGCACTGCTAGTATGCACAAATATCTTTAATCCCAGCATCCTGTGAACTATGTTCACAAAGAATGTAGAACACAGTGATAAAATGTACCTCCACCACCGGCAATACCAAGTACCTCTGGGGCATCACCTTCAACATCGCCAATAGACATACGTCCCCATTTTGAGAAGGTTAGAATGCACTGCGTGAAGTGCAATCGTTTAATTTGTTATGGGCAGCAATCAGTGAACCTAGTTTGCAGAGCAATTGATAACCATTGCTGGTAGTTTTTTTCCCATCAAAGTTCATGCAGTACAGTATGCAACAGTAAATGCTTTGAGTACAGACTGCTATAACCACTCATCATCGCAGGGTGAGCACACGCTGACCACCAGACGAACCAATAACTCAGTGCACCATAAATATTCGCTATGTGCCCCTATTTAGACAAAATTAAGTAGTCAAAAAACATACCCCCAGTACGGCCTGTCCGGACCACGCATCATCGCAGGTTACCTACATGCACATTCCCAAAAGTACTACTTACTCAGTGCACCATAATTCATCACCATGTGGGCGTATTCAGGCAGAATTCAACTGACTCTTTATTCATTATTTGCAGAGTGCAGTACCAAAATAAATAAAACGTCTATCAAACCCTATACAATATCCCTTCAGTAGCCTTCTTTCAAAAAATTCTGTTATATCAGTTCTAGGTTTAGTTGAAAAACAAAATTCACTCTGCAATTGCAAAGGCACAGTCAATGGCAGTCTACACCGAAAACAGCACAGGTCACAACTTGAACTATAATGTCCCTGCAACATACACATTTCGAAAACGTATTCTGTTAAAAAGAGACTATAAAACAAGAATAGCTCTTAATGAAGATTTATTGGGAAACATCACCAACAGCCGTCTTCAAACTCTGTCAACTCCTTCAGGCTCCAAGACTCATCTGAGACATGGAATCATGAGAAGTAAGAATGTACAAGGAAATGGAATGGCAGTATGTCACAGTACAAACCAAAAGAAACATGTAATGCACATTACAACACATCCCCTACACTAAAAGAAATAAAGAAAAGAACAATAAAAAATATCAACAACATAAGCACAACAGTACAACTAGTACAAGTATAAGTACAATTTACAGTAAGATAAGTACATGAGAAAAGAACTTAGACATAGTCTCTGAAGCGTACAGGAGCTTGATGAGTCATGGAATCATGAGGAGTATGAATGTACAAGGAAATGGAATGGCAGTATGTCACAGTACAAACCAAAAGAAACATGTAATGCGCATTACAACATATTCCATACATGTAACATCTTTTATTTCAATCGTGATTACAGATGATGCAGTGCAGTAGGCAACACACTGACTACCAGACGTACCACTAACTCATTGCACCATAAATAATTGCCATGTGGCCTTAGTTGGGCAAAATTCAGTAGCAAAAGACATTGTTAGCAGTGCGGTCTGCCTGAACCACTCATCATCGCAGGTTCCACACAAACCGATTATGTCATTTCTCTACAATAACAGAATGAGGACGCAACTCTGAGGCTCGAACACTGATTTACAGCACCAAGTTCGACAGTATACCCGAATAACCACATACGTATATATATATATATATATTAGCTTCCCTTCATTAACCAAAAACTGCTACTTAAACCTTTCACAGCCCTGTATTATTACAGCTACAACACTCCACTGAATATACAACAAAAATTCATAGTCACAGAAATGCGTCATGTCCACCATCATTTATCTAAACAACTATGAATTAATATAGAGTCAATGATATCCCGTACCTTCCATGTTGGCCATGTTGTGGAACTTTATAACTTTATAACCAATATAATGACACATTTGCGTTTAAGACCTGGGTGACGTCAGCACTACAAAACAGACACCAGAATCACTTGATTTCTAACGGAACCACGCCCATAGCTCTGGAATCATGGTTCAGAGCCTCGCGCATCATTAGCATACGTCAGGCCAGCCCACTCCACTTACGCTACCAGGAAAAATCTAAAACAAAACATTGCCCAGATTTCCATTGTACTGATTTCTTTCTTCCAGGTCTAGTTGTCACCACACCCATCCAGCACATGCGTCACTACACATGTGACCCTGCCAATAATTAAGACGGAGCGCACATGCTCAACAACATTTTAGAGTTGCCCCCATCCCAAGCACTGTGATGGTCCATCCTTGTGCTTCGAATGTCTCATGTAGGCCCGAACGCCCGAGTACAAGGGTACACCACTACGTTCGTGGCGTCTTTGTTCACTGAGTTAGTGGTATTTAAGGACTGAGCAGGTGAGGAACCTGTGATGATGATGGGAGCACGAGTATGTTCTTACCCATATCAATATTAAGACTCAGCACCATATGTCAGACTTCTTCATGGCAGAGCAGGACTGCATGATGTAGAGGGTGTCCTGTCCACGAAAAGGTGAGCAGTGAGGCCTGGGTCCGCTTCGGAGGGAGTTGATGTGGTACTGCAGACTCGATACAAAAAAGCGACGCAGCGTTTTAGGCGTATGCAGTCCTATATACCGTATCTTATTGCATATATATTTTTTTTCTCCAATAGCAGGAACGTTTTTATAATCGGTCAAATGTCCGGTATATAAACTGTAAAAATAGTTGTTTTTAAATGCGAGAGGTAAGGTGTGTGAAAGGGCGATGTCATTATACTCCACATTAAGATAATAGTAACAAATACCAATCATTACAACTTTCTTTTACTATCTTTTAGATGTAGAGTTCATTATGTCTTAGCATATGGTGAAAAACACACAAGTGACAGAAAGGTGAGCTGAGAATATTCTTTTCAGTCACCCTCTCACTTCCACTCTCCTTTCATAAACAATTGACGCACAATATTATCTTCCTTTTTAACTTACTGGTTGTGTTTCACAATTTGGCGTCAACCCCCCCCCAACACCTCCCAAAGGTCTACATTCGTGGATTCTGCAATGATGCCTGGCCATCGTAACAATATCTGAGAAAGCTGCTTCGACACGTGGTGCATACTCTTTGAATCACGCTAGTGGCACAAGGTGAGCAAAGAAGCTTATTTCCGTAACAACGACAAGTCATTTGTGAGAGAAGAGAGTGGGTAGTGTGCAGCAGCTTCACTGCGTAGGAATGTACAATTACCTCGAGCAGTGAGAATAGATAGATTACAACAGTCTGAGTGGAAGATTTACAAGCCCCTTGCGTCACTTTTGTGTCACTTTTAACATGGGAAAAGAGGTGCAAGGAGCTTGTAAAACTGCCTCTGTGTTCACAAGAAAAAGCACTCACCTCCAGACCCTGCGAGTCAATGGGATACAACAGTCTAGGTACGCAATATGAAGCACTCACCGCTATATAGTCGGAGTGCATGGGATATAATACTTTGGAAGAAAAACAGCGCACAGACACCTCCTTACAGTGGAAGTTGATGAAATACATTATCCTGAGTGTACAAATAAATAATCCAAAAATATACTTGTGCAGTTGTATGTACTATGCTATTACTAACTCTATATACCATCTTTCGGATAACTAAAGTGGAGGGTGCACTATGAACAGCACGTGCTTGGACACACAACAAAGGCAAAAGGTAAGCTACGAAGATTTTTTCCAGTATTAACTGCTCCATCTATAACTTTCTCTCTCCTACGTTTTAATGTCGTTTTTTCTCTCTCAGTATCTTTCACATCATTTCTCTTTCTCTTTTAAAGGTATGGACGCTACTGTCCACTCTGCTGTGTACAACCAAAGCTGAGTTCAAGTTATGACATTTGTTGGTCACAGTGTTGACACAAGGTAAGCAGAGCGGCCTAAATATACAATGCCTCCAATTAAACGTGTTAGAAATAAAAGGGCTTATTTATAAGCCCCTTGCACCACTTTTGCGTCACTTTTAACATGGAGCTTGTAAAACTGCCCTGAGTTTGCAAGAAAAAGCACTCACTTCCAGACTCTGCGAGTCAAAGGGGAGCAACAGTCTAGGTACGCAATATTGAGAACTCACTGCTATGCGGTGGGAGTTCATAGGATATAGTACTTTGGAAGAAAAACTGTGCCCAGATACCTCCTTACAGTGGAAATTGATAAAATACATTATCCTGAGTGTACAAATAAATATTCCCAAAATATGCTTGTGCAGTTGTATGTACTATGGTATTACTAACTCTATATACTATCTTTCAGATCACTAAACTAGAGGGTGCACTATGAACCAGCACATGCTTAGACACACAATAAATGCAAAAGGTGTGCTACAAAGATTTTCACCAGTATTAACTGCTCCATCTATAACTTTCTCTCTCTCACATTTTAATGTAGTTTTTTCTCTTTTTCTCCCTCTCACTCTCTCACATCGTTTCTCTTTCTCTTTTAAAGTTATGGACGCTGCTGTCCACTCTGCCATGTACAACGAAAGCTGAGTTCAAGTTATGAACTCTGTTGCTCACAGTGTTTACATTAAGTAAACAGAGTGTCCTAAATATATAATGCCTCCGATTAAATGCGTTAGAAATAAAAGGTTTATTTACAAGCCCATTGCACCACTTTTGAGGCACTTTTAACATGGTAAAGGTAAAGCAAAAGTGTCGCAAGGGGCTTGTAAATAAGCCCCAAAGAATATTGTCCTGCATAATGACTTGATCTCTCACATAATTCTGTCTCATCTCTGAATCATTTTAAAGACCTGTTGATCCATACTGTAAATCTGATGCAGTAGGCCCGTCCGTGCAGACACCTCTTGAACACAAGTCTATAAGAGAGGTGGAATGTATCAAAAAAAATCTCACCAAGTATTACCCTAACGTGTAATGTTTGACCTCATTTAGTCACACCGATCTAATTTTGAACACTTATTTTAATTTTTTTTTGAAGATTACCTATTCTACTTCTATTGGAGTCCATATCACATTTTGTTTAATTGTTTTTTTAAAGTTATGTTTCTAGTTATTTATTACATTGTTATTTTTAAGTTACATTTCCAGTTATTTATTGTTTTAATAAAAGTTAATTAAAAAAATGTATATGCATCTTCTTTTTCTGACAGCATTTCACTATTAATTAGTGTGATAATCAAATAGTTATAAAACATTTAAAAATAGAAATGTTATTTATAACTAGAAGTATAATACTGAGGCTAACTCTTTCCCAGCTCTTTACCACAGTCTATAGCTACGACTAGGGGTGAGCGTAGTTCGCGAAGAAGCGCTACGCGTAGCTACGCAAAGTGCACTTCGCACTATGTGAGCTTTGCGTAGCACTTCACGAAGTGCGTAGTAGCATGTTCGTAATGTGCAAGATGTCGTTTTCAATGATTGCACAGTGCAGACAATCATCCGGCACTGTGCAATCATTGAAAACTGCATCTTGGACAGTGCGAGCTGTACTTTTGTGCCGCTCGAGTAGATTTTTACTCGAGCTGCAGCTTTCTCAATGTGGACTGGTAGTTTCTCATTGAGAGTGGTCGCGACCATGCGCGACCACTTGCAATGAGAAACCTTACCTCCCTGCTTCGAGAATCTCGCCGGGAGGTTTATTTTCCATGCTTGCGATCGCGAACAAGTAAAAATTTGCACTGTGCTACGGGCAGTTCGCGTAGTGCGAAGTTGCGCAAACTTCGGAAACTACGTGAGCGTAGTGCATTGCCCAGGGTTAGCTACGACTAACGATTCCAATGGAATACTCCAGAGCAGCAACAATGTGTGGTGAACTTCAAACCTCTGTGCTCACTTAAGTGTTCCATGAACTGTTACTATGGTAACAGGCAGTAACCATTTTGGGGTAGGGTTGAAAGTTTCTAGCTGTACAGAAACCATTACATTTACCCAGAATCCTCTACATGACAGAAAAGGAAAGCAAAGCAAAACAGAACACTGTGTACCAGATTTACAACTCCCTTGCGCTACGTTCGCGTCCAAGGCCCCCCCTGCAAAATTAGAAGTGTATGGGCCTCAACGGCCTTCCTGAGGCCCCAGGAACCACTACCCCCTGGGGATTTGTGTATTGTGGGAGGCAGACTGTGTGGCCCTCCCCTTCGAGGGCCCTGGGGTCCGCCATGCCCAGGGCCAGCTCCAGCAGTCTCCCGGGGTGCTATGGGAGGGCGTGAGTCTCATGGTTCCCGCCCCTCCAATAGCAAACTTGGTTTGTATTTTGAAAGACAGAGCAGTGAAATCTGTTCTCACTTACAAAATCCAAACCAGATTACTTTTGCACATGCAAGTTAGCATCTTCCCATATGGAAAAGTAATGCCGGCTCCTAAAGGACGCAGGGAGCTGGCGGGACCATAGAGGCATTGTGGCTCCCCCCACGGTCCCCAACATTTTTTATAAAACCCAGGGGATAGGGTCCCCGGTGAAAGTAGAAATTTCTGATAGGGGCTTTTTTTTTTACGGTAAAATTAGAAGTCGCGCACCCAACACAGAGCTCAGTGCGGCCCCTGGTGTGCACTTGCTGAATGCATGGCTAATAATCTGTAGGGTACACGACTCCAGCACCTTTGGTTCACAACTTCTACGGGTTTCGGAGCCGGCATTGCTTTTCCACATGGGGCACTGCTAACATACAGCTCCCCATGTGAAAAATCAATCTGATTTAGAATGTGAAAGAGAGAAACAGATTTCCTTGCCACAATACATAACATAAATCCTTGGGAGTGGTGGTCTCCAGTGCTTTGGAGACCTTGCAGCCCCCCAACCATTTTTGTGTAGCACCGGGGGTGACAGGGTCCTCGAGTGCTCTAGAAGGGGAGCCACACAGTCTCCCTCTCACAATACATAAAGCCATGGGGTGGTGGTCCCCGTGGCTTTGGGGACCTACGACCCCTCCCCCACCACATTTTTTTATCCCTGTAGTGTGACGATCCTCGGGGCTGGAGGGCCCCTCTAGGCCCCCCATAAAATTTTATAATTTTGCCCCCTGTATTTAGCCCCCTGAGGCTAATTATAAACAAAGCTCCATTTTATTTTATTTTTTTATGGCAGAGTCCACGCATCCTACACGCAACTGGCAGTTTTTCCTTCTGGGACCCCCTATGCAGATCTAGAGGGTAAAAGTATTTCTACCCTGCCCCCTTTCTACTTTTTACACACATATTCCACTGACTTCTTCAGCCTCGCATCTACCAAGGCACAAAATGGCTTCCTGCTTTCGAATGTTGACAACCACTTGACAGCCAATTAGCATTCAGTAAGTGATCAGAAGGGTGCGCTTATGATACACTTGCGGTGCGCACATAGTACCACAGATGGACCCCGCCCATAGATATATAAATGCTTTTAACTGTAATTTTCTCAAAAACTACTGAACAGATTGACACCATTTAAGCAAAAGGCACAAGTCTGAACCGAGTCCTACATCTTTGCCAAATTTGATGTAATTCCGTTTAGCAGTTCGGGCTGTAGCTGTGGCTAGGGGACCTAAGGGGAAATTGCATGGGGAAAACACGGTTTGGGGCCCCCCATTCTTTCTCGGTCCCCACTTGACGAATCACTGTGAAACTTTCAGGATAGGAGCGGGCCGGAGCTGACGTAATTTCGCAAAGATTCGTAAACCGACGCCAAAGTTATTCCAAATAGAATGTTGCGGAATTCGTATGAAAAATAGGTCCTACTCCTAACTATAACTACCTACTGGAGACCGCCAGTAGGTAATATATATATAAACATAGGTTTCAGGGACGTTATAGTTAGTTGAACATTTGACTCATATAAAACCAGAGAAATTCGCCAGTTATAGTTAGTTGAGCTAACTCATGGGCCAAAATGCACTGTTGATGATGCCACATATTACATCACTCCTTACATGGTCAGTGACATTGCTAATGACATCATTCATGACATCTCAAATGACATCACTGATGACATCACTCTTGACATCATCCAGTAAATGTGTTTCTGTTAAGTTTACATATGTATATATATATATATATATATATATATATATATATATATATATATATATATATATATATATATATATAATATATATATATATATATATATATATATATATATATATATATGTATATATATATATATATATATAGAAAAAAATTCCTCTCACAAGAAATCAGAGGCCAGAGGGGGGTTTCAGGAAACACACGCTTTATTGAGGCGATGTCAGTGGCGGCGGATGCATTTCGGCGGATGAGCCTTCTTCAGCGCCCACACTGCTATGAGTCTTTCACCTATGAGTCCCACCTGTTTAAAATAGGCGCTTGCAACCAAGATCTCCTCCCCCTGTTGCGGTCGGCACACCTGTGACAGTTCACCTTCAGTCCTTGGAACTTCACTACCCAGCATGCACTGTCTCGGCAAATCTGGGCTGGTGGTGTGAGGGAGTGAGTTTGTCAAACAGTCCGTTCGTGCAAGCTGCAAGTGGGGTGTGAAAGTGGCCTCCCATCATCACAACGTCCGCAGTGGCTCCCTTTGTCCCCCTCGTACCGCCACAGCCGTTCTCTTCAGGTAAGGAAATGGGTGAGGGCTGCCAAATGCGAGACAACAATGCCCTATTCAGATAAAATACCTTTGTCTGCCCATGTTCACCATCGGATCCTGGCGGCCTTCCGTTATATCGATACCTCGATTTAAAAGTCACTACAAGTAGCGGAATGCCAGAAGTAACGGAGGCTCTTAATGTGGCAGGGCCGTCTGTACTGCGTCTCCGGCAGGCGCAGGTCAAATGTAGAAAAAAATTCCTCTCACAAGAAATCAGAGGCCAGAGGGGGGTTTCAGGAAACACACGCTTTATTGAGGCGATGTCAGTGGCGGCGGATGCATTTCGGCGGATGAGCCTTCTTCAGCGCCCACACTGCTATGAGTCTTTCACCTATGAGTCCCACCTGTTTAAAATAGGCGCTTGCAACCAAGATCTCCTCCCCCTGTTGCGGTCGGCACACCTGTGACAGTTCACCTTCAGTCCTTGGAACTTCACTACCCAGCATGCACTGTCTCGGCAAATCTGGGCTGGTGGTGTGAGGGAGTGAGTTTGTCAAACAGTCCGTTCGTGCAAGCTGCAAGTGGGGTGTGAAAGTGGCCTCCCATCATCACAACGTCCGCAGTGGCTCCCTTTGTCCCCCTCGTACCGCCACAGCCGTTCTCTTCAGGTAAGGAAATGGGTGAGGGCTGCCAAATGCGAGACAACAATGCCCTATTCAGATAAAATACCTTTGTCTGCCCATGTTCACCATCGGATCCTGGCGGCCTTCCGTTATATCGATACCTCGATTTAAAAGTCACTACAAGTAGCGGAATGCCAGAAGTAACGGAGGCTCTTAATGTGGCAGGGCCGTCTGTACTGCGTCTCCGGCAGGCGCAGGTCAAATGTAGAAAAAAATTCCTCTCACAAGAAATCAGAGGCCAGAGGGGGGTTTCAGGAAACACACGCTTTATTGAGGCGATGTCAGTGGCGGCGGATGCATTTCGGCGGATGAGCCTTCTTCAGCGCCCACACTGCTATGAGTCTTTCACCTATGAGTCCCACCTGTTTAAAATAGGCGCTTGCAACCAAGATCTCCTCCCCCTGTTGCGGTCGGCACACCTGTGACAGTTCACCTTCAGTCCTTGGAACTTCACTACCCAGCATGCACTGTCTCGGCAAATCTGGGCTGGTGGTGTGAGGGAGTGAGTTTGTCAAACAGTCCGTTCGTGCAAGCTGCAAGTGGGGTGTGAAAGTGGCCTCCCATCATCACAACGTCCGCAGTGGCTCCCTTTGTCCCCCTCGTACCGCCACAGCCGTTCTCTTCAGGTAAGGAAATGGGTGAGGGCTGCCAAATGCGAGACAACAATGCCCTATTCAGATAAAATACCTTTGTCTGCCCATGTTCACCATCGGATCCTGGCGGCCTTCCGTTATATCGATACCTCGATTTAAAAGTCACTACAAGTAGCGGAATGCCAGAAGTAACGGAGGCTCTTAATGTGGCAGGGCCGTCTGTACTGCGTCTCCGGCAGGCGCAGGTCAAATGTAGAAAAAAATTCCTCTCACAAGAAATCAGAGGCCAGAGGGGGGTTTCAGGAAACACACGCTTTATTGAGGCGATGTCAGTGGCGGCGGATGCATTTCGGCGGATGAGCCTTCTTCAGCGCCCACACTGCTATGAGTCTTTCACCTATGAGTCCCACCTGTTTAAAATAGGCGCTTGCAACCAAGATCTCCTCCCCCTGTTGCGGTCGGCACACCTGTGACAGTTCACCTTCAGTCCTTGGAACTTCACTACCCAGCATGCACTGTCTCGGCAAATCTGGGCTGGTGGTGTGAGGGAGTGAGTTTGTCAAACAGTCCGTTCGTGCAAGCTGCAAGTGGGGTGTGAAAGTGGCCTCCCATCATCACAACGTCCGCAGTGGCTCCCTTTGTCCCCCTCGTACCGCCACAGCCGTTCTCTTCAGGTAAGGAAATGGGTGAGGGCTGCCAAATGCGAGACAACAATGCCCTATTCAGATAAAATACCTTTGTCTGCCCATGTTCACCATCGGATCCTGGCGGCCTTCCGTTATATCGATACCTCGATTTAAAAGTCACTACAAGTAGCGGAATGCCAGAAGTAACGGAGGCTCTTAATGTGGCAGGGCCGTCTGTACTGCGTCTCCGGCAGGCGCAGGTCAAATGTAGAAAAAAATTCCTCTCACAAGAAATCAGAGGCCAGAGGGGGGTTTCAGGAAACACACGCTTTATTGAGGCGATGTCAGTGGCGGCGGATGCATTTCGGCGGATGAGCCTTCTTCAGCGCCCACACTGCTATATATATATATATATTCACAGAAAAAAACATAGTATGTCAGTAAAATGTCCAGCTAACTATAACTGGTGTGAAACCTATGGTTTTTTCAGTGAATTTAATAGTTTTTTTAAATGCTAATTCCTAACTATAACTGGTGTGAAACCTATGGTTTTTTCAGTGAATTTCATAGGTTTTTTAAATGCTAATTCCTAACTATAACTGGTGTGAAACCTATGGTTTTGTCAGTGAATTTCAAAGGTTTTTTAATAGCAAATTTCTGTCACATATCTTGAGACATAGCAAAGACATAGCAAAGGTACATCGGGTTAGCAGTCCCTACAATTTTGCCAAGTTTGATGGAAATCCATTCAGCCGTGTAAAACTAAACCTTTTAATAGATGATGGCATGAGTGATGTAATATGTAACATCATCAGCAGTGCATTGCGGGCGCGCGAGTTATAGTTAGCTGAAGTAACTATAACGGGGGAATTTCATTAGTTTTATATGAGTGAAATGTCCAGCTAACTATAACATGTGTCAAACCTATGGTTTTTTCAGTGAATTTCATAGGTTTTGTAAATGCTACTTCCTAACTATAACGTGTGTAAAACCTATGGTTTTTTCAGTGAATTTCATAGGTTTTTTAAATGCTACTTCCTAACTATAACGTGTGTAAAACCTATGGTTTTTTCAGTGAATTTCATAGGTTTTTAAAATGCTAATTCAGAACTAAATTGTGAATGCAATCTATAGTTTTGTCAATGAAGTTCTGGCAATATTTTTTTGGGAAAGAAACCGTTTTCTTGACTGTTAGAGTTGTATAGAGACTCCTTGTAAAGTGATACTGAATTAGAAAGTCTCTACCTTGCCTTATTTTGAACAAATTGAAATTTGTCAGTAAATGGAAATAGCCTTTATAAACTTTCGTGCGCGACCCGGTGCGCGCACTCTCTGCACCAGTTGTCAATAAATGGACGTCACCTTTCCAAACTTTCGTGCGCGATCGAGTGCGCGCACCCTCCTATATATTTCGAGAAAACATTGCAATTCAAACTCATTGAGTTTCTTCATAAACTCCTCAAAGAACTTATAGTACGTCAAAGAGACTGTACCTAGACTTCTATTTTATTGTTATGAAACGTTTCAATAAATGGAGCCGAATGTCTTTTTTAACTTTCGTGCGTGACCGGATACACACACCCCAGTATTTTTTTAGAAACATAAAAGGTTTTATACTATAACAATTGTATGCTTGAATTCAGCTCAGAAGATATACAAAATCAGGATGTGTTTGGATGTACTCCCTTTCACGTTTTGAAACTTTGCTGAATTAGACCACTACTTCCAAATGACGTACGTGACCAGATACTGACACCGCGTACACGTCCTGAGACGCGCATGTGAAGTCATGTGACTTGAAAACAACACTTCCAATTGGTTCTTAGTAGTTTCTATTCTGGAATTTTCACGGAGCACTCCACCCACTTCCCTCACTATCTTTTCTACTCTCAAGAGAGAACAACGTCCTACATCTTTCGGAAGACTTTGCTGAAATGGCTGCCGTTTCGTATTCATCTTCCGAATCTGAACAACATGATCGACCACCTTTAAAAAGAAAAAAAGAATCTTTCATCTGGGAATTTTTCACTTATCCTCAAGATCAAAAGAAAGTGAATGCGCCAAAAGTAACCTGCACGATATGTGACTCGGTTCTCTCAAAAGAAAATCCGTCCAAAAAATATTCCTTTTCCATACATACCATGATCCGGCATGTCAAACAAGTGCACCCTGTGCAATTTGTAAAGGCATCGACAAGAGCCCTGGCCACGTTATTACCATCAGAGGTGGCCAGCACATCTTCTGGTCGATGACCTGTATCTCCATCGAGTGCAGAGATGGACTTGAGACCATATTTAGCGAAGGTGCACATGAAATGCAACAACTGTGGAGAAATTCTTCTGTACAGAGAGCAGAGCCTCAATCTTATAAAACTAAAAATTGAGAGTCATGAATGCTCCGAGACAAGATACATTTTTTCATTTCATTTTGATCCTGTGTCACAGTTGAAAATGTCGGTGCAAGTTTAAGAAATCAAAAACAACATAACACTTGTTTAAAAAAAAAAAAAAAGTTCTTTTCAGAACTAACTGAAGTATTGACGCTTTTTTTCAGGACAATTATGCAAAAAAGCGACGATACTTTGGAATATTATGAAGGAGACGTAATACATTATCGTCGATTTCATCCACAGGACACTGCAGATAAAACGACGATATTAGCCTGCATGATATGATCTATGAATTGCAACCGAAACCTACGTTACTTGTCTTTACATCTAACATTAGATTTGATTGCAATTCATAGAGCATATTATCAACGCCGTTATTGCCCTGCAGTTTTCTGCCGATAAAGGCGGCGTTAATATTTTACCTATCCTTGAAAATATTCTGCTGCACCTTCTTGAAAACGGCATTACATCGCCTGCCGTAAGACCACTTTGCATATGTTGCGTGTAGTAAGTTAGTGACATGCAAAGTGGGCGTAGGTCAAAGCACATTCAAAATGTGGTTGGAGGGCAAAACACCCTATCACAAAAACAGGCGTTGCGAGAAAAAGAGGTGGAATAAACTAGTTTATCGCAGAACTATTAAAGCCTGCTCTAATCAAACATACGACATCGTTAACATAAGAGTGTAGTAAATATAACTAAATCCACCCCGTCCCCTAATTACAAGGCACACATTACTGTGTGAAATCGTTTGTTTTCACGCGATAATGTTAAGTACCGCGGCTGTTACAGGATTTACTATAACATATGTGTTCCCATTGATATTAAAGCACTAACACCGTGGAAAATTCCACCGATAGCGGCAATATTTGTAACGCCGAGCAGCGCCGATTTTTATCGCTTAGGGGCCTTGCTATTATGAAGGTTTATCTCCTAAGTCTCTGATTCTCAAACTGTGCAACGCGGCTCCCCTGTGTACCGTAATGAGGTGCCAGGGGCGCCGCGCACACTCTAGAGTGACTAACAATCCATAAATTCCACGGACATCCATACCCTGTTATCTGTAATTGTGGCCATCAAAAGGAACTGCGCTGCTCCCCTCTGAGAGGTCTCACTCCCACTGCTGCAGCGGCCTCGCAGTGCTCTAGGAGCACAGGAACACCCCTCCCACCCATTGGAGTTCTGTGTCGGTCTCATTACCACTTAGTAAATGAAAATAAGCACTGAAGAATATTCAAGTATGTAGTACTCCTCCTGCTACAGCATACAGAATGCATTGTTAGGTATAAAAAAGTGAAACACCCACACTACAATCATATAGAACACTTCCTTTAAAGAAGCCTGTAAATAAGTTTAAAAGATCAGGTTAACCTTCTTTTACTCTCTCATCATTCTTAAACATAAGTATTTACAATACTATATTAAACAATGCCATGGTTTATGCTTTTTAATTTTAAGAATCTTGCAATCATTCGCAAAGCCAATAGTCATGGTTTCTTTTTTGTGACAAAAAACTTGCAATATTACATATCTACATAGAATAACAGAAAAAACATAACACTACAAAGGCCCAACACTCTACTAAACGCAGATTTTTAACCTATGGGGCAGATTTATGTTAACTGGTTCATCCCCAATGATGCACCAGTTAGTGTGCACCACAGTATACCACTGCTCCGTCACCCATGGTGCGCCACATTTATAACGTGGCGCACCATGGTACAAAAACAGCACAGATGCGTAACGCATCTATGCCGGAAAGGTAATACATTGCTAGAGTTGCGTCGCAAGTGTGATGCAGCTCCAGTAAGGCTTACCAGTGCACTATATTCACAATGCTGCGTCAATACCTACGCCTGCTTCAAGCACATGCAGAGTTTTGAAACAGCATAAGCCTGAAAGTGACTGAGTAAAATCTCATGGATTTCACTCAGGCATTTTCAAGACGCGTTCCTGCACAGTAACGTCCCCCCTTCAGAGGAACACTTCCTTATGGCGGAGGGCTTTAGAATGTGACATCTCTCCTAGATCCATAACGTTGTAAATATGGTGCATTATTTGCACCGTCATTGTATTAAATAAAGTGACTAAATTGTGGCGCAAAGAGACGCAAGGTCAACATAAATCTGCCCCTATGTGTTTTAAAGTGCCCTCTAAATTACAACCAACACTCTCTTTGAAGAGACCCCCATTTTTTTTAACACCTGTTAATTCCTCCCATGCTCATGACAGAGCCGCTCCGTCACGAGCATCGCCTGAGCTGTCCTCATAACGGACCGGTTTTGTCATGGCCTTGCCGCTGTGCTTGCGCAGCACTGATTTTGCGCCTCCATGGAGCGTTCTATTGACTGAGCGGAGCCATGACAGAACCGGTCTGTCATGAACACAGCTCAACCATGGCTTGTGAAGGAGTGGCTCCATCATGAGCATGCGAGCACCACTCAGTCCCCCGCCCCCTAACGGTGAGGCAGAATTGCCACTGCAGCAAAGGACTTAAAGTCCTGGAAAGAACACCCTGTAACATTTAATATCATTTACCACCAATGTTTTCATATATCACTGTTGCTGAACTCACTCAGTGAAATGTCGCTCATTTCATTAAATCACTTTTAAAGCATGCCTTATAACAATGCACCTAATCCTATGTGGAAGTACTTATATTAAACATGACATCGCTATAACAAGGATAGACAAAGAAATGACACAGTGAGGTAGAAGTTTCTTTATTTTTTATACTTACCTAAGAAATAGTACATTTCTATTAAAAACGTAGTATCTGTGGAAGAAAAGTAAAAATAAGATTATATTGTGCATTTCATAAAAGACAAAAAAAATAGGAGTCAATGAAACAGAAAGTAAAAGAAAAAAAGACCAAGGGAGAGAGAAAGACATAGAGACAGAATGTCTACTATATAAATCAATTAATAACTTAATTATTTGAAAGACATAATAGCACTGAAAGAATGAGTGTCTAATTGAAAGTAAGGTAAGAGAGAAAATAAAAGTAAACAAGGTAGGTAACAGGGAAAAGGGAGCACAGCTAAGAGTATGGCTAAAAGTAAGAAATCAACATATCATTAGTGATTGCTACTAGGCAGGAAAAGGAAGGTTACCTAACTTCCCAAATTTTCCTGAACAAATTCCAGGGTATAAGGTTATATCAATGCTCCTGCCGAGCAATCTATAAACCAAATGTAATATTT
Source organism: Lissotriton vulgaris (assembly GCF_964263255.1). Taxonomy (NCBI): domain Eukaryota; kingdom Metazoa; phylum Chordata; class Amphibia; order Caudata; family Salamandridae; genus Lissotriton; species Lissotriton vulgaris. Next base: position 496,001,040 of record NC_141687.1, read on the forward strand.
TTCAGAGTTCATGTAGTAAGTCTAAACAAAAAGTCCAAAATATCATCCAATAGCCAGTCAGACACCTGAGTCTTGTAGTGCGATGATCCGTATTTTTATTCCAGATTTCAAAGTTCAAAACATTCTCTGCAGCCAACACGTGTTTCGTTGGGCATCTATCTCATGCCAAAACAACTTCCTCAGGGCTGCAAGCCAAAATAACAAAAATATGGTATAGTATACTAGCAACAATAAACTCTTACAGTTTATTGGAAAAGTTAATATTAATAATTAAGTCACCACCTAAGTGAAAGAAAGACATAGTACCCAAATTTTTGTGACAAAATATAAAAAATCAAATACATTCTATGTGACTCCCGGTGTCAAATGTGACAAACAACAAAACATTTAGATGTTTCGCCATACATAAATAACATTAATGTATTACCTAAATTTCAATAAGTTTTCCATCTGTGTTGAATTTCTTCCAGGGGATATTTATCAAGAGTAAATAACTGTATCTGGAATGATATAAGGAGGCTCTTAGCTCTGTCACCACATGTCACAATGTTAAATTGAAATCGTCCTTATAAAAAACTAGTTAAAGGACTATGAAGTCGCCAATTAATTCTCCACTGAAAAAGCGTCTGTCACATTAATATGCACTTTGTGTTCAAACAAAGTCAATATTTAAATTAAATGCATTAGCTAACACGAACCTCATAATAAGTGCAACCTATGTCAGTATTTAAAAATACTGCTCTTTTTAATATTCAGAAACACGAGCCATCATAAACGCGAACCATCATCACAATGTTACTATGATACTCTATCTTCGTTATTCGTAAGCACGAGCCATCGTAAAACACAAACCCTCATCACAGTGTTAATGTGAAAGTCTATTATCTGAACATAAACACGAGCCATTATTTATATATTACTTAAGTAAAGCTCCGTTACCTCTCCAGTGCTCCACTTCCACGTTGTCAAATTAACGACGTCTTGTTTGATATCCTATTTGCAGAGTCTATTATGAAAAACCACAAGATCAGAATCTTGCGTATTTAAGTATCCATTATAGCTTCCATTTATGAATAAGCTGAATATCCCTTACCTATATCTCTTGCAAAGTCTCATGAATCTCGTGCTCATTCCTCCCGAGTTCGGCTTGTTGGCGTGTACCTTGGTCGCCATCTTACTTAAGTACTGTACATCTGAATTAAGTTCTGCAAAGACGACTGCGGATAGGACCATTTACAATTAAACCTAAGTTTTCTCAGCACTAGCATTTCGAATAAAAGAATAAAAAATATATAAGGGATAAAGTAAAATTAAAGTTTACGGTCTTTATTATCTTTAAGCTAATCTCAAGGGGGAACACGGCATATTACGTCGCCGTCATCTTAGAGTGGACAGTAAATACACAAAAGAGGTAAAGGTTTAAGATAAATACTGTTATATCGAGAATCAATATTACTAGGTCATGCGGTAAAATGATAGTTTGTCACGTACCTATCACTAATGACGAATATCTACTTCTAACCAAGCAAATTTTCAAAACAGCCACCGCGTTCTGAAACGGCCATATTGGAACGGGTGATTCTAGTAATAATAATACGTTGTTGACAAGAAGAGGTGCGGCCATATTGGAACTGGTGTTTTAAATTAAAGTATTACGTCGTTGGCAAGGACAAGTGCGGCCATATTAGAACGGATTGTTCTACTAATAGTAATATGTTGTTGACAAGAACAGGCGCATGTTAACACCCACATTTAATAAACAGGCGTGTATAGACACCAATAAGTCTAGTCAGATAAAAGAATATATTGATACATTTTTGACAAGGACAGACGAATATTTTCACCAATGTTAATTTATATGAGCAGGTGTATATATGTTATTGCCTGCCTATGCGGAAAGATTTATGTTGGGAGTACAGTAAGAAGGCTCAAAGACCGGATGGTGGAACACTATCGGGCACTCAAGAATGGAGACACGAGGTACCCTATTGCTTCACACTCTATTCAAAACAGGAATGATTCTGAGAATCATAAATTTTTCTATCATGGTGTTGAACAAGTGGTTCTGGATAGACGAGGAGGAGACAGATTACTGAAATTAAGACGTATAGAAGCAAGATGGATTATGGTCCTTCGCGCTGTAGAAGATGGACTCAATATTGATACAGAACTGCAATATTTTCTGGGAGAATAGTTATATCCTAGACTTTGTTGTGGGCTGTTGTACTTAACTGTATTTGGTTTGGCTTTTTCTTTAACAGAAGATTGCAGAATACTTGTTGATTGGCTATTGAGAAGATACTTGGGCACTTCTAATGTTAATGCCATGACTCTTTCTGTTGTTGTTCAGAAATATAATAATGATTTGGATAATAACATTGGAATGATGTTGGACGCTCGATGCACTGTTACTACTAGCCGACCCCACAGCGAATAGCTGAGTGAAATGATCACTTTTCACATTTGTTACTAGTCTATAAAACTTTTACTAATTTAATTATACCTCTAGCTGATTTGAATATACACCTGCTCATATAAATTAACATTGGTGAAAATATTCGCCTGTCCATGTCAAAAATGTATCAATATATTCTTTTATCTGACTAGACTTATTGGTGTCTATACACACCTGTTTATTAAATGTGGGTGTTAACATGCGCCTGTTCTTGTCAACAACATATTACTATTAGTAGAACAACCCGTTCTAATATGGCCGCACTTGTCCTTGCCAACGACGTAATACTTTAATTTGAAACACCCGTTCCAATATGGCCGCACCTGTTCTTGTCAACAACGTATTATTATTACTAGAATGACCCGTTCCAATATGGCCATTTCAGAACGCGGTGGCTGTTTTGAAAATTTGCTTGGTTAGAAGTAGATATTCGTCATTAGTGATAGGTAAGTGACAAACAATCATTTTACCGCATGACCTAGTAATATTGATTCTCGATATAACAGTATTTATCCTAAACCTTTACCTCTTTTGTGTATTTACTGTCCACTCTAAGATGGCGGCGACGTAATATGCCGTGTTCACCCTTGAGATTAGCTTAAAGATAATAAAGACCGTAAACTTTAATTTTACTTTATCCCTTATATATTTTTTATTCTTTTATTCGAAATGCTAGTGCTGAGAAAACTTAGGTTTAATTGTAAACGGTCCTATCCGCAGTTGTCTTTGCAGAACTTAATTCAGATGTACAGTACTTAAGTAAGATGGCGACCAAGGTACACGCCAACAAGCCGAACTCGGGAGGAATGAGCACGAGATTCATGAGACTTTGCAGGAGATATAGGTAAGGGATATTCAGCTTATTCATAAATGGAAGCTATAATAGATACTTAAATACGCAAGATTCTGATCTTGTGGTTTTTCATAATAGACTCTGCAAATAGGTTATCAAACAAGACGTCGTTAATTTGACAACGTGGAAGTGGAGCACTGGAGAGGTAACGGAGCTTTACTTAAGTAATATATAAATAATGGCTCGTGTTTATGTTCAGATAATAGACTTTCACATTAACACTGTGATGAGGGTTTGTGTTTTACGATAGCTCGTGCTTACGAATAACGAAGATAGTGTATCATAGTAACATCGTGATGATGGTTTGCGTTTATGATGGCTCGTGTTTCTGAATATTAAAAATAGCAGTATGTTTAAATATTGACATAGGTTACACTTATTATGAGGTTCGTGTTATCTAATGCATTTAATTTAAATATTGACTTTGTTTGAACACAAAGTGCATATTATTGTGACAGACGCTTTTTCAGTGGAGAATGAATTGGCGACTTCATAGTCCTTTAACTAATTTTTTATAAGGACGATTTCAATTTAACATTGTGACATATGGTGACAGAGCTAAGTGCCTCCTTATATCATTCCAGATACAGTTATTTACTCTTGATAAATATCCCCTGGAAGAAATTCAACACAAATGGAAAACTTATTGTAATTTAGGTAATACATTAATGTTATTTATGTATGGCGAAATATCTGAATGTTTTGTTGTTTGTCACATTTGACACCGGGAGTCACATAGAATGTATTTGATTTTTTATATTTTGTCACAGAAATTTGGGTACTATGTCTTTCTTTCACTTAGGTGGTGACTTAATTATTAATATTAACTTTTCCAATAAACTGTAAGAGTTTATTGTTGCTGGTATACTATACCATATTTTTGTTATTTTGGCTTGCAGCCCTGAGGAAGTTGTTTTGGCATGAGATAGATGCCCAACGAAACACGTGTTGGCTGCAGAGAATGTTTTGAACTTTGAACTTTGAAATCTGGAATAAAAATACGGATCATAGCACTACAAGACTCTGGTGTCTGACTGGCTATTGGATGATATTTTGGACTTTTTGTTTAGACTTACTACATGAACTCTGAAAAATATTACATTTTAGTTTATAGATTGCTCGGCAGGAGCATTGATATAAGAAAATAAAAGTATACTCAGTGATAGTACACAAACTAAACAGTCTTACAGAAACACAGTAAGAGTGCAGGAATATCTTAAGGAGATAAATAAAATAAAGGAAAAACAGTAAGAGAAACAGAGTGAAAAAGGTTGAGTAACAGAAAGTAAACGGAGTACAACTAGACAAGCACTGCAAGAGACATATAAATAGAAATAAAGTAGGGTAAGGGAAGCAAAGTATGGGCCTTAATTATGAAGGCCTTGCGCCACCCATGCGTCACTTTCAACATGGCAAAAATTGGTGCATCGGTGGTGCAAGGCTTTCATAAGTGAGGCCCTTTACATTTAAGTGTAAGACTTGAGCATAATTATTGAAAGCAAAGTAAGGAAACAAATATTAGATAGACTAAGAAAAACAAATTAAGATTCTAGAAACAAAGGTGATGCAAGGTCAATAAAGGTGAGTCACCATGAGACAACAGTAGAAAAAAACTGAAGAGATAGTTAGACTGAATAAGATAGTGACAGAAAAGATGTTACAGAAATAGGGAAAAAATTAAAACAGAATAAGTGTGACTAAACAGTACTGAGAAAGGAAGGAGATCAAAACAATAAGAATAAGAGAGAGGCAGAGAAAACTCTCGGATGTTATTAGTTGTACTTACCTTATAAATGTAATATCTGTGGAAGACAGTAAAAAAATCTGTTATAATACATATTTCTAAATTCAATGTAACAAAATAACTTAAACAACATATTACATGGTTTATTTTTGCTGTCCTCAGAATACATTGATTTTCACTATAAACAGTGATTTCAATATTAATCAGCATATAACAGCGGGGAAAAAAACACAATCAAAATGATTGTGTTAAAAAAACCCATACAAAATCTCCATACATAATATAAATACCTGAAAAAAACATGTCTTAAATGTTTTTCTCAAATTCGCAATTTCTTGAGTAAGCACACTACAACTTCTACAGTTACACACTAAATAAACTATACAACCTATTTTTAAATATATCTCAACAAAGCCCCGTGCAAGTATCTTCTATAAAAATCTATCTTAAGTACACATTTTCTACTCTCATACCTTTCCTCATGGCCAAATTGTATAAGTTAACTCATTATCTTTTAAATACCTCTCCAAAAACTTGCGTCCATATATGTTCTAAAATAATTATCTGAAGTACTCATTCTGTTGTCTCATATTTTTCCGCGTGGCCAAATACTATGAGTTAAGTAGTTTTTTTCTAAAATTTCTTAATCTTAGTCTTATCTATTCTTTTCTGAATCTTTCCAGTTAAAATTTGTAACGTGTTCTATACAATCAAACATTAAGTAAACTTGTACCTGATGCTATCAATATGCCAAATACAAATTTCATTTCTAGATTTGTACACCCTCAGTCACATGATATTTGTAAACAACAGAGTTTCATATCTTTACAGTATTAATCTTCCTACACCAAGTCATTTTACTGAAATTTGGGTTCCAAAAATAACAGATAGGAGTTAGTTAAGGCAAAAGGCAAACGTTTCTTAAAAGTCAATTGACTATCATTGCAAAGCGTCCAGCCTCTTGCACACTGCAAATAAGCTGTGTAATGTCCTGATGATGTTGAAGGCCCTTCATGAAAAATAATGGCTACAGTTACAAATGTTCTTCTAGAAATAGATACTTGAGAAGCCACAACATTTTTAATTAAAGTTGACAATTTACTCCCATCAGCTCTGCATCGTTGAAACATTAAAATTACATATTGTCCATATCTGTGGATAAATAAAGTCCTCGGAAACTCTCACCTGTAGTGCACAGCAGATTGACAAGCTGTCGCGCTTTCTTCACTCCCCTAAAGCGGCCGCCATCAGAGCAGGCGTGCGCGCTGACCACGCCCCCGTTCAGGCCACGCCCCCTCCGCTGACTACATAACCGCTGACCAAGAGCGGTGGACAGATTAACTTAACCCAGTCCTGAGGCGGAAGCCGGGGCTGGCGGTACTTTTAACTATTTGCTCACGATCTTTTTATATTGCATTTTCTCTTGTGTGGTGTCACGTACTGTGTTTTTAAACACGGCTGGCATCTCCTCGGAAACTCTCACCTGTAGTGCACAGCAGATTGACAAGCTGTCGCGCTTTCTTCACTCCCCTAAAGCGGCCGCCATCAGAGCAGGCGTGCGCGCTGACCACGCCCCGTTCAGGCCACGCCCCCTCCGCTGACTACATAACCGCTGACCAAGAGCGGTGGACAGATTAACTTAACCCAGTCCTGAGGCGGAAGCCGGGGCTGGCGGTACTTTTAACTATTTGCTCACGATCTTTTTATATTGCATTTTCTCTTGTGTGGTGTCACGTACTGTGTTTTTAAACACGGCTGGCATCTCCTCAGAAACTCTCACCTGTAGTGCACAGCAGATTGACAAGCTGTCGCACTTTCTTCACTCCCCTAAAGCGGCCGCCATCAGAGCAGGCGTGCGCGCTGACCACGCCCCCGTTCAGGCCACGCCCCCTCCGCTGACTACATAACCGCTGACCAAGAGCGGTGGACAGATTAACTTAACCCAGTCCTGAGGCGGAAGCCGGGGCTGGCGGTACTTTTAACTATTTGCTCACGATCTTTTTATATTGCATTTTCTCTTGTGTGGTGTCACGTACTGTGTTTTTAAACACGGCTGGCATCTCCTCGGAAACTCTCACCTGTAGTGCACAGCAGATTGACAAGCTGTCACGCTTTCTTCACTCCCCTAAAGCGGCCGCCATCAGAGCAGGCGTGCGCGCTGACCACGCCCCCGTTCAGGCCACACCCCCTTACTCTACCATAAATGTGCATCTGGAGGAAGCGCAGCGGACGAGCGAAGCGGGAGCGCCGTTTGCGCGCCGAAGGCGCGCCTAAGGCAAGCCCGTCTGCGCCCATCATCGCCAAGACATCGCCTCTCGCCAGACCCCCTGCACAAAATCCCCAGCCTAGAGTCTGCTATGACAGAGACCATCTTTTCGCACTAAATACCAGCACCAGATGCGACAGGCTTGGAGGTTGTCTCGGACAAACAGCACTTCACTGTGAGTCCTGTAAATTTACTACACCTAAACCTAGCCTAGCTAACGACCTAGTGACGACATCTCAACTCTCTCCCCTCCGGGTTCTTCAATTAAATGTCAGGTCTCTCGCGAAGCACCATGCGGAGGTCCACACCCTTATACTCGACGAAAACCCTGACATCCTGTTTATATGCGAAACCTGGCTTCATGACGACCAGACTAGCACTTTAAACCTCACGTTGCCCAACGGGTTTTCCATTAAACTGGTTAACAGAGACTCTAGGGGCGGGGGTATAGCCGTTATATATCGAACTATATATAACTGCTCCTTCACGAAGGAAGACATATGGGGCTGTGAATGTGCTCGATTTAAGATCTCCATTTGCCCCCAATTCTCCCTCTCTGGTCTGTACATCTACCGACCACCTGGCCCATCTGCCAGATTCATTGACGAACTTCTTGAAACATCCCACACGTTGGCAGTCTCCTCCCCCAATTTCACCATATTGGGAGATCTCAATCTCCACTTTGACTCCGTGACTGAAACGACCATTAAAAATCTGTTGGCCGACCTCACGGCCCTGCAACTAAACTCCCTGGTCCACTCCCCCACTCACACTGCTGGGCACATACTAGATCCCATTTTTTCCAACATTTTGGAAGCTAGTGCTGAGTCCCCTGAACTCATGGGTTGGACCGACCACTTTCTCGTCAAACTTATCATTATGGCAAAAAAACCGCCCACCAAAGTTGCAGCTAATCCCTGCCATAAACGACCATGGCACAAACTTTCTTCTGTAGACCTCATTAAAAAGCTAGGAGATTTCCATCCCCCCGACGACAACAGAAACATTAATACAGCTTACGCTGCTTTTCAGGACTGGATTGTTACAGGGCTTGATGCCTTAATCCCGGCCAAGTGGACTAAAACTCGCAGCTCCCCCACCAATCGGTGGTACAATGAAACGCTCAAAACCTTACGGAAGGACTGCAAGAAAGCTGAGCGCGAATGGAGAAAAAACTACCTAGACAGTGACAAAGCCCTTTACTTGTCTAAACTTCGCACATATCACAGGGCAATACGTACCACCCGTGCCTCCTTTTATGCAAAGGAAATTAAACTAAGCACCAACCCTACCAAAACTATCTTTAAATTAGTTCAAAACCTACAAAAGGCCTCCAACCCGGTCTCCTGTATTACCTCCTCGAAACAGTGCGAAGACCTTGCCACCTTTTTCACTGAGAAAGTGAGGAAAATCTATACGTCCTTCCCCCAAGATGAGCCTGTGCCCATCAACACTTCCAACTCTGTGACGTACACGTCGAAACTGTCAAAAGTACCTGACATACCCCTCGAAGACCTTGCTAAACTTTGCAGGCAGGTTAAGTCTGGTTCCCCCATTGACCCCATGAGACCAGCTAAATTCTTGGATGCACTGGACTTTTTCCTTCCCTCGCTTTCTAACCTACTCAATCTCTCTTTTTCCACAGCTGTGGTCCCCACCTGCTGGAAATCAGCTTGGGTTTCCCCCATTATTAAAAAACCCACACTAGATCCCACTAAACCAGAAAATTACAGACCCATCTCGCTGCTCCCCTGGACGTCCAAATTGGCTGAAGCCCACGTTAACAAAGTGCTATCCCACCACATGCTGCTAAATCACGTCCTGGACCCCTCTCAAAATGGCTTCAGGCCAGGACACAGCACTGAGTCAGCCCTGCTGACCACCACGGAACACCTTCGAGGCATCCTGGACGCTGGTCAAAGTGCCGCGCTGATCCTGCTGGATCTCAGCGCGGCCTTTGACACGGTCTCACACAACATCTTGCTGAATCGACTTGAGGCCATAGGGATTAACGAACTCGCCCTTGACTGGTTCCGGTCCTTTCTTAAGGACAGATCCTTTCAAGTTTCAGCCCCTCCCTACATCTCCCAACCCCATCCCATCGACCAAGGAGTTCCTCAGGGATCGGCGCTTAGCCCATCTCTTTTTAATCTGTACGTCCAGCCTCTTGCTGCAGTGGCTAGAGAGTGGGACCTTACGCTTGTGTCGTACGCCGACGACACACAGCTGGTCATCTCACTCTCTGAAGGCCCTTCTACCTCGGCCACCAAATTCAGGAATGGGCTAGCGGCAGTTGCACAGTGGATGACACGCAACTGCCTGCAGCTGAACGTCGGGAAAACGGAGGTGCTTTTCCTTGGCAAGAATCCCAGCTACTGGAGCGATCACTGGTGGCCCTCCTCGCTTGGCCCTACCCCTGTGCCAAAAGAGGTCGTGAAGAACCTAGGTGTCTGGCTTGACTCTTCTCTCAACTATCAGTCCCACACAAAGAAATTGGCAGCAACGTGTGTGGGTCTAATGAGGAGTCTTAACCCGATACTCGGGTTCTTCGACCCCAGTACCCGCCAACTCATTATCCAAGCCATGATACTTGCCCGGCTGGACTATGCCAATGTGCTATTCCTGGGGGCAAATAAAGCAGAATTAGCGCGGCTGCAACGCATTCAGAACTCGGCCGCCAGAGCGGTGGTTGGCCTCCCACGCAGGTGCTCTGCCAGAGCTACCATCCGTAACCTGCATTGGCTGCCAATTGAATCTCGAATTCACTTCAAAACTCTTACCACCGCATTTAAAATTCTGAATTCTGACTGCCCTGAACTCCTACGCCCGCTCCTTGTACCCTACACCCCTCAGCGTAACTTACGCTCACTGGGACAACACCTTGTGTCGATCCCACGATTCAGGCTCTGTAGAATGGGTGGACGTTCCTTCAAAGTCTTGGGGGCTAGACTCTGGAACTCATTATCCCTACATATCCGCACTTTAACCAACTTGACTGCCTTTCAGAAATCACTAAAAACTCATCTCTTTTCCCTCATCTAGTTGTCCCTCATCTCATCCCCCTCTCCCCTCAGGTACTGGTTAGGTCAGCGCCGGGACGCTCCGTTGCTGGGGCAGCTGTTTGTGCTTTAACAATCATATAACATAACATAACATAACATTTCAGACTTACATTGAGAACAGACCATGTTCTGATGCGCATCTTTAACTAGTTTATTAAAAGACACTTCTTTACAGTCTGGTAATGTTAAATATATACATCTTTCACTGTGTATATCAGTAATACTTGAAAATGAGCAATTATCACACTTATGTTCCCATTTATAAGAAAGGCCAAAAAGACTATCAATATCTACACCTTCATCTTCCAAAACTGTAAACATATACATAATAAATTCCTGACAATCTTGCTGAATATTCTGAGAAAATTTATTTAGTCCTGCACATATGTCTAAAACATTCCTTAGTTCTGAAGCACTTGCTAATTCACTATCACCACTGCTACATTTTTCAAATACAGAATTTAATGAATATCAAAATGTTTGCTCCTGATTTTGTACAATCTGTTGCTTAACATTGTTTAGAAAAAAAACAACATTAACTACTACATTTGCATAGCAGTTGACACCAGACCTATTTTCAAACTTAAATCCAACAATCTCTTCAATACTAAGCTTTTTCTGACGCCTACCAACAACAGCTACATCTTTTTTCTTCATTTCTCGACTACTTCAGCACATTTTTCCTCATTTCTCCTTTACTGACCAACCATACGCCTTTCAATTAAAGGATATTGAGGTAAACTTGGAGCATATTCTCTTCTTAACCTATTATACTACTTCACACAATTTAAATCTGCACTAATCTTTGTCTCATCATAATCAATTAGATAAAGTCCACATAAAGTTCTAACTCGCGATAAAGCAACATACGCCATACCCTCTTTGAATACAGTGCTTCCAATATTTACCAAAGCACAATCTACACTTGAACCTTGAGATTTGTGAATAGTCACTGCATATGCCAAACAAATTGGAAATTGCTTCCGACGGACTTATAAGTCTTTCACAAGCAAAAAACGAGTTAAACAGCGACTAATTTGTTGAACTTCCTCAATCCCATCAAATTTTATTCTTAAAAATTCAATCTCATCTCTATTTGTGTAATTGACAAAACCAACAACATTACCCATTGCTCCATTTACCAATCCTCTTTCTACATGTAAATTTCTCCTTAAAATTATCCGGCAATTTAAACATACATACATACAGATTTTTCTCTAAACCAGCAGTTTTAGATATAGTTTTTTGAAGAGAATCCTATTTTAACTTCAACTTTTCAGACAAAACAATAGTACTACCTTCATGCTCTATTCTATCTTTAGCTTCTGTTGCGTTCTAATCTAGGACCCTGATCGATACTGTGACCTTATGCCCCTATTCGGCTATAAATCAATTTATTCCCTATATTGGCATAACCTGTCAAGTGCAATATTCAGAAACTCGTCTCTGGTCTCACACGAACAGAGCCAAATTTCAGAATAGCTTTCTCTGCCACTTCCTTTAAAACCAATTAGTGCAATGACATAGCAGAAGTTACTATCTGAGATTCCTAGATTAACACTCCGAGTTCTTCAACAAGATAAAAACTCAGCAACCTGGAAATCCCCGCTTGCTATGTTTTGATTAGTAATAGAACTCTAATGAGCACTGATAAACGATCACTTCCTAGTGACATCTTTATTGACGTCTTATGTCAAAAATCTTACGTCAAACAAGGCACCTTTCAGGTATAAATATTACCAACGTTGCCTTAAGCAAACGCTGAAGCTATCAATGCTGCTGTGTTGCTGTCTGCCGTTGTTTCGCTGAAGCTGATGCTGCCAGCTATCTCGCTGCTGCTGAAGAAGCTGTCATGCTGATGATACCATAGCTGCTATTGCTACTGCTATTGCTGCTAACTAGCGAACGATGGTGTGGTGAACTTAGGAGCTGAACAGCCGTCCCCTGCAAGAGCCCAGCAGATGCAAGCTGCCCGCAGACGCTGCCCCTCCTCCTCCTCCTCCTCGACGCGCTGAGAAGAGACGCTGTCTTTCTCCTGCAGAGAAATCCAGCTCCGGCGTTTCTAGTCTACCCTTGCGGGTGACTGGGATATCGAGTCCTGAGGGAGATACCAGACCTCCATCATTCTATTCCAGAGTATGGTGTTGACTAAACCCTTGGAGAGAATTCTTGAAGCAAACCTTGGCAAAATCAACTTAACTTAAAGCTACTTACTTACTCCCCTACCAAGTATTAGGCTTAGGTCAGGTACACTGGGGTAGGCGTAGTTAGAAGCACCAGTTGAGTATTTTAGCCTAATGTATATATGTTTTATTCCTTTTAAACCTTTGTATGGCTAAGAAACCATATCAATGCTTTTACAGTATTATTTCGCAATACTTATCTTACTGTACGTACTTTTTATAATAACAAGTCTTGCAATTGTGGCAATTCATTTCTCTTGTACGAGAAGAAAGACTGTTCAATAAATGTTACCCTTTATTGACAACACCCGTCTCTCTATTCTCTACATATTGTGAAAGTAAACTGCACAACCACTGACTGAGTAAAATAACTGTCTATTGTTTCACACGACCCTAGAGATTGACTCTTGATCTGAGGAGCAAAGTTGTCATGTTGCACGGTTGTTGGAAAACTGAATCCCTTCTTGGCTGTGCCAGGGAAGCTGATCACTTCCTATTTCAGTCAAGAAAGTTTCCAGTGACCTCTGAGCTAGTTGGTAACAACCCCAATTAAGTTTATCATAGTCAGTAGAGGCCTGGAAGATCCGCACTTCTACGACGATACTACTGTTTATGTTATTCCAATGCGCAGTGAGATGTCATCAGTGATGTCACTGACAATGTCATGAGTTATGTAATATGTGACATCATCAGCACTGCATTGCGGGCGTGCGAGTTATAGTTAGCTCAACTAACTATAACAGGTCAATTTCTCTGGTTTTATGAGTCAAATGTTCAACTAACTATAATGTTCCTGAACCTATTGTTTTTTTGTGAATTTCTAAGGTTTTTTAAATGCAATTCCTAACTAACATACCTCAAACATTTTTTTCAGTAAATTTTGAAGGCTTTTTAAATGTTAATTTCATATTTTAAGGTTTCTAAAACCTATATTTTTTCAATTTTTTTTTAAATATTGTGGAACTCTATTATACTTCTTTTTTTTACCTTAAAAATTATGTCATGTTTTATATCTTCGCCAAAAAATATGTATATTTTTTTTTTAGGTGACAAAACTGCATTCCCATACCGGTAGTTTACCAAGCACCATCACCAAACGTATCCTATCCACCAAATATTTTAAACATTTATATATTTCTAACTGTAATAAACTTATATAATGATAAATATATTTTGTCAAAATCACGTCGGATGCAGCCTCCTTGCACGCTCGGTGCACGATTGACATGTGACCTTAAGAAAAAGCATTTGATTGGTTAATTTCCCATTGTAACAGTTGGACGACCCCACCCATTTTACTCATTCTCTCCACAGCATTTGATGAGAGACACCTCTTCTGCTTAGAAAGCTATTTGAAAAACGTTTTTACCTGTATACACATATGTTATGCTGCTCACTACATGCAACGATCATCTGGTGTCATCTGCCGACCCTCCGCACAGCCGATTGGACGCTGACGCGGAAGGGGGCACAGAAACCGCCATCTTGGAGGGAGGGGAAGGTCTGCGGACTAGTTCTCGCAGCCTCCCGCTCTCCCGGAGTTATAAATTTAGCAGCTCCGTGCAGCGCCCATTAATGATATTCCCCTGAGGCGGAAAGCCGGGGGCTTAGGGCCGGAGCTCGAGCTATTGTTTTATACTTGTTTTATACCTTGAGATCTGTACAATTGTATTCGTGTTAATACTTGCTGATTTTAAATTGGATTTTAATAACACCTGCTAATTGTGAAATACCGACCCGAATTTTAACCTGCACGTACCGCTTTAACTTTGGTCACAAACGCTGGCGGGGGGCCTCGGGTCCTCAGACTCTCCTGGTGTCATCTGCCGACCCTCCGCACAGCCGATTGGACGCTGACGCGGAAGGGGGCACAGAAACCGCCATCTGGGAGGGAGGGTAAGGTCTGCGGACTAGTTCTCGCAGCCTCCCGCTCTCCCGGAGTTATAAATTTAGCAGCTCTGTGCAGCGCCCATTAATGATATTCCCCTGAGGCGGAAAGCCGGGGGCTTAGGGCCGGAGCTCAAGCTATTGTTTTATACTTGTTTTATACCTTGAGATCTGTACAATTGTATTCGTGTTAATACTTGCTGATTTTAAATTGGATTTTAATAACACCTGCTAATTGTGAAATACCGACCCGAATTTTAACCTGCACGTACCGCTTTAACTTTGGTCACAAACGCTGGCGGGGCTCCTCGGGTCCTCGGACTCTCCTGGTGTCATCTGCCGACCCTCCGCACAGCCGATTGGACGCTGACGCGGAAGGGGGCACAGAAACCGCCATCTTGGAGGGAGGGGAAGGTCTGCGGACTAGTTCTCGCAGCCTCACGCCCTCCTCACGCCCCATAAAATGATCACGAGATCTCGCCCGCGCAGCGGGCGGGCGCAGCGGGCGCGCCGGCGGCGCGCCGAAGGCGCGCCAAAGGCGGGCCCGTCTGCGCCCGTCCGCGCCGGACCCGCGCCCAGCGCCATAACCCCTGTCAATTCTCCCTCAGACCCTAGTAAGAGACTGTGCTATGACTATAAGCAGCTCTGGGAATTAGGGGGGAACAGTCTGAGGAGTGGATGTCAGAGGATGGCCCCGGATAAAGATCTACAGGTGGGGTTACACTGCTGTTCCTCTTGTAAAGCTATGGTCCCTCTCATCACTGGGGATAGAATTAGAGCCCTCTCTCAGACTCCCAGGCACACGAATAGACGAGGAAAAATAATCATTAACTGTATATTAATTAACGCTAGGTCCCTGGTAAAGCACAGCATGGAGTGTGCAGATCTGATTCTTGACTCTAATGCACAAATTGCCTTTGTCACTGAGACCTGGACGGACGCAGCTTCAGGTCCTGACCTGGTAAAAGCAACACCGCCTAATTTCCTTAATTTCGTCTTGGATAGACCAAAAAAGAGGGGTGGAGGGGTGGCCATTATTTACCACACATCCATCCAAGGGCACTTCTTTCCAACTTCCTCCGGGGCGTGTGAGGCCCTGGGGTTTAAGCTGGATCTTTCCAACCATTACTCTTTTAAGGGATGCCTGCTTTACAGACCCCTGGGGCGAAGTCCCGCTTTCTCGAAACAGTTGGCAGTATCTTAGAGGAGGCGGTTGGGGCTGACTCCTTTACTGTTTTGGGGGACTTTAACTTCCATTTGGAAGATCCCGCTGACTCAGATACCTTGGCCTTATCAGACGTAATGTCTGTAGTGGGCTTGATCCAGTCGGTAGCAGGGCCAACCCACCAGGCTGGCCACACTTTAGATGGAATCTTTACCAACAGCTCTGATCTTATGTTCCAAAAAGCCGAACCTCTACCCTGGACAGACCATGGGGTGGTGCGGTTCGCCATCCTTATTCCTCAGGCTAAAACAGTGACAGGTGAGGGGCAAACTAGCAGTATGTGTAGGCCTTGGAAAAACATCAAAGCAAATGACTTGGAGGAGTTGCTTCTTGCCTCTGGCCCGGCCCGTCCGACAGACGTAAGCACAGCTTCTTCTGAATATACAGATTGGATTGATCATGCTTGCCTTAAGCTGGCACCCCCCAAACGATGTCGACCCGCTAGGTCAGCGCCATCAGCCCCCTGGTACTCGGACGTCCTTAGAGATGCCAAAATAGTATGCAAAAAACTAGAACGGATTTGGAGGTCCACCTATTCGGAGCATGACAAGGAAAAGCTTAAAGCCAGCCAAAGGGCCTATAAAGACGAGATCAGGCAAGCTAAGAGGGCATACTTTACGGATCGTATTGAGAAGGCTAAGAACTCATCAAAAGAACTTTTTGATACTGTCACCAGTCTGGCCTCTCCTAAGGCGGTGATGGTCCCGCCTAATCTAGAACTCTGTGAGTCCTTAGCAAAGTTCTTTCAGAATAAAGTTCAGGTGATATTTACATCTCTTGAACCTCAGGTGGCTCAGAGCCTCCATGACACTCCCCATAGGAACTCCCATGCGGGATCCACGGGGGCTACTTTCCCAACCTTTAACCCTGTGTAGGCAGAGGAAGTAGCAAAACTGTTGCTAGCCACCAAATCTGGTTCACCTCACGATCCTTGCCCCACTTCTATTGCTAAACTGGCGGTTGGTCCTATTGCGAACCAACTGGCAGGGATTTTCAACTTAATGTTTGAAAAAGGCAATTTCCCTACGATCTGGAAACGGGCCTCAATCAGCCCGCTCCTCAAAAAACCCTCCCTTGACATTGCGGACCCCAACAGCTATAGACCAATATCCAGGTTGCCACTGCCTGCGAAATTGGTTGAGAAAATTATGAACTCCCAACTCTGTTCTTTCCTGCGCAATTCAAAAGGTCTAGACTCAGCACAACATGGTTTTAGAGAGGGTCACAGCACTGAGACGGCTCTGATTAAGTCCACAGAGGAGATCCGGAAGGTGCTTGACGAAGGGGGCCAGGCAGTGCTGGAGTTCTGGACTTTTTGGTTCCGTCCAGAGGTGTCAGGGAACAACACCCAAAGACCCCGGAGTTCCACCTGCCTTGGTGCGCAAATGAACAGAAACACGGGCTTCTCGATGGTGGCGTCAAAGACCAAAGGTTTATTACTGCAGGGACACAGAAGTCACAGAAACCACACATGGGCAGATTCTAGGAGCCTGTTCAAATTGTACAAAGAGGGTTGCTCCTTATATACTGAATTTTAAGCTGGGGGCAAATTCTTTACATGTAATACATTCCCAAAACCTTTGTGTCTAAAACAATAAATATTTGGCGTTACACAGGAACCGTCGATAATATCTGATGCCAAATATTACGAAGAGGGGTTCCCACTAGTTCATCACAATCCCTTGTCAATATTGCATTCAAGAGCCGGACCGCCTCATCATAAATTTCGTTACCTCCCCCTAATAAAGATTCAGAAAGAAAGGAAAGGAGCCAGGTGTGGAAGATAGAAAAGTGGGATAAGAGATGTTTGTGGGTTGTAAATGGGCAAGGCTACCGGCTTCGGCCGCCTAATCATGATCAGGACAATGGACACGAGAACCAGTTCGGTGGGGCTGGCCTCAGGCAGAGGAGGCAGCCTTTGTCGAGTCATGCAGCTACAGCGTGTTCTGTTCCAAGGTGCACGTGTCACTAGAGAGGTGAATCTCCGGCTAAGGCTACGTGTCCTTAATCGAAATGAAGTGATCAGAGGTTGTTGCTTATGTGAGGGCAAGAAACACAAAATGGCTGCCATGATCTAAGATGGATGCCATGGGTAGATCAGAAATGTGTCTGTTACAGGAGTACTCTTGCTCGTAGCGTAGCGAAAACACCAGGATATGCTAAATGGATCATTTGCGGTTCGCTGATACCAATATTATGTATTTCCGACAATATTGAAAACACGGGTTCAAATCGTCACGGAACCTCAGTGCTGATTCTTTTAGACCTATCAGCAGCCTTCGATACCGTCCACCATGCATTGTTACTAGATCGGTTGGAGGGCTGCGGGGTTCGCGGCCAAGCACTCAAGCTCCTGGAGGCCTTTTTAACTGAGCGGGTACAAGTGGTGGCCATGGGGGAGTATGAATCAAGACCTTTCGAGCTCCCGGGGGGGGTCCCGCAGGGATCCTCCCTAAGCCCCACTTTATTCAACATCTACGTAGCCGCTCTTGCCCCTGTAATCAGATCCTTCGGGTTCGAGTTAACATCATACGCCGATGACACCCAGATTGTGGTCTCGGTGCTCCCGGGGACTGAGAGGGAGGTGGCAGGCAGGTTTCAGGATTGCATGTCGGCAGTCAGCTCCTGGATGGCAAAAAGCTGTTTAAAACTGAACTCATCAAAGACTGAGGTGATCATTTTTGGCCCAAGTACTAATCTTTGGAGCCCTAACTGGTGGCCCACTGATATGGGGGCCCCTCCTATCCCTGTTACAAAGGTGAAGAATTTGGGGGTCGTTATTGATAACCTTCTCACCTTCAAACCCCAAGTCAATGCGCTGAGTTCCTCAGTACATTACATTCTGAGAATTATCAGAAAGGTTCTACCGTACCTTCCTGAGGGCTGTAGAAAGACGGTGGTGACAGCCCTCGTTCTATCACGCATTGACTATTGTAATAGTCTTTTTCTCGAGGCACAACAGGGAGTGCTCAACAAGCTTCAAGTTTTACAAAATGCGGCTGCCCGCTTGATTGGGGGTTTGCCCAAGTTTTCCTCAGTCTCCAAGGAGTTGGATAAACTGCACTGGCTTCCGGTACGGAAACGAATTAGGTTCAAGGCCCTTTGTATTGTCTTTAAGGCACTGCATGGCCTTGGCCCAGTGTTCCTTCAAGATCTTTTTCAGTGGTATAGACCAGGTAGACAACTGAGGTCGGCCAGTCTGGGGCTGGTTAAAACCACCCGAATCAAGAGGGCACGCTGGGGTGGCAGGAGCTTTGTCAGGGGAGCTGCGATGGCGTGGAACTCCCTCCCTCTCTCCCTCAAACTCAATACAAATCTCCTGGCATTCAGGAAGGATCTAAAAACATGGCTTTTCTCCCAATAAGTACCTAGACTTTCGCTTTTCTGGAACTATCACTTCAGCGCCAGGACGCCGACTGGTATCAGTGCGCTCTATAAGTGTAAAAATAAATAAATAAAATAAATCTTGATCAATATTCATGCTCTGTTCATTGACCTTCCACGTGTGATTGCGATGCATCTCAATCAGTCCATTAAAAAAACAAATGTGTGGGCGGGGTTTGAATGGCGGCCTGAGCGGACGTGTGCTTCGGAGGCTCCCAGTTCCAAAACCCAGTAAGCCCTCGAAATAGCTGAGTGGACCTCCCGGATGGTCAGCACTTGGCACAGCACCAAAGGGGGACCCGGGAGAGGCGTCGACAGGTCAGAATAGCCTGGCGACCGCTTCACAAGTGACTTCCTCAAGACAGCTCGGCGAGGCCTGGCTCTAGAACATGGCGGCAGCGTCGGCAGTTAGCAAGCACTGAGCCGACGCGTAGCTGCCTGCTGGGAAATGAGCTCCGGTGGGACACGGCCAGGCTCCGCCGGACCAGCTCCAGCGACCCAGAAGCCCGGAGGCACCTGCGGCACAAAGCGGTAAGCGGGAGGCGCTGAGAGAGGCGATCGCGACCTGGCCCGGGGGACTGCTAAACCGAGGCCCAGGATCGGGACCTGCCCCAGGCCATCAACAAGAAGCGCTAGTGCCCCAGAGCAAGGGGCAGTGCCAATGCAGCGGCAGGGTGCCCTGTCGAGCCAGGGAAGGTGGGCAGCGAGCGAAGGAGGCTCCGGAGAGAAGTGAGGTGCGGAGGGGAAGGCGGGTAGGCGAAGACTGCACCAAATTGAGCCTAGCGCATCCAATCGGCGGGAGGCCAACCGCCCCAAGCTAACGCGGCGGCTCCGAGGAAGGCCCAAAGCACCCGATGTGGGAGCTTCAGCCCGAGTCCCAACCCAAGCCCAGAAATCACAAACCCTCGCAACATCGCTCCATTGTGAGGAAGCTGGCTTCGGGGACAAGCGGCAGTAAACAGTAACGTCAGAGGCGGCGTATCCAGGGCCACATACAGGCCGAGTGCACCTTCAAATTGAGCACCCTTTGTCCCAGCACTGCTGCCAGGGGCCCGGAAAGGATACCACCAAGGTGGGCCCCGTCAGATCGAGACAAGGAAACAAGAAAGTTCGGCCTAGGCATATCGGAAAAGTGCTCTGACGGGCAGACACCGAGGGGAACCGGGAGCCACGGTGGCCGGGTCTCGCAGCGCTAGACCCACGATCTCCGGTGCACCAGCTGGAGGGATCGCGTAGCCGGGAAGGGGCGGGCGTGGCCGGAGGGTACCCAAAGAGGTCTAATCCAAGAAGGGGAGTCCCCTGAGCCATCAGCTTGGACAGCTGATCACTTCGGACGCCTTGAGGGGACAGAGTTGGCAACATCATGGCAACTGGGAGGCTCAGAGGAGGTCGCACAATAACAGACTTACTAACAAAGGGCTCCGCTAAAAATGAGAAGAGCCCACCCCCTCCGGCAACGGTGAAAGATGCAGCGGGGCAGGATGATCGGAGGGCCCCCATCATGAAAGCGTTCTTGGAGACCCTTTTCAACTCCCTCAGGGAATACTTTAAAATATTGAAGCAGGACATGGCGGGAGAATTTGGCGAGCTGCGCCGAGAGGTGGACGGGCTGGGGAACGTGTGGCTGTGGTGGTGGAGGTGGACCAAAACAGAAGCAAAGAGATTGAACAACTCCAGCAAGAAGTGATCCACCTCCGCGAGCAACATGTCGACCTGCAGGCCCATGCAGAGGACCTGGAGAATCGCTCCCAAAGGAATAACATACGGGTCCGGGGCGTACCATCTCAAGGAGAAGGGACTAATGTCTCTCTCTTCCATCAGGGCCTATTCCAGGAGCTCCTAGGGGAATCAGAAGATTTTGTCATACGCATTGATAGGGCACACAGGGTGGGCCTAGAGCGCAGGGCCCCTGCCCCTCCACCGGACATCCTAGCATTTCTGCAAGACTTTCCCTTAAAAGAGAGAATCTTACAAGTGGCACGCCAGAAGCAGCCCTTCCACTCCGCTGCGTCCCGGTGGCGCTGTTTCAAGATCTGTCGGCGGTTACTCTACAAAAGAGGAAGAACTTCAGACCGGCCACCATGTTCTTGAGAGACAGAGGGATCTCCTACTCCTGGGGACATCCTTTCAGGCTAATTTTCAAGTGGAACGGAGCCCTGCAGCAGTTCCGGTCACTCCGAAACACATGCACATTACTGGGCATCGACCTGGATGAAGAAGGCTCCACACTCTTCGCAAAATAGCAGGCCACGCACCCAGAGGGATAATTGGCAGAGAGTGGACCGCAGCCATTCCCCCAGGGTATCTCACAAACCGGATCTGGCAACGATGGCACATGAGCAGGCGTCAGCAATCCATGAGGTGTCCAAGGACTCGGTGGCAGAGGACTGACCTAGCTACAGGCACAGCAAGTGTGGGGGTGTCTTATACATTACCTTTGCATGGGGCTGGGGGATGGGACGGGGGGCCATTGGGGCCGCCACTGCCATTTACTACCGTAACTCGTGACTCTAACACAGGCCTGGACTGGATTTGAATAGGCCTGGGACTATGATTGCTAGTTGGGGGTTCACGGTTGGGGTTATGGAGGAAGGCATCGAGGGAGGGAGGAAGGGTGGTGGGGGGGTCAGGGGGTGCCGGGATTGGGGCGGTGGGTGGATGGGGGAGGCCATGGGGGAGGAGGGGGGATGGGTGTTGTGGGGGGGTTCCGGTGTGTTCCGTTCAGAGAAGTGAGAGGCAGAGAGTCACTGGGAGGCTTTAGACTACGACACAGAAGGGAGGGACGTACACGCGCCCATGGCTGAAGAGTCCATCCAAGTCCTCACCTTGAATGTCAAGGGGCTCAACAACCCTATAAAGAGAAGGGCAGTTCTATGCTACTTAGAACACTCCGGCGCAGCCATATGCTTGTTGCAGGAGACGCATTTACTCGCCAAGGACTGGCATCGCATGAGGTCCAGGGCCTTTCCGGTACAGTTCTATTCATCCCTCACAGAGAAAAAGGCAGGGGTAGATCTTTTATTTGCACAATACTTTAGGAGCAAAGTGGGGGAAAGGGTAGCAGAAACCAAGGGCAGACTCCTGGCCTACAAGGTACATATAGGGGACTTGTTGATCACATTGGGGTCAATCTACGCACCCAATACCAAACAAGAAGCCTTTCTTAAAGGGGCTCTAGCTGATGTGGTAGGGACCAACACGAGATACACGCTGGGGGGCGGTGACATCAACATAGTTATGGACAACAAAAAAGATAGGTCGGGGTTGCGGTTTGGCGACACGGGGGCATTATCCACAAAAGGGGGACAGTGGCTGGCTAGCAGGGCGTTCCTAGATTTCTGGAGAGAGGCCCATCCCACCCCCCAAGGTACACCTTTTATTCCACGGTACACCACACTTATTCTAGGATAGATTATTTCTTCGGCTCTACTGAAGTAGGCCCCTTAGTCCAGGACATCGAGGTCACCCCAGCGGCGTTATCGGATCATGACGCAGTGGCAAACCGCCTGTCAGTCCCACCGGGGCAGTCACGTAAGGGCAAATGGCGTCTGAGGGAAAACCAGCTCCACCGCAAATGGGTTGCACAGCAGCTCTCCAAAAGCATTGCTGATTACCTGAGCATAAATGACACAGGCGAGGTGGCCATGCCGGCGGTCTGGGGAGCACTCAAAGCTGTGGTTCGGGGGGAACTAATTGCGCTTGTGGCAGCGGACAGTAAGGAGCGAAAAGAAAGATGCCAGGGGCTAACTGAGCAAGTGCTGGATCTTGAAAGGGCTCACTGCAGGACGGGGGCTCCCAGGATTTGGTGCAAACTGAAGGCAGCG
The DNA here is from genome assembly GCF_964263255.1 of Lissotriton vulgaris. Lineage (NCBI taxonomy): Eukaryota > Metazoa > Chordata > Amphibia > Caudata > Salamandridae > Lissotriton > Lissotriton vulgaris. The sequence goes on from NC_141687.1 coordinate 496,023,923, forward strand.
AGGGCACAACTCGCGAGTCTGGACCTCGACCCCGCGGAATACGCGGCGCTGTGCCTCCGTCACACATACTATGTGAGGGAGGACAGGACCGGACGTATGCTGGCCAGTAAGCTCAAATCCAAAATCGTCCGGTCCACGATCCTTGTTGTCCAGGTAGAGAGGGGTAGGGAGGTCAGAGAGGACAATCAAATAGCAGAAGCATTCAGGGCATTCTACGCCGCCTTATACACAGTAGACGCATCCTTAGACACCGAGGCAAGGCAAGTGTATTTAGATGAGGTGAGGGTCACAGCTCTCAATGAGTCAAACTCCCAATCTCTGAAGGCCCCTATACATTTGGAGGAAGTGATCTCGGCGATAGCACGCCTTAAACCACTGAAAGCCCCGGGTCCAGATGGTTTCTCCGCGGGGTTCTACAAAACATTTTGCCCCCTCATAGCCCCAATTTTAACCAAACTGTTCAACTCTTTTCATGGCCCCGGCTCCATCCCACAGGACATGTTGGAAGCAGACATCATCGTCTTGCCGAAACCGGGCAAAGACACGACCCAGTGCGCGGCCTACCGTCCGATTTCGCTGCTCAACCTAGACTTAAAACTCTTTACCGGGATCCTAGCTGCCAGACTTGGTCCCTGCCTCCCAGGGATAATAGAGCCTGATCAAGCGGGTTTTATACCTAATCGGCAATGTCCGATAACACCAAACGCCTGATGCACGTCATTGATAAGGCACACTTCAATTAATCGGACGTGGCCCTCCTATCGGTCGATGCCGAAAAAGCGTTCGACAGAGTGGACTGAGCCAATCTAGACGGAACACTGGCGAGATTCGGAATAGGTGAACGGTTCCGCTCATGGATAACCAGCTGCTAAGCGGCACCGCGGGCCACCATCAGGGTTAACAGGACGGGCTCCCAGCCATTTGACATCAGGCGCGGCACTAGGAAGGGATGTCCACTTTCGCCGCTCCTTTTCACCAATATATAGAACCGTTCGCTCAGCGCGTCTGAGACAACCAGTCTATCACAGGCATCAGCTTCGGGGGCGAAAGACAAACAATCAGCCTATATGCAGACGACCTCTTGGTTGCAGTGGACAATCCCACGACGTCGATATCCGTATTCCTCAGCTAGATGACGCTGTTCGGGAGGGTCTTGGGCTTTAAAATGAACGTTGGTAAGTCAGTAATTCTCCCATTGGGGTGCAACATGCGCCTAGCTAAAAGAGGACTGTTGCAAATAGGAGGGCTGACCACGCAGTTGTCGTTGCCATATCTGGGGATCATCGAATACGCCCGCCACGACTCAAACGGTCGAACAGAACTATGCCAGGCTCCTCACAACCATCCAGGGGGATGTCCAGTGTTGGTGCCAGCAGCCACTCTCCTGGCTTGAGCGAATGGTGGCTGTCAAGATGTCCCTGCTGCCTAAGGTGTTATACCTCTTTCAAACTATTCCGGTCACTCCACCTTTGGGCATGATTAAGAAATTACAGGACATAATACAACAGTTTATATGGGCAGGCAAGCGTTTTCGGTTTCGACGTGATTTAGTAATGCGGACGACTGCGGAAGGAGGACTGGGCTTCACGGATTTACAAAGATATTTTCAGGCAGTACAACTATGCTACCTCTTAGAATGGTCCCGCCCGATGTCTGAGAAACGCTGGCTATTCCAGGATAGGGCGATGGCAGGCATGCCGCTATGGAGAGTCCCTTTCCTGGCACATCCGGATAGACCAGCGTACATCAAGAAGTCCCCCATCACCCATACGCTCCTTCAGGTCTGGGACAAAATGGCAGTAGTCAAGGGCTTCAGTTGAGTTGTGTATGCAGTGAACTGCCAATACTTCCCCTAATGAGGCACTCCGGGGGTGATCATAAATATGATTCACTATTCGAGTAAGGGTTTAGTATGTTTATTTTTCATGCGTTTCTTCAGCGTTTTATTTAAACTGATATTAACAGCATATCAGAAGACAGCGTATATCCATGGAGGTTAGCAAATTAACTCTTTCTCCAATGCATTTCGGGCGGGGATGCCCTTGGTCACGGAGAGCTGTGGAGGAAGTCAAAAGGATATGTGTGAGGGGGCGGTTGTGGGAAGAACGTGGGGCATTACTTGTGCTTAGGGTGAAGGGAGGTAGATTATCGTAAACTGAAACGTGCTCGGTACTAATGTGAAGGGGAGGGGTGTGACAGAGTATTACCGCGTGAAGTTAATGTAATAGGCGTAAAGGTACAGCGCTAACATAACGTTACTATATTACCGCATAAAGTTACGTGAGCAGCGAACGCGTTGGTCTCGCTGTCTGCTCCTAACGGGACTTACTTCATAGTAGCAAGTAGCGGGGACCGCTATCCATCCGGCTGTAAGCTCGCTGTCTCATGTGCTCGTTAGTGGGGGTGATTAATACAATGTGTGTAGAAAGCGTCAACGGACTCATGCGTTAAACAAGGGACTCTGGTCCAGACGGACTCGTAGGTGAAAGTTGACGCGGCCATCTTGTAATGGGGTGGATTATCAAAAGGCTCATAAAACTTGAATGGATTTATCTACTGCAGACCTTGAAGCCTCACGGTCTCAATGGACGCATTGAACTCAGTTGTTATTTGTAAAGTGGTTATTATGCTGTATCTAACTGTTTAACTGTTTTACTGTACTCCTATTCACTTCCCACCCTCATCCCCGCACATTCCCTGCATGTTTCATGAGCCTTTAGACGACCATCTACCACCAGACATGCACCTAATACTGAACAAGCCAGCACGTCAACCACAAGTCAAGCACAAGCAACATCCAGTCATTTTTTAGAGGTCAGCCCAGACCAACTCGAAGACTCAGGCGGAGCAAGACCAAAAGAAAAAGAAAAGAGTCCACCTGCTACCCGGAGTACGGTCGCCAAGAAGGACCTCAAACCAAAGAAAACCGTCTAGTGATTAACATTTCTGATGTAGATATCTCTACACATCAAATGAACTTACTAGAGAAAGGCACATCCTTCATCCCAAATACACCCACCAATCTTTTGGAACTCGAAGTAAGCACTTTCAAGTTTACTAGAAAACTTAGACTACAACACTTTTTTGACAATACATTGTCTACAACAACTATTACTAAAGAGGATGAACTTAAAGGTCTACGACCCCCCAGTACTTATCAAGCACCCACCAGCCATAAGTGCATCGATCTATTTGAAACATTGGTTCGCAAGGACCTAACGAAGATCAATTTCAAAGTACCTAGGAAACTACAAAACCTCACCAACAAAGACCGTGATGCCCTCAAATCACTGGCCAACAATCCCCAAATCAAATGTACTAAAGCCGACAAGGGCGGCGCTCTAGTTATACTGAACACCGAAATGTACAGGCGCAAACTCTTTGAGCATATCCAAGATACCACGACTTATATGGCTCTGGATAATAATCCAACAAAAGAATTTCAAGACATCCTTAAAGACCTAGTCAACAAAGCACACCAAACAGGTATCATCGAAGAACGCACTAAAAAGTACCTGCTTCTTGAGCATCCTAGGAGTCCGACCATCCACATGTGTCCCAAGATACATAAAAATCTCATGGACCCTCCATTTAGACCCATAGTGTCTACAAAGGGATCGATACATGAAACTACCGGCAAATTCATTGATAAGTACTTACAACCTCTTGTCATTAAAACAGTCAGCTACATCAAAGATACCACGGAGTTCCTCACGAAATTGTCAGAAATTCAATCACAAAGCAGTGAGCCCCTCGTTCTCTGCACTGCTGATGTAAGCTCTCTGTACACCTCGATACCCCACCAAGGGGGCATTGAAGCTATCGAACAAATCCTGCTCAATAGCGATATTGATACACCCATGCAAACCTTCCTAATGGAACTGATGATCTTTATCCTGTATCACAGCTACTTTAAACTAGACGACCAATGGTTCCTACAATTGTCCGGAATGGCGATGGGAAACTGCGCGGCCCCAACGTATGCTAATGTATACATGGAAAATTTTGAAAAACATCACATATACACCAACTCCAGTTTCCAAAATCACTCAAAAATGTACGTGCGGTACATAGATGATCTGTTCATCCTATGGTCCGATACAAAAGATTCCCTTCACAGACTACTCACCGAAGTGAACAGCAAAGACCCACGAATCAACCTAACATGGCAAATCAGTGACACGGACATATCCTTTCTGGACGTCCACATTAAAATCACTCCCGAAGGGTTGATCACTGACCTACACAGGAAAAGCACAGACCGGAACAATTCTCTCCATTTTTCTAGTTTTCACCAAGGATCCTTGAAGAAACACCTCCCTTTCTCTCAAATGCTGCGCGTCAAGCGCATTGTATCTGATGAAACCGTATTTGACACACGCATCAAGGAAATGTACAACCGGTTCCGCAAACGAGGTTACCCTGAGAACATCCTACACGAAGCACAAACTTGTGTCGCCAAAATTTCCAGGAAAGACAGCCTCTCAAAAACTCACAAACAGACAGAACAACGTATGGTGTTAGTTTCCAAGTTCTCTACAGCCAGCTACTCATACAAAAAAATCATATGGAAACATTGGCCTATATTGCAGAATGAACCTGATTTCCAGGGCATTTTTGAGAAACCGCCAATAGTTGCACACACCAGGAGTAGAAATATCAAAGAGATTCTTTCTAAACCTACTGAATCGTCTAAACATCATCGTGGAACCCAACCTTGCCTGAACTGTAACCATTGTAATAGTGTCATCAAAGGTAACATTATACAACACCCCATGAAAGGCCACAAAGTTAAACTTCAAGTTGATGCCACTTGTGATTCTATGAACTTGATTTATGCCCTGAAATGCCCTTGTGGCAAGCTATACGTGGGAAAAACTGAACGTAAAATTAAAACACAACGAGCACAAGTCCAACATTCGGTTGAAAATGGAAAAATCCAATGTTGCCATGCATTTTGTTGATTCACGCCATACCATCGCTCAATTGAAATTTATTGTACTGGAAACCATCCCCAAGAGGGAAGGAATAGACAATAACAAACTGTTGTTAAAAAGAGAACTTGAATGGATTTATCTACTGCAGACCTTGAAGCCTCACGGTCTCAATGACCGCATTGAACTCAGTTGTTATTTGGAAAGTGGTTATTATGCTGTATCTAACTGTTTAACTGTTTTACTGTACTCCTATTCACTTCCCACCCTCATCCCCGCACATTCCCTGCATGTTTCATGAGCCTTTGATAATCCACCCCATTACAAGATGGCCGCGTCAACTTTCACCTACGAGTCAGTCTGGACCAGAGTCCCTTGTTTAACGCATGAGTCCGTTGACGCTTTCTACACACATTGTATTAATCACCCCCATTAACGAGCACATGAGACAGCGAGCTTACAGCCGGATGGATAGCGGTCCCCGCTACTTGCTACTATGAAGTAAGTCCCGTTAGGAGCAGACAGCGAGACCAACGCATTCGCTGGTCACGTAACTTTATGCTGTAATATAGTAACGTTATGTTAGCGCTGTACCTTTACGCCTATTACATTAACTTCACGCTGTAATACTCTGTCACATCCCTCCCCTTCACATTAGTACCGAGCACGTTTCAGTTTACGATAATCTACCTCCCTTCACCCTAAGCACAAGTAATGCCCCACGTTCTTCCCACAACCGCCCCCTCACACATATCCTTTAGACTTCCTCCACAGCTCTCCGTGACCAAGGGCATCCCCGCCCGAAATGCATTGGAGGAAGAGTTCATTTGCTAACCTCCATGGATATACGCTGTCTTCTGATATGCTGTTAATATCAGTTTAAATAAAACGCTGAAGAAACGCATGAAAAATAAACATACTAAACCCTTACTCGAATAGTGAATCATATTTATGATCACCCCCGGAGTGCCTCATTAGGGGATGTATTGGCAGTTCACTGCATACACAACTCAACTGATTATTCGTTGGTGTTTAGACGGACAACACCACCCTTGAGAGCACCCTGAACTTTGGAACTGTTTTCTAAAGACGGTAACCCACCACGCTGTGCACCCCCCACCTCTCTTTTTAGTAGTCAAGGGCTTGACATCCTTCCCATCGCCAATGACACCCCTGCTGGACAATTCGGCGTTTCCGCCGGGACGGCCCCGGCTCTTTTGCCCAGTGGCGGCTGACGGATTGTCGGTCAGCCGGACACCTGTTTGACACAGAAGGCTTCATGCAACTGAACGACGTACAGGATTTGTACGGGATGGACAAAGTACAAAGAATCCAGTACTTTCAGTTCTGACATTGGCTTACAAACACAGACGTCTTACCGCAAGTTAGCCGACATCTCACGGCGTACGAGAAATGGCTCGTTACTAAAACAGCTTTCAAGCGAACCATTACAGACCTGTACAAACTACTGCCCCCCCTCCTCTCGCAACTAGATCGGCTGGCCAACGACGGTGGGAGCGGGAGCTAGGGCGTACACTCTCTGATAGGGAATGGCAGGAAATTTACCACAGAGCCCACCATACGGCCAGAAACGTGGCCAGTCGGGAAGGGGCGGTTAAGGTGGCATACTACTGGCACCTGACACCAGCACGGCCCCACCAGAGCAACCCGAGACGTGATCCTAACTGTTGGAGGGGCTGTGGGCAAATTGAGACCATGCTTCACCTACTATGGGAATATGCGGAAGTGCAAGAATTCTCGGAGGCAGTGCATCGGTATATAGACCAACACTTTGACACAGAAATTCCTCGCTTCCCAGCCTACACGATACTGGCCTTCCGAACAAAATCACGTTCCCACTCAAATCAGTAAGGGGGAAACAAATGGGTTTGGCAATAGGGGCAGCGACTCAGCACATCCTTTCCCTATGGGGTACCCTGAGGAAACCCATGCACACGGGTTGGCTTCACCAATGTAGTATGTGATGGTCATGGAAAGGATACAGGCATCCCTTACGCAAACTACTTACTCCTATAGGGAAACGTGGCAGCCGCTAGTCTCACTGCTCACACAGGAATTCAATGAGCTAACATGCTCAAAATATCTCAGGGTCCTCCGACTGGTGGATGAATTTCACAAGCAACCAGAGGGCTGAAATAGTGACGCCTAATGCCGAACATGCAGCGAGTTACGTAGCAAGGCAGTGGAGCACACCGAAAAGGGGGGGTGAGGGGCGGGGTAGTTTGGGAGGGAAGATGTTGGGGCTGGGGTGGGCAGGTCGGGAAGTTCTGGTACGGGAGATAATGATTGCATTGTTCAAGAGAATTGCCTATACCTTTGCTTGCATGGACACGCCCTCCTAGACAAAAAGGCGTTCACAGCACTGGCGGGGAGGGAGATACGAGCTAACCTATTTTACTGTGCTTGTCCAATTGTTATATTGTGCTTTGCAGATGACACTAATAAAAATAAATGTAATCCAAAAAATATATATATATATGTGTTACACTATGCCCCTGGTGTCTGTGTGCGCACCTTATTGTGAATTATCAGGACCCACTGGCAGAGTACACATTCTAGATCACATGTGATAAACAGTAAATAGCAATATGTAGATCTCTTTTGCTGTACTCTCTGTTGTCAGGCTTTACCAATATAGTAGTAGTTATATGTAAGACTTTCAGATTCACATTTGACATGCAGTGCTTCACTGTAATGAGTGTTAACACTGTGTATGATGAAGCCTCACTGCTGATCCTCCATCCATCCGAGCACATTCACATTTGTACGCTTCACGATAGCAACACTTTCAATAATATTGCACACTATTAACATGCGTGTCTGCGCATATGGACAACCTTGACAACGACATGTAATGTTCACCATTCAATCTTTTCAAACACCATCTCATTAACAATAGTTTTTACCCTTCCGACACATGCTACACTAATGTAAATTGCACACTTTGTGAGGTCAAAACTACAAAAGAAACACACATAAGTACACTTCCTGGCCAGATAGAAACTGAACAATGCCCATGTCCCTGGAATAATTATTCACACCCCTACGCTGGCCTGGCATATGCAAGCCCAGCCCACTTTGCGTACATGTAAATAGGAAAACCACAACGCCACACGTCCCTCTTCCACACTGTCTCAGGTGATATGCCGCATCCACCGCGCATAGCACAATGCGCAATAAAAAAAAGAAATGAATCTATGAGGTGTACACCATCCTGGCAATCAACACGGGCTCTAAATTGTGAGCCCTACTGCCCTTCGTCTACGAAAGGGATCCATGAGGTGTACACTATCCTGCAATCAACACTCCATCTGAATTGTGAGCGCTGCTGCCCATAGTGTATGCTCACACAACAAGGACAGCAGGTAAGCACAGAGGCCTGGTTGCACAGAAGCTCCAATTGAGCGTGGTGCTGCGGAAGGGGTGGGCTGCATCAGCCTCAGTGCGCAGGTGTGAACAAGCGATGTTGTCGTGCGTAATGATGTGATCTCGGACCTCTTTCAGTCTCATCTCTGTCTCATTTTAAAGACCTCCTGGACCGTACTGTAGGCCTGAGCCAGCGGGTAGCCCTGCCCTACAGACATCTCTTGAGCGCGGTGCTGCGGGAGGGGTGGGATGCATGTGCGAATAAGCGATGTTGCTGTGCATAACGATGTGATCTCTGACCTCATTCAGTCACATCTAAAGACCTGCTGGACTGTACTGTAGGCCTGAGCTAGTGGGCAGCGCTGCCCTACAGACACATGGCGTTGGTTTTCAGGACACTGTATTGAGCTTGTTACTATGTGTACATGCACACAGGCTTCGGCCACTGCATTACATGCGCACATCATGCTTCTGGCATGCGCTCTGTTCCTTTATATGTGAACCTTCGTATAATATAATTTTATTTAACCTTGTGTATTCTCGCGCACGCCAACTCCTCTTTGAACTCCGATTACCACTGACAGTTGGTAGATCGTACTTCAAAAACGAAGGATGCACTCAACTCCTATTTTCTATCAAACCTTCATTTACCACCATTTGCCTCAAGAAGGGCGGAGCGGGAACTGACCCCGCAATGATTCCCTGGGTATTCAGACACCTTCCATCGTGGTATCAAGGCACAGTCCCCGACTGGAGACCTGGTCTACCATACAAACGTACCCCGAACTCGTAGCTTGCACCAACACGTCGTGGGACACACCGGTGGTGGCAGGTGAGCAGTGAAGCCTCAGTGTGCAAGACCTACAATTGAGCATAGTGCAGAAGAAGGGGCTGGGGTGCAGCGCCATTGGTGCAGATCCCTGGGTGCAGCACCCTGGGTGCACAGGTGCATGCAAGCGATTTTTCCCGTAGCTAATAATGTACGACTATATTATCAAAGAACGGCGATCACATTATCACCATTTTAGCAGCAGGAAACTGCAGCTAAAGAGGCTATCATGGGCTTGATGTTATGCCCTTGTGAATTCCAATAGTAGCCCAGGCTCACACCAGAACCTGGGTTTCTATGGGAATTCACAAGGGCATGTTATCAACCCCAGCAGGCTCCTGCCGCTAAAGTGCATAATATGGCCCATAATCTCTGGCCTCATGTGTTTAATTTTAAGGAACCACACTCTTTCTCATGTCCTAGACAGACGGGTGATGGTAGGGTAAAGACTAAGGGCTGGGTGCAGTAGGGACCCCAGCGTCCAAGACAAATGGGTGACAGGAGGGTAAACACTAAGGGCTGGGTGCAGTAGGCCAATGCTCTGTCTCCTCTTCCCTCCCCTTCTCCCTTTCACCCACTCCCCTCCTTTCCCTTCCATTCTCACTATCATCCTTTCATTCGGACTACCTTTCTTTACCTCTTCCACAAAGCACACATACTTATGTTTCATTTTTGTCTTGCAGGCTTCCTATGCTGCTTTCACTGGAGTCCAACCCACATTTCTTTTATTATACTGTTTCTTCTATTAAAGTTACGTTTATATTTATTTGTGTTTTAACAAAGGTTACTTTTTTTCAAACAAATAACTGAGTGTATAGGTCTTATTTATCTGACAACACTTGTCTATTATTTATTGTGAAAATCATCTGTTTATAGTAGATTTTAAGGACAAACTTGTCTAATATTAGAGCGCACCTACCAAACATAATCTAACATAATGTAACTGACTATTGGACAAATGAAGTCTGGGTAATTGTACAACTGCAAGAGTTCTATGAATGTATCACTTTATAACACCATAAGTACTGCCGAGGACCACTAAGGCTTCAGGGACTGCAAAGGCTCACCCTGCATATTTAAATAAAGCCCCGGAGTGTGGCGATCCCCGGACTTCAGTTGACCTTGAACCCCCGGAGAACAATTTGTAAACAATACCCAGGAAGGTGGAGGTCCCCTGGGATGCAAAACGTCTCTTGCCCTTCCGAGCCTAATTGACATGTGACATTAAGATCCCCAATCCTACAAAGACCCCGCAATATAATCATTGGATTGGCCACAGAACATTACCCACCAGGGGCATTATTTAAAAGAACGGGTGAGACACCGCTTTTTTTTTGTTTCTTTTTTTCTCTCCATTTTTACCATCTGCATCCCTTCTATTAACGCAATACAAGGTTTTCCTCCTCTTGCTTCAAGTAGTCAAACAAGTATTTGCTATCACAGGGTGGAAGCCATGCACCAGCCCTCTAATAGCAAACACAAATGTCACGCAAATGCACACCCAGGGCATTGCATGCCCTGCGTCAGACATGTTGCCCTCCCTAAGGCTATTATGCATCTGTTAGTATAAACGCATACTAACACTACTTAAACACGTGTAGTACAGTGACCAGCATGTAGTGAAGAAGTGGAGGAAGCGCAAAATATAAATCCTACCAGAAGTTGGATGACAGTTCAATGAGTTGATGACCCTTGCATGAGTAGAAACATCTACACGAAAAAAAACGGATCTTCAGCACAACGCAAGCAACCTCGAAATATTGGTGAGTGCTGTCTTCTCTTTACCTTCTCCTGCTCATCGCCAAATTTATTTCCTGAAGAGGCAGACAGCAGTGGATCCGATAAGTAGATGTATTGCAGGAAAACAAGACAGCTTAAACAACCACCAACAGGAGCAGACAGCAAGGCAACCGTCTTCTCCAGCACCATGTACAATCTCTGCAAGGTTCCCCTAATGACAGCCCTACATTCTAATATTACATACTTAGATTCTAGTAGAAGTACAGACTAAAATTCTACTATGACATACATTGGAATACTACACAGAGCACATGACTTTACAGCAATGAGCTCATGGTTCAATCCACAAGTTTTGAGACCGGTAAGGGTAAGTATTTTTCGCTATATTGTATAAACGTAAATGAACACTTCTTCCACAGGTATGCTACAGCATCCAGACCACATTACTTTACAGCAATAACCTTACAATTTAGGCTCACGGTTTAATCCCAGAGTCTTTACACCAGTAGTGGTGAGTAGCTTGCTTCCCACTATATACTATAAACGAATACTAACACTACTTACACACTTATACTACAGCTGCTAGTATCCTACAGCACCCAGAGCTCACCACTTTATAATAATCAGTTCGGTTTGATCCCTGAGTTTTCACACCGGTAGGCGTGAGTATTTTGCTTCCCACTTCCAGTATAGTATAAACGCAAGGTACCGGTCAGTAGTTCACTTCCCACTCCCTGTATGGTATAAACACCTACTAACACTACTTGCACATGTATACTACAGCGCCCAGAGCCCATCCTTTTATAGCAATTACCTTGATTTCATCCCCAAGTCTTCAGATCGGTAGGCGTAACAACTTTGCTTCCGGTATACTATCAACACACAGTAGCAGTGAGTAGTTAGCTTCCCACTCCCTTTATAGTATAAACACCTACTAACATTACTTCCACACGTATGCTACAAACACCAGACCACATCACTTTACACCGATGACCTCACGGTTTAGACTCTCGGTTTCGTACCCGAGTGTAGTACCACCAGGCCAATCTGAGCATCACTGCACCTCCAGTAGGTAATAAAGAACAAATTAGAATAGTTCCTTGATTCTTTTTGCTTTCAAAACTTCTCTCTATGACTGTCTTTCTAATTTTCCATACAAGCAATTTTATTAATATTCAAGTACAGCTAGAAGTCAGAAATGCAACGTATTCTATCAACACACTCTAAAACCTACAACACATGGAGGTTAAATGTTCATCCATTTTTTTAAATCTAACTATTTTTTTGCAACATTTTCTCGAACATTTAACGGCACGTGCAGGTTGAAAGTTCACGATTGTTTTAAGTTCGAACAGTCTCTTCCAAATGCAAGTAACAGGTGTGGTTGAGTTGAGCAAATGTTATCCTATAATATGTACACCACGTGCAAACTGCTTTTTCGTAACCAATCACAAAGATGCTTTTCCACAAAACGAATGTGCACCCTACTTTTCAAAACCAATGCTTTTCATCTCCCAATCAGGTACCATTTTGCATGCGAAAAGTAACTAGTTCCCCATCTTTAAACATATTACTTATTCTACGAAGGAACTGCAAGAGCTACAGACATCTTTCCATACCTTCCAGCAATACCTTCAAAATGCTAGTGTGTATTTTAGGACATAGATATGTTTTCTGGTGCAAGAGGTATGCAGAACAGGGACGTATGGACTTAGACCTAGGTTTTCAAAATGTGGATATTAAATTGTTTGGACAGAGAGGATTGAAGTGACACCAATCGTTGCCTTTGGTTAAAACCTGTTCGCATCTCCAACACCCTGACCTCATGATTGTGCACTGTGGTGGAAGCAACCTAGGCACATTGACTGGGGTAGGTTTGGAAATGCTTATGGAGGACACCTTTGGACAATTGATGTTACTTTTGCCTCAAACTGTCTTTGTACATTCTTATATATGCCAAAGACACAAGTGGAAATGGTCCAAACAATTGTGTACTCAGATTGAATAATCTCGGAAAAAAGTCAACAAAGCTGTCTCTGCATATCTCAGAGACCACAACATGGGGAAATATACAGAAGTGATGGAGTACACTTCACAGATCAGGGAAACCAAGTTTTCCTGAATAACTTGAAGATGTGAATCCACGCTTATATGTAGCTCCAACTAATGAACACAGGGCTCTTTTTAGAGTCACCCTATAGCTGACAACTTAGGCCCGCTATTTTAGGGCCAAATAACGGCAACTCCCGGACCCTCGCCAAAAATTATTCTCCACACAGCTGTGGCGCAGCGGCCAGAACATCTCACTTTGCCGCCCAGAGCTCTACCTTTGATCCCCGGCTCTACTCACCCATAAGGGTCAGTAGTTGGCACTTTACAAATACCGCATTGATTTACCTTTGCACTCCCAATACAACACCACCTAAGCACCATATACGAGTTGAACACATGTGGCACAGCGCCAAAGGCACATGACTTTACAGCATACAACAAACAGTTTAGGCTCAAGGTTTCATCCCCGGCTCCAACAGCAGCTTAATTTAACAGCATGACACTCTAGGCATTACCTCACTTAATTTACGTAACCAACACTTTCAGACCAGTAGGGGTCAGTAATTCAGTGATTTTACCCCGAGTCCGTTAGCATCTCAGCTTACGCCCCGCACCATCACACCCTTAAGAGTGAGTAGTTAGCACTTCACAAATACCGAATAGATTTGATATGCACATATTTACCTTTGCACTCCCTCTGTAATGCCCCCTAAGCACTATGCACGAGCTACAATGTTCGAAACAAAAGTCATCCAAGTAGCTATAACTACATGCTCACACTACTTGGACAGGTATGGCAAAGCCGCCAGAGCACATGACTTCACAGCATAACACACACAGTTTGGGCTCACGCTTTAATCCCCGAGTCTGGCAGCAGCTCAGCTTAGCAGCATGAGACTCTAGACAATACCTCACATATTTTCCGTACCCCATGACTTTCAGACCAGTACGGGTCAATAGTTTTTCCAAGTAGCTATAAAACATGCTGACACTACTTCCACAACTGTGGGGCAGCGCCACGGCACATGACTTCACAGCATAAGGCACACACTTTTTTTACCCTTTTTTCCAGTTACCCGCTTGAACAGAATCACAAAATGGCGGTCAACACTTTCTATTTGCAACCGCACGCACCACTCGCAGCCAATCAGCAGCAAGCTCGTGCTCGTAACACCTCAGCTAATCAGATGGCAGAATTCCCAAATATAAATATCTGTAAATTTTGATATTTCTCAAAAACTACTGAACGAATTTACACCAAATAATTTTGTTCACCCATTCGACCTGTAGCCTTGTCTAAAGTTTCCTATGGAAATTAACATTGAAAAAACACGTTTTTTTCTCGGCCCCCCTTGGCGAATATCCTCCAGACTTTCAACATAGGAGCTGATCTCAACAAAAATGAGTTTTGAAAATTTCGCGAAGATTCCTCAATCGGCGCCAACATTTTTGAGATTAGAATGTATCCATTTCCTATGGTAATTAGGACCTGACTTAACTACCTACTGACGACCGCCAGTAGGTAATATCTATCTATCTATCTATATATCTATCTATCTATCTATCTATCTATCTATCTATCTATCTATCTATCTATCTATCTATCTATCTATCTATCTATCTATCTATCTATCTATCTATCTATCTATCTATCTATCTATCTATCTCTCTCTCTCTCTCTCTCTCTCTCTATTTATCTATCTATCTATCTATCTATCTATCTATCTATCTATCTATCTATCTATCTATCTATCTATCTATCTATCTATCTATCTATCTATCTCTCTCTCTCTATCTATATATATATATATATATATATATATATATGTGATCAAGGCCTCGTCAGGCCGAAACGCGTCATGGCAGAGTGGTGTTGGGTTGAAAAATAAAGAACACGCACCATATACCGGGTTTGCCTCATCTTTTTGCTGTGTTACTGGCTGTTGAGATGACAACGTACCGAATATATATATATATATATATATATGTCCAGAAACCTTCCTCAAAGAAAAAGGCAGAGGCCCAGTACGGGGACAGTAGAAGTCTCTTTAATGTAGGTACAGCAAAATCAGCTATATATATATATCTGGAAACCCTCAAACCACTTCCTGAGATCTCCCAACGGCAGTCAGGCGAGAAAAGAGACACAGACCTCCGAGGTTTTTAAGTGGGCAGTGATTTTATTAAGTGACCCAACACAACGCGTTTCAAGCCCGTAAGCCCTTGATCACGTGTATCCAAAACACAGTATCCCACCTGGGGCCAGCCGAACTCGCGGCGGGTGCAACCGGGAAGCGTTCGTGGAAACCGCTTGTAACACAGCAAAAACAAGGAGTTCATGGTACTCCCAAGGTCTGGTGCACGCTCGGGTTGTGTGTCGGCTAGAAAGTATCCGCAGACGCGTTTCTGGCTATTGCCGTCATCAATGCGGAAAGCCGTCAGTAAAGCGGCACAGTTATTTAAACGGAACTGCCATGTGGTTGGTGGATCCTTGGCCAATGAAAGGCCGATGGCGCTTCCATAGCGAAAAACTTTATTGGCAGCCGTAACAACTGTGCCTGCACATCCCCTCGCCTGCCTCTAATAGAACAAAGACGCTGTGAGTGTCACACAATGGTGGAGCACTCTAGCTTTGTATAAGCCACAACCTGCATGGGTCAACAGCGTCCGTAAGCGGCGTTTCGGCAGCCCAAATTGAATCCAAAACACAGTATCCCACCTGGGGCCGGCCGAACTCGCGGCGGGTGCAACCGGGAAGCGGTGGTGGAAACCGCTTGTAACACAGCAAAAACAAGGAGTTCATGGTACTCCCAAGGTCCGGTGCATGCTCGGGTTGTGTGTCGGCTACAAAGTATCCGCAGACGCGTTTCTGGCTATTGCCGTCATCAGTGCGGAAAGCTGTCAGTAAAGCGGCACAGTTATTTAAACGGAACTGCCATGTGGTTGGTGGATCCTTGGCCAATGAAAGGCCGATGGCGCTCCCATAGCGAAAAACTTTATTGGCAGCCGTAACAACTGTGCCTGCACATCCCCTCGCCTGCCGCTAATAGAACAAAGACGCTGTGAGTGTCACACAATGGTGGAACACTCTAGCTTTGTATAAGCCACAACCTGCATGGGTCAACAGCGTCCGTAAGCGGCGTTTCGGCAGCCCAAATTGAATCCAAAACACAGTATCCCACCTGGGGCCAGCCGAACTCGCGGCGGGTGCAACCGGGAAGCGGTGGTGAAAACCGCTTGTAACACAGCAAAAACAAGGAGGTCATGGTACTCTCAAGGTCCGGTGCACGCTCGGGTTGTGTGTCGGCTAGAAAGTATCCGCAGACGCGTTTCTGGCTATTGCCGTCATCAGTGCGGAAAGCCGTCAGTAAAGCGGCACAGTTATTTAAACGGAACTGCCATGTGGTTGGTGGATCCTTGGCCAATGAAAGGCCGATGGCACTCCCATAGCGAAAAACTTTATTGGCAGCCGTAACAACTGTGCCTGCACATCCCCTCGCCTGCCGCTAATAGAACAAAGATGCTGTGAGTGTCACACAATGGTGGAGCACTCTAGCTTTGTATAAGCCACAACCTGCATGGGTCAACAGCGTCCGTAAGCGGCATTTCGGCAGCCCAAATTGAATCCAAAACACAGTATCCCACCTGGGGCCAGCCGAACTCGCGGCGGGTGCAACCGGGAAGCGGTGGTGGAAACCGCTTGTAACACAGCAAAAACAAGGAGTTCATGGTACTCCCAAGGTCCGGTGCATGCTTGGGTTGTGTGTCGGCTAAAAAGTATCCGCAGACGCCTTTCTGGCTATTGCCGTCATCAGTGCGGAAAACCGTCAGTAAAGCGGCACAGTTATTTAAACGGAACTGCCATGTGGTTGGTGGATCCTTGGCCAATGAAAGGCCGATGGTGCTCCCATAGCGAAAAACTTTATTGGCAGCCGTAACAACTGTGCCTGCACATCCCCTCGCCTGCCGCTAATAGAACAAAGACGCTGTGAGTGTCACACAATGGTGGAGCACTCTAGCTTTGTATAAGCCACAACCTGCATGGGTCAACAGCGTCCGTAAGTGGCGTTTCGGCAGCCCAAATTGAATCCAAAACACAGTATCCCACCTGGGGCCAGCCGAACTCGCGGCGGGTGCAACCGGGAAGCGGTGGTGGAAACCGCTTGTAACACTGCAAAAACAAGGAGTTCATGGTACTCCCAAGGTCCGGTGCACGCTCGGGTTGTGTGTCGGCTAGAAAGTATCCGCAGATGCGTTTCTGGCTATTGCCGTCATCAGTGCGGAAAGCCGTCAGTAAATCGGCACAGTTATTTAAACGGAACTGCCATGTGGTTGGTGGATCCTTGGCCAATGAAAGGCCGATGGCGCTTCCATAGCGAAAAACTTTATTGGCAGTCGTAACAACTGTGCCTGCACATCCCCTCGCCTGCCGCTAATAGAACAAAGACGCTGTGAGTGTCACACAATGGTGGAGCACTCTAGCTTTGTATAAGCCACAACCTGCATGGGTCAACAGGGTCCGTAAGCGGCGTTTCGGCAGCCCAAATTGAATCCAAAACACAGTATCCCACCTGGGGCCAGCCGAACTCGCGGCGGATGCAACCGGGAAGCGGTGGTGGAAACCGCTTGTAACACAGCAAAAACAAGGAGTTCATGGTACCGCTTTACTGACGGCTTTCCGCACTGATGATGGCAATAGCCAGAAACGCGTCTGCGGATACTTTCTAGCCGACACACAACCCGAGCCTGCACCGGACCTTGGGAGTACCATGAACTCCTTGTTTTTGCTATATATATATATATATATATATATATATATATATATATATATATATATATATATATATATTACCTACTGGCGGTCGCCAGTAGGTATATATAGTTAGGATTTTTTCCCTATGGGATTTTTGAAAATTCTATGTCTAATAACTTTGGCGTTTGTGGACGGAATCGGCTGAAATTTTCAGGAAAATGGCACATTTTGTTTCTGAGCAGCTCCTGGAAATTTGGGGGGGTTCGTCAAGGGGGGCCGAGAAAAAAGGGGGGTCCCAAAACACGTTTTTCCCATGTTATTTTCCATGTGCCGGTTGGCCTCACTTTTAGCTCGAACGGCTGAATGGATTTCCACGAAACTTGGCAAAATTGTAGGGACTGTTAGCCCGATGTGCCTTTGCTAGGTCTCAATATATGTGCTTCAGTGGATTTTGAGAAATTAATGTTTAAAACAAGATATATATCTGTAACAGCGTTCCGGGTAGCGCTCCGGTTCGCGAACTTTTCGCGTATCGGAACTTTGCGAAGCGAAGCTGATTGACTCTCCGGTGTCTGTCAACATTCTAAACAGTCCGGCGCGGCCGCCATCTTGTCTCTCGGTAGGATCGAGAGACAAGAGGAGGCCAAAACAAAGGGGGAAATTACCATAAGGGGGCATAGTAGATCCTCGTTGACCCCCTAGGTTTTATGTGGTGGTTTTAAAAGGGCCCAGCAGGGTCAAAAAATATATATTTTTTTTTTTTTGCCTGGTGAGCGCCAAGTTCGCGAACCGGGAAGCGTTCTGGGCAGTGTACTATAAGGAAAAAAAGAATGATAGACTTTTCAAATACTGAATGTTAATTGTTTGTTGTTTTTGTTGATTTTTTTTGTTTTCTTTATTTTTAAAGCTTTTTTTTTTTATTTTGTTTGTGTTTCATAATTTATTAAACTTTCTAACATTTCAGTGTCTGAAATGTCATTATTTTCTTGGAATATTGTTTGCAATCTGTGAGGTTGTAAAATGTCCTCATTTTCAAGGAGGTCATCTACTGCTTGGACACATTGCAGTAGTTCTTTGTCCAAAGTTTCGTCCATAAATTCAATGTCAACTTGATCAATTGTGTCAATCAATTCTTGGCTGCTCTCTTGCAGGTCCATTTCAAAAGAAACTTGGTTTTCGCCTTCCATTTTGCCTGAAATTTGGATTAAAAAAATATATATTAGTAGAGATAGGGCACTGTTGGGAATAATTTTAGATAGGCATTTTTTATCAGTGAATTTATCTTTGGGCAGTGTATAGTATCAGAGTGGAAGTAGGAATATAAAAAAGTGTATGTGATTTAATGTAAGTAAATTTATAATTATACAAGAGAAGTCTAAGTCCATCCATAACTTTAACAGAGAAGTCTATCTAAATCTATAACTACTACAGAGGGATAGTATATAACTATCTGAAAAAGTTTACCATATTTACTTATAGTGCACAATATACTTCAGTTTTAAAAATAACAACTTACCTTTAGAAACAAGTTGAAGTGATTAGTGATATTCCAAATGATATATACAACAAGAAGTAGTAGTCAAAATGGCTGTGTTTCCTTCTCTTCCTTTATATATATTCAGGTATATAACCAATCAAATGTCAGGTAATAAAAGTAGAAAATGAAAGTAACATTTTCATTGGTTGTCAATTCCAACACTTCAGATGTGTTTTGTGAAGTAATTTACCTCACGGTATTTAGAGAGGTCTACAGGCTAAATGGCTAAATGGAATTTCAATCAAATTTGTGAAAATGAAAGGGATTGTTATGTAGTATGAGCTAATCTATATTTGGTGAGAGTGTCTCTAGTCGTTTTTCTGTAAATTACTTTCCCACCTTTTTTTTGGACCGCTTCCCGGGAAGCGGCTCGGATCGCAAACCTTAAGCGTCACGGGAGTCCTCCATTTTGTGTTTTGGTCGCATTAAGATACAAGATGGAGGGCAAATAATGTTCAGTATGGGTAGAAGGGGGCATGGTAGATTTATCTTGACCCCCTAGGTTTTTTGAGGGTGGCTGAGGAGGCTTATATGTGCGGAAAAAAACATTTTCTTAAAAAATTCCGCGAGGTTAGCTTTCGGTTAGCGAACCGGGTAGCGCCCCGGGGAGCGTATTTTGTGGAAAATTAGTGAAAAAAGTTAGAAAAAAATAATAATTGTGAGTGATCAGATGAAGGGTAGCTCTGAGAAGAGATTTTGGGTTTATGGTACATTTAGGTACTTATAAGTAGGTACCAATGCACAGTCTTAAATTCAGAATGAAAATTCTGTTGCCCTCATCTGAGAAGTGAACTCCATCTCCTCTGTAGATATCTTGCATGTAGTAACGCAAGTTATTGTTGTACAAGGAGCCCATTCCATGGTCTCTCATGTAAGCTGAAACAGATTTGTTTACATGCTTCCTCGCTTTCTCAATTTGTGGACAAAATTGGTTGGACCACCTCCATTTCTGTCTTTGGCATATATTGGAATATACCAAGGCAGTTTGAGGAAAAAGTGCCATTAATTGCTCAAAGGTGTCCTTTAAAAGCATTTCCAGACCTACCCCAGTTAAAGTGCCCAAATCATTAACTCCACAGTGCACAATTAACAGGTCAGGTTTTGGCAAATGCATAAAGGTTTTCACCAATGGTATCAATTGGTGACATTTTAATCCTCTTTGGCCCAACCACTTAATTTCCACATCTTGTAAATTGAGGTTAGGTAAATTTCTGTTCTCAGCATACCTTTGAGCCCAGTGGATGTAACTATGTCCAACAATCCAGACATTAAACATGGTGGGAGAAGGTTGTGCTGCAGTCAGATGAAGTGTGGTAATGAAAGGGCAGTTGAAACAGTAGGAGTTTGTAAAGAAAAAAAACTGTGGATTTCCAGTGCTAATGATTCATTAGCAGTGATTGGTGCATTTCCATTTCTGAAAACAGAAAGTTAGGGTGCATGGATGTGTTCTTTGAAAGATGTAATTTGAATGGTCAAGGAAGAAACATTTAATGAAAGATTGCACTGGATACGCAGGTGCACTGAGAGTTCAGAGTTCAATTGAAACATTGTTGTGTGAACTTGCAAACATGAGAGGTCTTTCAGGAGGTGGTTGCTAAGCAAAAAAGCCAGAGAGGGCAGAGGGGGGAAGGGTTTTGATTTGAAAAAAGTGAGGGAAGAGTTATGATTGGCTAATATGAGAGATATGTGTAATGAATATCTGTATTTGTGTGCTTTCAATAGCTGCAGCCTCTGGAGTGCTTCTTCTTTGTTCTGCTGAAGACAATTTGGAGTATTTCTGAGACTGTTTTGAAACTCAAAAAGTATTTGCTAAGGTGAGAAAAGATTTATTTAATTTAGATGGAGAATAGTATGATTTAAGGAGAAAATGATGAAGAAAGCTGTGTTTTTAAAATGTGGCTTTGTGTCAAGTGATATACAAATATATTTTGTTTTTTGGGAGAAATTGTAATTGCATATTCGGTGTAGCATTCTGGCATGCAGTAACACAAGTTATTGTTGTACATGGAGCCCATTCCATGGTCTCTCATGTAAGCTGAAACAGATATGTTGTTTTTAAAAACGATTTTTGAAAACAATTACATTTCTGGATATGTACTGCTAGAGCTTCATAGGTTGTTTGGGTCATATTTATAAGGCATTTGAGTGTCTATGATGTTAGTGAGAGGCCTAATTTCACTTGTGTGTTGTCGACGCACTTATTATAAGAATCAGACTAAGTTAGTGGATTTATATGCAATAAGTGAAAGGGAAAATAATAGTGAATGGAAGGATTTCGCCACATACTTGATGTTAGAAAATTGTTTTGATTTGGGATCAGATCAACGTGTGTGTACTTATTGTTGTAACAAATTAAACCAAAACCAGATGCCTGCTAGGGCGGTTCATAATAATCTTGAATTGGTTGAGGTTCCTTCTGAATTGAAGGATTTAAATACTTATGAATCTATTTTGATTCAAAGTATCCATTCCTTTCAGGCTATTGTAAGAATGGAGCCAAAGACAGGGAAGTTGCCTCCAGCAGATTTACAGAGAGGATTAAAGGGAAGAGTTGTTTATTTGCCTTTAGATTTGAACAAAAACATTAACACAATTGGAGTAGAAAAAGTGGAAGAGGAACCTCTGGTTATCTTGGTTAATGGGGTTCCGACAAAGAATAAGAAAATATGGCAAGATTTAGTGGATGTTAGGAAAGTCAAAAAGGCAACATTGTATTTGAAGAAAAATAATAAGTACTATATAAATGTATATGTTGCAGAAGAGGAAGTAAGTGATGAAGAGGATAGCGATTTGTGTGCTGGCCAAATTGAGAAAGTAGAGGCCTCTAAAAGTGAAGAAATATATGAACATTATAGTGTTCATCCTTTGCATTCCAAGGAAGTCATGGGGAATGCAATTGAGTTTTTTCAAATGAAACAAGCCAAAGGGAGTCCCATTAGTGTTTGGGAGGAAAGTTTGGAAGCTCGGTGTTTCCCACAGCTATTTCCCACAGGTCGAGGAGGAAGATATGATGAGCGACCTCATCAAATTCCTGCTTCTGAATACCGGACTTTACGATTGTATGCAGAAGATCCTAGGTTTCGTCAATGCATTCCCTATTTGTTTCATCTCCTGTTTGAAAGCGATCTGTCTGGACTGTCATATGCAGTGAACCACATCTTAAAAAGTGGTATACAGATGCGAAACATCTCGGCAAGTAATTCTATGCATAAAGTCAATGTCCAAGACAGTATTTTGGATTCTCACCTAATTAATCTCATGGCGTGTCAGCGTGGTACTAATGAGTACTGGTACCGTCGTCATGGTGATTTAAAATGTATGCTGAGGAACTTAGGAACTCCAACATGGTTCCTTACTCTGAGCTGTGCCGAGTATGGCTGGGAAGACTTACTTGAATTTCTACGGGAGGCAAATGGAAATATTGAAAACATTGAATTCAAGACACCTGGAGAACTGGGTTCTTTGGATCCAGTGAATGTATGCAGGTACTTCAATCATAGATTTGAAGCTATGATGTCTTTCATCACAAATAAGAAGAATCCACCTCTTGGAGAGGTGTTGGATTTCTTCTGGAGAAAGGAGTACCAAGCAAGAGGTGCTCCTCATATACATATGTTGTTGTGGATCAAGGATGCACCTAAATTTGGAACAGATCCGGATGACTTAGTGATGAATTTCATAGAACAGTATTCTACGTGTGCTGTTCCAAACGCAACGGAGAAGAAAAGCCTAAGAGAACAAGTTCTACGTTTCCAAAGTCATCGTTGTGGAAAGTACTGTCGTCGTAAATTCAGAAACAAGGACAAGTTCTACACCAAATGTCGTTTCAACTTTCCACGACCGGTGATTTCTAAAGGAAGAGTGAACAGTTTCATGTCTTCGCTGCGACATAATGTGACGAGGAAATCACCCAAAAATACATACAATTTGAAAAGGAACGAAGAGTCCAAGTACATCAACAACTACAACCCAGTGATTTTGTCCATGTGGAATGCTAACATGGATATACAGTTTGTGGCTGACAACTGTATGGCTGTGGCTCGGTATGTGACATCTTACATCACCAAAAAAGAAAAGACAGAATTGAAGGATATGTGGGAGGACATTTCCCATGAAAAGAGCCTCAGCAAGAAGTTGTACAGTTTCAGTCTGAAGATGTTGTCGCATCGAGAAATCGGAGCTTACGAATGTTCTGACCGGTTGTCCTCAGCAAGTCTCTATGCCAAATCCAGGAGTATCGTTTGGGCGAGTCTTGGTCTTGCTGCTACGCTAAATCGAGTTCTAAAACCTGTCCGGGAAATTGAGTATTTGGCAGAAAAGGAACCAAACAGTACCGACATTTTGAAGACCAACATGTTGGATACATATTATCCAAATCGAAGCAGTCACCTTGAGAATGTTTGTCTATATGAGGTTCTACAAAATTATATATTCAAGAGGAACATCAAAGAAGATATTGAGAAAGGAGTGTATGCTGTAATTGGAAGTGAGGGATGTCTGGTCAAGCAAAGAAAATGCCAATTAGTAAACCATCGAAAATTGAGTGGCGAATCTCCAGAAAAAAAGGAGTTTTTCTTTTTAGCACTTTTGCAACTTTTCAAGCCTTGGCGTGCAGAAGAGGAACTGCTTGGAGATTTCCTCTGTTACGAAGACTCTTTCACTGCTGCTAAGGAGACCATAGAATGTCCTGCTTTTCCCAAATATCAAGAAATGTTCACTTTGGAAATTGAGCAGGAAGCAACGATTGCAGCCGAGATTGCCAGAGACAGTTCTCAGGACAGTCAGAGTTCTGTTTCATTGAGTCAGGATCCACTAGGAGGACCTATTATCGAAAATGAAGCTGCCACTGCTATGAATGAAGTGGAAAGAGCCATGGCACATGTTCAGGAGGATGCAGTTAACTTAGAAGACTTGGAAAAACAACTCAACGTTGAGCAGAGGAAAATATATGATGAAGTTACCAAGGAAATTGAGCATGGATTAAGTCATGAGAAGAAAGAGTGCTCATGTACATCGTTGAAGCCTGTCCGACTGTACGTGAGTGGAGAAGCGGGAACTGGAAAAAGTTTCCTCATTAAAGCAATTTCATGTTATTTGCAGGAAAGGACTGAGTCATCACTGTCTTGTGTTGTGACCGCTCCAACTGGACTGGCAGCTCATAACATTAAAGGGATTACTTTGCATCGTCTACTGATGCTGCCGGTGGAGCATGACAACAAATTACAATACCACAAGTTATCTGGGGATGCTTGTTGTGAAGTTTCAAGAGTCTTGAGGAACATGAAACTTCTTATCATTGACAAAGTAAGCATGGTTTCCAATGTCATGCTTGCCTTTGTGCATTTGAGAATGCAAGAAGTTCTTAAAACTGAGTATGATGTGTTATTTGGTGGCAAACACATCATTGTTTTCGGAGATCTTCTGCAGCTGACACCAGTAAAAGGACAACCTGTGTTCAAAATACTCACGCATGAAGATACCAGGAAGTGCCTAGGGAGCATTGGCAACGTCAATATATGGTTAAATTTCAATTATGCTGAACTGCATGAAAATATGCGTCAGGCGAAGGATGAAGATTACAAGAATATTCTACAAGATATTAGAATTGGAAAAGTGACCGAGCATGGGAAAGAAGCTTTAAATGCACGATTACTGTCAAATTTATATCCCGAACAAGACATTGTGCCTGAGAATATTTTTCAGAAAATTACTGAGAAGAAATCCGGAATATGTTTGATGCCAACTCTTGCAGAATGTGCCATCTTCAACAACAAAATGTTGAATTTAGAAAAGCAAGAGATTGTGAAACTTGAAGCTATTGACAGAATAGAGCATATGGGATCAACAATTATTTTGTCTGAGAATTTGAAATCAAAATTGGATTCATTAGAGAAGACTATATCTAAAACAGCGGGTTTTGAAAAGACTTTGAATGTGTGTTTAAATTGCCGAATCATTTTAAGAAGGAATTTACATGTTGAAAGAGGTCTGGTAAATGGATCAATGGGCAATGTTGTTGATTTTGAGAAATACAGAAGTAGAGATTGAATTGAATTTTTAAAAATTAAATTTGATGGTATTGAGGAAGTACAGCTAATTGGTCGTTGTTCTGCTAGGTTTTTGCTTGTTAAAGACTTATATGTTCGCCGTAAACAGTTTCCTGTTTGCTTGGCATATGCGGTGACAATCCATAAATCGCAAGGTTTAAGTGTAGATAGTGCATTGGTGAATATTGGCAGTTCTGTGTTCAAGGAGGGTATGGCATATGTGGCATTGTCACGAGTTAGAACTTTATCGGGATTGTACTTGATTGATTGTGATGTCACAAACATTTGTGCGGATCTAGATTGTGTTAAGGAATACAACAGGTTAAGAAAAGAGTATGCGCCACATTTGCCTCAGTATCCTTTGTTTGAGAAACGTGTGGTAGGCCGGAAACGAAGAAATATCAGTAATAGTAGGGAGGTTGTAGCAAAAAGGCCAAAAGTTGATGAACTGAAAATTGTAAGCAGAAAGAAAGTGAATTCTGTTGAAGATGTTGTCTGTTTTCAATTTGAAAACAGTTCTGGTGTCAACTGCTATGCAAATGTAGTGGTTAATGTTCTATTTTCACTAGAGACTTTAAAAGAACAGATTGTGTTCAATTCGGAACAAAGTTTATGCTGCTTGTTGAATTCTGTGTTAGAGAAATGTAGCACTGATCGAACAAAAGTAGTAAGTGTGTCTGAAGTTCGTTATCTGTTAGATGAATGTTCAGGTCAAACAGACTTCTCTGAAAATAATCAGCAGGATTGTCAGGAGTTTTTAATGTATATGCTTGATGTATTGCAAGATGAGGGTGTAGATGTAGATCACCTGTTTGGGCTTTCTTATCAATGGCAGCATGACTGCGAGAACTGTATGGTATCAAGTACTACTAGTGTAGACTCAGAAAGATTTATATATTTAACTTTGCCAGGCAGTAAATCAGTCTCCTTTAATAAGCTAGTAAATGCAGCGGATCACAACATGGAGTGTAGCCAATGTAAATCTGAAATGATGTCAACATTATTTATACGAAGATTTGGCCAGTATGTCATTTTAATGATCCAACGATGTAGGCCTGATGGATCAAAATTGTCAACTTTAATAAAAAATGTTGTTGCTTCTCAGCTGTCAATATCAGGAAGGACTTTTGTAACTGTAGCAATTATCTATCACAATGGTCCTTCAACAACATCAGGACATTACACAGCTTATTTAAAGTCTCGAAATGGCTGGTCATTCTTCAACGATTCTTTTGTAACTTTCAAAAAAAAATTGCCGTTTGACCTTAAAAATTCTTACCTGGTGTTTTTAAAACCAAAATTTTAAGGAAAGAATCTTGGGATTTCCTCTGAGGAATTGCAAAACGTTCATCAAGTAGAGGGAATGTAAGTCTGCAACGCTGTCTAGATTATTGGTCCAAAACTTTTAATTATAATGCCAATTTAAAAATCCAACTATATAAACCTGATGCAAGTAAGTCTGCTTCATAGTAAGCAGTATCAGTGTCATAGGAAAAGGAGAACATGAGTGAGAAAGAAGGGTAAGAGATTAGTAGTCCAGGATTGTGAAAATAATCTTAAATGTTTTCTTTTTGAAAGTTGCGAAAATAGAAAATGACGGGATTTGATTGGAAGAATTACAAGAGTTGTGAATCGCTGCAACATGATTTGGCCAAGTGGAAACATGTGGTAGAATGTGAGAAGTGTTTTATTGTATGTAACATATTTTTCAAAACGATGGAGGTTTTCTTTCAGAAAGTGGCGGGCTGAAAATATTTATAGCACAACAGAGTGGACGCTGTTCATAGGACATCCTTCGACGTTATGGAAAGTAAGTTAATTTTAAGGAGTTTTGAATTCAGATTTCTTAGGTTGTATGGGTTTTTTAAACACAATCATTTTGATTGTGTTTTTTTTTCCCCGCTGTTACATGATGAATACCTTCAAGTCACTGATTTAAGTGAAATTTGATACATTCTGAGAACAGCAAAAATAAACCATTTAACATGTATAATTAATGTTCTGCTTTTTGTACTTATGGTATACATTTAGAAATGTGAGGTAGATATGGAGAAACTGAGTCTTCTGTAAGTGTCAAAGTTAATGCTTACAGTGCTGCACTTCTGGGTACTGTTTTTTTTTAAAAAAAAACTGAATAGGCCTCACCTCAAAGAAACCTCTTGAAAAGACACATCTTATTTGCATCCTGAAACAATCATTTACAATGTTAGACACAATTTTATGATGGCTTTACATCTCTTTTGCGCTGCTATTGCATCACTATTGTGAGACATCAGCAGTGCAAAAGAAGCACCATGTTCCAAAATAGGCCTCACTTCATCAGCATGAAGATACTGTTTGTTTAAAATATATATCTTTAGGATTGTGTAGGGGACGTAGAGAAGCAGAGGCTTCTGTAAATGTCAAAGTTGTTGAAAAACTGTTTGTTTTTGAACCTTTTCCCTTCTCTTTTCTAATTTTTAAATACATGTTTTAATATTTTTGGAAATGTTTGTTCTCTCTTTTACAGATTGAAAGTATGAAAAAATATTTTAAAAAGTTAACAAGAATTATAAGGTAAATGTTTTCTACTCTTTTTACCCGCAATGCACTGCTGATGATGTCACTGACCATGTCATGAATGATGTAATAAGAGGACATGACTTACTTCATTGGTAGGCCTTCACATGTATTATCTCCACTGTATTCTTCAACAAGCGTAAAATTGATCTGTAACCCTGAGTAGGGCTCACCTTAAATATATTTCAGGAGAGACCACACCTTATCGTCATCCTGAATTAATTATTTAAAATGTTAGGGACAGATTTATGATATATGTATGCCTCTTTTATGCCACTGTGCGTCAGTTTTGTGACGCAGTGGCGGTGCAAAAGATATGTTATGAGGCGTCAAAATTACAAATTGATGCATCTAGGCAAATGTGTCATGCTGTTTTAAAACCGTGCCACATGAAACCGATGCAGCAGTGATGAAAAAGATGCACCATGTTGCAAGACAGGCCTCACTTGGGGTCATATGTATCAAGCTAATTAGAATGCTTTGGCGACATATTTCTGCTGATAAAAAATGCAAAACTTTTATTGCCTATGTTGATGATATGGCTCTATGTTATTTACATTTCTTTGCTGTTTCAATTAATCTTTTTCTGTTATTTTTTCTTTTCTGTTTTCTATTTTTTCTCTCTGTTATTCCACATGTTTTAATCTTATTTTGAACATTCACTCACATTCTCCAAGAAACTCTTCTTTGTTATTGTTCTACTCTCTTTTTTTTCTTTCACTTCCTTATCCATTTAGTTTTTCGCAATTATACCCTCTTCCATCTTTTCTTCGGTAAATAGATCTATTAAACAGTATCTCTGGTTTACTCCCTATAGCTGTCTTTCTTTTAACATTACTCTCTGTTTACTTCCCTTATACTTACTCTTCTTTTTAAAAAAAAAAAAATTTTGGGTTCGCTCCTAGTTCGCGAACCGGGCAGCTAACGGGAAAGCGAACCAAAAGAAATAGAGCTTGCCAGAGTGCTAAACATTCTAGCAATTTTATTTGAAAGGGGAGGTAGTTCTGAAAAGAACTTTTTTTAATGTTTTTGGTGTTTTATTTATTTTTATTTTTTTTCTAAACATTTTTTGTTTTTTTTGTATTTTTGGAACAGTTTTATGTTTTTTTTTTGTTTTTGATGGAGGGGAAACAACAGAAAACAGGCATTGAAAAGGGCTCAACAGGAGCAAAAAACAAATTACTGTCTGGGTTGGTTAGGGCAATTGTGATTTTCGAAAGCAATGTTCATTAATTTTATGCTCATGTTACCACATGAAAGCAATGCTCCGCAATACAAACAAGTTACTTTCATGTGTAAAAAGTTCTTCTGAATATTTGGCACTGTTTCCTGTGCCTCTCCTCCTGTCAATGATATTTGTGTTGTTGACCTGGCCACAGGAGTTGTTGGGGGATTATCCTGCAGGTCACGCAACTCTGCACGGCTGTAGTTGAGTGGATGCCACCTGATCATATGGCGATGCATGGTATAGTTTCCCATGCTATACTTTTTTTCAGTGCCTCTTGATAGCCTTTGTTTACAAATAAGGCAGGTGGCATACTTTGCATTCACTTTCTTCTCCCCTCGAGGGATTGAAAAAAACTGCCAGATAAAACTAGTTTTCCGACGGGAAACACGGGGCAACTCCTGTAAGAACTCTGGTTCTTCTGTCTCCTCTTCCTCTAGTTCATCCTCTTCCTCCTCTGTGTTGGTGATGAACTGAGATGGTGGTCCTCTCTTCTCATGAGGAAGTGGAGGTGGTGGTGGGGGTGCACCAGCTGAAGCAAGTACAGAAGCCATTGCTCAACTATAGGAAAATGGTCTTTCTCTCACCAAGATGAAAGTCAGAGTGAGGAAAGAAGGAGGGGTTTTCATCATTTGGGGAAAGCAAAAGTTCTAAACCAATGAAAAGTGTTATTTTTAGGTCATATGACCTAGTCTTACATCATTTGGAAACTAAAAGTGAAATGAACCAATGAAAAGTTTTATAAACAAGTCACATGACTTGTTCCACTCACGTTACGCGGTGCGCGCCGCGTCCCGGATCGCTTCCGGTTCGCTGTCCAGAGCACTTCCGGGAGCGCTAACGCGGCGCGTCATAAGACGCATTACGCGACAAAGTGATACGTCGCGCTTCCGCGACGCGTCACAGTTGCGCAAACGAAACGTTTACCGGTTCGCGGACTAGGTCGCGGCATCAAGATGAGCTAACGGAAAGCTTCCCGGTTCGCGAACTGGAAGCGAAGAAAAAAAATATTTAAAAAAAAATTATCAATAAACATCTAAAATATATTTTTGGATTTAAAGAAGAATACATTTTACAGCTACAGATGTTAGCTTTTAAAAAACCAATGAAATTCACTGAAAAAACCATAGGTTATAGACCATATATAGTTAGGAATTAGCATTTACAAAACCTTGAAAATTCACTGAAAAAACCATAGGTTATAGACCATATATAGTTAGGAATTCGCATTTACAAAACCTTATTTTACTCACACAAAACCATTGAAATTCCATATATAGTTAGTTGCACTAACTATATATCGCGCACCTGCAATCCACTGCTGATGATGTCACATATTACATCATTCATGACATGGTCAGTGACATCACTGATGACATCACTGATGACATCTCAAATGACATCACTGATGACATCTCAAATGACATCACTGATGACATCACTGATGACATCTCATTTGACATTACTGATCACATCACTGATGATATCATTCATGTGATAATATGATGAACCTCTTCAGACTCTAATATAACCTTAGATACACTCAGTGTAAACAGACACTCACAGACTGTCACTCATTCATGGAGTTACTCACACACCTAGTCAGTCATGCAAAGAATCAATCACACCTCCATTTCCTCAACTATACAGTTATACACACCTTACTTATTCAAACATATACTAACACATATTTACTCCCTTATACAATCCCTGATACAAGTTCACAATGATCCATACAGCCACTCACACATTCACTGGCTCTTATGCACAGTTATTTATATATGTCAACTCTCACATGTACTGTGTTTTACATATGTACTTGCTTTGACATGTAGCACTGAGATATCCATTCACTCACCAATATACTCATGCACACAGTAAACCGCCCATACAGCTGTTTCCACATGCACTTTTGAACCCATACATCTAGTGAATCAACTGCTCACACATCCATGCACAGAGTCATACACCTCCCAGCCACCCACACACACACTCAGTCTCCCATACAAATACTTGGGCAACCAATCAATAACCCATATAGTTACTCATATAGCTACTTATCAACACATGCAACAGTTTACAGAACAACAGACATAATGATGCCAAATTAAGACAGTTTAGTCACTAACCCATGCACTCAGTGAGACACATTTAATCACTCACTCATACAGTCAGTCATGCACCTACTAAATCCTTCATCCAGACACTTATACATCCACTCATTCTTCAATATGTAAGACATATTTTAACTTTACAGAAACATACGGTCACTGGATGTTGTCATCAGTGATGTCATCAGGGATGTCATTTGAGATGTCATCAGTGATGTCATCAGTGATGTCACTGACCATGTCATGAATGATGTAATATGTGACATCATCAGCAGTGGATTGCGGGTGCGCGATATATAGTTAGTGCAGCTAACTATATATGGAATTTCAATGGTTTTGTGTGAGTAAAATAAGGTTTTGTAAATGCGAATTCCTAACTATATATGGTCTATAACCTATGGTTTTTTCAGTGAATTTTCAAGGTTTTGTAAATGCTAATTCCTAACTATATATGGTCTATAACCTATGGTTTTTTCAGTGAATATATATATATATATATATATATATATATATATATATATATATATATATATATATATATTTCTGTTTACATCGTAGAGCTGTCACAAAACATCGATGGAGAGCTGCCTCTTAAGGTTAAGAGGACGTGGACGGTATTAAAGGGCATATCCAAGACACTTCAAAATTGCCAAATGTCAACATCAGTCGAAAGCGGCACTGTGCTTCACAACAACCCAAGCGTTGGTACTCCAAATACCTCTCCTAGAGCAGGTACTACCTTTAACCCACACAGCACATTGATCACTCCTACAGGAGCTCTATATTTTCAGAGGTTTGGAGATCCCAAACGGTTTCCACACTCAGTCCGCGACACAGAGCCACCGGTACTGTGTAAAACCACTGAAGGGGATCTCAAGCTTTGCAAAAAAGCAAAAGTGATTCATCTTTTCTTGAATCTGAAGAAGAAGCAGCTGATCCCTGAGGTACAATCAGTTCCTTTAGATCCATCCTTAAAAAATACCCTTACCGGGCGGGCTTGTGATGAACAAATAAAATCTGCAATCAGTACTTTAAATCCCTTCTGCAGGAACTCCATTTCTGCCTAGGGTTGGAGACCCAAAAAGGGTCCCAATCCCTGCCGCAGCTTACACCCATCAGCAGGGGCTGTGTGAAACCAATGGAGGGGCTCTCAAGCTATGCAAAAAAACAAAAGTGAATCACCTTACATGAAATAATCCGAAGAAGGAGCTGGCCGCCCCTGAGGTACGATCCCCTCCTATAGAGATTCCCTTAAAAAATACTCTTACACCTCAAGCATGTCCCTATAATCTGCACACCTCTAAATGTTCAATGTCTGAGGTGACAAATGTAGATATGTTCCCCTGAGGGCAGTCTTCAAAAATTTCTATCACTATTCCGTATAGGCTTTGGGACTCAGGGCTTGAAAATGATCACCCCATAGAGGACCCACATTCTGCATGTACAGCGCTTCCCAAAGCAATGACAGGGCTGCATGAGAGTTCCGCAACAACAGCTGAAGCTGTGCACAGTGGTCCTTCTAGTGTAGATCCTCAGGGGCAGCTGTCATCAGTTCAGCAATCATCTGATCCCAGTCCTGGTTATCCTACACGTCTGCTGCCCTTGCATATTACAACCAGCAGTTAAGCTCCTCATACCCGATGCCAGCTGCTACACCTCCTGGAGCTTATGATCCCACCATCCCCTGTCAAGTGTGAATATTTCATCACCCACCACAACATACCCCGACAGTAGTACAGGATGTAGAAAGGGTGTCAAAATAAGAGTCTTCAAGCAGTGTCTAGTGGGGAACCTTCCATTGGAGAACTAGGAGGCTTGCATTGGAAGCCTGTTTTTTTTATCCCCCAAAGTCCTGACCTTCAGAAAGGTGTTAGCTGGTTTAACCAGAGAACTACACTAGGTGAGCTTAGTGGTAATATGCACCCTATAAACATTTGAACCTTAAGGGATTTGTAGGAGCCAAGCACTTGTGCGCCCATTGCAATCACATCTACAACACTCAGACAAATCATCATTACAAGATGCACTGTAAGATGTGTCAAAGGCTAGATTTGATGAGACCTTTAGGGAGGTCCTTACATTTTTGTATACAAACCCTTAAGCTCAAATTGTACTGAACAGCAACCACATAGCTCCCATTTTAATAGAGCTTGGCACCAGACAAGGTTGCCCGCTGTCTCCTATTCTTTTTATATATATATATATATTGAGCCTTTTGCTCAAAGTCTAAAGCAAAATAAATAATGACTCCCCTTTTCAGTAAATGGTTTTTCAAGGAAGTTAGCCTTGTATTCTGATAACTTGATTTTGTTTACATCTAATGATAATCAAGCCTTACTAGAACTGTTCAAAGAAGTGCAGGTGTTTGGGAAAATGTCAGGATATGAGATTAATAGCAATAACATCGAAGTTATGACCTGGAATATAGCAGTGCAGGGATTCAGGGTTTCAAAGAAGTTAAGGTTTCTAGGAATAATTATAACACAAGAATTGAAAAAGAACTTCCCAAAATAAATTTGGCGAGAGTCTTTAAGGAAGTTAACATTTATCTGAAGAGATGGCAGAATCTTCCCCTTACACACTACAGGAGGACAAACTTGGTTAAAATATGTGTTTTGCCTAAGTTTGCTTATCTATTTAATAACATTCCTCTGACTTTTGATAGAAAACCTCTTAGTTAAGATCCAGGGAAGGATCTCCACTTTTATTTGGGCTGGTAAGGGGATCAGACTATCATGGAAAAAGCTTTGGTAGAAGTTTTTTCATGGTGGCCTGGGTTTACCAGATATGCAATTATATGTTTAGGCATACCAATTAAAGAATTGCAGATTGCTATTGCTTAGGCCATACAATACCTTGATTGGATGTATGTTTAAGGCTATGTTGTTGGATAGCCCAGATGAGGATTTCATGTATACATTTGATGCCCTTAAATGTTTATTAAAAAGTTAGCCTAAAGGTTTTATATGCTGCTGCTAAATTATGGTTTGACTGCCGTTCAAGTCTGGGTTATTAGAGTGAATGGGCTCAGGGAGGGATTCCCCCGAACCCTGTGTGCCTTCAGGATGCCCTATCTCAGCCACTGAAAGCGGCGGGTGTCGTGCGCTGGGGCGACCTAATTGAAGGAGGTAACTGCCTGCCCTGGAACACTTGGAAGAACTTAACTAACAGCAGGCTGTCAAGATTTAAATATTATCAAATCTCAGCATGGTGCAAGAACCAACAGTGACACCTCCCCACGGATAACGCAATGGAGGAAGACCTCCAAGACCAAAATCCGCCCAAAAAATGAAGTAGGACTCGGGTACAACCACCTCCTTATTGCAGCGGAGAGGAAGCTTGATACCCCTTACCTGGTCTGGGAGAAGGGCTTGCTAGACGAGGAGCTGAAAAATCTATGGCAAGTATCTTTAGACATGTTATACCCATTGATTAAATTGTCTGCACTAAGGAAAAAACACCTTTTTACACTTCACAGGATATACTGGTCTCCTCTTAAGCTATCCAAAATAAGAGGAAGTGGAGAAGCCAGTTGCTCAAGATGTGGATTCCATGAGGTGGATGACATCCAAATGTTTTCTACTTGTCCTCTGCTGAAAGTATTTTGGGACAATGTGGGTAAGACCCTGTCAGACGCATTGGGTAAAGAAGTGGAGGTAAGCCCTACTTTACTTTTGTTCAGCATAGCACAACCTTTAGAGGGTGTGGTGGACTTCACAGGTCTGCAGAGTAAACTTGTGTTTTATTTAATCCACTTACCAAGAAAGGAAATTTGTAAGAACTTGTGCCAGGCTGCACCTCCAACATGGAGAGGCTGGTCGAACTCTGTAAGATATTTTAGAGATCTATAGCAAAAGGTACATTTTTATAATAAAAGGTACAAGCTTGGGTTATTTTGGAAACTATTAGACTCTGAATAAAAGGCTGTGGCTCGAATAAAGTGTCCAATGATTACACCTCTTGGTTAGCTCATGATGTATAGTACGGGTTGGATCTCACAGACCCAAGACATAACAAATGGGATGGTTAAGGCTGAGAGGATGCTTAATCTATGGAGGTTATAGGAGGACCAAAAAAAAGACGTGTCAAAGGGTTGGTTGCATCTTAGACGACACCCAGAAGGTGAAGCGTAGCACCTGTAATCTGTTTTGTCGCTTACAAAACTGCTTGCTCATACACAACAGGGATGTTATGTGCATCATTAAAAGAGACTTTGGGGGGTGCAGGCACTCTATGGCAGAAGATCACAAATGCAAATGCATTATTTGTTCCAGGTGTCAGATGCCTTTTAAGGCTGGAAAAGAACACGTGTTAAATGGTTAGAGGGCGACCCCAGACCAAAACAGAGGACTACATAGAGTTTGATATAGAGTGTACATAAGAGATGGGTGTACACCAGCCTAACTATATGTTACGCTTATCATCTAAATTCTAATGACAACTGGGAGTTTGAAGGCCACTCATCCATGAATAATTTTCTCAACACTTTCATTCAGCCAAAATTCTAATTATATACCATGATGGCGCATACCTCAAAAGAAAACTATAATTCGCGATAAGATGGCTGTAGAACTTATCACCCAGGCTCCAAACTGATGTTGTGACAAATAAGTTTCATAGATTCCCTGAATTTCATGCCCATGTAATTGAGCAGCTTGCCAGAAGCCTTTGGTTTTCCTGGCTGTAAAGGTTATTTCCCATACTTTTTCAACACCTGGGCAAATCAGAATTATGTGGGTCCCATGCCAACACCTGACAACTGTAGTGTTGAACTTATGATGCCTACTGAGAAAGAGACATTTCTACAATAGTATGGTGAAAACAACGAGAATGAGTTTATTTTCAAACAGAGTTGAAAGCTTATTACAAGACTGATGTAGTGATCCTACGAAAAGCCTTTCAATCTCTCCAGAGATGTTGTTGTAATTTGACAGCAATTAGATTAAGCATTAGCACAAGACATCATGTATTTAGACACTATCTTGTTTGATTTTTGGAATGCATTTTGTTTGCCATGTGCTCCCCATGTGCTCTGTCCTACCTTTCTGTTAACTGCTCTTGAAATCTGCCTAGAGACAAGACATATTTAGCATCTTCCACCTTTGCTCATGCTCAGTTGAGCTTGCAGCTGCTGTAGTCTGTAACTGTCAGGATGTGTCCACCAGAATTAACAAACTGGTAGCTCCTCCCACTTGTTGCCTCTACACTTTCTGTATGACCTTATATGTACCTACAACCAGCATTTTGTACTTTTACCGCCTTCATGTGAGCCCCGGTGTGGGTATAAAAGGACCTAACTCCTTCCATTCAGTGTGCTACTTCATACATTACCGAAGGGTGCTGTGTGAATGTAGTTCCACCTCATGAGGTTTAATAAACTCTGTCTTTTCTATTCCAGTTTCTGTGCCAACTTCTTTCTATTGGTCTGAGTACTATGTGCAGAGAAAGGAGAACCCCTAGCACTGGTAGGCCTTGCTGAGGCCCACTACTACAATGTTGTGGTGAAGATGACTAAGCAGGAAAAAGTTTTAAAACCCAACACCGCAAATAGGATAAAATCCATAGAATACATAAACCCTTTTCACAACATCACATTGGCTTCCATCTGTATGTCTATCTACAAATGCAGGTTTCTAAGACCTAAAACCTATACTCTATTACCACCAAACCCTTATAACAGTAAGCAGAAGCGATATTCCACCCTATCTATCCAATGGGTCATGTACGTTTCTGCAAAGGAAGATATACATGTTCAACACTCCTTACAGAATGCTGAATAATGTTTGGGTCCTTATTACCTCGATAGTTTTGTATACAACAGATTTTTTTACCATGGTTGTCTATGTTGTAAAAACCCCACAAGTTTAACAGACTGTTGGGTACCAAATTTGAACAACTTCACATGTATACTCTGATGAAGGTTCAATATGTTGAACACTGTGGCTTTGTAATGGAATGCCCATGGGAGCATGATTGGATTGAATTGTTAACATCTGATGCATAACTTGGCACATTCATTAAGAGTTGTGAGTTACCTGAACCTTTCGAACCCCTCAACGCCTTATTTGGTGAGTGTACAAACGCTATTCAACTGTACATGACCATGGGCGAGGGTGAGAAAATACATTAATATGATTTCACCAGTCTTTACCTGTTTGTTAACAAGCTGACGTTATAACCTTTAGGACACCCCACCATCATATCTAGGACCTTTAAACCAATAGACAAATACTTTGGGTCTTTTAAATGTCTATCCACCCCAGGGGCTTTACTTTCCCGTGCTACCCTTCTGAATTGATGGTAACCTAATGCTCCCACTATGTCAAGCATGCACTGAAATAAACAGACTGAAAAGTGCACACACACTGATGCGCAAAGGGTCCTTGCATGGACATGGTGTAGCATAGCGGTACAAAAGGCCCTGGAGAAAGGATACTGACTTGCTAAAATACTGAAGGTTTGGCACTACAAAAGGACTACAACCCAAATCTGTTCAGAGTATATTAACTTATTTCTCAGAGACGAGCAGGAGACATCTCAGTATCCAGAATGGTCCCTCAATGAAACCTCTAAGCAAAAGTACATCAATGATTACCATATTCTTGAGTCTATAAACTTAAGACCCGAGTTTATAGAGGTCAACCCCGCCAGACGACAGTTAGCCAAACTGTGTCTGAATTCCTTATGGGGTAAATTCATCCAGTGTACAAACTTATCAAACACAACCATCATCACGGAGACTGATGTATGTTTAAGTACTTTTTTGTTACGATGTGTCCAGCTGCAAGTTTATCAATGATGAGACCTCAGCTCTGTGTTGGAAATACACAGAAGAGCACCCCACAATGTGTAACAATGTAAACATCTTCATAGCTTATTTTACAACCGCTAAAGCTTGTTTAGAGCTTTACAATGGTATGGATAAACTTCAGGACAAGTGCCTATATCACAACATAGACTCAGTAATTTTTGTAAGTAAAGTAGTAGATGAAGACCCTACACTAGGTGATTGTCTAGGTGATCTGAACAGCAAACTCGAAAAGTATGATTATATTGTTGAATTTACTGTATCAGGACCCAAAACCTATTTGTACAAAACCAATTAAAACAACGCATGTATGTAAGTCAAAGGCATCACCTTTAAATGTTAAGAACACCTCAAAATCAATGTTGACAGCCCGAAGGATCTTTCGAACAAATACTCTGCATCGAGCAATCGTGAAAATGCTAAAACAATCATTTAAATCAGTGTAGACTCTGGTCCAAAAAAAGGTGACCAGTTACAACCCTAACCATTACAAAAACCTTATGCATTGTTTTTGATAAATGACTGAGGGCTACAAAACCCTACCATATGGTTTTAAATGCTGTAGTAGAACACTGAATCCCTACCACTATGGACAAAAGATTGCAACATCCCTTCACCTGTGTTTTAGCAGGCCCCTAAAATTGTGACAAAAGTTATTTTATAATGAAGCTCATTGAAAATACTCCATGGGTTTTATCCCAAACCCCTTACAACATTGTATAGCTTTATTCATGTTGGCAAAATCAATTACTGAACTAGCCCTAAAGATTCCACAATTTATAGAAGGTATACCTGGTAATCTCAAGAATGTGCATTGTTACCTAAGGACCTTGTAAACGTGGTGATTTCAGACGAACTTGTGCACAAAGGTGGGTATCACCCTGAGATAGAGAAACCTTTTACTCAATATGCACACTACCGTAAATGAAGTATATGCTACATCATGCAGAACTTGTTCTACTGTGGTAAAAACAGTTAATCTATAGCTCTCAACGCCTCTACTTACTGATAGAATTAAAACCCAATACTCTAGAGGACTGCAGACTGCATGCTGGTTTTTTCCCACCCAATCTCCTGTCGCTTACACACCTAAAACTAACCCTGGGCGAAGAACTTCGCTCCGTTCGCGGAGTTTGCGGAGTTTCGGCAACTTCGCGCTCTGCGGAGAACGCGAAGTTGTCGAATACTCCGCAAACTGCTGCGTAGCGTAGTTCTCGCGCGCTCAATAGCATTTTCGCGTGCGCGAGGATGCTTGTCGGTAAGATCGAGTTGCCGAACACACCAGAAACTGCAATCTGGCACAGAATAACTCGCGAACACGTTAGTAGTGACCGGAAATAAGGGTACGCGAGCGGGCGGGACAAACCTCATGGGTAACTTCGCGCGCTACACATTCCGAGCATGCAGGCAATCAATCAATCAATCAATCAGGATATTTGTATAGCGCGCTACTCACCCAGAGGGTCTCAAGGCACTTGGGGGAGGGGGGTCCGCTACTGCTCGAACAGCCATGTCTTGAGTTGCTTCCTGAAGCAGAGATGGTCTTGGGTCAGGCGGAGGTGGATGGGGAGGGAGTTCCAAGTCTTGGCTGCCAGGTAGGAGAAGGATCTTCCTCCCATGGTGGATCTTCGGATGCGTGGCACGGCGGCAAGGGTGTGGCTGGTCGATCGTAGCTGTCGGGTGGGAGTGTAGAAGGTCAGGCGGTTGTTGAGGTACCTAGGGCCCAGGTCGTGGAGGGCCTTGTGTGCGTGGGTGAGGAGTTGGAACGTGATTCTCTTGCTGACAGGGAGCCAGTGAAGGTCTCTCAGGTGTCCGGAGATGTGGCTGTGTCGGGGGATGTCCAAGATGAGTCGTGCAGAGGCGTTCTGGATGTGTTAGAGTCTTGTCTGGAGTTTGGCTGTGGTTCCGGTATAGAGGGTGTTTCCGTAGTCCAGTCGGCTGGTGACGAGTGCCTGTGTGACCGTCTTCCTGGTTTCGGTGGCGAGCCATGGGAAGATCTTTCGGAGCATGCGTAGGATGTTGAAGCATGATGATGAGACGGCGTGGTCCGTTTGTTTGGGTGTGCTGCCCAGGGCAGGGGGCCACCAGGAGACGTCCCAGGCGGAGGGTGATGATCCAAGGATGAGGCCTTCCGTCTTGTCTGAGTTCAGTTCGTGGCGGCTGTTCCTCATCCACTCGACTACGTCTTTCATCCCTTCGTGTAGATTGGTTCTGGCGGTTCCTGGGTCGTTGGTGAGGGAGAGGATCAACTGGGTGTCGTCGGCGTAGGAGATGATGTTGAGGTTGTGTTGGCGTACGATGGCTGCGAGGGGGCTCATGTAGACGTTGAAGAGGGTGGGGCTGAGTGATGATCCTTGTGGTACGCCGCATATGACTTCGGTGGCCTTGGATCTGTACGGGGGAGGCGGACTCACTGGGTTCTTCCGGTGAGGAACGAGATGATCCACTCCAGTGCCTTCTCTTGGATTCCGATGTTGCTGAGGCGCTGCACTAGGGTGCAGTGGCAGACCGTATCGAATGCTGCGGAGAGGTCCAGGAGGATGAGGGCCGCTGTTTCCCAGTTGTCGAGCAGGGCTCGGATGCCGTCAGTGGCTGCGATGAGGGCGGTCTCAGTGCTGTGGTTGGCGCGGAAGCCGGACTGCAAATGGTCGAGGCTGGTAGGGCGAGCGCAATTGGTGATCCACTGTGTGAGGTTGTTGGCTGCTTGGTTGGGGTCCGTTGAGCTGGCGGGCGGGTTCTGGCTCAGTGAAGTGGTGAGCTGGTCGGTGGTGATCTTGTTCCAGTTCCTGCTGGGAACCTGTTGCGGGTGGTGGTGAGTCGTGGTCTTTCTGAAGCTGAAGTGGATGCAGCTGTGGTCTGTCCAGTGGAGTCCGGTGGAGTGGCTGAAGGAGATGTACTTGCTGGAGGAGAAGACTGGGTCAAGCGTGTGTCCGGCGTAGTGGGTGGGGGTGTTCACCAGTTGCATGAGTCCGAGGTTGGCGAGGTTGTCCAGCAGGGTGGTGGGGGTGTTGTCGTTGTTGTTCTCCAGGTGGAAGTTGAGGTCCCCTAGGAGGATGTAGTCAGCGTAGGCGAGGGCGTGCGGGCTCATGAAGTCTGCAATGTCTTCGCTGAATTGTGTGCGAGGTCCTGGGGGTCTGTAGATGAGGGTGCCTCTGAGTGTGGTCTTGGGGTCGGTGTGTATCTGAAAGTGAAGATGTTAAGCGGCTGTGAGGGTGTCGTCTGAGTTGGTCGTGATGCGGATGGTGTTCTTGTGGACGATGGCGATGCCTCCTCCTGTCTCGTTGACGCGGTCTCTCCGGGTGATCTTGTATCCGTCCGGAATGGCGACGGCGATGTTGGGCGCTGAGGAGGCGTTCATCCATGTTTCCGTGAGGAAGGCAACGTCTGGAGATGTGG
This sequence comes from Lissotriton vulgaris, assembly GCF_964263255.1. NCBI lineage: Eukaryota > Metazoa > Chordata > Amphibia > Caudata > Salamandridae > Lissotriton > Lissotriton vulgaris. The sequence goes on from NC_141687.1 coordinate 496,065,301, forward strand.
TGTCGAGCAGGTTCCAGAGTTCCACGGCACTCCCGAAGACAAAAAATGGCTTGCGAATGGGTCAAGTAAGCTACTACGCATGCTCGCGGAGCTATGCGTAGTTCGCGGAGTGCAAGTGCATCTTCGCGTAGCTCGCGGAGTGCGGCTACGCGAACTACGCCCAGTCTTACCTAAAACCAGATCTAAAGCTTACAAACAGAAATGTTAAACAGCCTGCCTTAAAATTTACACCTCAAAACATATAATATAAGGGGCAGAACATGTCTGCACGTCTATATCATAATCTAGTCCTACTGAAAATGTTAGTCATGACTAGCCCCCAGCAAAGAAAGGCCATACTGTGCATGATTTAGTGGGCAACTAATCAGGAAATTTTGTAATAAAAGGGCGTCCCTCATTTCTAAGAAGAAACTAGTAAAGCAGTCAGGTGGCTTTATAGGTTCTTTGTTGGGCATAGCTATACTTTTAATTACAATCCTAAGTGGCCAGTGATGGATCACTCCAAAAGCTGTACTTGGTTCCTCACCACCAGCTGGAACAGTTAGGACCGTCTTTAAGCGATGCCTGGGATATAAGGAAAACTGAGACTATGTTTGGATGCTGAGATTAAGGACATTTTGTACCATACTGATTTCAAACCTCACTACAAAGCTGGTCTTTACTCCAACACACTTCAGAAATGTTTGCATTATTATAAGCAGTGCAATACTGAAAAAACAAGCAGAGTCTGTATAACACTGACTCTGAACAGCATCCAACAACACCACCAGTGCCTCAACAACAGTCCTAACCCTCAGAAATTTTTGTTGAAGAATTAAATATTATATAAGTCAAAGGTACCTGTAAATGGGTGCTTCTAAAGATCTGACCTTGTGGAATGAGCAGTGCAAATTCATCTGCAAAGAGCAACCAATTGTTGGACCCCACATGTACGACCTAAAAAAATGTCTCATGCACAACAAACCCCTATCCACCAGAATGCTCCTAGAGGTTGGGATTAGTTTCTGTATGCCTCTGCAGAACTTAACATCAATTTGGTGCTCATGGGTAATGGAACCACCGACACCTCCTTTAAAATTTGAATTCCCCCTTCCCTCCATCGCCATAAGCCTCTAGCATTCTGCAGCTATGACCAAAAAGAAAAAAGACATTGACCAAGCTGCACACTTGGCTTACTGCCTGATGTTTGTACAGACTTTTTGATCTCTTGTATGGGCATTGTATTGATTGTGTGTATATTTTACAAATGATAACAAATGAGTCTGATTAATTTATTCTTAAAGTTTCATACAGTGCGAACAAGATCCTGAAGGATATCAGAGCGCTTTACAAAAAGGATGGAAGGAGGGTAATGCATATAATATCAACATTAAGTAGGAATAAAAGCAAAAATAATATTTTTTATTCCCGTATTTCTATCCGCTTAACCGCGGTGGTGCGGCAGTTTAGTGGAGTGGGTGGTGCCGCATTAGCCAAATGACATGCCCAGCACTACAAAGGTAGTGCGCGCTATGGCCGTTGGCCAACAGAAGCACGCAAGGGGTTAAAGTAAGTCTATCCTCATCATACAGGTTGTAATAAACTCTTTTAGCTTTTCAACCTAAATTAGCCATATTTTTTTACAGCATTTTATTTATGAAGTTGGTATCAGAATAGAATAAAATGTGGAGTCTGAATTGACGTTTTACATTCCTTTATTTTTAGACAGGACTCAATACACATACAGGTGTTACATTGCCTTACAATTTTGACAAACTGTGTATTCTGTTTTAACAGATCGCATGGTCCCCCTTTCATTTTCTTTTACATATTTCACAACTATACTGTCATTGTTAACTAGGTCATTAGAATATAAAATTAAGAAATGTCTAAACCTCATAGCCTCTGACAATTTACTAATAAAGTATATGCAATGTTCAACGCATGTTATGGCTAGCAAATCCTGTACCTACATCTTGTTGTACTCCACCCTCACAGCAGTTATTTTTACATACTTGAATATAGGTTTTGTATAGATGCTGTGTTCAGGGATCTCTGCTGTACTGTCAAACCTTGCCAATATCCATAAACAGGTCCGCCCAATGTGTTCTACTCTTGTAATCGGGATCTGTGTTAAAAAAGAGCAGGTGGGGTTATTCTACACCAATTTCCCCAGGAATTCCATCACTTGCAAAAACACCTAAACATTATTATTTAGCGTATTTATGATGGCTGAAGAACTTGTGTATCTGAACAGCAGCATTCACAATATTTGAAAGATGGTCAAATAAAATCTGTCAGGCGTGGTTGTCCTGAATAACTCTGTCGAATACAGAAAATACTATCATGTTCACATTCACAGGCAAGAGTTGACTAAAATGTATTTCACCTTTTAGATTTCCCATTTTGACCAAGTTATAATGATCTCTGTCTTTCATGTCAAGAGTCAGATCAAATGCGAACAGTATGATCAGGACCCATATCCTTCTCTTGACACGACTACCCCACAATCCCACAGGTATTTAACGGTTATCAAAACCAGACCCAGATATTCCCTGAATTAGAGGTTCTGAAACTGGGTGTGTAGGATTTTGCAGGAATCACAAACCCCTTGTGGACCAACACCATGTAGCTGATGTCATAGTGTTTAAAATTGATGGGGTTTGAGGCATAAAGGCTGCTAAAAGCTGTGTTTTCCATACAACCAATGATAATAAGTTTAGGTAGTTGCCCCACAAATACATTTTGCTGTTGGGGTAATCTGGCACCATAGCAGATGCTTAACACCTTCAGATCTACTCTTTCAATTACGAACTTGGCGCTAGAATGTTGTAAAGCGCCAGGGTGAGCTAGTCTAACAATTGGTGATACTTTTTCTTTCTTTACAAAGAAGCTGGCGCACAGTGCGTTCTGTTTATACTGTTCCGAATCCCTGCTGATGAGACAGTACAGGTCCTTTTGTGGATAAGTTTGATCTTAAGATCAATACCGTTGATGAGCAGTTTATCTTGGAAGAAGAGGTCTGAATGTCTACTGCCTGCTGTGAACGTTGCTCTTTTTTTTTATAAAACCCAGATGGACACTATCCAGTTCCTTTTTTTCAAACTATGTGTATGTATCCCTGTGGAAAAGCCCCCCTGAAAGTTGCATATCAAGGGCGTAGCTACTGAATTTAGAATATTCTCAATGTTGGATCTGTAGGAATGCATGTTATTACTCTGTGTGATGAGTTGATCACTGAAGTTGATGTCCATCTAATTAAACATGGTTATATTTATAAAGTTTTATATAGCACAAACAAGATCCCAAAGGATATCAGAGCACTTTACAGTATGATGGGAGGAAGAATATAAATGCAATATCAATAGAAAACTAATACACCACCGTACATCATTTCCAGTCTCTATAATCCCAGAGCATTCAGCACCATTCTTCCGTGTAAGTTTTTGCGCAAATACTCCTTTTCAGTCCAATAGAGCCTTGTGATGTAGACAAGTTTAAGATTTTATTTCTTTTAAAATCAAGTACTTCACAGCCGTCGTGCGTTTTGCCCCCAACGGGCTTCCTCAAGGCTTTAAATCATATACAAAAGAATAAATTACAGTCTATTTTCTATTATCATAATCACATATAAACAATGTATAATCAAAGTGATTTGTGTCTCCATCAACATCATAGATTCCTGTGTGTAACAAATAACACAACCACCAAGAATAAATACATAAAAAATATAAAATATATTTCATGCTTTTAGTCTTGTCTCAGATACCTATGCCCCCATATCCCCTGCAACACATAAGACACAACACTATAAAGAGGACAGCCACCACATGAAACCACCAATAAAATACCAAACAAGTGCCTTATAGATTCCAGTGCATGACCAAAACTTAAAACCTAATGCCAACCTAATGTTCAAACACCACCTCGCCTCACATCATGCTATCCCAGTATGCTATGTATATGTCTTGGATGTGCTCACCAGATTTCCAATATGCACAGAACTGCGTCTACCAACATTTGTTAAATTCAATAGTCCTATAAGATGAATTCAAAATGATGTAGACACACATAAATAACTATTATTCTTATGCTATTTTTGCATTACTGGCACATGTTCCCACTTATGTGGCACCCTGTGCCTTATGTTCTTACCTTAGAGTATTCTTCACCAAACGTATGTTTATATCTTTACAAACTTTCACAAGAGTAGCAGTTGTTTTCCTTTATTATTGAGCATGAGCCATGATAAGTTCCACCTGATATGTAAAAATAATCATCATATAAAACCCGAAACGTATTCTATTATTTTCCTTAAATCTAGTTTGAGCCATTTTCTCCTCTTATATACATATTTAGACACTTACCCTCCACATACCTAGCGTTTCCTTATCATTTATTTGATTTTATAGAAACACTTTGCAGGAAATAAATTGTTCTATATGACAGCAAAAAATGCTCCCAAGACTCGATAAAATTTGTGTATCTATTACTCAAGTAATCAAATCTACTATTAGGTAAACAGAAAGTTAAAGGAAGGGGGGCGTCCTCGCTTGTGCATGCCCGTATTCACCAACCCAAATTCTCAACCTCCTATTCAAAAAACATTTTCTATGATGCCCGTATATCTCACGAGCACGGCTCTATATACCAATGTATCCCTTCACAATTTGCCCTTAATACAGCGTTTATACTCTTAGTACACAATATATGCTTCCTATAGTGTTTTTTAGGTAATGGCAGCCGCCCCGGTCATTCCCTCTTCCACACAATTTGCCACTTAACTATTGAATGTTTATTCTACACCATACTTGACGTTCCACTCGCTATTTCCTCCCTGGTCATGTTGGCTATTACTCAACAGCATTTTAACCGCAAAACGAATTAGACTCACCTCAAAAGCCAAAGTAAGTTTGCTATGTTCTTTCCGCAACCAAGGTTCGTCTTTCCCTCCCGTCGCGCGTGTTTCACCACTTCCATGCTTGTGACAAGGTCAGCTCGTCATGGGTGTTACCTGTGCTGTGCTTATGACGAGTTGACCTTGTCACAAACAATGAGAAAATATAATTTTCAGCACAGGAGGGAAAATATCACTAGCATCCAAGGTGTTAACAAGCCTCACTTCCTGAGACTGAAAACGAAGATGGACTACACTTCAAGGACAGTATCTGAATTCTTCAAACGTATGGCGACCATCTTATAATAGCCAACCAGACTCATTTTGTTTATAAACAACTATAAGGTATACGTATATTCCAGATAGATCGTCAGTCAATTCACCTCTTATTTTGTTTTATCAACCATATAAAAACAACGGCAATACCACCTGATGGCTGTCCCCTTACTTCCATATATAAACACAAAATTATATGTAAACGATGCTAGTCTTCAATCTTTTTTTTTCCCCAAACATAATTATAACATTTTACTAGATATATCAAGCATTGTATTCATAAAATCATTGCACTCCAATTAGTGTTTTTCTATCAACTTATATACATGGTAACAGTTGGCAGTCATGAGTCTAATTTTCAATATTGCACTGACATCTTTTCGCGAAACAATACATATATGTGCGTACACTATTTTCCAGTATTTAATTCCTTACATTGTTCCAGTTATTCACATGCGGTGTTCTATGTGACTTGAACAGGAATTCATGTGCTGACCTAAAACATACATATTTAATTATGTGTTGTTCTCGAGATACCACCCATTTACACCTAACCTTTCTACTGTCCCCAGCTCTTGACATTTATTGATCTGTGTGTCTCATTATCATTTGATACTTCATATTTCTCACCATTCTATTACATTGCCAGATCTTTTTTTGGCAATGTAAAGGTCCATGCATTGACCATTCACTATTTACAGAACATTCCTATGTTCTGTTATGACTCAGTTACAGGAATTCAAATATCTCCTTGTTTATATTTATACCTTGTTCTACAGCCCGAAGAGAAATAATCCATTTGCTTTCCATTTGTCATAATTTAAGGATCCTATTGCCTCCTCTTATCCCTGCCACTGCCACAACTATGCCATGAAACCCTATTCTATGCAGTTCGTTATGTGCATGTTTTGTATTGAAATGTACCGCAAAAGGGTATTGCATGTTATTATTCCGTATAGCTCGGATATGCTCCTGTATTCTTTCTTTCAAGGGCCTTGTTGTGCTGCCTGTATAGATTTGATTACATATACATTTTAGGCAGTAAACTGTACATGTGGTGTTGCAATTTATAAAATGATGTATGTAATGTTTTTTTAAGCTGTTGTATTGGAATTCAGTTGTTTTATTCATAGCAAAACAGCAAATGCAACAACTTCCACATTTATAAAACCCTTTCGGTGCAGATGGTAACCAAGTATTCACTCTCTTCGGAGGAATATAACTTGGGCATAATTCCTGTCTCAGTGTTTTCCCTTTTTTGAAAGAGATCGAGGGTTTAGTACCTATTTTGTCATGTAGACTTACATCCTCAGTCAAAAGGTGCCAATGTTTGTTCAATATCTTATAGAGAGCTGTGCTTATTGAACTATACGTGTTATGAATCTTATTTTTCTTGTGTTTATGGCAGTTTTCTGTTTCTTACGTTTCAGCCATTTGAGACAATATCCTTCCCATAGCCCCTGGATAGAAATCTTTTTTCTACCAACAGTAGTTCTTCATCCAATCTGCCTTCATCACTACAATGTCTCTTGGTTCGTACCATCTCTCTGTAGGGGATTGCTTTGATCTGAGAGATGGGATAGGCACTCTCTGCATGCAACAGTGTGTTGCATGCCGCCCCTTTTCTATATGCTATAGTGAACAGTTTCTCTTTTTTTACAACAATGGTAATGTCCAGAAAGTTAATGCAATATCAACTTCCGGTAGAGAGGGAGAGAGAGTGAGCGAGAGATAAAAAAAAGAAGTTGCCATGGGGTAAGCTATCATTGCCACGTTAGCGGCTGTGGTTATGTTGAAACCATCCGCTTTTACAATTTTACATACAAGATGCAACTGTGTTATGTTGAGATCCAGATACATATCTTTTAACACTGACACAAAGAACTCTCTCAGTGCCAATGGCTTCAAAGCAGCTAGGAGTGACACCTCCATGAAAAAATGCTTTCGATGCTGGTCTGCAACAAGTCTAATTCTTATTTGGCTCATTGTGAGAAATGGAGTTTCTGGTTGGCTAGGGGATACACCTAAGCCAGGCAGAACCCACCACTATAGTCAGGGTAAGGGAAATAAACTCTGTTCACCCCCTTGGTAGCTTGGCACAAGCAGACAGTTTAATCTCAGAGGCAGTGTGTAAGCCTTTGTCTATGCATAAAGTAACATAGTGAATACACCATCCCTAAAAAATACATAGTTTCTCTCTCCTTGGAAGAAACAGCTACTGCAAGCCAACCCCAGACAGCATACAGCAAAGGGGCAGTACTTCTCCTCCAGCTTCTTCGAGCTCTTCTCCTTGACAAAGGTTCACCATAAAGCCCAAAAGTGATCTAAAAGTCTAAGGGCCCGATGTAGGTAAATCTACATTTACCACTTCATAAATACCGAATCATACCGAATCGGTATTTATGAAGTGGTAAATTAGAGGGGGGGAGATGTAGGTATTTCAGATTCGGTAAATACCGAATCTGTAAGATTCGGTATTTACCGATTCTGTAAATAGCGATTCGGTATCCCCCATTGCTTCCTATGGGCCTTGAAGCCCATAGGAATCAATGGGCACTACCGAATCGGTAATTACCAATTCGGTAATTACCGATTTGTGCAAGGGTGCAGGGGGTGTCACTTTGACACCCTCTAGCACCCCCAAAACAGGCATGTGAGCCATGTGGCACACAGACATGCCCTAAGGGCATGTCTGTCTGTCACATGGCATAGGTGTGCATGCACACATGTGCATGCACACCTGGATTCGGTATTTTAACACCCAATCGGATTGGGTGTTAAAATACCGAATCTGAAGGGCCTGTGGGACAGAAAGTAGTCCCACCTACATCCCAAATTTAAAAATCGGTAAAATTACCGATTCGGTATTTTTGCGATTCAGTAATTTTACCGAATCAGTAAAATACCGAATTGGACAAAAAAAGGTCCCCTACATCTCAGTAGGCCAAATACCGGTCGGAAACGGCCGAAATCGGCCGTTTCCGACCTGTATTTGGTACCTACATCGGGCCCTTGAAGTGTTGGGTCTGGGCCATACATTTTATAGCACAAATTATTTTCTTCCCTGGTGGCAGACAATCTCTTGGGCCAGCCAAAACCAGTTCTGTCCTCTCTGATGCAGCTGCCCTACAGGAGTTGGAGACAGCATTGACCAAGGCAGGCTAGGTCCATTCAGGTGTGAATGAAATCTCCTCTTCCTACTCTGAATGCAGTCCAGGTCTATTCTGTACACCCTGATTCACTTTGGAAAGGCAGGACACACCTCAACCCCCCAAGTGGCTGTCTAAACAGAATGCACTCCCCCAGCCCGTGTCACTCCAAAGACAGACAGTCAATACACAAACCTAGCATAGGCACACTGGATGGCTATGCAAGAAAAATACCCAGTTTCTAAAAGTAGCATTTTCAAACTCAAAATACAAAAATCATCCTTTTTTTTAAAAAGAAGCATCTTTATATTCCAAGTTCAGGCAGACTAACCTCCATTTTCCTATCTTGTTCCCATGGTATATGTAGCCTTTCAATACTGAAAAACAAAATTGACAGTATTTAACTATCAGGACATGCCACACACATCAGGGCATGTCCTACCTTTTGCATACATTGCACCCTGCCCGCAGGGGTACCTTGGGTCTACTTTAGGGGTGAGTCATATGTAAGGGAATGAAAGGTTAGGACCTCGAAAGTGGGTGCACTTGCCAGGTCGACATGGCAGTATGAAGTGCACAAAGGCACTGCATTGGCAGACTGAGACCCTTTTGCATGGCTGCTTGTGTGAATAGCACAATCAGTGCTGCAAGCCCACTAGCAGCATTTGGGTTATGGGCCCTGGACACACACAGTACACTATACTAGGGACTTAACAGTAAACCAAATAAGCCAATTATGGAAACACTAATCCATGACAACAATTTAAAGAGGGAGCACTTGGCACTGAACAGCCGTGTCAAAGTGCCGAAAGCATGTAGACCAGCAAAAGTGAAGTCCAACACACAGTAAAAACACATGAGGGGGACTGTTAGATTGGGGGTCTCTAGTTGGCACAGGTAGGTACTTGTGACTAATAGGTACCCTTGCCTCTAGTCAGGGTAAGGGGGTACACTCCTAAAATGACCGCTGCTCACCCCCTTGCTAGCTTGGCACGAGCATACCGCAGGAAAACCTACTGCTGACACTTCCACGGCCCGAACATAACAGGAGTTCAGAACCGGATGCGCCCGCTATGGCTTCTCAAGCATGGCACGTGAACGCAACGGGGCTCATACTTTTTAAAGGGGAACACACACTCCCCACGTCTGGCCGGTGTATTGCTCTGTGCCAAACACTATGCTCCATGCCAAATACACCGGCCAGACGTGGGGAGTGAGTGTTCCCCTTTAAAAAGTGTTGAGAAGCCTTAGCGGGCGCATCCGGTTCCGAACGTAACGTTCGGGCCGTGGATGTGCCAGCAGTAGGTTATCCTGCGGGCGGTCGCCGGGACTGAAGTAAGTAACACCTTCTCTTAAAACGCTATTTTGAGCAGGAACTAAGCACCAGTTTTGTCAATGCACGTCTACCAGCTGACGGCTGTAATGGCGTTTTTTCTTTCACTATCGTAGAGTTTTCTGAAGCGAAGGTTTACCCTTCCACGAGCCCTTGATGCAATCTCACTACTTTCTCCTAGTGAGTTTGACATTTTTATTTTTGCTTTCACATCTTCTATTCCATTGCGGTGTGTTTTAATTATTTTAGTTAATCAATTTACCTAATATATGTCGGGCACTTGTAAACAAACATTTGTCGAACCTCGAGTGTATCTCCGTAAGAGAGGGCAAACATTGAGTGTTTCAGTATGCTTGATAGATCTAAAATAGAAGGTTAGGTGTATGTTTGGTAATTTTCCTCCAGGCATTTTGCTTCTTAACGCTGTGGTTTTGTAATACAAAACACGTGCGTTTAAATTGGGAAAATCTTTCGTAAAGAAATTCTAAAGCATGTTCTGCGCAGAAAAGGTTCTGTTTACTCGATGTGCTAAAGGGTTTTTGCATGGGGCTAGCTGTGTAATTTTATACCATCCTGAATCTTTTTTAGCTAAGATGATACAACTGTTTGAAATCAGGATGTTTGGAAGTTAATACTGCATGACACGATTCTGGCCATGCTGCACTAATGTCTTCTGTCTTTTCAGATAAATTGAAAGAAGTTCAAAACCACGACAGTTGCGTGAGTTGTTGTAGTACACTAACATATAGATTCATCAAGCAAAATTGCGATCGCAATAGCTGCTAATTAGCTATTGCGATCGCAATTAACAGAAAAGCAATTCATGATGCAAAAAACACAGAAATTGCGAATTCGCAAAATTAAAATTGCGAAATCGCAAACGAAATCGCAGAATCTAGGAGGAACCCCTATAGCGAATCGGAAATAGCGAGAATCCATGGATTCAGCGATTTATTGTGTAATTTCGGTAAATAATTGTAAACGCAATTCATAAAAACTCGCAATTACCGAAAAATCGGAAAATCACTATTTGCGAGGCGCAATTTAAGGAGAAGCAAAAGCAGGTGGTAACCATGAAGGAAAAAATAAAAATAAAATCTAACGAGCCACAGGTGCAGACCTGAACAAACACACTTAAGGAATCACAGTGGGAGCATGAGGACTCTCACAATGCCAGGACTCTACATGGTGGTCCGGCGGCGAAGGCTCCAGGCTGCAGCACGGAACAGACGCTGGATCAAGGAGCGAATATTCCGGCAGCGGGTCACCCTTCTTGGCCGAACAGCGGAGCAAATTTACTCTAAGTACCGCCTGAATGGGGCAATGATCATCAAGCTGATCCAAGACCTAAACCCCCTGATGCAGCACCCAACAAGGAGGACCAATGCCGTGCCCACACATGTCCAGGTCTTGTGCAGCCTGCTCTTACTGGCCTCCGGAAGCTTTCAGGGGATAGTCGCTGTTGCAGCAGGGATATCCCAGAGCGCCATGTCCCGCTGCCTAAGGATTTTCCTGGAGGCTATGCTGACCCGGCTACACCACTACATCTCATTCCCGACCAGCCAACAGGACTGGAATGAGACAAAGCTTCAATTCTACAATGTTGTGCAATTCCCACATGTAATAGGATGCATTGACTGTACCCACATCCATATCTGCCCACCAGCACAAACGGAATACATGTACCGCAACCGCAAGTCCTACCACTCCCTCAATATCCAGATGGCGTGCAATGCTAAGACTTTCATCATGGACATAGTGGCACAGTACCCGGGGAGCACACATGACTCCTTCATATTCCGGTACAGCGGCATTCACACACGACTGGCCAGGGGAGACTTTGGCGAAGGAAACCTACTAGGTAAGTACACATGCCCCCAAATAGTACACTGTGATCATGTAGCTGCGCAGAACAGGCACTCACCCTCTGCTCCTATCATTTAGGTGACAGCACCTACACTCTCCGTGAGTACCTCCTCACCCCATACCTGAACCCTGCAACACCACAGCAACGGCGTTACAATGCTGCACTCATACGCACAAGAAATTGCATTGAGAGGACATTTGGCCTTTTGAAGAGCAGATTCAGCATACTTCACAAGACTGGTGGTGCCATCAAATACGAGCCTGAGGTCTGCTGCCGCATCGTGGCCGTGTGTGCAATCCTCCACAACATTGCTACCAAGCGCAGGATACCTGTAGAGGTCTATGGCAGTGAGTCGGAAGGGGACAACTGACCACCTGCACATGTGCGTCATGCACGCGGGGAGAATCCTGCAGAAGGACACAGGCACTGCAACCAAATCACCATTAACTGTTTCTAGTGCACCCACTCCCCACAGCCAACACTTCACTCATGCATGACAATAGAAATAATGACATGAGTCAGATTAAGTTTAACAGAATATTTGTTATTGTTTTTTGCACAATAAAGTGGGAATTTCTCACACAGTAACATGAGAGCCATATTGAGTCATATGTCCCATGTATTTGAGGAGGGCATGCTTGTCTCAGCAGCATGGCCCTTCATGGTACTATACAAATGTTCAATGGCGCCTCCGGGCGGACGCTCCCAATCTTCTTTCCAGCTCTTCCTCCGGATTTGCCGGTGAGGCAGCAGAGGTGCAATCACCAGTGGCACGGATTGGCTGCTGTGGCTAGAATTAGCCTCACTAGTGTCATCCCCCCCACCCGCCTGGCCATAGCCAGTTGCCTGCAGACCCTGCACTGCAGTGGTCACTTGCTCCAGTGCTCTTGCGACATCCTGGCAGCACTGGACCATTTGCACTTGCATGGCCAAAGAGAGTTATGAGAGCTGGGAGGTCGCATTCCCTATGATATAATTTGACAGCGTGTACGCAGACAGGCATGTCTGCAGCTGGCGGTGTCTGCGCCGGTTGAAGTCCCGGTGGCTATACATGGCCTGGGTGTTGGCCTCCACTGCAGTGGTCATCCTTTCCATCCGGTCTGACAGCTGTTCAACATTCCTAGCGGTCTTGCTGAGCTGTATATGTATTGCTGCGAGATGACGAGCTTGTGTCTGGTGGATGTGGAGCATACGGCGCTCAATAGAGAGCCCAGGTGACCGCACATTCACACCCCTGCCAGCGCGTGGTGTGGTATTGCGTGGCTCCCTCACCGGTCCACTGGACTGGCTTCTCACAGCGGCAGTGCGGTGGGTTTGTTTGCGTGCTGCAGCTGTTGTTGTCAGCCCCACTGGCGTGTGAGTCACACGCTGTGGTTGTGCTGCGCCTGTTGGCGCTGAGGTGGCATTGTGTACAGGGGCAGGTGGTGGTACTACCGCTGGTGCCGCAGCTTGCCCAGATGGTCCTGGGTGCGGGGATGGATGCACGTCTCCCTCGGTGTCCTCAGTAATGTCTTCAATTTGTAGGGCATCGCTATCCGTACTGGGTACTTCAGCGCCACCTGTGATTTAAAGTGGACGTTGATTAATGACATGTATCTTACACATTGAAGGTTGCTACATGCATGCAGGCTACCGTTCCCTGACTCGCTGCAGGATTGACTCTCACTGAACAGGTCTGGTTGTATTGGGCTAGATGGTAATTGTGGTCAGACTACATGTCCCACAATGCAATAGGGCTTTTTTGGTGTGCTTTGGCTGCATGACTGGGGTTTCTAATGGGATGATCTGAGGTCATGGCCATTGTTAGGGGACAGGATTGCAGTTGCATGGTACTTACCTTGTGTATCTTGGGTGGGTCAGGAGGAGTCCAGCTGGGTTACCCCCACGCATGCCTGGGGATTCATGGTGTCCTCTACTCGGTCCTCAAGTGGGGTGTTGGGTGGGACAGTGGGCTCCCCTCCTCCTGTTGCCACATGTTCCCCCAGCCTCTCTGCGATCCTCACCTTGGCCCGCCTTCTGTGGTTGTACCACCATTTTTTCAAATCATCCACAGAGCGCTGGGTCACTCCCACAGAATTTACTTTTGCGCGGATGCGCACCCAAATCCTCCTTTTGTTGGCCTCAGGCACCCTTCTCGAGTCCTTCCCAAATAGGCGGTCGTGGTCCTTGCACACTCCCTCTATGAGATATTCAAGATCTTGTTCCGAAAATTTTGTTTTCCTTTTCCTTCCTGTGGAAGTTTCCCCTGCAGCTTCCTGTGACATGTTCTGCAGTGGGATGTCTCCTGGTTTTCAGCTGGAGGTACTCTGGAGTGGAGCTCTGAGCAATGCTGCTTTCACTTCAGGCTTACAATGCAGAATGAGGGTGGAACCTGCCTACTTCCTGGTTGTGATGTTATCACTGTACTCAGAATGCGACTTCCCGTTTTTGCGATCTCGCAATTAGTGAGATTGCAATTTGCGATTTCGGTATTTGCGAGATCACAATTTTTACAAGGGTATTGGCCAATTCTGCGAATTTTATGTGATTTTCGGAAACTCGCAATCGGCGATTGCAGCTCGCTTTTTTTATCGCAATTTTTCTTGAATCCGATTCTGCGATTTCTACATTGCGATTCGCATTTTATCGCAATATAGGAATTACAGAATTTGAGATTGATGAATCTATGTGAATGTATTTTTCTCCCGCCTTGGGGTTTGCGCTTTAGGGTGCGCGGACTAGGGGCTGTGGGGATATTTGGTCCTGATGAATGCTGTGCATTACAAGCACATGATAGCAGAAACATGTTGACCACTTGTTTATTACGTTTTTAGGACACTGTGGTTCACATTTACTTAACCATCTAGTATCCACTTTCACTTTGTTTTAATGTCTAGGTAAAAATTACCCCTTATTAAAATTTGGTTGGGGTTCAAAGATACCAAGTTTTAAGTCACTCATCATCACATCGGGTTCTAATACACCTGCCTTCAACCAGAACCCTATGATGAAAAATGGTCTCTGACATGAGTTGGTGCCTGAGGATTATTTTTTCACAGTGATTCCCACTAACCCTGCTTATTACCTTTTACTCGGTTAATAGTAGTCTGATTCTGTGTACTGGGTTACTATTTTGTTGTTTTGATATAATTAATATAGGGGTATAAGAGTAACACTTTGACCTTGTTCTCTCCTGTTGTTTAGATGCAAGTATTAATGTCCATAAGCAGTTAGTGGGATTGTCAGGAAAGAGTGTATCCTGCTGAAGATGTTACATAGCATGTATGCATCAGTCACTTTCATGTACGCCAGCATCAAAGCATATACCAATGTCCTTGAGTAATCAGCACAAGAGTCTGTATCCCCTCTTGGGCATTAGATGTTACATGCCATTTATGCGGCATTCATTGTTAGGTAAACATCAAAGCAAGTACCAGTCCATGGAGAGTCGGCATCTCCTGCTATGGTATTAGATGACACCTGGCATGAATGCTACATTTACTTCTAGCATGAAGGTCAATATCAAAGTGGTCATCACAAGCATGTGCAACACCCAGTGTTAGATTATGTATAGCATATTTACTGCATTGACTGCTTGCATGAAGGTCAATGGTGAGCTAGCACGAGAGTACGTATCCCCCTCTGGAGCAGTAGATTATGCATGGCATTGAAAACTGCATTGCCTTCTTGCACAAATGTCAGTATCAAAGCATTAAACTTTACTTCGTAGTTGTAGGCTATGGGGCATAATTATGAAGGCTTTGTGTCATGCTTGCACCATGCTGCAATTTGGTACATGCAGGATGCAAACCAGTATGTCATATTTAGGAAGCCATGCAAAGCCTCTTTGCGTGGTTTTTAATGGCTTCAAAATTGCGTAAAAAATGTGGAGTACTGCAACACAGCGGAAGTCTCTACTTTGCATTACTGTGCACAAGGTAAACATTCCATGGGCGTTGCAGTGGGTGTTTCCATGCAAATCCCATGGTTTTTGATGCATTGGCAGATTCAACAAACCTGGTAAATCTGGGAATGTTCCAAAAAAGATACGCTTTTCCAGGTGAGGCTGATGTATAGATATATATAGCCTGTATGCTGTGTTAAATTAGCATACGCTTTTTAGGAGTTTAAACGCCATTTTACCTTTCTGCTGCTTTTGCACACGACACATAGTTGTTGCTTTAGCTTTGAGACTAGTAGAATGTTTTTGATTCATACAAGAATAATATGTTGTTACACTGATATCAGCCTTGCTTGACGAGCTGTGTCTGTACAGTGAGTGCTGAAACCTTCAAGGATATCTCAACACAGTGGTTGTTATGAGGACTGATCTTCGCACGTTCCTAGACATAACATACAAGCAGCTGCAGCCAAGTTCTGGTTTTAGGCGCGTTTTATATTGCTTTGCACGAGAGCATACAAACACACTTGATAGTGCTTCGCATGCAGAAGAGCTGGTTGCTGATGATGTGATCCTTTACCACTAGGATTTTGAGGTATGGAGCCGCTCTGCTAAAACCCAAAGAGACCTTCTTAGATATAATATAATATACTAGCTAGGGAGGGTGAGAATTAGGTTTTGTTAAACCCTATTCATTTTAAATCATGAGCGGAAAATCCGTTCCGCTCGCGGATTTCGCGGATTTTCAGTAAATCCGCGATCCGCGAACTCCCGCGAATTTACTGAAAATCTGCGAGATCCGGGGGCAAAAGTTCAAGCCTGTTGAACTTTTAACTATTTTAGGATGGCGCCGGCAAGATGCCAACGCCATCCTAAAATAGTTACTAAGTTAGCTTCAACAGGAAGCTCGAGCACCTGCTTTATTTTATCTATTAGTGCTTCCTGAGGAAGCTAATTTGGTAACTATTTTAGGATGGCGTTGTCAGCTTGCCGGCGCCATCCTAAAATAGTTAGTTAGGATGATGTGTGTTTTGTCGAGGCTGGGTAGGTGTGGGTTCTCCCCATATCTATAGTCGAAAATTAGCTATGATGCTTGATGGAGGTCTTTGCATAATTGACTTTCACTAGCTCAATCCCTGTGCAATTCCTGTGACCACGAGCTTCTCTGATCCGTGCCTGTCCTTTTATACACACAAGAGGCATGTGAACTTGCATATAAGCCCTGTCCGTTTGCCCCCTTCCCACACACTAGTGGTGTGTGCACCGTCTTCGCGCCCTTTACCCACTTGATGGATAGCTCACTCGAGGGACCCCGGCGCTCTTTGGTGTGATGTCAAGGTTAATCAGCCCCCCCAAAATGTGTGTTTTGTCGAGGCTGGGTAGGTGTGCGCTCTCCCCATATCTATCATCGAAAATTAGCTATGATGCTTGATGGAGGCCTTTGCATAATTGACTTTCACGAGCTCAGTCTCTGTGCAGTTCCTGTGACCACGAGCTTCTCTGATCCATGCCTGTCCTTTTATGCACACAAGAGGCATGTGAACTCGAATATAAGCCTCGCCCGTTTGGCCCTGCCCCTTACACTAGCGATGTGCACCGTTTTCCCACCCGGCCATTCCCCACACAATCCGCAAAATCAGTGAATCCGCAAATTCGTGAATTTTGCGGATCGCAAATTCGCAAAATTCACAAATTGCGAATTCGCAAAATTCGCCCAAGCCTATTCATTTTAGCATAATACTATGCTTTCACCGTTTGTGTTCTATGGACTAGTGACTATTCTGATTACTTTGTTTCTTATAATATGTTTGCTTGTATTAGCTAAGATACTGCATTTGAGAACACTGCATTAGTGAATAAACATTTCAAATATGCACGTGTCCTCTTTTACTCCTTGTTCTGGATTGAAATGATTGTATAACGAAAGAGTGTTCATGTGTTCCACGTTACCTGAGGTGGACTAAGTACATGTTCTGGTTTGTCTAAGCATTGGGAGTTTATGATGACCAATGAGACACTGATTGTTAGTCTGGTAGGGGATTTTTGGGTACTAAGGTGAGTTTTGGCACACCCTAAATCACTCAGGTTCCAAGCCTCTACGCACAGTTCTGTCTGAGCATGGAATCCCTGCGACAAGGCGTAACGAGGATAAATATATTAATTTCTCCTTGTTTATTCATATTTCTATATGTGCTGCACATAGAAATAGACACCTGTATAGGTTCCCCTTCCTGCACAAAAAGAATCCTGCCTACAACACAGGCACACTTGCATCATGGTGCAAGGGTGTCTGCATTGGCGCTGGGCTGCCGAAATGGCGCCAGCGCATGGGGAGATGTTCTGTGGGATAAATATGGCATGCCTTTTTCCTGCACTTTCCTCTGTCCTTTTCCTGTGACTCAGGGCAGAACAGCAAGGTAACTAGCTGAGCTGCCCTGCATCACAATTCTCGGAAATATGCCCCTCAATGCTTAGTGGTCAGCATGCAGGGGAGCACCAATCCACTGGATCTAGAAGCCATTCATGCAAGAGTAAAACGGACCTCACTCATCACTGGACATGAAAGAGGAATCCACAACCCTTGGCCAACTGCTCTCAACCCCTTTGAATATGAAAGTCTCGTTTCATGTAGAAAACAGTGCCACATCTCCACATCATATGCGCCTCCAGGGCTAGGAAAGCTTGAACGGAGGTAAATAGAGCCCAGTACCCACTGATTTTGTCCTCGGGGCAGCTCCTCTCCTTTTGTTACATTCCCATGAGTGTGTGTTAAAGTCGGCCTACTCTCAACGCAGTTTTCAGTGGCAGCGGGAATTCATAAATACTGCTGTCAATGTAAAATGTTGCACTCTCCTTTTGAAGATTACACAATGTCAAATGAGAAAGGCGAACGGAGTGATATTGAGCAGTCCCTCTAAGCAAGTTTCAGTTGGCTTGTGTGCACTATTGATTTTGTTTAGCATGCAAGCAGAATACAATCCCCATTTGTCTTTGATACATCAGTTTCTAGATCTTGGAAGGTTCTTTAATAGCTCTCTCCGGCGAAGCTAATGTTTTCTGCAGTGTCATTTTCTAGTTTCCCTTTGAATATCAACTGCTCTGCAGAGTGAAATCGTCCCCTGCAATTGAAGACAGAAAACAGCCAATAAAACTGCACTGCAGTTCGGGAGGACACTGGGAGGCTGTGTCTTCTGAGTTCAGCATACATTGCAGAACCATTCTGATGAAGAATGCCACTGAATACATTTTTAGTAGTGTTTTATTGTAAAACAGTTTTTAACAGTAGGTAGAGAGACGAGAGAGACATGCTGCTTAAGCGTAAAATAATCTTTTGGGAAAAGCAAAGATCTGGATGTAGGGAGACAGTGTTGTTAACACTTTGAGTGGAGACTTATCCGGGGTGTATTGCTATACTGTTGTTCAAGATAAAGGGTAGAACATATTTTATATATGTACTTTACACCCTATATTGTGCATTAGTATACTAATCTATGACTCAATGGCGATGTTTAAATTGCCTTTTTCCAGGTTAGGTGAAGTATTACAGATACCAGCTCAAAATGATTACATTTAGGCAGTGTGTTAAGGAAAGGTGGGAGTAGAAAGTGCAGTTTATGAGAGATAGCAAGGCCCTTGTTGTATTTCACCTATAGCAATAATGAGTAAAATTCTACATCTCCCAATGCAAAGTGTCTTCTGGATTGGAACCATTTGGTCTGCAAACTCCAGACCGGATGTAACTCCAGCTCGATGAGATATCACAGCAAAGAAATTACAAGGAATCTGTGTCAGAAAGTTCTCAGGACCGGCAGGTAGGCAGTACTAGGCAACATTTGTGACAACTGGGATGGACCTCCTTAAAAGGCTCACAAACCAACAGGAGGCAGACACAAAAATAAAGGTTGCAGAGATCAGGTAACCACTTATTGCACTCTGTAACCCCATGCATTAGAGGCATCTTTTCAAGCCCCTATTCCCAAAAGAGTTGTAGTGGCGATCGGGGCTTTGCCGTATTTACTAAGTAGCGTTAAGCCACTTAAAGTGGCTTAACCCTGCTTTGTAAATAAGGCACCCTTTCATGCTGCACTTAGCGTGAAAGGGTCCGGCAGTGGTTGTTGCATTCCACTGCAACACCCATTGATTTTGATGCTGAAAATAGCCACGTACCCTAGAGACAATGGTCTCTGCACCCCAATGCCATAAAACTAAGGGGAATATTTACAGGGATTTAACACCGCTGTGTTGTCAATTTTTTAATTGTCATATTTACAAGTTGCCGGAAGTGCAGTTAGCAAACTTTTTTCAGCATTAACACATTTTTTTGATAGTGGCCCTACTGAAAATGTGATGCAAGGTAGGCATTTCCCCATAAAAACTCCCGCAAAACACACAACGCGATATTTACAAGGATTCCCATGTACGTCACTAAAAAATAAAAACTGCCCTTAAGTCCCAATAGAGGCAGTTTTTTCACATCAGAAATTAGCTGGTCTTAAAAATGGTGCAAACACACTTGGGGCTTCATTTAAGAGGTTTTGGTGCAGGATAGCACCTGCAAAGAATCTTGCTGCTCTGCCATGCGATAAAACAAAAGGGCAGGAATGCACCCTATCAATGAGATAAGGCGCATTCCTGGCTTTTTCCCCTATATTGGCATACAATCGATTCCATGCGCAAACCGCAGGCACCTTTGTGTTCTGGTGCAAGGGTGCCGGCATTGCAGAGTTGATTGATGTTGCAGGTGATTTCCTCTTTCTATATGTGTCTTGCAGAATGCTACACACAGAATATGGTAAAACAGAGAGGCAATTAAAACATGTATCCCTGTTGCGCCTCCCAAACGCCACCCTTGGGGTGTGTTAGATTCTGACACATTTCCATGTTAATGGTTTCTTGTAAATGTGGGAATGCTTCATAGTCCGTAGGTTTAGGGTGGGAATGCCCACAACAATACCATGGATCGCCCCTTGCATGTAGTTTTATGTGTGAAAGGGGCACATATTTACAAGGCCATGAAAAGCCACATAAAGTGACATTAAGTGGCCTTGTAAATATGCTGTGGTACATTGGGCCACAGGAACATCACAAAAGTAACAATCCAGCAGTGCAAAAGTATCGCTAGGGGCTCATAAATAAAGCACTTGGTTAATAGAACAACTCCCACAATTAATCCTTGGCAAGGTCAATGACACCATGCACCTTCTGTCATTGCCAGAAGCACCAAGGAGACCACAACCACTACACCTGTCATGCGTCACTCACCTGAACAAAGACTCTGATCCTGTCGTGTTCTAATCTAGGACCCTGATCAATACTGTGACCTTATGCCCCTATACGGCTATAATCCATTTATTCCCCTATAATGGCATAAACGATCAAGAGTAATATTTCAGAAACTCGTCTCTGGCCTAACACAAACAGAGCCACATTTCAGAATCACTTCCTCTGCAGCTTCCTCTGCAGCTCATTAGAGCAAATGACACAGCAGAAGCCACTATCTAAGATTCCTAGATTACACTCCGAGTTCTTCAACAAGATAAAATTCAGCAACCTGGGAAAACCCTGCTTGCTATGTTTTGATTAGTAATAGAACTCTAATGAGCACTGAGAGACGATCACTTCCTAATGACATCTTTATTGACGTCTTATGTCCAAAAACTTACGTCAAACCAGGCACCTTTCAGGTATAAGTATTACCAACTTTGCCTTAAGCAAACGCTGATGCTACTACTGCCGCTACGCTGTCCCAACGACATCGATGATAGTGATGGTGTGGTGCACATAGGACCAGACCAGCTGTCCCCTTCAGAGCCCAGCAGCAGCAAGCTGCCCGCGGACGCTGCCCCTCCTCTTCCTCGACGCGCTGAGAGAGACGCTGTCTTTTCTCCTGCTGAGAAATCCAGCTCTGGCGTTTCCAGCCTACTCTTGCGAGCGAATGGGATATCGAGTCCTGGAAGGAGATACCAGACCTCCAACATTCTATTCCAGAGGTATGGTGTTGACTAAACCCTTAGAGAGAATTCTTGAAGCAAACCTTGGCAAAACCAACTTAACTAAAACTGCTACTTACTTACTCCCTCCCAAGTATTAGGCTTAGGTCAGGTACACTGGGGTAGGCGTAGTTAGAAGCACCAGTTGAGTACGTTAGCCAAATGTATATATGAATGTATATATGTTTTATTCATTTTAAACCATTGTATGGCTAAGAAACCATATCAATGCTTTTACAGTAATATTTCGCAATACTCATTTTACTGTACGTACTTTTTATAATAACTAGTCTTGCAATTGTGGCAATTCATTTCTCTTGTATGAGAAGAAAGACTGTTCAATAAATAATACCTTTTTATTGAAAACGCCCATCTCTCTATTCTCTGCATATTGGTGAAAGTAATCTGCACAAAACTGACTGAGTAAAATAACTGTCTATTGTTTCACACGACTCTAGAGATTGACTCTGATTCTAAGGAGCAAAGTTGTCATGTTTATGCGTTTGTTGGAAAACTGAATTCCTTCTTTTCTGTACCAGGGAAGCTGATCACTTCCTATTCAGTCAAGAAAGTGTCCAGTGACCTCTGAGCTAGTTGGTAACACACCCAATTAAGTTTAGCATAGTTAGTGGAGACCTGGGAGATCCGCACTTCTACGTCCATACTACTGTTTATGTTATTCCAATGCGCAGGGCTTATTGGGAAAATAGGAACTACACTACATGGCGCCCAATGTTTGGTAAGGCGATAAAACTAATGCAAGACTTTAGAGTAACTCAGTCGTGCATTTTTCACACAGACCCCTTTTTACCGTAAATACTCCAATAGACGTCTGGAATGGGTGAAAGGTTAAAATCTGCCGAAACTTAGTAGGAAGAGATTCCTATGTAAAGCTCTGGTTTAATCAACGATGAAGGATACAGTGTTCCAAAATATTGTGCACCTAATCTTTGTCTCCTTGGAGACCTGCTCAGCAAAACCTGCATTTATAAAATGTCAGTAGAAAACAACGGAACTGATGCCGCAGTAGATGCGACTCAGCAGGGTCCCGACGGGACTACTGAACCAGGTGCAATAATCATCCCGGCACATTTAAGAAAATCTATAACGTTAAAACTTATAGAAAATGGACTGACCACACAAGGAGGCACAGCCAACTTCATGATAGAGGCACACGAATATCGGCAGACAGAGGTATTCTATTCTTGGATAAAATTTCCAGCGGCAAACGCCGCAACATACGAGTTCCACTATTATAAAATAGGGTATCCACCGGAAGAATACGCTCCTTTCGAGGAGATTGAAATCCCATTAAAATTCCAAGAGCATTTGCTCTGGTTTAAAGGCGCCCTAAAACACAATAATCATATTACCAGGCTCGGTCCACTAGGTAGACAAGGAGCAACGTGGCCGGTTCTAGCCAGCTACACACCACATCCGGACATTGCAAAAATGTCTAGAGAAGAACTTTTAGCACAGCTAAAAACATTAATTAAAATACATAGGCAATTAGTCCAATATGTAATGCGGATTGCTACAGTCCAAACAGCTGTTAACATACCACAGCTGACCCCTCATCAGGGGAACACCAATAAAATTACACCACAGAGCATACAGTCATGTCTTGGTAAAACACCCATAAAACGGGAACAAATTCCTTTCTGGTTAGCGAAGAAAATTACTCAAATAGAGGCAGTATTTCCGAATACTACCCCTATTGAGAAACATAGAAACTTGACCATCTGCCTTCCAATGGGGGTGGCACCACACGTGGAGGACTGTGACACTTGGGGTACAGTCTTTGCTTCCATTTACACAAAAACACATGGTGTTCCGTCAATGGCGGTAATACCAGAAGTGCTAAAACAGATTCAGAATGAATACGGTCCAGAACCTGCTTTAACTCTTGGTATGAAATTACTGAAAGACTTCAAACAGGTCTCGGCTATATTACTAGCCAATATAAAAGGAGAAGCAGCATCTGAGGTGATCCGCCAGAAGTTGAAAGAAACAGATATAACAGATCAACCAATTGAGCTTGCCAGAATTATAGAAAAATGTTATGAGGAACTAGGTAGAGACAGCTTGGGTGGAAAACCAGTAAAGCCCCAACTGCTCAAAAATCCTGAAAAATTATTTATTAAAAATAATTCAAACACTCCTAAAAAGAGCTGGGATGGAAATAAACAATCCACTCCCAAGGAAAAAGTTTTCCAGTCCAGAGGAAGGTCTTCTGGACGGAGGGAAAGAACTCCGACTCAAGAACACCAGTCTCCCCAGAGGGAGCCCTCTGAGAAAAGATATAACCTTAGAAATAGGGATAATTTGAAGAAGCCTGATAGATATCAAAGTATTGATACACGTCCCTCTCGAACTTTTTCGCAGAAATCGGAAAGAAGAGGACGGTCAGACCCAGGAGAGCACACCAAGTTCAAAGACAAGGAACCTGCTCAAAGTTAAAAATCTCAATTTCCGAAAAAGAAGGTAGCCAGTATTATAGTAATCGAACAAGCCGAGAATACTGAGGACACAGTTGAAAAACGGGGAGTTGGCACAGACAATGCTAGACAGTGCAGCAGAAATGAGTATAGCTCGCAAGATCCTGATGAGTCATCTGGAGACAGTGGACACAAATGAATACATTCAGGTTGAAACTGCCGACACCAGAGTTAGAGAGCCCCATTAGATATACAAAATAACACTGCGTATAGAGGGTGATAAGACTAGGAAAATAAGGGGTCTATTTTGGGATAAACTCTCAAAAGGCTATGACATTCTGTTAGCTGAAAAAGATTGGCCCCCGGAGTTTGTCAGGGAGTGCCCTCGTGGCGAAGAAATGATTATGCCTGCCTTCTCGAATGACATTCCGATTCACAAAAAATATACTTATGCAAGGAAATGGGCAGTGGCCCAGGCACCGGCATTATATAAAAATCATGTAGGATGGGATGAGGACTCTCCTCCTCACAAAATCCAGGTAAAAAAACAACCGACTGCACAAAGGCAGTATCCAATTAAGCAAGAAGCTAAAAAACAAGTCAGGGAGATTTTAGATCAACTTGAATACCAGGGGGTGATTGAAACATGCACCTCCCAAATGAACAATCCTTTGTTTCCTGTCTCCAAACCAGACAATTCATATCGTCTAGTTTTGGACTACAGACACCTTAACGCATGTTGCAAAACTTTTGCAGTACAAAATTCGCATAGTGCTGCACTAATGAATAACATAGTTAGGAAAAAATATAAAACGACATTAGACATATCTAATGGTTTCGTTTGTCAAAACATTGCACCAGAAAGCAGATACTTGACAGCTTTCTCAGTAATGGGGTCATAGAAAAATTTCTGTAGGCTCCCACAGGGATTCAAGAACAGCCCAGGACTATTCTCAGCCAGAGTAACAGAGTTACTACAAATATATGATGATGAGGCATTATCTTACGTAGATGATATCTATCTCACAGAGGACGACTTGGATACTCACTTGAAAAGAGTGAACACCATTATACATGTGTTCGCAGCAGAGCGTTACAAATTCAACTTTAAAAAGTCCCGAATTGCCCATCTGACAGTATTATTTTTAGGATACGAATTATCAAGTGAAGGAAAAAGCCTAGCGGACAACTTCTTAGAAACGTGCGCTGTACTCCAAGCTCCAAAAACGCTGACGAACTTACAATCGATTCTAGGTTTTCTGAATTTCGGTAGAGCTTACATTCTAAATTACGCAGAGAGGGTTAAACCTCTCTACGAACTAATTAAACCTGATTTTAAACCAATCACTTGGACTCAAAAACACACAGAAATTTTGATATCACTACAAACAGACATGTTAGCAAAAACAAAACTAGATACACGTGACAACACATGCAATTTTGTAATCCGAGTCATCCCAGGAAGATGCGGATTCACGTACCTGACCTCTAATGAGGGAGAAAAGGTGCCAATTTCAATTAAATCTCACTTGTACACACAAGCGGAAAAAACATTCAGTCCCACAGAAAAAACTGTGAAAGCAGTAGAAACTGCATTAGCGAATGAACGAGAACTAGCACATGGCAAAAGGATTAATATCCTCACAGTGGAATCCGCCTTCGAGGCGCTATTCAGCCCAGTAAACCTACCTACAGTGTCACTGGATCCGAAATGGATACAGTGTCTAAATTCTCTTGGAGCGGAAGATGTGA
Organism: Lissotriton vulgaris; assembly: GCF_964263255.1. Taxonomy (NCBI): domain Eukaryota; kingdom Metazoa; phylum Chordata; class Amphibia; order Caudata; family Salamandridae; genus Lissotriton; species Lissotriton vulgaris. The sequence continues at coordinate 496,090,862 of NC_141687.1, forward strand.
AATACTATTTCGCCCCGCAATTCGAAAAACTGAATGATTTGACTTATGAAGAAGAATATCCTCTGCCAATCGAACTTCTGCCTCTCCCACAGTACGCCTGTATAATATATACAGATAGATTTGTACAGCATTTCAACGTAGAGAACAATTCCTACGATGCAGCCTGTGCGATTGTTAAAGGTCGTTGGCTGTGCGGTAAATTCAGACCGAAAATAACAAAAACTGAATCAGTGAGGAACTGTTCGGCTCAGCGAGCTGAAATCAGATCTTTAAAGATGGCGCTTGAAAATGCAGAACGTGAATTCCTGACACTAATCGTGTGCGATTCGCATTTATGCATCAGCTCTTACAATAATAAGTTGCAGAGCTGGATTGAAAATGATTACAAAGATGACACAGGTGCCACAATCAAGCATAAAATGCTTTGGAAACAGGTAACTCTTTTACAGAAAGAACTACAAAAGACTCACGTGATACACACTCTGAGTCATCAACGTGATGGTGTTCACGTTGCAGGGAATTCATTGGCTAATACAGCCACAGCGGAAGCAACTAAACCGGCTTCCGTAGCCACAAAAAAGCGTTCAGAAAAAGACATAGAAGGGGAAACCATGCTGGCAGTAAAAACGTCCGTAAAAGGCGACTGTGCAGCACTACCCGTGAACTATCCACTCAATTATGCATACGTAATTGATGCAAACTCCGTTCCTTTTGCTCGAATCCCTGGAGTGGGGGATAGGGTAATTCCAAACATGTTCAGGAGAGGTTTCCTATTACAGGAAGCACATATGGGGTTGGGTCTGAGACACCTAACAATCAGGGACTCTCTGAGAGAATTGCAATCAGAGTACTGTAGGCCGGAAATGAGTGAAGGAATTCATGATTTTGCAAAAAACTGTGAAGACTGCAACAGATATCGCAGTGGAGAACCGGCAAGTGTAGTGTCAGAAACCCTAATAGAAAGCATAAGGCGATCTATCCGCGCAATCAAACAAGAGAAACATGTCCCATTGTATATTATCAAGGCTAAATCCACTTAAAAAATGTGGCCCCCAGCGCTCGGCTGACGCCAGAACGGTTATAAAAGATCTGCGAGTCTTTATCAGCACATATGCAATTGCCATGTTCCATTCTGACCAGGGTCCTGCTTTCAGCTCTCAAGCTTATAAGGAGGCCATGGCCAGCATGGGCGTTGGCTTGCGGTATTCTTGTCCGTCACACCCCGAAGGGAACAGTGTGGTAGAAAGTAAAAACCGGGACATAAAGCAATCTATAACAGCGAAGGTATTAGGTTCGGGTGATGGGTGGGTCAAACATTTAATAAGTGTCCAGTTAAGCCTAAACAACTTGCCAAGACATTCTCTAAAAGGTTTCAGCCCATACGAACTATTGTTCGGGACTAGAATGCGAATTCAGGACTTAGATAGTCAGGTATCAGTGGTAGAAGATAAGAAAACAGACTTTGACATCAAAGATCGTTTTGCTGTTTTACAGGACTTGAACTAAACAAGAAAATCCTTAAGCAACATAAAGTTAAAGCAACAGCCAGCTACCACTGTCGAGGCACCACCAGCCCCAGCAAGGCCTGTCTGGATTCCAAAGATTGGGGATCTAGTCAGAGAAAAAATAGCGGTGAAGAAGGAATTTGGGCCTTCTTGCAGAAAAGCAGTACCTGTCTTGGCAATCAACGGAACAAGATCAGTAGTACTACCTCCCCTTGCTGGAAAAAAGGAGAACAGAGTTGTATGAATCGACCAGGTAAAACCACAAGCATGTGGCCTATAATCAAAAGTAGGCCCAGTGGCCTCTGAGAAACAACAGAATATCTAAACTTGCAACAATCCAAGAGGTTCAAACTGAAAGACTAATCACATTCGATAAGCCTGCAGTGCACAGAGAGGGACTATGCAATAATGCCATGGAACTCATGCCTCTTGAGACACAGATTGAAACAGTTCATCAAGAAACACCAGTCTACAATGATGTGGCATCAGAATGTGCTACCGACAGACAAATTGAAAGAACAATTCCAACAATTGACAGAACTGCCTCTGGCTACTTCGTCAACTTCGATAACTTTTCTGAGGATCAAAGCAACCCGAAGTGATGCCAGAAACAAAAAAGACTTTTAAAGAAAAAGCAACAGAACTCTTTCATCAACTCAAAGAAATTTACCTTATCTCTCCATGGTTAGAGTTCTGGTTTGGATTAGGTGTATTTTTCCTCCTGCTTTGGCTCATCATGGTACTTTGTTTGGGAAAATTCATTGAGGGAAAATATAGTTCAATGGACACAGCAAGTCAGAACATCAACTTAGTCCTCAAACCACACAGATCATCCCATGTGGAGAAAAGAGAACTGTCAACAGTAAATGTCACAGCCATTCCAATACCCGGTGGGGTAGTATGGGACAAAACTGACTATGAAATATATGGTCCGGTCGAAATCCTGAAGTATCCTCATCAATTCAAGGTTTCATTGAGTGACTTTGTAAAACCTAGTACATTCTCTGATGATTGGGACTTTGAAAGTATTAATAATATGATGTCTGATTTAGTAATGTCAGCAAGATTCACAGAACATGATTATTTGCAAGGTTCGTCTAGTTATGAACAGATGTTCTGCTACACACACTATGGTGATCATTATTTGCATAGATTATTTGCATAAATCTGCACTGTTTTTAAATATAACCAATGGGAACATTGTGCTACACCACCTAAAAGCAGTTCTAAAACATTCTATGAGAAATTCCAGTACTTCTCAGGGTTTAACACCAGTGATGCAGAAACGTTTTATTACAAACTGTTAGATAAAACAGGATTGAAAACAATGCTGACAAATACTAAATTGATATATTCAGAAGCATTTTATGAAAAAATGATGACATTTGGTTTTGATTATTGGAAAAATAAAATTGAAACAAAAACAATCTGGGGTACAAAAGATTGGCAGGTACAAGGCCTAGAAGCACTATTTTGAGCCTGCATGATCCCAGAACAAATAATGTTTTTAAATGAAACAATTCAACAAACAACCTGTCTTGGCCTAGCTAAGATCAAAGACCTTAACAAACCATCTATTCCAAAGCCAATACCTGATAATGCAACAACAGATATTGAGATAGACGTATCTAAAATTTTACATTTAAACAGAACACATCCTGATTGGAAAAAGTGGTTAATCTGGCCTACTGACACAAACAACTGTCAAGATAGATTCCTGAACAAAACACAGGGGTTAACAATGTCCAGACCAGACCCTAGATACTCCCAGAGACAACATCCAGGAATAGTAACAACATACAGTGTAGGGAAGCTGTGCCTTGATTGGCTAGAATCATCCACAGTGGCTGAAATTAAGCAACACTTATCTTTACTTAAAGATGGTGCTGATTTGCACGATTTTATTATGGGACCACGCAAACAGCGTCAAAAACGCTTCATAGCGGCCAGCATCTATGCTGCATACAACGAGGCTTGGAAAGTCACGCAAATTGAAACAGCTGAAAAAATACGAGAAATTGATCGTATTAATTTGGAAAAATCACTTTCTGTAGTGGACAATGGGTTAATGACTCTGTCCTCCAGAATATATTCACTGGACAGTAGTGTATCATCTGCCATAGATATAATAGACATAGACTTGCTAAGGTTACAGCATGGCCAGTCACAATTGTGTTCTATTGTACAGTTAGGCTGGACGCTGCAAAATCTTCGTTCAGGCTTCGTGCCTTGGCGTTTAATCAACACAACGTCATTGTTTTCCATCTTTAACCTTACTGATAAACAAATCAGCTTGGCACAGAAAGGAGCAGACTAAACAATCCTGAGCATCGAAAAACTTGAGAGATTACCATTGACAATGTCAGAAAGTCCTGTCATTGAATGGATAATACACAGGATTATCACAATTCCGATAACAACTTTCCAATTTAAAAATTGCCTTGAATACAAACCTACTGGCCAGTATGAACGATTGGGTAAAGGATACATTAAGTCAACATGGAAATTACCATACACACACACATGCTATAGTGACAGCAACAAAAATGTATTTCTTAGTGGTGAAAACTGTAAACATTCACTAAGCGGTATACTTTTGTGCCAGGGTATTAATTTACACGGAGCCTGTGAAGGAAATTCTAACAACCTTTCATGCCACCAATATGTCACACCTGCAACACAGATAGAGCCTTTCTTTAAGCAACTCTCGAATGGGAGTTACATTCTAAGAACGGATCGCAGCTGTTGTGGCCTTTTGCCAGGGAAAGCATATCTCGTACACGTAACTTCCATGGTCAAATGCTGTATGCAAGCATTGTTTCCAAAAGGCCCTGGAGACACTGAGACTCCCGTATGGCCTCGTTTGAATTTCTCTTCTATACGAATTGATACTTTAAGCAGAATGAAGTCTGTGCTTTTGCAGACAACAGTGCCCATCACGTCATCAAAAGAGACGTATGAACTCCAAGTTGCAAGGACAACATCTGAGATTCATGACCTTTTATCAACAAATTGCCCCGTGCATTTCACAGAAATGCTTAGCCAACTCCTTAACATGTCTAGTGCCACAGGCATCCCAGGCATATTTAAGACGATTTTTTCGGGACTGCTACCACCATTCAAAGCAATTCTAGGAATCATTCCTAATTTTGTCCATTCAGTCTTTGGCGGCATACCCCTATTTTTGGGACTTGTAGCAGGCATTTTATTTTTGACCCTCCTGCTCCGATATGGCAAGCCAAAACTCAGACATGACTCCAACAAGGATGGAAGAAACGATCCTAGCAATACGCTACTGGGACAGGATAACTAGAGTCCTTGGATTGGCCAGGCTGAGAGATCTGAACATGACCTGGTTTCTTTCATTCAGACCGATATGGCAGACCTGCATCTTACCTGTGCTTCGATGTATGCTATGCGGAGATGAGTGCGTGTTGGACATCTGTCTTGCACTTCCATCAGCAGTACCAATGGATATCGATACTTTGCTAAGTCCTATAACGGCTCACGCATTGTGTTGTCCCCAGCGGCTACCAATCCTGATGACGGCATTCATTGAGACTCCTGTGCTACGACTAGGTGGTAACAGTGGAGCGAAAAATTAAAGCAACATCACCCAGGTACGACCTTCTGTGAGCATTGCCGATCCAGACTTTGATGACAGTAAACATTCTCACACCTGCCAAGTTACAGCGTTATCGAACTTGGTCGAACTGTCACCTGATTTTGTAGACCAATTCTTTGAGAGCCTGTCTGATATGATGTTCTCCCCTGAACAGAAACAATAATTTTGAAAAGCGTTCCAACAGACAGCGTTCCCATGAACTCTGAATTCGGCCTTCAGTTTTGATCAACAAAAACTGCTGAAAAGCGTTGGAACTCGATACCCCCGTTCAACAATTTATTTTTTAATTGAACACTTTAAAAAAATATTTACCTTTTTCTGGCACAAAAATTCTTTGCTTAAAGTAGATCTATTCATAAAGAACAGAAGCTTCAATTTTTAGGTAAATCTAGAGACATAATAACTTTACATGAGCCTCTAGCACATTTTACAGCAATGCATTTATATGTGATGAAATTATCTCGCCCTTCTTTTCTGTATTAAGAGATATTTCATGTGTAATTTTTTTCGCAAAATCGTTCATTGATTACATATGCTATATTTTTGAATGATTTCAATGCTTAAAGACGTACAGTACATTCCATGTATTTCAAATACGCCATTTTCAAATGTATATATGTATTTTGGGGTGGGTAATGTTACACATGCATCTTTTTGCTATAGTTTTTAGTAAATTGATGGACATAAATTCGTGGAGTGAATGTCGCGTTCTAATCTAGGACCCTGATCAATACTGTGACCTTATGCCCCTATACGGCTATAATCCATTTATTCCCCTATAATGGCATAAACGATCAAGAGTAATATTTCAGAAACTCGTCTCTAGCCTAACACGAACAGAGCCACATTTCAGAATCACTTCCTCTGCAGCTTCCTCTGCAGCTCATTAGAGCAAATGACACAGCAGAAGCCACTATCTAAGATTCATAGATTACACTCCGAGTTCTTCAACAAGATAAAACTCTGCAACCTGGGAAAACCCCGCTTGCTATGTTTTGATTAGTAATAGAACTCTAATGAGCATTAAGAGACGATCACTTCCTAGTGACATCTTTATTGACGTCTTATGTCCAAAAACTTACGTCAAACCAGGCACCTTTCAGGTATAAATATTACCAACTTTGCTGATGCTACTACTGCCGCTACGCTGTCCCAACGACATCGATGATAGCCATGGTGTGGTGCACATAGGAGCAGACCAGCTGTCCCCTTCAGAGCCCAGCAGATGCAAGCTGCCCGCGGACGCTGCCCCTCCTCTTCCTCGACGCGCTGAGAGAGACGCTGTCTTTTCTCCTGCCGAGAAATCTAGCTCTGTATTCTCTGCATATTGGTGAAAGTAATCTGCACAAAAACTGACTGAGTAAAATAACTGTCTATTGTTTCACATGACTCTAGAGATTGACTCTTATTCTAAGGAGCAAAGTTGTCATGTTTATGCGGTTGTTGGAAAACTGAATCCCTTCTTGTCTGTACCAGGGAAGCTGATCACTTCCTATTCAGTCAAGAAAGTTTCCAGTGACCTCTGAGCTAGTTGGTAACACACCCAATTAAGTTTAGCATACTCAGTGGAGACCTGGAAGATCCGCACTTCTACATCCATACTACTGTTTATGTTATTCCAATGCGCAGGGCCTATTGGGAAAATAGGAACTACACTACAATCCCCGTGGGTGACAACTGGTCCTGATCTCTTCTAAGTACTGACCTTGGTAGACCGGAATGTCAGCAACAGGAAGCTGGATACTGGGAAACGCAGAAAGCCAGAGACTCTTTAGAGCCGTCTGGAACCGGCGAAGAAGGAGATACGCACAACCAGACAACCTTAAATTAGGTAATCTGCCAACAGATGAGTCACATCCAATGGCCACCTGGGCTCTGCACTGGATGGCCACTTGGCAGTGGAGTCATCATCTCTGGGGGAGCGTACAAGGAAAGTGTAGAGATGCTATCCCTGAGTTCTAACGCATATCGTCACCCCCGCATGCAGTGCCTTCTGACTCTCTTTTATAACCTGTTCCAGATTGGGGGTGGCTTGTTGTTGTGGCAGCGGAATCCTGCTCCTTTTACTCCTCACACTATGACTGCCTCTGTGAATGACAGCTTCTTGCAGAGACCCTTCACTCTCTATCCACAAGACTTGGTGACCATTAGATTCAGCGGAGTAACAGATTTGCGGGTTACCATCTGAGAACACTTGCAGCCTTGCTTGGAAGAGGAGGGAGTATTTTATGCCCAACTCAAGGAGGCGTCGCTTAACCAATAGAAATTACCCCCTCTGCCTCTGAACCCCATGGCATAGTAAGGGAAGAAAAGTACTTTAGCAGTACCTACTTCCACCTCCCCCATCTTGTGTACTTCCGTCAGGACAGCATCACGATCCCTGTAGGAGGTGGAAGGGAAAGGGTCTAGCACATTTTCCCCGTGGCGGATGGTTTGGAGGCACTCGATGGGCCCGCTCCACAACAAAGAACATTGAAAGTGCATCTCCTGGAAGTAGGTTATACAACCATGTATAAGTATATGCCACTGCATCAGCACCTTCTGCTCCCTCTGTCAGACCCATCACCCGCACGATCTTCCCCCGGGAATGACCCTCTGCATCCTCCACTCTTCTTTCTAGTGACTTCACATGTGCCATTAGTTGCAGTACCTCCAATTCTGTGGTCCCCCGCCAGTCTTGTGTGGTGTCCTCAGCGATGTGGGTTCACTGCTGCGCTGGTTTGGCTCACAGCACGTTGTGCGCCACCCAAAGGTGCTAGGTCTAGGCCTGACATGACTCCCGGCCCACCTCTGCTCCCCGTCACATCTTCTCCTAACCTGGACATCAAAACTGGGGCTCAAGCTACTGTGTTCTCTCTGAATCTGTGACCCAGACAGCACGAGCTTCAGCCAGAATAGATTTCACAAGCCTGGGTACAGCAGTCGCTGACGAGCCTACTGGGGAAACTTCTGATGCAGGTGATGCAACAGGCCCTCTTAGGTGTGTAGGCAAGGAGCTCCCGCATCAAAGGTTTGGCACAGCATAGGAGCCTCACCCGGGCAGCAACACCTTTCTGGCCTGAGATGCAAAGCGGCCGGCCCAGCTTCAGTAATCTCCTCTGTGCACCCCTGTGTGCTGTTGGAGCATGTTATGAAATGCAGACCTCCCCACATCGGTGCGCAGGATCACCTCTACCGATCACTGCTCCAGGGGGCACCAGGCGGTCCTCTCACACAGGTCAGCAATGTGCTTCTATGCAACCTAAAAAAGCACAAAGAAATATCCTCTGTGAATAATTATTCAGCTCTTTTTACCTCTAGAGGCTGAAAAGTGGCGTTCCTGTCTAACGTGAATTTATTTGCTGCTAATTGGCCGTCTGTCACTTTTTAGTCTGACATGTGTTTTTCTATCACCTTGGCGCTAGTGTTCAATATAATTTTCCCAGCCAATAGTTAATCCTATTGCCATGTAGCGATGGCTTGTAAATACATCGCAAACACAGCATTAGGATTTGGCGATTGGCAGAAGGTAACAAAATTGCTGCTAAGAAACGTCAAAACTGCTTAGTGGAAATTCTTGTAAATATGCCCCTAATTGTCACAGCTCCAGAAATGCTTGAAAACTCATGCAATACCTCCAAGTGTCATACAAGCTTTTACCTGGGTGCCTAAAGGTAGCATTTCACATTCTTCATCAAGATGCCTTACCTTTGGCAGTCCTCAGAGGACACACATACAGTTTTCATCTGGTGCCCCTGACAACAATGATACCATTTTTCGAGGCCTGCATATGGGTCTTAAAGGTCAATACTTGGCCCAGCTGGATCTTCTCATATCACATCCTTTTTAAAGCTGACTCCTTCGTCTGTCTTTTTTAAAATGTTTTTTTTTACCCTGGTTCCTCCATTGCCAAGTGTTATGCTATGTTAAGTTAAATAGTTTTCTGGAGCTCTCGAATATTCGGAGGTAAGACAACAGTGTGTTAAATAGCTAGGTTTTCGAAGAATTACATAAAACTAATTGATTGGGGTCCTCCTTAATGTGCAGCAGGAGAGAGATTCAAGCTTTTGTGCCTCTCAGTACAATGCTCTTGCTTAAACCTGGGAAGCACTGCAAATTTGGCTGAACCTAGGGTCCTGCCATGGGTACTATCTAAAGCTGTGTTGTAGAATGAGTGGGCCGAGGCAATGCGAGCTTTGTAGGTGATGAAGAGTAGTTTGAAAGTGATTCTTTGTCTTATGGGAAGCCAATGCAATTGTCCTATAGCAGTAGAAGCCAAGTGGCGGTTGGAAATGTTATAATGGAGTTTGGCAGCTTCATTTTGTAAGGTCTGCAATTTGTTTATTTTGTATTGATGTGCCGTAAGAAATAGGCCATTACAGTAGTGTAGCTTTGCCATAACCAGCAATGTAACAAGAGTGTTTGGGAAATGCACTGGAATAAAAGGTAAAATCTTTTTTAAAGTACTTAGTCTAAAAAATAAAAAATAAAATGGCCCCTCCATACTTCCGATTAGAGCACCTGGATTGGAGGTCGCAAGTTAACCCCACAGTCCTCATGTTTCTAGGGACTTTGTGTGCTCTGCACAGCTTGAGGAAGTCAGAGTGGGACCTGGCCTTTATTCCTTCTTCTCCAGCCCATATTTGGTTAGGTGATATCATTCACAGTGGAATTCCTCCCGGGCACGGGGTTCAAGTCCACGTAGTCTGCACCTCTCCAGGGACACAGTGCTTGCTGGGGAAATGGATATTTACATTGGTGGTATTACCACACTCCCAAGTACCTTCTGCCCCCGTGACCCTGGAGACTATAACTTAAAGGAAGAGGGAGTGTCACGGTCACCTCCTATCAAGAGCCAATTCCCCGAACAATGGTCATCCTTAGTGGCTATTTAAACAACTGTAATGTGCTGTAATGTTTTCCTTTTGCCCAGTGGCACTTGGAATCTGCTGTGCTGCTTTAAACATGAAGGAGCATAATACTTTCTGTATTCTCCATACCTGTAGGTTGATTTGGATTGAGTTCGAAGGATTTTGTTCCAAGAGGAAGATTTATTTAATAGGAGTGTTCATTTGATGCCTCCTGACCTCTAAATATTTGTAAATTACATGAGCTGAATTTAAAACTACTCTCCCTCAACGAGGGTGACAGGACCCGGGTTCCTCAGGAACAGTACTCTCAAGAGGCCTAACTTTTGCAGAACTGACAGACTGGCTAAATTGCCAGAGGATTGATATGTGGAGTGGAATTAGGGAGGGAACTGCTCAGAAGAAGACTTAGAATGAGAGCCGAGGAAGATCAGTGAAGGTTCCATTGGTATAACCATATTTCCAAAATAAACCTTTTAGAATGTATAATTACCCGTAGAAAAAAATATGTGAAGAATCAAATGCTAGATGGATACTAGACTCTCTTGGTATAGTCAATACTGAGGGTTCAAGCTAAGGATGCACTTGTTTCAATAGATAATTTCTGATGCTGACCAATCTGAGAAACTGACCAGTTACATCTTAGACCATCAGAGTTTCATATGACTTTGGTGATCCTTAATATTAATTGAACATCTCAACCTTCACAGAGATACAATATTCACTTTGGCTACTTTTTTATATTTTTTACTGTTCAACATTCAATGAACGCAGATCTTACTTTCTAAAATGTCAATTACATAACAGTAATAGTTGGTTGTCAGTGCCGTCTTTGGAACTGCGGGCAGATTTACAAGTCCAGTGCAAGACTTTTGCGCCGCCGTTGCATCACTTTTGTTGCGCAGAGGCGGCATAAACATTGCAGCCAATTTACAATGTGACACATCTAGGGTGATGCATCACGTTGTAAATCCCTGTGTCACATTTTGCCTGCATGAGGTATAATGTATGCCGGGTGGGTGTTCCCACACAGGAAAGCCTCGTAGAGGTGACGCACTGAAATCTACAAGATTTCACTGCAACACTTCTAGGATGCCACTGCATCAAAACCTTAAAACCTTACGCCTACTTCAAGCAGGTGTAAGGAGTGACGCAGTACAATGAGTGTAGGTCTCCCCATGCATTGCTTGAGGTATGTGATACTTGCGACACGACTCCAGTAATGCGTGCCTTTTGTGCCATCAGATGCGTCCAAATTTCTGATGCAACTGTCAATCCTTGTGCCATGGTGCGCCGCGGCACATCCATGCTGGCGCAAGGAAACTGACGCATCTCTACAGATCCGTCAGTTTCTTGTAAATCTGAACCAAAATCTCTCAGGTAGTATCTCTCAAGCAAGATACTGTCACTCTTGCCTTTTGTTAAGCAGATTACTTTGAGCCTTGACATTGTCTCTAACCATTCATCTGTTCAAGAATTTTTGATTTTTCAAATCTGGAATGATTCCTTCTCTTCTCTAAAGGGCATGCAGTAAAAGCATAGTGGCTATTTATAGAATCCCATTTTCAAAAAGCAGCCAGGATTTCAGAAAATCTAGCCAGATTTTGATCTTTTGATTTGTTTTTACTGGAACCTGGTCAACATTTTATGTCTTCTAAGGATAGTGAATATTACACCACCAAAGACTGCAGATAAAGGAATAAACTTGTTAGCTACATATATACACATTTGTGCCAAATAATACTAACAAATTACCATATGCAACAATTGAAAGGATTTTTGACCAAACCTTATTTCGATCAAATTCAAAGAATTTGTCAGTTTTTGGTTTGACCAAACCTTATTTCGATCATATTCAAAGAATTTGTCAGTTTTTGGTGCATCGCCTATGGAATGATAGTACCATCCCCACATTACTTTTATCCTATTAGTGTCACAGTTCTTCATAAGTAAACCTGTACTTTCCATCATCCATCTACACAGGTAGTGTTGTCACCGGATTACCCATTCTCCATGTGCTCAGGAACCGACATCACTGGATTTCCTATCACCCATTTGTATAGTAAGTGACATCACTGTTTATCCACCAAAGCTGTATTCAAATGAAGTAGCCAAGCAAGAAGACTCATTTGCATCACCCATCTACATGATAAGGTCATTGGATTTCCCATTGTCCATCCGCACATGAAGTGACATCACTGGTTTCCTGCCAAAGCAATCTTCAAAAGAAGAAGCCAAGCAAGATGATTCATTTCCATCATCCATCTGCTCAGAAAGTGAAATTACTGAATTCCTTATTATACAACTGCAAAGGAAGTTTCATGACAGGATTTCCCATCATCCATCTTCACAGGAAGTGTCATCGCTCGATTTGCCACCATTCTTCTGCACAGGAAGTGACATCACTGGATTCCCCATAATCTATCTGCACAGGAAGTTAAATTATTGGTTTCCTGCAGCAAACTGTCTTAAGAAGTAATCAGGCAAGAGACCTAATTTCCATCACCCATCTCCATAACTTCTAGCTGGAAGACCATGCCGCCTTCAACTCAAAAGCACTCATCGAATTCCTTGGAAGCCTGCACCATATCTAACAAATAATGGGACCCCCTCTTATATTTCCTGAACCCTGTTTTCACCACCTTCAACAATATTAGTGTCCTTTTTTCAGACTTTGCATGCATGCTGCACTGTACAATACACATACAAAGTAGAATTGTTTTTTTAATGTAGTCTAAGCATAGTATTCTGTAATGGCAGGGAACTTTTTCAGCACAAAACTAATGCTAAACTCATGCACAGTGTGTGCCTGATGTCCAGTTCTGTAGTGTCATTGATCTTTGGAGACCTCTTCTCTGGTTGATTAAATGTTTGGGGGATGAGATATAGAACTCATCTGTGATGTATGGAATAGTGAACTATTGACTACATTTTCTAATGTCGTATTGAAGTTTTTGAATTGTTTTGGTCAAAAACACTTTATACTGTGACATTGTTTTGATCTCATTTTTTTTTCTTGAAAACTAAGATTTGTACTAAGGTTTTCAGATTACTTTTGCTACTTTGGCTGTTGATTGCCATTGTGTCTAGGATCTTTTTAGCTGTGTTAATAATAAGAATACGCCAGTCCATAGTTACAGGCAATGAGAGACCATTCTTTCCTGAAAGTGAGTTCATCCATGGAGATCCTGGGTTTGTTGGTCAATATTAGGCATCTTAGGGATGCTTTTTTCTTATGTATCCAAAAATTATAGCACTGCAAAGTAATGTTCTTATCTAATTGCATTTTGTCAATGATAAACATTCCCAATATTTGGACTGTGAGTGTGTTTGAGAGATATTTAAATCTCCCAACAGGGATGAAGCTGTTAGAATGCTGCTCAATGTGTTCTCAACAAAGGTTAGTATATTTATTGCATTTCTGGAATGCAATACTTGTTCCCTGTGGAATGTCAAAGCAATTAGCGGTATTTTCACAAGAACGTGTGATAACTACCGCAAGAGTAGTGTAATGCAACTTTCAACATCACAGGCTATCGTGTGAAAATGACCCTGTGTCAACGTGGAATTCACAACGTGGTGCTAGCATGCGATAGTCTGCCAAAACCACGGATAATGTCCTCGATACAATCACCTCGATGGAGACAAAAACACAAACCACAACACCAAAAAACATGCGATGGGCCAAAGCGCGATGAAGAAACCAGCGATAAGCAGCGCCAGGCCTGCAACATACACCTGGCAGGTGGGAAAAATAACCATAAAAATAGAAAAACATCCAAACACAAACTGACCAACACAAAAGCACCATGGAGGCAGCCGAAGCAGGCGCAAAGGACCAGCCTGGTTCCTCGGGGACAGGGAAGGGCAAGGATAAGAGAAAGACGAAGTTCAGTCCGCACAAGAACAGGATCATAGTCACGGAGGTGATGGAATGCCATCAACAACTGTTCGTCACCTCCAACATGTCATTGGGCACCAAAAATGGTATATGGCGGAACATCATGGACAAGGTGAATGTCGTCGGGGAGCACAAGAGGACAATGGACGAGGTCAAGAGGCAATGGATTGACATCAAGCGGCGGACCAAGGCAAAACTCTCCACCAACCAGAAGGCAGAAACGCAGACTGGAGGTATGGGCCAGTGCCACAGCTTGTGTTGGATGACATGGAGGAGCTGCTGTCAACAGTCATCACTGTGGAGACTGTGGCCGGAGTTGGGGGATCAGACACTTCTGGGCAGGACACAACACAACCGCAACAGGGTGAGTGACCGCCAGGGACTGGGGGGACGGGTGGAGCACAGTGCACACCCACAATGACTCTGGGTCCTCACTCAGATCAACAGACTGTCACAATGCACAATGCCATGCTGTCTGAATGTTAATATGTACCTTGCATCTACACACATGTGGACACATTGTGATACACCATCTCCCCTTCATATCGCAGGAGTACCGTCAACACCTCCTGCAGAGCAGTCCCAGCCAATCTTCACTAATGACGAGGATCGACTCCCAAACCATCCAAGACATCATTGATCTCATCTGCCACTCACCTCCAGGATCAGAGCCGCCCAGCATCGAGGAGACTCCACCCACTACCCAAACCACCCAGCAGGAGGCACCAACATACCCAGCACTCCCCCAAGACCCCCAAGAACAACACAGGGCCTTCCAAAGCCGTGTTCTGGAGTGCCAGAGGGAGACCGCAGAGCAGATGTGGCTCAGCTTCGGCAAAATGGCAACCAAACTTCACACCATCCTTGGGAGTGTAGCCCCACTCTATGGTCTCCAGTGAGCCCTGACTAACATGGCTGGAGTCATGACGTGGAGAGAAGAACACCTGTCCACTCAGATTGGCTCCAGCGATTCCAGCCATGAGCTGGCACACATTTGGAGGCTTATGGAGGACAGGGTGAAGATGGAGGTGGAGTGATGGCATCCACTGCTGAACATCAGAAGAATGTAGCTGGGATCTACCATGCCCTGCAGATCCTCATCATGGCATCGCTGCCACAAGGCGTGGTGATGATGAATGTTGCTTCCTCCACACCATCCACATCTCTGCCCCTGGTGTGTCCATACCTACCTGTCCGGCAGGCCTAGCAACTCCGGCACCTGATGTTACAGTGCTACACAGTGCGGCCGACAATCCACCTCTGGCACCTGAGGTATCATTGGCACACAGTGCTGTCGACAATCCATCTCTGGCACCTGAGGTGTCATTGACACACAGTGCCGCAGCCAGTACAGCAACACCCCCAGGTGGGGCAGGGCAAACATCCTGGGATGAAGACGTGGATGGGATTGTGATCAGAAGGGCTGAGTAGCAATAATTTCTACCACCTGGCCTATTTATGGTTGGTCCTGCAAAGGGCCTCATGACCCCCGATTCACTCAGATGCACTCACCTTGGACGGCGACATGGACTGCCACATCCTGTTTGATGACCAATGACACAGCAGCCAGACTGCGGACTGTACCCCCCCTCTTCCCCAGTACTTGTCTTCCATTGATGGACTCTGGCTGGCTCTCCACAGACCCATATAGTGTTGTGCATTTGGAAGTGCCCTGTACCACTCCAACTGCAGAACTGCACTGGATGTGCAATAAACATTCAGTGAAGCACTGCTTTGTCACATCATTCATGTATGTGTGTGTGGATGAATGTAGGGACATTGATTTCCCTTGTGTCCTTGTTGCTCATCCTGTGGGATCCCAGTCAGAGGGTGTTACATAGCAATTTGTGCACGGGTCTGGTGGACACAACAGGGACACATGCACCAGCCACTTTCTTGTCCAAACATGGACTGAACCATGCCCAGTGCCCACAAGTCGTTTTTGCAAGCCCGGCATACAGCAGGCCAAACCACTCTGCTCACGCTCCGGGGGGGGGGGGGGGCTCATTGCAACCCATCACAGGCGTACTCACTGGTGTTGCGCAGGTCACTTGTCTAGTTCTCAGCATGTCACAGCCATTTCCTCAGGGCAGGTTTGCACGCACACCACACCCACCCAGAACAGGTGTAACAGGCCATGTGATACTGCAAATATAAGGGGCCGACGATGTCACATACCCCTCTGCCAGTGGTGAGTGGATGACGGACCCACTGCCTTGAGGCCGGCACAGGCCTACCATCACGTGGCGCTGACTGTGGTTGAACAGGGTTTGTGACACATGCTGCACTGCAGCCGGAAGGGGCCTAATGCCACGTGGCGCTGGCTGGGGTTGAACAGGGTTTGTGGCACATGCTGCATTGCTGCTGGCACAGGCACCCCGCCATGGGACGCTGACTGAGGTTGGACAGGGTTTGTGGCGCACGCTGCATTGCGGCCAGCATAGGCACCTCACCACAGGACGCTGACTGGGGTTGGATAGGGTTTGTGACACATTCTGCATTGTGACCGGCACAGGTACCCCGCCACTGGACGGTGACTTAGGGTGCACTAGTCATTGGTACCTTGAGGTGCTGAGCGGGTGTGCTGCCTGTGATGATGCCCCATCCCGGCGGTCCAGTCTGCTCAGGATTTGTGTGCCTTGCTGGACCGCAGTGCAGGCCGCACCAGCCAGCTGCGCAGGCCTACCGCCACATGGCCTCGCTTCTGGGATCACAGAGTTAGTGGGACACATTGGGCTAAGCAGCTAGGCAGGCTGCGATGTTGTCGGGTCCCCTGGTATGTCCCATCCCCCAGCACCAAACTTGAGACCTGGTGGCCTGCGCAGCGTGGCTACATGCTGTGGAGGGTGCCATGTATGTGGACCTGGCTTGCGGCTTGTGGCTTGCAGCGGAACGTAGTGGGACCTGCAATCTGGATGAAGGTGAGCAGTGAGGCCATTGTGTGCATGGATGGGAATGCTCCGATGGGTGGCGGGAGGGGCTGGGATGCTTGATCTGGTGTACTGCTAAATGTACCAGCAAGTCGTTGGAGACACACCGGTGGCAGCAGGTGAGCAGTGTGGCCTGGGTGCGCTGGGTCGGCTCTCTCTCTCTCTCCCCCTCTCCTCTTCTCTCTCTCTCTCTCCTGCTCTCCTCTTCTCTCTCTCTCTCCCTCTCCTCTACTCTTGCTCTCTCTCTCCCTCTCTCTTCTCTCTCTCTCACGCTCTCTCTCTCCCCCCTCTTCTTCTCTCCCTCTCCCTCTTTCCTTTCCTCTTCTCTCTCTCTCCCCCTCTCCTCTTCTCTCTCTCTCCCCCTCTCTTCTTCTCTCTCTCCTTCGCTCTCTCTCTGTACTTTGATGTGCGAAGGACACACCTTCTCATCAAGTTTTTTCTTGCAGGCTTTTTAATGTTTTTTTATTTCCTCATTCACATCCAATCCCAGACAACCAGGTAACTGGGAGGCCACCACTGTTACTCCGTTATGAGGCGTAGGCCACTGAGGCACAGACCCCGCATCTCTGTCACACACCTACCAGTGGCACAGTGGCAGACAAACCCCCTTCCTGTAGCTGACCTCTCGTTGTTGAGGAGAGGGTGGTCGTGCTCTCTTCTAATTACTTGAAACCGTCAGCTTTTGCTGTGAGCCCTTTCAAAATCAAGCCTGGGGACCAAAAAAGAAGCAACACAGCCCTACACAGTCTGAGAGCTTTATTTGAGGCTTAATCATAGGATCAAAGATCATGTGGATGATCTGGTGAATACAAAATAAGTAGTTGCTGTTTAACCGGGAGACCAGTTTATCAGACAATCCCAAATGGATTTCGTCCTGTTATTTTCCAATCTGACCAAATCAATTCAAGAGGTTTTATACAAGGAGGACAGCCAGTCTGAATGTGTGGGGGCATGGCCTTAGCCCATCTCTTGCATATTAATCATCTGGCCAGCAGAATGGCATAGAATAAAAAGCCTCTGCTCGAGCCTGTGGTTTCACTTAGTATGCCAAAGATGATGAGTGTGAGGGAAGTACATACTAGGCACCCTAGAATATCCGTAAGAGTGTTCCCTACTTTCTCCCAGAAATCAGCAATGGCTGGGCAGTCCCAAAACATATGTGTGTCTGGAGCATTTTTCATGTGACATTTTTTACAGCTGACGGGGGGCCCTTGGACATTTTGGAAAGTCTCGCCGGGAATAAGTAGGCCCTATGTGTGGTAAAATAATGATTTCTTCTAAACCAGGCCGGTTTCACAACTGTAAACAAGGTGTTAAATGAGGTTTGCCACAGGTCTACCCAATCCATATCCGGAATAGTCTCCTCATAATTCTTCGTCTAATCTGAAATCTCCATCTATGGTCTCTTCAATAGACCAATAGAAGAACGATACTTCTTTCTTTCCCACTGGCTTCTGTACCAAGAGTTCTTCCAAAATTTTCCACGTCCCTATAGGTGTTTTAAGGCTCTGGTACCAACTCTTTAGTTGTAGATATTTAAATCTAGACATGCCCTCCTCCTATTTATCATCAAATGATGCCCAAGGCAAGAGTAATCCCTCGGTGACCAGATCGTCCCACACCAGGAACCCAGCTGTTTTAAGAGGGGCTGCCAGTTTTTCCTTTAAACAACTTGCTGCCCCTAGGCTGTCCCACAATGGAGCCAGACTTGAGCAAAAGTCTAAGCCCATTGATTTTTTCATTCTGGCCCATATACGAGCAGCGCTCAATAATACCTTCAGCCTTATTTTCTTGAAGAACTTCTGTTCTCCGTATTTAAAAAGAAAGCCCTCGTGAGATAACCCTATTTGATCTAACATAGCTGAAAACATGTTCCCCAGTTTCTGATGAGTCTGGTGATTTTAGCAACATTCTTCAAAGTGTTAGCTGAAAGGCCCAAGCATAATACTGTATATCTGGGAGTGCAAGACCACCTTTTTCTCTCCTGCGCCTCAGCTTTTTTCACACAATCCTTGTCGCTTTATAGGCCCACACAAATGAATTAATAGATTGCTGAAATGTATCTATTACCTGCTTTTCAAAGTGTAGAAGGATGGTATTAGAAAAAAAAGGTGGCTTTTGGTAAAATTACTATCTTAATTAGATTGATTTTACCTAGAATGGCCAAAGGAAGATAGGCCCAGGACTTCATGAGTTTTTGACGCTCTCTTAAGATGTTCAAAAGATTAGTTCCTTCAATTGCGTGTTTTGTGTTCTTATCTCCAATCTGGCTCGTAATTGTGAATGTTGAGGTGTGGTGTTGTTGCGGATTTTGTCACAGGAACGCCTACTCTGCATCTCATTAGCGAAAATTGCGGGGGTCCTCTGTGGCGATGTTTTTGGCGGCTGCTATCGCGGGAATACTGGTGCTGTGGGCTGTTAGCACCAGCTTGTGAATAATGGGGGAAATTTATCATGACTTTGGCTGCGATAAAGTGCCGTTAATTCGACGATAGCTCCTTGTGAATATGCCCCTCAGTATTTACAACAACTATCCAATGAGAACACTTCACTGATAGAGAAAATCTTAGCTGGGAAAAAGTCAGTGTTTGACTTTTTCCTAAATCTGCAGTGAGTATCGGTAAGTCGGATGTCCAGGGGGAGTGCATTCCACTGGAAAGTAGCCAAATAAGTAGACGTTTAGTTTTTCAAGTCTTTGAAATAAAAGTCCACTGAGTAACACTGATTAGAGGGTCAAGAACTTCCATAATACTTAGTACGGCCCAAGTGTTCCCAAAATCAAGTAAGAATACTTACCTGAGAAGATCCCACACCTAACCTACTGTGCTAGGCATATGAAAGACAAAAGGAGAATGAGAGGGTGGGGCTGCCTGAAATAGCTAGCTCACAAAACATGACATTATACTACACAAGAAGGCTATCTATGCAAAGAAGTGTCCCATAGGGATTATCTAAATGAGGAGACCCTATTTCCTAAGTTGTGTCGAGTAGTTTCGCAAAAAAAATAATAATAATAAACACTCACCCACCAACCTAGGAAGCATGATTCATCACTGTGTTGTCTCATCCGCCTGATAGTTGTGTAGGGGGGTAATGGAGCTCCCCAGAAGAATCAGGGAGCACTTTGTTGTTAGTGGGTAAATACTAATTAGTCATGAGATGAGGGATCCTGAAATAGTGATTAAAAATCCCTTTCAATAAACCTGAAATAGCCTATTTGTTGTAGGTTTCTAGAGAGATAATCTGTCCAAATGTGACGGGTGTCCCGTCCACTGTATTACAAGTGTCAAAGGCGATATAGCACTTCTTATGACGGACAGGACACCCACCATGTTTGTGATGCAGTATGCCATTGGCCAAACTGTAAATCAAACCATTTGTTATATACACTGTCCATAAAACACACACACACCCCAGTGATTAGACAATAAGGTCAACTTAAAATATACACTGAAGAAAGAAAGACCCTGATTACCATTGGCCTATAGCTCCCGATGCTGCCAGTGATGGAAGTTACCAGCAGCATTGGGAATTACTGTCCCAGCACTACAGATTGTAAGCAGGAGGAATCCTCGCGCCATTGAGCTCGAGACACCTGAGTTTATTGGAAACTCCTGGGTTAAGGAATTTCAGCACGCTAGACAGACCACTTGTAATTGGGCCTATAGAGTCAAGGCGACATACCGACAAAATGTTAACCATACTTAAATTACCCCTAAAATGCACTTAAACACGTTTTTGAGCATTTGTCATCAACCTGCAAGGACCGGAGTTAGGTTAATGAATTAAACTAGCCATGCAGAAGGCGAAAGTTGATTGGGGTGTAGTTAGAAATGTAAAACAAGCCAGCGCTTTTGGGGATATTTTTATGAATGGTTGATATTTTGGCCGCAGATGCTTTAGTCTATGTTTTTTGCAGTTTGTTTTTTCAGTCCACGTTCTCACATTAAAGTGCTTAGCCAGGGATGAATAGGAACAGGCAAATAAGGAAATGCGTGCATATGAAACCTACTGTAAATACAGGAAATTGACTATACCTAACATTGTTCGAAATCCTGTTGTGACCGCATTTACTGCAGGCGACAAAAAATAGCCACATAAAAAATATATATTCTCACCAGCGTGTAGGAATAATAAAAAAAAAAATGTAACGTGGCATTTTACAACTATAATAAATATGGTAGGCATGGTAACCATGTTTGTTGAATGTCTACAGCATTCATTAACACATAGATGATATTAGCTCCTAATTATTTGATTTTCAATTGAAAAAGAAAAAAGACAGCACCTGCTATCTCTGCTTATGCTTGCTTAAATGTAGAGGTTACACAATTAATGCAAGCATCGAAATGGATAACTATCTTTTAAATAAAAACGAACATGTTTGCAATAGATTTCCATAAGTATCAGCTAAAACGGCATTAAGTATTCCATCACTCAGATAATTATACTTGCTAATTTGCAAGCTCATTATATATGTTACAGATAACAAGGATTCCTGACAGATGCCTTTTTGAAGGAAAATGTGAAACATCCCATGCACTTCATTATGAGAGACATCAAAAGCAGGAACTTGTAGCGCTTGATCTATATTTTATAATACCCTAGAAACGCCTGCACACTACATTAGGCAAAACAGCCAAGACGCCATCGAACTAAAAAGTACTTTTAAATAATAAGGGTACCATTGATATAATTCAAACACAGGAGTAACCAATTACTTCCATACTTCCACACCACCAACCTACCCTTTGATCAAATGTTTGAGATGTCGCAGCTACAAATAATTTACACTTTTTATATATGCATATATGATAATAAAGGAATTTCACCACTTTTATTGAAGCATTTCATATAAGGGTCTTTCACCAAAAATACTGTATTAGGTTGTAAACGTATCACAATATTAAACATATTGATTATTGTCTGAGGTATAGGAACCACAAGAGTCGCAGTTTCTCTGTGCAGACTCGCTGTCTGAAGAACTTTAAAGCGACATATTGCCTAAAATCAAAATGCGTTTGCTTTGTTTCCAAGACACTGCCAATGAAAATTACTCTCATTTTGAAATACAGCTGAGCATTAATTTAAAGTATATTTAATGTTGTGCTTTTTTAACATGCGCAGTGTGAGTAGCTGATTTTCACTTGTTATGATTGGATTGCCTATAGATTTTGTCTGGGGTCGTTTACAAAGAAGTCACAATTAAGTGTATTCCTCTATTAGTACCCTATCCAAAAGAGTATAGAAGTTCCCATATATTAATAACTTGATTGCTCCTTGCTGTGATGGGGTGCTGTATGGAAAGCGGTAGTGGCATAGGGACATATTCATTTGATAAGTGATTTGGTTGCACACGTATTCCAAGGCGGTAGCACACCTCAGTTAGGTTAATCTGTAAAGCTAAAAAGAGAGAATTCAGATTTACAAGGTAAAGGTGCTGTTGGAAATAATCATCTTTCAAATGATGTACCCCGAGATATTGGCCTTGACGGTTTTTGCCGGCTTAGAATTCTGTACACTGTACCCCTCAAAAAGTGCAACATGATGTAATTGGGAAATCCCTAGTTGGAATATTTAGCTTATCTATAAATCCCTATAATATAGTGCATGGCCTGTTAGTTAAATGCAACCAGCGGGCTGCAGCACCCATTGTGTCACCTACTACAGTGATAGTGTAAACACAACTGTATGCCTACCATAGTAGCCAGGCTGTACAGTTTTAACCCCTTCGCTGTGGGGTGTTTCCCCCCCCCCTGTGCGGGGGGAAGGGTGGCCGCGCACGGCGCTGCTGTGCTTGTGACAAGCTTGGCTCGTCATGAGGCACAGTGCAGCTGCACTCATGACGAGCGGAGCTCGTCAAAACCACACCCGTTTTTCGAACGTTCAGCACAGCGGGGTAATTATCCCCGCGTGCGAACGTTATGGCTGTGACAAGCTCAGCTCGTCATGAGTGCAGCTACACTGTGCCTCATGAGCTCGTCATGAGCATAGAAGAAGTTAAAACTGCAAACTTAACCTGCATAAATCATAACTCCTTTTGATAGCGCTAAACCTTCCTTTCAAATATTATTAATTCATCCCTAAGTAGGCCCTACTCCCCATAAGGAAGGGTGCATGGTATTTAAAAGTAGGACTTGTAAAAGATGAATGGTAAAAATGTTCTTGCAGTAAAAGGCCTCCAAAGGCTATTTTACTATTTTAACTGTAGAAGGGTTCCTTGGAAAGCAATGGAATATAAACTTTAGTTTACAATGTTTTCTCTCTACGAATTGAATCCTTGGAGGGGGCATTGCTGCAGGGCCAAAAATTCCGGGTGCTCCCATTTGGAGCTTTTCTCTAGCTGCAAATCTGATTCAGCAGGGCCTTCTAGCTAATGGTGTCTGGCCTTGTGGTACAGCCTTCAGCCTTCCTATACCAGAAGAATATACATTCTTGACTGGGTATAGACACCAAAAAGATCCAGCTAACATCAGGGACCTTCCTTAGGCACAAAATTCGAATTGTGCCCACTTGGAGCTTTCCTGCCAAAAGTCAGAGGCTTCACAGGGACATCATGCAGCATCTATCCAACGTTGTGAAACCCTTGTCAGCCACAACCTTCTGCCTTTCCACTCTGATGATTGTTGACTTGCATTTCAAAGACTAATTTTGAAGGTAAACTTCCTACCAATGTTTAATCTGGTTTCTGTACCAACCACGCTCCAATGAATCAGCCATAAGTTGTGACTTGGTACCCATCAACCACAACTAGATGACTGTGATTGTCACTTGATAATTTTTGGTGCTATTTTGATATTTAAAATGTAAATATTCATAACTCCAGTGTCCCTTATTGGATTTTTGTAGTTTTAGTATTATTCAATTTCTAAAAACGAATTCTATTTTTCCAACTTGATTTGGAATTGTATTGTGGAATGACTTTATTACTGTTTTATTACTAAGTGAAGCATGTCTGTTCTATGCTACCACTACCAGAGGGTTGAGCTCAGGTTTATTCAGTAAATTTAGCAGGTCACCTTGACAAGGGTTGTGGTTATTGTTATTAATAGCAGTGGGTGTTCACACCCTCCCAGATAACATTTCAACTTCCTACAGGTGTATTTTAATCAGAGAACTTGAAAATATCACATTATGCACTCACAGTAAGGAGGTTTATTCACTATTTATCAATCTGCGCAGAGAAATCACATCCTCCATTGCATTTGTGTCTGAATGCTGAAACCCAATAACAGATATCAGCTAAGAAAGAAATGTTATTATATTTTCAAGAAATTGTAAGGTGGTGCCAAAGGCGTGTAAATGGGTTTCTACAAAAGGGCTTTAAATGTGATGCTGTTGGCCACCGGCAACCAGGATAGAAAATACAAATGATGGTTAATGTGGTCAAACTTGCAGGGATGAACCATAATACTGGCACCTGTAGTTTTGATACTCTGCAGTCACTGGATGAAAGCTACCACAATCAATGTGCAAAACAATAGCAGAAGTGTGGCAGACGTTTGTTTGCCCTGTGATATAATTGGTCACAGGTTCCACAGCTTCATAAATGAAGCAATACAAGATCTACTGACCTAACATTTGCCCAGCTGGAAATTGAGAGATGCTTTTCGTAGGAAATATGTTCTTCCAGTTGAATCACTCATAGGTTTGCCTTCTTTTGATGAACGTGTTTTTGTTGATGATAGGACTTTGCACATTTTACTCCTGCTAACCAGTGTTTCCGCTCTACTGTGTAAACATAATAAAATCAGCATTACTAATTGGCATATATGATTTATTTAGAAGGGTATCCAAGCACTTGGGTAAGGTGTATAGGTATGGGGTACCAAGATGCTTTTATGTAGAGGCAGGTTTTCAGCTTCTCTCAGAACTCAAGAAGTGAGGACGTGGTTCTGATGGGTTGAGGGAGGTCGTTCCATGTCTTCGGTGCAATATAGAAGAATGAAAGACCTCCAGTTTTGCTTTTGCAGATGCAGGAAGTGTGTGCCAGTGAGAGAAAGTGTGGGTGTCTGGTGAGTTGGTGAAAGTGTGTGAGGATGTTCAGTTAATCTGGTCATATTTTGTATAGGGCTTTTTATATGTGCATGAGAAGTTTGAATCAGCTGCTCTGGTGAATATTGAGCTAGTGAAGCTCGCTAAGGTGCGGTGTGATGTGGTTGCAGTGTGGAAGGTCGAGTATGAGTCTTGCAGCTGCATTTAAGATGGTCAGGAGCATGTGTAGGAGTTGTTTGGAGATTCCAGTGTAAAGAGTGTTGCTGGAGTCCAGTTTGCTGGTGATTAGTGCTTGTGTGACAGTCCGTCTGATGTGCTGAGGAAAGAATTTGAAGATCTTTCACAGAATGCGTAGGATGTGGAAGGAAGCAGGAGGTGCACACTATATTGACTATTGACTTGAGCCATCATGTTTAGCTTGTCATCTAGGATGATCCCTAGATTTCTTGCGTGGTCTGTGGGTGTTGGTCCTAGCTCCAACAGCCACCAATTGGACTCCCGTCATTCTGTCATGTTGGAGTTGAGCTTCAGATGAGTCATAGTTGAGCCACTGCGCACCTTCTCTTCATAATTATACTTGTAATCCAACTCACTGATGAAATGCGTGCGAACAGAAGCCGTGAAAACGCCCCTAATCACAGCACAATTTGAAAAAACGCATAAGGGCACAAATCTCCTGCACCCAACTGTCACACTACTGAAATAGGAAATCCTTCCTGAATGAGACACTTCTTCCAAATTTACGTCATAATTATCAGTTCATCAATTGTAATCCAAAACCTTATGCCATACTTATTTCTTAGTATTTCACCACCACGGAGACAGCATGTTTGCGCTTTGATGCTTTATTCAACATTTTCAAGTGCCAAACGTTGCCAATCCAGGCTTTTATGAGGGCATGTGAAGTCAAACATGTTCTGAAAGTGGTCTTATTACAATAGCGTTCTCCCAATGCATTTCGAATCTTTACAATTTTTTGTCAGGGGTTAACTAAAATGAAATAAAAAAACTATTCAACTCACTGCTCACCCACTGCTAATGTGTAAAAAGCCCCACTTGATGCTCGGCCTCCACCCACACCCCAATTAAACTACAAACCATTCAATGAAAACACTAATAGTGCTCACAACCTTTGCCAACTCACAAAATAAACATCCCCCATTTTACCTACATGCACAGTGAATTACAACTCCCTGCCTACTGACTAATTCCCCAACTCTCCAAACCACCCTCCTTATCTCCCATTTACCTTCTCAGTGCCATGACCGTCAGCATGACCTCATTTCACTTACTCTTCACAAAATCTAATTCCCTTTCCTTGCCGCTCGGGCCGTTTTTCAAGAAGGAGCTCTCTCACCTGTAACCACTCAAGCCATAATTCACTCCACCTCCCGTGTCATGTGCCTGTGCTATACACTACAAATCCCACAGTACACTCCCCTGTTGTCACAAAAAACAGAAAAGAGAACTAATCCATTCCCCTGAATCCTTCAGCATATGAAAAAACCCAATATAGCATTCAAAGTACCTTCCCTAACCCCACCAGTCAAGTGTGTGACCTGAAAATGAATGAATGTTTAAAAACGCATTTAATAAAAGAAAACCATTAAAGCAGCAAAGTTCAACTGTCCCATCGTTCCGATGTCTTTGTTAGAAGTTGAGTAGAGTTGAGCTTCAGGCACTTGGTTTGCATCCAGTCTGGTACCATGGTCATGTAGTTGGTTCTGGATGGTATTTGTCATGTCCATCCCCCAGGACTTTTAATCAAATGTCACTAGTGGACTGCAGTACTCATTGTGTCACACACTAAAGTAGCACTGTAAATTATGTCTGTATGTCTTCCATTGCAGCCTGAATGGGCAGGTTTAAACTGGCATTTTGAACTACAAAAATAAATGCTAGGACGAAACCTTCCATTTTAATACTTATAAGTCACCCCTGAGCTAGGCCCTGAAAAAACAAAGGGCAGGGATCATGGTATTTAAAAAAGTAGGACATGTATTTTTAAAGTTTTACATGTCCTGGCAGTTCTTTTTTCACACTATTCCCTGATAGGGCAACACTAGGCTACGTTATAACAACTTAAAATGCAAAATTACAGTATGGGAGCAGCTTGAAAAATCATTAGATTTCTTATTTTAATAGCAATTTAAAATACAACTTAATGGTAAAATTGTATTTTGTGTAATGTTATGGTATGTATTCATTTTTCAAGCACACAGTTGCCCCCAAACAGAGCCTCTGAACCCTTAATTTATAATTTTATATTTCTGGTTTGAACATTACACATAAAGTTGTAATTCTCCTGCCCAGGCCAAATGTGGCGTTCTCTCAGTATCCAGTGCCACCTGACTAGTGAATGGCTCTCCTATAGCAATATGTGGATTGCTCCCAGACAATGGACAAAAGCTTTAAATGTAGAGAGTTATTTTTCTTTGTTGAGCAAGAGGCCCTGGTCGAGTGGTACCCAGCAGCTTCCTGAGCTTTCAAGTATACCTTCCTGTCACTGGCAGATGTAGCTCACATCTAGGCCTGCCTCTCTTTTTCTTCCCAGTCAGCATGGTTGCAAACTAAGTAGGTGATGGGGAACTTCCACAGCTGGTTTGGAGTGACAACAGCCGAAGTTTTGCCCCTTATCATAGGAACACCTTGGCGTTGGTACCAGGAGCTCTGACGAGGGAAAGAATGTTTCTGCCATGTTGGATTTATCTAGAGAAGTTCACTGTGGGATAGTTTACAGTAAAACAAACAGGAAGAGCTATAAGTATGGGGTGGGCCATCCCCGGGAACTTTTACCCCATCGGCTAGGGAGTCGTTTGGTGGTTTTTCCAACCCATAGGTTGGTACTAGGCTTAAAAGTGGTGGTATAGCCAGTACCCCTCTCAGAACACTCCTAGATCTGTGATAAATCAAATGAAGGACAGTCCTGCACCTGAAGAGCTTAAAGGAAGGCTGACACTGCTTGCCATCAAACCAGGACCCCTGAAGTGACTTTAAAGGTCAGTTGGCTGGTATTATACTTGAGCTAAATGAACACAACAACCTTCCAGAGACCGTTCCTGCAAATGCCCAGCTGACCAATTGCCAACTGGACCTGCACTGGACCCTGCTTCAGACCTTTGCCATAATGAGTCTTGACACCCAAGTGCTGTCCCTACAGTCCTGACACCTTGGCTGTTGTCAAAGTGTATTTTTGACTTCCATCCAAGACACTGTTGGCACGTAAATCTATTCACCTGAAAGAACATGGTTCCTGTATCTGACCTGTGATCTATCACTGCTAGCTTAACTTTTGACTTTGTCCCCATAACACGCAAACAAATGACCACGGTTGGCGCTTACTGATTTTTCATGCTATTTTGCCCATTGAACTTTAAAATTCCTAACCTCAGTTCTGCTTTTTGAATGTTTGTAGTTTTGTTGTCATTTTATTCATTAAAAGGTACTATATTTTGTAAATTGGCTTTAGAGTTTATTTTTAGTAGTGCTTTTGCTTTATTACTGTTTGAGTAATGCATAAATACTTTACACATTATCTCTCAGTTAAATGTGACTGCTTTTGTTCCACTCTAACAGAGAGTTAAGCACAGGTTTATTTTGTCATTTTTGTGGTTCACCCCTCTCAAGGAATACTCTAATTTCTTACACTTGTGAAATGTAATGCTCTGAGTTTTGGATGAGGGGAAGTGGTGTAGGCAGGGTGCCAGAGGCCCTAATGCAAACTAGAAAATCAGGTACCAGAACATAGCCATAATTGTGGTGCAGAGAACCACTCACTCCTAGGACTCTGGGTCTACTACAACATGCAACTCTATTAATAGCCCCGCGGCTGAACAGTCAGCAGGTGATAGATTAACTCATATTATCACTGCCAGTAGTTAGTGGTAAAGTTCTCAGCATTGTCACTGCAGAGGATCTCCATCAATGAGTACTGCCACACCTTGACTATTTAAGGTTCTATAAGTCAAAGCTTCTTGTCAAGCCACTAAACTATTATGCTACTGACTTGTAAACCTGTTTTGAGTCACTACCTAGTATTGTGAAGAAAGCTTTGATAAGGCAGGTGGCACACCATGTATCATTTCTCATTGAAGGGCAAATGGTCAATGTCATGAAATAACAATATGATGATTTTACACAGAGTTCTCAAATCTTGTTGTGCTGCTAAAGGCCACTTTTGTTTTGCCGGAATGAAGACACATGGCATTAGAGTCCACCCTTGAGTAGGAAATACAACTCAGACTGATAGTGCAAATGAGTGCAGAGTGGCGTAATGATTAAACAATGGAGGAGTCGATTCAGAGCCCTGAGGCACCCAGTATATGACAGATTTAAAACTGGACTGACAGGTGGATAGAAAGACAATTTGAAAATGGTCTTGGACAAAGGAGATCAGACACTGAAGTGATAAACCTCATGCTCGAACATCCACAGTATATATGGAAACAGAGGTGGGAGTCCTTATTAAAGCCCATCTGTAGATTGAGCAAAATGAGGACGGCTTGTCCTACACCATAAACACACATTCAGATTACATTTGACTCCGCAACCAAACTTTTCCCCATACCAAAAACAGCACATAATCTGTATTGGTGGTCAGTTAGTCAAAATTCTTTATTCGATTATTTTATTACTATAAAATCAATTTTGATACATTGATTTCAAAACTACATGGTTAAAAACACATTAAACAGATTTTGACAATAATACACAGGAGTTCTTTTTAGGGAAGACCTTTCACATGAGAATTTTAAAAAGGGCTTTAATACAAGACATATCAAGAGCATTTCAAATAAAACATTAAATACATTTATAAAAGTTTGAAGGAATATGCAAGTTATCTGGCTATAAGTCCGGACAGTCATAATATGCTTGGCGGTTTCGCAGCGACACCACCAGCATCTTACTTGCCCAGAACACCACAGCAACGCAGACAGATAATGGATACCCAACTGTTCTGGTGGTCCCACGGGTGTCTGACTGCTGAAGTTGTAATATAGAAGTTGGACCACTGATGCGGCAGTAGCCGCCACGCCACTATGGGTGTGGCAGTCCTCTGGACTGCCAAACTTATAATTAGGCCCATAGACACGTAGAAAGTGTGCCCGCGTACCTTTATGTGTCCCAGGAGCCATGTAAACATCATATATAGGCACGTGAAAAATACAGAAATATTACACATTTGTATTTAAAAAAACTGGTAGCCTAGATATAAAAGGTGTGTTTGTTGTTAGAATAAAGGATTGCTGGTATACATATTTAGTTTGGTACAACACAGGCTGCAGGTACATGAGTTTAGCACAGTCAGTCTTTTACATAAACATCTAAAACCAGATATGGGTGAGCCAACAAATTAAAAGGGAGAGCCGAGCAAATGCTATAAGAGCACTTGCACGAGCCAAACCTGGAAAATATTTGTCATACAAATCTTAGTACAAACATTGTGTGAAAATTAGATCAAGTCTTATCAAAGTGTATAAACGTGTATTTATCTAACATACTAAAGCATTTCTCCTTAGAACCTCAGATTATATAAACTCATTGATCAGTATGTAATAAAAGTGACAGTTTTTAAACAAGAACTTAGTTATAGTCCTGCCCCCGTCCTGACAACAGGTGTATTAGGGAACTAAGAGGCAAGTCAGATGGCCTAAATGTAGTCAAGATTCATATTATAGATGAAGTAGCAGAATAGACTTTAATCAAACACAAGAAGTTTTTGTACAGTGCACAACCTGAACTTATGTATTGTATGCAAAGGTGGGTTCGTATGTAATGAAGAATAAGAATGTAATATATTTGCAGATGATCATACCGTTTGAGAACAAGTCAGCCAGGATTCATAACAGTTTTTCTTTTTCACATTAAGCAGTTCAGTGACATATTGAAAGATGGGTATTATTTTCTATGCTCTATTTTTATTCAAAGATTAACGTTTTGCCTACATTGAGCATAAGACTGGTGGAATGCAGAAATCACATTCAATCTTGTTTCGTTTTGGTATTGAGGATCTAAGAATGTTACAAACTAAGAACGAGCCAGGCATCTAGGTCAAGCTTTTAGTAGATCGCTCACCAGTATCTAAAACTACCAAAATCTTGAGTATGACATTTTAGATAGCTAATTAGTTAACATTGAAAACTAAAGATAAAACGTGGAATTACGATTTTCTTTATTTAAGACATCCCCAAACCAATTATGAAAAGATTCAATTTTCTGACATTTGCATTCCAGAGCTTGCATCATGTACGTATAGCCCTGCCTAGATGCCTTACAGAGCCATATTATTGCACGCAGCCCAATTTTACAGATGTTAATAATCACAGCCACCCTCCAAACTAACACATGCTAACGCTATTGCAGCACTAGAACAAATGCAGACCCAACTTCATGCTCCCACCCAAGTGTTTAAAAATGTGGTTACCTGCACGTGCTCTGTTTTAGTCTGAGCTGTAAATCTTTTCCAAATCATAACAAGATGCTGTTGCACCAAATAACCTCCTCTTCCAGCATGTTGCTGAGCAGAAGAATGTGCAAGCAGGAGAACTGGGGAACTGCTCATGCTTGTTTGAATGAGGCAGAGGTTCCTATGGCCACACAGGTGAAGCGTTGCATTACACAGAGGCTGCAGGGTGAACGTATGAATAAAGATAAAAAAACAATCAGCGATGAGGGACTGGGTGGTGTCATGGAACACACATCTTCTGAAAACTGCATCTGCCATTTAATCTGGGTCTCTGAATGCTCAATAAATGTGATGAAATGAGAAGAAGATTTAAAGGCTTGATTACACAAATAGGGTGAAGCGAGTGAAAACAAGACCGATCACGTGAACTGCTTTTCAACAAAGAATAAAGTTGTTCATAAAACAGATGCTAAAATGTGACTAGTGGATTGATATAGAAATCTGTCCATGCCATAGGTGAGGGCTAAACAAAGGAAGAGGCATGATGCATGCTTGCCAAGGACAAATGGGAAGAAAGAATAGGAGAGTGACAATGGAGTCAGAACATGGGAAGCCTATGGGCTGGCTGAAGCCCACAAAGTATATACAGCATGTCTCGAAGAGACAGCACAAGCGCTGACTAGTCGAAACCTAAAATATAGATTTACCAGATTATATGTCTCACTAACGAGACAGGCAACCACATATTCCATGTGATAATTGGGTGTATATGCTAAATATATAGTGCAGAACAAGCTATACCTCCCAGGGCTGAATTTTTCAAGGTGTCACAGCACATTGTGACATGATTACATTCTCCCATTGATATCGTCCTCATCTTGCTCTATTATGTTCTGTTTCATCAAGCATATGCAAACAATGGCTTTGTACAAATCTTCTTCTGGTCCATAGGATGACCTTTTAAAATCATACAGATGGGGATGAAATATTGTCATTGTAAAGCCCACACATAGTAAATGATTATTATCACACACAATATCACACAGTTAGCTTCTTTGATATTTTATCATCTTTCATATTTTTAATTGTATACACAACTCTCACTGTGCTTCATCATTCACTAAACCAGTTGCACATTTTCACTCGTGTTTGCTCTGCCCTCCTCAAATCTCAAAACCATCTATAATTTAACAACCTGAATGTTAAATTAAAAAAAAGGTCTCTAGTATCACCACAGGCCTATGGTAGCATTAATTGTATGTATATCTGTTGTTGTTGATGTAGGTGTTCTAAACCAATGAGGCAATTTTGAAATAGATACCTTAACAGTTCCCATAACAGTAAAAGTGTGTGAGTCTAAAATCGCTGTTTAGTTGTAACCAAAGAGCATTTGCTTATTTTCAGTGGATCAACTATACTTATAAGCAAAGGAAACAAGAACCAACAAAGTTAATAGGTCACAGTTTCAGCAATACGTTTTTGTTGGGAAAGCTGCCATGCTCTCATTAATCTAAAAGAAAAAACAATTATTGGCTAAAGACATTGATGGAACATACTTTGTATGAGGATGTGAAACTGCAGCATGCCATAACTCACAGTAAAGTAAACCACTGGATGAATCATTGCCCCATGGTGCTTGCTACAGTGGGTGGAAGAAAAATGTTAATGAATGTTTTACAAGATTGCATAGCCTGGTCAACTTCTGACCTCTGACCAAACCAACTGTAACTAGTGTACCTCATGTATGAGATACTGTTGGCCAGACTGAAATTCTCATTTGGTTTCAAGTTCTATGCCCAGTACATATTTTGAGCCAGGGGTTGCCCATAGGGTCCACTGGAACTTGTTTTTGGGGAGTTGCCCTAATTTTTCTGTATTAGACATTCAACAGTAGAAAGAGCAGTAATAAACACAAGTTGGAAAGATGGAGGACAAGAAAGGCAGAAAAAAACACCATAAACAAAAAGGTGCTCAGCACATACCAATATATTTGAAATATCACAAAATAATGTAATGCAGTTTTTGTGATTGACATTGGATTGTATCTATCAAAAAAACTGCATTACATTATTTTGTGATATTTCAAATATATTGGTATGTGCTGAGCACCTTTTTGTTTATGGTACTAATTTTGGTTTTTCCAAAATATAAAGGGAGCCAGAAAGGTCAGGTTCCCAGTTAGAGCACTACCACTGCTCTGTTCATGTTGCCTAGAATACAAGTAAAACCAGTACAGGTCTAGAGTGCCTTGACCTTTTCCTTTTTTGTGTTTATAGAAATAAACACCAGAGAAGGAGAAGCACAAATCTGTGAGTGACATTTAGGGACAGGCTGTGTCTGGAATGGCTTAAATATAGTGTTTTTTTAGTGGGTTGTCACACCGAAGTTTAATTGCAGCAGCTGTGGGCCTCTGTGCAGAGATTTGGGCATAAGAACGCTTTCCATAATACATTAGGCACTGTATAAGCTTACCCTTTTTTTAAAGTTATTTTTTATTGAGCAATTTGAGGAAATAACATATAAGAGGTCATACAAAATAGAAGCAAAAATATTCATCCTATCTCTATAATGTAAATGACAAATAAATAGCAATAAAAATATCGTTGTCACTAATATTGTTGAAAAAACATTTGCTTTTTTATATATATAACACATTTTTTATATATCAATAGAAATGTTCAACATTAAATGTATTAAAATTAACAGTAAAATAATACAAATTAAAAATATTCAATTAATTTTAAAACAAATGTAACTACTATAATTATTTACAACAATAAAACACACATATATTATACGTTTATTTACATATATCTAATTAAACATATTATTTAACCAATATTTCCAATTTATACTGTAATTTAATAATTTATTTTAAATATAATAATATAACAAATATATATATATATATATGTAAGTATATTATAAAAAATCTTTATGAGAGTTAAATATATATACCACGGTGTACTGGTGAATCAGTGTGAGTAGGAGTGCCTGAATGGATGACTCAGTGGGTGCCTTTTTGACTGTATAAGTGAGTGATTAGGTGTCTTGGTGAATGTATGGGTAAGTCACTTGTTGTGTGAATGTCTTTATCTGTCAATTGGTGTCTATGTGTTTGTATAGGTGTGAGTGGGTACATGAGTTTCTGTATGGGAAAGTGATTGTCTAAGTGCGTGTGAAGGTGTCTCAATGTCTGTGTGGGTGGGTGAGGGTGTGTGTAGCTGCCTGCATGGATAAGTGAGTGGCTGAGTAAGTGACTCTATGGGTTAGTGAGTTTGTGTGTAAGGGGCTATATGGATGAGTGAGTTTCTGTATGGCTGTGTCAGTGAGTGAACAGATGTGCCGGTGGTATATGGATGAATAACTGCATACGTTAAATGCAGTATAGGTGAGTGTATGTGTGACTAGGTGATTGTGAGAGTGGCCATATAGCTGAGTGTTATCTTGTGTCAGTGTCTGTACAGGTGAGTGAGTATGTGTTAGTATCTCCATGAATAAATGAGTGGGTGTGTGTATAACTGTATAGGTGTATAAATGACTGTGTGATTGACTCTATAGATGAGTAAGTAGGTATGTGAGTAGCTCTATGAGTGACTGACACTGTGTGAGTGACTGTATGGTATATGAGTAGATATATCAGTGGCTTTATTAGTCCGTGAGTTGGTAAATGAGTGGATAAATGGATACATGTGCAACTGAGTGGATGTGTGTAGACCTATGTATTAGTGAGTGGAGGTTTAAGTACTGGTGTGGGAGTGTCAATGGTTTTAAAAATACTAGTTTAGAAGTTAGAGTGGGTTTCTGAAAGGTTATATTGAGGTGCTAGTGGGTGCATCAGAGATTTTGTGGATGGTGTCATCATAATGTCATCAGTGATGCCATTTGAGATGTCATCAGCCATGTCATTGACCATCTTATGAGTGATGTAAAATGTGAGGTTATAAGCAGTGCAGTGCGGGGGCATGCATTTAAGTTAGCTCAGCTAACTGTAACTGCTGAATTCCTCTGGTTTGAATGTAGTGAAATGTCAGCCTAACTATAACGTCCCTGTAACCTTTGTTGTTTTTTTCAGTAAAATTCTAAGGATTTTTAAATGCTAATTCCTAACTAAAATGTCCCTGTACCCTTTTCGAGGCCATTTCTATGTAGCAATGGTGTTTGTAGAATGGTGGGGAAAGGCATTACGGCCTCTGACCAGCTCTCAGAAATCCCACTGTTTAAGACTTACAGAAAGTACTGGTAGGGCTTCTTGGTCCCCAAGGTCTCTTAGCATCGAAGAAAATGTCATTCCCCAGCAAGTAGTGCACCAGGAGACGTGTTTGCAGAGTTGTGTAGAAAGTGGGCGTGGCATCTGAAGATCCCTTCTGAAACTCACTGTGTGGGACTTTCTAGAGGTAACAGGAAGGCTAGTTTTCCCGCAATGACCCTCAATAGCAAAGGGGACTTCATCCCTCATCCAGTAGTGTGCCAGGAGGCACGTTTGCAGGGTGGTGGAAAAAGGACGTTCTTTATGATTGCACAGGTAGTGTCTGTGCGATTCTATTAGTGCAATTGCCAAGGACATACTGCGAATACCGGGTGTTTTTGAAAAATTGTAAAACACATATGTAGGCATATTTTACATAAAGTTTCAGTGTAGCTACTTAGTAAGATATTAATTTAACGTTTAACTTTATATTCATTTGCCAAAATAACTGCACCAAAAATGCATTTTCCCTCTTTACAGCAACACCAGAGGTCGCAATGACATCAGTAGTCTAAAATACAAATGGAAATATGTAAAACAGATATATAAACATATTTTCACAAAGTTTGAGTCTAGCTGTTTAGTAGCATAATTGTTTAACTTTCGAATACCTAAAGAACACCCATTAAACTTCACTTTGTTACCCAAACTCAACTGGAATGAAAAACTGTTCTGTGAAAAGACCAACTCTAGAGGGACAAACAAAAAATGTTTATGTAGGATGACATCCATGTTCCATCATCTGAAAACGTAACATAGAAAATGTCTCCAACCATAAAAACAACATTTTTTTAACAGCTTTACAAATCTAAAAACAAAAAAAATCTAAAACAAAACAGAAAATTATGTCACTGGGAAATAAAGAAATATCATTGGATAACACACTTTTCAACTAAAACAATAAGAAGAACACGCCGATTTATCCATCTATCTTGAACATTCTTTAAGAAGAGTTCATAGTGAGCAGATTTGCACAATGCACAATATGTCACATACCTCCATGCTTTACCATCTAAAAACATACCAAAGCAATAATGTAAAAGCATAAAAAGGCAACACAAGTCTGAAGGACCAGTCACAACAACATTGGGGCAGAGAGTCCCTTCAGAGGTCCAATCTCAACTTCCCGGATTGGCTCAACAGTTGTCCCGGATGGGATCATACTGCATGGATTGTGGAGTTGTAGTGAATGCTGGAGAAAAGTCCTTAAGAGCCCTTTTCAATGCTGCGAGGAATCAATAATATTGATTTTAAAAAAATGTTTGGCCCTTCAGAGTTTTTCTACATTAGCAGGCATTTTATTTTCTTACAAAATGTGTATCTAATATCTATGTGTTGTTCATCTTATTATCTTCTACTTTATTGTAACATTACTTACATATAACTTGCCATATAGACAAGTCTAAGCATTCGTCTACAAAAGCATATCCATGTCTGTTTGACATTTCATTTTTTAACAGCATCCAATATTAGGACTTCTTGCTTAGGCATCCAAAATCCTGCCTAATTTTATTCATGTACATGCTGACAGCATCTGATGAAAGATATCATTTTTAAATAAAAGAAATCACCTCCATTTTTACTGCTTTTCATTTGGAAAACTACCTCATTCATCTCCAGCCTTCTCCTGACTGCTAATGCTCCTGCACTTCAAAATGCTTATAGTAAGGATTGTTGGCCACAGCTATATCTGATGGACTAAGGAGGCTGTAAAAAACCTAGGTATTTACCTGGGCTTGAGTTTGCCAAATGTGGCGATTACTTGGTTTGTCAGATAGGGTTAAAGTTTCATCAGTTGCTGGCTTTGGTTAAAATCATTGTGGATTGAGGAGCTCCTCACCTCATGATTGTGCACTGGAGGGTGGCAATTACCTCGGCACACTTGACTGGGGTAGGGCTGGGAATCTTAATGGAAGATACCTTCGCAGAATTGATGTCCCTTATCACTCACACTGTCTTGGTGTACTCTAATATATGCCAAAGACAAAATGAAAGTGGTCAAATCAATTCTGTCCACAGGAAAGATGCCAATAAAACTGTTTCTGCATTCCTCAGAAAGCATTGCATAGTTTGTATATATAACAGCAATCTATGTTTTGCCATGCGTGTAATTTATAGAAATGATGGAGTGCACTTTACGTACAAAGTCAACCAGGTGTTTCTATGTAACCATTTAAAAAAAAAATTAGAGATGCTATTAATTTATGCTGCTCTATCTGTGATACAAATGTTGATATAAACATGTGCAGGAAGATGAGTTGTGGTGGTCTTGAACCTATCACCGATGCATTGTATAAACATCTCAGGGGTTTTAATATTGTGCATGACGGGCCAACTAACATGATTATGGAGGGAAGCATTGTGTTCGTAAATCAAGGAAAATAAACACGATTGCACTAAAAGTGATATTTAATAAATTTGGTTTAAAGAGAATATCTCGGAACTCAGTTGCGTCCTCTCGCGAGAGCGAACTGGGCAGAGATTGTACATTGATCTCAATAGGAACATCCCAATCTAAGATGGCGGATGCGTCCACACGCGAGAGGCGTAGCAACCTGACGAGACTACACAGGGCATTCGAGTCGGGTGAGCTAAGACGCTGACTGGCAGGCCGAGTAAACGCTGGTGTCGGTCTCTGAATACTGGTAAGGAGAGGGGTGTTTAGACGAGTTTGAGTGGATACATTTGAAACTACGAGCTGCGTGATTCATTTTTAACAGGGAAGTACCGCTTTGACAGTACTCTCATTTATTGCAGTTAAGAAAACGACATGAGACTAGAGACAACTCACAAGAGGGGTTGTCCTTACGTTTTTAACTTGTACCTCGCGGCCGGTAGGAGTCACTTTGGCTGTATGAGGGTAAATATTACAAACCCTTAGGGATTTTCTGTACATTTTGGGTGATGTGAATATATGTCTTTTGGGCAGTATGTAAGGATGCTATTATTATTTTTCTTGACAGTCGTGAAGATCGGTGTGTCCAGTTGTTGATGCAGTGGCTAAACAGTTCATGCCCTGAAAAAATTGCCGTTATTAAACCAGGCAATGAAACATGTTGGGGCTTGGTATGTAGCTATATGAATAATAGCCCTGCCCAGCTTTTTAAGTAGATAGGTTGGACGAAAGAATGGAATAAAGGTCTTATAATCGTGCATTTCCTATCTTTTTACAGCACATTGTTATTTGTTTTTTGTATGTAATTTTCATTATTCCCTTCACTGCATTTTTTCTTGCACATACACTAGTATGTTTTCTTGGACACTTTTCTTTTAAGCTTGGTGACTGCTGATGATGAGAACAGGGCAACACTGGTGAATACCTACCAGGTTCTCCGTTGGTGGTTCACCCGTAAGGGGTCACCTCGCTTTCTCACATTTTTTTCACACTATATGTTGTGGTATGTTGTCCATTCAACACGACTGTCGAGTAAGGGATTAAGGTTTTGTTTTTATAATATCAGGCATAACAACAGTGTACTTACTACCCCATGAACTGGAAAGATAGGGGAGAGAGTTGTAAAGTTCTGCAATAAGTAGCACGTCCGTATATAGTAAAGAATATTGCCTGAGTAGGACCAAGGCATTATAGTTTGAATGTACTCTAATATATGCCAAAGTCAAAAATGAAAGTGGTCAAATCAATTCTGTCCACAGGAAAGATGCCAATAAAACTGTTTCTGCATTCCTCAGAAAGCATCGCATAGTTTGTATATATAACAGCAATCTATGTTTTGCCATGCGTGTAATTCATAGAAATGATGGAGGGCACTTTACGTACAAAGGCAACCAGGTGTTTCTAAGTAACCTGAAACTCTACATCCGGTCTTATGGCTGAGATACCCGCCACCCCCTCTCAACACAATCCCCAAAAATGGGAATACGGAAACGGTTCCGAACTTTTGGAAGGCGGGAGGGAGTTACCCTCCCGGCCGTATTTATTAAAAATATGAAACAAAATTAAAACATTAAAATAACAGTTTCATATCATGTACAATTTCATTTCCACATTACGATGTTTTGGCTGACCTTTACACATTTCTAATACAAAGGTTCTCCTAGCCGATACTAACATCCTACAAATGCATTTTCAAATTGAAATTGTACATCCTAACGTTAAGGGCCAACGGCAAGGTCGTAACCGGTGTCAGATCCCTAAACCAGAACTCCCCCCTCACTTGTGAGGGGCGGCCGCACAGAGGACTGCACCTCATGTGCACATATCAATTTCCCTTGTCTTGACGGGGGCCCCTGTTAACTCGACGCCATCTTAATGGTCGTCCGAGGACTCGTGTGAGGTGTCTAGAAGGTAGCGTAGACCCCCCTCCCCACCCCACACAACTTACCACATCTGCCGTCGCAGATGTCCTGGCCACAGGAAATTCCCAGGAGGGGCCCGTAGCCCCTCCTATCCAGGGAGGGGCCTTGACCGCCTTCCCTTACCTTTCGGCGTCCCATCCTTAGAAGGGACCGCCTCCCCGTTGAGGGGCCAATGGCCACCTCCCCCCGGGCGCTCCCATCCGTAATGGGTGACGCCCCCCCTTAGGGATCTTCCAATTACTGCTCACCGATCATGACCTTACCGCCCGACCAAACAATAAATACGACAGGCTAAACTAAAGAGACAAGACAATTATATATTAAGCAATTCAACGTATGAACTTTAAAACATCACTGATCAACTCTGGTGCAACTACTTTTATTACCTAAAACATACTGTAAAGAATTATCCACTTTATTGCATACCGAATCATAATTTTATTCAGCACAACCTGTAAGAAAACAAGTACCACGTCAAATGACTTTATTTCAAAACAACTTGCTGTCCTCATGGGCTGGTGGGTGGGTCAAAATTGGCTCTTCGTTCCGTCTCGAGCTCACGTGCAACGGGAAGGTGCAGCTTCAGAGCACAGGAACAAGAGGATGCTTTCTTGGCTTGTCGCTCCTTTTATCCTTCTTCGGGCGGGCGTAAACCCGCCTCCGCCCGCCTCCGGGGGCGTGGCTGGCGGCTTCAGTGTCTAGGACAACCCACTCTTGGGCGGGAAAAAGCGTGCCCCGGCTACGCCGCTTTGGGCATACCAGCCGAGTCTCGCTTCCCGCCTCAAAATGGCTTCCCGGGGGGGTCGGGGCACTCCACCATACGTTCGGGGGGACCGAGTGGTCGCCCCTTTCCATATGGCTGAGATACCCGCCACCCCCTCTCAACACAATCCCCAAAAATGGGAATACGGAAACGGTTCTGAACTTTTGGAAGGCGGGAGGGAGTTACCCTCCCGGCCGTATTTATTAAAAATATGAAACAAAATTAAAACATTAAAATAACAGTTTCATATCATGTACAATTTCATTTCCACATTACGATGTTTTGGCTGACCTTAACACATTTCTAATACAAAGGTTCTCCTAGCCGATACTAACATCCTACAAATGCATTTTCAAATTGAAATTGTACATCCTAACGTTAAGGGCCAACGGCAAGGTCGTAACCGGTGTCAGATCCCTAAACCAGAACTCCCCCCTCACTTGTGAGGGGCGGCCGCACAGAGGACTGCACCTCATGTGCACATACCAATTTCCCTTGTCTTGACGGGGGCCCCTGTTAACTCGACGCCATCTTAATGGTCGTCCGAGGACTCATGTGAGGTGTCTAGAAGGTAGCGTAGACCCCCCTCCCCACCCCACACAACTTACCACATCTGCCGTCGCAGATGTCCTGGCCCCGGGAAATTCCCAGGAGGGGCCCGTAGCCCCTCCTATCCAGGGAGGGGCCTTGACCGCCTTCCCTTACCTTTCGGCGTCCCATCCTTAGAAGGGACCGCCTCCCCATTGAGGGGCCAATGGCCACCTCCCCCCGGGCGCTCCCATCCTTAATGGGTGACGCCCCCCCTAGGGATCTTCCAATTACTGCTCACCGATCATGACCTTACCGCCACAGGCCGGATAGTTGACCGGCTATCCGGACCCCCCACAAAACTCCTACCTAAAGGTCATGCTGTAAACTCTTCAACCAGGCTACGAGGTCTCCTATGAGTAAAGAATTCCCCACCCGGGACAAATGGACCCCATCTTCTAGATACATATGGTCCCCCCTGATACAACCATGAGGAATCGAATGCAATGTACTCGTACGGAACAGTCTACCAAGCTTGTTATTTACTTTCTTCACCGAATGATTTATAGCAGACACAGAATTAGCCCCCCGCCACACTTTTCGTGGAATCATATGGGACCATGCAATCGTGCACCCCGGAACCCTTCTCGCCAACCAACTTACAGTGGACAATATCAACTCGAGAAGTACCCGTCGACCAGTGGTCACCAAATCATTGCCCCCAAGATGCACTATGATTATAGCTGGCGGTGACCTTGTCCGCCCTAGCAAACCCTCCATAAAAGTTTGAAACTGGTCAATACAGAGCCCGCCCCTTCCGTAGAAGGTCACCCTGTACCCGTATTCCCCAGCCATGTGAATCATGTCACCTGCTTTGAATACGTGCGCGGCACGCCTCACGTATGAGTGGCCCACGACCCACACCACTCTTTCCTCAGCCGGTGATCTTTGACCGCTGGTTCCCAGGTGTCGGGTCGACTGCACAGTCTGCCCTGCCTCGTAAGCTTGCGAAACTGTAAACCAAACAAAAACAAGAAGCGTGAGTACATGATATCAGCTTCACAACATGTGCAACCGCACATACCTTTTGTAACAGTTCGAGGACCAACGCCCCAACTGTTTCACTTTTTCCACACTCAGACCCCTAGTAGCAGCCCCTATCCGGAAGGAATGGGTCCCAAACTCGCCCGGGTTCAAGCCCGCGGCCGAAATTGCCATTGCAAGCACCCGCTGGAACTGAAACTTCGTCAGTGGGGTGGCATCAGCATGTCTCAGCAAGGTCCCCCCCCATGATGCCGCCCTCTGCGCCAAATACTCCTCAACGCATGCAACAGGGCACATGGGAGATCCGGGAATCCGCTGGACTACTACACTGTCCCCGATCGCACCCTGATCGGTCTTGGAGCTGGCAAACGAGACAATCATCGTCTCCCCCTTAACTTGGATGTGCTCTCGGCACAGTCCCCCCCCCCGTATCCTGCTTGTTCCTTGCTACCAGTTCGCTTACCCGCATAGCCCCATGGAATGCTAATGCAAAAGCGGCCCGGAATAACACTGTCTCTGAATGAGATGAACATGTCGCAGGGAGTACGAACAGTAACAGGGCCAACCTTTCCAGACCTATCGGGTGCCTTTCGTCTACTCTGGGACCCTCAAGGCGTTGCCACCCACGCAGCGCTTTCTGTACTACAAAAGACACCGTGGGGTCCTGGATACCATGAGCCCGTGCCATAAAGGAAATGGCGGCCCGATGCCTCTGGGCCGTAGCTACAGATTTGC
This sequence comes from Lissotriton vulgaris, assembly GCF_964263255.1. Classification (NCBI taxonomy): domain Eukaryota; kingdom Metazoa; phylum Chordata; class Amphibia; order Caudata; family Salamandridae; genus Lissotriton; species Lissotriton vulgaris. The sequence continues at coordinate 496,133,707 of NC_141687.1, forward strand.
CTGCCTGATGTAAAGACAGCAAAAATTTCAAGACATACTCTTCTTGGCCCCAAAACTCCCCCTTAGCAGAACCCAAAAAGGACCAATAGGAACGGAACGCCCCTTCATATGCCTTCCTTGTCCTAGGTGCTAAACTCTCTCCCACGAGGTTTTGTAGTTCGGGGCACCGAGAGACCAGAGAGCTTCGGGAAATGGTGCCGCCACCGGGTCCGCTGTGGGCAGAAAACCCCAGAAGGCCTGCATACGGAAACGAGAAAGCGCATCAGCAGCCTGATTCAGCACCCCTGGCACATGTCTTGCCCTAAAGAGCACGTTCAATTGCATACATAGCAAGACAATTTCCTTGAGCAATCTCAGAATCCATTTGCATCGTGCTGCCTGACTATTGATACACTCAACAACGGTCATGTTATCAGACCAAAACACCACAGAGTGATCCCGAAACCCCTCAGGCCATGTCTTCAAGGCCACCGGAATAGGGAATAGTTCGAGAAAGGCTATATTACTTGTAAGTCCACACTCGTGCCACCATGACGGCCATGTTTGAGCCGACCAGTGATTACCAAATATGGCGCCAAAGCCTATACTCCCTGCCGAATCTGTCCACAAGCCCAACTCGTCGGAGGACACCGCCGGCTTGTTCCACACAACCCGACCATTGAAATCCGCCAGGAATGCCAACCAAATGCGCATGTCCTGGCGAATCTCTGCCGAGAGCCTCGTGCGGTGGTGCCCCTCTTTCAGACCGACCATGGCTTGTGCAATCGAGCGGGAAAAAGGGCGGGCCATTGGCATGACTCTCAGGGCAAAATTCAACTGACCCACAGTCTGCTGCAATTGATGCAGATTTACCTTAGTCTCACTAATGCATGTTTCAAGCGAGGCTCTGAATTTCGTCACCTTTTCTTTGGGCAACCGGAAGCAACCCTCTTCGGAATCGAGCTCTATTCCGAGAAACTCGAGCGAAGTAGATGGCCCCACAGTCTTACCTGGCGCCAATGGCACACCAAACTGACTCATCAGACCACAAAATTCATTTAAAGCCTGTGCACATTCCGGGTCCCCGGCTGCCCCCAGAAACAGAAAATCGTCAAGATAATGCATAACATTCTGAAACCCCGTCATTCTTGTGAATGCCCATTGTAGAAAACTGCTGAATTTCTCAAAATACGCACAAGATATGGAGCATCCCATTGGCATACATTTATCCATGTAATAGCGTCCCTGAAACATGAAACCAAGGAGACGCTGATCGTCCGGGTGTACCGGGAGCAACCGGAACGCTGACTCGATGTCTGACTTGGCCATCAGCGCTCCGGGCCCCAGGCGATTCAACATGGCGACGGCCTCATCGAAAGATGCGTACCGCACCGAACAAACTTCCTGGTCTATTGCATCGTTCACCGAAAGACCTCTCGGGGCTGACAAGTTATGAATCAATCTAAACTCACCCGGGTCCTTCTTGGGGACCACTCCCAAGGGCGAACAAACAAAAATTAGGAACTAGTGGCATGACAAATGGTCCAGCAACCCGGCCCCGAGTCACCTCCTTCCCAATCTTTGCCTGTACCACCGCCGTATTCTGCAGGACCGATAGTTGGTTCCTACACTGTGCATTACCCTGAAAATTCCCCACCGGGATGCTGAAACCATACGAAAAACCATCTCGCAACACCCCGGCGGAGACATGATCCGGGTATTCATTGAGCCAAGGAATCATTGCCATGGTATCAACCGGGGTAGGAAGAGGCGCCCCTCGGACTATTTCAGACCGGTTTGGCGCTTCCCCTACTTCCGTTATCACTCGTTTTGGCTCTGCACATGGTCTCGGGATGCGAGGACTGTCCACACCCCCCACATTCGTGCCTAAACTTGCATGACCCCTGGGGCCTTGTACATTTCCCCCTGTTGAAACTCCAGCAGACCCCTTTTTTACCTGTATTGCCATTCGACCTTGCATGGTGCTCGTTACCTGCTCCCGCCCGAAAGGGCGCCCCAGATGAGTGGCGGGAAAACTCGCCCCCGCTCCCCCCCAACAATGACGCTTTTGCCATGCCTGATTTCTCCATTTTTTGCCAGGAAATGGAGTCGTAACAATCCCACGTCAGAGATGTGTCGAACTCCTTGGCCTTACGAAAAATATTATCGTAACAAAACCACTGATTACCATCATATGTCTGAGAAAATTCCATAATACGTGTCTGATACACGGGTAACTCAGCCAACAGGTCAGGCCTCCGTTCCCCCATAATTGCAGTGAATATCCCAAACGCTCTGCCCCAATTACGTATTGTTTCATCAACTCTGAAAACGGCCATCTTGGCGCGCCAAACACTCGGGTGCAGAAACTCCTTTTAAATTTTCACATGTTCAATCTCGTAATGATCAGTTAATAAAGAAAACATGTTTATATATTTCTCAGCCCATATCCTTTCTTTGATTTCCATCGGAATATGCTGAGCAACCTTCTCCCTTCTCGAGGGTACTGACCCCTCCCCCGCAATCGGCAATAGCTGCTTACCTGAACCAGAAGCTGTGACCGTAGTCGCTGCCGAACTCATGCCCGCTGCGGGTTGACCTACTGGAGCCTGCGGGGGAACAAATGGACATGGTGCCTTTGCAGCCTCTCTTGATTGCCGCAACTGCCTCATTACTGCCCTGGCGTCATCTGCCGTTGCCCCCTCACTCTCTTTCCCCAACCATGCTGCCAACTGTGCAGCCAGCTCGGGAGGCATATCCTCCCCATTCACTGGGGTGACTACAACAGGAATTGGTCGCCCTTCGTTCGGGACCGGGACCGGCGCCTCAGTCGGTGTATCAGGGAGCGCCGGCGGCGCCTCTGGAACCGGGGCCTCTCCCCCAGTTGCTCCCCTCTTGGCCCTTCTACCTCTCCCGTTAGGGACTACTCCCGGCAATGCTGGTCTGACGACTCGCTTAGGGCCCCCTACACCGTTCATTGCCGCCATTTGCTTCTTCATCTCGGCCATGTCTTTCACGAGCATGCGGAGCATCTGATCGGTACCGACCCGCTTTCCGACCTTCTTGCCCGGCATTCTCCAACGATGATTCTCTGAAAGAACAAAGACAAAATTACAACGCTCAAAATTGGCTCTTCGTTCCGTCTCGAGCTCACGTGCAGCGGGGAGGTGCAGCTTCAGAGCACAGGAACAAGAGGATGCTTTCTTGGCTTGTCGCTCCTTTTATCCTTCTTCGGGCGGGCGTAAACCCGCCTCCGCCCGCCTCCGGGGGCGTGGCTGGCGGCTTCAGTGTCTAGGACAACCCACTCTTGGGCGGGAAAAAGCGCGCCCCGGCTACGCCGCTTTGGGCATACCAGCCAAGTCTCGCTTCCCGCCTCAAATGGCTTCCCGGGGGGGTCGGGGCACTCCACCATACGTTCGGGGGGACCGAGTGGTCGCCCCTTTCCATATGTGTAGCTGTCATATACACACAATCAATACAAAGGCTCTTGTCAGAGCCACCCAAGTAGCAGAAATATTGTTAATTCTCTGTAAAAAGATAATTTTTCTGTTTTTTGGGGATCTTTGTCACAATGGTCATGGATACGTTGCGAGAACAAAAAACAAAAGTAAACATTCAACAGCCATCAGTACAACGTCAAAAAATCAATTCTAAATATTATGCTCCACATATTACTATATACATCCTTCTTTAACCACATGTTTATATTCATGTTTTGGTTCTAAATTTCTTTAAAATCCATATTTAGGACCTATTTTCCGTTTTTGTGGGTATTCTGGATGTCGCAACATCGATGTGAAGCATGCGCATGAAAACAGAACCTCAGTGCATAGGGGTGTACCAACCTACCACATTAGTACCCAAAATCACGAAACCAACTAGCTATAGTGTCTCATTCGTTTACCAAATATCACAAAGCTAAAAATGATTAGACAACCCAGAACACAACACTCCTGACTCTCTCAGGAATGGCGGGACAAAGACATACTCTTTCGCTCACTCACTCGTATTTGTCCACAATGAGAATAGGCAGGATCACTGAAATTGTTCAAAATGTTTATTTTAACCTGCGTGCTCTACAATACAGTATGCAAGCCACTACCAGCAGCAAAATGTAGAAACTCAGCACAGTTAGCATTGTTACATAGAATACAAAGGGAGAAGTCACCATATAAAGACTGTGGAAAAAGGGCAATTAGGCCTAACCACCCTCCTCTTGAAGAGAAGAAGTTTATTTTATATCAAGAAAAATCTCTGGGCTTTGACAGCAAAACCCATACCTTAAAGCCTGGATGTAAGGTTTACACCATAGGAACAGCGTAGCTCTTTTCTATGAAACGGTATTCTCCAAGTGCGTTAAAACCACATGCAACAACGTAATATCAAAGAAGAGTCTTCAGTACTCCAGCTGTTTGTAGCGTGTTATATCTAGGTGATAGGGACTGACAAAAACAGAATAAAAAGGGGCATTGTTTATAGAACTTGCACATTGTGTTCAGACTAAACTCCAGGAAAGGGAGAAAACATGAATGGCAGCCCATTCTCATGTGAAAAGTACAAACAGATTCTTGCAAAATCAAAGTCAATCAGTAACATGTGCAAAAGCAGCATCATGGCAGCAAAGCCCATGCTAACTTAGCAATGTCAACAATGTCCCTAAGGGCCATATAACATGATTGTGCCTTTTCCATAAAGTGAAAAATAGATATACACACTAGGGGTTTATTACCGTACACTTCAAACGGATGTTTTTCTAGTGTATTTCTAGGGAAATCATCTCTAAAACCTTTTTTCCATTTTCGCAGTGAGGCTGGAGATCACAATAACGTTGCTTATCACCATTCCCGCGGTTACAATATGAAAGCAGAAAGCAAAAGCAGGAATGCAATTGCCATCACCACATAAAAAAAGTTATACATATGTAATTCATCCTAACCATCACATTAGATAACTCACTACCTAAATAAACTATAAAAACAGTTATCATAATCTCAATATCTCTATAACAATGTGTATTAACGATTCAGTGATATACTTTTTAATATGTCTACCAATATTCGCGAGGACATTGCAATATTCGTGACAACCCTGCAATGGTCCATGGGGGCCACACTTGAGGTCACAGGTAACCCTGGGCGTAGTTCGCGTAGTAGAAGTGGGTGCAGCAACAGAGTGTTAACCCTGATGAATCTGCCATAATATCTAGCGGGCAGTGAAACATGTCGGTTGCAGGTAGTGGTATGCGACAATAAGCTACCAGCCTTTTTAACTCAGCAGCCCAGACCTCAGTTAGTAATAAAGTTGTTCAGGAGGTTTGACTGTTGATTTTACTTTCACTCTGTTTTGTTTTTGTCGGGAGCCATGCTCTAAACTACCTGCTTTGCACCTTTTCTTTAACCCCCTTTTTTTCTTCACTTGATTCACGAATTCTGGAAAAAGGAACGGCCACCTTTGATGAGAAAGGGGCACAACATTTGGTAAACATCTGACCAAATTGCCCCGAGGGTGTTCGCCCGTGAGGTGCCTTCCTCTCCGCCACACATTTTTTCTGTAGTAACTGTGCATATGTGGATGTCTGTATGGTCCTATTCAGGGCTGACATGATAGGTTGCGCCGAGTTGAATATACAGTGAACCCCCCATTTCCTTATTAGTATTCACAAAAGAAGTGTTTGTTGAGGACAGTGGGGCATTGGAGACAATAAATACCTAAACACAGAATTACGAAGAGGTATATCCAGAATTTTACTATAGAAAATTCTATTGGAGAATGTTCTCATGCCCGTTAGATAATCACTAACTTGAGTCCTGGGTACAGGGAATTTTTGGACTGCTTCCTTGCCATGCCTTTGTTGGGTGTAGTTCTGGTTTTCTGTCTGGGTGTCCTCTGCATTCTCTGGGGGTGCCTCGGTCTTGGTCTTTTGGCCTGCCCATTTGCCCTGGCTCCTCCTTCTTGTTTGAGTGTTTGGGATACTGCCCTGGGTCAGCTCTGGGAGTTGGTGCTGGTCATCCCTGCCCTGGGGCCTGGCCCTCCTAGGTGGGTTTTCAGTGGCCATGTCCTCTGGTCTCTCTGGTGGCTGGGTCTGTTGCATGGGTGGGGCTTGCTCTTGGTCGTTCTTCCCTCGTTTCCTGGTTTGCTCTGTGTGGGTCTGCCCTTGGTTGGTCTTCTGTGAATGTGCCTTGGCCCTGTTATCGGGTCATGTCCACTTTTGTGTGGGTTGGTCTGCTGTGTGGATACCAGGTAGTGTTGGGTGTTTGTCCTGTTGCTGGCAGTGCCACCCTTTGTCTTCTGGTTTGTGCTGGGCCTGTTGTGTCTTTCCTTGCCTTCCCTCGACTCTTTGTGGGGTTCGCTGTGGGTCTTTTTAGCAGTTTTTGGAGTTATTTCCATTGTCACCTTATGATTGCTCTTTTGTTGGTTCTGTGGCCAGGTGTGTAGGGCTGCTTGGTGTTCCTGGGTTTTGTGGTTTTATTTGTTGGCTGGGTGCCATTCCGGCTTTTTTGTGCCCTTTGTGGTGTTTCTGCTGTTCTGGTCCTCCTTGTGCTGGTTGTTTCTAGTAACCTGGTCTCTGTGGTTTGCCTAAATGTATGAATACTTGTAAAGCGCACTGTTACCTCATCACTCGGGGCATCCTGGTGCTGTATACCGCTGGGGAACCCGTCCTGGCTTTCCCTGTGAGAGGGCACCCCCAAGGTGAAGCCAGGCATCCCCGGCGCTGGTAGGGCCATTGTGGAGATTAAGCAAGCTATTGCCCAGAGTTGCAGAGTGGTAACCATGGTTAGCGTAGGCACCTATCGAGTCAGCGGACATTGACCCAAGACCCTGCCGCGTCAGGAATTGAACCCTGGACCCGGGCCGACCGCTGCTTCAAGGTCTGCCGCTTCTAACCAGTGAGCCACACTTCTCCTACTTTCCAGCTTTTGCTTGTTTGTCTTTGCCTTGTCGCCTTTGGAGCTGGCTCCCTTCCATCTGGCAAATTTGGGGATTAGGATCAATGGGGCCTGGTTCCCCTGCTTGTCTTTTTTCCTCTGGTTGGTTGTCTCCTTGAGGCAGCTGGTGTCTTTTGCTTCCGGGTAGTTATTTATTCCGGTCCATGGTTGTGTCCCTGTTGGCCTCTTCCTGGCTTGCTGGAGTATCTGGCCTCTTTGGGTCTTCCTCTGTGTGTATCATCCTCGCTGTCCTTATACTGGCAGCCTCTGGTGCTTCCTTTGCAGGTTCTCTTCCTCCTTGTTGGTTTGAGGGGTTCCCAGTGTGGGTTGGAAGCCCTCTTGGTGGTGGCTCTGTAGATTTCCTGTTGTTTTCGCCTTAGTCATCTCGGCTTGCTCTGGGTGTGCTACCCTGGTGTTTGGTTGGGGGCTTTGCAGGTTGTGTGCTCCTGCCTGTTGTTTCCTATGGTTCTCCCTTTTGCTTCCCTTGGGATGGTGGCTTTGGTATGCTCTACATGTAATAAATGGGACTAGGACTGGAGGGACCGGGGAGTAATGCTGTTTTACTTACCAGTAATCTTCATTTCTCCTTGTCCCGTTGTCCTCCTCCCATTCATTACGACCCTCCTTCCCAGGAACCCAGCCTTCCTGTTGTTGGCTTGGTAGTTCAGGTGGAATGCTGGGTAAGTACTGCTTTTGCACTCCCAGTGGGAGGGGTGGGTTTATGGTCCCAGCAATCCTCTGTTTTTTTTTCCTCTCGGGTCTCCACAAGTAATGAATGAGACAAGGACAACGGACCATAAACAGTGAGATAACAGGGCATGCCCCACTCCAATACATGTAGCAGTAGGGAAAGTGTTGGATTGCGGAGTGGTTACATTTACTATATACACACTCCAGTGTGTGCAAAGTAGGGAAAATGTTCGATTGCAGCAGGGTACAATTTACTATTCTCACTCCAGTCAGTGCAACATTAGGGAAAGTGTTGTATTGCGAAGGGATAATATTTACTATTCCCACTCCTTTCAGTCCAAGAGTAGGGAAAGTGTTGGATTGCAAAGAGGTAAAAGATACTACTCCCATTGCCATGAAAAGGCAGACACAAAGGGACATTGGGGGCCCCAAACAGGGCCCCAGTCCCATGTAGGCTGCTGTTTGGTGACCCTAGGGGCGTGTAGTGCCTGCACATCACTCATGCACCATGTGCCAGGCTTTTCGAGGGCCGCAGGACAAGCTGCAGTGTTATCAAGCACTTTTCTGCCCGCCAGCCCAGTGTGCACATTGTAATTCAGAGGGCAGAGTGCTGTCTGCATGTCTGGCAGTCACCAGACTACCTTGGTGTCGGGCGGTGGTCAGACCGTCCAGCATCATAATGATGCCTTATATTCTCAAAATAATAACAACCAATAAACACACTGTTATTTACAATTAAAAAGCACAACACAATTAACAAACAAAATAATAAATAACATAATTCAAAAAATTTACAATTTTAAATGTATTACCTAAATAACTTGCTACCTGTTACAGACAACACACATCTAAAATGTATTCTTAAAATTATAATATTTACACATTTTATATAATTAAATATTTAGAAAAATGGAAATGATAATTAAATAACAATAAAATTACTATATATTTAATTACCTTCCCAACGTTTATCCGTACAAAACAAACATCCCAAACCTACAAATGCAACAACTTACAACTAAAATATAACAACGCTATCTATTTAACCAAATGATTAATTATTAAAATAATTATTATACATTTACTTCACTTATTAATTTTTGTAATTTAATTTCTACATACCTATTATCTATATGGAAACAACACACAGTCAAAAAATTGTACATGATAATTTTCATAATTAATTATCAATTAAGTTATTAATATTAAATATTAGTTATTAATTAATTATAAATAATTTACCTCCCACCGAATACCCCAAAAAAACCCACAACCAGCACCTGAAACATAACTTTTAAAAAAGCGATACACAAATGAACATAAATAAATTTCAATGAAATAATTATCATTAATTAAAATGTTATTATTAAGTAATTATTCTTAATTTACTTCCCATCACATACCTTTAGAAAATTCAGAAGTTAAACATTAAACTTAACTTAATTAGACATAAAACAAAAATAATTCTCAATTAAATAATTAATAACAATTGAAAATTAATTCTAAATTACTTATAATTAATATTCTTCCCACCTTATACCTCTACAAACCCAACAACCTGCACCTGATTCTTAACTTAAAAAAAAATATATACGATTAACATAAATAATTTTCTAATATAGTATTATTATTAATTAAAATGAATTATGAATTAATTATAATGATCTTTCTTCTAACCCTGTACATCTAAAAACACCACAACCCGCTACTTTACAAACAAATACAAAAAACCTTAAATTAAATATTCAAAATTACCAAACATTTAAAAACTATATTACAACATAAAATAACAATAATTCTAAAACAATTAATAGGATACTCAATTAAAATATATACTAAAATACATAAAAATAATTTGAAAATGATATAATTAAAAGTTACGTTTTTGGATAAACTGTAATATTAATTTTGATATTGATAAAATCGTTGTTACCTTTAAATTGATATTTCTGACAAGGATATTCTTGCACACAATATTTCTGCATGACAATATTTCAAACTCAATATTTATGTCTACTAATATTTTAATTTCGATATTATGTCTGAATACCAATACAGACATAGGTTATGCGGTTATGGAACTGTGTGTAGTTTTAATACGCATCTGGATAATGCTCTCACAAAAATCATGAGTTTTTACAGTGTTATGCCCAAGTAAAATCTACCTGGCCTGGGTCAATAATACAGTATGTTCAAAAGATTGGTCGAGGTAGTCAAATATTTTGCGAGAAACTAAAGAGTAAACAGAAAAACAGAAAAACTGAAAACAGTGTACCACTGAAAAATTGCAAAGGTAAGTTCAAACACAGAAATTTAATTTAACATTCAGGAAGTATGTTGGCTAATTCACTGCCCGCTGCGAGCCTTCATTCATTATATGTGTTTCAGCAAATATGAATTCTCAAAGTTTCCATCTGTTTAATGCGCCCCATGCCCCCACACAAGCGTCCCACCGCCGAGGGGATCCTTCCTTAAACTACAGGGAGCACTACAGCCTACTTTCGAACTTGCCTGTTCCCATTCACCACCCCTCTCTCTCTTTTGATTCCTTCCTATATTAAAGTGCCTATCTTGTGAGTTACAGAACGACTAGGCACACCTGTGCCTTATGTAGCAGGATACTTACTAAATTGGTTATCCCTGCATTTTGCATTCCAACCCGTTGTACTACATGATTTTTGCCTGCTATCCTGTGCTTCATTGACTTTTTTTGGCGCAATTGCTCACCGTAACATAGCCTTTGTCCCTTCCTCCCTCAGACTCTGTTTTGGATTTACCTTTGCCTGCATCGGGAGATTGATTCCCCATGTTCTGCTAGATTATTAACCAAAGTGAGTACACCACCCTTCGGTCTTTCTTATTGTTTGGGAAACCCTCTACCCTGAAATGTGCATTCATAAAGCATGTCTTTTTTCAAGTAAAGCAGGAGCCCCTTGAGCCCACTGAAGATCGAACGTTGCCTGTCCTTCCTTAACCAAGTAGGTGCCAATCATTTGCACCTACTAGACATTTTCACCACTTCCACATTTATTCCTATCAGGTATTGAACGTTATTACTTACTCTTAGGTGCTCATCTGTCCTGATGAAGACCCCGTTGTGAGGACACCACTCACCCTTCTTTCTGCTGGGGTCGAAACATAGACCATCCTATCAAAACGCCCACATGCTCATAGAATAAAATAATCAATTGAAAATGTACTCATGAGGAATATATATATATAGGAACTAACTGACCTTGACCTTGTATAGGCTGTTACCCTGTCCCTCACCCGTCAATTCACTACCACTACCCTAATTTCCCTTTTGTTTCCTACACCTGAGAGCACTGTTAATAGTAATGCATTGCGACCCATTAATACTTTGACTGACAATCCCATTTAATGCTGGGGTTACATAGGAAATTAAACTTCTGTGTTTGAACTTACCTTTGCGATTTTTCAGTTTTTCTGTTTACTCTTTGATTTGTCACAAAATATTTGACTACCTCGATCAATCTTTTGAACATACTCACAAAAATCATGAACATTCGGACGAGGGGAAAACCTACTTGACCAGCACCCTGCTCCATCTAGCTGTAAAACACTGATCTGGAATTGCAGAAATCATCCTATGTAAGCATTGGGGAGTATAGTAGACTAGCCACTTATATAAAAAAAACATTCTTTGGAAATTGTCTGCCCTCTAAGACTTATGTCCCAATTCTGGGATATATGACCATTTGCATTTAGTTATTAAACGATCCGTAGTGTGGTTGACTTTAAAAATTCATCAATTAAAACACTCTTGCTGTTACTCTGTATCACCAGTTAGCAAGCCTGTTAACTGGCTTTCATACAAAAGGTGTATTAACATGTGTTTTGGGGCTCAAATTAGAATATGTATGGGAGAGTGGGCTATTAATCTGTTGTCTACTAAGGGCTTAATTATGAGTCTGACAGTCCAGGGGCCACTAGACTCATGGGAGCGGGCGGTGGCTCTCTCCCAATTTCCCTTTTACAAGAAATTCTGTCAGACCGCCATTGCACCGTAGCACCCACCAGGAAACTACTGTTCCCTAGCTGTGGTGCAGTGGTGTAGCAGCAGTAATGTACTTGGCAAGACTGCAGTAGTCCTGCTAAGCATAGTATAAGTGTCAGATCCTCTATTGTTTACAGGCCCATTCTGACCACCATGAAAACCGTGGCGGAGCGGAAACATAAGGGACCCCCTTGAGATATCACTCCCTGTGAATGCATACAGGGGGGTGCATGCACACCAGTTCCTGAACGGCGAGGACTTTACAACTCATGCCATGCAGGAGCTGTTTTCGGCATTCCCATTGCGATTCCCATTCTCTGAGGCACCGCTGTGGAAACGTCAAACACTGCCCGTCAGGCAGAATGAAACTCTTAACCTGGTGGGCGTCCTGACCACTGGTTGACGGTGAGGCAGCGGGCGGACCAAGCACCACAAAGCCAAACTTGTAATAAGGCCCAAAATGTCAAACCTCTAGCTTCCTCCCCTAGATGCCGAGTGATATCATCCCACGTTTGGCATCTCTCACCAATATAGACATTTCCTAGGGTGGTGAACTCCTTATGCTTCCAACTTTCTATGACAGCGTTTGAGATGAAGGTGACAAGCGACTGGCAACCCCATACTGAGAAAAAGGCAAGACCGTTTGAGACTCTCAACGTTCATACAATGTGTCAGGATATATATTGACTTATATCTGGTTATCTTTGGGAGTTTATGTATTCTTAAAAAGGACGATAGTTCAATTACTGACTCTTTGGCCATTTGTACCAGAAGAAAATTGTCAAATACTTTTGATGATTATCATAATTTGAGCTATACTATCTAGCAGTGCAGCAGGATAATATGTTTGACTGTTAGCAAGTCTTCCTTGTGACCGGTCCAATTACAATACTGCTATTTTAGTCATGGCTTTCTGTTATTCCAGGTGAACTTTTTTGATCAAGCTCTCTAAAATATTACCTATTTATTATGAGGGAAGAGTGGTAAATAAGAAAAGCACCAATGGAAGGGTCAACATTTTCATAAGAGACACTCTACTAATAAGAGATAGAAGGAGACAAATACATCTGTCCAGCAATGTTTTAATTTTACATAAAGTTGCTTTATAACTTAATTCACTTAAGCAAGAAAAATCATATTACATGAATGCCTAGATATCTAATAGTTTATTGGGGTGAGTACTGTGACTAAAAACAAAGGAGCGATCATTAGAAGATGTACTAAATAGTAATAACTCTGTTTCAGTTGGATTGACATTATAACCCCACATTCCGGTACATTTTGTGATTCCTTTTAACACATTCTGGATATTTGCTGTGTCAGGTTTAAGGTATAGTATGAGGTCATCAGCAAATAGCTTAGTTTTGGACATCTCAATTGTTGTTGCAGTTATAGTGGCATCAATACGATTTCTAATTACTAATGGTGCAATATAAATGAGGAATAACACTGGGGACAGCCCTGATGTGTACCCCGAATGACATTGATTCTTCCTGCATCCTTCACATTTGGTGGAAGCCCCTTGGTAAAGATTCCTGAGCATGGTCAGAAATTGATCTGGAAATCCAAATTTCCGAAGAATAAAGAACAAATCATCAAAATTGAAGTTTGAATGCCTTCTGCGCATCCATCACAAAAATGGCGGGCTTCCCCTTATTTCTAGAAAAATTGTCAATTGCTTGGATTAAAAAGCAGGTCTTAGCTGATATGTGTCTGCTTGGTAGAAACCGTGAATAACTTATAATCTGAATTTAGCAGAATGATTTTGCCTGTAAGAATTGTCATTAGTAACACTCTTGTCCTTCTTAAGGAAACTGTTAATTATTGACTCCTTAAAGGACTAGAGAATTGCTTTACCTGATCTAAAGTGGTTAAATAGGCTCACTGGGAATGGCAACAAGTCTTTAGAAAATGTCTTGAGTACTACCATTGGGATGCCAAAGCGATCACTGGCTTTGCAATCAGGTTTGCTTTGGAGCGCATGAAAAGCCTTAGAGGCCAGAATTTCCTCCAGGACAACCCTACTTTGATAGCTCTAGTCTATGTCTGGCAACCACTCCCACTTTCTCATGAACGTTACAATAATGCTGCACAAAGACTTCACTAATCTTGCAACTTCCGTCTAGAGGGAATGAGTAGCTGGATTTTCAATTCTATAAACTATCTGTTTGATTTCCAAAGCCTGGTAGACCGAGCAAGAAACTTGCCGATATGTTGTCTCTCTACATAAATGTTTTTTGGTAGGCCTAGTGGCTATTGATTTCTTCAATTAGGAATAAATTGTGCATCACTTGTTTAGCTAAGCACTACATGCAACAAGTGAACCCAGGCATTATGATCATTGTTTTTGTGGGCCCGATATGCTACAACATGCCAGCAGACAGTCTAAGCCTATGCTGATGATACTCTATTCATTCTTGCAATAGATGGGAGGAGGTTACATGATGGATGATATACAACACTACAGAACTTAACAAAAATAAAACAAAGCTGGTCATTTTGGAAAACACTCTGCATGTTTGACTCTCTTCCGGTTGTCTCCCATCATACCAGAAATTTTGGGATTATTGTTTACTTCAAACTAACCTTTAAAGAGTATATCAGTCAGACACATAACTTTATTCAGCTAAATGCGGCCCTAAAAGTACAATAAAAAACATTTCATAAATAAATAGAGCAGCTTTACAAGATTCAGGGCACATTTGTAGATAACATAAATATTTTCAAGAAAGATTCTACATAGGGTGCAAACCAATGATAAGATACATATATAAAGGGCCAATGGGCAGGGGGGCCGTGGCTTGACTGCCGACGGAATGGCGGTGTGAGCCTGGGCGACGAAGAGCAAGCAGAGTGACCTCCGACGACGGAGCCCAACATGGCGCCTCCGAGCTGAGCAGACAGCGGCAGCGGAGACTCAAGGGAGAGAGTGGAGCTCCGCCGAGGCTCAGATGCAGGACATATAAGCACCGCAAGCCGGGTGCGCTCACAAGAAGCAGCGGAAAGGGCGAGTGAAGCGACCGGCCCGGTGCCGAGCCTGAGGGTGTGGATCCGGAGTGGCAACTGGTGGCAGACGGTGAGACGGAGCGAGAGGGACTGCATCCTGCGGTGGGCTGAGGAGTGCGACCCAGAGACGGCTGGCGAAGACGGAGCAGCGCCCTAGCAGGATGGCAGAGCCGGGAAATCAGGTACCGGTCGGCCGCAAGTGAGAGCGCTACTGCAGGACTGGATGGTGGAGAAGGGCGCGTCGGCACAACACAGAGGCCACCGCCGTGGAGCAGAGCGGAGCGCCGACTGCGAGATTGCGGGGGCAGTACAATGACGTAATGGAGTGCGCCTGGCCTGGGCCAAGATTAGACTGGGATCGCTTGATGCTCGGCAGATCGGGGGACGAGAGCAAGGCCAGCTGAGGCTCCCCCTAGAACCTAGTAAACACCCAAGTGGAGCCCGTGTTATCTGAGACACTCGTAGGCTCCTAGTGGGCGCTTGGAATTCAGAGAAGGTGTACAAGAACACTGGGCAGGTCATATTGGGGGACCCGGGCAGGCGGAAGGCAATTAGAAAAAGGTGGGTGCATTCTCATAACATCGCCCTTCTGTGATCTGGTCCCCTGGAGGACGCCCCTGGATAGCGCCAGGTCCTGCCATCGGGTACACAGAGGGACAAGGCCTGAGGCCCCACCCATATAAACGCTGCTAAGGCATATTCGGACATGAAGCGAGAGGATTAAAATCTCTGGCCTACCACCGGAAGTCCCCGAGGGGGGAGCAGGAATTAGGACTGAGAGGCTTACGGAGTCCGCCGTCTCGGAGGTACAACGAACCATTGGGCCGCTAGAGTCGACGAACCCCTGGGAACACCGGAGAAGGGAGACACTGGCACACGGACCACCCCATCCCCTCCGACGCGGTCGAATTTGGGCCACTAGGTGCTACATAAGGAGATCACAAGAATTGTGAGGCGATCCGAAGCATGGGGAAGCCTAAGGGGAAGGCAGATGGCACCTCGACAGCAGAGACGCAGGCGCCCGACGCGTTGGAGCCCGCGGACCTCCAGCAGCTACAGGACCACATATTAGATGCCATAACAGCCACGAAAGACGCCTTGCAAAGAGACATCGCGCAGGTGGCATCCGGGCTCGACTGCTCCGAGCAGACCATGCCAAGTTGGCGGACAGAGTCAAACAGAATGAAGTGATGCTGCAGGAGCTGACACCCGTTCAATTAGATCTGAAGGGGAAAATGGAAAATGCCATTGCCTGATTGCTAGAGAAGAGAGCAGAGGATTCCGAAAATAGGAATAGACGTAATAGCATCTGACTGGTCAGCCTTCCGGAAAAAATCGAAGGGAATGATATGATAGGCTACCTGGACTCCTGGCTCAAGACGACAGTGGCCCCGAAAGGCCTGACCCCTTTCTTCACGCTTGAGCGTGCACATCGAGTCCCGGCCAGGCCTCCTAAACCGGGCCAACCACCTAGGCCGGTCATAGCAAGGCTACTCCACTACAAAGACAGGGACTTGCTGCTAAAAAAAGCGCAAGTGGATGGCCCATACCAAGTAGACAATAGTAAGGTCACCATGTTCCCGGACTACACCTACGAAACGCAGCGGTCGAGGGCCTCCTTCCTATCGGTGAAACGCACGCTCAGGATGAGGGAATACGGTATTCTCTGCTCTTCCCGGCCAGATTGCGAGTCGAACTGGATGGCACGACCCGATTCTTCCACACACCGGAGGAGGCCTGGACGTGGTTTGAAACTTATAAAGCGGGAACTGAAGGCACGCGTCAGCAAGAAAAGGAGTTGCTGAGAGCGACGCAGGTACGGAAATCGCAAAGACTCCGCAAGAAGAGACGGGACACCCAGGCGCCATCGGCTTTGCAAACAGCGGGGGAACGGGAGGCGGCACTGCAAGCAGTGGTAGAACTATCGGGTGCTAGTCCGCCAGTATCGAAACGAGGAACAGACTCAGAGTGGAATACCACGGGTCAGAAACAGATATATCAGAGACACAAAGCGCCAAAGGCCCGAAGGTGACACCGAACTCAGCAGACGAAGTAGGGGATGCCTGACACGTGAGACTTCGGATCTTTTCTCTTGTCATTGATTGCCCGGCATTGTTGGGGATATAATAAGTTGGCCAGTGGTTGAGAATTCGATAGCCGCACACCTTTTATCAGGGATCCTAAGGGCACGGGTTACAGTTGGCGCAGCCGCCGTTAGTCCAGAGCCTACCCCTAACATATATGAGCCCACACGGACAGATGATGTAATATACAACCAACTTTGAATTACAATTTATGAAATGATTAATATGATAGGTTTGCTTGGTGTTGTAACAAAAAGACTTCTTCTTGTTCAGCGGGAATTGGCACATGTTACATTGTGTACAATTATAGAAGCCACATGGTTTAGTAGGCTGCCATATCTGGGTATTACGTAACGGGGATTTTTTACAATGGAAGGACTAAGTATGTTTCTGAGGGTTCTACCCTTCTTGTAAACAATACATGGTCATTCCCCAACATACTTCTCCAAACCCTGGTCAAGTCTGAGCAGGTGCCACTGTTTTTTGAGGGTGCCAAATATTTGTGAGCTATTGGCACTATATTGTGTTATAAATGCCAATTTATCATTCGTATGTTTTTTAGGGCCCTTATGCCTCCTTTTCAATGTGGATTCTCTAGAGACTTTCTATATTTTATTCTGCGCTGTATCAAGCAGAGCCTTATCATAACCTCTAGTGAGAAATCTTTTTTTCAGGGTCTCAAACTCAAGGGCAAATTGCTCCTCCGTGCTACAGTTGCGCCTCAGTCTGGTCATTTCTCCATAGGGTATAGCTTCTATTTGGGACGCCGGGTGCGCACTGCTGGCATGAAGGACTCCGTTACAAGACATACTTTTTCTGTACAGTTTTGATTCAAGCTTGCCATTTGCAATAAATAAAGTAACATCCAAAAAAGCAATGCTGTCCTTACTAGATTCAGAGGTGAAACTCAGACTGTACTCATTGTTGTTAAGGTACATGAGGAGGTCATCCAACTGTTCCTCATCACCACGCCAGATCATAAAAACATAATTGATGAAGCAACACTAATATACAATATTTTCAGTACCCGAGGGGGGCCCTTTTTCCAAATATGTTGATCTTCAAAAAACCCCATGTAAATGTTCGCAAAAGATGGGGAAAATTTCGCACCCATCGCAACACCAGAGTGTTGCTGATACCAATCTTCCAGATGTTTGAAGAAATTGTTATTAAGGGCAAATCTTGTTAATTCAATGATCATTGTAGTATGATCATACAGAGTGGCATCTCTCTTAGATAAATAATATGTAAGGGCAGCCATTCCCTTTTCGATAGGTATACTTGTATATAGCGAACATACGTCCAGTGTTACTAGTCTGAACTCTGATGTCCATTCTAGATCTTCAAGTTTACATAAGATGTCTTTGGTGTCTTCAAGAAAGGAGGGGATATTGCGTACAATCGGTTGCCGGGTAATATCAATGTATTCTGATACCCTTTCTATGGGCCCACCAATCCCTGAGATAACCGGTCTCCCAGGAGGGGCTGTCATGCACTTATGTATTTTAGGTAGTATGTATATATAGGCTGCTCTAGGATTGGGGATGGTTAGATATTTTAACTCCAGGTCTGATAATAATCCTGCACTATGACAGTACTTAAGAATCTTTTCGAGATTATAAATTGTAGATGTCATAGGATTAGATGTAAGCTTGATATAAGAGTTAGGGTCTGATAACTGGCGATTAATTTCTCCAATATAGCCCACACTGTTGAGCATGTCGATATTACCACCTTTGTCTGCTTCTTTTATCACAACATTATTTCTAGCTTTTAGTTGCCTCAAGGCATCCCTCTCACTTTTACTCAGATTGTCTCTCTTTCCTAATCTTGTGCCCAGAGTCCTATCTTCTAATTTATAAAGCTCCTGGGTAACTGTTTTATAAAAACAGTCTATATGTGTATCTGCCGTTGTAATTGGTAGAAATGTAGATTTGACTCTGAAGCTACTATCTGTGTAGATGTTACTCTCAATACCCAGATCTGCCATAATACTGCCCATTGTGGGTGTCTGTTCCAAATCATCATCCATCCCAAGAAGCATTTGAACCCCCATTATATCTTGAATCGTTTTGCCACTCTCATTTACATTATATATCATTGTATTTTTTGGTTTTTTATTCAAATCAAAAAACTTCTTCAGTTTAAGCTCTTACAAACTTATACAAGTCAATGTGGACAGATATAAAATCAGCCTTGCTCATAGGACATAAGTTCAACCCTTTCTTTAGCAAAGTTACTTCACTTTCAGAAAGTTGTGCTTCTGATAAATTTATCACAGATACATCATTAACAACATCCATATTATTAGGGCAAACATCATTGGTCTTATCCACAGTATCAGATACAGTTACTTTCTCTGTAGACGTGAAACCGACCTGTTGACTCTCTGAGTTTGGTCTTCTCCTGTTCTTTCTGCCCCCCCTCCTTGTTCTTTTCCTGCCTGGGGTTTGCGATTGAACCCTGATTTTATTCCCTTTTGGTATCGTTCTAGTTCTGTTAAAAAAGAAGAACCAGGGATGGGGCTTCTGGATGTTCCTGCCACTACGGAAGATTCACTTCTTTTGTCACTAATTTCACTGAACTCACTGTTGACACTAGATACTTCTGATTCACTTACTGATACTGTTTTATCTGTTCTTGCTTCTTTCAGAGAAGAGGTCCCTGTTCTTGGTTTAATTTCATCAAATCTCTTCGCAACAGTAAACACTCTACCGTTTTTATAATCTAATTCATCGCGTTTTAGCTTTCTGATCTTTTTGTCTCTTATATAGCTTTGATGAGAACTCAGGACATCTCTTAGTATTTTAAAGTTCTTGTCTGCTACGTCTCCCATATTAAGTGAGTTTATTTCTCCTTCTATCTTTTCAATGTCTTTCAAGAGTTTATCCCTCTTTCGTTCAGCGTGTCGGATCAGAATGTCCATCATTCCGAATGAGGACCCAGCTATGAGGTTCTCCCACTCCCCCAATAGGTCTGGGTCCAAATCCTCAAAAGTAGGGAATATAATTACCCTCAACCCTCTAGGGATTTGCTTGATCTCAATGTATTTTTTGAGGTTGGTAAGGTCCCACCATCATGATAACTCTGCCTTACGCAGACGTTCTAATTTCATAAATAATTGTTTCAAGCCTTGTAGTTTTTCCTCTACTGTCACTTTCGTTTTCGTTTGGATCTTAGATTTGAAATGTTGATTTTGGTGGTGGTAGTTTTTCCCTAAAGGCTTAGATATTAGAATATGTTTTTTTAAAGTGTAAATACAAAAGATGTAAAAAAATAGGTGTTTTTATACATTATATTTATTGTATTTTTGCTCTATGCTTCCAGCCTTGAAAAAGTCTCTGTGAGACTAATCACGTGTCGGCGGTGTGAGCTGTGAAGTTTTTATATGCTTATGGATACACAATAAAGATTTGGAAGAATACGAATTGGCTTGGATCTCTAAATTTGGAGTTCGTGGAAAATATTGGACATTACATATTTTTGATTGTGGATGGGCATAAGATATATCACTTGGTTTCGATACATTCTGAACACTAATCTAGGATTTCCTAGATCAGACAACAATTGGACATTAGGGGGAGTGCTGTGTGGCCTGCTCTCATGTTCTTTTTCATTATATTTATGTGAGGACATATGTGCATGAACAGATATGTCCCTGTGATATCCTATTCTATTACTGGATATTGCAAGTGAGCAGGGAATTCATCTTAAGGTATGCACTGACCACTGGTCTAAACAGGTTTCCCAGCCACATCTTGCCTTTGATGAAGCATATGGTGTTTGGCATCAAACATCTTCTATTAAAAAACCTACACTGATTCCAGTGATGGATGTAATAATACATGCACCCAGAGATTACTTTAGAGGTCCCCCTTGAAACCTAACAGCTTTCTATTGTGCTGGCTGCTTGGCCCAGTCCACCTTACTACTACAGATGAGTTTCTGACCCCCAGGGGTGAGAGTCCATGCTTTCAGGAGGTTAGGAACAGTGCCTGCTCTGGAGGGAGGTGTTTACACCTCTTCCAGTAAGGCTGGTAAATTAGCATTCCAAGGCGAGGAGTTTCAAAGAGCTCACTGACTTTGGTATTCAGAACTGTCTTTCCTCAGAGATGAGGGGTTACCATTCCCCTGACCATGGCCCATTTTGTGCTAGGACAAGCAGAAAATGTAGTAGTCAGAGAGGCATGTCCACCCTCAGGCTAGTTCCATCCATAAGGTGCATACAACATTTAAAAGTCTGCCATCTTGGTGATGGCAGAATTAGTAACTCCGGGACGGGGATATGCCTACTTCTCACAGGAGGCTGTCATATTGAGGGTGTTGTATACCCAAGGCTCAGTTACCCATTGGCTACTAAAGTACACTCCCTAATGCCCCTAAATCCAGTATTTAGGGGAGCCCCTGGCACCAAGAAATCTGATTCCTGCTGAGCTCAGAAGGAGAAGGACACCAAAGGACCATGAAGAGCAAGGACTGTGGAGAGGCAACTTACTTGGCACCCACCCTTCTGGCCAGTCTGCTGTTGTGGCCAAATTGCATTGAAGTTTTCTCTCCCTACAGCTGCAGTGACTTCAAAAGCCTGGGAGGACTGTCTGCTTTCAACAAAGCCCAAGGTACTCTCATGGAATAGCGGAGCTGCTTCCCTGCATCCTGCAGGCTCTCCAAAAGAACTGTGAGGACTCTGGACCTAAGCAGTCCCAACACCGGAAAGGACCACTGTACTCGTACCCCCTAGCCCAAGTTGAAGTGAGCGAAGGGTACCAGCATGTGCCCCCAACCCTCCAGAGACAAATCCCCACAGTGGACTCATCAACACTGCCTGTAGGCTCTTTGTGCAAACCCCCCTATACCACGAGTGTCTTTAGTGATGAAAACCAGATGTCTCCGAATATCTTTGCACCCTGCATCCCTGGCATGAGGATAGGAGTGGCAAAGGTGTTCCATGTCCCTGAGGACTGTGGGGACTGAGCCTCCTTGTTGGGTTAGCTTGGCAAGTCTCCCAGTCCCAGCTTGCAGCCAATTTGCTACTGGATAATTCCCCTATTAAAGTGAATGGGACTCTCAACGAAGTACCACATCTCTGCCACCGGATGCCCCGGAACCTCCCATGGTGGCCTACTATTGTGTCCTTGGACCTTGCCCCATACTCATTTTAAGTCCAGGAGAATGGTCCCATAAGTTGCTGTGAAGTACCTGAATGCAGCACTCTTTTTGCGACATAAGATAACATTGGGTATCCAATGCTGAAGAGCACATTTGCACCCGGCTATACCAGTGCTGCCTGAGGAGACTTGTTGGTACTGTCTTGGACCTTGCCCTATACTCACCTTAAGTCCAGAAGTTTGGTCCTGTAAGTCTTTGTTAAGTGCCCAAATACAGTACATGTTTTTCCCCATAGGATAACATTACTGCTTTCAAAAAGTGCATTGCCAACTTTTGAAAACTGTAAAAATTATGAACTGTACTTACCTGATTTTGATTATCTTGGTATCTAAACTGATATAAAAGTCCATTTACTTTGTTTAAGGCTGTATTTGTGCAATACATGCTTAGCAATATTCTTCGATCTGCCTAACAGCTCACCAACACTTTAAGAAAAGAGAGCCTTTGTCATTTGTGCCTCTATAATTGCTTTGGGTTTTGCCTGGGCTCTTTACAGAGTGTACTTTTTTTGCCCACTCTAGAATGATTCAGCTTTCTACAAGCAGGAGTAAAGAGTGCAGAGTGCTACAGCCAGCAAAAATATAGAGTCAAGCAAAAGTAGGACAATCCCGAGTGACCCTGCAGAAAGGTCACATTTCCAACGCATGCCAGACCTAAAAAAGGAATACAAATAGCTGTTGTGGCACAGATAGCAGCTCGCAAGCAGATCAAGACTGAGCCCCAATCAGAGAATGTACCACAGATAAACAACTAAGGGGCATACGTACAAAAAAATAGTGCTGCGCTGTAGCATATTTAGCTGTGCCACGTTATTTAGAATATACCAGTGATGGGCCATATTTACAATAATATGGTGCTCTCTGTCGTTTCCTTTGCGCTTGTGCTAAAATTAGCTGCCTTGTGCCAACAGAGAGAGCATTGCTATGGAGTGCAAGGGTGCCTGCATTGCAGGGATGATTGTTTATGTGAAGTAAGGTGGCCCAATCCATAATGGTGATTTGATACTATTATGTGTGCTGCATTCAACAGCACATATAGAGGTAGCAAATCTCCATAATTAAGATTTAGATTTTGTGAAGGAAGGTACATTTTTCTTCACAAAAAGAATCATTAACGGTGTGTTGCCCTTTTTATGGGTGCTGCAGAATGCAGCACACATAGAAAAAGCATAAAAGGAGGAAAAATAAATGTATTTCTCCTCATCGCACCAAACTAACGCCTGCTTTTGCATGGCATTTGTTTATGGTGCTACCTCAGATTTACACATCCTTGTAAATATGGGCAATGTCAAAATTTATTGGCTGTTGCAGTGGAACGCCCACAGCAGCACCCATTTCACGTCTCTTTCACTTAGATACAATCTGTGAATGTATACCGTATTTACAAAGCAGTGTTAAGCCGTGCAAAGCGGCTTAATGCAGCTTTGTAAATATGATGCAGGTCATTGTCGAAAAAAGTGACCTTCCAGTTGTGCAATTCCCTTTTACATATGCCCCAAAATTTCATTAGCTTGTTGAAAAACATAAGAAAATTCAGCAAATCTGTGTGCGCAGGCACAGCGGTAAAATGTACTTTTAAAATAGGGACATGAAATTATGATAAACTCAAAACAAAAATACATTCATTAAAATCAATTTGCTTTATTTAAAAATAGGTTCAACAGATTATGTAATAGTATAATTCAGAACAATTTACATTGTAAGAGATCATGATATCCTGAGTGATCTCACTTGGAAGGTGATGGTAAGCATTATCCCTGAGGGTAAAGCCGTCAATGAATGGTAAGTATTTGCCATGTAGGTACTGGATTTCAGAGGCTACATACATACAGCACTGTGTAAACTGCACATGCATATACATAGCTACATACCAGACCTAGCCACAGTGTAATTAGCATATATATCGTAAGTTGAGAATGCTAAACATCTGCATAATGTATAGAATGTCTTGATTAGCAGGTATACTTTTTTAAAATAAACTACTATTTGCAAGACAGTTTTTGGGAAACTGGTTGTATTCAACCCTTTTTCGATGTAAAACTTTTTTTTTTTATTGGCCCATAAAGATTTATGCATATTTGAATAGATTGGATAACATGAATAACCCATAAGGAGATCATAATGGGTAGAAATTAGATTACATATGTGAAACCAGGAACAAAATACATTTAGATGCGAGTTATCGTTCCCCATTTAAAGTTTTCCCCATCCAAGCAGCTCTTTATACAAGATGAAAAAAAAAACATGCAGAATTTAAGTACTGAAAAGCGTTTTTTTTAAAATATTTTTTTATTTTTTTTATTTTCAAAAACCTTTATTAGGCAAAACATCGTAAGACACAGCTTCGTGCCTACATCCATGGAGCGGCCGGCAACGCGTAGATCAATAGATAAAGTATAAATCTTTGCAAGTAATATAAAAAGTACACAGCAAGCCGCCTACAACCGCTTCGGGCCGGCAGCGTTCAGGAATCAATATAACAATGGAGATTCAGGCATTATAACAAATAACATGGCCAAGCAGTTACGGTACATATTAGTGCAGTTAGATTCTCCCTACCTACTACAGCATGTGGTGACCCGGGTAGCATGTGCACACTACTCTTGTCTACAATAATACTTGTGGAATGGGAGGGAGCGGTCAAGAGCACACACAGATACCGCCAGTCCTCGCTCATCCAGCAGTCACACCCAATATCAGTCAGCTGGCTCAATCTGCTACACCCATCCGTGCATGAGTTCGTGTGTACTAGCAGCAACCAACATGCACTCCTGAGCACTCAGGAGCCATTAGTTATCTTGGGCCTCTCCGTCAAATAGGACATCAGTGGTGACCAGATATCCCTAGGCCTAGACACATCAGGCAGCAATTCAGCATATACAGCAGTCTGTTCCTGACAGTATACCATATCCTTTAACCAGTCCTTGAATTTGGGCGCTCTTCCCCTGCCCCAGCGACAGGCTATGCGCCTCTTGGCCATCAAGAGTGCTATGGCTGTGTATCTTCGATGGATCAAGGGAACATTTTTAACATAGCTCAGTAACGCTAAAAGCGGTGTGGCCTGTAGCTGCACACCGGTCATCTGGCGCAGGGCCACAAAAACTTGCCTTGCTCCCAATATACCTGCACTCCCGGACAATTCCAGGCCAAGTGTAGAAAATCTGCCTAAGGTGCCTTACACCTGTCACATCTGTCTGATTCACGAAGACGGAGCCTATGCAGCCTGGCTGGTGTATGATATAGTCTGTGTAAAAACTTATAGTGGATGATGCACAACCTACTGCTGGCTGAAATCCGTTCAGTCTGTGAGCAGCAATAGTTCCATTGCTCATCGGTTATGTCAAGTCCCAGATCTTCCCCCCAGTGTGTGCGGGATGCCGGAGCGTCTACCTCTCGCTGCGCCAGGACCAAATGGTATATTAGGGATACTAACCGTTTGGGCGCTGTCTGTAGGAGGAGCTGGTGTAATGGTGCGAGTATCGGAGGTTCGCGTGGGAAGTCAGGATGAAGTGATCGTACCTCGTGATTAAGCCATATGTACAGAACTGTATCTAAGGGAGTGCGCTGTACGTCTGTAGAAACTGTGTCTGAGTCTCGGAATAGAACATTCGTATACAGGTCCCCCCAAGTTTGGAGCGAAGTGTGGTCTTGAAGTCTATGAAAGAGTGTTTCCTGCAAGAGAGGCATTTTGGGGTGATATGTGAGGGGCAAGAGTGGGGAGTAGATCATGGGGGCGCCAAGGAGCTGTACTATACTAGTCCACGCCGAGATAGTGGCATATACAGTAGTCTGTGTGCGCTCACGGGCAGGTACTTCCATATATATGGCCCCATCTATCGGAATCGGGTGCACCAGCCAGTGTTCGGTCGCCAGCTGTGCCATGTACTGGGGTTGTTGGATCCAAAAATGCAAATAGTGAGTCTGCGCACTCTTGTAGTAGAGTTCAAAATCTGGGATACCAAACCCCCAGCGGAATAGGGCCTAGTCAGGACAGTCCATTTCAATCTAGCCTGTTTTCCTCCCCAGACCAGCTGTATCATTTCCGTTTTTAGCATCTCAAAAAAATGTCGACCTGGGTGGTACGGGATATTTAAAAATAGGTAGAGTAGCTGGGGCAGAATCGCCATCTTAATCAGCGAGGCTCTACCAGCCATGTAGAGTGAAAGCTTTATCCATCTCTCCACCCTATCAGTTATGGGAGCCAGCGACACTGCATAGTTGAGTCTAATTAGTTCGTCCTTGTGTCTGGTAATCCCTATACCCAGGTAACGTACCTCCTCTGCACACCACTCCAGCGGGTAATCTAGGGGGAAGCCTACAACCGAATCGGTCAGTGGGAAAAGGCAGGATTTGCCCCAGTTGATTTGGATACCTGATAGCCGACCAAAAACAATAAACTCTCAGAAGAGAGCATTCAGATTTGCCTGAGGATCTCTCACATAGAGGGTGATGTCATCAGCATACATTGACACCAATATTTGCCTCAGGTTACATCGCAAGGTCATGTCATTATGACGCTGCCTTAAGCGCGCCACCAGAGGTTCCGTCACCAACACAAATAGCAATGGCGACAGCGGGCAACCCTGACGAGTGCCCCTAGTTATCATGAAGTATGCGACACATGCCCATTGATCAGTACCCTAGCCTCCGGCCGATAGTACAATAATCGGATCCATGATAAAAACTGCGGCGGGAACCCCATCAGGAGCATGACCCCAAAGATATAGTTCCATTCAATGGAATCAAAAGCTTTTGTGACGTCCAGGAATACTGCCGCCAAGGGCAGTTCTGGCGAGACATTATGTAAAATAGTGAAGAGGGTCCTCAGGTTGTGGGAAGTAGCCCTGCCCGGAACAAATACGGATTGATCCAGGAGGATCAGATGCTCTAACAGCAGGCTCAGCCCATTAGCAACAAGTTTGGCCAAAATCTTGGCATCGCAATTGAGGGGAAACATCCTTTACAACTCAACTTTTACCACGCAGTGCCTTTACATCGCAACTTTTACAAAGCAAACCATTACAACGCACTGCGCTGGGGGGCGCTGGGGGGCGCTCTAGGATAGGGAATAGATTTAATTTACTATCCAACACCTTCCATACTATCCATGGGGACTGGAGTTGGAATAGTTGGAATAGTAAATTAAACTATTCACTATCCAGCACCTCTCAACACTATGCGTTGTAAAGGCATGCGTTGTAAAACTTGTGATGTAAAAGCATGCATGGTAAAAGCATGCGTTGTAATGTCATACTTCCCAATTGAGAGGTGAGAGAGGCCGATATGACCCACACAGGTAAGCGGGCTTGTCAGGTTTCAACAGTGAAATGATAAGAGCATCCCTCAAAGAGGGGGGCAGGGAGCCAACCTCCAACGATTCCTCATAAACTTCTCGCAATATGGGAGCCATCAAATCTATATACGTCTTGTAGAATTCCATAGGAATCCCGTCCAGTCCAGTGGCCTTGCCAGACTGCATGCCCATGATTGCCTCCCGAATTTCATCCAGTTCAAATGGAGCACTGAGGAACGTTCGATGAACATCACTCAACCAGCCCAGCGTAACGTCCCCAAGGTAATCATCTAGTCCTAAGTCCCACCCTCCATATGTGGTATAGAGAGTGGTATAATGTTCGGTAAAACTTTCAAGGATGTTGGCAGTGTCCCAGCAGCGCATGCCGTTGGCCTTCTCTAGTTCCATCACATAGTTAGCTTATCGCGGCTGTCTGATCATGTCGGTAAACGCTTTTCCTGGTCGCTCCCTTCCCCAAACCGGCGAGCCTTCCAATGTTTGCCCCAAAACTACGCTTCCCTATCCGCCTCCTCAGTATATTCAGTGAGCTTGGTTCTAAAGTCACGGTGCGTGTCGTGGTCTGGAGTGGTCATTAATCTAGCTTCAAGTGCCTTGAGATCACGCTCTAGTCTACCGAGTGTGTTGACAATATCTTTGAGCACTCACATCCCTTTAGAAATGCAAAACCCTTGCACTGTCACTCTGAACGCTTCCTGTATAGTTTCTACACTTTGCACTGACCCCTTATTCCGTAGAAAAAAATCTTGAATTACCTCACACAGTTCCTCTTGGAAAACCGTGTCTAGGAGCATGTGTGGATTAAGACGCCAAGCGCTGCACGGGGGGTTAAAGTCTGCTGAAGAAAGTGTAAGCCTGACTGGTGCGTGGTCTGAGTACATCCTCACCAGATGCTGCACAGAACAGATCGCAGGCACTAGTCCCCGGGAAATTAGCCATTAATCTAAGCACACACAGGACGTGGCATCTGCTGTGAAATGTGTCCCCTCGCAGTCTTGGGGATGGGCGTGCCGCCATGCGTCTAAAATGTGGTTGTCCTGCAAGATATCAGTCAGTGCGCTGCTGGCTCTACTGTGGTGATGAGGGCTGGATGAGATCTATCCATTTGCAGGGCATAAGTAACGTTAAAATCTCCGCCCCATATAATGTGGTTCGAGTCTATTTCCCTTATCGCTCTCTATAGGGAGATAAAAAAATCCGGGTTATCTACATTCGGTCCATAACAACACACAAGAGTGACCGATTTATCTAACTTTGGGTCTAGGACGAGGTTGAAATCTCCCACCCATACAATCGGATCTGAGCAGGTAATCAGATGGTTCTGCAGAATGTTTAAGTAAGAAGGATCGTCCTGATTAGGACCATAATAGCTTATAATGTTAATATCCTTTGAATGTAGTTGAACCTTGACTATCAGCCATCTACTGCTCGCATCCATTTCCCAACTCGTAATCTGGGCCCTTGCCGCTTTTTTAAAGATAATAGCTGTGCCTCGAATGCTTGTATTGTGGTCCGTAGTTATGAATTTATCCACCCATTTGAGCTTTTTAAGTATATCTGTAATTTCCTGTTTATTCAAGTGTGTTTCCTGAATCGCAATGATCTGCGCGGGTGAATCCCTTAGATATTGTAAGATTCTATTTCTTCTAGCCCTAACGCGCAGACCGTTTACGTTCCAGGACATGAATTTAATGTCTACCATTGATATTTAACGGGGTTTCCCGTTCCCTCCTCTGATCTAAAAGAAAGTGCTTATAATTAATTGTACCTTTAACTATTTCGTCCAAACAGCTACAATGGAACATCCATGGATCTATATTCTTCATAATTATTATTGAATTTGGTTCATGAGGACTTTTAAGTTTTGCTTTTCCCACCCCCCCTCCCCTGGAAACCCCCCCCAACTTACTCTGGCTTGATGTGTTGCCAGCTTGTCGTCTCTGACGTTTTCCTGTTCCATGCCCTGATATCTATCCTGATATCTATCCTGATAATCGCTAAGATCCAAAAAATATAGGCAGTGGTGGCTCATAAAGCCCTATTTTAAATCCTTTATCCCTGAGGTTCAATATCCACCTCCGAGTGTAAATACTTTGTGTAGCCCCTTTTATTTATATGTAGTATATCTCTCTTTCCCCTCTTTTTATTTTATTTTTTTTTTTTTCCCTCCTTTTTTTTCATTCCTTTTTTTTTTTTTTTTTTTTCCCCTCTTTTTTTTTTTTTTTTTCCTCTCCCTTTTTCCCTTATACAATTTTTTTTTTTTTTTTCCCTTAGTATCTATTATGTTTTATATATTTTTCACGGGGCTTCCTTTTTTTTTTTTTTTCCTCTCTTTTTTTTTTTTTGTTTTTGTTTTTATTGTTCTTTTTCTTGCAATAATTACCTATATTCTATTTATATTTATTTAATTGTTTATTTATTTTCAAAAATTTCTCCTTTTACTCTTGCTCCGGAGGGTTTACGTGTTCACTAATAGTAACAAGTAACTCGTCAGCTTCAAAGGGAGATTTAACATTATACATTTTATTGTTGTACATTACCCTCAAGAAGGCAGGGAATCTCATTTGCACAGTAGCTCCTAGACTTCTGAATTTTTCCATCCGTTGGCCTAATTCCCACTGTCTATCCAGTGTAGTTTTGGACAAATCCGATCTCACCTCAAAAGAGAAGTCTAGAGATTTTAAAGTCTTGGCTTTAAGGGCTGAGGTCAAAATCTTCTCTTTTAGAGAATACGTCAAAAAATTCACCAGGATCTTCCTCGGTTTATCGCTGCCTGGTTTAAGACGGAATGGATCCCTATGTACCCTTTGAATGTCCCTTTCTATCTCGGACAGAGATTCTTCCATATTTAGAGAGTCCTTTAATATGGTTGCAACAAAGTTCTTTAAGTCCCCGCCTTCTTTCCCCTCCGGGATTTTTAGGAGCCTTAAGTTATTTCGTCTCGAGAAATTTTCGAGTGACTCAACCCTCTCTTTCACTGCATTGCCTTCTCGTCTTAATGTCTGGATCTTACCCTCGGCAGCCTCTAGTTTTGCCTTAAGTTCTTCAACACCACTCTCAAGACCTCCTGTTCTTAGTGAGAGCCCGTCTACCTTAGACTCTAAATTTTCACACATTGTGCGGATCTCTGATTGAGTGAGTCTAGATTCCTCAAAACATCGCTAGATAAATCCCCCACCTCCAGAGCTGTTGTTCATAGTAATATGAGGGACACACTATTAAGATGTATGTCGAATCTTGGCCTAATGGATCTATGGAGACAAAGGTCTGGTAATGCCATGGGTGTTTCTTACCATAATCATAAATACAGACACAAATCACGAATTGATTACGCTTTATTTAGTTGCTCCATTAAGGACTGGGTCAAAAATATAACTTACCTCCCTTTACACTTGTCAGACCATTCTGCTATCCTTTTCTCTGTAAAAGTGGACCAGAACCCTACTCACCATTCTTGGTCATTTGATCGAACAATTTTACTGGAGGAAGAGGAGAAAGACTACTTGACACAGGAAACAGTCTCCTTTTTTAAGGAAAATTTAGGCTCTACTTCTCTGGTCATAGTATGGGAGGCTTGGAAGGCCTTCATTAGGGGCTGCATCACAGGAAGGGCCTCATTCAGAAAAAAAGAAATATGAAGAGGGAATTCGACATATTGAGCAAGAGTTGAGTCACTTAGAATCATTAGATCAGTTCCCTTCAGACAATCAAAAGGAAAAAACAGAATTAAAAACCAAGCTAGACATATAATTACAGGAGAGGTTAAATAAAAGATGGCAGGCAAGCAAACTTGCTCACTTTGAATATGGTGAATCTGCAGGGAAGTTGTTGGCCTGGAAAATTAAATCTGAGCAATCCAGAAATTTCATCAAAGAGGTGAGGGTTGCTGGTGAAGTTAATAGCAGGTCAACAGACTCGGCCATAGGGGAAGCCTTCAGTGAGTTTTTCCAGAATATATATACGGAGGAACTGAACGTTAATGTAGATGATAGGAATGAATGGCTGAATAATATAACTCTCCCGGAATTGGAGGGCACCCAAACGGAATATATAGAAAAGGATATAACGGAATTAGAAGTTGCTAATACCATTAAGCAATTATCACAGGGTAAAGCCGCGGGACCAGATGGTCTCCCTGGAGAATTATATAGGTTGCTCAATCCTACGCTCACCCCAGTCCTTACGAACCTCTTTAACGATATAATGACAAGAGGGCTAGCACCCCCAAGCTCCTGGGGGGAGGCAAATATAGCCTTAATATTAAAGGTAGGCAAAGACCCAGCCGATTGCGGATCTTATCGCCCAATCTCGCTTCTTAATAATGATTACAAGATTTTTACCTCAATTTTGGCGGCGAGATTGGGAAGCGAGATTGGGTCGATTATCCACTCGGATCAAAAGGGGTTCATTAGAGGCCGGCAATTAGCTGATCTAAGCTACGATTTGGTGGGTGCCACTGATATTGCCTCAACTTTCGGAATACCCCTTGCCATCATGACCCTCGACGCCACTAAAGCGTTCGATAGGGTAAATTGGGAATACCTAAATCTAATAATGAATAAATTCCGTTTGGGACCCAAATTTTGTAGGACTATAGGCCTATTATATAACAACCCTAGAGCATCCCTATTAATAAATGGCACACGAACCACCCCTTTTAAAATCAGCCGAGGAACAAGGCAAGGCTGCCCACTATCCCCTCTCCTCTTTAATCTATATGTTGAACCGTTCGCACAATCCATTAGAGAGGACACTAATATTCCACATTTTACTTTCTCGGGTTGGGAAAAGAAGATTAGCCTCTATGCTGATGACATACTTATCTATACAACTAATCCTACACTAGCATTCCCCGTAATTATAAAGAAGGCGGAGACTTTTGGGAAATTCTCGGGTTATGAAATTAACACAGGAAAAACCGAAATTATGGTTTGGAATATTCAAAATCTTCAACTTCCGATAAAATCATCCATGAGGTATCTGGGAATTACAATAACTAAAGATCTAGAGCATTTGGCGCAAAACAACTTAGCTCGTATTTCTCGAGAATCCCAAACTTTGATGAAAGCTTGGTCCTTCCTCCCACTTAACATCTATGGGAGAACTAGCCTGGTTAAAATGAGTATTCTCCCGAAATTTACTTTTATCTTTAATTCTATTCCGTTAGCTTTCGACACCAAACAGCTTGGAAAATGTCAGCAGAATATTAATTCTTTCATTTGGGGCTATAAATACAGCAGAGTAGCTTGGAAAAAATTGAGAAGGAGAAGAGAAAAAGGAGGGCTTGCATTGCCAGACCTCGAATATTACGCTTGGGCATTTCATCTGACCCATTCTAGGATGTTACTCAAGCGTCCCTGGGAAAACGCAAATGGGCTGATGTACAAGGCAATGCTACTGGGTTCGGGTCTTCCAGAGAATGGCTTTCTCTTCAAGTTCGGCCATCAGAAGTTTTTCAAAAAAATTAGGTTAAAGACATTACTGAGTAGCTTGAAAGAGTGGTCTCAAATAAAATCTAAGGCCGGGATAGGATACTTATCTGAGCATGCACCAATTTGGGATTTACCCGGACTGGCATCACAAGAGGTCAATACAGTTAAAAAAGTTCTGCAAGATGCAGGAATTACAAAGTGGGGAGACATGTTGACGGAAAGATCAATCATAGACTGGGATATCTTCAAGCTAAAAGTAACATCACCACTCTCCTGGATAGTATATCTACAAATCGGAAGCTGGCTTCGGACTCAATTTAGGAAAAAAGGAATGTTGGGAGAGGAGAGTCCTTTAGAAAATATCTTAGTTGAGAGACCTGCGGGAAAAAAGGAAGTTGCACTCTTTTATTGGCACATTATAGAGGATGGAGAGCGAGATTCTAACCTCCCGGAAAAAATATGGGGCGCAGAGGGAGAACCAGACAGAGAGGTCATTTGGGAGGAATCTTTCACCCTTCTTTACAAAATCATCAAGCCAGCATGGTTGAGGCGCAACCATTTCTTTACACTCCACAGAGCGTACTACTCTCCTAAAAGGCTGTCGAAATTTCTAACAGGAAAATGTTGCAGCAAATGTTCTTTACCGGCAGCCTCGGATCTTCACATGTTTTGGGAGTGTCCGAACATTGCCACCTTTTGGGATGAAATCAAAACAACACTCGAATCTATCCTAGGTATCACTATCTCGTGCTCATGGTCTTTAATCATCTTCGGATTAAACCACAATATTAGGGGACCAGAGAGAGATTTTCTGTTTTATGCCATTTTATTGGCAAGAAGAGAAATCTGTAAGAATTGGGTTAATATACATCCCCCAACCCATGCAGAGTGGCTGGCTTCACTGTATGCAACATCAAAGCTGGATTTATTGAGAACTTGCAGCTCTCGGTCACTTAAATTTTGGGACCTTTTTATCAATTGGAGGAGAGATAGTTAATAACCCGGGGTTTTTTTTTTTTTTTTTTTTTTTTTTCTCCCCGGGTCCGATGATTAGGCCTAAAAATCTCTCTGTCCTAAAGGGCGGTATCGAACAACTGCAGGACAACTGGCCGAACTGGTCCGAAGGGAGTAAGTCCGTCCAAGCTCTGTTGGCAACGTGGAGGAAGACCCTCGGGGTACCTGGAACCCAGCTTGGGGCTCCGGGTCGCCAAAGGGGGGCCGATCCTCGTGGTGGAGAGGATAAGAGCATAGTTGGATCGACTTTTTGGCTAATGAGGACAAAAAAAGAAAAAAAAAAAAAAAAAAAAAAAAAACACACAAGAGTGACCGACTGCTGCCCAAGGTGTTCCCACGCCAGACAATACCTCCAGTGCTCATCAATCGATGTCCCGGCTAAGTGAAAGGGCACTTGTTTCTTGACCAATATAGCTGTACCCCTAGCATAGGTTAAATAGGACGAGAATATTCTATGTGTTGAACCATGGGCCTGAAGGCTGGGTAGATAGAAAAAGTATTGCCTTCATACGCCAGTGTTTGCTTAGTGCGAGCAGCTCTCAATGCTCCATCCCGGTCCCTGTAGTTTAGGAGCCTAGCGATGATGGGTCTGGGAGTGTCCCCAGGTTTGGGCCTGAGACCCAAGGATCTGTGTGCGTGTTCCACACTAAATTGATGTGAAAAAGTGTTGGACCCAATCGCTTCCAGCAGAAGTTTCTCCACATAGTCCTCCATTCGGCCAGTATTGGTGGATTCCGGAACGCCTAAAATATGAATGTTATTGCGCCTACTGCGTGCTTCCAAATCCTCGTTCTTCGCCGCGATGACCCTGAGCAAATTGTCCATACAAGAAAGCTGGGAAGTGTGCTGGACAGTTGTGTCCTCCGAGTCTGAAATGCGTCTATCTACCTCCTTGATCCTATCCTCATGTCCTTCCAGTTTGTGAGCGATCGCGTCCATTCTGGAAGACATCCGGTCCACTTTATCCACTATAGTGGCAAAGCCCTGGCGGACTTCACGGAGGATATCTTGTACTTCACTAGATTGGCCCGCAGCACCATCCTGTGATTCGCTACTCATGGCTTGATCTTGGGGTCCCTGTCCTGCCCGAGGGGGCTTTTTGGCAGCATCAAATGTGAGTTTGGGTTGTCGGGTCTCGGTTTTCCCCATAGTCACTCTAAAGGCTGTGGGCGGCGGGCTTCCGAGGGTGTCCAAATCTGGTCCTGGACTATGGGGTGCAGGCGACTCCTCAGCAGGAGGGTTCACCAAGGATTGCGCCTACGCCTCAGCCCTATGCGGGCTGCGATCTGTAACCCAGTGGGACCACACCTCCTTGTCCAGTGGTTCTGCCTGCGATCGCGTTGTGCCTGAGGGCGTCTAAGAGGCTCTCCCTGAGTCCATCGCGGTATCATGGTGTGCTCCGATGTGCAGTAGATTATGCGCCTCTCAAGTTGTGGGTTCTCAGGCGTTCTCCCGCTCGCGCTGATCTATGCGCCTCCCGTGTGGACGTCACAGCTTTAACAATTTACCCTGGCTTGCGGGGGGTGGGATTCATCATGCAGAAGCTTTCCATGCAGGTATCTTCGGCCTCACTGAACGCCTCATGCACTGCCGGCCCGTGGCCTCACCACCTCCAGCGTGCTCTCATCCAGGGAGGGGGGTACTTCCTCCGTCCCAAGTATCAGCCCAACACCCTCGTAGCAATGGCCCAGATGAATGCCCGTTAGTCGCCCTTCCAGGGCACCAAGCAGCAAGTAAAGTCAGCAGGGCCTCTCCCGGCCGCCAAGCCTCAGCACACGCACAATGGCCGCAGGGTCACTCAGCCCCCAACGCAAAGGCAAGTAGTCAGCCACAAGTGCGGAGGGGGGAGGGATGAGGAGAAAAATAGGCCGCAGGAAGTCCGGAGGCCACCTGGTGCCTCACAGTGTGTAATTGCCAGCGTGCAGGCGGCCCGGGCCGGCCGAACCGTTGATGCGCTCCCCAGGCCCGTTCCACTTTGGGTTGGGATCAGCACCTTTGTCCCTCTTCTCCAGTAGCGCAGCTCACATAACAGGTCCCCACTGATCCAGAGCACCACTAGCGGTCGCTGCGGACTCTGGAACAGGCCTAGTGTCCGGCCTATATTCCACGCGGGCAGCCGCGGTCTGTCGTAGTATGGCCGGCCGCTGGCCTGACTGACGGAGCTTTACAGGTACCTCCGGCAAATCTTCAATCGTGGCTCACAAGCAGGGACGGCGGCCAAATTGCCCAGATTTCTCACAGAGCGTGTCGGGTGTTCTGTTCTCTCGACCAAGCGCCAATTTACCACCAAGAGTCATTATTCAGTAGGATAAATGTAGGATAAAGTCTGCCGGACGGCGGGAGCCTCACTCGCAAGCGGCCATCAGCAAGTGCGCCACCTAGCGCCCCTCAATGTAAAAATATTTTGTTAATACACCTAACAAATGTTTCTTAATATGAAATTACTATTTCGAGTATTTAAAAGACCTCCTATACCGTTAAACACTTACATTAACAGTTGTCATTCTAGCATGAAACCCTCGCATCAAGCATTATTAGACCTACATTTTTGAACATTTAAGACCGGGCCATGGGTGGGCCATTTGAGGAATGTAAATATTGCAAGTGAATGTACTTATTGTATTTCCTACCTTGAGACCTCAGTCTCCACGTGCTTTCTCTGCAAAAACAAAATCATCGCTAATGATTCATATTAAAGATGTAGGGACTAAAATATTGGAACATGAAAGAAAACCTACAATATACATTCAGCCCCATCCTAAATAAATAACTATAACAACATTACATGGCCAATACAAATATTACAATACCAAATTCACAAAAGGAGAAACCTAAAAAGTTGCACTTTCTATGCACTCTGCAGTGCTTTAACACGTTGGGTCCTTGTGAAAAATTGTTGCGATCAATTGACACATCATTCACATTCATCTTTTTCATTCTCTGGCTTTCTGAGATACAACTCAGATCAGTGGATTAAGTCACGGTGGTTTCCTGAACCTTTGGACTATCACATAAAGAAGTGGGGCATCTGCCAGCCATCGTCTTTTGTGAATAGATGTCGGTGGCCATTGACTGTGGCCTCCCATTCTATAAAAACTGAAGGTTTTGAAAGATTTTGGATGAGTCATATCCAAGGCCAGAGATGGTCTATTCTAAATTAAATAGAGACTATACGATACATCTCTCCTCCCAAAATGTGGAAACTCGGGAATTACGGAATTGGTGCTGACCTGCTTTCCTCGTGGGTAGATAAAAACAGAAAGCAGAAAGTTGGTTTTAGAAGCACTCTGGTGTACCGGTGGACCACTAGAAGCCAGCGCCACACACGCTCTCGATTTGGGAAAATTCTTTAGAAGAACACTGTAAAGGGGACGCTATTGTAATTAATTTAATGAATTACTTGTTTGCTCTCTGAGAGTCCTGGGCTGCAAAATAAATGTTTGTTCCATGCATTCTTCACAGCTTGGAATGATAAATGTGTGGCCTGCAATCCCTTTCAGCTGCATTCCTTCCATTTTGCAATCCAGGGCAGGTAGATGACGAAAAGGCAGAACTGCCTGCGATTTTGCAACTGTTTACCACAGCTTGAAAGAAAGGATATGTAGTCCATGGTTCTAGAGACCCATGGGACGATTTACAAGCCCCTTGCACCACTTTTGTGTCATTTTTAACATTAACTGTTTCCTGAAAATCTGTTATACTAAGATTTTCAGGTTTCAGTTTTTCTGACTTCAATATTTGTTCATGAGTGTTTTTTATCTATAATCAGACTAAAGTCTTTTCTTTAAAAGCATTTTTTTAAATCATGTACTTTTGAATAAAATATTTTGTATACTGATTATGTTTGATTTTTTTTATTTTTAGTTATTCCATGATTACCTCATGATTACCTCATGATTACAAAGAAGAAGGCATTTAGAGTACTTTTAGATTTACTAGTACATAGCAGATGGCGGAACCTTCATAGAAATGCACCTGATACATAAATTGCCATTACTATAACTAACCCCTTATTAAGAAACTGGGGATTATGTGCACACCGATTGAACACCCGCCAACACAATGACAGTTCTAGCCAGAACTTATGAACATGTAATGAAAAAAAAGCACAGGTGCACCATAAATTAACAATGTGCTAATATAACACAATTAACATAAAAACGCAGATAGTGATGTCCAGAAGTCTGATTAGTTTGAATGATTTATTTGTCAAATAGTAGAAAATCGAACAGCTGACGCGTTTCGTCCCGGATGGGACTTCTTCAGGGCTGTAGTTACAAAAAAAGACATATAGACATACAATTAAAAAACTTGGACTACCATAAAACTCAAGAGAGCAGACAATAGTCAAAATTATTAAAAACATTATGAATAATATTATTTGCAAAAGGCACAATCTTGTTTGCTGCAACCCTGAGTTTATCTGGACAGGGCTACCCCAAGTTGAATTGATTAAGTGAACATGAATATTTCACATTAATAGTAATGGAATAACGTAATGGACGGCATGAAAGACATTCGAAGTACATAATGGGAGCAAACTGAATATCTCAAGATCATAAAATTGATGATCAAATATAAAGGATAAAGAGCCAAAACAATGTAGCATGGTAGGAAACACGAGAGGTAGGAGATGACAAGTGAATAAGCATTAGGTCGTCACTCAACTGTAAATTGTGGCTATACCTACCAAGAAAGAATGTAAAAATTCCTTGGCGGTGAGAGTAGTCTTGAAGTATAATGGTTTTGAAAAAAGCCAGCAGGTTGCGGTCCGTTTCGCAGTCTCAATGCACAGGGTGTGTA
The DNA here is from genome assembly GCF_964263255.1 of Lissotriton vulgaris. Classification (NCBI taxonomy): domain Eukaryota; kingdom Metazoa; phylum Chordata; class Amphibia; order Caudata; family Salamandridae; genus Lissotriton; species Lissotriton vulgaris. Next base: position 496,172,135 of record NC_141687.1, read on the forward strand.
AATCTAGAGAAATAGCACCAGAAGAAAGACAGGCAAAACAAAATAAGTCATAGGCAACCAAGATTGTGTCCGGGACGAAACGCATCGGCTGTTTGTTTTTCTACTATTTGACAAATAAATCATTCAAACTAATCAGACTTCTGGACATCACTATCTGTGTTTTTGTGTTAATTGTATTATATTAGCACATTGTTAGTTTATGGTGCACCTGTGCTTTTTTTTCATTGCATGTTCATAATTTTAGATTTGGTTGGTATTCCAATTACATTTTATAGAAAAATCCGATTTACTATTTAGGACTAGTAGAGTAAGAATTATAAACTCTGGGCCCAATATGTACGCATGGGGAAACTACATAAAACATCACTTGTTAATCTGCCATCAATAATTAATGCATGCCATTTATCCCAAGAATTGTGTCCAGAAAATATTGAGTAAGTTCACCTGAGCTTTCATTTTGACATTAACCCTTTCCACTTGTACCAAGTTGACAAGGTCCACAGGTCAGGACTCGATTTTTGAATGCAAAGATGTTTTCAGTTTATTAAGATTATGTTTTAGCCACAATTAATCTCCTGTAATAGCTGCAGTCTTGTGCCATTGTCATCAAGAAGAAATTCCCTTTATGAAAGCCTTGTGTAGGCTTTTAAAAAGGTTGATTTCTCGGATGATCTTCCTTCTGACAATCTGAAATCATAGGACAGCCCAAAACCTGTCTCCTACCAGTGTTTCTTCACCTCTATTGTAATTTCCATCATCACGAAAGTCACGCTTTATCATTTTAATTAGAATGCAATTTAGTTGAGTAAATTCTTCTGTATTATTAGTGGAACTCTTCGATAAGCAGTCCAATTTTGGGCATCTTTCAGCTATTGAGGGACACATTCTCCCTGTTTGAATTGGAACTTGGTTCTGCCACATTATCTTCCTAGTCTACAATTTAATTTGTAACATGACATTGTAGGAAGGGGGAGGCTCTAGTTGGCGCAGTGCAACACTAGCGACAAGCAGGGACTCTCTCTTCCTCGTAAGGGCTGAGGGTTACCTTCCAGACAACCTCTGCTTACCCTCTAGGTAGTGTGGCTTAAGCAGTCGTAGGCTAATCTTTGGGGCACATAGGGTTAAACACTTGCAATATTACACCCTCATAACCAACCCACCACACAATGAGACCAAACTGTATTCTGTAAAAATATATATCTTTATATAAATTTCAAGCAGGCTTGTGAATACAGTTATCAAACTTTCAAATAGCGGTTCCAAGTTACTTAGTTCAGGTTGCCACAGTTCTTTCGAGCAATAAGTGTTCTTTAGGGCCTTCTGGCCGGTTCAACAAAGTTCTTATGGAGCGGGCGGCTTCCAGGGGAGCTGTCCCACGTCGCGTTGCCTTCCCGGGGTCGCTGGTCGTTGCGGCTCTCAGCCGAGCAGGTCACGGGTCATCCGGGGCAGCGGTGCTCTGTGGCGGCAGGGTCCTTTCCTCGTCGTTTGCTCCGACCCTGGAGGCGGCGGCTGTGTGGTGGCGGCAAGTGACAGTACGGTCCTCAAGTGCAGGACGTACCCAGCCAAGTGCCGGTGGCAGCTGTGCGCTCACAGCTGAGCTGTCGGGCAGGATACCGAACAGGGGGACTCTCACAGGGCGACTGTCCGTCTTTGCAAGTGGATTGGCTGCTCGTGGCGCAGTCAACTCGGGAGCTCGGACCGGACAGGTCCTCCTTCACTTTGCTCTCGGGCTCCCGGTGCAGTTGCGGTCACGGTGTTCGGGCCAGCGGCGGCTGGACCTCACGTTGCTCTTGCTGTTGCTTTGGGCCCCGGTCACGGTGGTCAGGTGGATGTCGTTGCCTTGGAGGAGATTCCTCCGTCGGTACTGCAGCGATAAGCAGCACACACAGTCGCTTTCTTCAGGATGTAGCGCCCACTGGTCCTGGGGCGCTGGTCAGGGGGCAAGTTCACAGCAAGCCCTTGGAGATCGTTTCAGCAGAGTTTGGCACAAAGTCTTGTAAAGCAAAAGTCTTCTCGCAGTCTTTCCTTTTTCCTCTCCTTCGGCAGCAAGGCACCAGACACAGGCAAGAGACAGCACCCTTCCTTGTCCTTCACGGTCCTTCTCGTCGGGCAGAGTTCCTTCTGTAGCCCAAACCGGATCTAACTTTCAAGGAGCAGGGCTCCTTCTTTTATATGGTATTTCTTTTGTTCTCGCAGGCCAGGGGGGCCTTTGCATAGCCACTTTCAGTCCTTGAGTACTCCGGCGGGTGTAATCCGGCTTCTGCTTTTAGTGTGAGGGGCAGGCGCATCAGACGCCCCACAGGAGGTGGAGCCAGCATTGTGCGGACAGGGGTAGCCAGAGTACCTTGTTGATGGGGCTTCGCCCTTCCTGGGCCAGATGTCGGCTGAGTCATCAGTCGCTCCCCAGGAGGGTGGAGCCAGCATTGTGGTGGCAGAGCACAGCAAGATCCAGAGTCAAGAGCCACTCCTACCTCCCACTAAGGTGTAATCTGCGCATTCACCACCTGTCATCCCCCCAGCCCTGTCACTCACACATCCCAGACAGTCAGATACACATACCAGCAGAGGCGGGCTGAAATGGTTAGGCAAGCAAATGCTAACTTTCTAAAAGTAGCATTTGCAAACACAGGATACTAAAATAAACTTGACTACAAGAAATATTTTATCATCCTGAGTTCAGGCATACTAAACACGACTCGCTACCATGCTCCTTGAGCCTGCTGGGATTATAGGGTGTAATAATTCCAGCAGCTCAGTCTGGCCTAATGGAGCAGGTAGCCTTCAATAGTGAAATACGGTTTTGGTTGTAAGTCACTACTAGGACATGCCACACACATCAGGGCTTGTCCTACCTTACACCTACAACGCACCCTGCCCGCAGGCCTACCATAGGGGTGACTAATATGTAGTCAAGGGAAGGTTCGGGGGCTGGCAAGTGGGTGCACTTGCCCAGCTAGCGTGACAGTACGAGACCGCACGCGGGTTCTGCGGTCGCAGTCCCCAGACACATCTTTACGGCTGCTTCGGTGGGTGGCGCAACCAGCGCTGCAGGCCCAAAAAGTGGAAGGGAAACTCACGCCAAGGTGCCAGGTCTAACATGTGTCCCCTCCAGCTGAAATGTGGGGGGAACTACCCTTCCCCAGGGAGTTCCACATCACTAAGGCGGAAAAATCTGGACAGACCGTCAGCGTTGGCGTGATCGGTGCCAGGGCGGTGTTCCACCGTAAAGTCCATACTCTGTAGAGAAATGGACCACCTCAACAGTTTCGGGTTCTCACCCCTCATTTGCATCAACCATCTGAGGGGCCTGTGGTCCGTCTGAACTCGGAAGTGAGACCCAAACAAGTAGGGTCTTAGCTTCTTCAGCGCCCAGACCACAGCAAATGCCTCACGCTCTATTGCACTCCACCTACTTTTCCGTGGAAGTAACCTCCTACTTATGAAGGCTACGGGTTGGTCAAAGCCCTCATCAGTCATCTGTGAAAGAACAGCCCCTACACCATGCTCTGAAGCATCTGTTTGCACTATGAATTCCTTGGAGAAATAAGGAGCCAGGAGCACGGGCGCCGTGCACATGGCAGTCTTCAGGGTGTCAAAAGCCTTCTGACAGGTGTCAGTCCAAATCACATTCCTGGGCTGCTTCTTCGAAGTCAGCTCTGTCAAGGGGGTCACAATCGTGCCATAGCCCTTGACAAACCTCCTGTAATACCCAGTGAGCCCCAGGAAGGCTCTCACCGCAGTCTGGGTTTTGGGGGGTTCCCAAGCCAGGATGGTCTCAATTTTGGGTTGCAAGGGGGCTACCTTGCCACTCCCCACTTGGTGTCCCAAGTACACCACTGAACCCTGCCCAATCTGGAACTTGCTTGCCTTGATTGTGAGGCCTGCTCTGCGCAGGGCCATCAACACTTCCCAGAGGTGTCGCAGGTGTTCTGGCCAGGTGCCACTGAACACCGCGATGTCATCCAGGTAGGCGGCACTGAACTCGTCCAGCCCAGCCAACACCTGGTTGACCAATCTCTGAAAGGTGGCAGGGGCATTCTTCATCCCAAATGGCATAACCCGGAACTGGAAATGCCCATCTGGTGTCGAGAATGCCGACCTCTCCTTTGCCCCATCGGTCAAGGCGATCTGCCAGTACCCAGACGTCAAATCAAACGTACTGAGGAACCGAGCAGCCCCTAGCCGATCAATGAGCTCATCAGCTCTGGGGATGGGGTGCGCGTCAGTCTTCGTGACTGAATTGAGTCCTCTGTAGTCCACACAGAACCGTAGTTCGGGTGTGGCTCCCGGCGCAGCAGCCTTTGGGACCAAGACCACAGGGCTGGACCAAGGACTGCTGGAAGACTCAACCACCCCAAGGGCAAGCATCTTGGAGACCTCCTCCTTGATGCAGGCCCGGACCCTGTCAGTCACTCTGTAAGCCTTATGCTTCACAGGTAAGCTGTCTCCAGTGTCCACATCATGGACGCACCAATCTGTGACACTCTGAACCAGGGAGAACAGATCTGGAAACTGCCCCAGCAACTGGCGGCAGTCTTCCTGTTGTTCGGGGGTCAGGGTGGGTGAGAGGTTAACTCCATCCACTGACCCGTCCTTCTCACAGGCCACTAAGAGGTCAGGAAGAGGCTCCGACTCCTCCTCCATTCCGTCATCAGTTGCCAACAACATGCCCACTTCGGACCTTCGTAAGTGGGGCTTGAGGCGGTTGACATGTAGGACCCTCAAAGGGTTCCTGGGCGTCTTCATGTCCACCAAGTATGTCACTGGGCTCTTGCGCTCCACAACCTCAAATGGGCCTGTCCACTTATCCTGAAGGGCACAGGGCTCCACTGGGGCCAGGACATACACCTCTTGTCCAGGCTGAAGCTCGACCAGAGTGGCATTCTGGTCGTACCACCGCTTCATCTCTTCCTGGCTCGCTTCCAGATTTGCCTCGGCAAGTTGTCTGAAGCGTCTGGTTTGGTTTCTGAAGGCCAGCATGTAGCTATATACATTATGGGGAGGTTTCCTGGGAGATTGCTCCCAGCCTTCCTTTACCAAACTCAGCGGTCCTCTCACGGGGTGACCGTACAGTAGCTCAAAGGGGCTCCCTAGGGACTTCTGTGGTACCTCGCGATATGCAAAGAGCAGGCATGGTAAGAGGACGTCCCACTTACGCCTCATTGGACCTTCTAGGCCCATGATCATGCCTTTCAGGGTTCGGTTGAATCTCTCAACAAACCCGTTACCTTGGGGATGGTAAGGCGTGGTGAACTTATACGTTACGCCACACTCTTGCCAAAGGGACTTCATGTACTTGGATATGAAGTTGGTCCCCCTGTCGCTCACCACCTCTAGAGGGAATCCTACTCGTGAGAAAATTCCCATCAGTGCACGCCCCACCACGGGGGCCGTCACTGTCCTCAGAGGGATGGCTTCAGGGTACCGGGTGGCATGATCCACCAAGACCAGGATGATCCTGTTGCCCATGGCTGTCCTGGGGTCCAGAGGCCCAACGATGTCAATACCCACTCACTGGAATGGCGTACCGACCACAGGGAAGGGTTGGAGGGGAGCCTTGTTCTTCCCTCCGGTCTTCCCACTTGCCTGGCAAGTCGGACAGGTTCTACAATGAGCGTCTGAGCTCTTGTGCATTTGGGGCCAGTAAAAGTGGGTGACAAGCCTGTCATAGGTCTTGTCCATCCCCAAATGTCCTGCTAAAGGCACATCATGAGCCAGACCCAGTAGAAAGGCTCTGAACTTCTGGGGTACCACCAGCACACGGGCTGACCCAGGTTCAGCAGCCTTAGGCTCTGAATACAGGAGGTCGTTCTCCCAGTACACATAATGTGTTTTGGCCTGAACACCATTGGCCTGGTCTGCAGCCTGCTGCCGCATACCCACGAGAGAAGGGCATTCTTTCTGCTCCTTGCAGAATTCCTCCCTGGAGGGTCCTCCTTCTTGCTGCCAATGGGTCAGCTCAGGCAGGTCCCCCAGTTCGGCGATCTGTTCCCCTGTAGGCTCCAGGGCATCCCCCTCAAGGTCTGCTTCCTCCTGGACCGTGGGAACTTCAGGGGCCGGCTTCCCGCGCCCCCTGCGCCTTCTCCCTAAGGCCGGTTCCTGGGCCTCTCCTTCAGGCCCCAGGACCTCTTGATCACCCCTACTGGCTGCCATCGACCGGGTAGTCACGCACACCCAGTCAGGCAGACCCACCATCCGCAGGTGAGTCGTTTTCTCCACCTTTTCCCAAGGGGAGTGCTCCAAGTCATTCCCTAGCAAACAGTCAACAGGCATGGTTTTTCTTACACAGACCTGCAGAGTACCAGAGACCCCCCCCCCACTCGAAGGGAACTTGAGCCATCGGACACTGACTCTCTGAATTATCAGCGTTGATAACCCTACAGTAGGCATGGGGTACAACCTGCTCTTGAGACACCAGGTGCTGCCTCACTGCAGTCACACTGGCTCCTGTGTCTCTAAGAGCCTCAGCTTCCTTGCCATTGATGATCACCATCTGCCCATATTTCTTAGTGTTCGAGGGCAGGTAGTTCGTAGGGATCATCTCACTGTCTCCTAGCGAGACTAGGGTCATGTGAACGGGATCTCCACCCCCCGGGACCATCACTTCTTCTCCTAAGTGAACACTAGTCACTTGACGGGGCGGAGCACCAGTGGGTGCGGGTTTTCCAAACAGGCGACACTTGGGGTCACTGGATATGTGCCCAGGCTCGCCACATTTGTAACAATTGAAGGGCCCCTTTGGAACAGGTTTACCTGTCGGGGCCCCATTCTGCTTCGGGGGTGGGGGAGGCTGAGAACCTTGCTGCTGGTTCCCCTGGGAACTACTTTGGGGGCCTTTTTGGAACCCTTTCTGTTTCCCCCCCTTGTCCCCCCCCACTCTTCTGCTGGGGACCCTGCCCACTCTTGGCGGAGTCTCCCACGGGACCCTTGTGGACCCTGGTGCTGAGCCAGCGGTCCGCCTCCTCAGCAAGCTTCCTCGGGTTGGACAGCTTGCTATCGATCAGGTGTTGGCGTAACTCAGGAAAACAGTGATCAGACAAGTGCTCCCATGCAATCAAATCAAAGAGACCTTGAAAATCATTCACTTTGCTACCCTTCACCCAACCATCCAGTGCTCTGCAAAAGTAAGTCACATACTCCACATACGTATTCCCAGGCCGCTTAGTACATCCCCTAAACTTCTGTCTATACATTTCAGGGGTAAGCCCGTACCTGTTCATTAAAGCTTCTTTCATGTGGGAATAGGATCTCTGATTTTCAACGGGCAAATCTAGCAAGGTATCTCGCCCTTCGCTAAGGAACCTTCCCCACAACCCCGCTCCCCAATCCTTGTCAGGGACCCGGTGGGAGGACATGGCTACCTCGTATGCCCTAAACCACTGTCCTATGTCATCCCCCTTAAAGAACTCCTTAACTACGTCCTTCGGGATGTGCACTCTTGACTCTACCTGCACTGGCGATGTGCTGCCACCAGAGGGAGGATGATCCAAGCCTCTCTCCTTCAGACTCATCTCCCTCATTTTCACTTCGTAATCCATTTGGTGCTTTCGCTCTTCCAGCGCCATTCTTTTCGTTTAAAGCTCCAGTTGGATTTTCAATTCTGCCAGCTTTCTCTCGTGATTCCTTGTTTCTTCCCTATCTGCCAGCTCCTCTGGCGACAGGCCTTTACCAAAGCTGTGCACGCTGTCTTGCCTTTCGAGATCCACCAGATCCCCAAGTGCATTCTGCTCCTCCGTTGCAACTTGCTCCGCGAGGGCGTCTTGATCCTCCGGGGCCTTTCTGGACTCTATCCAGGCTTTCAGGGCCTTGTAGAGCTCTGGCTTATTCTTGCAACCAATGTGCGGAACCTTGAGTTTCTTGCAAAAAAACTTAAGTTCAGCTCTGGTGTATTTATCCAGCTTCGCAGCGTCCCACTCGACCTCCAACACCTCCGAGGTCGTGGACTCCGCTCCATCCAGGCTCTTCGTGCCCAGCATGGTTCTCTCACTGGGAATCTTCTTTTCGGCAAAATTCAAAAGCAAAGTCTGTGGCTAAGTAACTGGACTGTAATCACTGTGCAATGGTCAGAAGCTCAGGTATAAATATTGCAAATGTAGATTCGAAAATCCTCACCGCTGCCACCAATGTAGGAAGGGGGAGGCTCTAGTTGGCGCAGTGCAACACTAGCGACAAGCAGGGACTCTCTCTTCCTCGTCAGGGCTGAGGGTTACCTTCCAGACAACCTCTGCTTACCCTCTAGGTAGTGTGGCTTAAGCAGTCATAGGCTAATCTTTGGGGCACATAGGGTTAAACACTTGCAATATTACACCCTCACAACCAACCCACCACACAATGAGACCAAACTGTATTCTGTAAAAATATATATCTTTATATAAATTTCAAGCAGGCTTGTGAATACAGTTATCAAACTTTCAAATAGCGGTTCCAAGTTACTTAGTTCAGGTTGCCACAGTTCTTTCGAGCAATAAGTGTTCTTTAGGGCCTTCTGGCCGGTTCAACAAAGTTCTTATGGAGCGGGCGGCTTCCAGGGGAGCTGTCCCACGTCGCGTTGCCTTCCCGGGGTCGCTGGTCGTTGCGGCTCTCAGCCGAGCAGGTCACGGGTCATCCGGGGCAGCGGTGCTCTGTGGCGGCAGGGTCCTTTCCTCATCGTTCGCTCCGACCCTGGAGGCGGCGGCTGTGTGGTGGCGGCAAGTGACAGTACGGTCCTCAAGTGCAGGACGTACCCAGCCAAGTGCCGGTGGCAGCTGTGCGCTCACAGCTGAGCTGTCGGGCAGGATACCGACCAGGGGGACTCTCACAGGGCGACTGTCCGTCTTTGCAAGTGGATTGGCTGCTCGTGGCGCAGTCAACTCGGGAGCTCGGACCGGACAGGTCCTCCTTCACTTTGCTCTCGGGCTCCCGGTGCAGTTGCGGTCACGGTGTTCGGGCCAGCGGCGGCTGGACCTCACGTTGCTCTCGCTGTTGCTTTGGGCCCCGGTCACGGTGGTCAGGTGGATGTCGTTGCCTTGGAGGAGATTCCTCCGTCGGTACTGCAGCGATAAGCAGCACACACAGTCGCTTTCTTCAGGATGTAGCGCCCACTGGTCCTGGGGCGCTGGTCAGGGGGCAAGTTCACAGCAAGCCCTTGGAGATCGTTTCAGCAGAGTTTGGCACAAAGTCTTGTAAAGCAAAAGTCTTCTCGCAGTCTTTCCTTTTTCCTCTCCTTCGGCAGCAAGGCACCAGACACAGGCAAGAGACAGCACCCTTCCTTGTCAAATTCAAATTCAAAATTAGCTTTATTCGATTTGTTTGATAAAATCATAAAAGCATACAAGTACATTTTATACAAAAAATTTAAAAAGTTTTCCCCACCGAAACATTTATAAGAATCTGTAAAACAGTTTTCCAAATGAAAGAAAAGTCAATGATGAGGTTACGGCAATCGGCCTCATGTAAAAGCGTGTGATAAAATTTAAACATGTAAGGATTACATCATTGAATTTCTGTATTTCATCACTGACATTAAAAAGCGAGAAACGACAAAGATGACATAGACCTCATCTAACAGAAGTAACTTCAAGTAAGCGTTTTTACATGTTCTTATGCCCCAGTGTTTAAGAAGAGGTAAGAGGTACAATTTCCTTGGGGCAGAATACAGATTGCAGAAGATCATAATATGAATGTTACTTTGTGATGAGTGATCATCGCATGGGCAAATTCGGTTCGGAGAAGTCCAATCATTTTGTTTTGGAAGAGTGACCATACGGAAGAAGGTGCCTAAGCGCAGCCTGGTGAGAAGCATACGAGGATAAGGTGCAGTTTCGGTCCTGAGATACAATTGCAAACCTTCGATGGGGGTGATTATTTGGTAACTCAGGGTGGTATTTTTGAGTTTCTCAGTGTCCCATCTAACACCTTCCAGGTGTGTAATTAAAAGTTTTTTGAGGGCTGACCTAGACAAATGTTCTAAGGACTCTGGGTCGTCATAGTATTCAGGATGTCCAATCTTGGAGAACATCAACCGGACGTGTCGCAGCCATTTGATTTTGGATGCAGCGTCCAAGTTCATACAATCCGTGATGAGTTCTCTATTAAATTGGCATTCCCCAGTGGTCCAGATTTTGTGCCAGAGCAAAAACGGTGACAGCTTTATGGAGTCGCTAAGGTATTTGAGGCCAGTCTCAATGTGAGTAATAAAGGTTGAAGTAGATTTACTCACACCTAATAAGTAGGTTGCCAACAACAATCACGTAAGTGCCAGCACATTTTTTACTGAGAACCACGTTTGCAAATGGAAGTGTAAGACACACATATTCATTATAATCGCCAATCCTTACCTCTGTTTAGGTGTTGGTGTAAAACCCAAGCTCACTCGATGCCCAATCCTTGAAAAAAGAGATACCGTGACATAAGGTAAAAAACCTTACAGGCTTCGCCTGTATATGAAGCTAACTTCGAACTTTAGGAAAAGGAGATACTAAATGTCCCCAATTTTTACACCATAGGTATACAGCCCAGCCCTGAGGAAGAACCCCATTGACCATAAGAAGGGTTTGGAAACGCGTCGGCTATTTGGCTGTTGAAAAGAGACGCAAAATAGTATAGGGCAACACAATCACAAAACCAATATACCACAACCCATTTTGGTGTACATGATTTAATTCTGTCTTCACGAAACAATGAATGTGTAACTGTTTCTGAATTTTTCTTTATTTACTTTTGTTTGAACACACTGTAATATTGGAAACGTATGAAATGTTGTTTACATTGTATCCCCAGTAGAAGGGATGTTTTTTTCTCTCTCTGTATATTGCTGAAATGTGTAAATTTTTTTGAAATGTTAAAACAATGACGATTGCATACCTTCTAGAAACTAAGAAATGAAGGTTTACACCAGCTAAATAAATAAGTTTGGTGGTCTAAAAATCGAGCCCTGGCACCTTTTCTTCTTTATCAACTTTCTAAAAGTAGCATTTGCAAACACAGGATACTAAAATAAACTTGACTACAAGAAATATTTTATCATCCTGAGTTCAGGCATACTAAACACGACTCGCTACCATGCTCCTTGAGCCTGCTGGGATTATAGGGTGTAATAATTCCAGCAGCTCAGTCTGGCCTAATGGAGCAGGTAGCCTTCAATAGTGAAATACGGTTTTGGTTGTAAGTCACTACTAGGACATGCCACACACATCAGGGCTTGTCCTACCTTACACCTACAACGCACCCTGCCCGCAGGCCTACCATAGGGGTGACTAATATGTAGTCAAGGGAAGGTTCGGGGGCTGGCAAGTGGGTGCACTTGCCCAGCTAGCGTGACAGTACGAGACCGCACGCGGGTTCTGCGGTGGCAGTCCCCAGACACATCTTTACGGCTGCTTCGGTGGGTGGGGCAACCAGCGCTGCAGGCCCACCAGCAGTATTGGCATCTACAAGCCCCGGCACTCCTAGTGCATTTTACTAGGGACTAACAGTAAATCCAATGAACCAATCATGGATACCAATCGCATGTACAATTTACAGTAGGGAGCACTTGCACTGCGGCACGGGTCGGCCGTGGCGCAGTGCCCTGAGTATCGGAAAACCAGCAAAACATCGGAGGCACGTCAGCAAAAAGTGGAAGGGAAACTCACGCCAAGGTGCCAGGTCTAACAGACATATACTATTTCAGAGATTACACTATTATGTTTAGTCAGTAATTAAGACAGAAAAATCAGCTCTTTCGAAGCTCCTTTTTACAAAGTACTTTTCTCCAATGGGAGATCCTTATTTTAATTTCTAATTAATTATGTTTCAAAACATTATATATCAAATAATGATTACTAAGAGAACTGATATAATAGATCTAAAATGAATACTCATTTTAGATCTCTAATCATTCCCCATGCAGTTTATTATCTTCTGTTGCTGAATTTAGATATACAAATGTTTACGCCAGATGTTTGTAAAGTCTGAAAACGTGTCTGAATCTTCTTAAGGCATGAATGAAAAATGATGGAAGTGCGTCTCTTATTTTGTGCCTGTGGGTATTAGGTCAGCATGTACAATCTTCTTTTTCCCGTTCCTTACGTACTGAAATAGAAGTATGAGCAAGAACTGAAATTGCAACTTGGGAGATAATCACAAACGCCCTTAATAGCTGCCTGAAAGATATTCACCAGGTAAAACTTGGCAGAATCTTCTGAACGAACTGCATGAAGTGAGATTTGGGGCAGCTCGGAACATTGAACAATATGAGATTAGCCAATGATCATTGATTTATGAGGTACAAAACGTGTACTAGTGTGGTAATTAAGCAGCCAGTTGATGCCACGCGCTAGCATATCATTATTTACTTGGTGAACAATTAGCATGCAGAATTGTGAGCAAACTCAAGATGAGACCTTTGTAGATTCAGCAAACACATAAAGCAGGTGTGTTACTTGTACCAAAGGGAGCAATGAGAGCTTCTCCACCGTCAACGAGCATAATTAATTTAAATTGTCAGGAGGGCATTTTAAAAGTTGAAATTTCCTTTACACGTCATTAAATGGTGACTGCTCCTCACTGACGCTGCGCAAAATGACCAGATATACGTTTCTGACCTAGGAAGCATCTGGGGCCTCATTTATGAAAAGTGACGCATCGCTGCGTGAAAACAGCGATGCGTCACTTTTCACTGCGCACTCCTTGCGACACCAATGATGCGTCATATTTAATGTATGACGCATCATGTCGCAAGGACTTACAGATACGTCAGTATTTCTGACGTATCTGTAAGCGCAAAAGTGACGCATTGCTGGAGTGTGTCACAAAAGTGACGCAACTCCAGCAATGCGTCCTTTCACATGGGGAAAGCCCCATGTGAAAGGGCTTACGTCAGTCTTACGGCTGCTGTGAGGCAGGCGCAAGATTTTGACGCAACAGCATCCTAAAAGTGACGCAGTGAAATCTCAACGATTTCACTGCATCACTATTACGAGGCTTTTTGCGGGGGAACGCCCCCTCTGCATACATTATACCTGACGCAGGTATAATGTGGCGCAGGGGTTTAGAAAGTGACGCCTCTACCTAGAGGCGTCACTTTTTAAATATGGCCCTTATGTTTAGCACCTGCCTAATAAAGTAAAGTTGCCTGCTTCGGAGTTGTGTTGTGTCAGATCTGACCTAAGACTGTGACCATTAAACTCTTTGGCCCTACACAGTGGCTAAGTTGGAATCCCACAACAGAGCGATCGAAAACTCACTTCCCCCTGTGCAGCCCTACACTGAAAACGAATAAGATGTCACACCTCCTCATCATGCAAGAAGGATCCAGCAAAATCATCTCAGTGTCTTTATCCCTACTTTCAGCAAAATGATGCTGATTGTGGCAGGGCCAGTGGAGCCCCCAAGCATGCATCGACCCAGGGTTACCCAGATGGAGACCCGAGTAACTCCCCACCTTGTCTTCCGATCACCAGGCTGCAAGTGTAGCCAACTGTGTATATTGTTCAAATCAAAGGCCACTGAAGGCGATCTGATACATATTTAAATCGAGGGTAATGGTAACAATATCAATGGAGGCAGGCACCACCTTGATTGGACCAGGCAGATGAGTAGGTTGATAGTGTCCCCAATCATGCTGAGAGGAAAAAATGTATGTCGAACTCTCTATGGCCACCTCGGCAATGATCACCTTACCAATTCCTTGATGTATGATGACTAACATCATTAAGGGCATGGCTTAAACACTAAGCTAAAGATCTGTGTTGAGCATTTTGTTGCCTCTTTTTGTTATTCCATCTATGTATATAATAAAACAACTGACATGGCACCTAAAACAAGCTAGATCTATTGGCTTTGTCTATGGTTATTAGCTGCATGAAATAAATGGGTAACAACAATGACTTTGTTATGAACAATATTTAAAGAGCTTCAAAACTGAAATGAAAAGACTGGTAAATAACTATTACCCATCTCAGCACCTAGGGATGGGAAACATCCTTCACAACACGGACATTGCATCTTCAAGGCCTTAACATTGCAGGCATTACAACGCAAGTTGTTACAATGACTTGGTGCTCTAACCTAATGAATAGTATGATTTACTATTCCAACACCTTCCCTACTGTATGCAGACTGGAGTTGGAATAGTTGGAATAGTAAATCATACTATTCCAAAATCCAGCACCCTCCAGTGCTAGTCGTTGTAACGACTTGCATTGTAACAGACGCAATGTAAAGTACCACGTTGTAAATGTAGACACAGTAGCAGCATATTTATGATTCCTGTCGCATTGGTCTTGCACCACGCGACATCTTGCAAGAGGGAAACAGCTCAAAAATTAGTTTATGAAGCCTGCAAGGTCACCTTGCATGTCCCTGAGTGGCTTCATATACTTCGAGTAACGCATGCAGTGCAAATCATTGCCTTACTCTACACCAGGGAGAAGTTCCACGGCGTTCCATGGGTGTTCACTCGCAACTCCCATGTGTTTCGAAACATTCCCTTATTTCCTGAAACTGGTAAACCTGGGATGTCGCCAAAAAGATATGCCTCCCGGGGTGAGGCGTAAGGAGGAGAAATATCTTAATTTCTCCTTGTTACTTCCTCTTTTTACATACAAAAAGACATTTTCCTCTCAGGTTTGTTTTTGTGCAGGAAGGTGCTCCTTCTTGTACAAATGCAATCCTGCTGCATGCAATACGCACCCTTGCACTATGGGGCAAGGGCGCCTGTGTTGACGTCATATTCTTATAAGTGTGACGCATTCATATAAATAGCACCCCACCCTCTCTCTCCCAGCTTTTTAGTCCTGACGTTGTTGTGCACCAACAAGCCTCGACTCACTTTGAAGTCTTGGCCACCTGTCAGTACATCTGTGTGTGTCTAAAATCTCTCTTTAGTCTCACTAGTAGGAAAATATAAATAGACTCGAAAACATTCACTTTTAATTCCAGGTTTATTAGGTTTATCCCTGCGTGCCTTAAAAATCCAACCCGTTTTCTGACAACTAAGCAGCACATAAATAAATCTTGGCTTAACTTTTCAGAATGATATTTCGAGTTATCACCATATTTTGTGGAGAAGTTGTTACTCGTGAGTGGGGGTAAAAGATCAGACAATTCTTCCAGGCGATTGATGCTGAGATGAAACACGTTTTTATGTAGATTGTTTGCTATTCTTTTAATGTTTGTTTACGGGTCCACGTGCTAATCGTCAAATAACTACATGAAGGTAAGTCCAGCCAATGAAATAGTTAAATACAGTATATCACATATCATAAATTGGGGTTGCTTGGTGCCTGTACCCATGAGCACGTTTTTCTGGAACCCTTTTTAGTCCCGGTTTACATTACTGTAAATTCGTCACCGGTTAACACAAATCAATTGCTGACTATAGACATCTGAACTGCAGTCCCAGTTGTATTACAACCTTTTTCTGTAGTTCCACTAGAAGATGAGAAATGAATGCTATTTATGTACTCCCCGAAGTACATGATAGATTAAGACATATTTTGCTATAAAAATGATTCTCTGAACATTTAGTAACCAACAGGAAAAAGCTTTACGGTTATTTTGTTCGCGTTCTAATTATTGACTTTTCGCATTCGGGACAAGCGAGGCGTGCAACTTAGTCACAGACAGTATTGATTGGCCATGCTAAAGCAAAGTCATGCTCTCCTTTACATTTATTGAATTTTAACACAGCAGTATAATCTGTCGCAATTTGTAAGATCGCCTTCACAGTTTTTAGCTCAATTTCTCCCTCTTCTGATCTTTAACTGATTTGCCACTCACAGATGTATTTTTATCCAAAATTAGCATTACTGATTTATTGCGAGCCCAATTACAGTCTAGTCACTAGACATTATTTAAGAATTCGTTTAATATATCAAGTTTAACCCCATGACGGTTCTCCCAGCAAACAACCTGTTTTTATACCAATGGGAAGTGAACATTGTTTAAAAAGTAATGCAATGTAAATTGGCAATGCATGTTGAAATAGCATTACATCAAATGGACTGTCATGTACAGCAAATTAGACTTCAACTGGATCACCATCGATTAAAAAGAGAACAATGTATGACTCCTGTATCATTGACTCCTGTATCATTGATCTGTGCCTTGCACAAATTTTGCCTGTTGGGGGCATGCCTCGTTGAATGTCACATTACAATACAATCTATTGTCAAAAACAAAAAAATACTCCTGGTGTAATGTGGAATATGGGGGTGAATTGTGGTTGAGTCCTCAATCCATGGGTGAGATGGGGTGACTTTGACCACGGAACTCAGGGTCCCTTACGCTGTTGCAACAGTAAAAGGAAAGCGAAAATCCTTGGTGGGGCCAATGTCCCTCTTGGTTGAAAAGTCTGATCTCTGACAGCACTCTAAAGGTCCAGCAGATTTGGGGCACATTAAGGCATTGTGGATTGGTCACTTTTAGGGCCCAATGGGAAGTATTGCAAACATCTGCAGTGGCTCCATACTGGCAGGTTGGGCTTCTTCAGCTCTTTTGTCCCTGTAGCTGGTTCCAGCGGATCAGTCAACAGATTTTGAATTCACAGCAGCAATCAGGTGCCAGGAAGCAATTCTTCACTGATCCAGGAGCCAAAGGATCAGTCCAAACTTTACTAGCCCAAAGGGCAGCAGGTGCTGTCTGTCCCACAGTGCAACCTCTCTTTGTTCAGTTTCAAAGGCAGTAGGGCAGCCCTTCTTCAGTCCTTTCTTCAAATCCAATGTGTATGGAGTTCTGGACTTTTTGGTTCCGTCCAGAGGTGTCAGGGATAACACCAGAAGACCCCGGAGTTCTACCTGTCTCGGTGCACAAATAAACAGAAACACAGGCTTCTCGATGGTGGCGTCAAAGACCAAAGGTTTATTACTGCAGGGACACAGAAGTCACAGAAACTACACACGGGCAGTATCTAGGAGCCTGTTCGATTTGTACAAAGAGGGTTGCTCCTTATATACTAACTATTAGGCTTCGGGCAAATTCTTTACATGTTAGTACATTCCTAAACCTTTGTGTCTTAAACAATAAATATTTGGCGTTGCACAGGAATCGTCAACAATATCTGATGTCAAAACATTACGAACGAGGGGTTCCCACTGTTCCATCATAATCCCATGTCAACTTTTCATTCAAGAGCCGGACCACCTCATCGTAAATTTCGTTACCTCCCCCTAATAAAGGTCCAGAAGGAAAGGAGCAGAGCCAGCTGCAGAAGATAGAAAAGCAGGATAAGAGATGTTTGTGGGTCGTAAATGGGCAAGGCTACCAGCTTCGGCCGCCTAATCATGATCAGGCCAACGAACACAAGAACCAGTATAGCAGGACTGGCCTCAGGCAGAGGAGGCAACTTCTGTCGAGTCATGTAGCCATGGCGTGTTCTGTTCTAAGGTGCACGTGTCGCTAGCAAGGTGAATCTCCGGCTAAAACTTATGTGTCCTTAGGTGAAAGAGGTCACTGCGTGTCCATTGACTATGTGAGGGCAAGAAATACAAAATGGCTGCCGTAATCTAAGATGGATGCCATGGGTAGATCAGAAATGTGTTCATAACAGGAGTGCTCTTGCTTGTAGCATAGCGAAAACACCAGGATATGCTAAATGGATCATTTGCGGTTCACTGATACCAAAATTATGTATTTACGACAATGTTGAAAACAAGGGTTCAAATCGTCACGGAACCTCAGACCCTCTTTTTGCCCTTACATAGGCAATTACTCTATGTCCGAGTCTATCTCTATGCTCATCAGGTCAGTGACATGTTGTTGCATCATCATTCTTTCTCGCGCCTTTTCTCCAAACGCAGGTGGTTTTCTGAAACAGGTTGCAGCACAGAGACTACATAAAGCGGGACCACACTGGATAATAAGGCAGCACGAGAACAGGAATACTAGGATGACACCAATGACCATCAGAACCTTCCATCCCCACGCTGATAGCAGAGTCCAAAACCACTCCATGAAGGACCAGTTTCCCTTGTCTACGTGTATAGAGTCGGAAATCTTGTGTAGCTTAGAGATCGCTTCATAGACGGTCGGAGCATTATTGGGAATAAAAACACAGCAGCTCGATTGGATCATTCTGCATACCCCACCTCGATCTGCAAGTATTACGTCTAGAACCATACGGTTCTACAACGTCATGAGACGATCCGCCTGAAGCTCAGCTGTTAAGTTACTAAGGGCACCAGCAGTTTCTGTAATAGTAGATTCAACTACCCGTGTTAGCTGACGTAGATTTCTACTATTGGCCATGGGCCCCCAAAACGGAAGGAAACCTTTGAAGAAGTCTCCAGCTTCCTGACCAGCGGTATCTTCCTTGCTGAAAACACCTCTTGCTACTCTGGTCTTGTGATAATCTGAAGAAGCAGTGTACGTTGGAGGCAACAGTCGAGCAATATAACATGAACCTGAAAAGTCAGCAGGCAGCCATGTATACGCTCTGTCTTGACAGATGAAGTAGGTACCCCTAGCAGTAAGAAAGGCAGGGGAAGAGTTAGACGGAAACACGTAAGTCTCGACGCACTCACTCCTCCCTAGCTGAGCTCTCGGATTTCTCCCATTTCCTTGCAAACAGACTTGACCTCGGTGAGGCACGACCCAGACTGGAGTGGAGCTTTTGCGCTTGCTTTCTCCCAAACTAAGGCAATACTCTGTAGAATTCCAACTCAAATATACCCGTAATTCATCTTTAGGGTAAGATGGAGTATTATTGACGTCTTTAATCATGTCAATAATTCCCTGGACTAAAGCTTTGTTGGCAGAGTTGTATTTAGTGGAACGTGGTGGACGCGGAGGATAGGTCTCAAGGGCATAGGCAAAAATGGTCTGAAAGGCCTGAAATGATCCATTATAGCTAAAAGGCAAGACTAGATAGGGAATATCTTTATCCATAGTGTGGGGTATCAAGCCACACACCCAGCAGTCTGTAGTGTTAACTACCAGTTGGTGTTGATGCAAGAGCTGTACAAAAGTGTTATTAATGAATTCTGAGCGTCAAGCTTGCTCGTGTTCAGGAAACGAGTGAAAAGAATGCATAGAAGAAACAGTAGAAGTAGCAGGATCAAGGGGAGGTACTGTAGTTGTTACCGGCGTAAAAATCAAATGCACACCAAAGACGATTCCACCCACCAACGTTATTAAAACAATCAAAAACGTAACTGCACATTGCATTAGAAAACATTTGCTGTGGAGAATTTTGTAAAGTCTATTTCTGCGAACATAAATTACATTCTCTCGTTGCAGCTCAGGAAGCTCCATCTTCTACAATCCGCTCGCGACCACTGATGATGTGTACGTAGATGAAAATGCCTCTATCAGCCCTGGGAGTTCCCAGAACTAACAGAAAGATCGACCTTGTGTCTGACCCCCGCATATTCAACTAGGCACACAGCCACGACCCTACGGCTACCCAGACGGCAAGGCAATTTTAAAACAACAAAACAATACAAAGTATTAGCAAACTTCCTGGCTGGAGGCAATGTATCAAAATTCGAATGTGTAAAATAGGCAGTTTCCTGCTTTATTTGTCCATATTGCGAGATCGTAAATTGTATCTCAGTTTTGCAGGAGCTGTTTGATCTGGAAACAGTGTATTTTCAGCAGGCGTTGCAATGTTCAAGTTCGCAGATGGCAAATGTTCTTTTGATGCAGATGACAAGCGTTCAGAGTTCAAAAGAGCAGTTCCAGAAGGAGAGTCAAAGTTCGATGTGTCAGTGATTAGTTCTGCATCGCTGAAAGGGATAAACCTGGGTATTTGTTCAGTTTCAGAGGCACCAATTCCTTTCTTCACCCAGTTATCGTAAGGAAGCGGCAGGGGCACACGCTTGACGTGTGTTGTATGGATCCAGTTTTTTCGGCCAGCCACACGAATAGCAGTTCTCGTTGCCAACAACACCTGGAATGGGCCAACGAATCTGGGTTGGAGATTTTTCGTCCTTGCAAAATTACGGATGACCACTTGATCACCTGGTTTCAGCTGATGGCCTGGACTCTCCGGTGGCTTTGGCAATGCATCGAAAATCTGTTGGTGAATAAGACTCAATTTAGCAGTCAAGTCGAAAAGGTAATCAATTAACATTGGGTATTCCAGCTGTTTAAATTCCTTTGGCCTAGGTACCCCCCAAACGTTAGCAGGACGACCAAATACTATTTCGTATGGACTAAGCCCTACTCTAGAATGTACAGTTGCTCTTGTGGATAACAGAGCCAAAGGTAGTGCATCTGGCCAGGGCAAACCCGTGGATGCTTGTATTTTAGCAAGTTTCAGTTTGAGGGTGCCATTGTAACCCTCAACTAAACCAGCAGACTGGGGATGGTTCGCACTGTGGAACTTCTGTTTTATCCCTAAACCGGCACACACATTCTGCATAACTTTCCCTACAAACTCACTTCCGTTATCTGACCATACAATCCGTGGCATGCCATATCTGGGGAAATATTCTTTGAGAAGGATTTTGGCAGTGGACAAGGCAGTATTGTCCTTCAGTGGATATGCTTCGATCCATCTGGAAAAAGCACAAACTCCCACTAGGACGTACTTTAGATTGTTGCAACGATCCATGTGAATGAAGTCTAACTGAATCACTTCAAAGGGACAAGAAGGAGGAGCGAAATGACCAGTGGGTGTGGGGATTCCCTTGCCAGGATTATGCATCAGGCATACCATGCAATTTCTCACCACTCTCTCTGCACACTTACTAATCCCATCATTCTTCCAGACTGGAGCCAACATTTTACAAATCCCTTTAGAACTGATATGTGCTGCTCCATGTGCCATCGTTACTACTGCAAGCACATACGCATCAGGCAACATCCAACGCTGTTGTTCCGACAAATCAATCCAACACCCACTCGAGTCCAATTTACCCGTATTCTCTTTCCATGCAAGCTTTTCCTCCTCAGTCGCCTCTTTCTGAATTTCTTTCACACTTTCCACTGTGTCCTCACACATTCCAGACTCAGAAATCAATCTTGCAGACGTTGCAACATACATTCTACTCATCATATTCCTAGCTGTTTGTTTAGCGGTCTCATCAGCAAAAGCATTCCCACGACCAACATCATCCATGATTGCTTTATGAGCACTGCACTTCACAATCGCAACTTCAGTCGGCAAGGTTAGAGATTCCAACAAGTCATTAACTAGCTGACCATTTTGAATCTTAGTCCCATGGGACGTAATGAAACCTCTCTCTTTCCACAAACGGCCAAAACTATGGGCCACGCCGAACGCGTACTGACTATCTGTGAACACATTCACTCTCTTTCCCTTAGCTAAAACACACGCTCTCGTTAGTGCAATCAATTCCGCAGCTTGGGCAGAATTCTGACTCACTCTTGCAGTCTCCACAATCGTACTCAAAGTCGTTACTGCATAGGCAGCAGTCACATCACCATTCTCCAATTTAAAGCAAGACCCATCAACATACAACGTGCCATCTGGATCTGACAACGGAGTGTCTTTAAGATCAATTCGTCCTTTTGTCTCTTCCTCGGTTCTGAAGCAACAGTCATGTGGTTCGTAATCACTCGACTCTTGACTAGTCGGCAGCAATGTTGCTGGATTCAATACATTGCATCTTTTGATCTGAATATGACTCGCTAGCAATGTCAGCTCGTAGCCAGATAATCTAACACTGGTAAGGTGCTGTGTCTTAGTTCGGTTCATGAGTGTATCCACAGCATGAGGAACCATAACCACTAGCATGTTGTTCATCACCAAACCAGCAGATTGTCGGATGGAAGCCGCAGCTGCCGCTGTAGCTCTTAAACAACTAGGCAACGCTCTAGCTACCGGATCTAATGTTGATGAAAAATACGCACAAGGGCGTTGTTTATCACCAAATCTCGGTGTCAGAAGACTCAACGCACAACCTTCTCTCTCGTGAACATAGAGCGTGAATGGCTTACTGTAGTCAGGTGTACCCAACACAGGAGCTGAACACAGTGCGTTTCGTAACTCAGAAAAACTCTGCTGACATTCGGCAGACCATGGCACCGGACTCGGAACACCTTTCCCAGTCAAAGCTACCAATGGTTTTGCCAAAAGAGAAAAATTTGGGATCCATTGCCTACAGTATGAGGTAATACCTAAAAAGGCACGCACTTCTCTCTGTGTGCTAGGAACATTCATCTGCGTAATTGCTTTTATTCTCTCTGGGGTCAACTTTCTTCCCTCCTTTGACAAGAGATGACCTAGGTAGGTCACTTCTTGGCAACAGTATTGCATTTTCGAAGGTGACACCTTGTGATTCAGACTAGACAAATGATGCAATAAGGAAATTGTAGCTGCTTTGCAAGTTTCCTTGTCATCAGCAGCCACTAGAAGATCATCGACATATTGCACTAAAACAGAACCAGGAGGAAGTACAAAGGAATCTAACTGACTTTTTAGTGCCTGGCTGTAAATGGATGGACTCTCACAATACCCAGCCACACGAATAGCAGTTCTCGTTGCCAACAACACCTGGAATGGGCCAACGAATCTGGGTTGGAGATTTTTCGTCCTTGCAAAATTACGGATGACCACTTGATCACCTGGTTTCAGCTGATGGCCTGGACTCTCCGGTGGCTTTGGCAATGCATCGAAAATCTGTTGGTGAATAAGACTCAATTTAGCAGTCAAGTCGAAAAGGTAATCAATTAACATTGGGTATTCCAGCTGTTTAAATTCCTTTGGCCTAGGTACCCCCCAAACGTTAGCAGGACGACCAAATACTATTTCGTATGGACTAAGCCCTACTCTAGAATGTACAGTTGCTCTTGTGGATAACAGAGCCAAAGGTAGTGCATCTGGCCAGGGCAAACCCGTGGATGCTTGTATTTTAGCAAGTTTCAGTTTGAGGGTGCCATTGTAACCCTCAACTAAACCAGCAGACTGGGGATGGTTCGCACTGTGGAACTTCTGTTTTATCCCTAAACCGGCACACACATTCTGCATAACTTTCCCTACAAACTCACTTCCGTTATCTGACCATACAATCCGTGGCATGCCATATCTGGGGAAATATTCTTTGAGAAGGATTTTGGCAGTGGACAAGGCAGTATTGTCCTTCAGTGGATATGCTTCGATCCATCTGGAAAAAGCACAAACTCCCACTAGGACGTACTTTAGATTGTTGCAACGATCCATGTGAATGAAGTCTAACTGAATCACTTCAAAGGGACAAGAAGGAGGAGCGAAATGACCAGTGGGTGTGGGGATTCCCTTGCCAGGATTATGCATCAGGCATACCATGCAATTTCTCACCACTCTCTCTGCACACTTACTAATCCCATCATTCTTCCAGACTGGAGCCAACATTTTACAAATCCCTTTAGAACTGATATGTGCTGCTCCATGTGCCATCGTTACTACTGCAAGCACATACGCATCAGGCAACATCCAACGCTGTTGTTCCGACAAATCAATCCAACACCCACTCGAGTCCAATTTACCCGTATTCTCTTTCCATGCAAGCTTTTCCTCCTCAGTCGCCTCTTTCTGAATTTCTTTCACACTTTCCACTGTGTCCTCACACATTCCAGACTCAGAAATCAATCTTGCAGACGTTGCAACATACATTCTACTCATCATATTCCTAGCTGTTTGTTTAGCGGTCTCATCAGCAAAAGCATTCCCACGACCAACATCATCCATGATTGCTTTATGAGCACTGCACTTCACAATCGCAACTTCAGTCGGCAAGGTTAGAGATTCCAACAAGTCATTAACTAGCTGACCATTTTGAATCTTAGTCCCATGGGACGTAATGAAACCTCTCTCTTTCCACAAACGGCCAAAACTATGGGCCACGCCGAACGCGTACTGACTATCTGTGAACACATTCACTCTCTTTCCCTTAGCTAAAACACACGCTCTCGTTAGTGCAATCAATTCCGCAGCTTGGGCAGAATTCTGACTCACTCTTGCAGTCTCCACAATCGTACTCAAAGTCGTTACTGCATAGGCAGCAGTCACATCACCATTCTCCAATTTAAAGCAAGACCCATCAACATACAACGTGCCATCTGGATCTGACAACGGAGTGTCTTTAAGATCAATTCGTCCTTTTGTCTCTTCCTCGGTTCTGAAGCAACAGTCATGTGGTTCGTAATCACTCGACTCTTGACTAGTCGGCAGCAATGTTGCTGGATTCAATACATTGCATCTTTTGATCTGAATATGACTCGCTAGCAATGTCAGCTCGTAGCCAGATAATCTAACACTGGTAAGGTGCTGTGTCTTAGTTCGGTTCATGAGTGTATCCACTGCATGAGGAACCATAACCACTAGCATGTTGTTCATCACCAAACCAGCAGATTGTCGGATGGAAGCCGCAGCTGCCGCTGTAGCTCTTAAACAACTAGGCAACGCTCTAGCTACCGGATCTAATGTTGATGAAAAATACGCACAAGGGCGTTGTTTATCACCAAATCTCGGTGTCAGAACACTCAACGCACAACCTTCTCTCTCGTGAACATAGAGCGTGAATGGCTTACTGTAGTCAGGTGTACCCAACACAGGAGCTGAACACAG
This sequence comes from Lissotriton vulgaris, assembly GCF_964263255.1. Classification (NCBI taxonomy): domain Eukaryota; kingdom Metazoa; phylum Chordata; class Amphibia; order Caudata; family Salamandridae; genus Lissotriton; species Lissotriton vulgaris. Next base: position 496,196,607 of record NC_141687.1, read on the forward strand.
TGCGTTTCGTAACTCAGAAAAACTCTGCTGACATTCGGCAGACCATGGCACCGGACTCGGAACACCTTTCCCAGTCAAAGCTACCAATGGTTTTGCCAAAAGAGAAAAATTTGGGATCCATTGCCTACAGTATGAGGTAATACCTAAAAAGGCACGCACTTCTCTCTGTGTGCTAGGAACATTCATCTGCGTAATTGCTTTTATTCTCTCTGGGGTCAACTTTCTTCCCTCCTTTGACAAGAGATGACCTAGGTAGGTCACTTCTTGGCAACAGTATTGCATTTTCGAAGGTGACACCTTGTGATTCAGACTAGACAAATGATGCAATAAGGAAATTGTAGCTGCTTTGCAAGTTTCCTTGTCATCAGCAGCCACTAGAAGATCATCGACATATTGCACTAAAACAGAACCAGGAGGAAGTACAAAGGAATCTAACTGACTTTTTAGTGCCTGGCTGTAAATGGATGGACTCTCACAATACCCTTGTGGAGCACGTTTAAACCTGAAGCTTCGGCCTCCTAGAGAGAAGCCGAAAATATCCCTGCTTTCCTCTGCTATCGGAATGCTGAAAAAGGCATTCTTCAAGTCGATAACTGAAAACCATGTGGCTGTGGCAGGAATCAACGTTAACAATGCAGTTATGACTGGAACCACAGGGAACTGTGGAATCACAATTTTGTTAACCTCTCTAAGATCAATTACAAACCTATAGACTGGAGGCTTTGAAGGATCAGTACGTTTCAGAATTGGCAATACAGGACTGTTACAGACATTTCCTCTAGTTTCTTCTACTACGCCTTTCTTGATTAAATCTTACACAATCAATAAAAGTGCACGTTCACCTTCACTAGAGATCTTGTATTGTGGGATTCGTGGAAATTTGACATTCGCTTTCAAAGTGACTACATATGGTGGAATTTCTAAAAGACCTACATCGTTAGGACCAGTCGCCCAAAGAGTATCAGGGAGAGAACGCAGCTCTGGTGGGAGCGCATCCATCGACAAGTACATCGGGGAGGTGATTCTTTTACCCAATGTAAGCTGTACTCCTTCCGGAGAACAGTACAATGTCGCATATAGGCGTTTTAACAAGTCTAAACCAAGCAGATTTTCATTACAACCCGTCGTCAAAATCAAGGGTGCTTTCAATTGACGGGGTCCAACAGAAATAGACAAAGGACCAGATACGGGGTTGTAAACAGGGGCGCCTGAAAAACCTACAGAAACATTTGTTAAGCCAGACAAAGGTGCACCAGGGAGTTTCTCATGTATGATAGAACTTTTTGCTGCACCAGTATCCAACAGAAACGGTTCGACTACACCTGATGTTGCTACTGCGACATAAGGCCCACTCTGATCTACTGGAACTGATACTACTCCCTCTCTTTGTCCATGGCTGTCCTAGTACTCACTCTGCTGAAATTCTTCACCAACTTCACAATAGTCTTCAACATGATACTGTTGAGATCTATTTTGTTGAGCAGACTGTCCATTTCGTTGATCAAAATGATTAGAAGGGCGATCATTCGTTTGTGGAGGCATAGCACCTCGTCCTCGACCCCTAGAATTTTGCATAGAACCACCACGACCTCTCTGAGCTGCTGCAGCATTATTTTGCGCTAAGACTGGACACGCATTTTTATAATGACCTTCTTTCTTACAATATGCACACTGATTCCACTGGTATTGCGGTCTCTGAGGACCATAATCTGTCCTTTGATATGACCCTTGCTGTGTATTAGTCTGATTCGTGCGAGGCGGATACGCTTGCTGCAAAAGAACTTTAGTTTTTAAATCTTTTGTCTTCTTCTCTGACTTTTGCCTTTTCCTCTTTATCCCTATTTTCATAGTACTGGGCAGTTGCAAGTATTTGCGCAGTCGTAGAGACAGCCCACGCACTCTCGGAATCTTTCAATTTATTACTAAGCTCTGGCAACAGATTGTGCACAAATTTATCAACAAATAATCTCTGTCCCCCTTCCGTACTCATATCCTGACCACTATGATCTACGAAAGTCTCTTCAAACCTTGTGAAAAAGTCGGAAACACTTTCGTCCTTCTTTTGCCTGCATGCGGACAACTTGTCCCAATTAACGCGCAATGCTGGCATCAGAGTCTTCATTAAGTCAATTATTCTACCAGGTAAATCAGCAATTAGAGGTTCGGGTTTGGAACCACCTATTTGTTGACCATCCGCTGCAATTATAGCTGCCCAATCACCACCTAGGGCAACTGGATGATTCTCTTTACGAATTTTAGCCCAAATTGGTTGCGGAACTACATTCCCAAATAACATGTCAATGTCCGCTAAATTCATCACACAAGCTTCAACTGTCTGCGCTAACTCTTTGTAATATCCGGCTGGATTCTTACGCGGATCAGGCAAGGCCTGCTTCACTGCTAACACTTCGGCTCGCTTCCACGGAATTTGTATCCACACTCTTTGGAATTGGGCGGGAGCAGCAGCAATACCACGAACCGCATCAGCTTGCACAGCATCACGCCAAATTGGAGGAACCTCCCTCATTGGATATTGGCGATTCTGCTTCGTACTACGTTTTTCTAACTCCCTCGGTGAACGAAGGGATGGATTATTCCTATAACTTAAAATCAGTTCCATCGCTTCTTTTATATTTTGAGCAACTATCATACCTGCAGCAAATTCTTTCTGAACATTAATTAATTCTTCTAGATTTGATTCAGAGTCATCCTCTTCCAATTCCTCACGCAAAAGGGAGCACATTTCATCGAACACATATCGTTGTGTGGGTTCATTCCATTGCATAAATGTATCTAATACATCTCTAGTACTATATCTTCCACTTTTCGAAATCCATCTAAGAGCTGTGGAATCTAATATTCCCCGTTCTTCAGTACTGGGAAGCTGACTACGTCTCTGCACAGAGTCAGAGGCAGGAGTCTTAATTAAAGTTTTATAGAAGGGAGATAGAATATTAGAGACAGAATCAGTGATTCTCCGACGAACAGAAAGCGGAGTCATGATGCTAGCAGAAGCAGTAAATAAGGTAGCAGTTGGAACAGATAGAACAGGAGCAGTAGAAGTAGCTGGCAAAGTGGCTTGTGAAACAACAGGTGTAAGCGATACAGGTATAGGTAAAGAAGCCGGCAACCCTGGAAGAGGGGGTGCCGAAGGAACATTAACATTGACCACAGGAGGTACAGGAGCTTGATTCAGGGGAGCAGGAGCAGGAATACCAGGTTGTCCAGCAACCGGTAAAGGTGGAGCCGTAGCACCCTGTGCATACGGTGGGGGTGACCGTAACAAGTAAGACAACAGAGGATCGTTTTCGGGGTCCTCTACTATCTTAGCTGTACTCGATGGCAAGGCAGGATAGCACTTGTCTATCGCAAAATTATGCTCTCTATTGGCCATCTCCATTGCTTTCTCAGACTCGTTGAGTTGCAGCTGCTTAGCAGACTGTTCTAAAGTCAACTCTTGCTCTTTCTGTTCTTTCTTCAACTTTTTAATTTCTCTCTGTTTAGATTCTTTTCGCCAATAACGGAGAGAATCAAACATTGCCGGCCGGGCTTTCTTCTTAAACAATTTCATTTCTAAATTATCAATAACTTTGGGTTCAAAACTACCATGCAGTGGCCAACTAAGGACACCATCTTTCTCCGTATATCAGACCCACACCTCATTATAAGATATAGGACCCACTCCAAACTTACAATACAGATCATAAAGAGGAGTTCCAATCGGAGGAACCAGACATGAGTCCTCCAACCGGGAATCACTGTTGCAACCAAAACACGACAACATACAATTTTTCTGACTTACCATTTTATAATCCGGAACAAAGAACAGACAAAAACCCAAACAAAGGTGCGCACTCGATCCAAGAACTTAGGCCTACCAAAGCGAACAAATGTATCGATACCCAAACTAAACCAAATGATTATCGTAACTAGAACAACCAGTGATAATCTTACGAAACCAAACCAAACCAAGAGCTAAAAAGGATTTTATCCGAACAGGAACAACCCTTACGAGATAACCAACTAGCAACCACTTAATACTTAACTGAGGCACTGAAGACGTCACCAAGGAGAAACCCGTCACGTCTCGCCGTACTAAGGACTGCACCTCGGGTCCAAGACAGGGCGACGGTCAAGGCAACGGACCACTGCAGCCATCCGAACGGGAACCCTCGTGGAAGAGAACGTCGGGCCACTTTTGCGATATGCCGGGATCGATGAAGTGGGGCGCCTCTCTCAGGAATCTTCACACGAAGCTTCTCGAACTCTTCAGGCTTTTGGACCGGTACCGAATGACGTTGCCCAATTGGAGTTCTGGACTTTTTCGTTCCGTCCAGAGGTGTCAGGGATAACACCCGAAGACCCCGGAGTTCTACCTGTCTCGGTGCACAAATAAACAGAAACACGGGCTTCTCGATGGTGGCGTCAAAGACCAAAGGTTTATTACTGCAGGGACACAGAAGTCACAGAAACTACACACGGGCAGTATCTAGGAGCCTGTTCGATTTGTACAAAGAGGGTTGCTCCTTATATACTAAATATTAGGCTTCGGGCAAATTCTTTACATGTTAGTACATTCCTAAACCTTTGTGTCTTAAACAATAAATATTTGGCGTTGCACAGGAATGGTCAACAATATCTGATGTCAAAACATTACGAACGATGGGTTCCCACTGTTCCATCATAATCCCATGTCAACTTTTCATTCAAGAGCCGGACCGCCTCATCGTAAATTTCGTTACCTCCCCCTAATAAAGGTCCAGAAGGAAAGGAGCAGAGCCAGGTGCAGAAGATAGAAAAGCAGGATAAGAGATGTTTGTGGGTCGTAAATGGGCAAGGCTACCAGCTTCGGCCGCCTAATCATGATCAGGCCAACGAACACAAGAACCAGTATAGCAGGACTGGCCTCAGGCAGAGGAGGCAACTTCTGTCGAGTCATGTATCCATGGCGTGTTCTGTTCTAAGGTGCACGTGTCGCTAGCAAGGTGAATCTCCGGCTAAAGCTTACGTGTCCTTAGGTGAAAGAGGTCACTGCGTGTCCATTGACTATGTGAGGGCAAGAAATACAAAATGGCTGCCGTAATCTAAGATGGATGCCATGGGTAGATCAGAAATGTGTTCATAACAGGAGTGCTCTTGCTTGTAGCATAGCGAAAACACCAGGATATGCTAAATGGATCATTTGCGGTTCACTGATACCAAAATTATGTATTTACGACAATGTTGAAAACACGGAATCAAATCGTCACAGAACCTCATGTACTAATGTCCAAGGTGCCAGGGGTGCCTTGAGGGGGCAATGCAGACACTAGCCATTGGGCTATTTGGTAACACAGTTCCAGTGATGTGATGCATTTGGCAATCCAAGACTGCAATATTCTTGCAACTCTCAGGATGTTAGAACCTTCTCTTGACTGTGAAGAGCTTGGTAGCCCACCCCAGAGGTGTGGCTACCTGAGGGCTAAACACCCTTGGGTAAACCTTGGGGAGAGGATGTAGCCTTATGCCTAGAGGAGTCATCATCAAAGCTGGGGAACTGAGGGGTCTCGGCAATGACACTCAACATCCTGTGATTCTGGGAAAATCACTTGCCTCACAAAAAAAGAATGTGTCCTCATGTATTGAAACAGGTGCTCATGTAAAGCGCTCTGATACCCGATGTCTTGGGTCTAGTGCGCACTATATAAAACTCTAAAAAATAAAATAAAACCTGTTTGGGGATGGGTTTTCCCTCACTGTCCCTGTCTGAAATTGTCTCAATAAAAAAAGTTACCCTGATCTTCAGTGGCCTTTCAATGGCAGGTTCCCTTTGAATAATTCCCGAGGGGCCTTTCTGAGAGAGAAGGTCACACCTCACTCTGCAGCAACTGCCTTTATTCCTAAGCCTGGAAATGTATCATGTCTTTCCCAGGCAGGCAGAACGCTTTCTGTGGGCTACAGCCTGTGTGAGGCTGCTAAACTAGCTGGCGCAGAGAGTGGCAACTTTCTAAACGTTGTTCAACTTTAAAAGTGATATTAATTTCGACTTTGGCATCAAGTCAGATTTAATGCCACGAATAATTCGATAATTTAAAGTACCCGTTTAGGCAGTCCCATTGAGATGTTAGCCAGACTTGGAATGCCAGCCGGTAACCCTGTATAGCCAATGGGGCTACTAACATTTCCTCAGCAAAACATCAGCTTTAAGGTTTTGCTGTTAAGACATATATAAACCAATATGGCTTGCTTAATATTATACAGCTCCCTGGCATAGGGCTCTATAGGCCTTCCTTAGGGAGACTTCCATATATTATTAAGGAAGTGGTGCCTTTGCCATTAGTTTGAAAGGCAAAAAATTTAACTAGCAGTGTAAACACTGCCACTCCAGTCTGCAGTGGCAGGCTGGGAAGCCATTTTGTCCTCAGTTACACTCAGGGTGTCAGAAACAGAATAGTGCAGCAGCCCTGGATGGAAACTGCCTTACATGACCTTGGTACCCTGGGTAAAATATACAGGGGACGTACAAGTAAGTCAGCTCTTGTCAATTGAGGACACCTAATTCAACATACCTTTAGTGGAGAAGTGTGGCTCATGGGTTAGAGGCGGCAGACCTGGAAGCTGAGATCGGTCCTGGACCAGGGTTCAATTCCCTGCCTCGGCGGGTCTTGGGCTAATAATTCCACGGACTCGATAATTCTCGATCCGGTGCCTCCTCGACTCACGGGTTGACACTCTGCGACTCTGGGCAATAGCTTGCTTAATCTCCACAACGGCCCCTCGCGGCGGGATACCTGACTTTCACCCTGTGGACACCCTGCCGGGGCTTCTCACAGGGGAATATCAGGACGGGTTCCCTAAGCAAGCGCCAGGATGCCCTTTGGGTGACAGGTTGCGCTATATAAGTACACCTAATTTACACATTTACATTTAGTAATGGGGCAGAATATTGGCACTGAGTTCTGGTTAGCAGACCTCAGTGCTCTCTCAGAGTAAGAAAACCAACACTTGATTGCAAAAGCTCTTTCCCCAATATATGCATGACCCGCACTTACCTCCTTGCGCTGGTTGTGTGCAGAGGCGTCAGACTCCAAATTGCCAGAAGTATGTGCCCTCAGATGTACAAAACCAGAGAAATTCAGCATGTATAGATAGCTGGGATAACTATTACTCACGACCCTGTAATACACTGCTTAGGATCTCACATATTACATCACTCATGACATGGTCAGTGACATCACTCATGACATCACTGATGACACTCATTTAAGTGGTTGCCACTAGCTGTCACATTAATCCTTTTCTAAGAAGTGGAGGCCTTCATGAATGTTTCCAGCAGCTTCCTCCTCCCCATATTAATATACACCAGCACAACAGCCAAACCAGTGGCAAAGACTGCATTAGAGCATTCTCCCTCCACTCCGAGACAAACAAGAAGTTAATGTTCATACTTTCTGGCCTTGCAAAAGTCAGGGGGGTGGCACAGCTCAACCTCTTCCAGGTGATGACAGGGACAAGATGGGCCCACACTTGTCCCAGAATTCCCCTGGGTATGGCCCGCACACATCCAGCAACAAGGAGATCACCAAATACTAAAAGTGCGCCAGTGCAGGAGACAGCCCCTCCTGCTGGGCCAATGTATTTTGGTACAGTGAGTCCCCTCTTGGCAGGCAAGCATATTTCCAACACATTTTGTATTGGTCACAAAGGCAAGGGGTGCTGGTTGGGTACCATGGTTTTGTGGATGGTGCAGTTGGGTTAGAAGTTGGTGCAGGCTGGCAAAGGAAGCCAGTGGACTCTTCAGAGTGAAGGTGAAGTGGTAGATTTGTCTTATCTTCGATTGTTCCTACCTGTCTCTTCCAGGTTTCAAAAAAAGTTAAACAATATGGCTGAAAAATGAAGTAAAAAAATGAGTGATGCCCTTTTTGAAAAATGATGTGCCATGTAGCATATAAGTAGATTATTTTTTAACTACATTTAATACATTTAGCTCTTTATTCAAAGTTATCCTGTTGAGGACAAGACTTGCCTGACATTCTACCACAATGTTGGAATAATGCATTTAAAACTTCTGGGTTTTTAGGAACCTTATGATAAAATGTTGATGTGCAATCCACAATTAAGCCCAACTGCTTAAAGTTTTCTCTGTGGGAAAACCCACCCATAACACTCATGCTTTCTCGCTTTGCTCACTCAATATTGGTAAAGGTAGGTGTTTACGCCCCATCACTTTCAAAGTTCATGAATCGCCATTGGTGTACAGCCACACCTCTAGTCTAGTGTGCAAAAAAGGAATGGGTAGTGAGTGAAAGCATTTTCAGAGATGAGGCCAGAGCACACTGACCGCAACTAGTGATTGTGCCTAGCCTCACCCTGAGCTCACTGGTTACTTCTAAAGATATACTCTGAGGGCTTTTGTGACAGGGTTCTACAATTCAGGGTTTAGCCAATCCAGATGCAGCACTCAGAGCCTCCAGGACATAGTTGTAGGCCATATCCAGTGGGTGAGAGTGGAGGTGTTGACTACAGACTACAGTTAGAGGCTTGGCCAGTATGTTCTTTGTTAGGTTCTTTGAGTGGAGTGCCATGGCCAAATTTGATGCTGGAATCAACACTCCTTTATCATCACTGGCACTTGAGGAAAGTCTATCTGAGCCATAAACATGCGGATCATGGTCAAATGATCTCTGTACTTAGCTCACCTCCCATTTATCATAGAGTTGAGCTGAAGACTGGTGGGTAAATAAAGTAGTTGAGGAAAGTGTTTCTGTGAAGCAAAGTCCCTGAGTCTCTTCAGTGATGTCATTGAATATTTTACCTCACTAGTGATATAATTGGTGAAGGATTGTTACCACAAAGTCCCTTAAACAGATTTTTTTAGGCAGCTCTAAGTATATCAGCCTACATTCCATCCCACCAGATAAAGAATCAAGGCATGAAAGTCAGAACAAATTTCAATATGTTTATCCTGCTCTGAGGTTAAACCCCAGGTACAGCCATTTCATTCAACCCACACTTTGTGTGTGTGTGTTTCTTTACATAAATAAAGTAAAGGCACAAGGGAAGCTCAATCTGTGAAATCCAAAGTATGAAAATGGTAAAAATGTGACATGCATCGCAAATAAGTGAGGGATAAGACAAAAAGAAGGCTATAAGAACTAAGTTGAAAATTAGATCTTGAAAAGCACAGGTCTTATTTCTAGGGAGACAGAAGAAAGTATGGTGCTTGGAAGGGAAAGGGAAGAAACAAGATGGAAATGGTAAGTGGATGTCTCAGAGCAACAGTTACTCATTTAATTTGTTCTCTATGGTGATCACTTTGATTTTCTTTCTCTATGACGATGAATCTAAAATCTTACAGTATCACAAAAACATTAGCCAGATCTTTGCTCTCAGGACTGCAATCAACAAAACCATTAGAATTCAAGACTTTGCATGAAATAAATATATGAAATTAATTTGCTTTCTTTTATAGTTTGTGGACAATGGGCCCTTCATGACAAAGCTCGTGCGTGTCAAAGAATGAACTGGCAGGCTTAGCCCATTCCTCCATAAAATGTCATGATTTCTGCCAGGAAAGGAAAATAGCAAATTGTATGAAACTGGCTCTCTATATCGTATGCTAAAATTAAGTACACTGTGCAGAGAGTTCAATGAGTCCCCAATAGGTGTGCAGAGGCAAAAGCAGATAATTATAATGCTCTTTTTGTGGTAGTGTGGTTAAGCAGCTGGGATTATCAGAGGGTAGTGCTAAGCATATGTTGTCACACAGCGAGGCAATAAATGAGACACACACTCAAGAGTAAATCTGAGATCAATTTTGAAAATAATGAAGTCCTATCTTTTATGTATAGTGTTAGAAACCAAGAACTTTGTTCAAAAGTTAATAAATGCTTTGTATGTTGATGTCTAACCAAATGCAGTTCAAGACACAAATGCTCACGGGTTTAAAGCAACAGTGGTCACTATCGTCAGGCAGAGACCATTGCAGAAAAGAGAAGAAAATCATAAGGTTAGATAGCGAAGTACTGCCAACAGATTAACCATTGCGGTCAATGGAAGCAACACTCCGGAACAGGGTTTAGGTGGCAACGGTCGCCTATGGTTCAGGGAAAGTTCTAGTCCACGGGAGTCATAGTTTTGGAATTCCCAGGGCTCAGACACAGCAGATAATTCTAGGTAATCAGGATCATAGGTGCCAGAAGTCTGGGGATGCTGAATTTCTTCTTCACAGGTAGCGTTCAGCTACAGGTGTGGTGAGGGCAGTACTACATGGTCAGGGTGGTCGTGCCAAAGTTGCTGCTTTCACACAGTTGAGGCCACCAGAAAGTGGGTACAGGCTCATAGGAGTGGGGCTGTTTCCAGCTTTGCTTGCAGGTACTGTGAAGATCCCTATGGCTAGTGGATGAATTGCAGGGGTCTGATACCTGACTGGCAATTACCAAGTCTTGGTTGCTGCAACTTTTGGTTGACAAGGCGAATCACGACGACACAGTCAGTGCTGGTCTTCACTGCATGGCAGTCTTTAACGGCGGCGTGCCAGGTACTAGTACCACTTATCCAAAGGGAGGTCCCAGGCAATTGACGAAGGCTGGCAGGGATCCGGGGATCTTGGAGGCTGCACAGGTTTTAGGTAGGGGCGGTAGACCACAGTTACTGAGTCCTTTTACAGTTGGCAGGTTTTGGAGATAGTTTGATCAGCAGCACGTGTTTTACCTTTGTTTTCTTTATGTCCATGGAATATCAATTTGGGGGCAACCTAAAAACTGAATTTAAGGGGTGTTGAGGGGGAGCCAGGTAGTACCTAATGGGCAGTTTACCAGTAATGTGACTACACCCTCTATATGCTTACCCCACATTGGGGGATGAGCATATCCCTGACTGCTATTATCCCTATCTACAAGATGGTGGAAAGTGAAAAGTGGGGTCCACCTTCCCTGTGCCGCATTAGGGGTGGTGCAGGCTTCAGGTGGGCGCACCTCCTAGTCTTGGTGGTTTTCCCATCTTTCCTCCACCAAAAGAGAAGCAGGAAAGGAGGGGTTGACCTCCCCCACTATCTGTAGGTTGGTGGGTTGGATTTCAAAAAAGGCATGGCCTTTTAAGCTGTCCGGCCAGGAAGGCCATATTGTTCTGGAGGAGGATTGCAGCATCTCTGCCCTGAGCAGGCTTTGTCTCTGTCCTTTCAAGAGTGCTGGCTCTCATCCCATAAGGTCTGAAACATTTCTGGGGTGGCAGTGTGACAAAACCAGTCAGGTACCACACCAGGGCTTGGTAGGTTTTTAGGGAATCCTCTGCAAGGGTCTGCTGTGTAAATACATTAAACCATCTATCACAGGCATCAGTGAGGATTTATTATAACAGGATGTTTGGTACCAAACACCAGTCGTGGCATGTGCAGGTTAGAGCGGTGGGGCCAGGTTGGGGGGATTTCTAAAGATGATGAGGAGGGAACATTATTAATTTATTACATTTTCCCTTCTCATCGTCAGTCGAAATACACAACCCCACTGCTCTTACCTGCACGGGCTGTGGCTACTAAACACTTTAGAAATCAATGAAGGCATTATGGAGCTAGGAAACTTGTGTTGACCCAGAACATGTACTCTTTATGGCTTCCCGGTTCACTTACAACATTACAGAACAGTCTGCATATTGTAGGGGTCTATATACCATCTCAGATATGCATACATATAGGATATAGAGTACCTTGTTTTAGGGTGCAAGGCCTGCAGTAGGGGTGGCTTACCTATATCTTATACAGTGCAGGGGAGGCATGGCACATAGGGTGGTGAGCCATTTTAACTCCTCTGATTTTCCTACAATTTATTTATTTTAATTTATTTTATTTTTTATTTGCTTTGGTACTCAACTGAGGACCACAAATATTTTAACATAAAATACAGGTTATTTCGGACAGTAAAAATTTCTTATGCTAATACAATGTTAAAAAAGATTTTAAAAATTTATAAAAATGATAACAAACAAATTAATTTGGCGGGAATTTACATAGAGTGATCAGTTCCTTTGCTGAGTTAATCCTACATTTAATGTATGTGGCTTGCAGATACCGCTTTCTTGCCGTTACCACCTTTGGATTTAAACAGGCAAACATTAGATGCTCAACATCTTGCTCTCCTCCATTACACAGATTACATTTAGAGTTTTCCTTTAAGTGCCATTTGGCTGTTATAGTTTTAACTGGTAAAATACTGAACCGGAACAGAACAATCGCTCTCCTGACAGAATGATTTAGGTTGAAAGCAATGTACTGTTGAGTTTTCTTGTATGTTATAGTTTCAGTAAAATTCTTATATGTAGATAGTTCAGAACAATGCAAAAGGTCTAGATCAAAACTCAGCCTTGAGGTGAAATGTTTCAAAAAGAGTTTAAGTTGGGATGGTGTCCAAGCTAGCAGCAAATCGATATTAATCTCTGCTAGCTTAAAGGCAACTGACATGTTTTTCTTAAAAACATGTTTAGATGAGTCACGATCAATTGTTTCTGTTTTGAGCAGAGATCGAAGAGTTCCTTCCTCAGCGTGCAGGAGATTATATGCCCACCTGATGACATTAGCAATTCCTCGGGAATAGGAGCTGGTTAATGAGAACTCGAGACGAAGAGCTTGTACTGGAATGGCCTGTGACACCTTCATTAGTCTCCGTAATATTTTTCCTTCTTTTAGGTCTAGGAAGTTCCACTGGTTTATGGGGATATATTCCAAGGCATATGATAGTACAGGCGGTATCTTAACACTATATACCTTGAGAAGAGAAGAGAAATGCCTGTGTCCTGACGCTGCGTAAAGTCTTGCGAGAGCTCCTGCGTGTACATCAGCTTTCTTGGTCAGGTTCACAGTATGTGGCCGATTTTGTAGAGACTTGGTGAAGATCCTGCCTAGATAGGTGTATTAATTTACTTCTTCCACCTTGTCTCCCCCAAGGGTCCAGTTATATTTAGAACTCTTTTTCTTTCCTGAAAAAGAAACTATTTTTGTTTTGGTAATCTTAGGGATTAAGTAATTTTCCTCTGTGTATTTGTTCAGTGCCTGGAGATTGTTTTGTAGTCCAAATGGTGTTAAATCTAATATGACCATATCGTCTGCGTATAACAGTGTATGTATGTTATGGGAGGCAACTTTGGGTGGAAAATTGCAAGCTTGCTGGAGACATTGAGGCATATCACTGAGATAGAGTGAAAAGAGTAGGGGAGCAAGGAGACATCCCTGTTTGAGGCCATTGGGGGTTGGGATAGGGCTGGTTAAGCCCTTTTCTCTCCCCATTTGTACCTGGCACCAGGTGTCTGTATGCAGTGATATTAATATTCGTAGTAACTGGTGAGGGATACCCATTTTACTAAGTTTTTCCCAGAGTATTCTCCTGTCCACCCTATCGAGCGCAGTCGAAAAGTCGATGAAAGCTGCGTAAACAGCCTGAGATTTGATGGACACATATTTATCTATGATAGTTTGAAGGATGGCAATATTGTCCGTGACTGAATGCTTTGGTCTAAAGCCAGCTTGATATCGAGGGATCAATCCAGATGAAAAGGCCCAGTTTTTAAGTTGATCCAGGACTTCTGCAGTGAAGATCTTTCCAGTGGCATCCAGCAAAGCGATTTGTCTGTAGTTACCGGGTTGCAGTCTTGATCCCTTTTTATGTATAGGTATAATGATACTCCCCTTCCACAACTTCGGGATTACCCCATTGCTGAGAATGTAGTTGCAGAGGGGGGAAAGCATCCTGCTCCACCCTTTAGGATCAATCTGGAGGACTTTGATTGGGATTTGATCTGGGCCAGTTGCTCCTGTTGATCTTGCCCTTCTTATGTGTATCTCAATAGAAAGGGGAGTGGATGTTCCAGTATTTAAGACTTCAGTTTCTGGATTACTAGAGGACGTATAGGCCATTTCTGAATTATTGTTTAATTTGTATAGATTAGTGAGATAGGTTTCCCATTCGTTTGGGGGCACAGGAATACTTTGTAATGTTTTTTTCGTGCCCGTTTCTTTGGCGATTATGGTCCAGTAGGCACGTTGGTTGTTCTGTTTTGCTGCTATCTGCAGATCCACCCAATTTTGATCTTGGGGTATTCTCTTATGTTTTTCTTTTTCTCTCTTCCGTTGGTTCTTTAGTTTGTTAATTTCTGCTTGCCTAGATGGTGAAGCTTCTAAGAACTGTGCTCTTATCATTTTATTTAGCAGCTTTGTTCCAGTATCTAATTTTGAATTTTTGTTTTCAGTCCTTTTAAATCTTGGTTGCGTCAACTTTTTCTGCAATTTTTGCGTTAGTTCTTTTATGATCAGTTCAAAATTCATTATTGGGTTTACAGAGTGTGTTGTTTGAAGAAGCTGGTTAGTGGCTATTGTATTAGTTATCTTATTAATTGCCGCTGAGTTCTATAAATCCGCCTTTGGTTTTGATTTACCATAACTGTACTGTGCTTGTACATAATCTGAGTAGGTGAACATGGATGTATTTTCCACTCTGTAGAAAACTGTAGGATAGCGTGATCACTTCCATGAACAAAATGTATTTTTAGTTGAAGGGTGGATCCGAACAAGTCGAGACTGGATATCATATAGTCCAAAAGTGTGTTGCTGTTATTCCCCTGTCTCGTATTTGAAGCGGGAATGTCGCCTTCCACATTCCCGTTTAATATTATTCCATTTAGCATTGGGAGCGATGCTAGTAGAAGTTTTTCCCCTTTGATCCGCCTTGTTCCCTTTGGGGAATAATGGTGTGGAAATTTCCAACGCCTCGTCTTTATACCAATTAGACCATTTTGATATTTCTTTGTTGGAAACTTTTGCATTTAGGTCCCCCATAATGAGGAACAGTGGATAATCATGCCTTTCGATTATCTGATTTATATCATCCAGGATCTCTGTCATCATTCCATCCATTTTTGCTCCAGGCGGGACATATACATTAAAGATTAGTACGTTATTTTGAGAGTCTGAGAGGTTTGTCCTGCACCTGACCTTAATACATTGGTAATTATAAGAATTCGTGGAGATTATTTCTTGGGCCAAGTCATGCTCTTCACTTAGTAAAATTGCAATCCCACCCTTCGCATGCCCCCGCTTGGCCCGCAGGGCAGGGATGTCATATATGAAGTATCCCTCCAGATTGAAATTTTGTGTACTCCAGGTTTCTTGTAGGGCCACGATAGCGGGAGAGTTTTTACTAATTCTGCCATTTTTTCTTTAGTTTTTCCCGCTATATTACAAGAAGATATTACTAAGCCTGTGCTAAACAGAAGTGCTAGTGTCCTTCGTTTGTTTGTTACTATTCAGGGTCTCAGAGATCCAGTCCCATGACTGGTCCCTCTGTGTTGTTTCCTTACTGCGAGTGCTTTTGCTCCAAATTTCCCTTTTGCCATTCTTTACTGAAACAAATAGATTTGCTGCTGATTGATCTAAGGGATAAGTTTTTTTATTTATGGTATGGTACGTTTTTTGAGAGGCTTCGAGCGAATACATCATATCGTAGACTTCATTTTTTAATACTGGAATCAAGTCATAGCCACATTTGTGGAGGGTCTCGCTCTCCTTAAGGATAATTCCTGGTAAGGCTGGGGACCAGAATTCTACAATTACAATTTTTGTTTTCGCTTTATCCGAAAACATTACTAGTTTGATCTCATTTTGCGCTAGAAATTTTAGCGACTGGATCTGTTGCAGTAGGTTAATGATTCGGCCGCGATTGAGTGGAGCTTCATCAATAGGGAATAACTCTGTGGTTTGTAAGTAGTTGGATCTTATCTTCTCTGCTTGGGGTTCTTTTCTCTGTAATTCTGGATGTCCTACCAGTGTTCCTCTTAAAGTTGCACTTTCCGAGTTGTGTATGAAATCAGTAGCCTTTGGATTTAATGTGGAGTATTGGTAAAGGTTTTTGCTGTTGGTTTTCACCTGTATCTTCTGGTGCTTCATACTCGGTGTTGGGGGCAGTGTTGGTCTTCCTTCATAATCTGGTGAATCGTTAAATAAGGGAGTAGTAGTCTGAAATTTGATTTTTTGTGGTCTTCTTCTATTTAAATCTTCTTAGCGCCTTTCTCTTTTTTATCTTTCTTTGTCGTTGTTCCTTCTTTGTTTTTTCCAAGTCTTGTACATCTTCACTAGTTAACCCAGTGTTTGTTTCAGGATCAGATATTACAGGATTGGTCATATTTCATTTGGATTTGCTTTTTGTAAATATTGGGTAGTACGTCACAGATTGTTGATGTGGTTCTAAGTTAGTTTGCTCTTTAAAGAGTTTTCTGAGGGAATATACGGTGATGTCTCCCTGCTTTCCCACACTTTCGCCAGATGATTTCTTCTCTGTTTGTGTTGAAATTTCTTTTTTCGAGGGAGGCGGCATAGTGTCCTTTTTTATTTTTAAAGCATCACCAGTTATCTCTTGGCATTTGCCACAGGTGCCTGTTATTTTTGTTGTTTTTGGTGACCGAATTTGTTCTTTCTTCTTTTTTTCCTCAACCAGAAATTTTAGAATTCGAATTTGCACCTCGAGTGTTTGATCAGAATTTTCCAATATGTTACCTAAATGGTTGAGGACTGATTCCAGGATATTTTGTAAAACAAACATTGATTTAGAGACTTGAGTGTAATGATTAATCAGGCTGGTGGTTTTGAAGATAGAAAGATCTGGTGAATTTTCTAGATGGCCCTCTATATCTATTGATTTTTGTGGAGTACTGATATGTATATTGTCGGTCCTCCTTTGATGTTTCATTTGAGATATTCCATCCTTGGTGCTGGTATCTGGGGAGATGATGTTGCAGTCGAGAGACTGTTGTATTTTGGAAAGATCCGGTGTTATTGATCCGGTTGCCATTAAATCTGAGGTTAAGTCCACTTGTTCCATAAAGGTATTTCTTTCCCCTGCTTCTGGGATTATTTGGGTGCCGTTTCCAACCTCCGTGACACCTACTGTTTCCGAGTTTGCCTGTTCTTTTACTATATGATCCTGGTCATCGGGGTTTGTTTTTGCGAAATACTTTCTGATTCCAGGGGTTGCTATTGTCTTTCCATTTTTTACTGCCTTATTGGTGCTCTTCCTGATTGCGTCGTCCGTTCCCATTCTTTTCATGAAGATGGTTCTGGTTCTGAGCTTCTTGTAAGCCATTGCACAGTATTAAGTCAGTAGGAGGTGACGCGTTGTTGTCCAGAGGTCCGGGCAGGGTGGTAACTATATATATATATATATATATGTTTTCCCCTTCTATTCCCTGCTTTTGACCCACGATAGAAGTGCCTACTTCCAATAAACACAGTCGGGTAGTTAGACTTCGGGGGCCAATGCCCGGCGCGCCGCTCATGCAACGCCAGCACCAGCGCCCAGATCCAATTCCCCAAGTTCTTTCCTATAGGATTCTGCAGTTTTTAGGGGCCTGCTCTGGATTCCTCGCCACTACCGCTTAAAGCAAGGGGACTGACTTAAAGGAATGCTTTGCGTCTTGTAACTCCTGGCTGTGTCGGCGTGAAGACCTGAGCTCCGTACTGGCTTCTGCCTGTGGGGACATGAGGACCCCGACTCTCAGCAGTCCCCGCGCTGTGATCGCCACCAGTCTCAGTGTAAACGGGCGCCGACTTAGTAGTAGTAGTAGGTAAATATAGGATGCAAAGTATTAATTTGAATTGAGTGGTGAGTTTTATCCACGTTCCCCTTCAGTCGAGAGAGGGTGGGTTTCGCTGGCGGGGGTGGGGGTTGCTGCTTCTGGTGAGTTACTACTATGTATAAAGAGTGGCCAGGCGAAGAGGTAATACAACAGGCTGGCTCACCTTAGTTCCCTTGCTGTGCTCGACTGGAGCATCCCACTCGATGCAATGACACCGCAGCTCTTGCCTCCTTGCCCAAGACAATACTGTAGTGCTGGTCTATTCAATGTGGTCCTTCATATTGCAGGCTCCAAATACCGTAACACCAGGGCACCCTGCTCGCACACCTCCTATATCCGGTTGTAGAAAAGCTGGGCGGCGTAACCACTAACCCACTGACCCAGACAGGACCCGGGATCTGCAGTCACAGCCACAACAGCCACTGCAACCCCCACAGCCTCCACTCCAGTCCCACGCTTCTCTCCTTACTTGCTCCTTTCACTGTTCCTTTTTCCTCCGCTCCAGGGGGGGGGGGCACCAGAGGAACAGCGTTTCTCGGCTAGCTCACCGGCTCGTGGGCAGGGCAGGGAGCACCTGCGGGTTCTCCTATGGGCCCTCCTATGGCCCGTCTCAGTCTCTATCCTTTGCCCGCTTTACGCCCCCCTGCCGAGGGCTGCCGAGGGCTGCCGAAGACTACCGCTCCACTTCCGCCTCAGCTCCGCCGTAGCTCCGTGCTTCACTGCAGTGCAGGACAGGGCAGACCCGGACCATCCGGACCCACTGGAGCATGAGCAAGCACAGCACAGCGCAGACGGACGGCGAGGGGGGGGAGGCGGTAGCAGCGGCTTGCTGGCTTCAGAACGGCCGCAGCGGTTGATGTAAAATTGAAGCTGAAGGCTGAAGGCAGGCTGAGAGCAGCCCAGCTCTGTCACTTTAGCAGCAGCAGCCCTTACAGCAGACCACTCGAAACGGCGCTCTGGCGTTCTGGCGTCCCGAAGAACAGGTCGCTGCTGCACTCTAGTGGACAAACGTCTGCCTGAAGCAATTACCAAATTCCTACAACAAAACACTCAGTGCATAACCTCAGTGAGGGGGAACTGGGGTGGCACAATCAGTGCTGCAGCCCCAGAGGACCCTTCTCAGTACCCGTGCACTAGGTACCAGGGGTATCATTTGCTATAGACTTATTGAGGGAACTGAATTTGTGATAATTGTGGTAAAGTTTTGAGGAAAGAGCTCTGGCACTGGGAACCTTTATATCAGAGACCCAGTACACTTACAGTTTAAAATCACATCAGGCAAAAAGTGGGGTATAACCATGCAAAAAGCAAATTTTCCTACCCAAATTACATGTGGAATGCAGAGAGCAACCAAATGAAGAGCACGTGTTCTCGATTCATTAGAAGAAAGGTGCCTGAGTTACCAATCTTATAAACTCTGAAGGTATAGGCTTTTAGCATGCTTAGCATTTAACTTTTGTCTTAAGTTTTGGATGAATTAAAGCTCCTCAGCAAATTTGTAAGGAGCAGCAACATGACTGTAGATTTTGAGGTGAATGTTTTCCCATAATATCCCTTTTCTGCACACCCCTTACTCCTGATATCTCTCAATTATATTTCTATGTTTTTCATATTATGATGTGATTTACATATTTATTTTAAAAAATGGAATGCTTAAGACAGCAAGGCTGACCCCAGGTGAACACAAACACTGTTTCCAATCTGAACAATTCACATACAAATTATTGATTTTAGTTGAGCTAGTCAACTGAACTCAATGGAAGAAAAACAAGACTGCAACACTGAGAATTTTTTTAGGCAAGGGGGTCTTAACCTTTGGTCTGCAGACAGACCCCTGCTGCCCGCGGCTTTCTGGTGCCAGCAAATCTATTTGACCTCTTGACTTTATTTTTGTCAAGAAAGGTATGCAGTTTGAGCTAGATACCTATATAAATATTGTTACTTCTACCAGAATAATAATTTGAGTAACACATAATACTTACCTGACGTCTGTTGATTTGTCTGCCTAATGTATTTTATATATGTGTTATTAAACCAAAAATATGTTTAAAAGAACTTTTAGGATCTTATAACATTTTTTAGTAAGAATATGATTGCTATTTCAGGATGGAGAACGTGTTAATGAGTATAGTCAGAGTCTATATTTAAACATGGTTTGACGTGAATTAGGAATCAGCTTCCAACTTAAAGCACTTTTGGACTGTTATGATTTTCTAGAAAATCAGATACATCTGCACACTTAAAGAACCAGTGGTCTAACAGCTAAGTTTTCTATTCAAGTATACGTAAGGAACTTATACTTAAAAAGCCTTTATGGGAGGCAGCATATTCTTTGGTATAATCTGCACCTGGAGTTCTAGCTTTCATGCAATCACTGTCTTGTCACCTTTTGACACAAAGATCATGCATGGTCTTCAGGTTTGTCCAAACCAAGATCAGTTGCTGCACTGTGCCTGTACGAGTCCAAGTTTATTTTTGGTAAAGGTGATGGACAGAGTTTCTGAAGGATGCAGAATACTCCTACCCAGTCAAGAGATCAGGGCTTGATCCATCACCGTTTTTAGCTCACTGCACCATCCCAGCTCAGAATCTGGCTACATGCAAATTAGTCTGTTCCTGTCCCAGTGCATGATGGGAACAGGGCAAACCAAACTACCAAGCCAATTCTTATACTGGGAAGGAGACAAGCTTCCGGGGACCGGTTTCTGGCATTTCAGCCGTCGTCGGCCCGGCTTGCTTGAATCCTGAAGGTGCAATGAGCAAGGGACTCACGTCTGAGTATACCCTCCCACACTTAGTGTGGACAAAATCAATTTTGGAAAAGGTGATGGACAGAGTTTCTGAAGGATGCAGAATACTCCTACCCAGTCAAGAGATCAGGGCTTGATCCATCACCATTTTTTAGCTCACTGCACCATCCCAGCTCAGAACCTGGCTACATGCAAATTAGTCTGTTCCTGTCCCAGTGCATGATGGGAACAGGGCAAACCAAACTACCAAGCCAATTCTTATACTGGGAAGGAGACAAGCTTCCGGGGACCGGTTTCTGGCATTTCAGCCGTCGTCGGCCCGGCTTGCTTGAATCCTGATGGTGCAATGAGCAAGGGACTCACGTCTGAGTATACCCTCCCACACTTAGTGTGGACAAAATCAATTTTGGAAAAGGTGATGGACAGAGTTTCTGAAGGATGCAGAATACTCCTACCCAGTCAAGAGATCAGGGCTTGATCCATCACCATTTTTTAGCTCACTGCACCATCCCAGCTCAGAACCTGGCTACATGCAAATTAGTCTGTTCCTGTCCCAGTGCATGATGGGAACAGGGCAAACCAAACTACCAAGCCAATTCTTATTGGGAAGGAGACAAGCTTCCGGGGACCGGTTTCTGGCATTTCAGCCGTCGTCGGCCCGGCTTGCTTGAATCCTGATGGTGCAATGAGCAAGGGACTCACGTCTGTGTATACCCTCCCACACTTAGTGTGGACAAAATCAATTTTGGAAAAGGTGATGGACAGAGTTTCTGAAGGATGCAGAATACTCCTACCCAGTCAAGAGATCAGGGCTTGATCCATCACCGTTTTTTAGCTCACTGCACCATCCCAGCTCAGTACCTGGCTACATGCAAATTAGTCTGTTCCTGTCCCAGTGCATGATGGGAACAGGGCAAACCAAACTACCAAGCCAATTCTTATACTGGGAAGGAGAAAAGCTTCCGGGGACCGGTTTCTGGCATTTCAGCCGTCATCGGTCCGGCTTGCTTGAATCCTGATGGTGCAATGAGCAAGGGACTCACGTATGAGTATACCCTCCCACACTTAGTGTGGAGAAGATCAATTTTGGAAAAGGTGATGGACAGTTTCTGAAGGATGCAGAATACTCCTACCCAGTCAAGAGATCAGGGCTTGATCCATCACCGTTTTTTAGCTCACTGCACCATCCCATCTCAGAACCTGGCTACATGCAAATTAGTCCGTTCCTGTCCCAGTGCATGATGGGAACAGGGCAAACCAAACTACCAAGCCAATTCTTATACTGGGAAGGAGACAAGCTTCCGGGGACCGTTTTCTGGCATTTCAGCCGTCGTCGGCCCGGCTTGCTTGAATCCTGATGGTGCAATGAGCAAGGGACTCACGTCTGAGTATACCCTCCTACACTTAGTGTGGACAAAATCAATTTTGGAAAAGGTGATGGACAGAGTTTCTGAAGGATGCAGAATACCCTTACCCAGTCAAGAGATCAGGGCTTGATCCATCACCATTTTTTAGCTCACTGCACCATCCCAGCTCAGAACCTGGCTACATGCAAATTAGTCTGTTCCTGTCCCAGTGCATGATGGGAACAGGGCAAACCAAACTACCAAGCCAATTCTTATACTGGGAAGGAGACAAGCTTCCGGGGACCGGTTTCTGGCATTTCAGCCGTCGTCGGCCCGGCTTGCTTGAATCCTGATGGTGCAATGAGCAAGGGACTCACATCTGAGTATACCCTTCTACGCTTATGGTGGACAAAATGATTCAGAAAAGGGGGTGGTGATGAACAGAGTGTCTGAATTAAGCAGACCACTCTTACCCAGTCCAAAGATCAGGGCTTGATTCATCACCGTTTTTTAGCTCACTGCACCATCCCAGCTCAGAACCTGGCTACATGCAAATTAGTCTGTTCCTGTCCCAGTGCATGATGGGAACAGGGCAAACCAAACTATCAAACCAATTCATAAACTTCGAAGGAAACAAGCTACCGGGGACCGGTTTCTGGCATTTCAGACGTCGTCGGCCCGGCTTGCTTGAATCCTGATGGTGCAATGAGCAAGGGACTCACGTCTGTGTATACCCTCCCACACTTAGTGTGGACAAAATCAATTTTGGAAAAGGTGATGGACAGAGTTTCTGAAGGATGCAGAATACTCCTACCCAGTCAAGAGATCAGGGCTTGATCCATCACCATTTTTTAGCTCACTGCACCATCCCAGCTCAGAACCTGGCTACATGCAAATTAGTCTGTTCCTGTCCCAGTGCATGATGGGAACAGGGCAAACCAAACTACCAAGCCAATTCTTATACTGGGAAGGAGACAAGCTACCGGGGATCGGTTTCTGGCATTTCAGCCGTCGTCGGCCCGGCTTGCTTAAATCCTGAAGGTGCAATGAGCAAGGGACTCACGTCTGAGTATACCCTCCCACACTTAGTGTGGACAAAATCAATTTTGGAAAAGGTGATGGACAGAGTTTCTGAAGGATGCAGAATACTCCTACCCAGTCAAGAGATCAGGGCTTGATCCATCACCATTTTTTAGCTCACTGCACCATCCCAGCTCAGAACCTGGCTACATGCAAATTAGTCTGTTCCTGTCCCAGTGCATGATGGGAACAGGGCAAACCAAACTACCAAGCCAATTCTTATTGGGAAGGAGACAAGCTTCCGGGGACCGGTTTCTGGCATTTCAGCCGTCGTCGGCCCGGCTTGCTTGAATCCTGATGGTGCAATGAGCAAGGGACTCACGTCTGAGTATACCCTCCTACACTTAGTGTGGACAAAATCAATTTTGGAAAAGGTGATGGACAGAGTTTCTGAAGGATGCAGAATACCCTTACCCAGTCAAGAGATCAGGGCTTGATCCATCACCATTTTTTAGCTCACTGCACCATCCCAGCTCAGAACCTGGCTACATGCAAATTAGTCTGTTCCTGTCCCAGTGCATGATGGGAACAGGGCAAACCAAACTACCAAGCCAATTCTTATACTGGGAAGGAGACAAGCTTCCGGGGACCGGTTTCTGGCATTTCAGCCGTCGTCGGCCCGGCTTGCTTGAATCCTGATGGTGCAATGAGCAAGGGACTCACATCTGAGTATACCCTTCTACGCTTATGGTGGACAAAATGATTCAGAAAAGGGGGTGGTGATGAACAGAGTGTCTGAATTAAGCAGACCACTCTTACCCAGTCCAAAGATCAGGGCTTGATTCATCACCGTTTTTTAGCTCACTGCACCATCCCAGCTCAGAACCTGGCTACATGCAAATTAGTCTGTTCCTGTCCCAGTGCATGATGGGAACAGGGCAAACCAAACTACCAAGCCAATTCATAAACTTCGAAGGAAACAAGCTACCGGGGACCGGTTTCTGGCATTTCAGACGTCGTCGGCCCGGCTTGCTTGAATCTTGATGGTGCAATGAGCAAGGGACTCACGTCTGTGTATACCCTCCCACACTTAGTGTGGACAAAATCAATTTTGGAAAAGGTGATGGACAGAGTTTCTGAAGGATGCAGAATACTCCTACCCAGTCAAGAGATCAGGGCTTGATCCATCACCATTTTTTAGCTCACTGCAGCATCCCAGCTCAGAACCTGGCTACATGCAAATTAGTCTGTTCCTGTCCCAGTGCATGATGGGAACAGGGCAAACCAAACTACCAAGCCAATTCTTATACTGGGAAGGAGACAAGCTTCCGGGGACCGGTTTCTGGCATTTCAGCCGTCGTCGGCCCAGCTTGCTTGAATCCTGAAGGTGCAATGAGCAAGGGACTCACGTCTGAGTATACCCTCCCACACTTAGTGTGGACAAAATCAATTTTGGAAAAGGTGATGGACAGAGTTTCTGAAGGATGCAGAATACTCCTACCCAGTCAAGAGATCAGGGCTTGATCCATCACCATTTTTTAGCTCACTGCACCATCCCAGCTCAGAACCTAGCTACATGCAAATTAGTCTGTTCCTGTCCCAGTGCATGATGGGAACAGGGCAAACCAAACTACCAAGCCAATTCTTATACTGGGAAGGAGACAAGCTTCCGGGGACCGGTTTCTGGCATTTCAGCCGTCGTCGGCCCGGCTTGCTTGAATCCTGATGGTGCAATGAGCAAGGGACTCACGTCTGTGTATACCCTCCCACACTTAGTGTGGACAAAATCAATTTTGGAAAAGGTGATGGACAGAGTTTCTGAAGGATGCAGAATACTCCTACCCAGTCAAGAGATCAGGGCTTGATCCATCACCATTTTTTAGCTCACTGCACCATCCCAGCTCAGCACCTGGCTACATGCAAATTAGTCTGTTCCTGTCCCAGTGCATGATGGGAACAGGGCAAACCAAACTACCAAGCCAATTCTTATTGGGAAGGAGACAAGCTTCCGGGGACCGGTTTCTGGCATTTCAGGCGTCGTCGGCCCGGCTTGCTTGAATCCTGATGGTGCAATGAGCAAGGGACTCACGTCTGTGTATACCCTCCCACACTTAGTGTGGACAAAATCAATTTTGGAAAAGGTGATGGACAGAGTTTCTGAAGGATGCAGAATACTCCTACCCAGTCAAGAGATCAGGGCTTGATCCATCACCGTTTTTTAGCTCACTGCACCATCCCAGCTCAGTACCTGGCTACATGCAAATTAGTCTGTTCCTGTCTCAGTGCATGATGGGAACAGGGCAAACCAAACTACCAAGCCAATTCTTATACTGGGAAGGAGACAAGCTTCCGGGGACCGGTTTCTGGCATTTCAGCCGTCATCGGTCCGGCTTGCTTGAATCCTGATGGTGCAATGAGCAAGGGACTCACGTCTGAGTATACCCTCCCACACTTAGTGTGGAGAAGATCAATTTTGGAAAAGGTGATGGACAGTTTCTGAAGGATGCAGAATACTCCTACCCAGTCAAGAGATCAGGGCTTGATCCATCACCGTTTTTTAGCTCACTGCACCATCCCATCTCAGAACCTGGCTACATGCAAATTAGTCTGTTCCTGTCCCAGTGCATGATGGGAACAGGGCAAACCAAACTACCAAGCCAATTCTTATACTGGGAAGGAGACAAGCTTCCGGGGACCGGTTTCTGGCATTTCAGCCGTCGTCGGCCCGGCTTGCTTGAATCCTGATGGTGCAATGAGCAAGGGACTCACGTCTGAGTATACCCTCCTACACTTAGTGTGGACAAAATCAATTTTGGAAAAGGTGATGGACAGAGTTTCTGAAGGATGCAGAATACCCTTACCCAGTCAAGAGATCAGGGCTTGATCAATCACCATTTTTTAGCTCACTGCACCATCCCAGCTCAGAACCTGGCTACATGCAAATTAGTCTGTTCCTGTCCCAGTGCATGATGGGAACAGGGCAAACCAAACTCCCAAGCCAATTCTTATACTGGGAAGGAGACAAGCTTCCGGGGACCGGTTTCTGGCATTTCAGCCGTCGTCGGCCCGGCTTGCTTGAATCCTGATGGTGCAATGAGCAAGGAACTCACATCTGAGTATACCCTTCTACGCTTATGGTGGACAAAATGATTCAGAAAAGGGGGTGGTGATGAACAGAGTGTCTGAATTAAGCAGACCACTCTTACCCAGTCCAAAGATCAAGGCTTGATTCATCACCGTTTTTTAGCTCACTGCACCATCCCAGCTCAGAACCTGGCTACATGCAAATTAGTCTGTTCCTGTCCCAGTGCATGATGGGAACAGGGCAAACTAAACTACCAAGCCAATTCATAAACTTCGAAGGAAACAAGCTACCGGGGACCGGTTTCTGGCATTTCAGATGTCGTCGGCCCGGCTTGCTTGAATCCTGATGGTGCAATGAGCAAGGGACTCACGTCTGTGTATACCCTCCCACACTTAGTGTGGACAAAATCAATTTTGGAAAAGGTGATGGACAGAGTTTCTGAAGGATGCAGAATACTCCTACCCAGTCAAGAGATCAGGGCTTGATCCATCACCATTTTTTAGCTCACTGCACCATCCCAGCTCAGAACCTGGCTACATGCAAATTAGTCTGTTCCTGTCCCAGTGCATGATGGGAACAGGGCAAACCAAACTACCAAGCCAATTCTTATACTGGGAAGGAGACAAGCTTCCGGGGACCGGTTTCTGGCATTTCAGCCGTCGTCGGCCCGGCTTGCTTGAATCCTGATGGTGCAATGAGCAAGGGACTCACGTCTGAGTATACCCTCCCACACTTAGTGTGGACAAAATCAATTTTGGAAAAGGTGATGGACAGAGTTTCTGAAGGATGCAGAATACTCCTACCCAGTCAAGAGATCAGGGCTTGATCCATCACCATTTTTTAGCTCACTGCACCATCCCAGCTCAGAACCTGGCTACATGCAAATTAGTCTGTTCCTGTCCCAGTGCATGATGGGAACAGGGCAAACCAAACTACCAAGCCAATTCTTATTGGGAAGGAGACAAGCTTCCGGGGACCGGTTTCTGGCATTTCAGCCGTCGTCGGCCCGGCTTGCTTGAATCCTGATGGTGCAATGAGCAAGGGACTCACGTCTGTGTATACCCTCCCACACTTAGTGTGGACAAAATCAATTTTGGAAAAGGTGATGGACAGAGTTTCTGAAGGATGCAGAATACTCCTACCCAGTCAAGAGATCAGGGCTTGATCCATCACCGTTTTTTAGCTCACTGCACCATCCCAGCTCAGTACCTGGCTACATGCAAATTAGTCTGTTCCTGTCCCAGTGCATGATGGGAACAGGGCAAACCAAACTACCAAGCCAATTCTTATACTGGGAAGGAGACAAGCTTCCGGGGACCGGTTTCTGGCATTTCAGCCGTCATCGGTCCGGCTTGCTTGAATCCTGATGGTGCAATGAGCAAGGGACTCACGTCTGAGTATACCCTCCCACACTTAGTGTGGAGAAGATCAATTTTGGAAAAGGTGACGGACAGTTTCTGAAGGATGCAGAATACTCCTACCCAGTCAAGAGATCAGGGCTTGATCCATCACCGTTTTTTAGCTCACTGCACCATCCCAGCTCAGAACCTGGCTACATGCAAATTAGTCTGTTCCTGTCCCAGCGCATGATGGGAACAGGGCAAACTAAGCTACCAAGCCAATTCATAAACTTCGAAGGAAACAAGCTACCGGGGACCGGTTTCTGGCATTTCAGATGTCGTCGGCCCGGCTTGCTTGAATCCTGATGGTGCAATGAGCAAGGGACTCACGTCTGTGTATACCCTCCCACACTTAGTGTGGACAAAATCAATTTTGGAAAAGGTGATGGACAGAGTTTCTGAAGGATGCAGAATACTCCTACCCAGTCAAGAGATCAGGGCTTGATCCATCACCATTTTTTAGCTCACTGCACCATCCCAGCTCAGAACCTGGCTACATGCAAATTAGTCTGTTCCTGTCCCAGTGCATGATGGGAACAGGGCAAACCAAACTACCAAGCCAATTCTTATACTGGGAAGGAGACAAGCTTCCGGGGACCAGTTTCTGGCATTTCAGCCGTCGTCGGCCCGGCTTGCTTGAATCCTGATGGTGCAATGAGCAAGGGACTCACGTCTGAGTATACCCTCCCACACTTAGTGTGGACAAAATCAATTTTGGAAAAGGTGATGGACAGAGTTTCTGAAGGATGCAGAATACTCCTACCCAGTCAAGAGATCAGGGCTTGATCCATCACCATTTTTTAGCTCACTGCACCATCCCAGCTCAGAACCTGGCTACATGCAAATTAGTCTGTTCCTGTCCCAGTGCATGATGGGAACAGGGCAAACCAAACTACCAAGCCAATTCTTATTGGGAAGGAGACAAGCTTCCGGGGACCGGTTTCTGGCATTTCAGCCGTCGTCGGCCCGGCTTGCTTGAATCCTGATGGTGCAATGAGCAAGGGACTCACGTCTGTGTATACCCTCCCACACTTAGTGTGGACAAAATCAATTTTGGAAAAGGTGATGGACAGAGTTTCTGAAGGATGCAGAATACTCCTACCCAGTCAAGAGATCAGGGCTTGATCCATCACCGTTTTTTAGCTCACTGCACCATCCCAGCTCAGTACCTGGCTACATGCAAATTAGTCTGTTCCTGTCCCAGTGCATGATGGGAACAGGGCAAACCAAACTACCAAGCCAATTCTTATACTGGGAAGGAGACAAGCTTCCGGGGACCGGTTTCTGGCATTTCAGCCGTCATCGGTCCGGCTTGCTTGAATCCTGATGGTGCAATGAGCAAGGGACTCACGTCTGAGTATACCCTCCCACACTTAGTGTGGAGAAGATCAATTTTGGAAAAGGTGACGGACAGTTTCTGAAGGATGCAGAATACTCCTACCCAGTCAAGAGATCAGGGCTTGATCCATCACCGTTTTTTAGCTCACTGCACCATCCCATCTCAGAACCTGGCTACATGCAAATTAGTCTGTTCCTGTCCCAGTGCATGATGGGAACAGGGCAAACCAAACTACCAAGCTAATTCTTATACTGGGACGGAGACAAGCTTCCGGGGACCGGTTTCTGGCATTTCAGCCGTCGTCGGCCCGGCTTGCTTGAATCCTGATGGTGCAATGAGCAAGGGACTCACGTCTGAGTATACCCTCCTACACTTAGTGTGGACAAAATCAATTTTGGAAAAGGTGATGGACAGAGTTTCTGAAGTATGCAGAATACCCTTACCCAGTCAAGAGATCAGGGCTTGATCCATCACCATTTTTTAGCTCACTGCACCATCCCAGCTCAGAACCTGGCTACATGCAAATTAGTCTGTTCCTGTCCCAGTGCATGATGGGAACAGGGCAAACCAAACTACCAAGCCAATTCTTATACTGGGAAGGAGACAAGCTTCCGGGGACCGGTTTCTGGCATTTCAGCCGTCGTCGGCCCGGCTTGCTTGAATCCTGATGGTGCAATGAGCAAGGGACTCACATCTGAGTATACCCTTCTACGCTTATGGTGGACAAAATGATTCAGAAAAGGGGGTGGTGATGAACAGAGTGTCTGAATTAAGCAGACCACTCTTACCCAGTCCAAAGATCAGGGCTTGATTCATCACCGTTTTTTAGCTCACTGCACCATCCCAGCTCAGAACCTGGCTACATGCAAATTAGTCTGTTCCTGTGCCAGTGCATGATGGGAACAGGGCAAACCAAACTACCAAGCCAATTCATAAACTTCGAAGGAAACAAGCTACCGGGGACCGGTTTCTGGCATTTCAGACGTCGTCGGCCCGGCTTGCTTGAATCCTGATGGTGCAATGAGCAAGGGACTCACATCTGAGTATTCCCTTCCACGCTTATGGTAGCTTGTCTCCTTTCTGGTGAAGAATTGGCTTGGTAGTTTGGTCTGCCCTGTTCCCATCATGCACTGGGACAGGAACAGACTAATTTGCATGTAGCCAGGTTCTGAGCTGGGATGGTGCAGTGAGCTAAAAAATGGTGATGGATCAAGCCCTGATCTCTTGACTGGGTAGGAGTATTCTGCATCATTCAGAAACTCTGTCCATCACTTTTTCCAAAATTGATTTGATCCACACTATGTGTGGGAGGGTATACTCAGACGTGAGTCCCTAGCTCATTGCACCATCAGGATTCAAGCAAGCCGGGCCGATGACGGCTGAAATGCCAGAAACCGGTAAAAACCCAGTAGCTTGTCTCCTTTCTGGTGAAGAATTGGCTTGGTAGTTTGGTCTGCCCTGTTCCCATCATGCACTGGGACAGGAACAGACTAATTTGCATGTAGCCAGGATCTGAGCTGGGATGGTGCAGTGAGCTAAAAAATGGTGATAGATCAAGCCTGGATCTCTTTACTGGGTAGGAGTATTCTGCATCATTCAGAAACTCTGTCCATCACCTTTTCCAAAATCGAGTCCAAGTTTATTCCAGTTACGATATCTGTCCCACCACTTCTAATGACAGCTCTGATTTCACATCATTACTGTAAGAAATTATGTTATTAGTTTAGACGGAAGAGAACCCAACTCAAGTAATAATCACAATCCTTGTCAAAGTGAACCACAAAATTCACTAAATAAACTTGAGCTCAACCCTCTGGTCACTATGGCGCATGCTTGATTTCAGAGGCAAAGTGTAACGTTTTTTGCAGTACACATACAGTAATAAAGTCAAAGCACAACACAAGAAATGTTTTCAAACCAATCTAGTGAAACAGAGAATATTGTAATAAATAGAATGTTACCAATACAAGAAAACTCCAAAGAAGGGAACCAGAGATATGAATTTAGAAAATTTTGAATGTGAAAAAAGGCCCAAAAACATGGTCATCTCTGGTTGCCCTTGAATGGTACTGAGGTGAAAGTTAACTCCATGCGCGGTAGCGGAATTCCACTCTCACGCTGGAATTTTTAAAAACCCATGTTACATGACGAGCTGGGCTCGTCATCAGCGTGCGAGGAGGCTACGCCATGACGAGCCCAGCTCGTCATGAGCGTGGAAGGGGTTAAGGTTGACTATGAGAGAGCGTGGGTCAGATACAGGTACCAGATTCGTCCCAGTCAGAAGTTTCACCCTCTGCTTTAAATAGGTTCAATATCAACTACATTGATTCACCGAAATATTGGAAAATGAATATAGTTCAAAAACATATCACCATCCTATACTTACCTAATTGGAACAAAAATATCAATAATCGAAACCAAAAAATCACATTTAAAAATTAATATTTTTGCTGATATTGTTAACAAAATATTGCCAACAGAAATATTGGTTCCTTTAAATAAACATATAAATTGTACAAAATATTCGAAAACTCAATATTGAATACATTAGTATTACCAAACATAAATGTTATTATTAACCCCTTCGTGCTCATGACGGAATGGTCCTGGTATGAGCACCAGTGCTCCTGTGCTCATGACGGAACCCTTCCGTCATGTTCACAGAAGATTACAATCCCTTTGTTGCAGACCACAGAGGGATTTCCTTTTTTTTAATTTTGCCTCGGGATGTGGGTGAGAGCTTCTCAACCTCCTGGGCTTTTTTTTGTCTTCAATGTAGTGACTAATGCGTGCATGGCGTAGGCATGGGCGGAAAATCCGTTCCGCTCGCGGATTTTGCGGATTTTCGGGAAATCCGCAATCCGCGAGATTTGCGAATTTCCTGCAAAATCCGCAAATCCGCGAGCAGCGGATTTTGCTCGCACTGCTCGCACTGTTCGCGTGAGTTCGCGCCCCGCGAATAAGTGCGAAATTGCAGAAATACGATCTAAGCAAAACTGAAAGTAACTACTTACCAGGTTCAAAAGTTCAGGCACATCATTAGTAGCCATTTCCTGTAGTGCTTCCTGAGGGGCCCCTCCAGAGTTCAGTTGCCAGTTGAAACTATTATGTGACCCTGCTCTGAACCTCAGAATAGTTACACATATGCCACAAAGGTCATGAATTACAGCTAAGGGAGACAAGCAGGAGCCAGGCTGGAAGTTAAAATCCATTAATCAGCCCCTAATTCATTATTGTCAGTTGGGGCAGGGCAGGTGTTGTAACTAATTTTGCAACAATGAAAGCACTTAGCAAGTGCAAAAGATCACTAATCAGGGCGCACTAAGGAAGCAGGTGCCAGCTAAAAAAATATTCTGTGACACATTAATCAGCCCCAAATTAATTCAGGTCACTTGAGGCAGGGAAGGTGTGCTTTGCTTTGCCGAAAATAATGTACACTGGACAACCAGAGGGTGTGGTGATGAAACAGAGGGTGGCATGGGTGGGCCAGAGGGTGGCATGAGTAGTCAGAGAGTGGCAGTGGTGACAGAGAGTGGCAGTGATGAAGAAGAGTGTCCCAAACAGGTTGGACACGTAGAAACAACAAGTTCGCAAAACTTGCGACCCGACAGGTAAGTTCACAAATTGCGAAATTGTAAAAACCCTCGCGAACTGGCAGAAACACGGGCGAACACAAAAAAAAAAAAAAAATCCGCAAATTCGCGGGAATTCGCGGATTTTGCGGATTGCGAATCCGCAAATCCGCAAAATTCGCGAACGCGAGATCCGCAAAATTCGCTCATGCTTAGCATGGCGTACTAATATCATTACATTGAAAATGAGACTGAAACTTTGTTTCTGTTTCATTGTTTCAGTGCTAGTGGGTCTATCTCAGCCCACTGAGTACCGAATTACAAGGGAGCGGTATCGTTGGAAAGGGGAGAATCTTCCTTTTCCAATGGTACCCTTCCCTGCTTGGGGATCGCCCCTGGAGGGTGATCCCCAAGCAGGGATCCACCTACTTGGCCCCAGGGAAGGGGGCTACCCCATGGGCAAGGGCCTTTGCCCCCTCATAAGAAGTGGCATATCCAGTCTTTCGGCCCCCCCTGGGGGCAGATAGGGGTAGTTTTCCCCAACCTTCCCCCAGGGGCACAAAGCACCTTAGACACCAGGGAATATTTTGTTTTAGTTCAGGGGCGGGGCCTGCCCAAATGGGAATGACAATCCCCCAAACCTTCCCCCCCAAAAAAGCAAAAGTCTTTCTGCCCCCCCCCCCCCTCTGCCCCCCAAAAGGCAGATGGGGCAATAACACCTGATATGGGATATGGCCCCTGTGGGCAGACAACCCACTAGGCACCAGGGATAAATTGTTTTTATTTATTCCAAGGGGTTGGGGCTGCCCAGAATGGGCCTGCCAATGGCCCCACCCCCAAAACAATTGCCACAGTCTTCTCTGCCCCTAGGGTGGCAGATGGGGCCCCTTTTCTGCCCCCCAGGGGGGCAGAAAGCCATCTAGATATCAATCATTTTCCCCCTGAGGGTCAGGGGTGGTGGCTGTGCAGAAAGGGCATACCAATACCCCAACCCTCTAATAAAATGTCACAGACTTTCTGCGCCCCCAGGAACCGGATGGGGCAGTAGCCCCTAATCTGCCAAAGGGGGGACAGAAATCTCACTATAAAACTGGGATTATTATTATTATTTTTATATAGGTAGATTA
The DNA here is from genome assembly GCF_964263255.1 of Lissotriton vulgaris. Lineage (NCBI taxonomy): Eukaryota > Metazoa > Chordata > Amphibia > Caudata > Salamandridae > Lissotriton > Lissotriton vulgaris. The sequence continues at coordinate 496,229,838 of NC_141687.1, forward strand.
CGGGATTCAGGGTAGGAAAACGTTGGGGAATCCACGCAAGCCATACCTCCCTGGACTTCTCTGGGGCTCTAGTTTTCAGAAATGTGTGGGTTTTGTAGGCTTCCCTAGATGACCGCTGAGCACTGGGCGAAAAACCCAGGTAACTCCCTTTGCAAAACCAGGTTGTTTTGTGATAAGTAATTTTGATGTCTCCGCAGTATGTATTGGGCCTTTCCCTGCGTGGGCACTTGGCCCATCCACACAAGTGAGGTACCATTTTTATCGAGATACTTCGAAGAATGCAGGGTGGGTGGAATTTGTAGATACATGCAGATTCCAGAACTTTCCATCACAGAAATGGGAGGGAATTTTGTTTTCTTTTACAAAGTTTGAAGTTTGCAAGTGATTTTGGGTAACAAACCCCTGGTGAGAGTCACACAAGTGAACCCCTACTGGATTTACCTTGGTGTCTGGTTTTCAATAATGTGTAGGTTTTCTAGGTTTCCCAGAGTGCTGGCTGAGCTCGGGTTCCAGATCCATAGCTAGGCACTTTGAAAAAAAAGGTTTGTTTTCACGGTAAAAATGTGGTGTTTCCATAGTGCGTTTTGGCCCGTTTCCTGTCACTGGCACTAGGTCTGTCCACACATGTGAGGTACCATTTTTATCGAAACACTTAGGTTAATGCGGGGTGGGATGGAACTTTGTACATCCATGCAGATTCCAAAATCTTACATCACAGAAATGTGAGGAAATTATTTTATTTTTTTACAAAGTACGAGGTTTGCACGGGATTTTGGGGAACAGAACCTGGTGAAAGCCAGACAAGTCCCCCCATCCTTGATTCCTCTGTGTGTCCAGTTTTAAAACATTTAAGATTTTGCTAGGTTCCCCTAGGTGCTGTCTGAGCTAGGGTCTAAAATCTGCAGCTATGCGCTTTGCAAAAGAAGGGTTTGTTATCACTGCAAATATGTGGTGTGCCCACATTGCGTTTTGGGCCATTCCCTGCAGCTGCCACTAGGCCTATCGACACAAGTGAGGTACCATTTGTATTGGGAGACTTACGGGAATACAGGATTGTCGAGCAACTATTATAACCTGTTGACTTTCTATGCATTTCTGCTTTTCAAATGTTACCCAATGTGTAAAAAAGAAGTCACTTTCAAAAATGTCCTATAATTCAAATGCTGCTATGGGTACAATTTCAGAGATGTCCAAATACCTACTATTTCTAACCTCTATATTTTGTTCCGATTTCGGAAATACATAGGTGTCTTTAATACCTATTTTCACTATTTATATTTTACCGAATCAATTACTTTATACTCGGTACACAATAAAAAAACATTGCAAGATGCAGCTCAGTTATTGGCTCTAGGATCCTTGGGTTCTTGGTAAACCTACAAGTCCTACATCCCCCACTACCAATGGGGTCCAATTGATGTATTGGTATATTGCTTTAAAAAATCTGACGTATATAAGAGAATTTACAGGTGAAAACATATGCACAAATGGCAGTTTATTTTCAAATTATGTTCAATTTTTCCTATTTTCAACTGTTAGTTTCTATAACAAAAACTTGAACAATCTACACTATCTTCACTAAATAAACTTGAGCTCAACCCTCTGGTCACTATGGTGCATGCTTGATTTCAGAGGCAAAGTGTAACGTTTTTTGCAGTACACATACAGTAATAAAGTCAAAGCACAACACAAGAAATGTTTTCAAACCAATCTAGTGAAACAGAGAATATTGTAATAAATAGAATGTTACCAATACAAGAAAACTCCAAAGAAGGGAACCAGAGATATGAATTTTGAAAATTTTGAATGTGAAAAAAGGACCAAAAACATGGTCATCTCTGGTTGCCCTTGAATGGTACTGAGGTGAAAGTTAACTCCATGCGCGCTAGCGGAATTCCACTCTCACGCTGGAATTTTTAAAAACCCATGTTACATGACGAGCTGGGCTCGTCATCAGCGTGCGAGGAGGCTACGCCATGACGAGCCCAGCTCGTCATGAGCGTGGAAGGGGTTAAGGTTGACTATGAGAGAGCGTGGGTCAGATACAGGTACCAGATTCGTCCCAGTCAGAGGTTTTACCCTCTGCTTTAAATAGGTTCAATATCAACTACATTGATTCACCGAGACTTACGGGAATACAGGATTGTCGAGCAACTATTATAACCTGTTGACTTTCTATGCATTTCTGCTTTTCAAATGTTACCCAATGTGTAAAAAAGAAGTCACTTTCAAAAATGTCCTATAATTCACATGCTGCTATGGGTACAATTTCAGAGATGTCCAAATACCTACTATTTCTAACCTCTATATTTTGTTCCCATTTCGGAAATACATAGGTGTCTTTAATACCTATTTTCACTATTTATATTTTACCGAATCAATTGCTTTATACTCGGTACACAATAAAAAAACATTGCAAGATGCAGCTCAGTTATTGGCTCTAGGATCCTTGGGTTCTTGGTAAGCCTACAAGTCCTACATCCCCCACTACCAATGGGGTCCAATGGATGTAATGGTATATTGCTTTAAAAAATCTGACGTACATAAGAGAATTTACAGGTGAAAACATAGGCACAAATGGCAGTTTATTTTCAAATTATGTTCAATTTTTCCTATTTTCAACTGTTAGTTTCTATAACAAAAACTTGAATCTACACAAATGACCCCTTGCTAAATTCAAAATGCTGTATACGTTCTAGAAATGTATTAATTTCCACGATCCATCATTGCTTTTATACCCATTTCTTCCACTGACTGGATGGAGGTCAAAAGCACGAAAAGTAGCAAAAATAGTCTTTGTCCCAGTAAAATGCCAAAACTGTGTAAAAATGTTGGGTTTTCTGACATTAGTCAGTCTGTCCCTGTAAGATGGGAAGATGTAGATTTCAGCACCACATACCCTTTGTTGATACCATTTTCAGGGAAACAACTGATGCTTTCCTCTGCAGCACTTTTTTCCCATTTTTCACCCAAAAGTTTTGTTGCTGTCTTGTGGCTAATTTCTGGGTCCCCAGGACACAGTGCCCTAGTGATTCAAGTGCAGAAAGACACAAAAATAGAAAGGATTCTTTCTTTCTTTAAGAAACCCCTCACTCACCAACCTGGTTGGTGACATGCTTCATCATCGGGGTCCACCCAAGTGGCCGAGTGCCACTTGGGTGTGCTTCGATGCCTGCAACTGCAGCCGAGCTGTTTTTTTTGAAAGAGTGAAAGTGTTATAAGTGAGTGAGTTAAAAATACCTTTGTGATATTCCTAACATTTTATTGTGGAGTCACAGGATATAGTAAAACCAAGTGTGATACTGATGTTGGCTAGATTGACCAAGAAGTATCAATGTTTGTGTGGAATTATGGTCAACATGTTTCAACCTTTAGATGCTAGGCAAGGTTTTCATCAGGACCAAGTGTGTGAATTGGGAGGTCTACGCACGCTAAGGCGTACCCTTCCCTGATCCACAAATTTGCGGGACTGTGCACTTAAGGTTAGGCACCCTTACAGCCTCTGTGTAAGCAAAACTCTTCTGAAAGACAAATAGAGTGGAGTAAATGGCGAACACCTACATACATTTTTATCTGTGGGTAAAGTGCTCTATCCATTGTGTCTAGAATCTCCGTGGTTCAAGGTATTGTACATGTTATAATTCAGGGACATAATGCTTGTGCACTCATACAGTGATGCGTATTCTTTAGGAATATTTTGTGCTCCCACAAATATTCGTGGTGGTAGGTGGGTGTCATGCATGCCCTCTGAATTCGGGGCCTTTAGAGTAGTGACTGCCAATAGTCTCAATTTCATGCGTCACTGTTATTTAGTCATTTCACTAAAACGATAGTGCACTTGCGAAGGACAGACATACAGGGGTGGGGGAAACAAGGTATAGGATATAATTAAAAACACTTACAGGAAGCTAACTAAGGTTCAACCCCAAGGAAACCGTGGGGGGATGGTTATAAAGGCATTCTGTTGGGAAAAATGGGGACTCAATAAGTGCTTCCGTTGTCAAAATGGTTTCTCATTTGTTTCCGAGCTATCTATGCATTAGCGGTCAAATGTGAGAGGTCGGCATGCAAACGTCCACTGTTTAGTACTCACGTCATATAGCCTTCGTGCCCGCCACAATACCTACAAAGAGGGCTCCACGGAATCCCGCCGATGTAAACACTCCATTCTCGTGGCCATAAATGCGGGTTGTGATCAGGCGTTCTTCCGTACACGTGAGCGTGTGACGAAAGGGGGCGGGACTGCTCTACCCTCCAAGGGATCAAGTGGAAGTTTGGTATCATTTCCAAGTGCGGGAAATCGTGTGTTAAGTGAAAAAAAGCTACTAAACTGCTGTAGCTTTATCGAATTAAAAAGGAGACAGAGGTTAGGTTAACATTTGAAGTTTGGGCGATAGAGTGTAACTTAAAGAAAGTTAATCTAAAAGGCTACTGGGTTGTTGTAGCTTAATCAAATTAACACAGATAGAGATTAAGCTTATATGTTTAAAGCTACCAACTGAGTGGAAAAATGTTTTCAGAATCAGGTAATCTATGGGCTCTGGGTTAATCAGTTAGCTTGTCATTTATTCTGATATACAGTGTGCATACTCTATTGTGGGACCATCAAGGCAAGCGTGGTCTGAGTCATGTAATCTATGGGCTCTAATATTAATCAGTTTGCTTGTATTTTACTCTTATAATCAGTGTGCATATTCTATTATGAGACCATATAGAAAAGATGGTCTGTCATGAATACCAATATGGCCAAATTTTCACATATGCTAAAAAATATGAAAATGTAAAGGCCCGCGCAAGAAAAATCCGACAGGGAAATACAGGGAACAAAACTGTTTCAATTTCCTCTACTGATGCGGGTGTAACATCGGGCAGTGAGGCGGAAAACGAAGCTGCGGGATCCTCCACGGTGGGATCAGAAAAGCTTTCATTAGCCCAGGAAGTAAGCTGCTTGTGCCAAGATCGTCCGAGAATAGAAGGGAAAGCACAAGCAAGCGGCTCCGGAACAACCAGAAACGACGCGCAAGGAGAAAGTGTCGGCGTTACAAAACAAACCAGCAAAAATCAAACAACCAAAGGCCGATGGAACAAATCAAAGAAAAAAGCAGCCATGAATTGATAAAGGAAAAATCAATCATTAACCTTACAAAAATCTCCTTATCACCTAAAGACGAAATGATTCTAGGATTAGGCTTATCGTATTGTCCGCCATCAAACTTTAATTATGCGGACACGAGAATGGACTCCTATCGTTTTGTACGTAAGCTGAAGTTGAGCAAGTATTTCTTATTGCAACCAAAAAGAAAAAAACAAGCAGGATTGCAAACTAGCCCTTCATTGTTGGAGTCAGCTGATCGACCAGTTTTCGATGAAATTTGGGACTTGCAACAGGAAGGAGTTGTATCTGGAGACTTACCTTTAATCACATCAAGGGAAGATCGAGGAGCCAGTTACACTCATTTCAAGCCAAAGTCCACCTTTCAGCCGATTTTGACGAACGATAATATTGATGTGCACCACGATTTGGTTATCAAAGAGCTTAAACAACTGTATATAAAAACTAACAAAAAACATGAAGTTGCTAACAAAAAAACCCAGTGCTACTACAATCTGATTAAAAAACTGGAATCAGATAAAAATGTGATTGTCCGCCAGGCCGATAAAGGAGGAAACATAGTCCTTTGGCCACGGGACATGTATGTAGCTGAGGCGGAAAAACAACTACTCGACACTTCCTGCTTCAAAAAAAGCAACATGCTAGCTCTTAGATCTTCATGGCAAGAACAGAGTTCTAAACTAATGGCATGGAGGAGTGCCAAGCTATTATCGGATGATGAATATAAATTCATGAAAAAAGACCATCCGGTGATTCCAACATTCTACCTGATACCAAAAGTACACAAGGACACCACAATGCCACCTGGACGGCCGAGAATATCGGCGATAAATAGTTCAACAGAAAACATATCCCAATATATAGATTTTTATCTCCAGGAATGGGTAAAAGGTCTTAAATCCTACGTACAGGATACTTCTGATTTCATTAGAAAACTGAACAATGTGGCTTGGGATTCTAATTGTTTACTTATAACACTGGATGTAACATTGTTGTACACCTCGATCAAACACTCTGACGGGTTACGAGCTGTAGAGTTTTACTTAAAAAAACGACCCATGCATTTTTCTGCACACAACAGAATGCTTCTATCTATGATACGAATTTGCCTGGAACAAACCTTTTGCCTATTCAATAACCAAATGTACCAGCAGGTCAGAGGGGTCGCGATGGGGTCATGCTTCTCCCCGAGTCTAGCATGTCTCCACATGGGACTTAGGGAGGAGCATGTCCTGGGCGGCCCCTTGGTGGGAATAATGCAGGAACATGTACCATTGTATCTACGATACATAGATGATTTGTTCTTAATATGGCGAGGACAAATGACAGAAGCGCAAGAATTTGTTGGGGAACATAACAAGAACAGTTTAAATCTGCAGTTCACCTCACACATAAATGACAAATCAGTGGTGTTTCTTGATACTGAGGTTTACGTTACAGACAATGGGTTAGCCACTAAAATGCATAGGAAACCCACAGCCGGAAATACGGTATTTCATGCCTCTAGCCAGCACCCTTATCACCTAATAAGCAGTATTCCCTTTGGGGAAATGCTGCGAATTAGGCCGATATGTAGCTCGGAGTCTGAGTGCCATAAAATACAGGAGGAAAGCAAGGAACGTTTCTTGTCCCGAGGCTACTCAGTTAAAACGGTACAGCGAGCAATCAATAGGTCTCTAACAATATCTAGAGAAGAGGCATTAACGGCTAAAGATAAATCCAAATAGGGGTTATCCAAAGAAACAACAATTACACCCAGAGTCATCACAACTTTTAGTAAACAGCATAAGGAGATTCGGCAAATCCTCTATAAAAACTGGAACTTAATAACAGGGGATCCTGTTATTGGTGAGTTCGTAGTGAAGAAACCAAACATCACGTTCAGAAAGTCTGCATCCATGTCTGATAGACTAGTGAGCAATTTTTTAGAAAAACCTATTTCAGATACCTGGGGGGCCTAAAGCCTGCAAAAATGGGTGTAGTAAAACTCAATACACAGTGCCTTTTAACAACAAACCTGTACTAATTAAAAAACGCAAGTCATGCAGGACTGATTTTGCAGTCTATGTGCTGCAGTGCCCGTGTGAGTTACGATATGTAGGCAGCACTCGCTTGCCGGTACACAAACGGGTACTGCAGCACATTAGAGCAATAGTGGGTAAAGACCAATCTTATCCCGTGGCCCGTCACTTTGAAAGTGCACACAAAAGTGACCCATCTGGCCTCCTATACTTTGCAATTGACTGTGTTATGCCTCTGAAAAGAGTAGGTGACAGGGATGCAAAACTCCGCTTGTTGGAAACCAGATATATAATCGAACTTGACAGCAAGGCCCCACGAGGCCTGAATGCAAGTGAAGATTTGTATACGTGTTTATAGGTTTCTTGAATAAAGAATAACATTGTCTATCAGAGAATTGAAAATCGGAGATATCAGATTTTAATCGATAATCCAACTTTGATTTCCATTTTTTAATTGATGTGTCTGACATAGTGGGACCCACAACCGTTCTACATCTAGGTTGGTGCGTTCAAAATGCTGCATTGAGTAGAATTAATAACTTATAATCATAAATTATGAATCAATTTCCTTCCACTCCATGAAATATTGAAACGAGTAAAAAAATTTTTTAAAAAAATATATAAAAAAAAGAAAGAAAAAAGTTGAATGGTAATGTTTTAAAATTTGCACAATATGCACTTAGGTCTTTCTTTTTCTGGGGTCACGATGAGATTTGGTACTTACAGCAAAGATGAATTAAGATATTTGAAGTTGTTTTATACGGCTTCAATGTACTCGTTTTCGAAATTTGAAATGGTATTTACCAACTATATATTGACATTTTCTCTATACAAATTTCTGTTTATAAGATTGACGTAGGAAATGCATAGGAAATGAGTTTCGGTAATAATTCACACTAAAATTGCTTTAGTTTGCACGATATAAATGCTGCTAGAATAAGATTCAAAGAGGGTTATTTAATTATAGATTAGACACTGTGTCTTTTATTGTAAATAAGATGTATATATCATGAATTTTAGATATTTATGAGGTATTATATATATTTCCCCTCAAAATCTGAATTTTAGCCTTATGTGCAAGAAACTCTTTTTCTAATGTATGTAGAAGATCAATTTAACTTTGTACAATACTTTTTTGCATAGTGAGAAATGGAAAAGATATGGCACTGCACCCTTTATTTAAAAGAAAATACCAATGTTTATTATGAACAAAATGAGAGACATTAAGGAGTTAATGTGGGCGGAACATTGAAACCATGTTCCGCCTCTGTGGAGTTTACGAAAGCAATAAGTACCCTCTTTTATTTCCAGTAACATATCATGTGATCAAGCCTCTGGATAGAGGCGAAACGCGTCATGCAGAACTGCTTGGGTGTTAAATGTTTGATGGAATAAAACACTGTTTTTGCACAGAGCTGGGTCTGACTTGTTTGTTCTGAGTCCAGTTGGAGTACCAGAACTGGGATGCGGCAGCGTCGAGCGATATGAGTGGAATATTCAAAACATCGTTTTTGGCTTCTACGGTGTAAGTCAGACCCCTCCCCCTCGGATTGGCTTGGCGGCAGGAAGCAAACTGGTTCCCTAACCTGGAACTGAAACTTTACACGGCTCCGGCGAGGAGCACACCGCAAATAGCCCCTGGTGACCAAGAGGATTACCTATCTGTTAACGGGAGTCGAGAATCGTCTGAAACGGTGAAAATCCGACGACGCTTGAAGGCAGCCTGATTCAAGGTAGGACAAATCTGGAAAAACCAATGGGGAGAAGTGCAGACTCGTATGTGCGCCATTTAACTTGGGGATCCAAAGATAAGACGCCATATCGGTCTCAGTGTTATAATCCCGAAGCAATCACCCTAAAACTAGCAACTGGGACAGTTGTAAGCAACATGTCTGCAGATACGTTACGAAGCAGGGAGGAAGCGGCAGAAAGTATGTTTGATAAATCTCCGGCGGGAGGTTCAAGCATACAGGGACCATCATCTTCCAGCAACGCTACCACCACCAGTCCCACTTTGAAAGACACATTTAGGAAGTTGGAAAAACGAATGAAAAAAGAACAATCCAAGTGGTGGGAGAATAAGTCCTTATCCCGGTATTTGGAAGTTGGGAGAGTGCCCAGAGGGCTAAGGATAACTCTAGCTCCCAGTTATGAGGCTCCTGACCCTAAAATGCTCACTAAATGGACCGAAACTAATTTAGAGTGTTCCGCTAAATTAATGACACTTTTAGTGGAATATGCGGAAAGTGACAGTTTAAAATTCCAGGCGGAAATTGAACAATTGGAAAATGAAATAACAAGTTTAGGGCCCAGTGAGCAGATAAACAAATTGAGAACAGAAATGTTACAAAGAGTCAAAAAGGATGAGGAGGTGATAAAGAAAAGAAAAGCATATAAATTCAAACGAGACCGCCTGGACTACCAAAATGGCCAAATTTTCACATATGCTAAAAAATATGAAAATGTAAAGGCCCGCGCAAGAAAAATCCGTCAGGGAAATACAGGGAACAAAACTGTTTCAATTTCCTCTACTGATGCGGGTGTAACATCGGGCAGTGAGGAGGAAAACGAAGCTGCGGGATCCTCCACGGTGGGATCAGAAAAGCTTTCATTAGCCCAGGAAGTAAGCTGCTTGTGCCAAGATCGTCGCGACACTTTGCGACCGAGAATAGAAGGGAAAGCACAAGCAAGCGTCTCCGGAACAACCAGAAATGACGCGCAAGAAGAAAGTGCCAGCGTTACAAAACAAACCAGCAAAAATCAAACAACCAAAGGCCGATGGAACAAATCAAAGAAAAAAGCAGCCATGAATTGATAAAGGAAAAATCAATCATTAACCTTACAAAAATCTCCTTATCACCTAAAGACAAAATGATTCTTGGATTAGGCTTATCGTATTGTCCGCCATCAAACTTTAATTATGAGGACACGAGAATGGACTCCTATCAGTCTATGTGCTGCAGTGCCCGTGTGAGTTACGATATGTAGGCAGCACTCGCTTGCCGGTACACAAACGGGTACTGCAGCACATTAGAGCAATAGTGGGTAAAGACCAATCTTATCCCGTGGCCCGTCACTTTGAAAGTGCACACAAAAGTGACCCATCTGGCCTCCTATACTTTGCAATTGACTGTGTTATGCCTCTGAAAAGAGTAGGTGACAGGGATGCAAAACTCCGCTTGTTGGAAACCAGATATATAATCGAACTTGACAGCAAGGCCCCACGAGGCCTGAATGCAAGTGAAGATTTGTATACGTGTTTATAGGTTTCTTGAATAAAGAATAACATTGTCTATCAGAGAATTGAAAATCGGAGATATCAGATTTTAATCGATAATCCAACTTTGATTTCCATTTTTTAATTGATGTGTCTGACATAGTGGGACCCACAACCGTTCTACATCTAGGTTGGTGCGTTCAAAATGCTGCATTGAGTAGAATTAATAACTTATAATCATAAATTATGAATCAATTTCCTTCCACTCCATGAAATATTGAAACGAGTAAAAAATTGTTTTCAAAAAAATATATAAAAAAAAGAAAGAAAAAAGTTGAATGGTAATGTTTTAAAATTTGCACAATATGCACTTAGGTCTTTCTTTTTCTGGGGTCACGATGAGATTTGGTACTTACAGCAAAGATGAATTAAGATATTTGAAGTTGTTTTATACGGCTTCAATGTACTCGTTTTCGAAATTTGAAATGGTATTTACCAACTATATATTGACATTTCCTCTATACAAATTTCTGTTTATAAGATTGACGTAGGAAATGCATAGGAAATGAGTTTCGGTAATAATTCACACTAAAATTGCTTTAGTTTGCACGATATAAATGCTGCTAGAATAAGATTCAAAGAGGGTTATTTAATTATAGATTAGACACTGTGTCTTTTATTGTAAATAAGATGTATATATCATGAATTTTAGATATTTATGAGGTATTATATATATTTCCCCTCAAAATCTGAATTTTAGCCTTATGTGCAAGAAACTCTTTTTCTAATGTATGTAGAAGATCAATTTAACTTTGTACAATACTTTTTTGCATAGTGAGAAATGGAAAAGATATGGCACTGCACCCTTTATTTAAAAGAAAATACCAATGTTTATTATGAACAAAATGAGAGACATTAAGGAGTTAATGTGGGCGGAACATTGACACCATGTTCCGCCTCTGTGGAGTTTACGAAAGCAATAAGTACCCTCTTTTATTTCCAGTAACATATCATGTGATCAAGCCTCTGGATAGAGGCGAAACGCGTCATGCAGAACTGCTTGGGTGTTAAACGTTTGATGGAATAAAACACTGTTTTTGCACAGAGCTGGGTCTGACTTGTTCGTTCTGAGTCCAGTTGGAGTACCAGAACTGGGATGCGGCAGCGTCGAGCGATATGAGTGGAATATTCAAAACATCGTTTTTGGCTTCTACGGTGTAAGTCAGACCCCTCCCCCTCGGATTGGCTTGGCGGCAGGAAGCAAACTGGTTCCCTAACCTGGAACTGAAACTTTACACGGCTCCGGCGAGGAGCACACCGCAAATAGCCCCTGGTGACCAAGAGGATTACCTATCTGTTAACGGGAGTCGAGAATCGTCTGAAACTGTGAAAATCCGACGACGCTTGAAGGCAGCCTGATTCAAGGTAGGACAAATCTGGAAAAACCAATGGGGAGAAGTGCAGACTCGTATGTGCGCCATTTAACTTGGGGATCCAAAGATAAGACGCCATATCGGTCTCAGTGTTATAATCCCGAAGCAATCACCCTAAAACTAGCAACTGGGACAGTTGTAAGCAACATGTCTGCAGATACGTTACGAAGCAGGGAGGAAGCGGCAGAAAGTATGTTTGATAAATCTCCGGCGGGAGGTTCAAGCATACAGGGACCATCATCTTCCAGCAACGCTACCACCACCAGTCCCACTTTGAAAGACACATTTAGGAAGTTGGAAAAACGAATGAAAAAAGAACAATCCAAGTGGTGGGAGAATAAGTCCTTATCCCGGTATTTGGAAGTTGGGAGAGTGCCCAGAGGGCTAAGGATAACTCTAGCTCCCAGTTATGAGGCTCCTGACCCTAAAATGCTCACTAAATGGACCGAAACTAATTTAGAGTGTTCCGCTAAATTAATGACACTTTTAGTGGAATATGCGGAAAGTGACAGTTTAAAATTCCAGGCGGAAATTGAACAATTGGAAAATGAAATAACAAGTTTAGGGCCCAGTGAGCAGATAAACAAATTGAGAACAGAAATGTTACAAAGAGTCAAACAGGATGAGGAGGTGATAAAGAAAAGAAAAGCATATAAATTCAAACGAGACCGCCTGGACTACCAAAATGGCCAAATTTTCACATATGCTAAAAAATATGAAAATGTAAAGGCCCGCGCAAGAAAAATCCGTCAGGGAAATACAGGGAACAAAACTGTTTCAATTTCCTCTACTGATGCGGGTGTAACATCGGGCAGTGAGGAGGAAAACGAAGCTGCGGGATCCTCGACGGTGGGATCAGAAAAGCTTTCATTAGCCCAGGAAGTAAGCTGCTTGTGCCAAGATCGTCGCGACACTTTGCGACCGAGAATAGAAGGGAAAGCACAAGCAAGCGTCTCCGGAACAACCAGAAATGACGCGCAAGAAGAAAGTGCCAGCGTTACAAAACAAACCAGCAAAAATCAAACAACCAAAGGCCGATGGAACAAATCAAAGAAAAAAGCAGCCATGAATTGATAAAGGAAAAATCAATCATTAACCTTACAAAAATCTCCTTATCACCTAAAGACAAAATGATTCTTGGATTAGGCTTATCGTATTGTCCGCCATCAAACTTTAATTATGAGGACACGAGAATGGACTCCTATCAGTCTATGTGCTGCAGTGCCCGTGTGAGTTACGATATGTAGGCAGCACTCGCTTGCCGGTACACAAACGGGTACTGCAGCACATTAGAGCAATAGTGGGTAAAGACCAATCTTATCCCGTGGCCCGTCACTTTGAAAGTGCACACAAAAGTGACCCATCTGGCCTCCTATACTTTGCAATTGACTGTGTTATGCCTCTGAAAAGAGTAGGTGACAGGGATGCAAAACTCCGCTTGTTGGAAACCAGATATATAATCGAACTTGACAGCAAGGCCCCACGAGGCCTGAATGCAAGTGAAGATTTGTATACGTGTTTATAGGTTTCTTGAATAAAGAATAACATTGTCTATCAGAGAATTGAAAATCGGAGATATCAGATTTTAATCGATAATCCAACTTTGATTTCCATTTTTTAATTGATGTGTCTGACATAGTGGGACCCACAACCGTTCTACATCTAGGTTGGTGCGTTCAAAATGCTGCATTGAGTAGAATTAATAACTTATAATCATAAATTATGAATCAATTTCCTTCCACTCCATGAAATATTGAAACGAGTAAAAAATTGTTTTCAAAAAAATATATAAAAAAAAGAAAGAAAAAAGTTGAATGGTAATGTTTTAAAATTTGCACAATATGCACTTAGGTCTTTCTTTTTCTGGGGTCACGATGAGATTTGGTACTTACAGCAAAGATGAATTAAGATATTTGAAGTTGTTTTATACGGCTTCAATGTACTCGTTTTCGAAATTTGAAATGGTATTTACCAACTATATATTGACATTTCCTCTATACAAATTTCTGTTTATAAGATTGACTTAGGAAATGCATAGGAAATGAGTTTCGGTAATAATTCACACTAAAATTGCTTTAGTTTGCACGATATAAATGCTGCTAGAATAAGATTCAAAGAGGGTTATTTAATTATAGATTAGACACTGTGTCTTTTATTGTAAATAAGATGTATATATCATGAATTTTAGATATTTATGAGGTATTATATATATTTCCCCTCAAAATCTGAATTTTAGCCTTATGTGCAAGAAACTCTTTTTCTAATGTATGTAGAAGATCAATTTAACTTTGTACAATACTTTTTTGCATAGTGAGAAATGGAAAAGATAGGGCACTGCACCCTTTATTTAAAAGAAAATACCAATGTTTATTATGAACAAAATGAGAGACATTAAGGAGTTAATGTGGGCGGAACATTGACACCATGTTCCGCCTCTGTGGAGTTTACGAAAGCAATAAGTACCCTCTTTTATTTCCAGTAACATATCATGTGATCAAGCCTCTGGATAGAGGCGAAACGCGTCATGCAGAACTGCTTGGGTGTTAAACGTTTGATGGAATAAAACACTGTTTTTGCACAGAGCTGGGTCTGACTTGTTCGTTCTGAGTCCAGTTGGAGTACCAGAACTGGGATGCGGCAGCGTCGAGCGATATGAGTGGAATATTCAAAACATCGTTTTTGGCTTCTACGGTGTAAGTCAGACCCCTCCCCCTCGGATTGGCTTGGCGGCAGGAAGCAAACTGGTTCCCTAACCCGGAACTGAAACTTTACACGGCTCCGACGAGGAGCACACCGCAAATAGCCCCTGGTGACCAAGAGGATTACCTATCTCTTAACGGGAGTCGAGAATCGTCTGAAACGGTGAAAATCCGACGACGCTTGAAGGCAGCCTGATTCAAGGTAGGACAAATCTGGAAAAACCAATGGGGAGAAGTGCAGACTCGTATGTGCGCCATTTAACTTGGGGATCCAAAGATAAGACGCCATATCGGTCTCAGTGTTATAATCCCGAAGCAATCACCCTAAAACTAGCAACTGGGACAGTTGTAAGCAACATGTCTGCAGATACGTTACGAAGCAGGGAGGAAGCGGCAGAAAGTATGTTTGATAAATCTCCGGCGGGAGGTTCAAGCATACAGGGACCATCATCTTCCAGCAACGCTACCACCACCAGTCCCACTTTGAAAGACACATTTAGGAAGTTGGAAAAACGAATGAAAAAAGAACAATCCAAGTGGTGGGAGAATAAGTCCTTATCCCGGTATTTGGAAGTTGGGAGAGTGCCCAGAGGGCTAAGGATAACTCTAGCTCCCAGTTATGAGGCTCCTGACCCTAAAATGCTCACTAAATGGACCGAAACTAATTTAGAGTGTTCCGCTAAATTAATGACACTTTTAGTGGAATATGCGGAAAGTGACAGTTTAAAATTCCAGGCGGAAATTGAACAATTGGAAAATGAAATAACAAGTTTAGGGCCCAGTGAGCAGATAAACAAATTGAGAACAGAAATGTTACAAAGAGTCAAAAAGGATGAGGAGGTGATAAAGAAAAGAAAAGCATATAAATTCAAACGAGACCGCCTGGACTACCAAAATGGCCAAATTTTCACATATGCTAAAAAATATGAAAATGTAAAGGCCCGCGCAAGAAAAATCCGTCAGGGAAATACAGGGAACAAAACTGTTTCAATTTCCTCTACTGATGCGGGTGTAACATCGGGCAGTGAGGAGGAAAACGAAGCTGCGGGATCCTCCACGGTGGGATCAGAAAAGCTTTCATTAGCCCAGGAAGTAAGCTGCTTGTGCCAAGATCGTCGCGACACTTTGCGACCGAGAATAGAAGGGAAAGCACAAGCAAGCGTCTCCGGAACAACCAGAAATGACGCGCAAGGAGAAAGTGCCAGCGTTACAAAACAAACCAGCAAAAATCAAACAACCAAAGGCCGATGGAACAAATCAAAGAAAAAAGCAGCCATGAATTGATAAAGGAAAAATCAATCATTAACCTTACAAAAATCTCCTTATCACCTAAAGACAAAATGATTCTTGGATTAGGCTTATCGTATTGTCCGCCATCAAACTTTAATTATGAGGACACGAGAATGGACTCCTATCATTTTGTACGTAAGCTGAAGTTGAGCAAGTATTTCTTATTGCAACCAAAAAGAAAAAAACAAGCGGGATTGCAAACTAGCCCTTCATTGTTGGAGTCAGCTGATCGACTAGTTTTCGATGAAATTTGGGACTTGCAACAGGAAGGAGTTGTATCTGGAGACTTACCTTTAATCAAATCAAGGGAAGATCGAGGAGCCAGTTACACTCATTTCAAGCCAAAGTCCACCTTTCAGCCGATTTTGACGAACGATAATATTGATGTGTACCACGATTTGGTTATCAAACACCTTAAACAACTGTATATAAAAACTAACAAAAAACATGAAGTTGCTAACAAAAAGAACCAGTGCTACTACAATCTGATTAAAAAACTGGAATCAGATAAAAATGTGATTGTCTGCCAGGCCGATAAAGGCGGAAACATGGTCCTTTGGCCAAGGGACACGTATGTAGCTGAGGCGGAAAAACAACTACTCGACACTTCCTGCTACAAAAAAAGCAACATGCTAGCTCTTAGATCTTCATGGCAAGAACAGAGTTCTAAACTAATGGCATGGAGGAGTGCCAAGCTATTATCGGATGATGAATATAAATTCATGAAAAAAGACCATCTGGTGATTCCAACATTCTACCTGATACCAAAAGTACACAAGGACACCACAATGCCACCTGGACGTCCGATAATATCGGCAATAAATTGTTCAACAGAAAACATATCCCGATATATAGATTTTTATCTCCAGGAATGGGTAAAAGATCTTAAATCCTACGTACAGGATACTTCTGATTTCATTAGAAAACTTAACAATGTGGCTTGGGATTCTAATTGTTTACTTATAACACTGGATGTAACATCGTTGTACACCTCGATCAAACACTCTGACGGGTTTTGAGCTGTAGAGTTTTACTTAAACAAACGACCCATTAATTTTTCTGCACACAACAGAATGCTTCTATCTATGATACGAATTTGCCTGAAACAAAACTTTTTCCTATTCAATAACCAAATGTACCAGCAGGTCAGAGGGGTCGCGATGGGGTCATGCTTCTCCCCAAGTCTAGCATGTCTCCACATGGGACTTTGGGAGGAGCATGTCCTGGGCGGCCCCTTGGTGGGAATAATGCAGGAACATGTACCATTGTATCTACGATACATAGATGATTTGTTCCTAATATGGCGAGGATCAATGACAGAAGCGCAAGAATTTGTTGGGGAACTTAACAAGAACAGTTTAAATCTGCAGTTCACCTCACACATAAATGGCAAATCAGTGGTGTTTCTTGATACTGAGGTTTACGTTACAGACAATGGGTTAGCCACTAAAATGCATAGGAAACCCACAGCTGGTAATACGGTATTACATGCCTCTAGCCAGCACCCTTATCACCTAATAAGCAGTATTCCCTTTGGGGAAATGCTGCGAATTAGGCGGATATGTAGCTCGGAGTCTGAGTGCCATAAAATAGAGGAGGAAAGCAAGGAACATTTCTTGTCCCAAGGCTACTCAGTTAAAACGGTACAGCGAGCAATCAATAGGTCTCTAACAATATCTAGAGAAGAGGCATTAATGGCTAAGGAGAAATCCAAAGAGGGGTTATCCAAAGAAACAACAATTACACCCAGAGTCATCACAACTTTTAATAAACAGCATAAGGAGATTCGGCAAATCCTCTATAAAAACTGGAACTTAATAACAGGGGATCCTGTTATTGGTGAGTTCGTAGTGAAGAAACCAAACATCACGTTCAGAAAGTCTGCATCCATGTCTGATAGACTAGTGAGCAATTTTTTAGAAAACCCTATTTCAGATACCTGGGGCACCCTCGGAGGTGGTTTTAAAAAATGTGCTGTATGTAAAGCCTGCAAAAATGGGTGCAGTAAAACTCAATACACAGTGCCTTTTAACAACAAACCTGTACTAATTAAAAAACGCATGTCATGCAGGACTGATTTTGCAGTCTATGTGCTGCAGTGCCCGTGTGAGTTACGATATGTAGGCAGCACTCGCTTGCCGGTACACAAACGGGTACTGCAGCACATTAGAGCAATAGTGGGTAAAGACCAATCTTATCCCGTGGCCCGTCACTTTGAAAGTGCACACAAAAGTGACCCATCTAGCCTCCTATACTTTGCAATTGACTTTGTTATGCCTCTGAAAAGAGGAGGTGACAGGGATGCAAAACTCCGCTTGTTGGAAACCAGATATATAATCGAACTTGACAGGAAGGACCCACGAGGCCTGAATGCAAGTGAAGATTTGTATACATGTTTATAGGTTTCTTGAATAAAGAATAACATTGTCTATCAGAGAATTGAAAATCGGAGATATCAGATTTTAATCGATAATCCAACTGTGATTTCCATTTATTAATTGATGTGTCTGACATAGTGGGACCCACAACCGTTCTACATCTAGGTTGGTGCGTTCAAAATGCTGCATTGAGTAGAATTAATAACTTATAATCATAAATTATGAATCAATTTCCTTCCACTCCATGAAATATTGAAACGAGTGAAAAATTGTTTTCAAAAAAATATATAAAAAAAAGAAAGAAAAAAGTTGAATGGTAATGTTTTAAAATGTGCACAATATGCACTTAGGTCTTTCTTTTTCTGGGGTCACAATGAGATTTGGTACTTACAGCAAAGATGAATTAAGATATTTGAAGTTTTTTTATACGGCTTGAATGTACTCGTTTTTGAAATTTGAAATGGTATTTACTAACTATATATTGACATTTCCTCTATACAAATTTCTGTTTATAAGATTGACTTAGGAAATGCAAAGAAATGGGTTTCGGTAATAATTCACACTAAAATTGCTTTCGTTTGCACAATATAAATGCTGCTAGAATAAGATTCAAAGAGGGTTATTTAATTATAGATTAGACACTGTGTCTTTTATTGTAAATAAGATGTATATATCATGAATTTTAGATATTTATGAGGTATTGTATATATTTCCCCTCAAAATCTGAATTTTAGCCTTATGTGTAAGAAACTATTTTTCAAATGTATGTAGAAGATCAATTTAACTTTGTACAATACTTTTTTGCATAGTGAGAAATGGAAAAGATAAGGCACTGCGCCCTTTATTTAAAAGAAAATACCAATGTTTATTATGAACAAAATGAGAGACATTAAGGAGTTATTGTGGGCGGAACATTGACACCATGTTCCGCCTCTGTGGAATTCACAACAGCAATATGTACCCTCTTTTATTTCCAGTAACGTATCATGTGATCAAGCCTCTGGCTAGAGGTGAAACGCATCATGCAGAACTGCTTGGGTGTTAAACGTTTGATGGAATAAAACTGTCAGACTCCACGCTGCCGGATCCGATTGATGCACATATGACTCCACCTCCCTATCTCACCAACACGCCTGTAATAACAACACAGCGTGTTCGAGCGATAAGGCGAGGGAAAAAACAGGAAACAAACAAGGAGGGGACGGAAGGGGGCTGCAGGGAAGGGACAGCTGGAAGACAAGAAAACAATAAATACAGGTTATTCGTATTCACCTTGAATCCCTACACTCTCTCGGTCTTACTATGTAAGTGTAATTGTTCACCTTTATAAAAAGAAGAATTCACCTCCTCCTCCCTGTAGTCCTTAATGTTGATGTTCGCCACACTAGTCCCTAGAGAACACAAACACTATTAGTGTCAAGCCTCCTCCTGATTCAACATATAATACTATTCATAGTGATGAACCTACCCTGCCTTGTATTGAAAAGTGTCCAAATTATAATCCAGTGAATATCCCCAAACCCTATGTGAAATCAGCTACGATCCTGTTCCTCTTTTGAGTCTGTTTACATATGTACAACACTCTCCAATCGATACTTGAAGGACACGGTAAGACGTAGCCTCAATACTACTGTCTTCCGCTCTCTGGTTCTGACCCTACTTTCCTGGTTATCCAGCTCCAAACACAGAAAGGTGTAGGATCTCCCCCCACTACCTTCCACTTTGGCACTTGCCTTAAAAAGCACTAGTGTCTTTCTTCGTAACGGAAGTACGCAGAAAGACCAGACCGCAGTACTCCGTTCTCTAAGGGGCAAACACAATCCTGTAATTCACTTACACGTTCAACCGCCTGTGTCAGGTTACAAAACAGCGTGTGACAACTGACGCGTTAACTTCACGCGTTCATTGTCTGAACTCACAGTACTGTAGCAGCAGAGCAATCCTCGAGGTATCAAGATCTCCGGGAAGCGCCGACCTCGCGCTGCCGATGAAATGTCCGAAGGCGCCGAACCTCGCGCTGCGGGGAAAACAAACAAAAAGCGCCGACCTCGCGCTTCGAAACTGCAGGACCAATCGCGCTGAACTTTCTTCTTCGCGCTAATCGCCAGCAGAACAATCCATGAACAGAATTCTCCTCCAACAGGTTTAACCTGCAATACTATTCTCCAGTATCTCCCAAACTCGGGAGAAACACAAAATCACGAACAACGTGATGAGGGGCCGTCTTGCTTATATGTTGCCCCGCCCCCACACTAGAGTTCTGGGAAATGTAGTCCTGATTTAGGTGGCGCTGCTTGGCCAAGCCTGACAGAATGTCCCCCTCTCTAGCGCCTTCTAGGGCCCGGCTTATTTGGAAACCTCCTATGGAAAGAGCGTACTGCCGCAGGAGCATGCACGTCCGTGCTCTGCTCCCAAGAATCATCCTCAGCAGAATACCCCTTCCAGGACACCAGGTATTTTAGCACCCCCCGGCACCACTTGGCGTCCCTGATACTCCTTACTTCATACTCCATACCACCATCACACAACACTGGCGGGGGGGCTACTCTGCGTGAAGTAAGGGCAGGTTTCAACAACTGCACATGGAACACTGGGTGTATGCGCATCGACCCTGGCAATTTCAACGTATAGGTCACAGGGTTCACCTGTTTCACTATGGTGTATGGGCCTATGAATCTTGGGTGAAACACGCTGCGCAATTTGAACCTGATGTTCTTTGTAGACAGCCAAACCTTATCCCCCACTACGTACCGGCGACTCTCTATCCTGTGGCGATCCTCCCATCTTTTGTACACCTCCTTCGCTTTGTTCAAATGCACCTGCACCCCCTTATGGACCCTCCTCAGCATCAAAATTCTTTCTTTCACTGCTGGCTGGTCGCTAAGATCAGAGGGTATGTCAACTGGCAGTGTATTAGCATCGAAACCATAATTGGCCTTGAAAGGTGACATTCCTGTTGAGCTATGCCATGCGTTGTTATAGGCCAGCTCTGCCATCCATAACAGATCCACCCAAGACTCATGAGCTTCCTTAGCATAGCATCTCAGGTATTTCTTTAGCGTCTGGTTCAAACGCTCAGTCTGCCCATCAGTCTGAGGGTGGAAACTGGTAGATAAGTTGGACTCTATTTTCAGGGCACTACACCACCTGCGCCAGAAACGTGCAATAAACTGCGGTCCTCTGTCGGACACGATTACCCTAGGAATACCGTGTAGTCTGACCACATTACTAGCCAGCAATTGGGCTGTTTGGCTGGCATTCGGGAGAGTCTTACAAGGGATAAAGTGTCCCATCTTGGTGAGACTATCTATCACTACCAACACGGCTGTTGAGCCCTTATCCGTTGGAAGACCTGATACAAAGTCCAAGCTGATATGCTGCCATGGTTGACTGGGGGTAGGCATAGGTATCAGTTTTCCTGCTTTCTTGGTGGTCATCCCCTTGGCTCTAGCACACACCTCACAACGGGCCACCCACTCAGTAACATCCTTACTCAGGGTTGCCCACCAGAAGTGTCTTTTGACAGTATCGAGAGTTTTACGTATACCAGGGTGTCCTGACAGTTCCCCTTCATGACACCAGCCAATAGCTTTCTTCTGCAAAGGGATTGTGGGTAAATACAATTTTCCCTGAAAGAAAGGCAACCCGTCTCTCAATTTGCAATCCAGTCTGTCATGCGCCCATGACCCCCATCCACCCGGATACTGATAGTTCCTCACCTCCTCCAAAAAGGATTCCGCCCTCACCACACACAGGACCTTCCCTGATGGTATAATAGCCTGTTTCTCATCCCCACACTCCACTGGCATTGTTTGTCTAGACAATGCATCGGCCTTCCTATTCTCAGACCCCGGGCGGAAAGTGACCACAAAGTTAAACTCTGCAAAAAAGAGCGTCCATCTCATCTGTCTCGCTGTCAAGTGTCTAGCAGAGGACATAAATTGTAAATTCCTGTGGTCTGTGTACACAGTAATGGTATGCAGGGCCCCCCATAGATAATGCCTCCACTCCTGGAATGCTCTCTTGATTGACAACAATTCCTTTTCGGCTATGGTGTAATTGAGTTCAGCCGGACTCAATTTCTTTGACAGGAAGGCCACTGGGTGCAACTGACCTGTACTACTGTCCCTCTGTGACAGTACTGCCCCGATTGCTTCGTCCGAAGCATCCGCCTCAACCACAAAAGGGTGTTCTAAATTGGGATGTGACAGCACCGGAGCAGAGATGAAAGAAGATTTTAGAGTTTGAAATGACTCTCCTGCAGCCTCTGTCCACTCGAAAGGAACCCCTTTTTTCAATAGTTTCGTAATGGGCACTGCCAGCAAGGAGAAATGCAAAATGAAGCGCCGGTAGTAGTTAGCGAAGCCCAGAAAACTCTGGACTTCCTTCACGTTCTTCGGTACCGGCCAGTCTCTCACTGCCTCCACCTTGCGCTCAGACATTTGCAACCCCGAGGGACTAATCATCACTCCCAGGAACTCCACACAGTATACTCCAAACTCGCATTTGCTGAGTTTAACAAAAAGGCTATGTTCCCTCAATTTCATCAACACCTGTTTGACCTGTTCCACATGACAACCTTCATCCATTGAGTACACCAGGATGTCATCGATGTACACTACAACGAACAGGTCAATGTACTCCTTCAACACGTCATTGATAAAAAATTGAAACGCCGCCGGGGCATTACACAGCCCAAAGGGCATGACCAGATATTCATACAGGCCATACCGCGTCTTGAATGCCGTCTTCCACTCATCTCCCTCACGTACCCTGACCAAGTGATAGGCTCCTCGTAAGTCCAAACGAGTATAGATCACTGCTTCCCTCACTTGATCAATCAGTACCGCGATGAGGGGGAGAGGATAACGGTTCCGAATGGTGTTTTTATTCAAGACGCGGTAGTCCACACATGCCCTCAGATCACCATTAGCTTTCGCTATAAAGAAAAGAGGAGAGGCTGCCGGGGAACGGGATGGTCTTATAAAGCCTATTCTTTCATAATGATCGATGTATTCCTTTAGGTGCACAGTCTCAGGAACAGATAAAGCATACACCCTGCACGTAGGAATCACTGCCCCGTCAATCAAATCAATCCGGCAGTCATAAGGTCTATGGGGCGGCAACTCCTCAGCTCTGCTTTCACTAAATACATCCCGGAATGCTTCGTATTCTTTCGGGAGGGTCACCTCCTTCTCAGCGGCTGTAGCCACCATAAACTGCAAAGCCAACACTGCTACAGGGGAATGCACATACGGTACCAGGTGTTCCTTGCAAAACCCAGAAGAGAAAAGCACCGTGCGAGATTTGCAGTCGATGGTAGGGTTGTTGAATGTAAACCACGGCATCCCTAGGATTATCTCATACTGAGGAGCCTCTATTATGTTCAACTCTACCCTTTCCACATGCCTTCCCTCTGACACCTCAATGGACAACTCCACCTCTGCCGTTTTTTCCGTTATCAGACCTGATTTAATTGGCTGACCATCTACGGCTAAGACCTCCTCTGGATTGCCTCTTGGTATTCTAGGAATCATCAAACGAGCTACCAACCCATTATCTATAAAATTACCAGTGGCCCCAGAGTCCAGCATGACCATCACTTGATGGGATTTATGTTCACACTCCAAGGTCATGTCTAATACCAGATAGGACTCGGTCTCCCCTATGCCCGAGGAAGATAGAGATGTAAGCTTCCAATCGGGGTTCTCCTCTTTAGTCGGCAACGATACCAAACCCTCCTCACTCTCTCTGGCAGTATTGGACACCGCTACCCTTTGGTTCCTATTCCACGTGTTCGAAGTCTTTGGTTTAGAGGGGCACTCGCGTACATAGTGGCCCTTCTTCCCACAATACATACAAAGGCCTTTCACCCTCCTACTCTCTCTTTCAGTTTTAGACAATGGGGGTCGAATAGCTCCTATCTCCATAGGC
Organism: Lissotriton vulgaris; assembly: GCF_964263255.1. Lineage (NCBI taxonomy): Eukaryota > Metazoa > Chordata > Amphibia > Caudata > Salamandridae > Lissotriton > Lissotriton vulgaris. Next base: position 496,253,923 of record NC_141687.1, read on the forward strand.
TCTGCCCCTGCCTCTGCGGAACCCAGGGCTCTCGTAGGAAAACTCACATTACGGGCGTAACCCCTGTCCCATCTTCTTCGATCCCCACTCCGCTCCGTTAGCCTACCATCCAATCTCATGACCAAATTCACCATATCCACACACGTCGTAGGTTGAGGATCAATGTGTGCTACTGCGTCCTTCAATTCCTCCCTCAACCCCTGATAAAACAGAGTCATTCTTTTGCCCTCTGGCCACTCAGTTTCGGCAATCAGACGATTGAACGTAGTCAGGTAAGTAATCAAATCACTCCTACCCTGCCGCAGGGACAACAGCTCTTTATCCGCACTGAAATTAGTGGCCCTCCTGTCAAAGACTTTTTCGAATTCTTCTCTGAATGCCGTCCAATTGGACAACATGGCATCGTCTCGTTTTATAAGAGGGACTGCCCAATTGGCAGCATCACCCACCAAATAAGATATGGCAAATGCTACCCTAGAATGGTTATTGGGAAAAGAGGCAGGCTTACAAGAGAAATGGAGCATAATTTGCGTCATAAAAGCCTGCGTTTTACTAGGATCCCCCCCATACCTCTCAGGGGTGGCTAACGGGATAGGAGGGGGAACCGTAACCTGTATCTGCGCAGGACCTGTAGAAAAAGGGTTCTTGGATAATTGTTCCACCCTATCTTTAAGTAGAACTGCCTCTGCCTTGGATGCTGCCAGTTCCTGTTGAACCAAAACCAAGGCCCTCAACACATCATCCAAGGTGGCCATATGTACTCCAACCCGACCCGGCAGAATGCAATTCGTGGGTTCGTGATTCTGTCAGACTCCACGCTGCCGGATCCGATTGATGCACATATGACTCCACCTCCCTATCTCACCAACACGCCTGTAATAACAACACAGCGTGTTCGAGCGATAAGGCGAGGGAAAAAACAGGAAACAAACAAGGAGGGGACGGAAGGGGGCTGCAGGGAAGGGACAGCTGGAAGACAAGAAAACAATAAATACAGGTTATTCGTATTCACCTTGAATCCCTACACTCTCTCGGTCTTACTATGTAAGTGTAATTGTTCACCTTTATAAAAAGAAGAATTCACCTCCTCCTCCCTGTAGTCCTTAATGTTGATGTTCGCCACACTAGTCCCTAGAGAACACAAACACTATTAGTGTCAAGCCTCCTCCTGATTCAACATATAATACTATTCATAGTGATGAACCTACCCTGCCTTGTATTGAAAAGTGTCCAAATTATAATCCAGTGAATATCCCCAAACCCTATGTGAAATCAGCTACGATCCTGTTCCTCTTTTGAGTCTGTTTACATATGTACAACACTCTCCAATCGATACTTGAAGGACACGGTAAGACGTAGCCTCAATACTACTGTCTTCCGCTCTCTGGTTCTGACCCTACTTTCCTGGTTATCCAGCTCCAAACACGGAAAGGTGTAGGATCTCCCCCCACTACCTTCCGCTTTGGCACTTGCCTTAAAAAGCACTAGTGTCTTTCTTCGTAACGGAAGTACGCAGAAAGACCAGACCGCAGTACTCCGTTCTCTAAGGGGCAAACACAATCCTGTAATTCACTTACACGTTCAACCGCCTGTGTCAGGTTACAAAACAGCGTGTGACAACTGACGCGTTAACTTCACGCGTTCATTGTCTGAACTCACAGTACTGTAGCAGCAGAGCAATCCTCGAGGTATCAAGATCTCCGGGAAGCGCCGACCTCGCGCTGCCGATGAAATGTCCGAAGGCGCCGAACCTCGCGCTGCGGGGAAAACAAACAAAAAGCGCCGACCTCGCGCTTCGAAACTGCAGGACCAATCGCGCTGAACTTTCTTCTTCGCGCTAATCGCCAGCAGAACAATCCATGAACAGAATTCTCCTCCAACAGGTTTAACCTGCAATACTATTCTCCAGTATCTCCCAAACTCGGGAGAAACACAAAATCACGAACAACGTGATGAGGGGCCGTCTTGCTTATATGTTGCCCCGCCCCCACACTAGAGTTCTGGGAAATGTAGTCCTGATTTAGGTGGCGCTGCTTGGCCAAGCCTGACAAAAACACTGTTTTTGTACAGAGCTGGGTCTGACTTGTTCGTTCTGAGTCCAGTTGGAGTAGCATAACTGGGATGCGGCAGCGTCGAGCGATATGAGTGGAATATATATATATAGATTGTTTTTGTTTTTTCATTTAATATAATGAAAAGAGGCATTAGTATATCATAAGAGTTGAAACACAATGTAAATATGTCACTGTGTTTAATACTTGAACTCACTTAGTAATGGCCGCTATGCTGTAAATATTTGCACGTTTGTCCCTTTTCCTTCTCACTTAACAGAAAGTGAAATGTATATATGGTGCCGGGTAGAATGGCACACACTAACACTGACGAAAGACTAGAGGTCTGAAACGCGTCTGTTTGTTTTGGTCAGAACGCCGTATTAAAATTCTTTTGCAACATACCCCCGCGAGTGCGTTTTTCGTCTCTGAAGGAAGGGTCGAATGGAGCTACAATATATATATATATATATATATATATATATATATATATATATATATATATATATATATATATATATATTGTACATATATATATATATATATAATACATAGTTTTTAGTGTGCTAACCATGCACTGTCAGTGTGTTGCAGACTCGTGGTGTGGATCACAGTAGATGTTTACGTGGAGAATGCACTACATGTCTGTTTGTTGGTCATCTTTGTTTAACAGTGTTCCAAGGTATGTTGTTGAGGCCACTAATGTTAGTGGCTAGTCTGTACTCCCAGCGCTGTCCCTTCTCAAATAGCTATTGTGTTCTTTTTTTGGCCCGGTTTCACCACTTCTACTACTGTCCATCTCATGTCGTTGGTAGTGTGGCTGCTTTTGAGAAAGTGTTCGGTCAGTTTGGTAGTTGCCTTTTTACACCTAATCGTACTACGGTGCTCGCAGATTCTTTGTTTCACCTTTCTGCTTGTTATGCCCACATATTGTAGGCTGCATGGGCAGGTTATTAAATGCACCATGTTTTTGCTGTTGCAGTTAGTGTGGGCCCTTTGCGTCCATATTCAGTATTTTGGTTGCAAAAGTCAAGTGGCAGACACTACATTTGCCACATGGATAGTGGCCAGTTATTTTAGGGACACCCCATGAGCTGAGTACTGTTGAAGTTTGCTCACGCTCTTCCTGTCTTGGACGGGTGTTCACTTGTGTATTGTTAATGCTCCTTGCTCTTTTGTAAGAGAAAAGTGTTTTTTCCCAATCCAGTTGTCCTGTTTTTAGGATGCCCCAATGCTTATTGATGGATTTCATCACTTGGTTAGACAGTGTGTTATATGTGGTCACACAAGTAAGCAGCGGTTCCTGCTTGATTTTTATATGGTCTTCTCGTGGTTGGTTCCTGGCACATTTCGGGCATTTCCTCAAAATATGGTCAGGATATCCACGGTTGGAGAGTTTCTTGGTGAGGTCGGTGGCCTGGTGTCGATAGTCTTGTAGCTTGCCGAAGGTACTGTCCATAAGGTAGATTCTCTTTGAGTGCCCTGGGGTGGAAACTTTCAAACCTTAGTAGATTGGTTTTTGCAGTGGGTTTGTGATAGGTCTTTGTTTCCAATCTGTCTTTTTTTCCTTTGGTGATGACTATGTCTAAAAATATCATGGTCTTTTTTTTTCTATGAAGTGCGTAAATCTCAACTTGTTCTTACAGGTATTTAGCCAGACTATGAACACTCTCAGGGTGTTTTTCGGTACTTGCAAAATGGCAAGGACATCCTAAATGTATCTTTTCCAGAATACAATGTGTGGTGCGAAAGGGTTGCCATTGTCCAGAATGAATTTTCTTTCAAATTCGAAGCGTGCAGTTCCGCTACACTAGAAGTGAAGGTGCTCCCCATTAAAGTACCGCCTGTTTGTAGGTATAGCTTGCCTTCAAACTCAAAATAGTTCTGTTGGAGTGTCAGGGTTCCACATTCTAAAACAAAGTGTTTAGGGGTAATGTATGTCCATTCCGTATCCTCGAGTGCTCTACCAAGCACCTCCAGACTTTCGTCTTGTGGGAGACCAGTGTAGAGGCTATCGATGTTGAAACTTACTATGATCGTGGTTCCATCTACCTGAATATCTTTCAGGAGAGTGAGTGAGTTCCTAGTGTCACGCAAATAGGTGTCAGTTTTCGGCACCATGGGCTTGAAGAAACAATCACAATACCTCGAAAGAGGTTCCAGAAGAGACCCAATGCCAGACACAATGAGTCTGCCTGGCGGAGGGATTTTGTTTTTGTGCATCTTGGGCAGCACATAAAAGTATGGAATTTTTTCCAGGAGCGGTTGAGCTGGGGGTCTGTGATAAACAGGATGTCATTTGCATCAATACTCAGCAGGTCCCTCCTTTCAGCTGTGTGTTTGCTGAGTGATCGTGTATTAAAATACAAATTGGTGATGACATGTGGGTTTGCTGTGGCTTGTGGTGCGGGTGGGATTGTAGGGATTGTTGGTGCTTGTGTGCCATGTGTGTTGGGAGGGGGTGTTGAAGCCATTGTTAGCATTTGAATGGGGGTATGGCTTTGTGGCTGCTGGAGAACCAGCAGTGGGTGGAGGTGTAAGCTCCTACTGTGGTTTGAGGTGTGGCACGGTCTCAGTTAGGGAAATGGCATCTGGGACCTAAGGAAAGCTGCAGAGTATTGCTGGGCAGTGATCAGACAATGGTTCCTGGGGCTAGGCAACTTAAATACTAAATGATATACTCCCTAAAGGCTGTGAACACATTACAGACTGCTATCAGCTTTACCTAATTTAAAACACTTAACAGCACAAACTAAAGAAGCCATCATTGGTACCACTCCTCTCCGTTCAAAATATCCAGATATCTGAAATCCTGAACACTTAACTACCACATATCATGAAATACCCCACTTCTTACAAGAAATCCTTAACAATGAAAAATGCATTATGATATTTGCTACAGCAGATACTTTATTCAAACTAAGCCAATGTCAAACATGGATGATAAATGGTACATTTAAAATGTACCAGAAACCATTCAAAACACTGATATGCCATTCATATTTGCCTTTGTGACAAATAATCACTTGCAATGAGCTACTAAATCACTTTAACATTAAAACAAACAACTACTCTCTAAATAGAAAAATCATTTATTTTAATAATCTATGATCCAAACTCTCCTTAACTGTCACATAGCCATACAACGCTGTAGCTACCACTTTAACTGAATTATTTGGAGAAACCTCTAAGAATCTGCACTAATAGTATAATATGAAAGAAACAGCCGGTTTGGCCTATGCCCCTGTAACAGAAGTCTTTAAGGATTAATGGTGTGGCCCAGTGTCTCATAGAACCTGGAGCACTATAACAGTATAAAATAGTGGTTGGTTCTGTTAAGCAATACTGAATTCATTTAGTACTTGTATTTGTCCTGATCAGTAGGAATGACCAATCAATGATAAATAGTTCCCATACCATACAGACAAAAGGACAAATTGAGACTAACAAAATAAACTGAAGAAAGTGACTTATATATTTTATTTGTCATATATTGTATCTCACATTACATATACAAATATATAAAGCATAAAACCATGACAAATATGCCAAAGTGGCAATCAGGAAGCGATTGTGGTACCTTAATTGATTCTTTAATAAATAGTGGTAATCGGTTTCCCCGAGACTTTAATGTTTAATGTTGTTTTTTGTGTACTACATGTCACATGTTTAAATATGTGAATGTTTTCGTATAGTTTTCTGCTGTTAATATATTTGTATATGTAAAATGAGATACAATACATGACAAATTATATATCTGTCACTTTCTGGAGTGTATATCAGTTGCTTATACTTTGTTATACCCTTGATATTTGTTTCTTTGTTTAGTTTTGCAAACAAAAGTAAATAGGACAAACAGTTGTAATGAAAAGAAAGACAGAACATAATCGGTCACAGTGTACATATATCTGTTACAAGGAACCAGCTTGCTAATGGTATACAGAGGTGTAGGTCTTTACAGTGAAGGGGGCCGCCAGTAGCAACAGGAGATCCTTTACAGTTATAATTGGAAAGACCAGATGTTAATACCAGGATACTATGTGGGGAGACTGCAGCTTTGTATTTAAACAGTTCTTGGGGACCTTGTTATATACGCGATATTTTTGGCTTAGAGGCTCACACAGCTTCGTCACCCGGAAGTTTGATTATCGTCACGGCGTTCACTGAAGTAAGTTTTCTTTCAGAGATCTGGGCACTTATTCTCTTCGTATTCGTTGATCACAGAGCACACTCTTGTCTCCCGAGCTGGGAACTATTTCAAAACCTTACGAACACACAGTAAGATATCGGCACTACCCCCATTGCGACCTGCACCGCACAGCGTCTCAAGGTTTCTGTATTTCACCAGTGTCATGTCACTTCACTCACTGCTGTATATCCTCATTATTCCTTTACATCTGTGCACTCCCCTCATCAATGGTGTCATTTGTGAAATATGTGTATATTTGTTTGGGGGGCGTGGCTTGCACGCCGAGGGTGATGGCGGCGTGAGCCCGGAGCTCCGCGCCCATTCCCCTCTATTATCCTGATTAACGCTGCGAGGAGTCCAGCGCTGGGCCTGAAATGAAGTGCCTCGAGCCCTGAAGCCGGTGGGGAGCAAGTGGATCGGACGGGGAGCGGCTGAGCGGCTGAGCGGACCGCTCTCCGCCGCGACTCGGGGACACCGCAGCCGAGCCAGAGAGACACCTCAACATGGCGGCTGCGAGGAGATCCTAGTGGCGACCAGCCAACTGAGCCGTGGGACACCGCCTGGAGCGCGGCCGCGACCTGCTACCGATTAGGGGCTTGGAGAAGGAGCCCCCCCCCGCCCCCCCCCTCCTGTGAGCCTCGAAGCCCTGTGGTGGTCCTGCCGGGAGGCTCCGTGAAGCGGTGGAGCTGCCGAGAACGGCCGGCCCGGGAGGGCTGTGCGGAAGGCGGGGTGCCCCGGGAGGGCTCCGGCACTAAGGACACCCTGCTGATAGATCCGGCGCAGCTAGGATTCGGTGCGCTGGAGGTACCCCCCTCGGAGCTGAGTGGAGAGCAAGAAAGTGGGACATTTTGCAGAGAGGAGCGGAGGGACGTGGGAAGCGGCGGACGGCCTGGAGTGACCTGGAACATTGCCGGTGAGAGCGCACACACTGGGGGGAAGGCTGGGTGCACCAGCTGGGGGCAGGACTTACCCACGGGTCGCAGTGGGAGGCCGCGGACGCACTGCTGGACTGACTGGCTGCGGCCGCGGGGAGGTGACCCTGAGAACCGGTGGGGGAGGGGAATCGCGGCCCCACCATCGTCAACCTGGGGAGGCAGGCACGGATCTCTGCATTCCTCCACCCTGGGCAACGTGGCTGGCTGCAGCGGTTGATCACCCTGACGGCGTGGATTGACCTTCCATCTCCGCGGCGTATGTAACTTGGGAGAAACTACGCGGTGGCTAAGCCCTAGATACTGTCTTGGGGGCTCACGCAGTTCGCCATGGGGAAGCCGAGAGGCAAGCCGGAAGAAGCGGCGACCTCAGAACCAGTGGAGAGCGACACGGGAGGGCCCACTGACCTGAAGTGGCTACAAGATCGTATCCTGGAGGCCATAACGGCGACGAGGGAAGCGCTGCACAATGACATTGCGCAGGTGGCGTCGGGGCTTGGCCTGCTTCGTGCCGACCACGACAAGCTGAAAAACAGGGTAAAAGAGACTGAGACTACCCTGAAGGACCTGGCCCCTGCCCAAAAAAACCTAGAGGGCAAACTCACGGAGGCCCTGGATCGGATCCAGATCTTGGAACGGCGCGCAGAGGACGCGGAAAATAGGAGCCGTCGCAGTAATGTGCGGATCGTAGGTGTTCCGGAGAGCGAAGGGGGGACTGACTTGGTGGCCTACTGTGACACTTGGCTTAAAACTGTAGTAGCACCTGAGGGCCTGTCCCCCTTCTTCACCCTGGAGAGGGCGCACTGGGTTCCGTCCGGACCGCCTAAACCTGGCCTGCCGCCGAGACCCATCGTGGCCAAGCTGCTACACTACAGGGACAGGGATCTTCTGCTGCAAAGAGCCCGGGACGCTGGCCCGTTCCAAATTGCGAATAGTAATGTCACGCTGTTTCCAGATTTCACGTTTGAGACGGAAAGGCAGCGAGCTTCCTTCCTGACGATCAAGAAGGAGCTGCGCACAGAGGGCATCCCGTACTCCTTATTATTCCCTGCCAGACTTTAAATTGTGGTGGGCGACAAAACAATGTTCTTCAACTTGGCCGCGGATGCTTGGAGCTGGTGGGACACCTACAAAGCGGGCACAGACGGTGCCAAGGTCCGAGAGGAGCGAGAAATCGAACGGGAGCGGGCACCAGACGGCCTGCGCAAATCGCAAAGACTGCGCAAACGGCGGCGCGGACCTGGGAATCTGACCGCCTCGCAAACGGAGGCTGAACGCAAGGCGGCACTACAAGAGGTGGTCACGATGGCGAGAACGGAGGACTCCCAGTCCAAGCGTGGCACAGACACAGAGACACATGCATCGGCTTCGGGATCAGAGTCGGACCTGTCTGGGATCCACGATGCCAAGGGTCCGGTGGTGACGCTGCAAACGGCAGAAGAAATCCTAAATGTCTGACTCATGTCCGATGGGTGCAGGGTAGGACTCTTGGGGGGTTTCACCTGTTTGGCGGCTATATTAGCTCCGGGCTTGGGCGCTGGGCGACTGGCTGAGCACTGATCTCCAAAATGGGGGGGATGGGTGCGGACCTGGGTCATGTGGCCCCCTCTTGGGCGAGGCCTCGCTCCGTACGCCCTTAAGGCACTTGCGGCTGCGGCCGTGAACTAGTCATCTGGGGGTTCTCAGTTGTGGGAGTTTGGATGGGGTCTGGTATCTCGATATTGGGGCCTGTTCTGGGGCGGGGGGGAGCACCACAGTTGGGGATTGTTGTGGGGTGTTTTTCGCAAATACCGGTCCCGGGCAGCTTAGGGGCTGGACAGTTAGGGGTTTACGTTTGGGGTTGGGGTGGGGCCATCCTCCGCAAGCGCACGACCATGGGGGGGCGTCGGAACTTTGGATTACGAGACAATGGCTGACTCGAATGTTTTGAAGTGCATAACCTGGAACGTGAGGGGCCTACACACGATGCAGCTTAGACATAAAGTGCATGCCTATCTATTGAGGAGGGGAATTCACATTGCGCTGCTACAGGAGACACACATCACGAAGCAGGAAGGGGTGGCGCTGCAAAGGAGATGGAGGGGACAGGTTTTCCACACCTCTTACTCAGCTTACGCGAGGGGCGCCCTGGTATGGATCAGAGCAGGGACACCTTTTCAGTTGACACGGCAGCTGATAGATCCGGAGGGGAGATTTATGGTGGTGGAGGGCAGGTTGCGGGGAAAAGATGTTGTCCTATGCAGCGTGTATGCCCCGAATGTAGACCAAATGGCTTTTTATACAGGTTTGTCGGGAACACTGGCGCGCTTTCTAGTGGGTCCGGTACTCATGGGTGGGGACTTTAATGCTGTGGCGGAAGTGCACTTGGATAGATCACACCCACCTCTGAGCGATTCCCCGGTACACCGCATTTCCAAGGGTCGGCGAGATTGGCAGGAGAGCTGGGGGTTGACTGATGCATGGAGGACGCAACACCCGACAGACCGAGATTACTCTTTTTACTCCGGGATACATGATCTCCACGTAAGGCTGGACGCAATATTGTGCTTGCGAGCAGTGTTGCCATGTGTCACCTGGTCGGAATACCTAACGAGAACGGTCTCGGACCATAATCCGCTCCTGATCCACTTAGACTGGGCGGCGGATAAGCCAAGTGTGCCAACCTGGAGGCTCCGACCGGAGACCCTGGAGGACCCGTTGCTCGGGGCGGCACTGGAGGAGGGATTGACACAGTACTTTGCCATTAACGAGGGGACCACGAGCGCTAGGGCAGTGGAATGGGATGCTTATAAAGTGGTAGTGAGGGGACAGTGTATTACACAGTACGTAGGAACGAGGAGAGTGTTGCTGACCGACCTGGAGAAGGCGGACGCAAAATTGCGAGTAGCGGAGAGGGAGCGGCCTGGCCGCCCGGACCTTCAGGAGACGGTGTGTTCGGCTAGGGAAGTGGTGGCGATTGAGGTGGAACGACTGCGGGCTTACGATCATCGGGCATACGCGCTGCGCTCTCACGTGGAGGGCGATCGATCGGGCACCCTGCTAGCATGGCTTGCAAATCCCACGAAACGTTGCTCCCCTATCTTGCAACTCGCAGACGAGGGGGGAAATCTGTCCTACACCCAATCGGCCATAGTGGACTGATTTCAGAGGTACTATGGGAGACTCTATAGCAGTACCCAGGGCGACCGGGGGGAGGCGACAGCGTCGTTCCTGGAGGGTCTAACCCTCCCGCGTTTAGAAGATGAGCAAGCGGAGGAGTTAGGTAGAGACATTGACTTGGGGGAAGTTAGGAGGGCTATCAAGTCCATGGCCCGTAATAAGACGCCGGGGATGGACGGTTTGCCCATTGAATTCTACGGCAAGTATATGGACGCCTTAGCGCCGCGGCTTTTAGCCGTGTACAAGGAAGCAGGGACTGCAGGTCGGCTTCCCCAATCGATGCACGAAGCAATAGTCATTCCGCTACTGAAACCTGGTAGGGAAGGCAGCAGCCCTGCATCTTATCGACCGCTCTCTATGTTAACTGCGGACTATAAAATCTTGAGCTCTATATTGGCGGCGAGACTCTTACCGCACATGACCACTCTGATCCATGAGGATCAGAACGGCTTTATCCCTACTCGGAACACGTCGCTCAATATTAGGAGGCTTATCCGACTCATGGAGGATCTGCGGGCGGGGAGCGGTACCCCATGTGCCCTCTCGGTCGACATCGAAAAGGCGTTCGATAGTCTGGAATGGGATTATTTATACATGGTCATGGAAAGCTTCGGGTTGGGAGCAGGATATATCCGTTGGACGAAGGTGCTTTATGCAGCGGCGGTGGCGAGAGTGCGGGTTGGGTCCTTGGTATCCCACCAATACCCGGTGGAGAGAGGCACCCGGCAGGGGTGCTCCCTATCCCCCTTGCTGTTCGCTTTGGCAATTGATCCGTTGGCGGCGGAGGCCCGCAGGGGACGTTACTTTGCAGGTGTGCAAGCTAGTGATGGGCGACAGTTTATCTCGCTGTACGCCGATGACCTCCTGCTGTTCCTTGACAATGACGCAGCGGAGCTCGACGGCGCGGAGGAGCTGCTGGAACGATTTGGAGGCCTGTCGGGCTTGAAGGTTAATTGGACGAAAACATGCCTTTTTCCGCTGAGGGAGGGCATGGCCCGTCCTGACCACCGACCGCTACTCCATTGGGAACCTACCTGTCTCCATTACCTTGGAGTTTACGTGTATCACACTGCGGTGGCCTTGTTTGAGGGCAATGTGGAGAGATGCGTCAGGGGACTGAAGGGGAGCATGGCCTTTTGGGCCACGCTTCCACTGTCCATAGCAGGCAGGATTGCTCTTTTGAAGATGGTGGCACTGCTGCGGTTACTGTACTACTTCCGGACGCTTCCGATCTGGATCCCCAACTCCTTTTTCCGCCGACTTCGGACCAAGCTCACTACATTCCTATGGGGGGCGGGCAGGTGCAGAGTGGCACTGACGACCCTCACCCGCCCGAAAGATGAAGGGGGTTTGGCGTTCCCAGATTACGAGCTCTACTACCTTACTGCCCAGCTGCAGGTGTTCACGCAAGAGGTGGCTCGCGTTTACTGGGGCCCGGAGGAGGGACGACTACGAGGCACGCCGCAACATGTGCTGGCCTACATTGCACTGGGCCAGAAACTTGCCGCCCGAGACTTATCCCTTGAGCAGGACACATTTAGGCGATGCTGGAACCGCGCGCAGAAGCGAGCAGGGATTAAGCACCCTTACGCCCCGGAGATGCCGTTGGGCATGCTCACCGCGCTGCCGCACGGGGGCGACTGGTCCCGCCTACAGCAATGGGAGGAAGCGGGAGTACAGGTCCTGGGGGATCTCTTTGAAAACGGGGAGCTCCTACCGTTCCTAGCCCTCCAGGAACGTTTCGATCTACTGCGTGGGGGCTACCTCCTCCACGCAGCCATAATAAGAGCGATGCAGAAACACTGGGGACTGGGACTGGCGGAACCGGAGACGGCTATGGCCTGCCAGTACACCATGATGACGGCGGTTACGGTGAAGGCGGTGACTTGCTTGTATAATAGAATGCTCCCTGAGCATTTGCCGCCCTTGGAAAGGCTGAAACTCAAGTGGGAGGATGACCTGGGCAGGCCCATACCGGACACGACGTGGGCACAATTGGTGCGGCGGGGGCGTAATAGCACGAGGAGTGCCAGATTTCAACGTATCCATTATTATATACTGCACAGGGCGTACTTGACCCCTGGGAGGATCCTGAGATACTTTGGCGCGACTGACGCGAGGTGCCCCTGCTGCGCGGCGGAGGGAGCGGAGCTGGTGCATATGCTCTGGTCGTGCCCAGCCCTGTCGGACTACTGGCGGGCCGTGGGAGAGACTTTGAACGGGGTGACGGACCGGACTGTTGACTTTGACCCAGCGGCGTGCCTCCTGCATTGGTTCCCTCATACCCCCAAAAACAAGCTCTCAAGTACATTCATTGATATAGGTTTGATGGTAGCCAAGCGTGAGATCACTAGAAACTGGAAGGCGAAGACGGGTCCGACGTACAAGAGGTGGTACAACGAATTTCTGAAATGGGCGGCTTGCGCTAGTACATATAGGTACCAGTTGGCGCGGAGAACCACTAATGAGAGAGCGTTAGAACAGGTGACAGCCTGGGAGATGCTGGTGCAGGGCCTCAGGCATAGTGGGATAGTGGATGAAGGGGAGGACCTTGGCGCCACCGGGGGCAGCACTACACAATGACCAGGAGAGGAGTGAACTGATGAATGGAATTGTCTGACGGCCAAGTTTAGCTACACACACCAAAGGCCCCGGCGCGGATGATGGGGAGGGGGGGTAGGGTGAAGGGGGGGTTGAACTCACGGGGATGGGGGGAAGTTGGGGGGAGTTTATTGGTTATATAGATGAGGTCCTAAAAGTAGGCACACACACCTTACTGCGAGACAACCATCCTGTAGCAGCTTAACCGGGCATGTGGGAGCTGAGAGTTTGTTGCCGCCCGGTTCTCGGGATGCGGGCCAACAGGCTGTGTAAATTGGAGGGCGTTATACCAAATTGCAGAACTCTGATTGATATTGTATATGTATGACAATTGGCCTGCGTATTGTGTGCCTACAATAAAAATTACTTTAAAAATAAAAACTGTGTATATTTGTTTGCAACATGAACCTGACTGTTAAGTTCCTGTATTTGTTTTCCATTCAACAGACCCCTGATGAAGGGTCCTTATATTCGACCCGAAATGCATTGGGTATGGTGAACTACCAGACTACCATAATGAAGTTAGTTATGATATGAAGTAATTATACCTTGAAGAAAAACCTTTTCACAAATTATAAAGAAGGAATTGAAGAAAGACCAGATTATGTGCTGTTTTTCTTAAAGTGTCAAATCAAGTGAAGAAACATTTAGTTTCAAGTTGAATGTGCGCATTCTTTGTGATAAGAATATCACACAATCGTCGATTCATTGAAGGCACTGCCAGACACAGTGCGACAAGAATAGCGCCAATCAAAAAGCCCTTGCAGACAAAGGAGGAGCTCTTGTAGTGATGGATACTACATTTTAGTGTCAATGCACATGTCAGCAATAAAGACATTTATATGCTACTTGAAAGTGATCCCACAGAAGATTATCAAAAAATTCTTTAACAAATATTGAATCATGCCTTAGAAATGCAGTGGATTAACGATAAAACAAACAAGTTTCTTGAAACTAAATTCCCACGCAGACCCAAGTTGTACATGTTACCAAAGATACACAAGGTCGCTAAAGGACCACCATTTAGACCTATTGTGTCAGCCTGTGGCTCTATCTCAGAATCTATTGGTAAATATGTTGACTGGTACTTACAACCAATAGTGCAAAAGTGTGCTACATACATCAAAGACACAACTTCATTTTTGAACCTTCTCAAACGATCGAGTTGGATAACAAAACCGAATACTGGCTATGCACGGTGGATGTTGTAGCTTTATATACTTCAATCCCACACAATGAGGGCCTTGAAGCCCTAGAATGGAGTTTACTGAAAGAAGAAGATGTAGAGGTTAACAAAGTGTTTCTTATTGAGTTAATGAATTTCTCATTGTACCATAGTTAGGGGGTCATTATGATTGCGGTTTTTCCGCATCCTCGGGGCCGGCTGAAGCCACCGCCGGCCCCGAGGATGCGGAAAAACCGCAGCGGACTGACCAAAGACCCACCACCAGATTAGGATGGCTGGTGGGTCCTTGTTTCCGTCCGCAGCTTTTCCGCCGCGGTCGGATTACAACCGCGGCGGAAAAGCTCTAATATGGTGACGGTGTCTTCCAGACACCGTCCACCATATTAGGATGGCCATTAAATTATGCTTTTCCGCGGCGGGTTTTCCGCCGTGGAAAAGCATACGGAACTTCACCTATGGGGCCCGTTGCGGGCCCCCTAGGTGAAGGGGGGGTGGGTGGTGCACATGGGGGGTACCTATGGTACCCCCTGCATTTGCATGCAGAAAGCGGCAGGCACCGCGCGGTGCCTGCCTCTTTCTGCATGCAAATGCAATGCGTGCATTTTTAACATTGCCGCGGGTGCAGCTTGAAGCTGCACCCGCCGCAATGTTAAAAATAAAGGATGTGACCGCCAGGGTGGCGGTCACATCCTAATTGCACAGGAGGGAACTCTGCATGCCATGCGGAGGTTCCCTCCTGCTCTGGGGTCGCGGACGGACGCAAGTCCGTCCGCGATCCTAATCGACCCCTTATTTCGAATTGCAGAGTAATTTCTACAACCAATGCAACAGAACATCTATGGGCTTTGGGGGGGCACCCTCGTATGCCAACCTGTTCATGTCCAAATTTGAAACTGAACATATTTTGAACAATTAAGAATGGACAGAAAATGTAATCACATTCAAACGTTATATTGATGACATATTCCTGATTTGGAAAGGCAATAGAGAACAATTGGAAAACAACATCGCCAAGATCAACACCTACAATGAAAGAATTAAATTTACGCATACTATGAAAAAGGACTCAATAGCATTTCTTGATGTTCTAATTAACATTGAAAACCATAAATTGCACACTAAAATATACAAAAAAGCAACAGACAGAAACTCCAGTCTTCTATTTCAGAGCTTTCACCCTGAAACATTGAAAAAACATCTCCCTACATCTCAATTTATTAGACTCAAAAGGATCACTTTAGATCCCAAAATCCTGCAAGAATCCATCAACGATCAAACGATGAAATACTCCCAAAGAGGTTATCCTAAAGACGTTTTGGAGGAATCCTTACAAAGAGTCAATAAATTATCCAGAGAAAAACTACTAGAATCATCCATTCACAAAGCAGTGAAAAAAAACGTCTGCGTATTTACATTTTCTATCAACCGCCATTGGGCACTCATAACAACAGAATCAGATCTATAGAATCTATATAGCGAACAGATAATCTTCGCTTTTCAAAGATCAAAAAATGTGAACGAAATTTTGACCACATCTAAAAATGAAGTTATCAAACACAAAGGAATGTCGAAATGCCAAAATTGCATACATTGCAGCAATGTTATAGTTGGAAATATTTTTATGCATCCTACCAAAGGTTATAAGATCAATCTGCAATACTCTGGCACATGCGACACAAGAAATGTAGTGTACGCTATCAAATGCCCTTGCGGAAAAAGTTATGTCGGTCAAACAGAGAGAAAAATCAAAGTTCGAATGACAGAACATCAAAGCAATATACGTCTGCAGAACACTAAATGTACAATAGCCTCACATTGGTCGGAAGCCAAACATCCTATATCACAAATTATATTCAGCATACAAGAGGTACTTCCACAGTGCTGCAACATGGATCCAACTAAACAGCGACTAAAATCTGAATTCTTTTGGTTGAATAAACTTAATTCCCTGCACCCCGCTGGGATGAATGATAGAATCGAACTCTCTTGTTTTCTTTAATCCTACATGAACTACCACAGCATTGCACTATGGCCTATCCGATCTCCCCCCGGAAGTCTTGTGTATATTGAATAACAGTTTTGCATATTTTTGTGTATGTCAGGAATATTTGTTGATTCTACATTTTTATTTTTATTTTTATTTTCATTTATGGTTGTTATGATTGCTTATGTCATGAATACTTGTTGATTTTCCATTTGTTTATTTCCATTTTGCCATATACATCATGACACTTTACGCCATATCATATTATATATATCCTCTGTGTTCTTTACACCATTTCTACCCGTAAGTTTTACTCTCAATCTCCGATTGTTTCATTTTGTTACATATTGCACGATAGTCAGTCCGGTCTGCACGATCGGCCATTCTATGCACCCGCTTGACTTTTTGAATCATCTTTATTTATAACTTCTCTCACATTCAGCCTCCGCCGACTCATTGCTATAGTTACAGGCGCCATTTGTGAAGCCACCATACCCTGATCACGTGACAAGTGTCACCTTGTTATATACGCGATATTATTGGCTTAGAGGCTCTCACAGCTTCGTCACCCGGAAGTTTGATTATCGTCACGGCGTTCACTGTAGTAAGTTTTCTTTCAGAGATCTGGGCACTTATTCTCTTCGTATTCGTTGATCACAGAGCACACTCTTGACTCCCGAGCTGGGGCTTTTTTTCAAAACCTTACGAGCACACAGTAAGATATCGGCATTATCCCCATTTCGTCCTGCACCGCACAGCGTCTCGAGGTTTCTGTATTTCACCAGTGTCATGTCACTTCACTCACTGCAGTATATCCTCATCCCCCCCTCCAACCGTCTTTTTTAAACACCAAAAATGTAATGAAAAAAATGTTAGTATGGCCTTGGATTGTGTAGCGGGGGGAAAGGCTCCTGGTATGGATGGAATCCCGGCAGATGTGTTTCTATTGGACCGGGATTCATGGTGCACTTATTTTACATGGTTGGCTAATGCAGTGGCTATGGGAGGGGAAGTACCCGTCTCATGGAAGGGAGCAGAAATCATCCCTATATTTAAAAAAGGTGACAAAACTCAGGCCAAAAACTATAGACCCATCAGCCTCATTCACACAGCGCAAAAGCTTATGGGGAGATTAGTCCAGAACAAACTGCAACAATGGATTGATGAAAAAAGCATATTGTCACCATATCAAGCAGGGTTCCGCCCCCTGACCAGTAGTGTTGACCAAGTTTTCTACTTCATAGCCATCTACTGGAGAAATGTTACACTAAAAAAGGGCACACTATACGCTGTGTTTGTGGATGTAAAAGCTGCTTTCGACCTGGTCCCAAGAGAAAAACTGTGGCAGACCTTGGCTGATGTAGGCATAAGCCAAGAACTCCTTACCCTGCTTGTGCGCCTTCATGAAAACAACTTTGCCAAAATTAGGTGGGGCAAGCAGGGAGAAGTGACTGAGCCTTTTCCGGTGTAGTGAGGGGTGAGGCAAGGGTGTGTCCTGGCCCCTACATTATTTTCTATTTATATAAATGGTATTGTTGATCATCTGAAGAAATCTCCAAGTGATGCCCCAATCATAGCAGGTTCACACGTCCCCGTCCTAATGTTTGCGGACGATACGCTCTTACTTTCACGCACACCGAGTGTTCTCCAAAAAACGGTTGATGCCTTTGGTGAATTTTGTGATAGTCGGGCCTTGAATTGAATACCACCAAGACTAAATTCATGTGCCTTAACCAACAGACCACGTTCAAGGGTGTGAAAACGTATAAGGGTACCCCACTTGAGAAAGTTGATGCTTTTTCCTATCTAGGAATTATTTTGCAGGGCGATATGAAATGGAAATCGCATATTAACACGGCAGTACTAAAGTTTAGTCAGCTTGCAGGCGTAGTGGCCCTCAAACACAGAGCCTCTCTGACAAAACCAATAAACTGTGCCCTTGAAATGTATAATATGAAAGTATTGAGCGCGTGTTTATATGGCTCTGAACTTTGGGGTTTTTCAAATCTAGGAGATTTGGGGCGGGCAGAAAATAAATTTCTGCGAGGGCTTGTATTGGCCCCACAAAGTACGCCAACAATTCCATTAAAGCTGGACCTTGGCAGGAAAAATGTTGAGGACATAGCTCGGCTAAGGCCACTGCTGTATTGGAGGCGTCTGATGGTGACCCCAGAGCTAAGCCACTATGTCACAGCTTTGTTAGACGTTGTTAAGTGTGATCGTTTCCATTGTATTGTATGGTTAAAAGAACTGCGGGGCCTACTTGCAAAGTTAAAACTGGAACATCTATGGGGTAACAGGGATGTGGCTTGTTTTCCATCGAAAACAAAATTGAAAGAAATGTATTGGGAGATGGTGTATTCAATGATGTATTGCAAAGGATCTGTATCCATTTTGTCTTCTCGCTTTTTGGACATTAAAATGTTTCCTTCATGCGAAGCATACTGGGATATAATTGAACGCCCGCATTATAGGAAATTATATTTCCAATTCCGCGTTGGAACACTCCCAGTGAATGCTTTCAAAAAACATTGGTCCCCATCGTGGGATGAACATTGCCACCATTGCAAAGACCAAATAGAGCACATCTCCCATCTCCTGTTTTGTTGCTCTTTATATGCCAGCCCACGGCGCAAATGGCTAAAGCCAGTCTGCTTAAACATTGGCACTCGCAGTCAATCGACAGCACTTAGAATATTAGAATCTGACTGCTCCACACAATTCGTGATTGCTGTAGCAAAATTTCTTGCTTGGGCTTGGGTAATCCGCACTCGCACATTACTGCTAAATGTAATATAATGAAATATGGTTGCCATGTCTTATATCCTCTCTCATCTTAAATGTTTTTTAAATAAATTTTATGAATTTAAGCACAAGTTTTACTTATGTATAGCATTCGGCTGTCACTTGTTTAATATGTGTTTTTAAAAAAGTATTTTTAGCTTTAGTATTTATTGTATAGGGCTAGGATGTATGCTTTTATGACAAATGTCGAATAAAGCTTTGAAACTTGAACTTGTTTCTGTATTTCACCAGTGTCATGTCACTTCACTCACTGCTGTAAATCCTCATAATTCCTTTACATCTGTGCACTCTCCCTATCAATGGTGTCATTCGTGTATATGTGTATATTTGTTTGCAACATGAACCTGACTTCTAAGTTCCTGTATTTGTTTTCCATTCAACAGACCCCTGATGAAGGGTCTTTAAATTCGACCCGAAATGCATTGGGTATGGTGAACTACCAGACTACCATAATAAAGTTGGTTATGATATGTAATAATTATACCATGAAGAAAAACCTTTTCACAAATTAAAAAGAAGGAATTAAAGAAAGACCAGATTATGTGTTGTTTTTCTTAAAGCGTCAAATCAAGTGAAGAAACATTTAGTTTCACGTTGAATGTGTGCATTCTTTGTGATAAGAATATCACACCATCGTCAATTCATTGAAGGCACTGCCAGACCCAGTGCGACAAGAATAGCGCCTATCAAAAAGCCCTTAGAACTATTTCAAGATACGTATATACAAGGAGTGCACGGAGATAACATATGTTTTATGTTGCATGCTGTCAAACACTTGTAAAGCTTTCTTCATTGCCAAGACCCGCAGATATATTTTATTTTACCCCCACAAAAGAGAACCTGTGTGCAGTGATTCACATGGATTCAGTCATCTGCCAACTGTTCCACATGGCTGTTGTCAGGTGGATAGTGTGAACAACACTTTGCTGCAAAGCATGTCCAACCAACTGCAGCACAGTGTGATGCAGTGCTGGAACAGCAACTCTGGCAAAATTGATCCCTTCCCTTGGTACCTTCCATTTCGGGAAGATGGCTGCCACAAATTCTAAGAATCCCACTCTTTCTAGAAAAGAAAAAAGGAGGAGTTCCACTGTTAAACTTTTTGCCAGCTTCCCACTGTACAAACATGTGATTGGATGGTCCGCCAGTAGGGCACCTCCTGGCTAAACATGCCCATAATGGTATCCTGGGTTTTCCTTTTGTCTGGGGCCACTGACAGAGGTATCTTTTGAAAGGTAGATGGTGGTGGTAGACTCAATGTGCATAGTGGTGGGGCAGTCACTGTATGCCGTGGAGTCTCCGATTATCTCCAAATCTTTTGCCATTTTGAAGTCACAGATGTGGTGAATCTGGTGCACTGCTGGGGAGGGGGCTGCTTTGCGTGAAGATGTCACCCTCTTCTTCCTTATCATCACCTTCCACTGTGATTGGACTGGTACTTGTATCTGATGTTCCCGGGCTCTTCACACCACCACAACCACGTTTAGCAATTTTTTAAGGAGCTCCTCCACTTGATTGTTTGGTATTTTTTCTTATGGATTGTTTAGCCTCCTCTACCATAATTTGTACTAGGCCTACCTAGATAAACACTTGGCCTGCAAATACTGCATACTGCAATGTGCTCCCTCTCTTTGCTAACTGCAAAAAAGTCCAAAACTGGAGAGAAGCACTTTTTTTACTGTGCCACTGCCATTGCCTGAAGAAAAACTGGAGGTAGATGGGTATGTCATTGATTGCCTCTCTGCTTCTCCTGAGGCAAGGGTTGGTGCAGGTCTCATCCTCCTCATAATCCATTTCCATACGTCTAAGTCTATTGTTAAGTTTTCTTTTCCCTTGCCTCTCCTATTGCCTCCTGGACTCTGCCACAGTCCATTCCATGTCCCTATCATCATCATCATCATCATTAGAAGAGCTCCTAGGAGAAAGTGGTAGAGTATTACCCTTCCCTTTCCGTGCTGGAGATCTGGAAGCCAATGATTCTAAAGAGGAGGTTCAACTTCTTGCTCAGAAGGAAGGTCAACCTCCTGTTCTGCTTCAACATCATGCAAAATTGCTTGCTGCAGCTACAGCTACTGTCCACTTTTCTCTGTTTCCTGAAATGATTGCATACTACTTTGCGAAAGGGACAAATTCAATTAAATGTCACAACGCAATCAGCATCTACATGATTGCGGTAGCTGCCTCACTGGCAAACTAGGTCCTGGGCTTAGGATGTGGGGTAGTGCTGTTGATGCAGGAGTGCTGCTCTCAGCCTGCGCACAGGAAGACAGTGCAACAGGCACATGTTTAACAAAAAACTTTCTGGTCAGCATGCCAGTGGTGAAAATCTGCTTCTTCTCCTACCCACTGGCCACTTTCTTGGCAGCACCTTTCTTTGGGGCCATCTTGAAGCTGTCAGTTGGCAGTGTCCCTTAGCTTCTAAGCTGCAGAGAAACCTGTGTTATGTAGTGAGTCACGTGTCATGTCCTACATAGGCCTTGTTTCTAGCAGTAGTGTGGGTGATGTCACGTCTCTTGTGCACCTAAAAGCTAATAAGCAAGAAGAACATCAGTGAAATGTGGCATTGTTGCAGTTCAATTAGCAGACCCGGAAGCAGAAAACGACCCGGGACCAGGGTTCAATTCCCGACGCGGCAGGGTCGTGGACCAGGGTCAGCGGACTCGATAATTCTCGCCTCGGTGCCTACTCGGCAACTCTGGGCATTAGCTTGCCTCATCTCTACAACGGCCCCCCACATTCGCCGGGGATGCCTGGTTTCACCTTGGAGATACCCAGTAGGGACCATCACATAGGGATAGTCAGGTCGGGTTCCCCAGCGGTCTACAGCGCCACGACGCCTCAGGGCCGCAGTGCGCTTTACAAGACACATACATTCTCATTCACAGAACAAACAAGCAATATCATTTAGTTTGTTTACTTAAGTTATTATAATATTGTTTAACTAATCATTCATAAAACTACATCAACATAAACTTTCAAGAAGGAAAAGAAAGAGCAACAACAACAACAGATTAAACTGTCTGCTTTATGAGCCTCATATGGGATATGGCATGTGCAAGTGACAATGGAATTATTCTTAGATGATAAATGCTATTTAATTTAAAGAAAATTGAACTAAAAACCTGAAACAAAAAAATTAATGACAAAAATTTTAATTAAACAAAAGAAAATTACAAAAAATTCGGAAAAAGAATGAACATTAAAAAACTTACAAATTAAAAAATATAAATAAGTGAAATTATCTTCAAGCAAATAATTGATTAAACTGCTATCTCAATCAACCGGGCAAGCCTATGGCAAAAGGCCACACTGACTGTATGCACAAAATGTCTACCCGCCAGTGCCACATGGTCAACAACAGCAACACTGAGCAAGAAGGCATGGGGAACAAAGAGAAGACATGCAGGCATATGGCAACAACACGCTGGCTGCAGTGCCTGCACAAAATGGCCTCCAGCCACATGGTGAAAACAACTAGCAAGAAGGCATGGGGAACAATGAAAACATGCAGGTCTTTGGCAAAAGCACACTGGCTGCCTACACAAAATAGCTACCAGCCACATGTTTACAACAAAAAGCAAGACGGCATGGGAAACAAAGAAGACATACAGGTCTATGGCAAAAGCACACTGGCTGCCTACACAAAATGGCCACTGACCACATGGTCAAACAGCAAGCAAAGTGGCATGAGGAGCAAAGAACACATGCAGGCCTATGGCAAATGCACACACAAAATGGCTACCAGCCACATGGTCACACCAACAAGCAAGAAGGGAACAAAGAACACATGCAGGCCTATGGGTACTAACTATACAAAATGGCCCCTGGCCACCTGCCATCTGGAGCAAAGATAAACGGTGTCCTATGGCAAACAGACTTACACACTGGCCAAAGAAAGGAGGCACAGAAATAAGAGCATTAATTCAGCAATGCCTTAAAAGAAAATGTATCTTGACTGAAAATGTTATAACAACACACAACCTCCAAGGCCTCAAATATACCCCACCTATACACTGTTTGCAGAAAAAAACATGAAATACCCCACAAAAAAACACTTTGCAACTTAATCCAATGCCATTCATGGCCTAAATGGTGTTTTAATTCAACAGACCCCACAGAAACAGTTGTTTCATGCACCCATGACTAGTAGTGATCTCACTGGCTAGAAGGCAAATTGCCGGACTAGGCCACTTAGTAAGTTAAATCAATATTGCGAATGTATTAATCAAAAACAGAGAATAAAATGTACTGAACTGTGCAACATTTTCCCTTTATTAAAGAAGAAAAATTACATGCAAAATATTTAACTAGGCCCCTACTAAAACTGCAGCCTGCCCACTACAATTAATTTTAAAAATCAAATAAAAGTACAAATTAATCCACGTGCCAGCCTCCAATCAAACAAACAAGATCCTTATACACCAGTTTTTCAACTAACTTGTTAAATCTCTAATGCAAAGTCCTTAAATCCATTTGTATATATGCAAAATACAAGGAGAGTGATTCTTACATCTCCAAATCCCAATGAAGAGTGACCAGGAAAGGAACAAAGCACTGGGAGAGACCGCTGGATAGGAAAGGGAACTTGGAGTCTATGGTGCACTTCCTTCCTGTTTGAAAAAAAGAAAGTAAAAATAAGGGTCTTGCAAAAAAAAATCCAACAGCCAGTTTGAGAAGAAAATCCACTCCAAAATCTTCACAGCTGCATCTCAAGCACAAAAGCTGCTTGAGCGCTCATTTTTGCGATCAGTACTAGAATGGCATCCATGTGGCCAGAAGCAGTGCAAGTGAGCGCAAAGTCTTGGCGAAACTCACTAGTGGCACGAAAAGTCTTGAGCATGCACTCAAGCAGCCCAAGAGAACCTTGACACTCATCATTGAGTGCTAAAACAAAGCTCGAGGGTCTGATTGGCAATATACCTCCGCTACCCACCCAAAAGTCGGAATTCAGGAACTCCGCATTACTCCGCAGAACAGAGTACCCGAATTCCGTAAACTTCATGAGAGGAGTTGAGTTTTACACCCGGGCTTACCAATGTGAAGGCAGGATAGCATGAATTGGGCACAACACAACACTTTGTTGGTGCACACAATGTCACTCATATTTCATTAGGACCAACACACCACAAGGTAACTTCCATCCTGTCGTGGTGCAAACTGTCTTGGTACCGGCTTTGTACACCCAGGCACCCTGACAGGCATTTCAAGGACCAATTCATGTCCAGTTCGTACATCTGAACAGTATCATATACCTGCTTATTTCACAACTCTGAAATGTCCAAATGAAGATGACATAGTGAAGGTACCTAAAACAGTCCCACACAAAGAGATTAGCAAAGCAAACATATATATGGCACAGATTACATTGTCAACTTCCACAGAACAAAGTCTAAGATAACATTTACAGCTGAAAAAAGCTACACTTACAAAATAAACACCTTTCCCCAGATATTTCCGGACATATATATTCCTAGTATGTAGCATTAACATCCTTCACACAACATCACTGCAAGAGTTGCAAGAATAGTAAAAGTCATCACACCATACTCAGGAGAAGTAGTTTTGGATGAGATCTTGACGCAAGTCAGTTCCTTCCTCTGCCCATTGCTGACATTGGCTTTTCATGTGGGTGATTTGTGAGAATACACTCCAAACTTGTAGCAGAGAAGATGTGTTTCACTCAAATGACACATCCATATAGCTGTTTAATTACACCAAAACAGGACCTTGGATGCATGCACTGTGAGTGTGTGTCACATTCGCTGTAGGATATTTGTTAGAGTTGAAGTGAGAGGGCCTTCTGGGAGTTGTGGTGACTTGAATGACCCTTTATGAAGGCTTGAGAAATGGCAGGCTGCGTGGACAGTGAAGATCAGTAGTAACATGGCAGACAAGTGAGAATGAGCAAAAGGAATCCAGCATCTTGGTTAGAGTTCC
Organism: Lissotriton vulgaris; assembly: GCF_964263255.1. Lineage (NCBI taxonomy): Eukaryota > Metazoa > Chordata > Amphibia > Caudata > Salamandridae > Lissotriton > Lissotriton vulgaris. The sequence continues at coordinate 496,278,767 of NC_141687.1, forward strand.
AGTACAGGGCCACATGATAGTTGTAGTCACTTCAATGTCACTTTAGCAACACTTGAGCAATAGTAAGCTGCATGAGAAGTGAAGATAAGTAGTAACATGGTAGACAAGTCATAAAGGGAAAAAGAAGTTAGTGAGACACATTAGTAGGTTTGATATTGATGAATAGGTTCTGTTATGGAACACAAAATAATGCACACATCACTATTTTTGTACAATGTGCCTGTGCAGTACCAGTGTTTTGGCATAGGAGGGCATCCTACAGATGCATTTTTGATTATTGTTATGAAACCATCTCAGACAGTGTCCCTGTATGTATGCAAATTACTTAGGGACCTCTAGTCCCTTGCCTGGTCTATGGTGGGTCATCGTTTTGCAGAGAAGTCTAAAGAAACAGGTTGTTGTATGACTTGCCTCCGATTTTGTCCGTAATAAAGCAGGTTTTGAACAAGGTCTTGCAGGTACAGCAGTATCAGGATGTGGCAGATGGACTCATGACAGTAGTGGACAAGTAGTGCCGAGTTTCAGCCTTATGTCCCTCCTTTTCTGCTATCTCTGATGTGGCGGTTGCACCGCCTGGGTCACGCCAGCTGTAAAGCAACTCAAAATTGGACCAGCAGCTTCACTGCTGGTCCTAGTTGGCTGGCGGTGTCAGCGGTTCAGCTGCGGTCTTCGCTAAGCCAATAGACCCACCTTGTAATATGGCTGTTGGACCACCGAGCTCGCGGTGGAGGGACAACGACTTTCGCTAGCGTAGTCTATAAAACACGTAATAAGGTCTTAGTCTCACTTTACCGCCTGGCCTTGCAAATAATTTTCTGCAAATACATTCGCTTGGCAGTAAGGAAAGGAAACATAACTTACTCTACTGCAGGGTAAATTATAGGGATTCGGCCAGGTAGGCAGAGGTTTTGCTATAGAATAGTGGGGTGTCACTGATCACCATTTGCTAAGCTTTGGCTTAGTGAGTGACTGGTAGGTATGGGCGAATTTTGCGGATTTGCGAACTCGCAATCCGCAAAATCCGCGAATTCCCGCGAATTTGCGGATTTTTTTTTTTTTATGTTCGCACGGGTTTCTGCAAGTTCGCGAGGGTTTTGTACAATTTCGCAAATTGCGAAATTGTACAAAACGCATGCGAACTTGCAGAAACCCGTGCGAACACAATGTGCCCAGTAGGGTATGTGCCTCGTCTTGTGTGAATAAAAGGTCAGAGAAAGATCAGTTCAGCAGATGAAGAGAAAGAAGCTCCTGGTCACAGGAACAGCACGGGTATTGCGCTCGTGAAAGTCAAGGATGCAAAGCCTATCCAGCATCACAGCTGATTTTCCACGGTAGATTTGGGAAGAAGGCACACCTGTCCAGCCTCGACGACGCTCACGATTGTTTTTGGGCTAATGAATGAGTCACTGAATTTGAGCATCAACTAGTTCGAGCGTCCATGTGTGTGTTACTATGCAATCGTCCCGAAGGGCGCAGGGGTCCCTTGAGTGAGCTGTGAGCTGTAACTATTTTACAATGGCGCCAGCAAGCTGCCAGCGCCGTTGTAAAATAGTTACAAAGTTAGCTTGCACAGGAAGCACTTAGATAAAATAAAGCAGCACCTGCTTCGTTTTATCTAGTGGTTCCTGTGCAAGCTAACTTTGTAACTATTTTACAACGGCGCTGGCAGCTTGCTGGCGCCATTGTAAAATAGTTGCATGAGTGGGGGTTCAACTTTTGAACCCGTTACGCTCGCGGATTTTTTTTTTGCGGATTTTGCGGGAAATCCGCAAAATTCGTGGATTGCGGATTTCCCAAAAATCCGCAAAATCCGCGAGCGTAACGGATTTCCCGCTCACACTTATAGTTGATGAATAGCAAAAGGGAAACATATGAATAGGTGTAATTCCATTATGGAAGCCATAAAGTACATATGTACATAAAGCACATGGCCAGATAAATGTGCAACATGCCAACAATTGATTTTTCAATTTTTGTAGTAGGCTGTGGCAGAATTTTAAAATATTAAGGTAGTGAAGTACTAGGAGTTGACTCTGGGAGGGAAACACACCTTGATTTTGGTTTGTATGCATTGAAAACTGTGTAAAAGCTGCATTAAGTGAAGCAAATGCACATTGCACAGCCAACACTTCACTGGCAAACTGAACCATGCTGCAGTTAGGTCACAGGTGGTGAATTGCCATGGACAGGGAGGTAATGAATGACAATGAGTGGAATACATATCTTCCTCGCTTAACAAATACAGTGATTATACTAATAATTTGCCAATAAGCAAGTAATGTGACTCATTACCACCAGTCCATGCCACTGTTAGTAATCTCCCTCCAACAGTCTCCCCTGCTGCATCTCTTATACTTGCACTGCCGCTAGACTTTGCACTGGTGGTCTGTGAACCTAGAATAAACATTATGACCACATTTATCCATCAAAGAATCAAAAACTAAAGCAATAGCTTTTTCAATTTTTCTGATTGATTGCTCTTATTTGTGCCTCATATCGAAAATGGTGATGGTTTATTCTATGGAGTATGTTCTATCATGACCTTGTTGTAGTTTTGTTCATTTCCAGAATGGAATCCATTCTGTTGTTAGTATGACTGCTTATGTGTAGGAATGACTGATATGTTGTGATATGATTTTGTTTAAATTACACTGTATTTAAACCCTATGTATCACAGGGTTTTGAATTCTATGTTTTGTACCATGTGTACTATGTTGAACTCTTTATTTATTTAGTTATTTAGGGCCAGATGTAGGTAGGCGTTTACCGGGTGGTAACGGCCGAATTCGGCCGTTACCGATCCGGTAAGAGCAATTTGACATGTAGGTCCCTGTATTTTACAGACTCGGTAAATTTACCGATAAGTAAATTTACCGAGTATGTAAAATACCGAGTCGGTATCATTACGGATTCCGGTAAATTGGTATGTAGGTGGGACTCTTCTGAGTCCCACAAGCAGTACAAAATCGGTATTTTACCATCAAATACTACTTGATGGTAAAATACCGTTTCTGGTGTGCATGCACATGTGTGCATGCACACCTATGCCATATGACAGGCAGACCTGCCCTTAGGGCAGGTATGCCTGCCACATGGCACCCGAGCCTCTTTTGGGGGTGCCAGAGGGTGTCAAAGTGACACCCCCTGCACCCTTGTGACAGTCGGTATTTTCCGATGTGGTAAATACCGACCGGTAAATGCCCAATCAATCCTATGGGCTTCAAAGCCCATAGGAATGAATGGGCATTAACTGGTCGGTATTTCCCGCATCGGAAAATACCGACTGTTTCCGAATCGGTAATTGCACATCTGCATTTACCTACATCTCGGTACTTTTATTTTCCGACCTCTGAAATACCGAGTCGGTATGACTCGGTATTTAAGAGGTCGGAAAATAAAATTTACCTACATCTGGCCCTAAGTCATTTATTTATTTAGTTAGCGAAGGTTTGTTTTGGACAATTTGAGTACACATTACTCATTACAATACATAACTACAGTTTGGTTAGCAGTATCTTCTATATTGGAAATTTAACTTTGGGCATTATGTTTGTTGACAGTCTTAGAAAAGTCATGTAGTCAAGCCAACTAAATACTTTTCATAATGGGGGGGCAAAGTTAGAATGACTCTGAGTCATTGAAGTGCAATGAAGGGGTGGAATAAATTGGTCAATGAAGGGCATGTGGCCTAGTTTGGCAAATGCAAGGGGACCTCATATTACTTTCCTGCCATACTGCACTGCCATGGTGCTATATTGTATAAATTAATTATAACAAAACACAACATTGAGGGGGTCCACCACGACTATGGACACTTTATAGTTTTACTGTTTGAGCAAGAGCAAGCAAAAGAAAGCCCTCTCAACAAACATGCGAAGAGAAAAACAGCTTATTTGAGCCTCCAATCCTCACAGCAGAGTACCTACATTGATTCTCCTAGTCTGACAGTACCAATTCACAAGATCTATAAATTTAGAGGAAAAGTTAGGGTGGTCAAGATTCTGTGATTCTGGGCAAATCACTCATTCTCCCCATACCTAACAAAAATGAATGTGTCCATCTGTAATGTAATTTGAGCTCATGTACAGCGCTCTGATACCTTCTGGTCTAGCTTGCGCTATATAAAACTCCATACAAAAAAAAACTTACTAACAAAGCAGAAGCAAGCGACAGACTTGTACAGACAGGACAAAGTCAGCCACAGAAACATCAAATATAGAAATAAAGGATAATGCAGGGATAGCAAGAATTTAACAAACATTAGATCGAAGAGGAGTTGAAAACCAAAAGGAGACAGTATACAAAAAAATAATCAAGGCAAAATTATCCTAAATGGAGATAACTAAAAGTTAGGGAAATAATAATTGTAACATGACTTACTGTGCCCAGCAGATTGATTGGGTCACGGCGCTGGTGGTGATACTTCCACCGGCTGTAGCACCAGTGACAGCAGCCCCTTCACCATGACCCGCCATTGATGGTGCCCTCTTTTCTCCTATCGGTGCTGATATAAGAAATAAAGAAGCCAAAAAAATAGGTTTGCTGTAGGCCTGGGCGGTAAATTTCGGTCCGTTCGCGGAATTTGGGTAATTTGGGTAATTTTGCTTTCCGTGAAGAATTCAAAATTGCCCAAAATTTTGCGTTCCGCGACTTTTTTCGAAATTTGTAGCTTGTTGGCGTTCTCAAATGTGTGTTCGCAAGATATTTCCCCTCGAGCACGCAAACAGCAATTGCGAACAGTAAAAAAGCATCACGAACAAGCAATTCTGCGTTATTCGTGGAATTTCTGCGTGATCGCAGAGATTTTTTACCGTTTTGCAGAGATTTGAGTACAACGATTACGCAAATTCCACCCACCCCTAGTTTGTTGCACATTTAATCTTTCTAAAAATACAAAGACAGTAACATTTTACTTTGTTAAATCAGATTGCCTCTAGAGCTTCATTTGAGTTGACCTATTCCTAATTTCCTAACCCTAAATCCTATTCCTAATTTCCGAAACGTGAACTACATTTGGAATTACTAATTCATTGCAATGAAATATTCTTGCTTCTCAACCCCTTTGATGGGCCAGTTCAGTCTCCCTTTTCAATGTACAGATGTATATTACATATCACCGGGAGATTGGGGCTGTATGAGCTACATCGAGGAAAGGCACGGAGAACACTAAGGCCCTAATTATGAGTGCAGTCCAGCCACCAACGCACCAGCAGTCCGTCAGCCCCATGACAAGTTGGGCAGTCAGACCGCCCTGGGACTGCTGCCGTCGCAATGGTACTGACATTGCCGGGCAGTGTTGCGACAATCTTGAGACCATAATATGCTTGGCGAGACCACTATGGTCCCGCCAAGCATTTCATTGGTTTAATGTCTGTCATGGTTTTCATGGCAGTTTCACCTCCATGAAAACCATAGCTGAGAGAAAACAGAGGGGTCCCTACAGGGCCTCCTGTTGCCTCCACCATGTGGATGCATGCAGGGCGGCAAAACATGAGTCCCCTACATGCATGCACTCCAGTTTATGCATGGCATGGCCTTTACAGTCCTGCAGTGCAAGAGCTATTTTTGGTGTTCCCATTGTAGTGGCCATTTTCTGAGGCACCACCTTTTTAACATCATACAACTGCCAGCCAGACAGGAGAAAACACCTAATCTGGTGGACTCCCTGAACATGGCGTTGGTACAGGGGCAGCGTGGCAGCTCTGCTGCTCCAAAAGTCATAATCAGGACCTAACTCACTGATCTTCCACCATCTTAGTGACAGGACAGAGGAGTCTGTATGACTTCCTAAATAATCAGCCCAAGCGAGCACTGACGAGTATGATTAGGTGCTGCCAACACCTGGATAGCTCAAACTAGATTACATAATATTCGTAACATAAACTTAACTTACCCCTGAGCAACGTGCTGTTTGAAAAAAAAAATTTGCATTGAAGAACACAACAAATAATTGCTCACCAAGCCCTACAATATCAATCTCCAGCAGGTTGAGTATGTCCTGTTCCCAATTTAGTACATTAGCCAAGGGGTGAGTCAGCTGCTGCATGAACCCCAGTCCTCAGGTGCACGCACAAGTGCATTCTACCCCACAGCAGCAGATGCTCCCTCAATGTATACACCCTCTTAGGCCTGCTGCCAGCATGGAAGGGAGGTGGCTCTACACATGAAAAATTAGTGCGGCCACCTCTGCCTCAGAAATATTGGGGTAGTGCTGCACCTTTTGGCAGTGCAAGTGACTAGAGGGTGTGTGGCTAGCAGCTGCACTTTTGCTGCCACTGCTGCTGTGGCACTACTTCTCTGACATGGCAATGCGTGGGAAAAGAAAGGACTAGGGGTAGTAGGAAGAAGAGAAGAGAGGGACGCAGAAAGGAAGAACTAAGGAAGTAGAAAGGGAAAACAAAATAAAAGTACAAAAGTTCAAGGAAAAAGGAAAATAGAGACAAAAGTGTAAAATCACAAACACAAAGAGACACACTGATAAAATAAAGGTAAATTAGCTGTGGATGAGGCAGATAGGGGGAGTATTGGAATAGATTAAAATGGAAAGATAAGAAGGTAAAGCAAAATGGCAGCTCACATGTGGGCCCCATGGTGTCGTTTGTGCTGATTTTTTTTACGTGGAACGCCCTACTGGCACAAAAAAGCTGTGTAATTGCACAGCCAAAGCAAACACAAAGAGATGATGGACGGAGTGCTGAAACATTTCAGACGCTCACCCCCAGTCGCAGATCTGGGTTGACTCCATCATTGGTCTTTAGCTCACTTTGCCACCCCAGTTCAGAACCAGCTATATGCAAATCTGTCTTGACCCTGTGCCTCAATTTCCATCTGGAGAACAACAACGACCGCAACACCAGCACCCTGCTCGACAACCTCGCCAATCTTGGACTCAAGCAGCTGGTGTCCACCCCCACTCACCTCGCTGGACACACACTCGACGCAGTCTTCTCTTCCAGCACAGACATCACCTTCAGCCACGCCACAGAGCTTCAATGGACGGACCACAGCTGCGTCCACTTCAACTTCAAGAGAACGACAACCCACCACCACCAGCAACAGGCCGCCCGCAGAAGCTGGAACAAAATCACAGCAGACCAGCTTGCCACCTCCCTGAGCCAGCACCCTCCTGCCAGCTCAGCGAACCCCAGCCAGGCCGCCGACAACCTCACGAAGTGGATCAGCATCTGCGCGGACGAACTCGCCCCGCTGAGGACCCCGCCCAGCAGACCCGGCAGCAAGAAAGCCCCATGGTTCACCGACGAACTCAAGAGCTCCAAGAAGAACTGCCGAGCCCTCGAGAAAGTCTGGAGAAGGGAACCCCCACCGGACAACAGGACCACCTTCAAGCTGGCCACCCGGAAGCACCACCAGCTGATCCGCGCCGCCAAGAAAACTGCATTCAAGGACCGGCTGGACAACAACGCACACAACTGCAAGGAACTCTTCAACATCGTGAAAGAGCTATCCAACCCCAGCGCAGGAAACAACGACATCACCCCATCGCAAGACCTCTGCAACTCCCTCGCTTCATACTTCCACAACAAGATCGCGGACATACACAACAGCTTCAACAACCAACCAACGCACACCAAGACCGAACAACCACCCCCCACCACCACCCTCCACGCCTGGACCCCGATCAGCACCGAAGACACCATCCGCACGATGAACTCCATCCACTCCGGATCACCGACTGACCCCTGCCCTCACCACGTCTTCAACAAGGCCGACGCTGTCATCGCACCCCACCTGCGAGACATCATCAACACATCCTTCGACACCGCCACCTTCCCTGAGAGCTGGAAGCACGCCGAACTCAGCGCTCTACTCAAGAAACCCACAGCGGACCCCACCGAACTCAAGAATTACCGCCCCATCTCGCTCCTCCCGTTTCCAGCCAAAGTCATCGAGAAGACCGTCAACAAGCAGCTGGCCGCCTTCCTCGAGACGACTGGATCCCTCGACCCCTCACAGTCCGGCTTCCGAGCCAATCACAGCACCGAGACCGCCCTCATCGCCGCCACCGATGACATCCGAGCCCTGATGGACAACGGAGAAACAGCGGCCCTCATCCTCCTAGACCTCTCCGCGGTATTCGACACTGTCTGCCACCGCACCCTAGTACAGCGCCTCAGCAACATCGGAATCCAGGACAAGGCGCTGGAATGGATCATCTCCTTCCTCGACGGAAGAACACAGAGAGTCCGCCTACCACCGTACAAGTCAGAGGCCTCCGAAGTCATCTGCGGCATCCCTCAAGGATCCTCTCTGACCCCCACCCTCTTCAACGTCTACATGAGCCCCCTCACGGCCATCGCACGCCAACACAACCTCAGCATAATCTCCTACGCTGACGACACCCAGCTGATCCTCTACCTGACCAACGACCCCGCCACCGCCAGAGCCAACCTGCACGAAGGGATGAAAGAGGTAGCCGAGTGGATGACGACCAGCCGCCTGAAACTGAACTCTGACAAGACGGAGGTCCTCATCCTGGGCTCTTCACCCTCCGCCTGGGACGACTCCTGGTGGCCTCCCGCCCTGGGCACCGGACCCAAACCGACAGACCATGCACGCAACCTGGGCTTCATCCTGGACTCCTCCCTCTCCATGACCAGGCAAGTTAACAACGTCTCCTCGGCGTGCTTCAACATCCTACGCATGCTACGGAAGATCTTCTGGTGGATCCCCACCGAGACCAGGAAGACCGTCACCCAGGCCCTCGTCACTAGCCGACTGGACTACGGCAACGCCCTCTACGCCGGTACCACCGCCAAGCTCCAGAAGAGACTCCAGCGGATCCAGAACGCCTCAGCCAGACTCATCCTCGACATCCCACGAACCAGCCACATCTCCGGACATCTGAGAGACCTTCACTGGCTCCCCGTCAACAAAAGAATCACCTTCCGCCTCCTCACCCACGCACACAAAGCCCTACACGACCAAGGCCTGAGCTACCTCAACAGCCGGATCAACTTCTACACTCCCAAACGCCACCTCCGATCAGCCAACCACGCCCTCGCCGCCGTCCCCCGCATCCGAAGAGCGACTACAGGAGGAAGGTCCTTCTCCTACCTGGCCGCCAAGACCTGGAACTCCCTCCCGACCGACCTGCGCCTGACCCAAGACCACCTCTCCTTCAGGAAGAAGCTGAAGACCTGGCTGTTCGAGCAGTAGAGGCACCCCCCCTCCCCCAGCGCCTTGAGACCCTACGGGTATGTAGTGCGCTCTATAAGTGTCATTGATTGATTGATTGATTGATTGCCTCATGGGAACAGTGCAGCCCGAACTGCCAGACCATGTCTTCTCACGACCAGAAACAAACATCCTGGGACGGGTTTTGGGTTAACAGCCCTCATCAGCCAGGCTAGCTTGAATCCAGTGGCAAAGTGCGCAAGGGACCCATGTCTGGGCATACCGTGCCAACTGAGGGCGAACCAAGCAAATACAAGATGATGGACGGATCGCCAAAACTTTTCAGACACTCAACCCCAGTCACAGATCTGGGTTAAATCCTTCATCATTCTTTTGCTCACATCAACACCCCAGTTCAGACACAGCTATATGCAGATCAGTCTTGACCCTGTGCCTCATGGGAACAGTCCAGCCCGAACTGCCAAGCCATATCTACCCTGGACCAGAAACAAACATCCTTGGACCAGTTTCGGGATAACAGCCCTCATCAGCCAGGCTAGCTTGAATCCAGTGGCAAAGTGAGCAAGGGTCCCATGTCTGGGCATATCCTGCCAACTTAGGGCAAACAAAGCAATCACAAGGAGATGATAGATGGAGCGCTGAAACCTTTCAGACATACACTCCCAGTCACAGATCTTGGTTGACTCCATCATCGTTCTTTAGCTCACTTGGCCGGTTCAGACACAGCTATTTGCAAATCAGTCTTGACCCTGTGTCTCATGGGAACAGTCCAGGCCGAACTGCAAGCCATGTCTTCCCTGGACCGGAAACAAACATCCTCGGACCATTTTTAGCATCAGCCAGGCTAGCTTGAATCCAGTGGCAAAGTGAGCAAGGGACCCACGTCTGGGCATACCCTGACAACTTAGGGCAAACAAAATAAAACACAAGGAGATGATGAACAGAGTGCTGAAACCTTTCAGACATTTACTCCCAGTCACTGATCTGGGTTGAATCCATCATTGTTCTTTAGCTCACTATTCCACCCTGGTTCAGACACAGCTATATGCAAATCAGTCTTTACCCTTTGCCTCATTGGAACAGTCCAGCCCAAACTACAAAGCCATGTCTTCCCCTGCATGGAAACAAACATTCTGGGACCGGTTTTGGGCTAACAGCCCTCATCAGCCAGGCTAGCTTAAATCCAGTGACAAAGTGAGCAAGAGACCTGCATCTGGGCATACCCTGACAACTTAGGGCGAACAAAGCAAACACAAGGAGATGATGAACGGAGCCCTGAAACTTTTCAGACACTCACCCCAGTCACAGATCTGGGTTGAATCCATCATTGTTCTTTAGCTCACTTCTCCACCCCGGTTCAGACATAGATATATGCGAATCAGTCTTGACCCTTTGCCTCATTGGAACAGTCCAGCCCAAACTACAAAGCCATGTCTTCCCTCGACTGGAAACAAACATCCTGGGACCGGTTTTGGGCTAACAGCCCAAAATCAGCCAGGCTAGTTTGAATCCAGTGGCAAAGTGAGCAAGGGCGAACTAAACAAACACAAGGAGATGATGGACAAAGCGCTGAAACCTTTCAGACATTTACTCCCAGTCACAGATCTGAGTTAAATCCATCATTGTTCTTTAGCTCACTTCGCCACTCCAGTACAAACACAACTATATGCAATTCAGTCTTGACCCCGTGCCTCATGGCAACAGTCCTGTCTGAACAGGCCAAGCCATGTTTTACCTGGACCAGAAACAAACCTTCTGGGACCGGTTTTGGGATAACAGCTCTCAACAGCCAGGCTAGCTTGAATCCAGTGGCCAAATGAGCAAGGGACCCACTTATGGGCATAACCTGCCAACTTAGGGCAAACAAAGCAAACACAAGGAGATGATGGACGGAGCACTGAAGCTTTTCAGACACTCACCCCAGTCAGAGATGTGGGTTGAAGTCATCATAGTTCTTTAGCTCACTTTGCAACCCCAGTTCAGACACAGCTATATGCAAATCAGTTTTGACCCTGCGCCTCATAGGAACAGTCCACCCCAAACTGCCAAGCCATGTCCACAGCTCCGCTGATATGGTCAGATCATTCTGAAATTTCTTTTGATCTTTTAAATTTTAGGACACAGTCAGTAAAGAAGGTTGCGATCAATAGGACCTTTAGGCACTGGCATAAACTATCTCTGAATGAATTTGGCGAATCACTAAACCGACATGAGCCTGATTTCAGGTCCAACACAGTGGACAGCCACTATATGTCTTTTCACAATATGGTTGAGACTACTCTCCATTTACTAATTCCGGAAAAAACATCTAACACCGATTCAAATCGAACCCAGTTAACTGGTATATATCTGATCTTAGACTGGAGAAAAGTACTTGTTAAAAATTAGAACGCAACTGGCGGCGTACCCATGATTCTGTAAATAAAGACCTCTATAAATCGGCACTGACTAAATATCAAAAAAATATCAAAGCAGCACGTAGACAGTACATTTCTATGCAATTGGAACAATCGGGCAACTCTCCTAAAAGGCTTTTCCAGCTTCTCAATACTTTTCTTAACCCTAAAGTCCTTGATACTGAGGAGGTTCCCACCAAACATTTTACTTAAAAATAGAGGACATATATTACAACATATCTTCATCGGACAAAGATAGGTGTGATTTGGGCATGATTCAATCATCTCAGGATATGGAACTTTTACTAAAGTCTGCAAAATCTGGCTCCCCTACTGATTTGATCCCCGCAAAATTTGCTAAGGAATTAGCAGCTGAACTGGCGAAACCTCTTAGTTCTATTCTCAATCACTCCATCATAGAAGGCAAACTACCCAAAGAATGGAAGGCCGCACAAATTATGCCTATTCGAAAAAACATCAAATTACCCTCATACACTATAACTAATTATCGTCCGATCTCTTTGTTGCCTTTATATAGCAAGTTACTCGAAAAGCATGTCAACACCCATCTTTCTGCTTATCTGGAGGCCAATAATTGCCTGGACTATTCTCAGTCCGGCTTCAGCCCCAGATATAGCACTGAACTTGCTTTGGTAAAAGTGACGGATGATATTCGAATGCTAGCGGATGCAGGTCAGGCAGTAATTCTTGTGCTGCTTGACCTATCCGCTGCATTCAATACTATTTCTCACCAAATACTGCTGGAAAGATTACATGCTATAGGTGTCCAAGATATGGCCTTGAATTGGGTATAAGATTTCTTGATGGATAGGACTCAAACTGTAAATTTGGGCCCTTTTAAATCCAAGACTAGACAGGTCATGAAGGGAGTCCCTCAGGGCTCCTGTCTTAGTCCATCTTTATTCAATGTATATGTCGCCCCTTTGGTAGCTTTCCTTAGGAAAATTGGGTTTTCCCCAATTTCCTACGCGGATGACACCCAACTGATTTTTACATACAATAAAAACACCCTTAACAGCCAGATATATGTTCTTGGAAGGCATGAAAACAATAACCTCCTGGATGAAGATCAATGTCCTATAACTAAATGCAGGAAAAACGGAAATCATGATTTTCAAGGAGGCTGTTACTGGGTGGTCTCCTAGTTGGTGGCCAGAAGAATTGGGCATCGCTCCCACTCCAAAGACAGTTGTTAAAAGTCTTTGGGTCTTAATAAATAATGACCTTAATCTAGAAGATAACATTGCTAAAACTAAAAAATCTTGTTTCTATACCCTGAGCCTGCTCCGTAAGATCTTTCACTTTCTTCCAATTGGTACCCGCAAAACACGAATCCAAGCCTTGGTTCTTACCCCCCTGGATTATGGTAACGCTTTGCTGATTTCGGCTAGGGACTCTGACTTGCAAAGTTTGCAGGTAGTGCAAAATAATGCGACACGCCTGATGACCAGTGCCCCTAGGCTTCTCTCTCTCTTCCTCTATTGCATAATCTACATTGGCTTCCGATAGGAAAGAGAATTCAGTTTAAAGTGTGTTGCCTTGTGTTTAAAGGCCTTAATCAGTTGGCCCCTATTTATTTGTCGGAAAAACTCATCAAATATACTCCGACCTCGACACTTTGTTCTGAGGGTAAAGGCCTACTTGAGTGCCTCGAGTTAAGCTAGCTAGATCAGGAGGAAAATCCTTTTCTTACATAGCCCCTTCTCTATAGAACCAATTACCTTTGGATCTTCGCCTGAATGACAACTACTTGATATTTAAAAATAAGCTTAATCCTCATCTCTCTTCTAATTTCCTCTCCCCCTGTATGCTGTATCGTTTGTGCTCAGAGCGGAGATGCCCCATTTGGGGCGATTCAGGCGCTTTATAAATGCAATAAATACATAAATATATTTCTTCCCTGGACCTTAAACAAACACCCAAAGACCGATTTTGGGCACACAGCCCTCATCAGCCAGGCTAGCATTCTTCCACTCGTTTTCTGAAGAACTCTGCGGAATTCCAGAGAAAGCCTACTTACATGTTGAAAGTCCATTCTACCAACAAAATAAACATAAACTAAGCCCCCTAGTGAGCTGCTTTGAAGACCCCTGGGTTGGGAGACTGCACTGCTCTGGACACTGATGTCAACCCAAATGTGGAATGTCTACAACAACACCATGGCTCAAGAATCCAAAACCAGTAACACAGTAGAAGGATGACACAATGCGTTCCAATCTACGCTAGACAGAATCCAATCTACACTCTAAAAATTCAGTAGCCCTAAAAAAACCAACAAAGCCAACAACAGCTACGAACTACAAATGGAGTGATCAGTAACCCATGGTAAACCTAAAACTAGCATGTAAGCCAATAGAATATACGATGTGCTACAATTTAAAGTAAAACTGTTCATTAGCATCATGGGAATACACTACTCAAGGCCGGTTTACAAGTTTGGGTGCTCTGGAGCGGGCCGTCATGCCATAGTCCTGCTCCAGGTCCACCTGATCACAAGTGAAACTGTCGACTGGCGGGCGGGCGGTGTGGCGGTTCCACAAAGGTGCAGTTTAAAGGTTCAATTATAAAACTTAAATGGCACTGCCATGGGACCACCAATGCACGTTCCTCAAGGTCATGAACTGTGCAATCCGTGCCATGCAGGAATTGGGTACATGCACATAGGGGGGCACAACTCGAGGGAGAACCTCCATTACACCACTGATGGTCCTGAAACTCAGAATATGCATGGCAGTGCTTCAGCTGCACCGCCCGCATATTGTGAGCCCGACTGCAGCACCTGTGTTCTCTGGCAGTTGCAGGGGCTCAATGGTGGCCTGACTGCCAAAGTTATGATACTGAATTTGGACCACTAGTGCAGTGGTGGCCGGTCTGCCACCATGCAGAACCATGAGTTTGGTGGTCCATGGGCCACGTCCTTAGAAACAATAGCCACAACCCTATTATAAAAACCAAACTATCTGCACAGTAGCCAATAAACCGATGACAACGTTTACCAGCATAACTTAAATATGTTAACTAAATATTAAACAAATAATTTTTTATCCATCAGTCAAAAATAGCAACAAAGAGTGATGCATGAAATAATGTTTATATTCATTAGTTAAAAATAGAAAAAGGCACTAACCACAAAGCAAAAATTTCAAATAAAGTCACATTGAGACAATTAAATAGCCTACACAAAATCTAATATATTAACTACCAATCACATCAAATACACATAGATAATAAAATGTAACATCTCCCACTAAAAGGAAAATAACTTAATAAAAGTTACTCTTTTATAGATGTAGATCTTCTTCTGTATTCATGTTGTTAAAATATAATCCACCAAAGACATAAAAAATAATTTAGCAAGCTACAGTAGAAAAAGTCATTTATCAAGCACCATTGTTTAGGGGTTACCACATCTTAGCAGTGGCCCTTAGAGGTCCTTTTCAGGGTGCCTTTCTATGGAAGTTGGACCACTATGAAAATGCCATCATAAAGGGACTTCCGAATCCCTATGACGTTGCATGTGCAGGCATTAGTGTCCCACAGCTGCCGTGACAGGCTCCTTGAGGTGGTCAGAGATGGCGGTCTCCCCTCTGACATAATTGCTCACTGCCAATATTGTAATCCGGCGGTCTGACCGATGCCCTGGATGTTGTGTTGTCCGCCACCGACAGGCTGTCGGTGGCGCTCCGCCAGACATCAAAATGAAAGCAATATTTTTTTATTTTATTATTTACTTATTTTATTTAAAAAACATGAAAAGTTAAAAATGCAATTTTAACATTAGTAAATTATTATATAAGAATTAAACAAAATATATATAAAAAATAAAACTACAATGTTGAAATCAAAATTACTATTCTGTCAAATGCAAAATATTACACTATTAAAAAAACTCCAAATTAATTCAATTACATAGAAGCAAATGTAGAGGCCTTATAAACATTTTAAAGTTAATTTACATAAAGTGTAAAATTGTAATATGATTTAAAACAAATAAAAAATAAAATAAAAAAAATTAATCAACGTTTTAAAAATTTCACCAATTTAAGTCAAAATAATTAAGTAATTGTTAATATTTTAACAACATTAAACATGTTGGGTGGCGCCACTGTTGCCGAATCGGGACCGACCAACCTCCATTTGGCAGTCCTGACTGCAGCATTACAATGCAACCGCACATGGTGCGGTTGTATACTCTAATTTCTCTATGGGAGTTTGTGCTGTGGCCTTAAAGCAGCCATAGCACCAGCTCACATAAAGAAATGGGAGAATCTGTGTATCTTGCACCGTGTGGCAGGCACATAAAGACCCCTAAACGGAGGCCACAGGGTTAAGGGGGCCCTGCTAGGGGCCCCTAAAGTCACTTTCTGACAGGCTTTTCATGTTGGAAAGCCAGACTTGGGAAGCTTGTTGGAAACTGGCATTGTGATCCCTACAGCAGAAACGCTGTCCGTAGGGATTATGGTCAGGCCTCAGACTGTCCTACTGGCTCGTTGAACCCGTCGGAATCCAGACAGAATGCCTGGCTGGTTTCACTTTTGACTGTCCGCGGTCTAAAGTGAAACCTGTGATGAGACTCGAAAAGCCTCTGACTTTTGGTCAGAGGCTTACAGTGTCTCATCGTAAAGAGGCCCTAAATGTACAAGTTAACTAATATTTACATATGTTGATAATATCCCTACCCTTCCCCCCTAAAAAAACAATATCTAATTTCTATAATATAATTACTTATACATTAATACAAATAATTAATCAAATTTATAATAAAATATTTATTTAAACTTGATTAAATGACAAAAAAAGTACAAAACATACTAACACAAAGATCAACATACATCTGAAATAAATGTACTTGTATGCATGCTTATAAATTAACCATACTTATTTCAACATGTTATGATCACCTTGACGGCCTTGGAAATGAATGGCTATTTGAGAAGTAGCAAGTTGACCAACACATAAATCATCAATGTTGATCTACTTAGCGAACTTGCTTGTAATATAATGTAATGTGTTGTAGGTGACAGTACATATACAATCCATTCCTAGAACTTGACATTATACCTGCATCCACAATCAGTAAAGGAGAGAAGATACAGCAAGACACCTAGAAATACATGGTCATTGGTGGAACGCACCTTTGTCTACTGAAGGGCATGTGTCGGGTGCTACACAAAGTGGAGCATTCATCTGAAACATAATGCAAGGTAATAGTATACTGGGCCACACTTCATGTCGTAGCAAGGACAGGCCTAATATTAGTCCCAGAGTATGTGGACCCTGGTGGTGGTTCTGCAAGAACTGATGACTATAGGGCATGCTGGAGAAATTTAACACCCTACCACTTTTTCAAAATATATATATTTTTTAATTTTTGCTGTGAAAGAAAGACCTTCAATATTTCTGAGCCAAAACTATTTTTCTATCTATTCACAGGTTATATACCGATTTCATTACAAGACCGGAGGCTACCATTATGCAAATACTTTTATTTGCTGCCCAAACATGCAGCCCTTTAAAGAATACTATTACATCACAATAAATAGAACTTTAACACATAACAACTAGGATGAGCAGGCTCCTATCTTCCTCTTTTTTCGCTGCTCTGACAGAGATAAGTACTACATTTCTAGCATAGCATCTTAACTTATTTATAAAAATGTTGGTGTGTTTTAAATGAATTTTACTATTATTAATATTTCTAAATAACTAATGTGTACTCATTTATTCAATTATTAAGTTTATTTTAATACTGCTTGATTAATCTGCTATTTAATGCAATTATCTTTTTAGATTTTAACATTTCCCAGTCCAATTTACGGTCAGGATTAGACTTCTCATTTCTGTTCTTCCTTTTGGTCCATACTTGGTGGTAGGTATTCCAGTCCTATATAATGATAAGGATTTATGTATAATCTACCTTTTCTATGTACCGTTTATACCTCAATGGCTAAATATAACTAAAGGATTTTAAGCGTTTCGTTTATTTAAAAATAAAAGGGAGAAATAGCAAATGAAGAAACAAAACGCCGACATATATTTTTGATTCCCCGCATCTCTTGGCAATGTAGAGACGCGGGTATTTACCAGCTTTCCCTCGAGCCCTGCGCATGACCATTATGCCTTCGTGAAAGCCTCACGCATCTCCTAGCAACTGGCTGGGAGATGCGGAGACGCAGTGACACAGAGAGACGTGGTGCCTCGCGCTTTAATACGCAATAGAGATTTGCTAAAATAAGCTTGCTATCTCCATGGTTACAACTTCCCTAAACGAGAGAGTATAACGGAGACGGAACATACGGAGCCCTTTCAAGTTAATTGAAATCTTTCTAACCGGAAAATAATAACAATATTTTAATATATACAAACGATTTAAACTGAACGAAGATCGCCATCTACTGGCCTTCACCAGAATCGACAGGGGAGTTTTCTTCCTGTAACCCCTTCGCTGCTCATGACGAGCTCAGCTCATCATGCAGTACACTGGTCGTGTGCTTATGACGAGCTGAGCTCGTCATGAACAATGGGGATCCTGCAAATGCAGCACAGGAGAAAAATCTCCCCAGCAGCCAAGGTGGTAAAGATAAGTGGAAAACTCGATTTTATAAGAGAATCCTTTCCTTAAAATCGTTTCAAGGGTACTATCTATATATTTAACCCTTTAGAAACTTATTTAAAACATATTTGATTCTAACATTACCATGGAAGACAACATTAATGACGCAAATGATGCAAATGCTTCCCTTAAGGAACCTTTGCCTGACAACATTAAAAACCTCTTTAGAGAGGAATTTAGATCTTCTATTAAGGAAGCTTTTGACGCTGCCCTGGCAAAAAGAAAGAGAATTTCACCTGCAGAGGAGAATTACTTCTCACTCTCGGATGGGGAATCTCCTTCAACATCTGCAGGACAGAAAAAAGGAAAGGTACTTGTAACGACCGGGTTCTCGAACCAGATAGGATCAGCTCCTCAGAGCACCTCCAACCCAGCCGGAACGTAACCACCTCCCTCCTCAGGACCCATCTGTCCAGGCACCTGGGTACCTACCTGACGATGGGGAACTCGCAATATACAAGCTCATATCATCAGAAACACCACTAAATCTATAGGGATTACTAGGAATACTCACTGATTACTAAGGACGTCCATGCCCCACACCACACTCATACCTCATAGTCTCGCGACCACATGGGTCCAGACTAATCTACCCTGGGGCAGTTCTGATTATTTACCATTACATACTGACCACAGTCAGTGCTCGCTCGGCACCTCCGCAATCCTGCGTGCCTACACACTGGTCTGCAGCCCTAGTGCTCTCTCCCTCACAGCCCGGTCCACAATCCGGCGAACCTACACACTAGTGTTCCTCCCTAGTGTTCTCTCACTCACAGCCCGGTCCACAATCCGGCGAACCTAAGCACCAGTCTCCCACCTGGTGTTCTCATTAACTCTGCTTACCAACGACGATCACTTTCCTATGAATACCTTTGGAAGGAATCTCTCATTGGCTACTCGGGATATGATACTATAATATTATAGTACTCTAAGAAAACAACAGTTCCCTTTTCTTAAGTTTTTTAGAGGTATTGAAACCACTAAGGGATTTTTAATCACCAATTTCAAGGATAAACCGTATGTTGTATCCAGAGTTGCAACGAGATTGACAAATTTACACATAGAACATTTTCAAAAGCAATCTATCAGAGACAATTGGGACCCACAAACACAAATACTACATTCAGAGTTCTTTCACTATACTGGATTGATGAGAATATGCACATTCACAGGAGAGTTTTTTTTAAAAACAATGTTTTTATTTAGTGATATGACCGACCATTTGAATTTAAAAACAGAGTACTTCACATTTATTCAGTAATCACATTAAAACTTAAAAATACAAAAACATGAAATGTGTCGACGCGGCGTTTCGGTGATGTAAGTTGTCACCTTCTTCAGGACAAGATTTCAATTTAAAATCACTATGGAATTAAAAAATACAAAATTGACAGTTACCTCATATCTCCAGTGCAAGGAATTATATTAAAAAAACATTTTTTTTAAAAAATATTTTCAAACTAACTGGTATGGCACTTCCTGCATGAATCACATATGATCTATTAATTTATTTAGACATGTGCATCCTGATCAAACTTTTGGTTATTCTCAAAGGGGTCTTGGTATCAACAAACAGATAGTTTGGGGTCAAAAAACAGATATTTTGGGGGCAAACCACATTCATAGAACCATTGACAGATATATAAAACATTTGTGAATCTTGCAACCTGCTACGGTATGACCTTGTTTGGTATCCCTCTGCGAAAAAGCCTTTTTGCATCTTTGACACCATTGGAAGTTGTCTATTAGAAATGAGAAACCGCCATTTTAATTTGGCAGCTTTTAGGGGCTATTAGGTTTTACTGACTGAAAAAGACCTCCTGCCCGCTATGTCTGTCCATTGACATCTCATCTCATATTATATTTTGAAGATTTTTTAATTACTTGAAACTTAATATTATTGTACATACCTACTTGGTAGTTCAGCAATCGCTTTAATCAATGGGCGATTTCCAGAATTTTTACAACTTTAATTCAGTTTCTGAAATTAAAACACGAGTGTCATGGATTTATTCAAGCCTTTATCATAATTCAAAAAAATTCAATCGCCTGTTTATAACTACCTTGTTTCTATGTCATTCATAAGGTTTCAAATTGTTGTTCCCCTTGAACTTCTTTGAGTCAAAAGGTCGTGTTCTCTGTATTGTGAAAAGATATTTCATTCTCATTACTCTTTTATTCATGCCTCATATCTTCGTTCATTTTTAGTAAACGAGACCTCAAGGAACAGTCAGGGTGAGATTATCTTCATTCTTTCAAGTCCTTTGTTACAACTGCGGTGATATGTCCCTCATATGTCTACCGTTACATGGCGTATCTCATCTCTACTTTTAGAGCCTAAATTATTTTCAATCATACTAATTTTGTTGAGGGCTTATTTACCTGGATCTTTCTATTACGATCCTGAAGTGGACGGTCGTTTTAACTTCTTGCCCAGCCGTACTGTAGGGAAATATCCCTAAGAAAATATATATGCGAGGATATATTACAACTCTGCAAATTTCTCTCAGTTTACAAGAACAATTCATTTAGTTATTGTGACTTTCCTACCTTGCAGCTGTTTGTTATATTTATCTAGATGCTCGCACTGTTTCTTGGTTTGGCGGCTTGTTCTTGAAGACCTTGAACACTCTTGGGCATCTGGTACAAGGGTTTTAAAATAGAAAAAAACTTTTTATTCTCTACTCTAATATGCTTAAGGCAGTAGAATACAAGAACAGAATCCTCCACTATTTAGAGTTTTTTTTTTAGGATCTCCGTACTTACTCTTTTGAGAGGTTCTTCTGGCGTCTCGGGTGGGCACCTACAACGACCGTCTTTCCGGGCTGGAATGGCTTGGCTAGAATTATGTCTGTTTATATACTTTGCCTAATTGCTAAATTGAACACATGTAATGTTATACACCTGTGTAATTTCCGCGTCGCGCTCACGTGAAGCAAAACGGCGGCGGCCATCTTTTAGTTCCTACCTTCTAGTTAATGGGATATTCTGGTTTCCCTTGATGTTATAAATTCTAACTTTTGTGTTGTCCAAATATTTGTAAAAACGTTCACTTCCTATGATTAGACATTCTAATTTCATTTTTTAGGGGATTGGGTTTTGTGATCCGGGTTAGAATACATTATGTTTAATGGATCGAGTTGCGATCACGTGTCCTATTCAAATGCCTTGTTTCTGCTCGTTGCGATGGCGGCCATCTTGGAACGCCTCGCAACCGTATGTATTTCCTATACATACCCAATCTTTGTATATGCACTACTGTTCCTATGGTGCCACATTAATTTAGTTATTCGGTTCCTATGATATTTTCGCCTTATTCCTCCTCGACCATGCTCATATACAGCCCTTGGAGGGTGGCTTACCATGGGTTGTATTCAATATCGTTTTAATAACTCCAGGTTTACTGAAACTGACCCGCTCGATTCGCGTTTTGTGGGCGGCCATCTTATAGTGTAGTGGTGCAATTTTTCGTTGTTTACCTTAAATGCAAGTATTTGTTATTTTTACATCAATTTATTCGTTGTTTATTGTTAAAGCGAAAGGGTTTGCACTTGTTTGGCATTTTCTACTTACACCGAATTGATTTTTCAACCTCTTGGGTTTTTAGAGAGGTTGATAGTTTTAAACCTATGAGTGAAAATTAAGTATATATCCCCATGCGCTATTGCTGTAATTATAGGGCAGTTCTACTTGTTGAAAGAGTTCTTAGATTATTCTGTCCCATTCTTCCCGGCTGTTTAATTCATTTCTGAATGTGTTGAATTTAGACATGTAATACTGCTCTCTCTTTTTTCTTTTACTGTCCAAATCTCCACCGCGATTGTTCAGTTTAACCACTTCAACAATCCACCATTTTAGGTCCTCAACAGTATGTTTGGACTGTTCCTAGTGCTCAACTAAAGGTGCATTGGTTCGTTTAGTTCTAATTGAGGATTTATGCTCATTTAGCCTGAGTCTCATCTCTCTTGCAGTTTCTCCTATGTACGCTTTTTGACAAGGGCATTGTATCATGTAGACCACATTTTGGGTTTTACAGTTAACTAGTTCCTTTTGGTGATGGGTGATTCCATTGTAATTTATTTTAGGACCTTTGATTATCAAACTGCAATTTTTGCATGCACCACAGGGGAAATTACCAGCCGGCGTTTTTCCGTCTATGGTTTCTATCCTATTCCTTTTCATCTCGTTAGGATATGTGTGTACTAGACTGTTTTTAATTTCCGTCGATATGCGAATATCGGTTTTGTGATGGGTATGGATCCTGCATTCTATAGTAAATTCCAGTTCCTATTTATAAGGTTCTTGACTTTATTGCTGATGTTTGAGAAGTTGGTCACACAGACTAATTTTTGATCTTTTGTTGCAGTTTGGGATTTGGGTTCAAACAGACTCTCCCTATTAAAATATTTTGCTCTTTTATATGCATTTTTAATCATCTTTTTCGGGTAGCCCCTTTCTAAAAACTTATTAGTCAGGGTTTGAGCATGTTTTTCAAATTCCTCTCTATCAGTACAATTTCTTCTAACCCATAAAAATTGGCCAAAAGGTATATTGTTTTTTTGAGTTGCGGGGTGGTGGCTTTCAAAATGCAACATGGTGTTGCGATCAGTTGGTTTGCTAAAGAGTTCCACTCTCAGGGTTCCATCTACAGGTTTTATTCTAATATCTACTAGACACCTTTGAAAAGGTCATAGAGAAGGGATTAGAAGATCTACTAAAACAAAAATCATGGATAAAATACAATCTCACTAAAAAAGAGAAAGATGCCCTAGAAACCCTGAAAGGATGTAAGGAAATCACAATAAAACCTGGTGACAAGGGGGGCAGTATTGTCATAATGGACACCGAGAAATACGAGTGTAAAATGCAGGAGATGCTAAAAAACACCCTTCACTATGCCTCGTCTAATCGACAAGAATGGTCGGACTTAAAGAAAAAAATAAGAGAGAGACTCAACTTTGCGCTAGAAGACGGTGTCATTAATCAGGAGGAATTTAATTTTTTTTAAAATGACAAACCGGTGATACCCACCATCTACGGCCTCCCAAAAGTTCACAAAGATATTAGAGACCCACCAATGCGACCCATAGTTTCGAGTCTAAACTCTTTACCAGAACCATTGAGCCAATATGCTGACAAATATATTCAACCATTAGTAACTCAGCAAAAAGCTTACATCAGGGATACTACAGACACAATCAGAAAAATTGAGAATAAACCCTTTAATGTGGATAGTGAGTGGCTAGTGACTCTAGACATAGAGGCACTATACACAAACATACCACAAAACGATACGAAAATTATGATAGAGAAGATTCTAAAAGGGACAGATGATGAATTATCTGAACATGCCCAATTTGTAGTGGACTGTATAGAGATAGTCCTAACCAATAATATTTTTCTATTCAAAGACGAGTTATTCAAGCAAATAAAGGGCACAAGCATGGGCGCTACATGTGCGCCGAGCCTTGCCTACCTATATGTAGCAGCATTTGAAGACACACACATATTCAATGAAATGGCCCCATTCTTTGAGAACATAAGGATGTGGGTCCGTTTCATTGATGATGTGTTTTGTATATGGTCAGGGGGCGAAAATGAACTAAAGGAGTTCATCCAATGGATCAATCTAGGAGACAAAAACCTGAATTTCACGTCCACCTACAGCAATCAAAGCTGTGATTTTCTTGACATTAGAATAAAACCTGTAGATGGAACCCTGAGAGTGGAACTCTTTAGCAAACCAACTGATCGCAACACCATGTTGCATTTTGAAAGCACCACCCCGCAACTCAAAAAAAAATATACCTTTTGGCCAATTTTTATGGGTTAGAAGAAATTGTACTGATAGAGAGGAATTTGAAAAACATGCTCAAACCCTGACTAATAAGTTTTTAGAAAGGGGCTACCCGAAAAAGATGATTAAAAATGCATATAAAAGAGCAAAATATTTTAATAGGGAGAGTCTGTTTGAACCCAAATCCCAAACTGCAACAAAAGATCAAAAATTAGTCTGTGTGACCAACTTCTCAAACATCAGCAATAAAGTCAAGAACCTTATAAATAGGAACTGGAATTTACTACAGAATGCAGGATCCATACCCATCACAAAACCGATATTCGCATATCGACGGAACAGAACAATTAAAAACTGTTTAGTACACACATATCCTATCGAGATGAAAAGGAATAGGATAGAAACCATAGACGGAAAAACGCCGGCTGGTAATTTCCCCTGTGGTGCATGCAAAAATTGCAGTTTGATAATCAAAGGTCCTAAAATAGATTACAATGGAATCACCCATCACCAAAAGGAACTAGTTAACTGTAGAACCCAGAATGTGGTCTACATGATACAATGCCCTTGTCAAAAAGCGTACATAGGAGAAACTGCAAGAGAGATGAGACTCAGGCTAAATGAGCATAAATCCTCAATTAGAACTAAACAAACCAATGCACCTTTAGTTGAGCACTGGGAACAGTCCAAACATACTGTTGAGGACCTAAAATGGTGGATTGTTGAAGTGGTTAAACTAAACAATCGCGGTGGAGATTTGGACAGTAAAAGAAAAAAGAGAGAGCAGTATTACATGTCCAAATTCAACACATTCAGAAATGGATTAAACAGCCGGGAAGAATGGGACAGAATAATCTAAGAACTCTTTCAACAAGTAGAACTGCCCTATAATTACAGCAATAGTGCATGGGGATATATACTTAATTTTCACTCATAGGTTTAAAACTATCAACCTCTCTAAAAACCTAAGAGGTTGAAAAATCAATTCGGTGTAAGTAGAAAATGCCAAACAAGTGCAAACCCTTTCGCTTTAACAATAAACAACGAATAAATTGATGTAAAAATAACAAATACTTGCATTTAAGGTAAACAACGAAAAATTGCACCACTACACTATAAGATGGCCGCCCACAAAACGCGAATCGAGCGGGTCAGTTCCAGTAAACCTGGAGTTATTAAAACGATATTGAATACAACCCATGGTAAGCCACCCTCCAAGGGCTGTATATGAGCATGGTCGAGGAGGAATAAGGCGAAAATATCATAGGAACCGAATACCTAAATTAATGTGGCACCATAGGAACAGTAGTGCATATACAAAGATTGGGTATGTATAGGAAATACATACGGTTGCGAGGCGTTCCAAGATGGCCGCCATCGCAACGAGCAGAAACAAGGCATTTGAATAGGACACGTGATCGCAACTCGATCCATTAAACATAATGTATTCTAACCCGGATCACAAAACCCAATCCCCTAAAAAATGAAATTAGAATGTCTAATCATAGGAAGCGAACGTTTTTACAAATATTCGGACAACACAAAAGTTATAATTTATAACATCAAGGGAAACCAGAATATCCCACTAACTACAAGGTAGGAACTAAAAGATGGCCGCCGCCGTTTTGCTTCACGCGAGCGCGACGCGGAAATTACACAGGTGTATAACATTACATGTGTTCAATTTAGCAATTAGGCAGAGTATATAAACAGACATGATTCTAGCCAAGCCGTTCCAGCCCGGAAAGACGGTCGTTGTAGGTGCCCACATGAGACGCCAGAAGAACCTCTCAAAAGAGTAAGTACGGAGATCCTAAAAAAAACCCTCTAAATAGTGGAGGATTCTGTTCTTGTACTCTACTGCCTTAAGCATATTAGAGTAGAGAATAAAACGTTTTTTTCTATTTTAAAACCCTTGTACCAGATGCCCAAGAGTGTTCAAGGTTTTAAGAACAAGCCGCCAAACCAAGAAACAGTGCGAGCATCTAGATAAATATAACAAACAGCTGCAAGGTAAGAAAGTCACAATAACTAAATGAATTGTTCTTGTAAACTGAGAGAAATTTGCAGAGTTGTAATATATCCTCGCATATATATTTTCTTGGGGATATTTCCCTACAGTACGGCTGGGCAAGAAGTTAAAACGACCGTCCACTCCAGGATCGTAATAGAAAGATCCAGGTAAATAAGCCCTCAACAAAATTAGTATGTTTGAAAATAATTTAGGCTCTAAAAGTAGAGATGAGATACGCCATGTAACGGTAGACATATGAGGGACATATCACCGCAGTTGTAACAAAGGACTTAAAAGAATGAAGATAATCTCACCCTGACTGTTCCTTGAGGTCTCGTTTACTAAAAATGAACGAAGATATGAGGCATGAATAAAAGAGTAATGAGAATGAAATATCTTTTCACAATACAAAGAACACGACCTTTTGACTCAAAGAAGTTCAAGGGGAACAACAATTTGAAACCTTATGAATGACATAGAACAAGGTAGTTATAAACAGGCGATTGAATTATTTTGAATAATGATAAAAGCTTGAATAAATGCATGACACTCGTGTTTTAATTTCAGAAACTGAATTAAAGTTGTAAAAATTCTGGAAATCGCCCATTGATTAAAGCGATTGCTGAACTACCAAGTAGGTATGTACAATAATATTAAGTTTCAAGTAATTAAAAAATCTTCAAAATATAATATGAGATGAGATGTCAATGGACAGACATAGCGGGCAGGAGGTCTTTTTCAGTCAGTAAAACCTAATAGCCCCTAAAAGCCGCCAAATTAAAATGGGGGTTTCTCATTTCTAATAGACAACTTCCAATGGTGTCAAAGATGCAAAAAGGCTTTTTCGCAGAGGGATACCAAACAAGGTCATACCGTAGCAGGTTGCAAGATTCACAAATGTTTTATATATCTGTCAATAGTTCTATGAATGTGGTTTGCCCCCAAAATATCTGTTTTTTGACCCCAAACTATCTGTTTGTTGATACCAAGACCCCTTTGAGAATAACCAAAAGTTTGATCAGGATGCACATGTCTAAATAAATTAATAGATCATATGTGATTCATACAGGAAGTGCTGTACCAGTAGTTTGAAAATGTATTTTTAAAAAAATGTTTTTTTAATATAATTCCTTGCACTGGAGATATGGAGTAACTGTAAATTTTGTATTTTTTAATTCCATAGTGATTTTAAATTGAAATCTTGTCCTGAAGAAGGTGACAACTTACATCACCGAAATTCCGCGTCGACACATTTCATGTTTTTGTATTTTTAAGTTTTAATGTGATTACTGAATAAATGTGAAGTACTCTGTTTTTAAATTCAAATGGTCGGTCATATCACTAAATAAAAAAATTGTTTTTAAAAAAAACTCTCCTGTGAATGTGCATATTCTCATCAATCCAGTATAGTGAAAGAACTCTGAATGTAGTATTTGTGTTTGTGGGTCCCAATTGTCTCTGATAGATTGCTTTTGAAAATGTTCTATGTGTAAATTTGTCAATCTCGTTGCAACTCTGGATACAACATACGGTTTATCCTTGAAATTGGTGATTAAAAATCCCTTAGTGGTTTCAATACCTCTAAAAAACTTAAGAAAAGGGAACTGTTGTTTTCTTAGAGTGCCTAAAACCCCATCCCTTTTCTCTGAAAGGGTTTCTCCTTTTAAATTTCTCTAACTATAATATTATAGCACACAACAGTTTGCCAAATTAGATAATGTCCTATCTATTCTCCTCCTCAAGGGGCCCCTCTCTCCCTCATTGCTCAGTCACTACTTACCTGACCGGGAATTACATCCGTTCATGAAAACAATGTCTGACTAGAAGAACAGGTTACCCTGATTGAACAAAAATACAAGGCACATGCTGGTTTACTAAGAACTGGGGTATCTTTATTACAATAACAATAGAATGGGAATAGACACATACATAGATCTGCGGGGTCTCTGTAACTAACAGGAACTGTAACACACCACTGAAAGAAAAAGGATTAGACATACAGTATAAGGACAAGGTTAATGTTTGGAAATACAGAAGGATATCACCTGAGGGGTATGAGGTCTTGCTCTAGCTGTCATCTGGGCTCCTCTCTCGTCTGTGCCTTAGCGCGTCTTAGATCCTCTCCTGCACCCTTGGACACACATCTACGCTGATCACTCTGCACTGGATTCCTCTCTCCCACGAACTCTCTCCACCTTCCAACTTCAGTCTAATGGTTTCTGTCGCTCTGATAACCGTTCGCTCCACTAGCTTCTTCACTCTATTTGATTGTCTCTGTGCTAATGTCCAATTCACTCCAGCTGCTCCCACAGATTAATCCACAATATAACTTCAGTCTCTTCCAAAAGGCATTACTTCAGACTCCAGCTATTCACAACTCCTCCTGATAAATAACTGCTTCTGACTGCTTCCTTCAGTTCCAGCTCACTGACTGTCTGTCTGTCTTCTCTCTGTTCCAAGCATCTTCTGTCTCTTCTCCTCCTGCAACTGCACTCCTCTCCTCTGCTCCAATTCAACTCAAACTCTTTCTGATTCTCCACTCCTTCTGCAACTCCACTCCTCTCCTCTGCTTCAATCCAACTCAACTGCTTCCAGCTCAAACTCTTTCCAGCTCGAACTCTTTCTGCAACTCCAGCTCAACTCTTTCTCGCTCGAACTCTCTCCAGCTCAAGCTCTTTCTGCAACTCCAGCTC
The DNA here is from genome assembly GCF_964263255.1 of Lissotriton vulgaris. NCBI lineage: Eukaryota > Metazoa > Chordata > Amphibia > Caudata > Salamandridae > Lissotriton > Lissotriton vulgaris. The sequence continues at coordinate 496,307,457 of NC_141687.1, forward strand.
AACTAACTGACTCCGCCTCTGCACTTCACTAATATGGAATGTTGTTTCCTCATGGAAAGTTCCAGCCATCAGCCCGCCGCCCATCAGATCTCTGCACCACTCCGCGCCAAGGACACACACCCAGCCGGCCGGCCTTTTGTGGTGTCTTCCACACAGAGAATAATACAGCCTACCGATAAGGGCTGGCCCAGACCGGTTCTCTTCAAGTGGACAACAGCTTTAACTATAAACATTACCTTTACCCTGCAAGCATCTCAGCTCTGCAGGGATAGAAAGCAAAATGGAGTCTCTCTAGTTCTGGGCCTTGTAGGCCTGAGAAGGATGAAATAACCCTTAGCTCTGTCAGAGTACCTACACAAACCATACCAATATGTAATATAAAGTCAGGACCACAGGATCCACCCTCTACTATAGGCAGGATAATGAAAGGACACATAATTATGTCAAAGCCAATAGGCAATAGATGGATTAGAGTCAAGAATAAGGGATCTATCATCATATAAAGCAGCTATCCTCTTCTAGGTCTGGAAAAAAAGGCTTAAAAGGGCCAACACAAGGTAAGAATACAGATTATAGATGTTAGCAAGCTTAAAGTCTTCATCACTCCGAAATAGAGCCAAAAACCATGTCAGAACAGTACTCCTAAAGAAAAATTATTCTTGCGAGATTGATGGCCCTCGCGCCACAAGAATTATCGGTGCTCCTTGCAGCACAATAGACAGACCTCAATTACTTGAGGCAGGGAGAAGAGGTGTCCCTAGTGGCACAATAGAAGGTGGTACCCTCTACGGGACAAATGATTTTAATGATTATTTTGAAAATCAACCTATAGAATATGATAATTCTGATGAATTTATATTTGATCCTCAAGATTCATTCGATGATATTGATGAAGATCTAGAAACTCCTTCTACTTCCACCTCGGTCAAAGACCCATTTGGTGGGGAGATGTTTAATCCCACTACGATCCGTCACCCCCGTAGCACCGAATGGTGGCCTATGGATCATGTTAGTAAATATCTATCACAATGGGTTAGAAAACCCCTTGATATCAATACTCGTAATCTCTTAAAGAATGAGTGCCCTCGTCCCTCTTCAGAAGACAAGATCTGTAATACTCCTAATCTTGACCCTGACCTAATCACCTTTCTGTTCAAATCTGGAAGAGATCCTAGGAAAGGAATTGAAAGGTGCCTTAAACAAGCTCAAGATAAGCTTCTTGATGTGATGGGACCACTGTCTAAAATTCTGGATATCACCGAAGAAGCTAAAGCTAATGACTCACCTGTCGACATCGAAGTGCTTCGTGGATGGTCTCAACGTGCTATTTGCCTTATTGGCAATGCTAACGCAAACCTAATCACTGAACGTAGAAATGCTGTTCTCCTAAGAATGAACCCGAAACTAGCTGATCTCTCAGCTAGTGAAGATATGTCCAACACAAAAGGACTGTTATTCAGAGACAATTTCATCAAAACACTCGGGAAATATGTCTCCACATTTAATGCCTTTAGTAGGGCACAATCAAATATGCGAAGAGTCTTTGGCACTCAATCACTTTTTGGAAGGGCTGACAGAATGGGACAATCTGTCAGCCGCTCCTCATCTCGGTCCCAGTTTTATCAAGACAACAGAGGCTATCGTCCCTATAGAGGTTTCAGTGGAAACTCAAACTTCTATTCACAAAGAGGAAGAGGCCCAAGATTCCGTGGTGACAGACCTCGATCATCCAATCAAGGAAACTACGGTAAGGATAACCCCTTAAAGGTGGCAGGAAGATTGAGACACTTCAAAAAGAATTGGCTTCGAGTTACCCAAGATCCATGGGTTTTGGAAACTGTTGTGGGATTCAAAATAGAATTTTGGGAAGAACCCTTTCAGGAAAGAGCTCCCAGAGAACTCATTTTAGACGAGGAAAATTCAAAATTAATAGAGACAGAGATCTCCCAAATGTTAGAGAAAGGGGTTATTATATAAATTCCACTTTCAGAGTTAACAAAAAGCTTTCTGAGTTCTATCTTTCTAGTCAAAAAGAAAGACAAGGGTTGGCGACCTGTTATAAATCTAAAAAATCTGAACAATTTTCTAATCTACAGACACTTCAAGATGGAGGGTATCCATCTTTTGAGGGACATTCTTCAGAGCAAAGACTGGCTAGTGAAATTGGATCTGAAAGATGCCTATTTCACTATTCCCATGCACGAGGATTCTCGCAAATATCTCCGATTTACTTGGAAAGGAACTCTCCATCAGTTCCAATGTCTCCCCTTCGGTTTATCTTCAGCCCCTTGGTGCTTCACCAAGGTTCTTCGTCCGGTGGTCAGTTACCTAAGGGAAAGGGGGATTTGTCTTATAATTTATCTAGACGATATCCTTATCATGTCTCAAGACAAGACAGAAATTCTGGAACATTTAGATATCACTATGAATCTCCTTCGAGACTTGGGTTTTATCATAAATTCTCTGCCCGAAATACTTAAAGCTGCAGATTGGTCTAATGCAAGTACCTTCTCGAAGTTCTACTTGAGACCGATAGAGCATGTTAGCGGTGCAGCTTTGCATGGCTTTAAACATGCAGAATGGTAGCCTTCGGTCTTGTAATGAAATGTCGATTCTCCAATTAACATGAAGAGAGAATCTTGATTTCATTAAAGACATACGCAGGCTAACATTATCCCACCCTCATCTCCCTGAGAGGTTTGGGTTGATTGATGTCAATTTTTTTTCTTATTATATCTGAAAACATGATTTTTTTTTCTCTTGCCTTTTTCACTATATGATATTTTTTTGTTCCTTCTCAGATAACAATCTTAAGGAATAATTGTTTCGAAGAACTTTCTTCACTGTACTCCTGTGTCATCGCAGCCCACGAGGAAGATAGGAGCCTGCTCATCCTAGTTGTTATGTGTTAAAGTTCTATTTATTGTGATGTAATAGTATTCTTTAAAGGGCTGCATGTTTGGGCAGCAAATAAAAGTATTTGCATAATGTTAGCCTCCTTATGTCTTTAATGAAATCAAGATTCTCCCTGCATATTAATTGGAGAATCGACATTTTCAAGTTAAGATTGTGATTAAGAATGGGCAGAAAATCTGTTCCGCTTGCGGATTTTGCGGATTTTCGGTAAATTCGCAATACGCGAGATTTGCGGATTTCCCGCAAAATCCGCAAATTCGCACGCAGCGGATTTTTTTTTTCTTGGTGATACAATTTTGCGGCGCGTGGCGTTTACTTCCCGTCATTCATCGTTTGCCGAGTTATTTTTCTTGATATTTTGCGAGTGCTGCGCCATTTTGGATCTTGCTGTGGGATCCCGCGGGAATTTGGCAAGCGCGATTACGTAATTGCGGCTTGCCAACTTTTACAGCGAGAGTTTGTCAACGCGAGTACGCCGTGATCAAGTATCGCGGTACTTCGCAATAGCGAGCTTTGAGATGCGGCGAGCAGCAACAATCTTGCACTTGCGAAAATATAAAATTTGCAATTCTGCACAAGAAATCCACCAGCAAGCAGCATAAACCTTCTGGAAATGATGATTTTTATCTGAATAACTCCTCAGGTTGACATTTGCCTGCACTTTTTTTGCGAGGAGTCCATTTTGGGGAGGGGGGGTGGTGGGAGGAAGGAAGTGCTCCACAGTCTTCAACTTCCTGTTCCTGTTCAGCAGGCTCCTCCCAGTGCTTTGTCTATCTCCTGGTCACTTTTCATTTGGATCTGGAGCTGGAAGGATTACTTTTTGTGGATGCTGCTGGATATTTGGATTTGAGGCCTTTTTGACTTTCTTTGGATCACTTTTGGATTAGAAATTTCACAAGTAAGTTTGTTTGGGGCATTACAGTTGCTGCAACTACAATTTTGGAATTTTCGATTTTTGGGCTGTTTTGGGGCCTTTTGCCCAGGGGTACTCAGTGGTGGGTGCACTGAGTCTTTCTGTGGGGTGTTTTGAATTTAAACATCATGGAGGGGCTGGATGGCTTGGGATTGTGCTGATTTTTCTGTGATTTTCGTTTTTTTGGCCTGTTGTGGCCTTTTCACCCGGGGTAGTGTGAGGTAGTGTGGCTCACTGGTTAGAGGCGGCAGACCCGAGAGCAGAGGACGGCCCGGGACCAGGGTTCGATTCCCGGCGCGGCAGGTTTCTGGACCAGGGTCAGCGGACTCGATAATTCTCTCGCCTCGGTGCCCACTCTGATCAGCGATCACACTCAGCAACTCTGGGCATTAGCTTGCCTCATCTTCACTAACGGCCCCACCAGACCGCCGGGGATGCCTGGTCTCACCCTGGAGATACCCATTAAGGGACCATCTCTCAGGGAAGCCAGGAAGGGTTTCGCAGCGGTCGAAGCGCGGAGATACTCCCCCGGGAGTGATTCTAGCGCTATATAAACACGCAAAAATTAAATTAAATTAGTGAGTGGTGCATGGGCCTAGTCTTTCTGTGGGTTGTCTTGAATTTAAACATCATGGAGGGGCTGGATGGCATGGGATTGTGCTGATTTTGCTGTGATTTTCGTTTTTTTGGCCTGTTGTGGACAGGCCATGTGGTTGGGGGCCATTTTGAGTGCTGCTACAGGCCCTGGCCATGTGCTGTGATGGAGGGGGCCATTTTGAATGCAGGCAGTGTTCTCAGGCCTGCACCCATTTTGCCTAGCTTTCATCCATTATGCCCAGGGGTAGTGAGTGGTGCATGGGCCTAGTCTTTCTGTGGGTTGTCTTGAATGTAAACATCATGGAGGAGATGGATGGCATGGGATTGTGCTGATTTTTCTGTGATTTTCGTTTTTTGGGCCTGTTGTGGACAGGCCATGTGGTTGGGGGCCATTTTGAGTGCTGCTACAGGCCCTGGCCATGTGCTGTGATGGAGGGGGCCATTTTGAATGCAGGCAGTGTTCTCAGGCCTGCACCCATTTTGCCTAGCTTTCATCCATTATGCCCAGGGGTAGTGAGTGGTGCATGGGCCTAGTCTTTCTGTGGGTTGTCTTGAATTAAAACATCATGGAGGGTCTGGATGGCTTGGGATTGTGCTGATTTTTCTGTGATTTTCGTTTTTTTGGCCAGTTGTGGACAGGCCATGTCGTTGGGGGCCATTTTGAGTGCTGCTACAGGCCCTGGCCATGTGCTGTGATGGAGGGGTCCATTTTGAATGCAGGCAGTGTTCTCAGGCCTGCACCCATTTTGCCTAGCTTTCATCCATTATGCCCAGGGGTAGTGAGTGGTGCATGTGCCTAGTCTTTCTGTGGGTTGTCTTGAATTTAAACATCATGGAGGGGCTGGATGGCTTGGGATTGTGCTGATTTTTCGTTTTTTTGGCCAGTTGTGGACAGGCCATGTCGTTGGGGGCCATTTTGAGTGCTGCTACAGGCCCTGGCCATGTGCTGTGATGGAGGGGTCCATTTTGAATGCAGGCAGTGTTCTCAGGCCTGCACCCATTTTGCCTAGCTTTCATCCATTATGCCCAGGGGTAGTGAGTGGTGCATGTGCCTAGTCTTTCTGTGGGTTGTCTTGAATTTAAACATCATGGAGGGGCTGGATGGCATGGGATTGTGCTGATTTTTCTGTGATTTTCGTTTTGTTGGCCTGTTGTGGACAGGCCATGTGGTTGGGGCTATTTTGAGTGCTGCTACAGGCCCTGGCCATGTGCTGTGATGGAGGGGGCCATTTTGAATGCAGGCAGTGTTCTCAGGTCTGCACCCATTTTGCCTAGCTTTCATCCATTATGCCCAGGGGTAGTGAGTGGTGCATGGGCCTAGTCTTTCTGTGGGTTGTCTTGAATTTAAACATCATGGAGGGGCTGGCTGGCATGGGATTGTGCTGATTTTTCTGTGATTTTCGTTTTTTGGGCCTGTTGTGGACATGCCATGTGGCTGGGGGCCATTTTGAGTGCTGCTACAGGCCCTGGCCATGTGCTGTGATGGAGGGGGCCATTTTGAATGCAGGCAGTGTTCTCAGGCCTGCACCCATTTTGCCTAGCTTTCATCCATTATGCCCAGGGGTAGTGAGTGGTGCATGGGCCTAGTCTTTCTGTGGGTTGTCTTGACTTTAAACATCATGGAGGGGCTATAGAGGTTTCAGTGGAAACTCAAACTTCTATTCACAAAGAGGAAGAGGCCCAAGATTCCGTGGTGACAGACCTCGATCATCCAATCAAGGAAACTACGGTAAGGATAACCCCTTAAAGGTGGCAGGAAGATTGAGACACTTCAAAAAGAATTGGCTTCGAGTTACCCAAGATCCATGGGTTTTGGAAACTGTTGTGGGATTCAAAATAGAATTTTGGGAAGAACCCTTTCAGGAAAGAGCTCCCAGAGAACTCATTTTAGACGAGGAAAATTCAAAATTAATAGAGACAGAGATCTCCCAAATGTTAGAGAAAGGGGTTATTATATAAATTCCACTTTCAGAGTTAACAAAAAGCTTTCTGAGTTCTATCTTTCTAGTCAAAAAGAAAGACAAGGGTTGGCGACCTGTTATAAATCTAAAAAATCTGAACAATTTTCTAATCTACAGACACTTCAAGATGGAGGGTATCCATCTTTTGAGGGACATTCTTCAGAGCAAAGACTGGCTAGTGAAATTGGATCTGAAAGATGCCTATTTCACTATTCCCATGCACGAGGATTCTCGCAAATATCTCCGATTTACTTGGAAAGGAACTCTCCATCAGTTCCAATGTCTCCCCTTCGGTTTATCTTCAGCCCCTTGGTGCTTCACCAAGGTTCTTCGTCCGGTGGTCAGTTACCTAAGGGAAAGGGGGATTTGTCTTATAATTTATCTAGACGATATCCTTATCATGTCTCAAGACAAGACAGAAATTCTGGAACATTTAGATATCACTATGAATCTCCTTCGAGACTTGGGTTTTATCATAAATTCTCTGCCCGAAATACTTAAAGCTGCAGATTGGTCTAATGCAAGTACCTTCTCGAAGTTCTACTTGAGACCGATAGAGCATGTTAGCGGTGCAGCTTTGCATGGCTTTAAACATGCAGAATGGTAGCCTTCGGTCTTGTAATGAAATGTCGATTCTCCAATTAACATGAAGAGAGAATCTTGATTTCATTAAAGACATACGCAGGCTAACATTATCCCACCCTCATCTCCCTGAGAGGTTTGGGTTGATTGATGTCAATTTTTTTTCTTATTATATCTGAAAACATGATTTTTTTTTCTCTTGCCTTTTTCACTATATGATATTTTTTTGTTCCTTCTCAGATAACAATCTTAAGGAATAATTGTTTCGAAGAACTTTCTTCACTGTACTCCTGTGTCATCGCAGCCCACGAGGAAGATAGGAGCCTGCTCATCCTAGTTGTTATGTGTTAAAGTTCTATTTATTGTGATGTAATAGTATTCTTTAAAGGGCTGCATGTTTGGGCAGCAAATAAAAGTATTTGCATAATGTTAGCCTCCTTATGTCTTTAATGAAATCAAGATTCTCCCTGCATATTAATTGGAGAATCGACATTTTCAAGTTAAGATTGTGATTAAGAATGGGCAGAAAATCTGTTCCGCTTGCGGATTTTGCGGATTTTCGGTAAATTCGCAATACGCGAGATTTGCGGATTTCCCGCAAAATCCGCAAATTCGCACGCAGCGGATTTTTTTTTTCTTGGTGATACAATTTTGCGGCGCGTGGCGTTTACTTCCCGTCATTCATCGTTTGCCGAGTTATTTTTCTTGATATTTTGCGAGTGCTGCGCCATTTTGGATCTTGCTGTGGGATCCCGCGGGAATTTGGCAAGCGCGATTACGTAATTGCGGCTTGCCAACTTTTACAGCGAGAGTTTGTCAACGCGAGTACGCCGTGATCAAGTATCGCGGTACTTCGCAATAGCGAGCTTTGAGATGCGGCGAGCAGCAACAATCTTGCACTTGCGAAAATATAAAATTTGCAATTCTGCACAAGAAATCCACCAGCAAGCAGCATAAACCTTCTGGAAATGATGATTTTTATCTGAATAACTCCTCAGGTTGACATTTGCCTGCACTTTTTTTGCGAGGAGTCCATTTTGGGGAGGGGGGGTGGTGGGAGGAAGGAAGTGCTCCACAGTCTTCAACTTCCTGTTCCTGTTCAGCAGGCTCCTCCCAGTGCTTTGTCTATCTCCTGGTCACTTTTCATTTGGATCTGGAGCTGGAAGGATTACTTTTTGTGGATGCTGCTGGATATTTGGATTTGAGGCCTTTTTGACTTTCTTTGGATCACTTTTGGATTAGAAATTTCACAAGTAAGTTTGTTTGGGGCATTACAGTTGCTGCAACTACAATTTTGGAATTTTCGATTTTTGGGCTGTTTTGGGGCCTTTTGCCCAGGGGTACTCAGTGGTGGGTGCACTGAGTCTTTCTGTGGGGTGTTTTGAATTTAAACATCATGGAGGGGCTGGATGGCTTGGGATTGTGCTGATTTTTCTGTGATTTTCGTTTTTTTGGCCTGTTGTGGCCTTTTCACCCGGGGTAGTGTGAGGTAGTGTGGCTCACTGGTTAGAGGCGGCAGACCCGAGAGCAGAGGACGGCCCGGGACCAGGGTTCGATTCCCGGCGCGGCAGGTTTCTGGACCAGGGTCAGCGGACTCGATAATTCTCTCGCCTCGGTGCCCACTCTGATCAGCGATCACACTCAGCAACTCTGGGCATTAGCTTGCCTCATCTTCACTAACGGCCCCACCAGACCGCCGGGGATGCCTGGTCTCACCCTGGAGATACCCATTAAGGGACCATCTCTCAGGGAAGCCAGGAAGGGTTTCGCAGCGGTCGAAGCGCGGAGATACTCCCCCGGGAGTGATTCTAGCGCTATATAAACACGCAAAAATTAAATTAAATTAGTGAGTGGTGCATGGGCCTAGTCTTTCTGTGGGTTGTCTTGAATTTAAACATCATGGAGGGGCTGGATGGCATGGGATTGTGCTGATTTTGCTGTGATTTTCGTTTTTTTGGCCTGTTGTGGACAGGCCATGTGGTTGGGGGCCATTTTGAGTGCTGCTACAGGCCCTGGCCATGTGCTGTGATGGAGGGGGCCATTTTGAATGCAGGCAGTGTTCTCAGGCCTGCACCCATTTTGCCTAGCTTTCATCCATTATGCCCAGGGGTAGTGAGTGGTGCATGGGCCTAGTCTTTCTGTGGGTTGTCTTGAATGTAAACATCATGGAGGAGATGGATGGCATGGGATTGTGCTGATTTTTCTGTGATTTTCGTTTTTTGGGCCTGTTGTGGACAGGCCATGTGGTTGGGGGCCATTTTGAGTGCTGCTACAGGCCCTGGCCATGTGCTGTGATGGAGGGGGCCATTTTGAATGCAGGCAGTGTTCTCAGGCCTGCACCCATTTTGCCTAGCTTTCATCCATTATGCCCAGGGGTAGTGAGTGGTGCATGGGCCTAGTCTTTCTGTGGGTTGTCTTGAATTAAAACATCATGGAGGGTCTGGATGGCTTGGGATTGTGCTGATTTTTCTGTGATTTTCGTTTTTTTGGCCAGTTGTGGACAGGCCATGTCGTTGGGGGCCATTTTGAGTGCTGCTACAGGCCCTGGCCATGTGCTGTGATGGAGGGGTCCATTTTGAATGCAGGCAGTGTTCTCAGGCCTGCACCCATTTTGCCTAGCTTTCATCCATTATGCCCAGGGGTAGTGAGTGGTGCATGTGCCTAGTCTTTCTGTGGGTTGTCTTGAATTTAAACATCATGGAGGGGCTGGATGGCTTGGGATTGTGCTGATTTTTCGTTTTTTTGGCCAGTTGTGGACAGGCCATGTCGTTGGGGGCCATTTTGAGTGCTGCTACAGGCCCTGGCCATGTGCTGTGATGGAGGGGTCCATTTTGAATGCAGGCAGTGTTCTCAGGCCTGCACCCATTTTGCCTAGCTTTCATCCATTATGCCCAGGGGTAGTGAGTGGTGCATGTGCCTAGTCTTTCTGTGGGTTGTCTTGAATTTAAACATCATGGAGGGGCTGGATGGCATGGGATTGTGCTGATTTTTCTGTGATTTTCGTTTTGTTGGCCTGTTGTGGACAGGCCATGTGGTTGGGGCTATTTTGAGTGCTGCTACAGGCCCTGGCCATGTGCTGTGATGGAGGGGGCCATTTTGAATGCAGGCAGTGTTCTCAGGTCTGCACCCATTTTGCCTAGCTTTCATCCATTATGCCCAGGGGTAGTGAGTGGTGCATGGGCCTAGTCTTTCTGTGGGTTGTCTTGAATTTAAACATCATGGAGGGGCTGGCTGGCATGGGATTGTGCTGATTTTTCTGTGATTTTCGTTTTTTGGGCCTGTTGTGGACATGCCATGTGGCTGGGGGCCATTTTGAGTGCTGCTACAGGCCCTGGCCATGTGCTGTGATGGAGGGGGCCATTTTGAATGCAGGCAGTGTTCTCAGGCCTGCACCCATTTTGCCTAGCTTTCATCCATTATGCCCAGGGGTAGTGAGTGGTGCATGGGCCTAGTCTTTCTGTGGGTTGTCTTGACTTTAAACATCATGGAGGGGCTGGATGGCATTGGATTGTTCTGATTTTTCTGTGATTTTCTTTTTTTGGGCCTGTTTTGGACAGGCCATGTGGTTGGGGGCCATTTTGAGTGCTGCTACAGGCCCTGGCCAAGTGCTGTGATGGAGGGGGCCATTTTGAATGCAGGCAGTGTTCTCAGGCCTGCACCCATTTTGCCTAGCTTTCATCCATTATGCCCAGGGGTAGTGAGTGGTGCATGGGCCTAGTCTTTCTGTGGAGTGTCTTGAATTTTAAACATTATGGAGGGGCTGGATGGCTTGGGATTGTGCTGATTTTTCTGTGATTTTCGTTTTTTTGGCCTGTTGTGGCCTTTTCACCAGGGGGTAGTGAGTGGTGCATGTGCCTAGTCTTTCTGTGGGTTGTCTTGAATTTAAACATCATGGAGGGGCTGGATGGCTTGGGATTGTGCTGATTTTTCTGTGATTTTCGTTTTTTTGGCCTGTTGTTGTGGCCTTTTCACCAGGGGTAGTGACTAGTGAGTGTTGCATGTGCCTAGTCTTTCTGTGGGGTGTCTTGAATTTAAGCATTATGGAGGCCATGGGATTGTGCTGATTTTTCTGTTTTTTTTCGATTTTTTTGGGGTGTATAACTGAACTGATGTTCCTCTGTCTTCCATTGCTTTTAGGTGCACAAGACTCAAGAGAACCACCAGTGCCAGGAAGAAGTCCTGCAGCGGTGTGTGCAGCATAACGTCACGCGACGTCACGTCTGGCCTCAGACAACTCTACAATTCGTGCAACTGCGGCCTGCTGTCTGACCTGCTCTGAAGAAGATGGCCCCAAAAAAGGTTTCCGTAGCTCCTCTAGCAAGAAAGTTGCTAGTAAGGAGCAGAAGAAGCAAGTTACCAAGGAGGCTGGTGTGCCGGCCGCCGGGTTTTTTGGGAGCAAAAAAAAAGGGACGCCTGCAGCAGCAGCAGGATCTGCTGGGGACCAAGCTGAGAGCAGCACCCCCGCTCCATTGGGTTCAGTGCCTCCACCACCACGCCAACTTAAGTCAAAGCCCTTGAGTGCTTTAGAGGCAGTCAGTGTACTTCTCCAATCACCATCGACCAGTGATGTTGGCTCATCGCAAGAAAGTAGCAGCAATGTCCCTGAATCAACACAGGTTGTTGTAACTCATCTGACAAGTGTTGAACAACCACAGCCGCAACAACAACACCATGTGCAAGTACAAGCCCAAGTACATGTGGAAGGAGAGGCAGCACAAGGAGATGCGCAAGCAGAGGTGCATGGAGGGTCACAAGTGCCCACAATAGTTGTTCCTCCCGAAGTAGGGGCACATCAGGAAATTGACAATCAAACCGAGGTATCATTTGAGGAAGCCACTCCTCCTGATGATCATTCATTGTCTTCCACATCCCTAGCAAGGAAAAGATCAAGGGAGTGTCTACATCTTCTTCAAGCCCACCTCCTTCTGATGATACGGATCACAATTGGGAACCAGCACCACTGCCGTCTGAGAGTGAGGCACACCATGATCTGACAAAGATACCTAAGCGTAAAAGGAAGGTCGTCGAAAAACTCATAGCTATGGAGTGTGATGAGGCTCAACAAGAAGTGACAGATACTGCTGCTGATGAAGCCTCTCACGATGACGACGAGTCAGTCATCATAAAGGTCACTGCAGCCCCAGCGGGCATGCATCAAAGAGACATTTTGACCCTATCCCGAGAAGCTGCTGAGCGTGATGATGATGTCGACGAGGAGGCAATGGAAATGGAAACACAACAATGATTAGATTTGGAGTTAACTAGTACACCAACACCTACCGCTTCCATATTTCTTCCACGCAAGAAGGGACCTCCATCCACCTCGACCTCAATTAGTGGTGGTGAAAGTGCAAAACGTACTGAAGTTCGGCAATCCACATCCTCCACTTCATCTGGCATTAGCAGCAGGACCACCACTACCAGTATCGCTGCCTCCTCCGGCCCCCAAAGACATTTCAAGTCTCCAGTTTGGAACTTCTTTAGTGTTTGCCCAAAAAAGGAAAACATAGCCATTTGTAGCATTTGTAAGCTTCGAGTTAGTCGTGGTAAGTTTGGTACCAACTATGGTACCGGAGGCCAGAGAGGTCATCTTAGGAGAACGCACACTGTCCAATGGTTTGCGCACCTAGAGGCGATCAAGGAAGCCCGAATTGCACGTAATGAAAAAGTTGATTTTTCATCTGATGATGACGAGGAGGAAGAAGACGATTCAAACACTTCACTTACACCCAGTACCCCTGTCAGCAGCACACCCCATGTGAGCCACACTAAGAGTGTGGGAGAGAGTGAGAAACCAATGCGAAAAAGTTCATCAGCGAGCGTAACTGGGTCGAAGATATCATCATCATCATCCCGTAAATCCTTGGTCCAGGGCAACATTAAAAAGATGTTGTTTACAGAAGCGCAATATGAACGCAACCACCCACTGACGCGTCTGTATAACACTAAGCTGGCTAAAATGCTAGCTCTGGACCTTCTCCCTTTTTCTTTTGTAGAAGGGGTTGGTTTTCTAGAATTAGTGGCAGCGCTCTGCCCTAAATGGAAGGTTCCTAGCCGGTTCTATTTTGCCCGAGTTGCGGTTCCAGCACTACATGAAGATGTTCTGGAGGTGATTGGGGCAGCTTTGCAGAAGAGTGCTGTTCACACTATACATCTGACAACAGACATGTGGACCAGTGGCGCAGGCGCTGATTACATGTGCATCACTGCACACTGGGTCTCTTTTTCAGGGGCTAAAGCAAAGCTAAACGCAGGTGTTGACCCGGACATTGCTTTTAAAGCTGCTCGGAAACATGCAACACTAGCCATGTTTGGTTTGGAGAAACGTCACACAGCACAAAACATTTTGGATGTCTTTAACACAAAGGTCCTTGACTGTCTGTCCCCAAAAAAACCCCAGGTTGGTTATGTTTCCACGGACAATGGCGCCAATATAGTTAAGGCCATGCAGCTGGGTGACAATTTCAGAGTGCCGTGTTTGGCGCACTGTATAAACCTGGTTGTCAAAAAATTCTTGGGTGATAAAGACAGTGCAGCGTACAGAGTAGTGGACACCTGCCGAAAAATGTGCAACCATTTCAGCCATTCTTTTAAGGCCCGGAAGCATCTGAGGGCCTGCTATATGAACGTCAAATGCCAGTGAAAGCACTCATCCAGGAGGTGGTAACACGTTGGAACTCAACCTTCTACATGCTTGAGCGTCTGTATGAGCAGTATACGGTACTCAATCACTATTTCTTAACACAGGGTACAGCTCAGAAGGAGGACCTGAGGATGGGTGCGGCGCAATGGAACATAGTTAAAAGCCTGACACGCATGCTTCGTCCTTTTGAGTTCTTCACGCGTGCAGTCAGCAAGGAGGACTGTAATTTGGGAAAAGCTATCCCATTGTTGTACATGCTGGAGCACCAACTGAAGGAGGTGTGTTCTGTGTTTGAAAAAGATGAAAAAAACCAAGACCCTTTTGTTCTGGCTGAGAAATTATTAGAGCACCTACAAGGTGATGAACGTCTTAAAATGATCCACTCAAACCAGCATTACATTTGTGCTACTATTCTGGATCCACGCTACAAAAAGGCGCTGGCAGGCCAAGCATTCTTTCCTTTTGCTGATGAAGATGTTACAAAGTACAAACAGTGGATAGCCTCCTCAGCCAAGAGGTTTGAAAGAGAACGGCAGCAAATTGAAGGAAAAGGCAGTACATCAGCATCAGCAGGCCATCCCCAGTCACAACAATCCACTTCTGCACCTGTGGCTGCAGCACAAGTGACCTCTCAGCCGTTAAAGAGACCAGCAACCGGATCATCTGCACCACCAGACACAACAGTAACATTGGAGGCTGAAGAGGATTGGCTAGCTCGGCTTGGGTTTGGTTCTCAAAAGGTCACAGCAACAGCTAAGCAAAGTGGAGGAACCTTGGAGGAGAACCTTGATTCGATGGTGAAGGACTATCTGAATGACTCAACAGAGGTCTATGTTAATGCTGACCCATTGGCGTATTGGCATGGGAAAAAAGAATTGTGGCCACAGCTCTCCAACCTGGCTTTAAACTACTTGTCTTGCCCACTCGCAAGCGTGTCTTCTGGACGTGTTTTCAGTGCTGCTGGTGGCATTGTAACTCCCAAACGGAGCCGCCTCTCGCCCAAAAATGTGGAGAGGTTAACAATGATCAAGATGAATCAGCACCTCATACCACCAGATTACAGAGTACGAGAAAGCGCGCCGGATGAAGACGAGGTGGACAGCAACATAGATGAGGGAATTTCTTCTCTGTCAGGTGACACTGAGCTCACCCTGCCTGAATTCGCAGAGTATGATGACGAAGACTTATTCTTATTCATGGACCGTGATACCGAGCCCTGAAAATGAGACAATGAATCAATAACTTTCTTGTTCGTCCTTATTCACTTTTATTCCTGTGTGTCTGTCTTTCTTTGTTGTGCACAGTTAATATAATTCAAACTTTAATCACCTAATCACAAAAACAAGCCCATCAGCAGAACTGTCTTCACTTGTTTGCTTATTAATTTGAAGGTGCCGCAGTCTGCATTCCTCAGGTTCACAAGTTCAGAAGAACATGCTCCTCTATCCTCCTCCTCCAGACTCCTATTTCCATCAAAGAGGAGGGCTGGTTTACGCCCAATGAAGAAAGACTCAGCACTTATGGGGGTGTTGTTCTACCTCTTTGCGGGTGAGTTGACGGCTCTGGGGCCATTGCTGGAAAGTTCTAATACCGGATAAAAGTGGTTTGGACCAAATCCGAGGCGGAATTTTTTTTGTGTTTTTGCTGACTTGCTTGCCTTTGAGGTGCTCTTAGGGGGGGTTCCGTCTGTTTGTGGGTGAGTTTCGGGGTCTGGGAGAACTGCTGGGACACTCTAATCTTGATTGCATTTGCTTTTCAGGAAATCCGTGGTGGCAAACCGGACTTATGGCCTAGCTACACAGCGCGTTTGGACCAAAGGCCGAGAAATATTGTAAGTAGGAGATGTTGCTTTTGGCCTGTTTGGGGGTGTTATGCTTTTTGGCGGGTGGGTTGGCGGGTCTTGGGGCATTCCTGGGAAGGTCTAATACCGGGTAGAAGTGGTTGGGACAAAATCCACGCCCATTTTTTTTGTTGCTATTTCTGACATTTTGCTCAATGTAGCGTTTTCGGGGGCCTGTTTGGGGGGCTTCCTGGTGTTTGTGGGTGGGTTTCGGGGTCTGGGAGCACTGCTGGCTATGGATACTTTACTTTGCAAGAGGTTTGAAGCAAATCCATGGTGGCAGAGGGGAGTTAGGGCCTAGCTGCAGAGCGCGCGCGGAGTGATTTGGGAAATTTGGAAAAAAATGACTAAGTCCGCATTTTTGTACTTTTGCTCTTTGGCTGTTTGGGGGTCTTCTACTCGTTTTCTCCTGGGTTGACGGCTCTGGGGCCATTGCTGGGAAGCTCTAATACCGGATAAAAGTGGTTTGGACCAAATCCGAGGCAGAATTTTTTTTGTGTTTTTGCTGACTTGCTTGCCTTTGAGGTGCTCTTAGGGGGGGGTTCCATCTGTTTGTGGGTGCGTTTCGGGGTCTGTGAGCACTGCTGGGACACTCTAATTTTGATTGCATTTGCTTTTCAGGAAATCCGTGGTGGCAAACGGGACTTATGGCATAGCTACACAGCGCGTTTGGACTGTTACAAGGGCTACTGCTTAATTAATTTAACTTTCACCCTACAGTGCAAATGAGTACTAGAAATGGAAAAATGAAGAAGATAAATAATCTGATTATCAATCACTTCACATGGGATGTTTTTGCTTACATATGGGATGACTTTAGGTGCTTTGCTTTTTATTGAGTGACCAGTGATACATCCACACATGAATGACTGAGTACTACTAAACTTATTAAGAGAGGTAGGGAGTGGCCACCGTAATAACCGGATCTATGCTGTGCTTGCAATACAAACTACTGCTACTATTGATGGTAGTATTTGGACATAATTACAACTTCTTTTCCTTGCCTTTCCTACACTGGAACGGACGTGCGGGTGCTGTGTTACATGCTCTTCAAAGTTACACTTAGTTAATCCACTGACCGTCTACTCTCTCTAGATCATGGGTACTCACAAACTTTCTCTCAGGGGCTAAATTTACAGTGTAGTTTGTGGCCGAGGGCCGCACTGGGGGGGGCGGAGTCAGAGGGGGCGGGGCTAAAGCAAAACGAAAACTTGTGACCATGAGGTTGCACACAGGTCCCTGCAGCAGATGCCTTCATCCACTGAGCCACCAGACCCAGCATTTACATACATCTCTCTCCCTCCTGCTCTCCCTCCTGCCCTCCCTCTCCATCTCTCTCTCCCTCCTGCCCTCCCTCTCCATCCCCCTCTGTCATCTCACTGTGTGTGTGTCTGTCTGTGTCAGCCTTCAGCCCGGGCTGAGACAGCTTCCTCAGCGCGCACACACAGACAGCCACACCAAAGTACTTAACAGGTCTTTAAAAGACCATTAACATATTATTGAGGCTTTGTTTGTTGTAGCGCCCCTGCATCTCCACCCTGACAATCACTGCTTGCCCGGCCCCACAGGGCAGAGGCTATGTTCTATTTCACCTCTTTGTGGCCCTGCATCTCCACTCTGCTCTGTGGGGGCCGGGGGAGCAGTGATTGTCAGAGTGGAGATGCAGGGGCGCTAACAGGTGAAATACAACAAAGCCTCTGCTCTGTGGGGGCCGGGGGAGCAGTGATTGTCTGCAAGGTCTGCGCACCGCCAAGGAAGGCTTGCCGGGCCGCAACCGGCCCGCGGGCCGTACTATGAGTACCCCTGCTCTAGATACACATATGCTATCTAAGAGTCAGATAGTAGCATGATCCAGGTATATTATGGACACATACAGTTTCTGTGTCACCCACCCAGGCTGTTGTCCTTCCACCAATCATTGCTTCATCATTCACCCAGCCATGCATCTCATATTCTTTCCTTCCCAGCCACGTCTTCAATCTCAATAAGTAAGGAATATATAAGAGCTTACCTCTGCCCGCCACCACCACCGTCTGAACTCTCACAGCCGGCACTGGAACCGCCGCCTCCTCCCCTGAGGAATTGCCCTCCGCCTCCGTGTTGAGCACCACCACCTCCGCGTTGGCCCCGCCACCAGATGTTCCACCTACAAAGTACATTTAAGAATGTTAGAATAAACCACTCACTAGTATTTGGTCTAGGAATGAAGACATGTGAAAACAATGTAATTTGTGACTGTGTACTCTAAAGTAAAAAAAAATGTCCCTTTTTCCAGGGAAGGGTGTTGTCTTGCTGCACTTTTTGGCACAACTGATGAAGGCTGGCTTTTTAACACGCACCATTTTTCTCCACACAAACAGAAGATGGACTTCTAACAACAAGATCAAGTTGAAACAAGGTGAGAGCTCGGCTCGACCACAAGAAATGTCTTCAATTAATCGTCAGCACTAACCACTTTTCCATTCTCAGTTAAACGTTTAGTTTTTTTATTATGACTTCATTTTAATAAATGTGTTTACTTTTATTAAAGCTTTTAAACTTAAATAGACTCTGTGTTTTTTGGTCCAGACTAGAGTGACTGAGCGAAAGGTTTTGCAATTTTTGCAAGCATGAGTCCGTGCCTCTGACACTTCTTGACTCTGACTCCGTACTCTTGAGCTACGTTGGATAATCATCATTGGGGATCAATCATCGATGAATTCGGGAGGTAAATGACTGTGCCACACTATGTAGTCAGTCAGTAAGGACATTGGGGGTTCAAAGTCTGTTATCAGAGAGGTATGTGGAAACTCTAACAGCGCCAATTATAATTGATAAGCAATGCACTATTTATTGTCCATAGTTGTTTCTGCAGAAGAATTGTCCCCTCAACAGTAGTGGTATAGATTGTCCTCCTATCCAAACCAAAAGGTAGTATCTTATTCTTTCTTGATGGTCATTCACATTTTATAGTTGGGAATTTTCAAAGCAGATAGAACACTTCAAAAGACATTATGGACAATCCCAGAGGACTGCACTGCACTAAGTTGATAGAGCTATTGCTGACTAGAATGGGAGTTTCGCCAACCGTGCAATCTTAGTTAGCTACACAGACAGACTAATAAGAATAATCTAGTAATACCACAGGGAGTCATAGTAGAGGCAGGATAAGAATTTAGATACAGTCTACAAGAAGATCAAAGACGATTTTGAAAAAATCAAATGAGGAACGCTAGGAAAAATAGGTACTAGTCTAAAATGAAAACTTACTGGGGCCAGCAAAGGAGCCCTCGCCTGCCCGATCCTGGCCCTGTTCAACAGCATCCGCCGCCTGCTGCTCCTGTGTCCCCTCGCCCCTGGGGGGAGCTGACGTACAACATGAAAGAAAGAACAGAAAACATGGATGATTGTTGCTTGTCAATGTCAACCAAATCAAACATTTCAAAACAACAATAACAAAATATTGCCGCGAAATTATATTGATTAGGGTTAGTTTTCATTGATTTGCGGACCTCCGACTTCGAAAGTCACGTAACTCACTAAACAAAGTACTGAAAGGTTCACCTAGGACTGGCAGGCAGCAGTCCGCAGGCAAGACGCAAAGTGACAGACAAACTCCATTGTGATTTCAGTCAGATCAGTGACAACACTAACAGTTGCCTGCTACATAACCAATTTACAAAAGGGGGTGGTGATGAACAGAGTGTCTGAGTTAAACAGACCACTCTTACCCAGTCCAAAGATCAGGCATTGATCCATCACCGTTATTTATCTCACTGCCCCATCCCAGCTCAGAACCTGGCTATATGCAAATCAGTCTGTCCCT
This sequence comes from Lissotriton vulgaris, assembly GCF_964263255.1. Classification (NCBI taxonomy): domain Eukaryota; kingdom Metazoa; phylum Chordata; class Amphibia; order Caudata; family Salamandridae; genus Lissotriton; species Lissotriton vulgaris. The sequence goes on from NC_141687.1 coordinate 496,326,714, forward strand.
GGCCCAGTGCATCATGGGAACAGGGCAGACTAAACTACCAAGCCAATTCTTCACCAGAAAGGAGACAAGCTACCGGGGACCGGTTTCTGGCATTTCAGCCTTCTTCGGCCCGGCTTGCTTGAATCCTGATGGAGCAGTGAGAAAGGGACTCATGTCTGAGTATACCCTGCCACACCTATAGTGGCCAAAAACGATTTACAAAAGGGGGTGGTGATGAACAGAGTGTCTGAGTTAAACAGACCACTCTTAAACGGTGTTGGATCTAGCCCTGATCTCTTGACTGGGTGAGAGCTTTCTGCTTAATTCAGAGACTCTGTCCCTCACCACCCCTTGTTGTAAATATTTTTGTCCACCCTAAGCGTGGAAGGGTATTCTCAGATGTGAGACCCTTGCTCATTGCACCATCAGGATTCAAGCAAACCGGGCCGAAGACGGCTGTAATGCCAGAAACCGGTCCCTGGGAGCTTGTTTCCTTCCCAGTGTAAGAATTGGCTTTTGTAGTTTGGTTTGCCCTGTTCCCATCATGCACTGGGACAGGAACAGACTAATTTGCATACAGCCAGGTTCTGAAACTGGGATGGTGCAGTGAGCTAAAAAACGGTGTTGGATCTAGCCCTGATCTCTTGACTGGGTGAGAGCTTTCTGCTTAATTCAGAGACTCTGTCCCTCACCACCCCTTGTTGTAAATATTTGTGTCCACCCTAAGCGTGGAAGGGTATTCTCAGATGTGAGACCCTTGCTCATTGCACCATCAGGATTCAAGCAAACCGGGCCGAAGATGGCTGTAATGCCAGAAACCGGTCCCCGGGAGCTTGTTTCCTTCCCAGTGTAAGAATTGGCTTTTGTAGTTTGGTTTGCCCTGTTCCCATCATGCACTGGGACAGGAACAGACTAATTTGCATACAGCCAGGTTCTGAAACTGGGATGGTGCAGTGAGCTAAAAAACGGTGTTGGATCTAGCCCTGATCTCTTGACTGGGTGAGAGCTTTCTGCTTAATTCAGAGACTCTGTCTCTCACCACCCCTTGTTCTAAATATTTTTGTCCACCCTAAGCGTGGAAGGGTATTCTCAGATGTGAGACCCTTGCTCATTGCACCATCAGGATTCAAGCAAACCGGGCCGAAGACGGCTGTAATGCCAGAAACCGGTCCCCGGGAGCTTGTTTCCTTCCCAGTGTAAGAATTGGCTTTTGTAGTTTGGTTTGCCCTGTTCCCATCATGCACTGGGACAGGAACAGACTAATTTGCATACAGCCAGGTTCTGAAACTGGGATGGTGCAGTGAGCTAAAAAACGGTGTTGGATCTAGCCCTGATCTCTTGACTGGGTGAGAGCTTTCTGCTTAATTCAGAGACTCTGTCCCTCACCACCCCTTGTTGTAAATATTTTTGTCCACCCTAAGCGTGGAAGGGTATTCTCAGATGTGAGACCCTTGCTCATTGCACCATCAGGATTCAAGCAAACTGGGCCGAAGACGGCTGTAATGCCAGAAACCGGTCCCCGGGAGCTTGTTTCCTTCCCAGTGTAAGAATTGGCTTTTGTAGTTTGGTTTGCCCTGTTCCCATCATGCACTGGGACAGGAACAGACTAATTTGCATACAGCCAGGTTCTGAAACTGGGATGGTGCAGTGAGCTAAAAAACGGTGTTGGATCTAGCCCTTATCTCTTGACTGGGTGAGAGCTTTCTGCTTAATTCAGAGACTCTGTCCCTCACCACCCCTTGTTGTAAATATTTTTGTCCACCCTAAGCGTGGAATGGTATTCTCAGATGTGAGACCCTTGCTCATTGCACCATCAGGATTCAAGCAAACCGGGCCGAAGACGGCTGTAATGCCAGAAACCGGTCCCCGGGAGCTTGTTTCCTTCCCAGTGTAAGAATTGGCTTTTGTAGTTTGGTTTGCCCTGTTCCCATCATGCACTGGGACAGGAACAGACTAATTTGCATACAGCCAGGTTCTGAAACTGGGATGGTGCAGTGAGCTAAAAAACGGTGTTGGATCTAGCCCTGATCTCTTGACTGGGTGAGAGCTTTCTGCTTAATTTAGAGACTCTGTCCCTCACCACCCCTTGTTGTAAATATTTTTGTCCACCCTAAGCGTGGAAGGGTATTCTCAGATGTGAGACCCTTGCTCATTGCACCATCAGGATTCAAGCAAACCGGGCCGAAGACGGCTGTAATGCCAGAAACCGGTCCCCGGGAGCTTGTTTCCTTCCCAGTGTAAGAACTGGCTTTTGTAGTTTGGTTTGCCCTGTTCCCATCATGCACTGGGACAGGAACAGACTAATTTGCATACAGCCAGGTTCTGAAACTGGGATGGTGCAGTGAGCTAAAAAACGGTGTTGGATCTAGCCCTGATCTCTTGACTGGGTGAGAGCTTTCTGCTTAATTCAGAGACTCTGTCCCTCACCACCCCTTGTTGTAAATATTTGTGTCCACCCTAAGCGTGGAAGGGTATTCTCAGATGTGAGACCCTTGCTCATTGCACCATCAGGATTCAAGCAAACCGGGCCGAAGACGGCTGTAATGCCAGAAACCGGTCCCCGGGAGCTTGTTTCCTTCCCAGTGTAAGAATTGGCTTTTGTAGTTTGGTTTGCCCTGTTCTCATCATGCACTGGGACAGGAACAGACTAATTTGCATACAGCCAGGTTCTGAAACTGGGATGGTGCAGTGAGCTAAAAAACGGTGTTGGATCTAGCCCTGATCTCTTGACTGGGTGAGAGCTTTCTGCTTAATTCAGAGACTCTGTCCCTCACCACCCCTTGTTGTAAATATTTTTGTCCACCCTAAGCGTGGAAGGGTATTCTCAGATGTGAGACCCTTGCTCATTGCACCATCAGGATTCAAGCAAACCGGGCCGAAGACGGCTGTAATGCCAGAAACCGGTCCCCGGGAGCTTGTTTCCTTCCCAGTGTAAGAATTGGCTTTTGTAGTTTGGTTTGCCCTGTTCCCATCATGCACTGGGACAGGAACAGACTAATTTGCATACAGCCAGGTTCTGAAACTGGGATGGTGCAGTGAGCTAAAAAACGGTGTTGGATCTAGCCCTGATCTCTTGACTGGGTGAGAGCTTTCTGCTTAATTCAGAGACTCTGTCCCTCACCACCCCTTGTTGTAAATATTTTTGTCCACCCTAAGCGTGGAAGGGTATTCTCAGATGTGAGGCCCTTGCTCATTGCACCATCAGGATTCAAGCAAACCGGGCCGAAGACGGCTGTAATGCCAGAAACCGGTCCCCGGGAGCTTGTTTCCTTCCCAGTGTAAGAATTGGCTTTTGTAGTTTGGTTTGCCCTGTTCCCATCATGCACTGGGACAGGAACAGACTAATTTGCATACAGCCAGGTTCTGAAACTGGGATGGTGCAGTGAGCTAAAAAACGGTGTTGGATCTAGCCCTGATCTCTTGACTGGGTGAGAGCTTTCTGCTTAATTCAGGGACTCTGTCCCTCACCACCCCTTGTTGTAAATATTTTTGTCCACCCTAAGCGTGGAAGGGTATTCTCAGATGTGAGACCCTTGCTCATTGCACCATCAGGATTCAAGCAAACCGGGCCGAAGACGGCTGTAATGCCAGAAACCGGTCCCCGGGAGCTTGTTTCCTTCCCAGTGTAAGAATTGGCTTTTGTAGTTTGGTTTGCACTGTTCCCATCATGCACTGGGACAGGAACAGACTAATTTGCATACAGCCAGGTTCTGAAACTGGGATGGTGCAGTGAGCTAAAAAACGGTGTTGGATCTAGCCCTGATCTCTTGACTGGGTGAGAGCTTTCTGCTTAATTCAGAGACTCTGTCCCTCACCACCCCTTGTTGTAAATATTTTTGTCCACCCTAAGCGTGGAAGGGTATTCTCAGATGTGAGACCCTTGCTCATTGCACCATCAGGATTCAAGCAAACCGGGCCGAAGACGGCTGTAATGCCAGAAACCGGTCCCCGGGAGCTTGTTTCCTTCCCAGTGTAAGAATTGGCTTTTGTAGTTTGGTTTGCCCTGTTCCCATCATGCACTGGGACAGGAACAGACTAATTTGCATACAGCCAGGTTCTGAAACTGGGATGGTGCAGTGAGCTAAAAAACGGTGTTGGATCTAGCCCTGATCTCTTGACTGGGTGAGAGCTTTCTGCTTAATTCAGATACTCTGTCCCTCACCACCCCTTGTTGTAAATATTTTTGTCCACCCTAAGCGTGGAAGGGTATTCTCAGATGTGAGACCCTTGCTCATTGCACCATCAGGATTCAAGCAAACCGGGCCGAAGACGGCTGTAATGCCAGAAACCGGTCCCCGGGAGCTTGTTTCCTTCCCAGTGTAAGAATTGGCTTTTGTAGTTTGGTTTGCCCTGTTCCCATCATGCACTGGGACAGGAACAGACTAATTTGCATACAGCCAGGTTATGAAACTGGGATGGTGCAGTGAGCTAAAAAACGGTGTTGGATCTAGCCCTGATCTCTTGACTGGGTGAGAGCTTTCTGCTTAATTCAGAGACTCTGTCCCTCACCACCCCTTGTTGTAAATATTTTTGTCCACCCTAAGCGTGGAAGGGTATTCTCAGATGTGAGACCCTTGCTCATTGCACCATCAGGATTCAAGCAAACCGGGCCGAAGACGGCTGTAATGCCAGAAACCGGTCCCCGGGAGTTTGTTTCCTTCCCAGTGTAAGAATTGGCTTTTGTAGTTTGGTTTGCCCTGTTCCCATCATGCACTGGGACAGAAACAGACTAATTTGCATACAGCCAGGTTCTGAAACTGGGATGGTGCAGTGAGCTAAAAAACGGTGTTGGATCTAGCCCTGATCTCTTGACTGGGTGAGAGCTTTCTGCTTAATTCAGAGACTCTGTCCCTCACCACCCCTTGTTGCTACATAACCAGTCATTTAAATAGTCAAACCATCAATCCACCGCCACTATTTTTCTTATTGTCAGGCGTACAAAGGAAGGGGCAGATTTAAGCCACTTGCGGCTCTTTTGCTCCATTCTTGCGTGACTTTTGTGACGCAGCAGCTAAACAAAAGAGGCGCCATGGTGCGGCGTATAATATTATAACAACATGACGCATTTGGGAGATGCATCCCGTTATAAAGCCCTCCGCCTTCAGGGGGCGTTCCGGCGCAAGGGAGGGCATTCCTGCGCTGGAACAAATCCTAAAAGTGGCTGAGGGAAATCTACAAAATGTCAATCAGTCACCTTTAGGACAATGATGCGTCACACAAACCCTGCACCTGCTTGAAGCAGACGTACGGCTTGACCCAGCATTGGGGAGATAGGGTACCCCAGAGCATTGCTGGAGCTGCGCCATCGTTGCGACGCAACTCCAGCAGTAAAGCTTCGGTGACTTTTTGGGCCCATGGTGCGCCGCATTACAAATACGGCGCACCATGTTTGGTGGTGGTAGCGGGCCGCACAATTACTGGCGCATCCCTGCTACTTTGCAGGGATGCGACGGTAATTGCAATTCTGCCCCTTAGGGGCATACTTACTTACGCGTTCTGGCGCATCTCCAGAGATGCGCCAGATCAAATGCGTCACGCAAAACTACCCTTGCGACACGGCAGATGCGCCTCATTTACAATGTGGCGCGCCCTGGCGCAAGGGTAGGCACTTGCATGACGCATCTCGTCACGTAAGAGCGGCGCATCACTGGAGTCACGTCGCCAACGCAATGCAACTCCAGTAATGCTCAGGGCCACCCAATACTTAACATGCTGTGTCAGTCCTTACGCCTGCTTCAAGCAGGCATAAGGAATTGAATTGACGTAGCAGCGTCGCAGAAGTGCCTGCGTTAAATCTTGTAGATTTCACGCAGGCACTTTTGCGAGGCGCACAGCCGCAGGACCGCCCACCCTGCATACTAGGAACGCACCCATTGTGGCGCAGGCCCATGGCTTTATACCGTGACGCATCTCCCTAGATGCGTCACGCTGTAAATGACTCGCAGGGATGCGCCACGTTTACGCCGCTGTTGCGTCACGCAAGGCAACGTAAACGAGGCGCAAGGGGCTTGTAAATGTAATCTGCCCCCTAGTGTCTAGCATTACGCAGTTCTGTAAAGTACACTCATACATAATTGTTACTCAGGCCAATGAGACCACAAAATAGAAAACAAATAAGCATAGTAGCAACACCACTGAGAAGGAGAGCAGTGCACCTGAAATGCACAGAAGATTTTGAAATATAATTTAACTACAATGTAATCATCAGAAGCATTATTGGCTTGCTCCATGTAAAAAACAAATATTTGCAATACAACAACACAGAGCAGGAGAAAACATAGTAGTGAGTGATGAAATAGCTACTACTACTCACCAAGCCCGGGGATCTCCAAGCCGAGCTGGTCCAGCAGGTCACGCTCCCTGTCCAGGACGTCCGTCCAGTGGTGGGTGACCTGGCTGTAGGTGCGCTGGACCCCGGAGAGTTGGGACATGGCCCAGCACACCTTCTGCCACCGCTTCCGGCGCTCCCGGATGTTGTAGCCGGCCGCGATCCTGCCGCCTCCCGCGATGGTCCTGGGCAGGCGGCGCTGGACGAAGTAGACCAGCGCGCCCACTTCCTCCGGGCTGAAGATCTCCCGTCGGGTCACCTGCTCCCACCTCAATCGCCCGCATGCTGTCCTGGCACGGGGTGCAGGACTCCTCCTCCCCGCCGCCGCTGCGTCCCTCAAGTGCCTGGGCAGCTTCACAGCGCCTGGCTTCACCATGGTCTGGGCAGGTAAGGTAGGAAGTAGAAAATTAAGAAGGAATAGGATAGGGAAGAAGAAAAGAAAAGAGTTTAAAAAGTAGTTTAAAAGTAAACAAAAATAGCAGAAAAGACAAAAATATACAGCTAGGAAAAGAGAGGGATAGATAAGAAGCAAAATCGTTCGAAAAAAAACTGAAAACAAGCAAAGGATGGCAAAGATAGCAAGAGGATAAACACCATGCCCAGACACAGGAAATGAATGAAAAACAAGATGGCTGCCCGTTCACGAGCGCGAAAGTAAGTTCGCACGCAATTTTCCTTGTGATCTTGTGCGAACTTGTACTCGCAATGCGCTTACCACGCGAGATTATACATAGCGGGCGGAAACGGAAATACGTCACGCAAACAAAATGGCCGCGCCCATACTCGACCTTGGGGTAAATTCGCGTGTTGCGCTGCAAGCGGCTCGCGAATACTGCAAAAAAACTCGCGAAATAACACGCTGCAAAAAAAATATAAAGCTCATTCGCACGAATTGGCGGCTTCCGCAGTCGGTTTCGCACGACGCCGAGCCTCGCAAATAGCGCGAAATTACCGAAAAACGATTTTTGCAAAAGCAAAACAAATGAGCAGGTGCAAAAGGTCAATCTCATGATTTGTAACGATTCCCTGTTGTGCTTCCTGAGGGGGCCCTCCAGAATTCGGTTGCCTGCTTGCAACAATTGTGTGAACCTGCTATGACCTTAACTGTATGCCACAAAGGTCCTGACTCCTGACTTACAGCTAAGGGAGCAGACAAGCAGGTGCCAGGCTGGAACTTCAAATTCAGTGACACATTAATTAGCCCCTAATTCATTATTGTCAGTTGGGGCAGGGCAGGTGTTGTTAATAAACTAACCCCAAATTAATTCATGTCAGTTGAAGCAGGGCAGGTGTGCTTGCTTCCCCCCCCCCCATCTTCTACAGTGATGATGAACCAGAGGGTGGCATTGATGTAACAGAGGGTGGCATGGGTCAAAGAGAGGGTGGCAGCGGTGAAACAGAGGGTGCTGGGAGGCTGTGATGATGAACCAGACGTAGAAACAACATAGTCGTGACCGTTGCGAGCCGATAAGTAAATTCGCAATTGCGAACTACTACCAAATCCTCGCGAACTGGCAGAAATACTTGCGAACACAAAAAAAATAAAAAATCCGCAAATTTGCGGGAATTCGCGGATTTTGCGGATTGCGAGTTCGCAAATTCGCTAAATTGGCGAACGCCAGATTCGCAAAATTCGCCCATACTTAATTGTGATATTGTACATTAAATGATTTCTTATATTTTCAAACAAATTGCATTATAGGAGAAACATTGTTGCATCACATGTATATTTGTATTTACTAAAGTACAAAAGTATATTTTTCTTTCTCCCACTCACTATCTTTGTTCTTCTTCTTCACCAACCCCTCTCCCTCTACACTGTGGCTACTGGTATGTCGTCCACCACTCATCAATGGTACAAAGAGTTGCTATTTAGGCTGAATGTCTCTTCACTTTCTCGACCAGTTGCCTGCTCAGCAGTGTCCAAATGAGCAGTCTACAACTTGTCCAAGGTGACCATAGCTTGTGAAAGACTCTTAGAAACATCTATGCTGTAGTGCCAAATCTTTACTTGTGGATTTACAGTACAACAAGACAGTAGCCTTGTAGAATTCAACAATCCATCTACACACCTATTAAACCCTTGGCTTGACGTGATATTAAACCCCTCAATTCTAGAGATAAGATGTTGTTGTGATTGTTTCTGTGATATAATGTTATCATGGAAACAGCCCACAGTGCAACAATGTCCTTGTATACAAATCCCACCTGGGTCCCCTGTGATTTTTCTGAATTATTCATGACCATAAAATAGACCCATTTTTCTTCTCCCCAGAAGTTGCATGAGGTGGAATTGCAATCTCTAAATGACAAACTGAAAAGACTCCAGTGACCGAAAGACCCTTGTGCTACTTACACCACTTCAACATCAAGCTCACCTGTTTCCTCCAGCCTGATAAATATTCTCTGTCTTCCTATCGTATTTTCACAGAGGAAACTGCTCTACACAGGTGTTTGTTTATGTGTTGTTTATGATGATGTGTTTGTGCAGTTAAGCTGGACCTGACATGTACTGAATGAATGTGAGGAACAGTGGTCTGCTTTGGCTGGCTTGGCACTGACATTGTGTCTTCAGTTGGAAAGTGCAGCTCTTGGTGTTTGTACAAATGAACTTATTATTTAAGTGTGTGACATGATGAAACTACAGTTTAATGTACATGCAAGTAAAATAGGGTGGACTGTATTTTATATATTAAACACACACTTATGTCACTATCTGCCCCATAATAAACAATGTACTACAATCCATTCTAAAAGCCTGATTACGAGTTTGGCGGTCCGACTGTCAACGTTGCGTAGGCATCGGAGTCGCCGCTGCCGAGTAAGCGGTACAACTGTAGTGTTACAAGACATGAGGTTACATAGATGAAAGACCACTGTGGTCCTGCTGCCACCACCAGCAAATCCCGACAGCCGCAGCAGACGGATAGGACAAAGCACCTGCCAGAGGGCAGATAGGCAGTGTACCACCAGCCCTATTATGAGGTGCCTTGTACCTGGAATGAATGCGGCAGTCCAACCACCACATCTGAGCTGGCGCAAAGGAAGGGATATACGGCCAAAACTCACATGTGCTCACTCCACATATCCAGTGCCACCATGGAGCAGATCGTCCACTTCCTGCCACTGCTGTACCTGCAAGATGAACTCCAAATCCGACACTGTTGTGTATCGAACCGACAATGAGGGATCTGTGTCTGTTGGTGTGGTGTCTCTGGGTTCGTTGGTGGTGGTTAAGGGGGTGAGTGTCTGGTGAGTTGTTGCATGTCTGCATTTTTGCATGTGGTTTTTCTGAGTGGGTGGTGCTTGAGCCTGATGAAGTGTGTGCATGGGATGTGTGTGCTTTTGACAGATATGATAATATCAATATTGGATGGGGAGGGAGCAGAGGGGGGGGGCAGAAGGTTTGGATGGGTTGAAGGCTGTCATGACTGAGGAGGCTGGAGCCTGAAAAGACCTCTGTAGGTTCGACTTAGCACAGTGGATGCCTTCCAGGTACGGCGACATCTTTTTCCGCGGGCTGCATTGCCTCTTGGATGGTATTTAGTAATGCCGTCTGAACCACAGAGATGTTTCTCAGGAGGTCAATAGCCTCCTCACTCAGGACAGCTGGGTTAACAAGGGGAGGGGCTGATGTGCCTGCAGCAAAGGAAATGGCACCCCTCTGAGGGGCGTGGGCCAGGGAACTGATTGGTGGACAACGGGGAGGGTGGCAATGGACTAGGGTAGTGGACAAGGATGAAGGTGGAACAAATCCTGTGAGATCCACCACCACTCAGGAGTGTTCACCCAAGGACGACTAGGATGAAGATAAACTTGAAGTTGTGTTCTTTGTGGCACTCCCCACATCCTCCTGGTTGTTGGGTCCCTACATGTCTGTGCTGTCACGTCCAGAACCACTGTGAACAGCTGTGTCCACAACGTTGTTGGCTCCTTCTCCGTGGCTTGCCATGCATGAATCTAAAATTACATGAAAAATAGGTGTAATGCTGCTTCATTTCCACACCTGACCATCACATGTCAACAGAATACATTCCTTAAGTGCCCATATCACACCAGCTTCATGGTTCGCCATATAGGCTTTACCATTAGCATGAACACATTCATGCATGCTACATAATCTGGAAACAGTTGGTTCTACTTATGTCTTAACCCCAGACAGTTCCACATGCATTGTTGGACTTGTCTATACTCCATCCTAATGGCCATATTAGGATAGCTGATCACCTTGCATACTTTGGCACTTGTAGTATACCAAAGTAAAATTATGTTACCAAATAGGATGGATACCATTTTTACATTTACAAAGATTGCGCACAAGACCCAGATTAAAAAGAACACATCATGATGTCTTGAAGGTCAAGTTAAAGGTCAATGTACAATCAATATGTGCTATAGCAGAAATCATGTCACATGCAAATGCTTACTGCACACTGATGACACTTTTGACTTGAAACTTCCTCATATTTCCACTACCATAAAAGTCTAATGAAAGCTGTTCTGAAGTAGTTTAACTAGAGACTACGAAGGGCAAATATTTTGGGACCTAGATACTCCAAATGGATACAACATAATATTTCTCATAGCCAAATTAACATCCCCAATCCTTCTTGGTACAGGTGATAACCCCATCACAGACGTCATTTCTGCAGGTTAATACACCTTTGAATATTGTTGTGTGTCTGTGAATATTTATCACATGAAGAGGTGAGAGAACAATAGTCCTAATGGGATGGCACTTCACAGCACCATTTGGGATAGCAAACCTCTCTACATCTCACTCCATGATGCATGTCACCAGTCAGTGAATGAATCTTCCAACAAAATTGTAAATAAAGTCCCAACAGGGAAATGTAGTCAGTAATGGCAATGGCATAGGTGATGTTTTAACACTCATGTTACTGTTGAAACTGAACTTACCAGTGTTTTCCAGTCACTGCATAAGGAGTGCACTGTATTCCAAGTTGCATGTAATAAAGTCACCATCACATGAAAGACAGTAGTGAGGGAACAAATGGCACTCCTTATATATGGAAGACAAGTAGTCTGTTTGGTGCAATTGTCACCCAGAACATCAAAGAACATGAACAGATGTTGTTTATTTCACACTGCCATGAGTTTGCTCAAGACAGGACATTGTTAGTGGACTGGGTTCAGCTTTGTGCCTGGTCATAAATGTAGGAGAGTAGGGTCTGCTTCCTATGGTCACCCCCACTTTTTGCTGTGATTTTCTGGTGTTTTGACTTAGTGTGGCAGTGGGCCTGCTAATCAGACCCACAGCCCAGCTGTTCTTGCTCTAAATTGATACCATGTACTTTAGGTACATACCTGATTGGGTATTGGGTCACCTTTGTGAGCCCCTGTATAGTGTACCATAGGTACCCAGGGCATAGGTGCATCCAAGGCCTACCAGGGGCTGCAGCAGGTATTATGCCACCCCTGGCTGGCCATCCACACTGATACAACAGGCTGAACACTCAGCTTGGGTAAGGTGGTGTAATCACCCCTTACTTAGATACAGTATACCTATATCTACCCATATATATATAGAGGTTTGTCTTCAGGAGGCTTACTAGCTAATGAGCTATACGTCACTCCTATGGTAGGCCTCGACAATCCTGGAGGCAGAGTGCTCGGTTTTATGTGAGAGGGTGCCCTAGCATGAGCTGAGACCCTCTTCAGCTTTCAGAACCATCTCCTTATAGCTGTTCTATGATATAGCCATACCATATACTCTTAAGTGCATTATAATCCTTGCGGTTAATGCTAACTTTGGTTTGGCTTTATCAAAACATGTCGAGTAAGGTGTCAAACACTTTGGAATACTACCCCCCGCCAATTCTGGCGGCGGATGTAGCATTCAACCATTCTAGAGGGAAAAGACATGTATGTTACTGCTTTACCCGGTTAAAGTTAAACAGAGCCCCAGCATCACAAAATGGATGCTGCTGCCACAGACACCAGCCTGCCTTCTGCTGCTGGACGAAACTCCGGCAGGGGAGGCCTAGACAATAGGTTTCCTGTGCAGGGAGGTGTCAGCACCTCCCCAGACAGGCAAATGTATATTGGCACAGGGAGGGCTGCATCAGCGTATGCTTTTTGAGACCCTGCCTGGGGCACACAAGGTGCTCCATGCATAGCCCGGTTCAAACCAGTTGCTGGGGCACTCCAGCCCCGCTCTGGTGTAAAACTGGACAAGGGAAAGGGGTGTAACCACCCCCTTCCCAGGTCCACCCATAGGAGGGAACTAGGCAGGTAATCCAGCCCCTTAGTTTAGTATAAGTATAGGAGATGTGTCCCCAGGACTTAAGATTATCCTGGAACGAAACTCTGATACAGAACTCTTGGACCTTCGATGTTTTATTTCGACTAGAAGACTGAAGACATCTCCCTTGTGGTCAAGGAGTGACCACCCTGTTCAAACAGGCACCCCCAGTAACTTGCCGGTTCGCGTTGTCAATGCTCCCGCTGGAACCCGAAGACTTAGCAACACAGGAACTAGACTTCCAGACTTTGCTGACTCCGATCCATATCCACAGCAAAGCTGAGACCCATGGCGGACACGAGAGATGTGGGACTGGACACCCTGGGCATCCTACATTTTGCTAACAGCTCAAACTACAAAGGTACCCTCCCAGTTGTGCATTAAGGTTCAAGAAGCCCCAGACCCGAGCGACATTTGCACTGAAGCTCAGCCCTCCACACTCCACGAGTGCTGCGTGGGGCCCACTCTTGCATTTCAGCTTGACGCATCTTCCCGGTTGCTAGCCCATTAGCTAGTAAGCCTCCTGAAGACAAACCCTTAAAACCAAATTGCTTTCCTGGTTGCTCCAGACTTGCTCCAGTTTCCCTGCAAAGGAGAATCTTCTCAGACCTTGCTGGTCTGACCCGAAGCCCATCTTTACTTCCTGCATGGATTGCATTTGCTAAGGCTTGTTAGGTCCAATCGAGAAACCGATGCTTCAGTCAACTAGATCCTTTGTGGGACAGCACGAATACAGATCCTGGTTGTCGTTGACAGCTCCTTGTCCTCGTGGCTGCAGAGACAAGCTTTGCCTCTTCACCTGAGATCATCTCAACATTGCCTGGTTCCTTCCTGGTCACTGGTTAGAGACCCAGACTCTGTCCCCTCTGCTTTCAGGTTCTTCACATCTTCGATCCACCCTTGGATTCACCAGTCACTCTTTCTCTGGTCGCCTGCAGCACTTCTTTGCAGATCTCCATTGAAAGCATTGACGAAATCTGACACCAAAAAGCACCTATGCACCCGGCTTCCCTGGGTGAGATAACACGAATACTCCGGTGCTCCCGTGGGTCTTGACTCTCAAAGTGTCCTAGTCTAAAGGGGTTTTGTTGTAGTCCATCCGGAAGTGCCCTTAAACAGTAACTTTGTAACTTTCACGTTCTCTATTCTAAGTCAATGGTAACTCACGACTGTGTTTAGACACTGCACGCGTCTCTAGTGGGCCTCCTACTTCCTAACCTTTGGTTGTTTAGTGGTTCTTATGCCACTTCTTTAGTATAGGTTTATGAGGCCCCTAGGGCATAACTGTATTTGTGCAACTTATCGTATGCTAATTGAGTAACTTGTGATGTACTTTTACCTCTGACTTCATAAAGAGTGCAGAGGGGTTGTGTTAGAAATAAATACATATATATTTGATATATACATTGTGTGGAGTCCTTTCATTTAGTATTCAATGGATTATAATTGGTAAAACAGCTTGCTTCAAATGCTCTCTGAAGTCCTAGCCTAAGACTGCTGGTCCATGCTACCACTAGGATAGCTTGTCTATAAGGTTGACTTTACAATCGCCATCAATAAGGGTCGATTGGACTGGTGCAAGGTGCCCACTAGAATAGTTGACATCATGTGCCAGGCTAACTTCTCACAATAAAGACAATAGGCACAGCATATCAGCATGCACCTAGTACCAGACCAACACAAACAGTAACTCCTTTTGTGTGCAACACATGGGCCACCCCCAATAATGATGGGGAAATGCCTGCCTGTAACACTCAAAGTTGACAATTTTGCATGTATGACTTTGGCCAAGGCTCACCCCCTTATTGCAGCTGTTGGGTCCTCAACTGCCTATCAAGCTATTGGTAGGAAACCACCAGTATGCAGGCCATTAGGAGAGTCAGGGTCTGGTGTGCACACTAGCCACGCTAGAGAGCAGCCGCAGCTGGACTTCCACGATCCTCCTGATCCATAATGGCAAAGTTTGCTTGGTGCACTGTAGACTGCGGCTGACAGTTTTGACCTTAAATTTCATGAAATCTTCATTATTATGCAAATAAAAAATGTCTAAATGGATGATGTGATATTTATTTCACAGGGACATGTGAATGAAACTTAGGGGATTATTGTTGTATTTCAGAATAGCAGACAATGATTACGTGAAACATGTGTAATACCTTCTGAAGCAGTTATGCTTTGTCACATGACTTTTGCCTTAGATTTTATCACCTACTGGTGGTCACCAGTAGGTAGTTATAGTTAGGACCTAGTTTCTATTCAAATAGAATTTTTTCTTTTGCCAATATCTTTGGCGCCGTTTGGTGAATATTCGCAACATTTTCAAAACTAATGGCCGACACCGGTCAGCTCCTATCTTGAAAGGTTCGGGGTGATTCGTCAAGCGGGGGCCGAGAAAAAAGTGGGGTCCCATATGTGTTTTCCCTTGTTAATTTCCATAGGAAAAATGAAAAAAGGCTACAGCCCGAACTGCTGAACGGAATTACACCAAATTTGTCAAAAAAGGTAGTCCTTGGTTCGGAAAGAGACCTTTTTTAAAAGGTGTAAATCAGTTCAGTACTTCCTGAGAAATTTCAAAAATAAAAAATATAGCTATCTGAGCACCAAGGAGGGTTTGCGAACCTCCAGGGCACGAGCTTCACTCTGATTGGCTGCCAACACTCCAAATCAGGAAGTGTTGGCAGCCATCTTGGGACTCGGTAAAACTACAAAACAAGAAAAGGAGGCAGAGTCTAAACACCCTGACCCCCTAGGCCTGCTCAGGGGGTCCCACTAGGACCCCCAGGGCCAAAAAAAGCATTTTAATTTTTTTAAATTGGGCAAATTCGCACTGGGGTCACGATTCCGTCTTAGAAAACTTAAAGAAATTAAGTACAGGCTCCCGCGCTTCATTTAAATGAGCCCCAGGGTGGGCCAGGTCCCAGGGGAATGCCAAAAATATATTGTGGGGGCTTGCAGGGACCTCCGAAGCCCTGGTGACTGCCACTTCCCCGGTGCTATGTAAATTATATGCTGGAGGGTGGCTTGTTTTTTAATCTGTGGGGGGCCTCCAAGGCCCCCCCAAACCCCAGGGACCGCCACACCTGGGGCTTTTCTTAAATATGCATAGGGGGACACATGGCTCCCCGCTGCCCTGGGGACCGCCACCTCCCCAGGGCAATTGTAATTGAAGAAAGGTGGCAGTGAATCCACTGCCCCCTCAAGCCCCGGGGACCACCTCCTCCCCAGGTCTATGTAAATAAAGTAAAAGAGGTGCGTGGCCCCCTTGTGGAGCCTTCGATGGCTCAGGGGACCACCAACCCCCATGGCCGGCTCCTGTAATGTCCCGGAGTGCCAATCCCTGGGACATTAATGTTTGCAATGACAGGGCGGGAGCCATGTGGCTCCCGCACTGTCATTGCAAACAGTGCTTGGTTTTGGGAAGGAGAGCATGCAGCTCCCCTTCCCAAAAGCAGTGCCGGCTCCCTCAGGAAGTGGGGAGCCGGCTGGGACCGTGTGGGCATTGGACCTTCCCCCATGGAACCCAAAGGTATGCCTCAGGGATGGGGCCCTCGAGGCACAATGAAACTTTATAAAATAGAGGGCATTTTTTTTATTTTGCGCGCATGGAATTGCAATTCCATTGCATCCAGCGCGTCCCCCCAGTGTAAACATAAAGGGTTCGCAACTCCAAGCAAAGTTGTATAAAAGAGAATATGTATGTTTTAATATGTAAGATTCACTGTTGGTTTATTGGGTGGCTCTAAAATGAACTCTAGTGTTTAATATGAGTTTCTTCTAGCTACATGTAAGTGCTGATGCAGAGCTTTAGGTTGTTGAGAAAGACTTTGTTTCCGTCATCTATAAAGTGTACACCGTCACTCCTGAAGATGCCCTCCATATGAAAACACAGATTGTTGTTATATATGGAGCCCATTGTATGGTCTCTAATTTATGCAGGAACAGCTTTATTGACATTTTTCTAGCTTTCTCAATTGACAGAATTGATTTGACTTCTTCCATTTTTGTCAGTATTCAAAGGGTGTACAAAGGTGTCCATCATTAGCATTTCCAGACCTACCCCAGTCAATGTGCTTGGGTCTTTGCCACCACAGTGCACAATCATGAGGTCAGGGGGTCAGAGATGCAAAGAGGTTTTACCAAAGACATCAATTAGTGCCACTTTAATCCTCTTTGTGCAATCCATTTAATGTCCACATTTTGCAAAGCTAGGTCTTTCTCAATACCTCTGCGGTCAGCATACCTTTTGCCCAAGAAAACAAAGATGTGCCCAACAATCCACACTGTCAGCATCTTGAAGGGATGTCTGGAAGTAATAAAAAGATGTCTGTAGTTGAGGTAGTCAATTGGCAGAATGAGAGGTATCTAAAATGGTGGACAAGATGCTGTTTTTAAAAAAAGTAGAGAATTGATTGGATGTTTCAGAATATTGTACATTCAAAGTAGGGTGCATTTAAGTTTTAGCATATTTCTTATTGGTTACTAAAAATGTTGGAAGAGTACAGTAGAAAGGATAAGCTCATATTTTGGAAATGTCAACCACACCTGCTGTTTGCGTGTGCTGTACTTGAAAATAAGATGAACTTGAGACCTGTCAGTTCAGTTGAGTGTTCCATCAACTGTTAATATGGACACTGGGTTCAAGCAGAATAGGGGTAGGGTTAAAAGTTAACTGTGGCATTAAAATGTGATTTTGTAATTTATAGAAAAGTAATATATTATTACAATGACATTTCCCAAGTCAGTGCTATCTTTAAAAGTGGTGTATTACTGAAAAATAGCAATATATTTATGTGTGATATATGTTTAAATTCCCGTATAGATTTGCAGTTCCATCGCCTTGTTGCACGGTGGATTTGTGACTCCCAAAAAAATACAGAAGCAGTTTGGTTACTTTTAGAGGTCAGTTGATAAGGATTGATATGTCTAACCAATAGAAATGTGTTTTAGTATTTGAAATAATCTGGGAAGCAATGTGATTTGTTGCGTACATGTATATGTGCGGAGAAAGAGAGGGAAACTTTGCCATTACTGGTTTTGCCTTGCTGAGAGCAGTGCATTACATTGATTGTGTGCATAAGAAAATCCATTCAGAGTTTCTGATATTTCTATTTTACAAATTAATCAATTTTGGAAGGTGAGTTATAAACTTGTAAGGTGTATTATGTGTTACCATTATTTTTAAATGTAAACAAATATTAAACATCGATGTTTGAAATGTATTATTAAATGTCGAGATGTTTCTTATAGTTTGTTGTAATGTAGTTAAATGTTGTTTGAAATTGATTTTGTATAATATTATGTGTATATTGGAATATTGATTACTGATTATGGTAGTATGTTTTAGGGTGTGGATATGTATAATTGTACTATACCGCATAATTTTAGCTCTTCCTTTAAGTTTGGACGGGGACTCTGACAAATATTAAGGTGGTCATGGAGTTTTGTCTCATGTATGTTTCTACTTGTATATGTATTTTCATATGTCTTTTAAATGAAATAATGCATGATGTATAAGAAAGAGCTGTTGTTGCTTTTTTGTGGTAGGGTCAAGAGTGTGAGTACTAGTTGAAAGGTGTAGATCTAGCACAAAACTGTGCTTTGAAGGATGTATACCTTAGGCATTATTAATTAGGCTTATTATTTATAATTTGTCAAAGGTATGGATGAATTATGCCGCAAAATGTTAGATAGAATGGTGAAGATGCTGTACAAGTCTGTAGTTTGAAAGATCCTTATATAAGGTGTTATTAATTAGGCTTCTCTTTTCTAGTCTGTAGAAAGGTATAGTTGAATTATGCCGCATAATTTTGGATGGATTTGTGAAGATGGAGCACAAATGTGTGCTTTCTAAGATGATCATATAAGTTGTTATTAATTAGGCTTCTTTTTTTCTATTCTGCACAAACGTGTATTTAAATGATGCCGCATAACTTTAGAAAGAAATGGGAAGATGCAGTATAAAAGTGTGGTTTCAAAGAGGCTCATATAAAGTGTTATGAATTAGGCTTCTTTTTATGTCTGTTGAAAGGTATAGTTGAAAGATGCCACATATTTTTAGATGTTTGGTTGAAATTGTAAGTTTTTCTTCATGTATTCAAGTAGGCCGAACTCAATGACTGATGAATCCCTTCGACTGTTATTTATACAGTTTTCCATGCACTGAATCTGTATGTTTACACTCATAAATTTAGCCGGTCACTTTTCAAGTTGTCCTGTACCGAATCAGTGACTTATAGTTGACTTATGTAATAGTGTGCTGCCTGATTTTTGAGTAGCTGTCATGCACTTGAAAAAACACCCAAATACTCACAATGCTGTCTTACAATGATGCAGGCGCTACATATGCAGTGCTGTAATCACTCAGGCATTACTGTTGCACTGATGCAATCATCTAGGCACTATCTTTGCAGTTATGCAATCACTAAGGTATAATTCATGTAGTTATATAATCACACAGGCACTGCTTTGGCAGTCTCTTATTTACTCAGGCTCCCCCTCAGTAGTTCTGCAATCACCCAAGAAGTACCCATGCACTTATGACATCACTCAGTCACTTGCTATGTAGTCATCTAAATTCCCAAACCTCATCCCTGAATTCATGCATTTACTGATGTGTTACCTTTGTAGTCCTTTAGTTCACCTGGAACTGTTTCAATCACCTACGCACTTTTTTTGAACTTATGTAATCACTCAGCCACTAGTCATGTAGTTTTAAATTCATCCAGTCAATACCTTTTCACACCAGTAATGACTCAGGCTGTATCTTACTAGTTCGGTAATCACCCAGGCGGTTCTGAATAATTAATGAAATCTCCCACTCACTTGCTATCTACTTAAGTAATCCTCCAGATATTACCCTTGCAGGCTAGGAATCCCTCTGGGTCTAGTTACGTACTACCCCTACAGTAATGCAATCATGTATGCTGTTGCTGGTAATCATCTCTTTACCTACTCACTACCCTTGCAGTCGTCAAAAAACCCAGAACTTTCTGTTGCATTTATGTGTTCACCTAGGCCGTACTCAATGACTGATGAATCCCTTCAACTTCTAGTTATATAGTTATCCATGCACTGAATGTGTATGTCTGCTCACATGAAATTAGCCAGTCACTTTTCAAGTTGTCCTGTACATATCCAGTGACTTATAATTGACTTATGTAATAGTGTGCCGCATTATTTTTGAGTACGCCAAACTGTCATGCACTTATAAAAACACTGAAATACTCACCATGCAGTCTTATAGTGATGCAGGTGCTACATATACAGTGCTGTAATCACTCAGGCATTATTTTAACACTGACACAATCATTTAGGAACTATCTATGCACTTATGCAATCACTAAGGTATAAGTCATGTAGTTATATAATCACCTAGTGACTACTGTTGGGCTCCTTGAATCACAGAGGTCCCACTTTTGTACTCTTGTAATCACTGAGCCAGTAGTCATGCTGTTATGAAATCAGCCTGGCACTACTTTTTCAGTCTTTTGTTCATCTCTGTAGGGTTCGGGCTGCGGTGTTGGCGTCATCGTTTTCCACAATGGTTGGGGTGGATTTGCTGAGAGATGAGGTTATCTGGTTGTCGGAGATTCTGGTCCAGTTTCTTTGTGGGAGCAGGTGCTGGTGTCTTTAGATAGTGGGTGTTCGGAAGGTGAAGTGGACGCATTGATGGTCAGGCCATGGGAGTTCGGTGGTGTGGCTGAAGGTGATGGAATTTCCTGTTGTAAAGAAGGGTCGAGGGTGTCCCTTGCTAAGTGTGTGGGTTCAGGTATGTTCTGGCGGAGTGCAATGTTGTGAATGTTGTCCAGGAGGGATGTGGTGCTGGGGTCCAGTTAGTAGTCGAGGTGGAAGTTGAGGTCTCCCAGTAGGGTGTAGTTGGTGGACGCGATGCGGGGAGATGATGTCCGTGATGGAGTTGGTGAAAAGTCTGCAGGTCCAGGGGATCGTTAGATGAGAGTTCCATGGAGGGTGGAGGTAGGGCTGGCCAGTATCTTGAAGTGAAGGTGTTCCATCAGGTCTGTGGGCTCATCATTGAGTGTGCTCAGGTGGAGGATGGAATTGTGGACAATGGTCCTTCCTGAAGATCTTGTATCCTTGGGGAATGGCGATGGCGATGTGTATTCCTGAGGTGGTGTAGGTCCAAGTTTTGGTAAAGAATGCTACCTCTGGGTTAGTGCTGTTGATGAGATCCCAGAATTCTGTGGTGTGCTTTTGTGGTGGGATCGGACGTTAAGAAGGATGCATTACAGGGTCTTCGGTTTGGTTGTGTTTTTACGGGCAGGTTGCCCTGGGTCAGTGGTCTTGGCAGTGCTGCAGGTGGGCTGGCAGCGGTGACAACTGAAGGGTCAGTGGGTGACGGCTGGTGATGCTATTTGCAGTTGTTGTTCAGCCTGGGTTGAGAGCGTCGAGTGCCGCTGGGTGGTAGCATTGGCGGTGCAGAGATCCTGGGTTCCTGGTGCACAGATGGGCTTGCCTTTGGTGCCCCGGCCCTGTAACTGTTCTAATCACCTACGTACTTTTCTTGTACTTATGTAATCACTCAGCCACTAGTCATGTCGTTTTGAATTCATCCGCTAACTACCTTTCCACACCAGTAATGAATCAAGCAGTATCTTACTGGTTCAGTAATCACCCGGCAGGTTCTGAATGACTTATGAAATCACCCACTCACTTGCTATCTACTTCAGTAATCTCCTAGATATTACACTTGCAGGCTAGAAATCACTCGGGGTCTAGGTACGTAGTACCCCTACAGTTATGCAATCATGTATGCTGTGTAGTCATCTCTTTACCTACTCACTACCCTTGCAGTCCTCAAATCACCCATGTGTTTCTGTTGAATTCATGTTTTCACCTAGGCAGTGCTCAATGACTGATGAATCCTTTCAACAGCTATTTATACTGTTATCCATGCACTTTATATGTATGTTTGGTCTTATGAAATTAGTCATTCACTTTTAAAGTTGTCCTGTACTTACCCAGTGAGTAATAGTTGACTAATTTAATAGTGTGCTGCTTTATGTTTGAGTAGGCCTTTCTGCAATGCCTCCATCTCCCCTACTGAGTTCATTTACAACTGGATACCATTTGATGACTCTTCCTTCCTATCCTGCTTAAAAAGCATCAGGTCAGGTTCTCCACGGGACCCAGTCCCTATGAAAATACTCAAACAACTTGACCTTGAACCACGGAGATTCTTAATGAGGTTACTAAACATCTCTCTCACTGAATCTCGGGTGGAACAGGATTGGAAACATGCCATGGTCGTTCCCCTACTCTGGTGCTGACATCACAAATCTTGCCAACTTTAGGCCTATATCCCTGCTGCCAGCCTGTTCAAAAATCTTAGAGCGTCATGTTAACACCCAGCTTAATGAGTTTGTTGAAAACGTGGGATATCTCCATCCATCCCAATCAGGCTTTCGCGCTAATTACTCCACCGAATCCGCACTCCTTGGGGTAACCGGGCGACTCCGACACGGTATTGATGGCGGTGAGACCTTTGCGTTTATTCTTCTTGATTTAAGCGCTGCTTTCGATACCGTGTCCCATTCCATCTTATTAGAGTCTCTCTGTTCCCTTGGTGTTGTTGGACCAGCGCTTGCCTGGGTGGCCTCTTTTCTCAATGAACGCACCTTTCAGGTTTTCTCAAACAAAGCTGAATCTGCGATTCATTCCTCTGCCTACGGCGTCCCTCAAGGGTTCATATTGAGCCCTCTGTTGTTCAATATTTACATCAGACCACTTGCTTCTATCGTAGAGGACGCCGGTCTGTCTATATATTCATATGCAGACGACACGCAGATTGTGTTCTCTTTGTCTAGCAGCAGGGTTCAGGACACTTCTGCCCTTAAAATCGGCCTTTCTCGTGTTGCAGCTTGGATGCAAACGCATCTGTTAAAGCTCAACGGAGATAAGACCGAGGTGATCATACTAGGCAAACAAAAAGATCTATGGGGTTCAAGACACTGGCCTAGTGATATGGGTCCACTGCCTACCCCCGTGCCTGTTGCTCGTAACCTCGGTGTCCTGATCGACGACAAACTCTCGATGAGGCAGCAGGCAACCAAGGTCGCTGCAATCTGTTTTAACACTCTTCGTTTGTTGCAGAAGATCATATGGATGTTGCCTGAGTCCACTCGTAGAACTGTTGTACAGGCCCTTGTGATGTCTTGTATCGACTACGGCAATGTGCTTTATCTAGGAGCAGATAAAGCCACAATCAATAAACTCCAGGTTGTACAGAACTCAGCTGCTCGCCTGCTGCGCAATGTTCCACGGAGAACGTCTGCAATGCAAGCTCTACGCGACCTTCATTGGTTAAAAATTTCGAATCGTGTTGCCTTCAAAACTTTGTGCTTCCTATTCAAGATTCGTCAAGGTTCTGCTCCTATTTACTTGCATAATCTTGCCCAGCCATATCAGCCTGGCCGCCTTCTGAGGTCATCCAACAGTGGCAATCTTGTGATTCCTAGAATCCGACTGGCAAAAATGGGAGGCCATTCATTTGCATATCTAGGACCCAAGATGTGGAATGCTCTCCCGTTGGCGCTAAAAACAGAAACGAGTCTTCTTGCTTTCCGCAAAAAACTGAAAACTCTTCTGTTCTAAATTTTTCGGTCTTGTGTCTTCCCTCTTTGCAGTTGCTTGTTTTCTTCTCTAGTCTGTCCCTGGCGCCGGGAAACCCACTGCGGGTAGCTGTGCGCAATACAAGTTCAATAAATAAATAAATAAATAAATAGGCTGAAATTCCATGCACTTATAAAAACACCGAAATACTCACCATATAGTCTTACAATGATGCATGTGATACATATGCAGTGCTTTAATCACTAAGGCATTATTTCAGTACTGATGCAATCATTTAGGCCCTATCTATGCACTTATGCAATCAGTAAGGTATACGTCATGTAGTTATATAATCACCCAGGCACTACTGGTGCACTCCTTGAATCACTGAGGCACCACTTTTCTCTTGTAATCACTCAGCCAGTAGTCATACTCTTATGAAATTAGCCTGGCACTACTTTTGCAGAATTTTATTTACTCAGGCTCTACACCAGTAGTCCTGCAAACACCCAAGAAGTACATGATTGCACTTATACAATCACTGAGTCACTTGCTATGTAGTCATGTAAACTCCCAGACATTATCCCTGCAGTCATGCAATCACTGATGTGTTACCTTTGCAGTCCTTTAATTCACCTGGAACTGTTTCAATCACCAACACACTTTTCTTGTACTTGTGTAATCACTCAACAACTAGTCATGTAGTTTTAAATTCAAACACTCACTACCTTTCCACACAAGTAATGACGCAGGCAGGATCTTACTAGTTCCGTAATCACCCAGGCGGTTCTGAACAACTGATGAAATCACGCATTCACTTGCTATCTATTTCAGCAATCCCACAGTGCTACTTCAATGAAGCTCATCATTACAGAACAAACAGTAACATTTTCCAAAAGTTGCACACACTCATATCCCTCTAGGTATGTACTTAGAGAGATATTTTTTAGTATTGGTCTCAAAAATGTCCTTCTTGGATCATCATAGAGTGTGCAAAAGAGTGTAAGGTGCATAGTTCTCTGGGTAGTACTGTTATCGCAGGCACAGAAACTAAGGGTTTCCGCCCACCCAGTTTAAAAGCAAACAAAAAGTGCAATGTCCCAAGGCAAAATCTGGTTAAATAAAAACGCATCTGACAATTTGTAGAAAAGGCTAGATAGTACTGCTGGTTAGGCAAAAAAGCACATTTCGGGTCAGACGCCTCTTGCTGAAACTAATCACTGAGGCATTGCTTTAGCACTGATGCAATCAGTTAGGCACAATCTATGCACATATGCAATCACTAAAGTATAAGTCATGTAGTTATCTTATCACCCAGGCACTACTGTTACACTCCTTGAATCAAGGAAGCGCCACTTTTGTACTCTAGTAATCACTCAGCAGGAAGTCATGCTCTTATGAAATCAGCCTGGCACTACTTTTGCAGTCTTTTATTTACTCAGGCTGCACCTCAGTAGTACTGCAGTCACCCAAGAAGTACCCATGCACTTATAAAATCACCTAGTCACAGCTAGGTAGTCATGTAGGTTTCCATACATTATCCCTGCAGTCATGCAATTGCTGATGTGTTACCTTTGTAGTCCTTTAATACACCTGGAACGGTGTCAATCTCCTATGCACTTTTCTTGTACTTATGTAATCACTCACCCACTAGTTATGTAGTTTTAAATTTATCCAGGCACCACCTTTCCCTACAATAATGACTCAGGCAGTATCTTACTAGTTCGGTAATCACCCAGGTGGTTCGGAACAACTTATGAAATCACCCACTCACTTGCTATCTACTTCAGTAATCCCCCAGAAATTACAGTTGCAGGCTAGGAATCACATGGGGGTCTACTTACGTAGTACCCATACAGTTACGCAATCATGCAGGCTGTTGTTATGTAGGCATCTCTTTACCTACTCACAAGCCTTGTAGTAGTCAAATCACCCATGCATTTCTGTTGCACTCATGTGTCCACCTAGGCAGTACTCAATGACTGATGAATCCCTTCAACTGCTATTTAGACAGTTATCCATGCACTGAATGTGTATGTTTGCACTCATGAATTTAGCCGCCATAAGTGTGGCAGCGTATGCTCAGACGTGAGTCCTTTGCTCACTTTGCCACTGGATTCAAGCAAGCCGGGCTGAAGACTGCTGGAATGCCAGAAACCGGTCCTCGGAAGCTTGTTTCCGGTCCAGTGAAGACATGGCTTGGCAGTTTGGGCTGGACTGTTCCCATGAGGCACAGGGTCAGACTGATTTGCATATAGCCATCTCTGAACTGGGGTGGCAGAGTGGGCTAAAGAACGGTGATGGTTAAACCCAGATCTTTTAACTGGGTGTGAGTGTTTGATTGATTCAGATGCTCCGTCCATCACCACCCCCTTTTGTACCGCTTTTGGCCGCCATAAGTGTGGCAGGGTATGCTCAGACGTGAGTCCCTTGCTTACTTTGCCACTGGATTCAAGCAAGCCGGGCTGAAGACGGCTGGAATGCCAGAAACCGGTCCTCGGAAGCTTGTTTCCGGTCCAGGGAAGACATGGCTTGGCAGATCGGGCTGGACTGTTACCATGAGGCACAGGGTCAGACTGATTTGCATATAGCCATGTCTGAACTGGGGTGGCAGAGTGTGCTAAAGAACGATGATGGATTAAACCCAGATCTTTTGACTGGGTGTGAGTGTTTGATTGATTCAGATGCTCCGTCCATCACCACCGCCTTTTGTACTGCACGAATTTAGCCAGTCACTTTTCAAGCTGTCCTGTACTTACCCAGAGAGTACTCTTGTACTTATACAATTACACAAGGACTACTTATTGAGTGGTAGAATTACTTAGTGAGGTGTATTATTTGTCTTAGTTTCTAGGTTTCAACATGTTTCAGAAATATTGTATACATATTTCTTTTACATATCATCATGGCGATAGAGAGATATGTATGTGTGCTTTTAACAATTTGAAGACACTTTTAGTTGAGTTATGTAATACTGTGCTGCTTCATTTTTGACTAGGCCCAACTCTCATGCAGTTATTAAAACACCCAAATACTCTCATGTAGTAACTTACTTGCCTTTTTTCCACCTATATTTGCTGTTACTGCAGTTCTCTTGTATCTTTCTGCACTTTACTTCCCTGTTTCTCTAACCGTGTTGGCTATTTCAGCACCTCTCCTTTCCCTTTCCTTAGTGGTGTTACCTATTTTCTACCTCTGATACTTCTTTCTGCAAGTCTTTTACTTCATTCTGCTCTTCAATTGCCTTTTTCTGTACCGCTCTTGCCTGTTTGTGCACATATGTTGGTTCTTTCTGCACTGCTCTATCTTCTTCCTGCACCTCTGTTCCAAATTTACATATATGAAAACATGAAAATGTTCACATGCCCATACTACGGCTAGGCTCTCCTTTTCGGGCTGTGAGTAGGCCCGTTCCGGGTCAGTCAGACTACGACTCGCGTAGGCAATGATACGGCGTTGATCTGAGTCATTCTCATATTGTGCCAGGATCGCTCCAAGCCCCACGGGGCTGGCATCCACAGTTATCTCAGTCTTTCGCTTTGGGTTGAAGTATGACAGGTGATACGGTGATTCCACCGCTCTCTTGATGTCCTTGAATGACTGCTCACATTGGGGAGTCCATTCAAATGGTTGACCCTGTTTGGGTAGCATGCGGAGGGGATGGCTGATCGTTGCGTAGTCCCTAATATAACGAGCACAATAGCTGGCCATTCCAAGGAATGACCTGAGTTCGCTGACATCTTGGGGACTCTTGGTGTTGTTTAAGGTCACAATTTTGTCAGGGTCAGGCTTCATGCCAGCTCCAGAAAAGATATGTCCAAAGAACTTCAGTGTGGGCTGGTGAAACTCGCACTTCTCTTTGTTCAGAGTCAGGTTTGCCTCCAATAGGGCATGGCAGACACGTTTGAGTGCGATATCGTGTTCTCGTACATCAGAACCATAGACAAGGATGTCATCGCTATAGTTGAGCGTGTTAGGAATGTTTTGAATGACTTGCCTGATGGTTTCCTGAAATATTTCGGCCGCTGAGGAAACTCCGAAGCTCAGTCTTTTATATCTAAACAACCCCAGATGGGTTGCAAAGGTGGTGATATATCTTGACCCTACATCCAGTTCCAGTTGATGGTACCCTTTATTTAAATCCAACTTGGAAAACACGGTGGCCCCATTAAGCGCTGCGATCATATCGCTCAAATGTGGTCCCGGGTGTCGCTCTCTTTCGATTGCAGTGTTGGGCAGGCGCATGTCTACACAGAGTCTGACTTTGTTGGCCGTGCCCTTCTTTGGGACAATAACTACTGGTGATACCCATGGGGTCGGGCCATCGGTGCGCTCGATGATGTCTGCGGCCAACAGATCCTGGAGTTCTTCCTCAACAGCAGTCTGTAGATGAAATGGCACCCGTCGAGGGTGTTCGGCGACGGGTCTGACTTGTTCATTAATATGCAGTCGCACCTGACAGTCTTTCAATTTGCCCAATCCCTGAAACAATCCGGGAAACTGGCGGGTCACATCTTGGTTGTCGCTGACCTTGAAAAGTATTTCTACTAGGTGAAGCCGTTCAGCGGTTGGTAGGCTCAATAGACAGTCTGCCTCTGGGCCCTTGATGACATGGATGACCTCTGATATGGTTGTGTTGTCATGTTGAAGAGTCGTCGAGAACTTCCCCAGGCAGGGAAGTGGCTTCTTGGCCATCCACGTGAAGACTCTCATGGGTGCAAATGTCAGAGGAGGCCGTGGACTCATTCTTTCGTATTCAGTGACTGGAATATAGTTTAAGGATGCACCAGAGTCTAGTACAAACTTTGTGTCGTGATTGCCAACTTTGATATCCAGCCGAGGGTATTTCTTAAGCTGGTCCGGATCTGCCGCCAGGTTCAGGTACTCGATGGGGTATGCTGAGTCTCAGGACGACGATCTGGACTCTCTGGAGGGTGACCTCCGCTCCCACCTGGACCGACGTGACTCTCTGCTAGAGTGTGACGACCCAGAGGACTGCTCCGTCTGGTCTTGGACAGCTCGCGCATGGTGTCTTCGGGTGTCGGACCTAGACATTCTTGGGGCTCTGCTTTGTGTGTCAGATCGTGGTGTCCTTGTGGTACCACTTCGTTTCTCCTTATTGTAGTCTCCACACATCACTTCGAAATGGTTGGTTCGACCGCACTTCCGACATCTCTGACCCATGTCAGGGCAGCTGTCCACATGAGGGTAATCATACCCACATCGGTAACATTTCCTTACTCTTTCCGATTTCCTCTCTTTCTTCCATGGTTCTCGTCGCTGATATTTTGATTGTTCTTGACGGGAAGACGTGTGTGACCTCCATTGTCTGTCTCTTGAGCTCCTCCGACTGTCACTTTTGGCGTGCACACGTCGCACTTGTTCATGGCTCCCTTTGTGTTCTGTTTCAATATCGGCTGCGTACTTCTCCGCCTGATCATAAACTCGTGTCATCTCCTCTATGTCATCCAGTTCATGCACTTTTCTCAGTAGGCGCCTCCTAAGCTGATCAGAATAACATCCGTCTATTATTTGTGATTTGATGGCGGCATCTGTGGAGAAATTATCAAATTCACAGTACTTGGCCAGTCTCTGCAGACGCATCATGAAGGCACTCATGGGCTCATCCTTCCCTTGCCGAGCGGAGTGGAACGTGTGGCGTTCGTAGTCTACATTTCTTTTGTGAAGAAATTTTTTATTCAAAACTTCACGTGCTTTGTCGTAAGTATCCGTTTCAGTAGCAGGAAGGTCCTTGATTATTTTAACTATCTCTCGCCCCGCCAGGTTGCGCAGGGCAATCAGCTTCTTTTTGTCCCCTACAATGTCCGATCCTTCAACGTAGTCTTCAAACTCTTCCAGCCATTCTTGCCATCTGGGACCCATACTCCCTCCAGTTGTCACCTTGAGAGGCGCGGGCGCCCGCAGGAGCGACCCACCTGTGGCCTGGGGACTGGCGTCATTTGTTGGAGGCTGAGCGTCGTCTTCGTCGGCCATTTTGTAGCAATCTCACTTGGTTTCACCAATGCTTGTTTATTTGCCACTGATTGATTGCTTATCAATGCTTGTTTGTTCGCCAGTGCTTGTTTGACTTTCGGTGTCAATGCTTGTTTGGTTACCAGTGCTTGTTTTGTTTCTGTTGCCAATGCTTGTTTATGGGCCAATGCTTGTTTCCTTTACCGGTGCCTGACTCCAAAATGGCCGCTCTGTGAAAACTAAAGGGTCGGTCCTGACGAGTGCCTGACTTCAAGATGGCCGCTGTCACTGCAGTCACACAAGGCTTTCTCTCCTGATTCAGTCACTCCAGACTCACCGGCCAGCACCTTCAGGGCAGCGCGCTCTAGGAGTCACTCTTCCCTGACCACCACGACAACCAGGTGAGGTGAGGTGAGGTTGTGGGTGGGCTCCCGCCTTGCCCTTCACGTTCCCGCACTTTTCCTTGCGGCGGCCTGCCAATTCACACGCATCAAGCGTGAGATCTTCACCGTCGGCGGGGATTCAGACCCGGACCTCCCGGCGCTCAGCCGCTCTCGCTGGACGGTCTTTGTGGACGTCGTCCTCACCACTGGGGCACTTTTCCCTCACTCTGGGGTATGCAGCAGGGTCGGAGTAGGCTCCCGATCTCTGCACTGCCAAGACTCACGCTTCTGGCGGGATCGCGTGTCAGCGCGATCACTTTCCTTCGGTGCGAGCCGTTCAGCGCTCGAATTCACAGCCCCTCTCAGCTCCCTCACAGTCCTCAAGGGGGGGGCAGGGTCTCCTGCTGCTGGCTCCTTCTCCTTGGGCAGCAGCAGCTCGGCAGCGTCTTCTTTCTGCGTCGCCGGGGACAGGGTGTCTCAGTCTAGCTCAGCAGGCGGTGGGCTTGGCAATCCCACGCTCGTCGCCAGTTGTAGCATCGTGCTACAATAAATACAGACACTTATTGTTATTTTAACTGGAGCTTTATTCAATACCTCTTGCCCGTGCCCTGTCCCTACTCTAACTGCCCCTTTCCTGTGTCCACTCCTCCTCTTCCTCTGGCCCCCTAGCTCCGCCCACTCCCAACTACTAGTGTGCTAACTTCATAACAGGTCTTGTTTCTCTTTTCTCGCCCCTGCACTGTGGAATTCCCTTCCGACTCCAATTTGATTCTGTCCTAACTATACCTGTTTTTGCAAGCTACTCAAAACTCATCTCTTTCAGTTAGCCTACGAGTAACCCTGCTGCTTGGCCCCTCTGCTTTTGTCTATGAGCGCCATGAAACTGTCTGGTGACCGTGCGCGGTAAAAATGATTTTAAACTAACATAACATAACATAACATGCGCTTGGCATTTGCTCTGTCCATGGCCAGCGTATATTTATACTTCCCTTTGGCCTGACATCATTCAGCAACTGGCTAATTTTTGTGCTCCAGATCAATAAGCTATTGCCTTCAGACATTATTAATCGCATCATGGTTCAACCCAAACTGTATTTTCGTCTCACTGGCATTGCGTTGATTGTAAACTGTGCCTTTAAGCGCCATTGCAATGTTTGGACGAATGTTTTATAGTCAGCTCGTGGCGTGGCAGCACTGGGGAGCAGGTACTGACAAAAATATCTTAAATTAGATGCTGCAGAAAAACAGAACTTTGTAGCATCCATTTTCAGATGCTTTTGCTTCAGCTTGATCTCCAGTACGCAAACAAGCAAAATGCCATACAAATGTTAAAGCTATTGGCGTTGCCAACGAATGTTTAGACTACAAAATCTGCAAGAGTATGCTTTTTAAGCAGTGATAGGCATATTTAATTGACTATCTCAGATTTCAAGGAAGCAGTCTGAGCAATACATGAATAGCTCTCGAAGCTACCTATTATAAAAGCAAGGTATGATTAATAATAATACCAAATTCAACACACGGCATTAACTCAGAATACCACCTTTGTGGCTGTAGTGTGCATGAATGCACTCAAAAAGCAAGCAACCGATATGCACAATAACTAGAGTAAGAAGAAAAAAAATATCCTTGTTTTGCGTCACTTGTATGTCATGAAAAGACTTCGAATAATGCAAAAATCTATTATTCTCATTATAATACAGCAACCATTTTAAAGGCAATGGGGCATATTATCAAGCCTGTGCGCTAAAATTATCGCCGCTTTATCGGCCGAAAACGGCCGATAAAGCGGCGATAATGGGCTTGATAACATGCTCTGTGGAATTCCAATCGAAGCCCATGTTAGATGTCTTCACATCTAACATGTGCTTCGATTGGAATTCCATAGAGCATATTATCAAGCCCATTATCGCCGCTTTATCGGCCGTTTTCGGCCGATAAAGCGGCGATAATTTTAGCGCACAGGCTTGATAATATGCCCCATAGTTCGTTTCCTGGTAAGCTTGATTTGAATTTTTCTAATCGGAGAAGTGGGCACAAGAAGACATTTATCGGGCAGGTACATTAGTTTGTTTTGCCATTGTTATAAACCATCGGCACAGCCTGTATGACTGGGCTTGGCAAGCTGGTCCGACGGGTATTATATTTTTTACTGTAAACGATAATAACAAAAATAAAGCATTTTCCCGCAAAAACGTAGTTGCCATATGCCTGGCTTGCAGTAAAATATGCATACATGTGCAAAATAGTACTGCTTCATAGCATGCAGGAGTACTTAGAACAGGTATAGAAACTCTGGAAAATGTGATTTTTATTGATAGTAATGAAAGTTCCTATTGACTTTAAAATAAATGTAACCTGAAGAAATTTCCGCAACAGAGAAGAGTGTCTAAAACAAAACAAACAATGGATAAAGAATGGAAAGAAAAGAGCATTGATAATGGAAAAGTTTGGCCTACCTGACCTGACTCTGACGTGAACTTCCTTTTAGGTGCATGTGCACTTGTGAGCAGGCAAATCGTCATCATTCTTAGTGCCAGAGAGCCAAAGTGAACTAACGGTTGTAGTCGGCTGACCCATTGTCTCATTTTGTATGTCATGGTGGGCAGAGTCGAAACATGAATGGCAGTTGTGTTGATCAACAAATGAAGAGTGCAGGCCCAATCCTCTTTACAGGCTCAATAATGAGTTACACAGACAGTGAGTTTGTCAAATGTGTCAGGAATCTGCCACAGATACAGGATTTACCAACGGTCAGTGCAGAAATGTTCCAGAAAAGCACTCAACATGTAGGCAGAACACTCATACCTATCATGTAAAAAGAAGTTACACGGAGGTGTGTCCAAGATGGTGCCCGGACAGTACCTTATTTGCAAAGCTCCACCGCTCCGAACTAGAACTAGGGGGACCGGGACAACTAAACAGTCTGAGACACCAGATAATGCTGTCAGAAGCATTCTGGGGCCCAGCGGACCCGGCAGCGGCAGAAACAGTACCCCCGGGTGTGGCTTGGGACAGATCGTGAGCCCATTTCCTGATGTCAAGATGGCGACGAGCCGTCTCTCTGAAATCGGAAGACTGGAGCAACAGTAACCGGGGTGCAGACTGTGACTGTAAAGAGGCTCCGCTGAGAGACCAGGACTGTTCCCTGCCTTTAGTGCCTTCAACATGCCACAAGCCAGGGTCTGAGTCCGGTCCGATGCCCTGCAGAAGGGATTGGAGGAGCTACATCTCGAGCCGTTCGTCGTGGTGCGTCATGCGGCCTAGCTGAGGTCGGGCCTCAGAAGAGGTAATCAGGCGCACAATCATCCAGCCCGTCGAGGAGTGGAAGACTCGAGTGGCTGTCCCTGTGCTGAGTACTTAATCCAATTGCAGCACATGGCTCTCCCAGCCACACCGGTAAGCGCGTGCCACCAATTGAGTATGGGGCGATGCGGACTACCCTACAGACTGTGGCTGATTCAGTGCTCCTGGCCCCCTCCTTGCCCCCTCTCCATTTTCCATATTCCTGCTGGCAACCACACCCTGAGAGACAACACTAAGAGCTGGGGTGCTTGGGGAAAGCAGACGGATCTTCTCCTCCACCTAATGCTTCTCAAATACCATTTATGCTCAATAGAGGGTGGGTAAAATTAGCTGCATAAGCAAAGGAACAAATATGACAATACTATCACCACAGAGCCTTTACACTCCAGGCACCCCCACATTAAAGAGCAATTGACAGCAGACTTCAATAGGAGGCAGGCGGTGATGCGGCCAGAGAAGTGCAAGCTCAGCAGCGCCACAGTTGGAGAGGTTGCGCAGACCATACTATTTGTGAATTCACTGCTTTGAACCACCTCACTTCCCACGGCAGACCTGCGGGTGCCCTGCCCCAGTCTATAGCTGGTCTGTAGGGGGGATACATGATGACGTCTACTGAGGCCAAAAAAGGAGGCCACGATTAAAAATATTTTTACTAAAACCCTGGCTAAGAAGTCAGGGGTGAACCCTGGTGCTTTGCCTCCTAGCTCAGTCGGCCAAACTGAGAAACCTGACGAACACGACAAAGCCCACGGTACCCGGGGATTCATGGAGACTCTATTTGGCTCTTGATGAGATGATATAGCGGCCTTGCATGACAGGAATGAACTGGCGCAAAAAGTGCACTCAGTCGAAAAGTCAGGAGAAACTCGAAAAGGAGAAATCGAAGAAAACAGCAGAGAAATTTGGGAACTCAAAGATCGCAATTATCATCTAGAGGATTTAGAAAATAGATCCAGCAGATCCAACATACGCATCATGGACATTCCACAGGGAGACGCTGGCCATCTGGAAGAATATTTGCTGAGCTTATTTCGCCATGTCGCCCCAGACAACAAATATAAAGAGCTACAGCTGGATCACACCCACAGAGATGGCCTGGATACCAGGTACCCCGCAGGATATCCTCATGCCTTCATAAGTACAAGCAAAGAAAACTCATTATCTGTGACATGTGATCACCCACATATATCCTTCAAAGGTACAAAAAAAGTCTCTATCAAGCCCTCTCCGCAATACCTCAATAGCCCAGACGTGCAATGAAACCCATCACAGATCTTCTGAGTGTGATACAAATGGGGATACTGTTTCAAATGGTCTTACCCAGTAACGGGCAGACATATTTAGCACGCACACCACCGGAAGTGGCAGAGATCTTGGGAATTGAACTGGAGCAAGTGCCTTCATCGCAGCAGGCTGACTCCCAGGCAGCTTTGAAGGCACCACAGGGGCGGCATGGCCCAGGAAGCAAGTCATCGCAACACAAAGCAGGCCTACCAAGAGCAAAAGCTTCAAGGAACACTCAAAGCTCCTACAGCACCTTACGACGAGGGAACAATTCCCAAACCAAACCAAACCAAACGGGTGAATGATGATTGGAAATATCAGACTGCTGCAACCACCACCAACATGAGGTTTATATGGGCCTGTACTTTGCAAACTGAATGGGTGTTAACTGATGGTGACACTGGATTGATGTAGTGTTGGGCGTCTCCCTGGGTCAACTTGTACACAACTGAGGAACTGGCAGAGGCAGAGGCTTCTGCGCCCTCAGTATTAGTTAGTCACTGGCATATGTGGCCAATGACAT
Source organism: Lissotriton vulgaris (assembly GCF_964263255.1). Classification (NCBI taxonomy): domain Eukaryota; kingdom Metazoa; phylum Chordata; class Amphibia; order Caudata; family Salamandridae; genus Lissotriton; species Lissotriton vulgaris. The sequence goes on from NC_141687.1 coordinate 496,361,324, forward strand.
GGACGCCATCACAAAATCGCAAGTTGTGCACTACTCTGTGCTGCTGTTTGTTTTGTTTCACTGTTTACCTTTTTTCTATTTTTATTGATATGTAATATAACAAATCCAACAAATCGGAGAATCCACATGTTACTTCTACCACAGACGGGACATGGTACGAATATTTAGTTTGATTGTGAGGGGTTTAAATTCTCCAACTAAGAAAACAGCACTGCTGTCCCAGTTGAGATCGTCGTGCTACGATGTGTGCCTTCTGCAGGAAACTCACCTTCTTAAACAGGATTGCGCCGTGATGAGATCTAAGAGGTTTGATCGACAGTATTGGTCAGCCGGTCCAGGGAAAAAATTGGGAGTGGGGATACTATTTGCAATGCACTTTTAGGGTCAGGTTCTGCAGATTCAAGCTGAGATCGCGGGCTGCATGCTCTCACTATGTATTTCCCTCCAATCACTCACGTTCACATTAGCATGCCTATGTGCCCCTAATGACCATCAGGAGCACTTGTTGAAACAATCACTTGCCACAATACTAATGTCATCCAACGCTGAGATTGTGATAGGAGGCGTTTTCAATCTTGTTTCTAACGCCTCATTAGATAGATCAACGCAGAAGACAGGACCCACCGGAGCTTTTTCCCCACAGGGTATTAGATGGTTAGCAGCCGCAAGGCTCGTAGATGCCTGGAGGTCATTGAAACACACCACATAGTCATTTTCCTTCTTTTCCGCTGCCCACCAATCATATGCTAAAATTGATAATTTTTTGGAGTCAGCCACATTGCTTCCAATCAAGACAAGGTCCAACATTGATGTGGCTTCTATTTCAGACCACATGCTCATTCACCTCACGCTTAATTTGCCCCTGAGTGTCACACGAGGCAGAAGCTGGCACCTAACCCTAAACTACTATCTTATGAGCCGGCTATCAAAGAGATAGAGAAAATGATTACAGACGATTTAGCGACAAAGGACGATGCACAGATAAGATAGAGGCGTTGTTTGATGTGCTTATGTCTATGGTGAGGGGGACATATATTGCCATAGCTGCATGACTCAATAGGGAACGTAGGGTGAAGCAAGTGGATTTGGAGGGGGAAGTGGGAGACTTGGAAGCAAAACATAGGACAAGAGGTTCACATAGTATTAGACATCGGCTGACTATATCCTGCAAACAACCTAAGGCTTCAGATTTAGACGCTGCAGAGCATGCTCTGCTACGTATGCCGCAGAAGTACTATGCAAGGGGGAACAAAGAGGGGAAACTGCTGGCTCACAGGTTGCGAGCCCAGACTCTGGCCTGCCCCATCCACAGTTTGAATGGACACGACCAGGTACTGATAACCCGGGATGATGACATAGCAGCTTAGTTTTTGCCAATTCTACGCCCACCTATATGGATGGGATGAATCACTCATCGACCAATTGCTCCATACGTGATGCAAAGGTCATTAGCCATCTTAGCAGAGAATATAGTAGCCCCACTGGAAACAGATATATCAGAACCGGAGGTCCCCCTTGCTGTTGGGATGTTGAAACTAGAGAAAGTTTCAGGACAAGATGGATACTTAGCAGCATTCTATAAGCAATAGGTGTCCATATTGTCTCCCATACTGACTCGTCTATATAATTTAATTAGCACAACCGGAGCCCTCACAAAGTCAATGTGTACTGCAATCATTACGGTTATACCGAAGCAAGGAAAGGATCCTTAATACTGTGTGTCATATTGTCCTATTTCATTGCTTAATGTGGATGCAAAAATCTTTACCAAGATTTTGGCGCTCAGGGTGGAGCAATATCTTCCGGGCCTTGTGGACCTGGACCAATCGGGATTTGTACAGGGTCATACATGTGGGGTTAACACTAAGCGTCTCTCCCATCTATTGGATAAAATGCAAAGCGCTACAACCCCCACTCTTTTACTGTCGATAGATGCCAAAAAGGCATTTGATTGAGTACATTGGCCTTTTCTTAAGATGGTACTGGAGGCATACGGCTTGGGGCCCCGGATTCGGAGCTGGATATGGGCTAGCTATGCAAAGCCAATGGCATTGGTGCGGGTCAATAATTCACTGCCCGCCTCCTTTCTGGTTTCCAGGGGTACGGAGCAGGGATGCCGCCTTTTTCCTCTTCTATTCTCGTTATATACGGAGCCATTTGCAGAACATAACCGTAGACAACCTCTTATTGAGGGCGTGCAGATGGGAGGCAAGTCACACAAAATAGCGCTCTATGCGGACGACGTTTTACTAATTGTCACCAAACCCAGACAGTCACTACCCCTGCTCTTAGAGGAGCTTGCTTCTTTTGGAGCAGTATCTGGATTTAAAGTTAACACGCTAAATCTCAAGTTTTAAATGTTACTATCCCCCCTGACAAACAGGCGCTTGGTGACCCATGTGAAAGTTCCCTTTCTCATGGGTCGATATATTTCTATTTACAACAACATCCCTGGATCCAAGTTTAGAGAATGTTAGTAACCATAAAGCATTGATGCCCCTTACACTATGTATTGGGTGGGCATCTTGCAAGATTACAAGAACCGGTCTTTCACATGCAAGTGCTGGTGCATTGAACTAGGTTCACTTGTGTCACCTGTGGACGTGAAAAACAAACCTTCTCGAGCTAAATCAAACTTAGTTGATGCAAATGATTGTTTCATTTTGTAAAACAAGCTCACTCCTGAAACCCTACCAACATTAATAAGTAGAACATTTAGCTTACATAGAAGTAAAACTGACATTACATAATAAACAATAGCTGCTTTACAACATGAATAAAACACAGTTCTACTAACATCACGCTTGAAAATTGAAATATTAAATGCATATTCGTAGGGCAGTAGGCAGGCCTCTTCTGTTTGTAGTGAATTATATCAGTGAAAATAAAGATCACCACAGAACAGGGCACATTTAGGCCTGGTTTTAGCGAGCCTTTGCATCGCTCTTCAATCATGCAAGGTAATGCATGACAGTGTAAAGGTTAATTTGGAATTTACAAACCACTTAATGCCTGTTTTGTATGACCTTGCATGGCTTTGTAAAGAAATGTAACACAATGGAGATGCTTGTGCTGTGTTATGTTACATTTCAAGGAAGGTGTTCCATGGTGGAGCATGGGTGTTCCCATGCATCCATCCGTGGATTTTGTCGCATTCCCAGATTTCCTAATGGTAATAAACCTGGGAATGCGTCAAAATGCCTCGCCTTCCTCAGTGAGGCATATCTTTCTTTCTTCTGGTTATATCCTCTTTCCATGTGTGCTGCAATCTGCAGCATACTTAGAAAGATAAATCTGCCTCTACCGTTTTTTTAGTGCAGGAAGGTGTCCCTTGCTGCACAAAAACAAATCTGCAATTAAAGCAGGCTTTCACATCTTTTCTTTCCTTTACAAGCACCGCAGAGTAGTGCAACAACTTTGGTGTCGCATGAAAGATGAATAAATATGCCCCATGTCTATTTTATGAATGAAAGGAATAACACAGTATGGAAACATGCAAACAATGCACAGTGCTACCTTTACAAGACATGTTTTCAATCCACCCGGGCTAAGGCCCAACACATTAATTTTGTGGACTGCACCTGCTAACTTAACACCCAATTTTATTAATTCTAAATTTGCTCTCTCTGTGAATAATGTCTGAATCAATCGTGCCCAATAAACGTTGAACACCTTTTTTTCTAAGCCTATTGAAATGTATATTTCTTTGATGAGCACTGCATTTTTTCATTACGAAGAGGTCTTTGTTCAACTTTTCATTCAGATAATGTGTGTCTATGACAGTGTATAGCTTGGTATAAATAAACAGGCATTGATGAAGCCAAAAGTCCTTTTCAGGATGCAGCTTTTACACTTTTTCTTTAAAACACCATTTAATAACATTCATATCAGTATGACATACAGTATGACATATACTCATTTAGAAAAAGAATGCATGTATTGTTTCATTTAAATATCATGGTGTGTGCTAAACAGACAAATCTTATTTTTTATCGTCACTCCATATATTCAAAATGCTTTATTTTCAGAAGACGCTGACATGATTGTTTATAAGTTATGGCCTGTATATTCTCAAAATCTTTCTCACTCTTTCTCTCACTCTCATGCTCTTTCTCACTCTCAGCATTACTCTCTTACTTCTTCAGTTCTTGTGACTGCTTTGGGGTAAAGGGCAGTATGTCTAGAAGGGTAGTGGTCTTAAAAACTAAAGCCCTAAATACCTTTGTACTTCAATTGATAACCAATGATTGTATTGTTACACTAACCTCTCCAATGTTCGCTTGTTTTTGTAAATAAAACTACTTAAGAAGGTCTTTGTAGGTTTGGAATGCAGATACAGTGTCTTACAAAAAGACACCTATAATATTTATAAAATGGTTGGGCAGTAAATGGTAATAAATAAGGTGTATGTGGAATTGTAATACACACACATAGAGTATCATATACTATCACACAAAATGAAATCAATGTCCAGTCAGAACTTTTATTTATAGGGAAATAATGGTGCCTAGTCACAATATGCATTTTAGAGTACATACAATAGTCCTCCAGTAGTACTAGTAAAGTACTACAAACTTCAGTTCACAAAATTCCAGCTGGGCATCTCTGCCGCTCCTATCTTTTCTGTGCAGTGATCTGCACCATGTGTGTGGCGATCTGCCGACATATAGGTATATATTTTCCTTTTTTTAGTAAATGTTAACCTAAAAAATGGGTACTAATTACTACAAATCGGTTTGGATAAAGGGTTGTTAATTGACAGTTTCAGTTTAATGCAAGGACCTGCCAATACAGCCAATGCATCCACAAAACAGCAAAACAATTGGTATTCACACAATGAACAACTCTAATAAAGGCAGAGCATTCTCATAATTATCTATTCAAAACTTACAGTACATTTAGTGCCACACATGACTAATCACTCATACAGCAACACACTCTCATTGACATCAAAGCAGACACCATAGAACAGCAGGGAAAATGGGAAAATGAAGTGAAAAACGTTTTACGGGTTCACTATTTTTTTCAAAAGCTGTGTATCTAATGTAAATTTGTATACCTAAATATTTTTTCTACTTTCACTTAGTTATTTATGAAAAAGCATACTAGGAAAATTACCCCAACACATGTAACACACCTGCTAATGTACGGAGAGATGGACTGATGACTCTTTTTTTTTTTTTTTTTTTAAATTTTTGAAAACCTTTATTGTGCCTCAAAGCAAAACAAATACGGGCCTACAACCTATCGGCCGGCCACGAACACAGTTAAGCACCAATGCAGCGTTACGGCGACATAGCATTAATCACTTTCAGGCGAGCATTCAATTACACTGTATACTTCGTAACACCATGTCTCAGAATCAATGAAGGTTCATTTTAAGGTTTTTCAGGCTAGCATTGTAACATGTCGTACTGCACCAAGTCTTTTGAGAAGAAGAAAGGAAGGATCCATGCAGGAGGAGCAACACCATAGTTTCAAACACACGTACAGGATAGGACCGCCAACCAGTGAGTTCCCCCCGGGCAGGAAGGCAACCATCCACAGAGTCAGATAAAAGACCCCTCACATGCGCCGCCCGAGCCCTGCCGCCCCCTAACCCCTAGTAAAACTAGACATGGACCCAGACCAAAAGTAAAACCAAAAAATAGGAAAAAAGAAGAAGGCACCATAGAAATAATGACTATGTTCTAACTACTAACCCCCCACCCTACACGCATGCGGAGGCTACGGCCTGCCCCCCCCCCAGCAGTGTGTCTGTCGCCCAATAAACCCGAAATATAGCGAGAATAAGGAAGAGAAAGAAAGGAAAAGAGAAAAAGAACAAAGGAGACAAGACGTACCATATGGTATAGAGAGGGAGAGAAGGACACCCTAATCTTCAACTCTCAAAGGCAAGAAAGAAGGGAGGGAGGAGGTACAATTCCAGGCAACCCGGTCCCCGCCAGTCGTACGACATTCGCCCCCCCGTAGTCAGAATAAACTGCAAGAATTAAAGCAATGTAGGAGCGAAGCATTATTCAACAGCGAACACGCAGACTGGACACAAAATACAGTCCCAAATCCCGACCCACCCGCCCAGCAGCCAGTATCAGGAAAAGCAACCTAGCCCTGTCCTGAACGCGGACAGTCCCACAGTCGCGCTGCCCAAGAGAGGCCCGCCCACCACAAAACAAAAGAGCAAAATAGCGAGAGGGCAGGGGACAACAAAGCGGAGGCACAAAATGGCCACGATGAGTCCGCAGGAAGTCCGTCAATTGCAGCAGAATGTTCCTTAAGCACACCAGGCGTACACAGTGTATTAATCAGGATAGGCATAAAGCGCAGTGCAGGAAGAAAGGGCAGCAAGGAGGATGCAAACAGGTCTCGGGGCATCCACAGTAGAGAGTCTGGCCACAATGTTGCGCACCTCTCCTGGAGGAGAAACAAAGTATTCCGAGGGTAGCCGTCAAGCTGGTAATCCTGGGCGTCCGCAAGATAGTCAGGGAGCTCAGATGTGCAGCTTACCGGAGAGATCATCGGCGCTTCACTCGTTGCAGGCAATGGCAGGCGATCGCCGTGCAGTTCAGGGCCATCGATGCCCCAGCCCAACGTTGATGTCATTCGGTCCAGCTTGTCGCCCAGTTCCCGGTTGCAATGTCGCACTTCTAAGCGGAGGTCACGCAGGGCTGAGAAAACTGCGCCAAGAGAAATCACAGGCTGTAGACCACTGTTCCTGTGCCCCCGAGGGATCTCCAGATTCACGGGTTCTCCTATAGCCAGGGCGGCACTGGATTCCGGCGTGGAAGGGCTTAGGTCCCCACAAAACATGGCGGCACACCCAGCCAAATCGATCAGGGTCCACCCCGGGCACCAGTTTCAGGATAGCGCCAGCGCACCCCCTCGTTTCCACTGACCGAGGAGGACACTCCGTGCCCCAAAGCAATGCAGGTCAGTTACACTCCATTGGCAGACTCGGGTAGCGAGGCATGGGGTCCGCAAACAAAGTGCAATTCAAGACGTCCGTCCCTTCCTCGTACCAGGCGCCTCAAACACAGGCTCCGCTATAGTGGAGGTCCGCAGCTCCATGAACACTGTCCCCTCTCCGCCCGCGTCGCAGCGTCCCTGGTGACTAGGCCCAAGTCGCACCTCGCAGGGCCAGCGCCGGTCACACTACCGTATGCGCCAGCGGAGCACTCCGGCCGGCATCAGGGTCTGGAGGCACGGAAGGTGGAGCCCACTGAAGCGAGGTCCAGGGCCGGGAGTCAGGAGGCAGATTTCTCCGGCTGCCGGGCAGGTCCGGGGCCCGGGAGAGCACCGTCGTGATCAGCGTCGTCTCGCACTCACGCTGCCGTCGAATTCGTCAGGATTTTGAGCAGGATGTAGGCACGGCAGAAACGGACTGGCGGAGCCGGGAGCCTACAGGTCCGCTCCGGTCGCCATCTTGGCTCCTCCTCCGGACTGATGACTCTTGATTCCACAACCCATTTGTAGATGACGCCCATTACAAAAATTAATCACATGTATGTTGGCCTTATAAACTATGAAGTCACACAACAAAGACTGTTGTTTGGACTCATATTTTGGGGAATGTCTTTGTAGCTTAACCCCTCATTTTGAGGACCAATTGTTTGAGGAATGAGAGCGAGGGTTAACAGGTGAAGGTTACGTGTGTTTGGCATGTCCAGAGAGCATTTGTTTCCAGATCCTTGAGATGATTGTAGATTAAGTGCATGGACTTGATTCACCTACAACATGATCCTAGGCTCTGGCTGAACTCCATTTCATGACCACTGAGATTTTCCAGAGGGTACCCTCTGAAAAAGAAGGTATCTCACATGCAAGCTAATCTCTATGATTACACAATCAACTGTATTGCTTTGCCCCCCCAAAATAATAGAAGGTATCAGCCTCCAACACAGAGGAACAAACGCGGCGAAGCAAAAAAAACAGCACCAGAAAAGGGATTTCACTCTTATAAAATGAGACAAATCAAAAACTGTTCTCACAATAATGCATGGGGTTTTCTTTGTGCAACACTCTCTAACAAAAAGGCTTTCCCACATTCAAATGTATAGAGATATACACACACACACATATATATATACCTGCCGGCGAGTGCTTATCCACCGAGGGGTAACTCTATCTTTACATCTATATATATCTCTCTATATCTCTCTCTCTCTCTCTCTATATATATATATATATATATATATATATATATATATATATATATATATATATATATATATATATATATATATATGTATATATATATATATTCACTGAAAAAACCATAGGTTTCCCACACGTTATAGTTAGGAATTAGCATTTTAAAAACCTTGCAAATTCAAAAACCATAGGTTTCACACACGTTATAGTTAGGAATTAGCATTTTAAAAACCTTTGAAATTCACTGAAAAAAACATAGGTTTCACACCAGTTATAGTTAGCTGGTCATTTTACTCATACAAAACCTTTGAATTTCCCCCTTTAAAGTTAGTTCAGCTAACTATAACTCGCGCGCCCGCAATGCACTGCTGATGACGTCACATATTACATCACTCATGACATGGTCAGTGACATCAATGATGACATCTCAAATGACATCACTGATGCTCAGACGTGATTTAGGCCCAGATCTTTGTACTGGGGTGAATGTAAGACATTGTTCTGCATGCTATCCATCAACAGTGATTTTTGCAATTTTCACCCCGAGTGGGCTGGGTATGCTCAGACGTGAGTCCCAGGCTCTCCACATCACTGGAGTCAAGCTATCCACGCTGAAGAAGGCTGATAGCCAGAAACCGTTCCTTGGATGCTTGATTCCGGTCTAGGAAAGACATGGCTTGGTAGTTCGGGCTGGACGGTTCCCATGAGGCACAGGGTCAAGGCTGATTTGCATATAGCCAGTGTCTGACCTAGGGTGGTGTGCAGTGCAAAAAAACGATGGATTTAGGCCCATATCTTTGTACTGGGGTGAATGCAAGACATTGTTCTGCATTCTGTCCATCAACTGTGATTTTTGCCATTTTCACCCCGAGTGGGCTGGGAATGCTCAGACGTGAGTTCCAGGCTCTCCACATGACTGGAGTCAAGCTATCCAGGCTGAAGAAGGCTGATAGCCAGAAACCGGTCCTTGGATGCTTGATTCCGGTCTAGGAAAGACATGGCTTGGTAGTTCGGGCTGGACGGTTCCCATGAGGCACAGGGTCAAGGCTGATTTGCATATAGCCAGTGTCTGACCTAGTGTGGTGTGGAGTGCAAAAAAACGATGGATTTAGGCCCAGATCTTTGTACTGGGGTGAATGTAAGACATTGTTCTGCATTCTGTCCATCAACTGTGATTTTTGCAGGTTTAAGGAGTGTGACATGGAAATGGTGAGGTAGGGTTGGAAAAAAGGAATGTTACAAATAAATGTAAAGAATTATAAACACATAATGTTGTAGAAATACTAAAGGCAAAAAGTCAGGCACATTTATCCATGTTACTGGCGATGGTAAAAATCAGAGGTAAGATACAACAGGAACTGCATGCTTTTACTCAGCTTGTAGTATGCAGGTTTTTAAACTTTTCTTTGATGGGGGTGCAGCGGCTCTCCCCCTCCCATGATGTCACTGGAGCCAGGGTGGGCTCCTGGCACCCCTTATGGGCACATTCAGGGGGAGCGCAATGGCGCACCCCAGCTTTACTTCTTCCGGGGGTAGCCCCTGGAACCTGGTCCACCCGGGGGTACTTTGGAGGCGGCGGTGGAGCCCCACGCACTTCTTCATTGGTCTTCTCAGAGGTCAAGTTCGCCTTCCTTCTGGGATCCGTATTTCGGCCCCCAGGTGGCCAATTCTCATCATTATGGCCTCCTCTTGCTCCCGGTTGCTCTCCTCTTGCTCCCTCTTGCTCTCCTCTTGCTCCCGGTGGCGCTCCCCACTTTTGATTCAAGGTTGAGGATATTCAAAAAATGTGGACATAACTTAACCACTGTTGTAAAGTCCAACAGTGGTAAAGTTGCTTTATTGTAAAGTGAAACACTGGTAAAGAGGAGAACAGGAATATGCACCTTCACTAGTTCAGCCCTCATGTGGTCTGCAAAATTCCACTCTAGAATAGAATATGAGATGTAGTGCAGGTATTGACTCGTGCAGGTGCCAGGAAACACAACCAGCTTAACATATTTACATATAAACATTTAAAATAATATATACACAATACATCTTCCCCCTAAAATAAATATATAAAATACTAATAACTAAAATGATACCAGCTGATACATTTACTCTAACACAGGGGTCTTCAAACTGTGGGGCGTGACCCCCAGGGGGGCCGTGGAGCGCTGCAAAGGGGGTCGCGCCTTCACAGTGTAATTTCTGCCCTGGCCTCCAGAGCTTCAGCCCCCCCCTTCTTCCCCCATCCTGTGGCTCAGCCCGGGCTGCTGCAGTGCAGCTCAGGCTGGGCAGTGTCTGGAGTCTTATCTCCAGGAGTTTTTCACAGGTCATTTAAGACCATTAGCATATTTACATGCCTTTGTTAACTGATTACCAAAGCTTCGTTTTTTTATGGTTTCAGTACCCCCTGGGCCTCCACTCTGCCTATTCCTTACATTTGTATTTTTACACTTGCTGCTGTAGTGTGAGAATGCATTTAATGAAAAGAAATATAAAGTTGTGTTGCCAAAAGAAACATGCCTGCTGTGTGTTGTTTAAAGATCCTGCAGAGACCTGCTCTTGACACTAAATAGAGTTATAAATAAAAAAGTATGTATTAATTAGTTATGTGACTTTTCTGTCTTTATTCTCTTTAATTATCAGTCATGGATCATTGAGGCAGCCCCAGAACACAATTAAAAGTGCTTTCTATTCATATTTGCTGTTCTACGTATTCACAGATAAGTGCAAAAAATACAGCTTTAGGTGACTGCTTATTTCTGGGCCATAAAAATAATGAGCTGGTAACCCTAATCTTTAGACTGGAAGTTTGTTGCAGGATCTGCACATTATTTATTTCCTCCACCCTCGAACCCTGATTAATGACATTATAGCAATAGTTTAACTTATATCTGAAACCCTACCCTTCAAGTTATTAGGAATGCACCCTGCTTTCAGACTACTCACTTCTCATTCTCGCCTTCACTTTCACGTTCACCCTGCACTCCCAGCAATCACAATGCACTCACACTGATCACCATGCACTCATAGCGATCACCATGCACTCATAGCGATCACCATGCACTCACACTGATCAACATGCACTCACACTGATCACCCACACTGATCACCATGCACTCACACTGATCACCATGCACTCACATTGATCACCATGCACTCACACTATTCACCATGCACTCACACCAATCACCATGCACTCACACCATTCACCCGTTCACCCTGCACTCACAGTGATCACAATGCACTCACACTGATCACCGTGCAATCACACTGATCACCATGCACTCACACTGATCACCATGCACTCACACCATGCACTCACAACATTCACCCACTCACCCTGCACCTACAGTGATCACAAAGCACTCACACTGATCACCATGCACTCACACTGATCACAATGCACTCACACTGATCACAATGCACTCACATCATTCACCCGCTCACCTTGCACTCACACCAATCACCATGCACTCACACCATTCACCCGCTCACCCTGCACTCTCAGTGATCATAATGTACTCACAGTGATCACCATGCACTCACACTGACCACCATGCACACACACTGATCACCATGCACTCACACCAATCACCATGCACTCACACCAATCACCATGCACTCACACCAATCACCATGCACTCACACCATTCACCCGCTCACCCTGAACTCTCAGTGATCATAATGTACTCACAGTGATCACCATGCACTCACACCATTCACCCGCTCACCCTGCTCTCACAGTGATCACTTTGCACTAAAAAATCGCTTGCATTGTTCACTCTGTACCTCACCCTGTAGTCACACGAGCACACTTCTCACCCTGCACTCATGTGACACTCCACTCACCTGTCCCTCCCCTTACTGCTCAATCTGTAGCTCACTCAAACAAGGCCATCACTAACCATGCACTAATTCGTCCCACTCTGCACTTACAGCCAAACCCAAATTCATATGGTCACCTCACTCACCCTGCAGTCACTCCTTTTACCCTACTCTCACACTGTTGCATTGCTCACCATGCGGTCACATGGGCACTCTTGTCACCCACACAGTGCCGAAGGTTAAAGTGCCTGGTACAAAGAAGATGTACCATGCACATCACAGAACTGAGTGTGAGTAAACTATGAGTAACGCTATAAAAAAATGAAATGTTTGTCAGACAGGTGCTATAGAGAGATGAGGTGTATTGTTGGTGAGTGGTAGTGAGGGAATTCATGGAGAAGGTGGAAAGACTTTTGCACTGTGTGCGACCAGTGCTTCGACAAGCCCTGGCTGGGAGTGTTAACCCTCCCTCCCCCCGAAGTTCGGGTCTACTGGATCCCCTGCTTCTGCCTATTATTTACATTTGTTGTGCGCTACTGTTACCAAAAGGTGTCCTGGGGCTAATAACTATCTGCCTGCAATGTAAGAGAGGGATCCTGGGTTGAGAGAGGAGAGAAGAGAGGGATGGAAGGAAGGGGGTGAGAGGAAAGGGGCATGGGTAAACTGTTTAACTCTGCACAAGACCGCCACGGTTTGAATGCACCCTTGCTGCTCCCGGCCATGGCCAGGTGAGCTTCTAATGAGGCAGCGCGTATTCCTGCAGATTGGGAGGCCCTTCACAGAGGTTGACTAGACATCTTTCTGATGTTAATTGCTGTATTTTGGTTATAAACTGGTACTGATGGGGTGAAATCTTTCCTCAGTATTACTGTGTTAAAAAAAATTCTAAATAATAAAGCAATGCTACCCCAAAATACGCAGCATCACAGAACATTATTTACATTTTCTACTCACAAAATTTAGTCAAGCCTGTCGCATAATTTGGTCCTCACCTTCCTCATAACATAGAGGTTTAGAAATTTTTGTCAGGAGGGGGTCCTTACGTTTGAAAATGTTGAAGGGGGGTCTCGGCATCCAAAAGTTTGAAGACCTCTGCTCTAACATGTCTTTACAAACAAAAGGGGATATTTTCAAGGAGCTATCGGCGAGTTTCAGCACTTTATCGCAGCCAAAGTCACGAGAAATGTATCTCCTCATTCACAAGCAAGTGCTAACAGCCCATATCACCATCGCCACAGATGACCCCTGCAACTATTGCTAATGAGATGCAGAGTAGACATTCCCCTGCAAAAAGCCGCAACAACACCACATCACAACATTCTCAGCAAAAAGACAGATCGGCGATAAGATCAAAAATCATGCGATAAGTCACGTTAGTAGCAGGAAATTAACTCCTGCTCTGACCTGGTGTAAAGTTGGACAACAGCCTGCACCAGAAAAGGGAGCGCAGAGCAGAGACACACCTGATGAACAGATGCCATGGAGCCACTGATCATGCAAGTTGGACACCCAAGAGGGCCACAACACCCACCGGCACCACCCCCAGGACCGCCCCACCACCCCCAGTCTCCCACCCCAGACCAACATCGAGGCAGCGCAGACAAATACAGCGACCTTCAGAAAACGCACCAACCTCACAGACCCTCTACCAAAAAATGTCATTGCCCACCACAGGCTCAAAGGGACAACCATCCTCATCATCGTGACCACCATTGCCCACAGGCTGACGGTACCAACACAGCGTAAGACCAACATCCCACCTCAGACAAAGCTGCTGGCTGTGCTGCACGTGTTGGCCTCTTGTACCTTCCAAAGAACAACTTCCAGAGTCGGAGGAGTCTCAATGCCAGCCCTATCCAAGTTCCTCACTGTGGTAGTGGATGACATCATCAGCATTGAGGTGCCAGACACTACTGTGTCAGTCATTTAATGTGTCCTTCACCTTCCTCAATAGTATCCATGCCCTTATTTAAAATCGCAACACGTCTCAAATTCCAAACTTTATCATCACTTAGCTGAACAGCATTACGCAAAACCCTTGTTACCTTCAAAAGTTCTGTACATTGACTCTCTCCTTTTCTTACCTTCCACATTTTTTTGAACTGTAACCCAACATCCCTCTTTAATCTCTACACTTTTTGAACCATGTTTGAGATCGAAAATGTCCTCGTATTTCTTGTGTTTATTTACAATTTTGAATCTCACTACCTCCACAGGAACAGTCGTATTTGACGTTTCCAACATCCACTTAGAGTTGCATTTGGTTCTTGCACCTCAACCTCTCGTAACCTCATATAGAGATACTTCCAGTACCTCATTGGGTGTAGTCCTATATATCCACAAAGTTTTATAAATGTAAAGTTGCCAATCACTTCCATTCTCAACAGCAATTTGTATGGAATTTTTAAGCACAGTGGTGTACCTTTCCATGCCATTACCACTTTGATTATATAAAGAGGGATTTCTATGTTTGTTTCCCACTTGGCCAAAATACTCTTTGGAAACATTCAACAGGAACTGAACACCATTGTCAGATATAATTTGTACGGGTACCCCTTCCTTGCTAAATACTGTATAAAGAAATTTCAAAATTACCTCAGAAGTTATTTTGTCTGCAACCTTCAATACAGGCCACCTTGAAAATACATTGATGAGCGCAATGATACATTTAGCTTCCTCACCAATTTGGTCCCATTATGTTAACCACCACAGTATGCCATGGTGTGCCGGGAATGATGGGCCCAAAATTATTAGGTCTTAAGGTGACCAATGATTTGTTCGAATTGGCACACCACATGCACGTTTTCAAAAACACCACAATGTTCATCATGGCTCAACTTGACAATGTTATTTCTTAAAGAGGAAGTATGTACTATTCTATAACCTCTATGAATAGACCGATTCACAATAGATATCTCATAACGTATTTCCCAAAAGGAATGTTGTCCAGTTCAGGGTCAAAACCTTTAAGAGCAGGAGCATCCCAATGGCTGTCTTGATGTCCTCAAATTATATGCACACCTTCGTCCACAAAAATTTTACCTTAATGTTGAGTAACTGTGTAATACAAAAACCTCTACTGGAAAAATCCTGAACAATTTTAGAATAAAATTCCACTAACTCGAGAAATGAGCTTACATCCTCTTTGTTCCCTGAATTATTAGCAGTTTGGATAGCATCCACTAGTGAAGGTATGGGAGAGACCCCTTCACCACAAAGTACATGATCTAAATACGTGATGGAGTTCACTGCAAATTTACATTTGAGATTCTCCACTTCCAGAACTCCTAAAACATGTGACAAAAGGAACGTTTACCTTAGACTTTACTAAGGCAAAGGCGTAGTCAACAGAAGCACAATGTCAATCTTTTTCCTATTTAATGTTGTAATTTCTTTAAAACTATTTAAAAGGATACACATCCCATATTTGTATATCTTGTCTTCGTTACTTTTCACTGGACAGAGCTGGCCACCCAACTCCAGAGCAGAATCTAGGGTGAGGAACTGGAAGATCCTCAACTGCGAGGTAGGCACAACAATGTTCAACAACCAGTGAGGAGAAGGAACCAACCACCTGCTGGAAGAGCACACCCTCCCAGAGCCACATTTTCTCAACCTCCAAATTACTCCAGGTGGAGGCAATTGAGCCCACTGTAGAGGGTAGACGAGCTAGACATTGACCAAGAGCACAATCTCTGAGTGGTGTGCCAGAAGCAGGCCACACCACCATCTGGGTCCATAACTACCCCTTCTTAATTTCAATGGTACCCATACCAATGGGCCTCCAGCTGCACCCCATGTAATGCACCCACCTCATCCTCCTCTAAATGTTTACCCAGAATATCAGCAGTTGAAAAATGTATTCACTTCAGACACTCCTGAGCCCTCATGTCTTGCCCCCACCATCAATACATATCAATAGGAGATTTAAAGATGTAATAAGCCCCAAAGCAGATGGTCAAGTGGCAATCTCTCAGGATACTCATGAGTTCATAGGTGAAATACGAGCACTCCGATAGTGGCTGTTAACCAACATAGGTATCAATGTCCCCTCTTGACCTTCTTGATTGCAGGCCTCCACAAACAGCCCCACCTGTTGTTGTCATGTTTCTCAGGTTTACTTTTTTGTTTTCCCCTCAACCCTTGTGTGTCACTTCAGGGCGTATCAAGTCCTGCCATAGCCAACCAAATGCCTGCATCCGAGGAGAAAATGAATGTCGTGATAGTGGAAATTGAATCTGAGATTTAGCAGTAAACTTTCAACCCCAACCAGGAACTTTCTTTTGGTTCCCTATATAGTTTGGGGAGTGAATTTATTTATAATTATTAACTTGGACTATTGACTTTCATTTAAACATTTGATTTTTTTACTATGTATTAGGAATTCAAGTGCCACAACTGGTCAGTCACTGGAACTGCAAGCCACCCTCATAACATTATACAAAATAAGGAAAAACAGAACAAATATTTTTTAAATATATATTATTTACAATTAGTTGGCTGGGTATTTGTAGGCCTCCGCTCCAGGTTTTTTATTCAAAGTATCAAAACAGAATTAAATTAAATAAAAGTTATTCCCATTCATCACATCCAATATTATACGATAAATGTATCTCCCCATTCACAAGAAAGTGCTAACAGCCCATATCACCATCGCCACAGATGACCCCGGCAACTATTGCTAATGAGATGCAGAGTAGGCATTCTGCAACAACACCACATCACAACATTCTCAGCGACCTGACAGATTGCTTATAAGATCAAAAAACATGCGATACATCACGTTAGTAGCAGGAAATTAACACCTGCTCTGACCTGGTGTAAAGTCGGACAGCAGCCTGCACCAGAAAAGGGAGCGCAGACCTGATCCACACCTGATGAACAGATGCCATGGAGCTACTGATCATGCAAGTCGGACACCCAAGAGGGCCACAACACCCACCGGCATCACCCCCAGGACTGCCCCCCACCCCCAGTCTCCCACCCCGGACCAACACTGAGGCAGCGCAGACAAAGACAGCGACCTTCAGAAAACGCACCAACCTCACAGACCCACCACCAAAGAATGTCTTTGCCCACCACAGGCTCAAAGGGACAACCATCCTCTGCACCCTGACCACCATTGCCCACAGGCTGACGGTACCAACACAGCGTAAGACCAACATCCCACCTCAGACAAAGCTGCTGGCCGTGATGCATGTGTTGGCCTCTTGTACCTTCCAAAGAACAACTTCCAGAGTCGGAGGAGTCTCAATGCCAGCCCTATCCAAGATCCTCACTATGGTCGTGAAGGACATCATCAGCTTGGCACCTGAATATTTATACCTCCCCCACACTGCGCAGGAACAGCTGGAGACCAAGCAAGGTATCTACACCATAGCTTGCTTCCCGCACGTGTTGGGGGAAATCGCCTACACACATGTCCTACTTGTGCCCCCTAGCAACACTGCACACAATAACCTCAACAGAAAGCACACATATTCTATCAATGTGTAGGCAATAGTGGACCACTGGGGAATCACCACCAGCGCCATCGCCAATCACCCAGGCAGTTAGCATGATTCCTACATCTTCCGACAGTTCATCATCAACCAGCGCTACCAGGATGGCACCTTCGGAAATACACTGCTCATGGGTAAGTACCAAATGAACACACCACACACCTCAACTCCACAATCATGCAACTCAAAACACTGGGAATGCACACATTACAAACTCACATACAAATTGCCAAACAACATTCTCACCCACCAGGCATGTGTGAAGGAAGCAAGTGACCGATGAATGAGATGGCCAGACTGCAGTATGCAGCCCACACACATATCCATGTCAACATACACCGCTGGTGTTTGGATTGTAGTGGACAGTGGACACAACCATGTCACCCCAGCCAGTGGGTAAGCTTATGGAAATGTAGATTGTTATGTCTCCCCCTGTAAGCGTGAGTGGAAAGGGCTGGCCCAGCGTACGCCAGGCCAGCGTAGGGGTGTGAATAAAAAGCACATAGCTCTGGCATGGTTCTCTTTCGATATGTCTAACGTCTCTTGGCAGCCCAAAACAATGCCGTCGCTGTGAGCCGTGTTGCCTGCGATTCTGTGTGCCTGCTGCACCCCAGGCTGCTGCTTCCCGAACCTGTTTTGCCCACCCCTGCGCACACAGGCCTCACAGCTCACCTGCCGACATCGGCGTGTGCCGAAGAGCGCCCATCACATGCAGGTGCACGCTCCAAGCCCGAGTGCCGCGACCCTGGCCTGCTCAGACCATCACTGCCTCCATGACACAGGCCTGCAGCACTCCATTCTCGTTGACGTACTCCACCGGCCTACACAGCGGACTAGTAGGTCACACATTTGGAACTGAGACTTTCTTACACTATGGCAGAGGACAATTTTTATGGCTGAGTTTAAGTCACTATACTCCCTTTGATGTGCATCGCGAGCCCATGACACATTGTTTTGGGCCTGCTGACTGCTGCCTCCGGCCTACACTGCGGTCTAATAGGTCACACATTTGGGACTTGGTCTTGATTTAGCAATGATTGAGTTCATATCATTGTACCAGCATCATCGCATACTGCATCCCCTCTCAGCCCTGGTGCCACTAAGTCTGCTCCCCAACATTCATGGACACTCTCTGGTTGAACTTTGGTGGCGTCTGAGTCTATGGACTGGGGGTTGTCTTCATCATCATGTAGCTGATACCGACGTGCTGGTAATCACGCGGCTGTAGCATTCCACTCCTCAATTTGCCGCTTCAGGATGGCTTCTGCCCTCTGCATCATGCCCTAGAGGACACCTTCCACTATCCCCCGCAACCCTCCGTCACATTCCCCTTGGACATCGACGAGGACCCACTCAATGCACCTGAAGTCACTGTCTTGTGGCAGTTTGCCTGTGCTGGCCTCTGTCCATCCTGGGCCGCTAACTCTGAGAAGCTAAAGTCAGGGACCCTGTCTTCTGAGATATTTGATGGCGGCTGAGACGATAGTCTTGGGGTCATCAATGCCATGTGTATGTGGCCCTGCGCTGTCTGCTGCCTCTGGCCTCAACTGCAGTCTACCAGGGCTCACACATTAAATTGAGTCCTGACCAGCCTGGACATTGCATCCCACCAAGAGGCACATGCCACCACCACCACCAGGACCACCTTCAACCGCTAACTACCAGAGTCAAAACAGTCATACTGGCAGACTAAAGGAGTTACTCACACCTGTCGTGGATGCCATCATCCGCCTGATACCCTGCTCAGCACTCTAGGTGCCACTAACTCAGTCCACCGCAACCCATGGACCATTTATAATGAGTTTTGTGTTGTTGAGAATTTATGCCGCAATGTCACCTCCGGCAGTGTGGGAGACCTGGGACGATGATGAGGAAGATGATGAAGGTGTAACACACTCCACTGCAGCTGCATCAGGTATATGCCAAAGGGACACAATCCTAGACAATTTCTTCTCATGAGCCTGCTCAGCTCTAGTGCCCCAACCTCAGTGCACTGCAACTCACTGACGCTTCTGTTTGCATATTGGGTGACCTCTGTACTTGCTCCGGCTACCTCCATGGTGCTTCGCAGTTGTCTCTGTTATGCTGGTGTTTTCAGTTTCCATATTAATGGTGTTCACTGTTCAAGTTGTTGCCTGCACCAACCACTCCATGAGGGCTGGTTTACACTCACCACACACACATCCAGCGCAGGCGTTGCTGCACATGTGGCACTGCCAAAAAAGGGGCCGGGCGCACGTGTCCATAGCCAGTTCCACAAACTATCTAAGTGTATCTGTGTGGTCATAATGTATGCATGAGGGCCCCAGGCCCTGCAACATTACATTGTGCTGTTTTATAGCCGACGCACACATGTCACCGCAGGCAGCGGGTTAGACCTTGGAGATGTAGCTTTGTCGTCACCCACTCAACACGTAAGAGGAGTGGACTGGGCCATCGCAAGCAGGTCCAGCTGTTGTAAATTAACAGCGATTAGGTTAAGCATTAGCAGAAGACATGTTTCAAAATGTTTCGTTTAACCATTATCGTAACAAATGTACCGACTCCATCTTGAATTTGTAGCGGCCATTTTGTATGCCATACATTGCCATGTGCTCGCCATGCGTTTGGTCCTATCTCCTTGTTCATTGCACCTGGAGTCTGCCCGGCAACAGGCTATTTTTAGCAGTCTCCGCTTCCAACATGTCCAGACATACGCAGTAGGATCATTGACCGTTACTTAATTGGTTCCAGGCAGGAATGTGATCGAAGACTGTTAGCTCCACCCATCTATCGATTTGTGCCTTCTGAAATGTCCCTATATGGTCATAAATCTGCTCTTATCTTTTGTACCGCCTTTTCTTGAGCCCCCTTATTGTGTCTAAAAGGGGCCATGTGCTTCAGTTCTTTGTACTACTCGATACAATACTGAAGGGTGTTCTGTGGACTGTAGTACCACCTTTAAAGGTTTAATAAACTTTGTCTTCGTATTTTCCAGTTTCATTACCAACTTCTTCCTAAGGTCTGAGGACTCTGTGCAGAGAAGGGCGAACCCTTGCACTAAGTAGGCCTAGCTGAGGTGTACTTACTACAAATTGGCGCCCTACACGTGGGGCTCATCGGCGACTCGGGTGCCCGAAGGAGCGGTCGTGACGAAGCATTGGAATCTCGCTGCGGAAGCGTACGCATGCCAGAGGAGACCCGAGTCTTGGCTTCCAAGGCGTTTTTTCCTTTCTTTCCGATCCAGGTGGTGCCGGTCCTTGACTGAGATCTCTTCTGTTGGCCTGCCGTGCAGTGGCCGTTTGGTCGAATTTAGAACTTGGCAGTTGGAGACTGGACCCTGTGATTGGTAAGAACCGTTATACGGTACTTGCTGTGGGTTTTAGAAGCCTGTGAGTGGCAAGGCAGTTTTAGGATACGCTTGCTGTTGCAATTTTGGAATGACTAGTCATCTTGGAATTGCTGCAAGCTGGCGGAGGTCAGCGTTCTAGTGTTTGCTCGACCACCGGCCCTGTTACTATTTAAGGGGCTTGGTCTGGTCGGGGAGCTGCATAACTGAAGCTCGCAGATCCACTTGAAGTTGCAATCTGGGAATTAAAATAGCTTCTGGGGGGATTGTGTATTATTAGTAATGCTTTGCTGCTCATATTAAAAAAAAATGTTTTTGCACATCAACCAATTGCAGTGTTTTTTTAACCCTGTTTTTATCTTGAGGAGAAAACCTCTATTACCACTAAATTGTACCTCAACTGGGGCTTGTATTACGGCGTTCTGAGCTCTTGTGGGACTCGTTTTTGGTACCGGGCGGCCAACTTGGAATTGCCGCGAGCTGGCGGAGGTCAGCGTTCTAGTGTTTGCACGACCACCAGCACTGTTACTACTTAAGAGCCATGGTATTGACGTGCAGCGGATTCGCGCAGTGGTCGCGCCAATGTCGCGACGAAGCCGCGACAAAGGCAAGACCGTCTGCAACCGTCCGCGACAGGACGGGGCTAAGGGCTATGGGTCCGACTCATATGGATAAACCATCTGCAGGGACACGCATTATCAGGTACTCTGCCCAATCTCTATTAAACCTAAGGATAATTCCACTGAAAGGATGTAATAGAGATTCCTGGCCATGTCCAGAGGGCCCTTTCTCATGTATCAATTGTCATTTGCAAGCATCCCACGCTAGCTCTAATATCGAGGAAAATAAAGCGAAAACAGCACCATTAAAAGGGTTAAAGTGTTTCCTCTTAAACGTCCGTTCCCTGCCTAAACACCAACTTGAAGTATGGGTTTGTAGCATGCTTCTTGCCAAAAAGCGATTCAGTGCCTTTCCAGGGGCAGAAAGTGCTTTATAAGTACAATTACAATGGTAAAACTGAGAGGTAGATTTTCTTACGAGGTCTTACATTGGGTTTCTCCAGAACAGGAAGGAGTGCAGGCAATGCAGCAAGTCAGGATAAATGATGGACAGGATACCTTCATCCACTGCAGTAAAGTAGACTCAGAATTCATGTACGCTTCCCCTTCACCCACCTCTACATGCTCTGCCACTTTTTATACAGGTCCCTCATGGTATGAACCTCCATCTCTAGAGTCTGTCAGTACCAGCCACATAGCTTCCTTCACTTCACTTCACTGACAGTGTGTGAACGTAGGCTATGTCTTATGTCATAGATCACTCAACAAACTTTGTTGCTTCTGTCTGTATTTTATTTACGCTCAGAATCCTAGTAAGAGGAGGAACAGTACACTCATCCTCTCAGCTCATCCCAGCTCGAATCCACCACGCATTCTATCCCAGATATTCTACCCTGCGCCTATACATTCTATTAGGCGATGAGAAGAATGGTCTTTGCAAAAATGGTGAAGCAATTCATACATAGCACTTACCTAAAAAATAAACACAACACTATGCTGTTCCCTGCAATGATCTACAACAAAGGTACAATGTCTAATTTCTTCTCAATAAAGTTCCTTTTGTTTGGATGGCTGTATTCTGGAGACTAGGGGGCATATCACCAAAAACTAGCAATATTTATTGCTAAGTAAGCTTAGGGGCAATTTTTTTATCTCTGCACATCGCTGGATATTATCGCTGAGATATCGTGCTATTAGCAACGTTTATCTCAAAAGCGATAATATTTCCGGCGATAGCGGCTAAATCTGTGAACATCCCTGAGAATACAGCTATATTCATGCATTATCGCTAACAGGGTCTTAGCCATTATATCCACCTCCCATTGAATATAGCGCCATATGTATCAACATCCCGTTTTGCGATTTCTAAATAGCGATTTTTAAGGAATCACTATTTAGAAATTGCAAAATGGTATGTATGTAGCAATTCGCTTCTTTTTAGCGATTCCTTAAAATTCCTTAATTGCGATTAGCAAATTGTTAATCGCAATTAAGGAATAATTTCCCATTCATTTCCATGGGCCAGGAGGCCCATAGGAATGAAGGGGAAATTTGCGATTCGCAATTTGCTAATCACAAATTGAGAATATTTTCAAGGGTGCAGGGGTGTCCAAAGGACACCCTGTTGCACCCCTGAAATCTGCATGTGTGCACATGCGGAGCACATACATGCCGTAAAGGCATGTATGTACGTAACATGGCACTTTGAAAAATGAAAAAATATGCATTTTCAAAGGAATTCGCAACTTACCACCAACTAGAAGTTGGTGGTAATTTGCAATTCCTTAAGGCCAATTTGCTATTTTTTTGGGCTTCTTACATTGCATTTAAGGAATCGCAAAATGTGCAATTCCTCAAATGCAATCGCAAGATAAGGAATTGCACATTTTGCGATTCCTTATTTTTCAAGCAGATTCCCATGATGCATACCATTAGTCCAAATTGCATTCGCAAACGCCGAAATTCTGCGAATTTCGGCATTTGCGAAATCAATTTGGCTTGATACATATGGCCCATAATGGCTAAGAACTGGTCTGAGCAGGCGTTTTTTTTTGGAGATATTCGCGCTTAGCGCAAATATTTCCATCGCTATGCCTGCCTTGCTAATAGGCGATAGCGACGTTAGCGACTGCTTTCAGTTGCTAACAGATTGGGTACGCCCAGCATGTCATTAACGATAAATATCGCTGACATGCAAAGCGGGACCCAAACCGCTCGCTATCGCCTACAAGGTGTCGCTAACTGCTGTTAGCGACAGCTTGCTAATAGCGGCGATAATCACATATCGCCCGCCTTGGTATTATGCCCCTAGATGTTGCATGGTATCCTGAAAGTCATGACGTGCGAAGGGATGGGAGGAGGGCCTAAGAAGTGGGTTAGATTTATTTGTTTGCTGGACTAATGTAAGTCAGGTGTGCAATTGAGCTCAGGTTAATAATGCTTGTCTAGTGTTTGTCTATATCTTGATTTTTGTCCATAGCAGAAGCTGAGGTCTCTGCTTCATCTGCAGGGATCTTCGCTCACATATGAAGCTCAGGAATCTTATTATAAGGTTACAACTACTGGTAACTTTACGTTTGCTATTCCTGTTTGAATTAATTGTCCGCCCAAGAGTCCCCAACTCACTCGTATATGGGCGTCGGGGACATAAATTCTACTGCTTGGCGGAAATAATGACCTAGAAATGGTGACTACCAATCACAGACAGACATCTCATCTTTTTGAGTGTGGCTCTAAATCACTACGAACCAAAAATATATAAAATACATTTCTGTTGTCTAACCTTTGCACCAAAACAGTCGGCTAAGGCACAGCTTTAGCATTTCCTGAACAATATTTTTAACTTGTCTCTTCAGGTAATTAACAACAAATGACAGGTGTGTGTTGACAACTTTCAACTCCCAGCGTGGAGGATTTAGGAACATAACACTTTACTTCCTACAATGTCAAACTGTAATATGCAGAATGTATTCACGGAGTCTTATTTTACTTATTTATAAACGCCATCCATCATGTCATACTTAAGAGCACTGTTTTGATGTATTTGAAAGCACACTTTTCCTCATGTCATCTTTTCGCACCTGTCTCAAGTTTAATTGGATGGATTAAGAGCATTAGCATCTGCTTTCCCCCCTGTATTCTTTGAAAAAGAAACGAACATAGGCACATTGTGCCGTGACATATCCTTCTTTTCACAGAGCTTGAAGTCCCAGAGTTGGCTGTTAAGAAGATTTGTCATATGTTTCAGGGCAATTGAAAGCTTGATAAAAGTAAAGTATTCTACAATGGGAATTCGACCCTGACTCTGATAGATTTAAGCGTTATGAAACATTCAGCCTGATTCATCATAGACCCGTTTTGCGAGTCTATAATAGCAATTCATAAGGAATTGCTATTACAGACTCACAAAACGGTAAATAGCGGGCCGAAATTGCGAATTCGCAATTTTTAAATGGATGATGAATTGCATTTAAGGAATCTCAAATAGAGATTCCTTAAATGTTATTCCTCGCAAAATAGCGAAATCGCTATTACCGATTGTTGCATTTGGGATGATGAATCCCAAATGCAAAAATAGTGCTCGCAAAGGGCCAGATTCTCAGAATCTGGCCCTTTGCGAGCCGATTTCGGCTTGATGAATCAGGCTGATTATGTTTAAATCAAAGAGTAAGATTCGCAAATGCAAAGTAAATATGGGACTTCTTAACAATTTAAATATAGGCAAAATTGTTTAAACCTAGGTTTCGTTATTCTGTCTGGAACGTGGTCTGAATACATTGGTCAATAAAAAGTTAAAGTTACAAGAGCAGGAAAGGTCACACATATTAGTAAAGTAGTGATGGAGCAGAAACCTGCTCTAATTGAACCCCCAGTAACACTAATTACCTGTAATGTGAAAAACGTATGCGGAAAAAAGACTAACATGAGGGGAAAATGCTACTGTAAAAGGGCGAGCAAGAGCACTGAAGTAGGCCACAAATGCTTTTGACTAAAGTAAAAGGCCTAATGCTGCTTTAATGCATGTATTAACATTTGCTAGGAAAATAATACTACTCGGGTTGCTCATGGGTAGATGCAACACAGGGTGGGTACTAATGGAAAGCATAATAAGTGATTAATAATGACTGTGTTTGTTTTCCGTAGAAGTATCGTTTTCTGCTCTGCAGGAATTGTTCGGGTTAATGAATTAAATAAATGTGGTTTAATTCTGAGCAAGAAGGGGAATGTGGAAGACAAATGTCCTTCACGTGTCCTATGTGCCTGCCAAGAGTTTGCATGAAGGAACAAAATAATCATTGAGAGAAGGAACACTTCCTTGAAAATGTGGCGCAAATGGACAAACATGGCACAAAAGTTGTTATATGAATAGGATGGAGGAAATGTGTGCTATGACATCCGCTCAAGTTTCTATTTCCTGGGCTGGAAGTTGATAAGATGAATAAATGAACAATGAAGTCCCTCGCTAAAATGACATGACAAAAGTGGTGTGACAGTACACCCTTTCCCTAACCAATCAAATGAGGAGAAATTGTCTGTTCTGACACAATTGTGGGTTGATCTTTTGGGTTTTAGGGTATAATTGAGGTTGCCTGCGGGAGGGGTTGTGGAGAGGTTGGTACGTGTTTCCTACCTGAGAGAGGAGAGGCTCATGTTGCTGTCTCTTATTGAGCTGGCTGTTCCTGTCTGCTGATTCCTGACTTAGTCTTTGCCTCTTCAATCTTCTTTAGGGGCCTTACTGCTCTCATGGCCAGAGAGTAGTTTTCCTATTTCCTATTGGGTTAGTATAGACAGAAAACTGAATTTGCATAATCATTTGCAAATGTATTTTGTCTCTGAACCTTTTTGTCTCCACGCCTTTTCCACTCCATTATTCACAGTTATTGAGATGCGTACAATTGTAATTTCTTTCGTTATGGTCTATGATTCATACAGTATTTGGTTTAGATGAGTATTTCCACATTATTTAGATAAAGCATTTTTAAAATATAGAAATGAGTTTATTTTTATTAAAGGTGTTTATTCATGATTTATAAGTATTAGTTTGTCAAACCCTGTGAACTTAAATAAAGATTGCATCGTCATAAATTTTATGCTGAGATGATGATACAATTTGGATTTTGGTAAGTTCGGTATTTCATTCACCCAGCATGAAGGGACTTGTTGGGTAATGAATTTGGGCACTGTCTGTGAAAATGTATTAATCCTGTTCACTGGATCAGTTGCATGCAACTACCCTTGAGAAGAATGCCGGGGCCAAACAAAAACTTCCTGAAATCAGGAAAGCCCTTGTAATAACCCACATTTAGGTGGTATTCTCCTAAGTACTAATATGTTTATTAATACGCTTCATTTAGGACCTGATTACAAGGTAGGCAGAGTGAACTTAAGTCTTGTTTAATGCCTTCATTCCTATCCGCTTGGTTATGACTTGTTAAGTTTTTCTTTACCCTGTCTTAGCAGATGAAGAACAACATGAGGGATTCTCTGTATAAGCAGCCTAGTCCTATTCTGTGCATATTTTTCTAACAGGAGGGAGAAAGTAATATGATTATTTCCACCCAATTCACTCTTTTCAACCTTTTTTCCCTGTGTAAATGTTACAAGATGTTATCTGTTAAAATGGGAATGGTGCAAAAAGCATGTTTGTACGGCAATATTTCACAGCTTGCAATTTCAAAATTGTTTGCAAAGATTGTTTGCATCCACCCCACTATTTATTTCTCACCAACTCTGAACAAGGGCTTCTCTTTGTTGATGGTTTCCTTCTGCCAACCCACACTTTGCTCTCCAATCACAAGTACACTCTCTAACATCAACTAATGCTTTCTCACATTTGTGCAAATGTACTGAGGGCATAAATAAATGTTGTAGGCCTTAAATGAAGCCCATGACTACCTGACATTGTTAAACGTTTCTAATGAAGGTGAGTCGTTGGCTTGACTTTGTAACACAGTGACATGTGTTAAAGGTGTGACTCTCAGAGTTTGGATATATCTTTAGTTAATGTGGGTTAGCTGGTAGATGATGAGATCAGGAGATACATAGAGGTGCTTTGCTTTAAGATAAATTAGGATGATCTTGAAAATACGAAAAGGGGCTTTTGAATATGCGGTCAGTGGTATCTGTG
Organism: Lissotriton vulgaris; assembly: GCF_964263255.1. Taxonomy (NCBI): domain Eukaryota; kingdom Metazoa; phylum Chordata; class Amphibia; order Caudata; family Salamandridae; genus Lissotriton; species Lissotriton vulgaris. Next base: position 496,388,804 of record NC_141687.1, read on the forward strand.
ACTTAGTGTGTAATGTGTAGTGTTTGGCGAGAGGTAACTAAAATTAGAGATAGGATTTACCATCAATTGTTCAGCAGAGGCATAACTCGTTCCTCTTCTGTCTTGCCTTGGATGCATTCATGGAATCCATTGTTTCCTCTTTCCCTCTTATTCAGAAATTTCCCTTCCTTCTTTACTGTGATTTTACGTGTTCATTTCCTGCTCTCTTCTGTCTTGTCTTCCACGCCTGCCCTTGCTCAATCACTCACTTTTCCATCTAATTAGTTCAATCTTCATCTCTATCTCAGTACCAGTCATGTATATTCTCCCATCATGTCACTCGCCTTGTCCAACTAAGGCCCAGAGTTCTCAAGAAGTCATGCAATGCAATAAAGCAATACAAGTTGGTGTGCTGTGTTTCATAAAAGGGAGAGAGCAGAGCAGCTGCATATCTACTAAGATGTGTTGTTGTTCTGCTGTTTCCTGGAGGTAATAAGGAGATACCAGTGGCGTAAGACAGGCTTCCACAGCCCCTGTGGTGTGGAGGGCACCCGGGCTGCAGGGGGCCCACTCAGCACGGTACTTTGGTATGAGAGCTCCTGATAAAATCTGGATCGGGAGTCACCCTGTACACCTTGCAGGGGGGCCCTCTCAAATTTTGTTAGCCACTGGGGATACCCAAATCACCCTATGCAAACCTGGGTAAGTTAAACAACGGTCTAAATGGGGTTCTCAATAGGAATTAATTAGAGCAAAACCTTTCAGACGCAATGAAGAGGTGGTGGGAGGGTGGAGGCTGCCGGGGTTCATAATAAAATAATAACACTTACTTGGAGCTGCTGGCCATCTCCTGCATCACACCTTGTCCTTCCTGGTCCCAGCAGGCACTGGGGCTTCATCAAACTCCCTGTGTAATCCCAGCAATGCTCTCATGCTATGGGACCAGTGCCGGGATTGAGTTGAGCATGCTGGAAAGACAATCCACTTAGACCAGGGAGTCTGTGCTGTGTCTCCAGCCTGACTGCTCAATGCAGCTGGGCTAGATAAACTCAAGTGTGCATGTGTGTTTGGCCGGTCCATGATGGCCTGCTAAACAAACATGGGCTCCCCCCTCTCATGCCCTGCCCCTTCTCTAACATGATGGCCCGGAGCCGGTAAATGAATAATAAAAAGAATATAGGTGTTCATTTTAATTTTCACCTGCTGGCTTTGATCTAGTGGAGTGACACTCCTCCACCATTGCAGAGGAGCCGCCCCTGCACAAATGGTAAACATTGTATTCCAAAAATATAATTTTATCTCCTTACATTAATGCCCTAGTAATGGAAGGACATGGAAATTGCAAAATCAGTATACTTAAGATATTTATTCCATAATTACATTGCTCATCAAATTGTAATGCATTATATGTCCAGCAAAGAAAATACTTTCTTCTCTTCACTATCACTTGTAAAGTATTTTTCAAAACAAGGTCAGGTGTCTGAATCCATATAAACTTCAAAGAACAGCCTTCCAATGAACATCCAGACATTACAAAAACACTTATAACTTTAGATTTTTACCTCCTGATTTAACATATTTGCCATGTTAGAGCATCCTTCAACTGGAATATCAACATGCTTTGGCCTATATTGTTTTTGGCCTCCTCGTGACATTATACAAGGAAATACAGGGGTCCTGCCTTGCAAGAACATATATATTTTTAAAAAATCCCTCATTTATTTACGAGTAAAAAGCAACTTTGCATCCCATTGTCTAACGGACAAGTGTATGCCAGGTCTCACAGTTGTTTCAAGGTCTGTAGGCAGTTACATAAAATCTTGCATTGCAACCATTCTTCTTCATCTTTTCTCTTGGACACATCTCAATTTGCTGGGTAAAGTTACTATACCAATGCAAACATATATATACACATGAATGCAGGCTGTCAATGGTGCCAGATCCAAATTTGCGTTGAATAGCACAGCCCAACTGAACACTTTCCATCATATTTGCATTAGAAAAGTAACCAAAACCTGATTCAAAGCTTTTGTAAATCTCAGCCTAGGTGTGTCAATTATTGTGCCTGTCCTTCTTTTCGATTTTATATGTTTTGGTTTAACTTCCAGACACACTCCCTTTTATTTCTCCCTTCTCCTGTGACTAACATGCAATAACCCAAGTCAAGTCAAGTCAATAAGTCTTTATTTCGAATTTTCATCATAAAAGACATACTATACAAAAAATCCTACATTACATCCAATTCATACATAGAAAAATTAGTATCGTAGTATAATAAAAATATAAATAGATAGAAGTGCTAAAACCCAAGATTAAAAAGGTATTAAATGTGCAAAATGGCAAAAGACTTAGACATCACAATAATAATTAAAAAGAAAGACTAAAATAGGGTATACTCCAATCAGACCCAAGCCCAACAGGGGTTACCTACAACACCAAAGCCAATCAATTATGTTATGTCCACCACTAAATTAGGGGCTAATCTTACGCATCCGGATTATCCATGCCCAGCTCACAAATTACCTACTACCACCAAAGTGGAGGTGTCAGATTTCAAGATTCTACTTGCAGCCAGTGCGGAATTGGTGCCCAGTACCCAGCTGACAGGTCTTAACCACTGCTGTCTGGGCTGTTGGTACTCCGGACAGACAAAAAGTAAGTGATCAATTGATTCAACCTGATCCCCACAAAATGGACATTTGTCACTACCTGTAATGTTCCATCTGCTTGTTAGCCCCGTAACAGAAGGGAACCTACCCTAAACTGGTGATACAATTCACGGTCTAGGGGTTTAGTTATTGTGTCCCAGTATTCTTCCAGGTGGGAATCATCCTTGATAACAAGAAAGGCTGCAGACATAGAACTGCCTATCAGGGATTCATGCCTCTTTGCTTCGATTCTGGCCCAGTATATAGCCCTGAAAATCTTTTTGGGTGGGAATACAGCAGTGTCTGGGTTAGCCCTTAGCTCCCCTATCCCCATGTCAATTAATGTTGATTTAATTTCAGTCAACCAAGGGATCCTATGAGCTCCCCCAGATCCCTTAACTTTAAAGAGAAACTTGGCTTATAGGGAGATTTCCGGCGTAGTCCGCAGGCGCCGCCAAAACGCCAGTGGTCTATACCTTACTACATCCTCAATGGGCTTACAGCCAAGGTCATACAGTAGGGGTATTTGTGGGGTTGATATTGTTATATTGTTATATTGTTAGTTGAATTTGAGTTGGAGTAGCGAATTCAACAACCTCAACTTGATGTATACACTTTCCCAATGTTAGTTGGATTGGAGTTAGAGAAGGAAACATGGCCCTGTTAGACCTGGTACCATTGGCATGGGTTTCCCCCTGTATTTTTGCCTTTGCCTCCTGTAATTTTGCTGTGTGTGGACTTCGTTTTTGCTGGTCTGGGTGCTTTGGGTATTTTGCCACTGCTGTTCAGTGCCAACGTGCAAGTGCTCCCTGTAAATTGTTGTTATGGATTGGCGATTCCATGATTAGTATATTTGATTTTTTAGTCAGTCCCTAGAACAGTGCACTGTGTGAGCCTAGGGCCTGTAAATCAAATGCTGCTGGTGGCCCTGCAGCCCTGATTGTGTCACCCACATAAGCAGCCTGTAAAGGTAACTCAGGCCTGCCATTGCAGAGCCTTTGGGCAGTCTGGTAATGCCACGTCGACTTGGCAAGTGCACCCACTTACCAGGCTTTAACCTTCCCTTTTCTTACATCTTAGTCACCCCTACGGTAGGCCCAAGGTACCCCTGTGGGCAGGGTGCAGTGGCGTCCATTTGTAGTGTTTTCACTGTATTCCTGTATGTGTTCAAAAATGCTTTACGCACTGCCTCTGAGATAAACCTGTCTGCTCTTGACAAGCTACCAAGGGGGTGAGCAGGGATTATTTTAGAAGTATATCCCCCTTACCTTACAACTGGCCACATCAATATTTGCACTTTCCTCAATGTTAGGTGGATTGGAGTTAGAAGAGAAAATCGTACTTCATCCAAACATATTCTTTATCCAAATATATTATTTTCTGATTGCAGTTAGAATGCATCCTTTGACCCCTTCGACCAATCTATGCAAATAGTACATCTGCTACCTCCACCACTATAGGTACCTTTACCCATGTTTGTTTGGTAGTTAGAATAGTAAATATAAACCCCCCAATATATGCACATTTCTGATTGTTAGTTGGAATAAAGTTTGAATAATAAAAATAAAAATGGGCCCTTTCAAATATTTGTAAATATTTGTACTGTCACAAGGTTTGTGGGGTTTGATTGCGAAACTGACAACCCTCACTTCCTTCTCTCTAAATATACTTGTTTTTGTCAATGTTTGGATTGGAGTTTGAATTGTAAATTTGATCTCCAGAAATATATTCTCAAATATTAGTTGGATTGGAAAATTGCAAATATGATCCCACAAAATGGGGAATTCTGTTAGAATAGTGAATGTACATCCAACACTTAATGACTTAAATATTTAATTATCTAACAATATAATTAACACTGTCCAATAATACAAATTAATTAACAGTTGCATACTTCTTAAGAATAAATAGAATTGTTTTAGCACACTTAATTACTTACACAAAAATACTAACTTGTAAAATTTCTGTCTTTTAAATTTCTTTTCAAATGTACGTGTATGTTACATTTTGACTAAATAAGATACACACATTAAGCAATTTTAATGATGCATAAAAATAATATATATAGATAACCCTATCCCCTGGGCCCTGGCCAGTAAAATAAATTGGGAGGGCGCATGCGGCCCATCTTGTTGGTCAATTTTAATATATATTTAAATATATACACACTGTGGTTTTTTAACCCCTTCGATGAACATGACGGAGCGGTTTCATCATTAGCATCGGTTGGACCGTGCTTATAATGAAACCATTCCGTCATGAGCACAGCCCCTGGGGGAAGCGCTGGTGCTTCCCCCCAGGGGCATCGATTTTGCCCCCACAGAGGGAGATGGCAGAGGAAGAGTTTCCGCTGCCACCCCGATCCCCCCCATGCTTCCCCATGACATCAGCGCGCACAGAGTGCGCTGACAACATCAGGAAGCGCTGGACGTGCTGGAAATCATTTCTCTCCAGCGTCTCCAGAGGGAGGGTAAGTGTTTGTTGCTCCGGTGGGGTGGGGGGGGGGCAAATATTGATGCCGTGAGGCATCCGGGGAGAGAAAAGCAGGTTTCCTCTACCCTGATTTCTCAATGCAGGGCATTCCTGGTGCACAATCGCGCACAGCTTCGCAATCGTGCATCAGGAATGCCCCACTAGACACCAGGGTTTCATTTTTTATGCATAAAGGAAGCAACCCCTTGGGCAAGGGTCACTTCCTAAGGGGGATAAGTCATTTTCAGACTTTTCTCCCCCACTGGGAACAGATCAGCTGAAAATACCACTAGAGCCAGCGATTTGTTTTTTTTTTTTATTGGAAGCAAACCCCCAAGGGTCACTTCCTGGGGCCCCAATTGATTTTTAAGTATATTTTGCCCCCACTGGGGGCAGATCAGTTTTTTTATTTGTCCTTTCTGCCCCCAGGAGGGGGCAGAAAACTCCACTAGACACCAGGGAATTTGTTTATTTTGAAATGGAAGCGGCCACTTTGGCAAGTGTCGCTTCTAGGGGCTACATTTATTTACTAATTATATTCTGCCCCCCATGGGGACAGATAGCCTGATATTTTTGGTGTTCCTGGCCCCAGGGGGAGCAGAAAAGCCCACTAGAGCCAGGGAATTTGCTTTTTTTTAAAAATTGGAAGCGGCTCTTTGGGCAAGGTTCACTTCCAGGGGCCATAATTAAAATATATATATATTGGCCTTTCTGCCCCCGGGGGGGGGGGTAGAAAACCCCACTAGTCACCAGGGAGTGTTTTAAATGTTAAATGTAAGCAACCCCATGGGCACGGGTCGCTTCCTTATGGGCCTAATTAATTTGTATGACATGGACAGATCATCTTCATTTTTTTGAGTTTCTGGCCGTCTGGGCTGTTGGTACTCCGGACAGACAAAAAGGAAGTGATCAATTGATTCAAACTGATCCACACAAAATGGACATTTGTCACTACCTGTAATGTTCCATCTGCTTGTTAGCCCCATAACAGAAGGGAACCTACCCTAAACTGGTGATACAATTTACGGTCTAGGGGTTTAGTTATTGTGTCCCAGTATTCTTCCAGGTAGGAATCATCCTTGATAACAAGAAAGGCTGCAGACATAGAACTGCCTATCAGGGATTCATGCCTCTTGGCTTTCATTCTGGCCCAGTATATATCCCTGAAAATCTTTTTGGGTGGGAATACAGCAGTGTCTGGGTTAGCCCATAGCTCCCCTATCCCCATGTCAATTAATGTTGATTTAATTTCAGTCAACTAAGGGATCCTATGAGCTCCCCCAGATCCCTTAACTTCAAAGAGAGCCTTGGCATATAGGGAGAGTTCCGGCGTAGTCCACAGGCGCCGCCAAAACGCCAGTGGTCTATACCTTACTGCATCCTCAATGGGCTGACAGCCAAGGTCATACATATATTGTTAGTTGAATTTGAGTTGGAGTAGCAAATTCAACAACCTCAACTTGATGTATACACTTTCCCAATGTTAGTTGGATTGGAGTTAGAGAAGGAAACATGGCCCTGTTAGACCTGGTACCATTGGCATGGGTTTCCCCCTGTATTTTTGCCTTTGCCTCCTGGTATTTTGCTGTGTGTGGACTTCGTTTTTGTTGGTCTGGGTGCTTTGGGTATTTTGCCACTGCTGTTCAGTGCCAACGTGCAAGTGCTTCCTGTAAATTGTTGTTATGGATTGGCGATTCCATGATTAGTATATTTGATTTTTTAGTCAGTCCCTAGAACAGTGCACTGTGTGAGCCTAGGGCCTGTAAATCAAATGCTGCTGGTGGCCCTGCAGCCCTGATTGTGTCACCCACATAAGCAGCCTGTAAAGGTAACTCAGGCCTGCCATTGCAGAGCCTTTGGGCAGTCTGGTAATGCCACGTCGACTTGGCAAGTGCACCCACTTACCAGGCTTTAACCTTCCCTTTTCTTACATCTTAGTCACCCCTACGGTAGGCCCAAGGTACCCCTGTGGGCAGGGTGCAGTGGCGTCCATTTGTAGTGTTTTCACTGTATTCCTGTATGTGTTCAAAAATGCTTTACGCACTGCCTCTGAGATAAACCTGTCTGCTCTTGCCAAGCTACCAAGGGGGTGAGCAGGGATTATTTTAGAAGTATATCCCCCTTACCTTACAACTGGCCCCATCAATATTTGCACTTTCCTCAATGTTAGGTGGATTGGAGTTAGAAGAGAAAATCGTACTTCAGCCAAACATATTCTTTATCCAAATATATTATTTTCTGATTGCAGTTAGAATGCATCTTTTGACCCCTTCGACCAATCTATGCAAATAGTACATCTGCTACCTCCACCACTATAGGTACCTTTACCCATGTTTGTTTGGTAGTTAGAATAGTAAATATAAACCCCCCAATATATGCACATTTCTGATTGTTAGTTGGAATAAAGTTTGAATAATAAAAATAAAAATGGGCCCTTTCAAATATTTGTAAATATTTGTACTGTCACAAGGTTTGTGGGGTTTGATTGCGAAACTGACAACCCTCACTTCCTTCTCTCTAAATATACTTGTTTTTGTCAATGTTTGGATTGGAGTTTGAATTGTAAATTTGATCTCCAGAAATATATTCTCAAATATTAGTTGGATTGGAAAATTGCAAATATGATCCCACAAAATGGGGAATTCTGTTAGAATAGTGAATGTACATCCTACACTTAATGACTTAAATATTTAATTATCTAACAATATAATTAACACTGTCCAATAATACAAATTAATTAACAGTTGCATACTTCTTAAGAATAAATAGAATTGTTTTAGCACACTTAATTACTTACACAAAAATACTAACTTGTAAAATTTCTGTCTTTTAAATTTCTTTTCAAATGTACGTGTATGTTACATTTTGACTAAATAAGATACACACATTAAGCAATTTTAATGATGCATAAAAATAATATATATAGATAACCCTATCCCCTGGGCCCTGGCCAGTAAAATAAATTGGGAGGGCGCACGCGGCCCATCTTGTTGGTCAATTTTAATATATATTTAAATATATACACACTGTGGTTTTTTAACCCCTTCGATGAACATGACGGAGCGGTTTCATCATTAGCATCGGTTGGACCGTGCTTATAATGAAACCATTCCGTCATGAGCACAGCCCCTGGGGGAAGCGCTGGTGCTTCCCCCCAGGGGCATCGATTTTGCCCCCACAGAGGGAGATGGCAGAGGAAGAGTTTCCGCTGCCACCCCGATCCCCCCCATGCTTCCCCATGACATCAGCGCGCACAGAGTGCGCTGACAACATCAGGAAGCGCTGGACGTGCTGGAAATCATTTCTCTCCAGCGCCTCCAGAGGGAGGGTAAGTGTTTGTTGCTCCGGTGGGGTGGGGGGGGGGGGGGGGGGCAAATATTGATGCCGTGAGGCATCCGGGGAGAGAAAAGCAGGTTTCCTCTACCCTGATTTCTCAATGCAGGGCATTCCTGGTGCACGATCGCGCACAGCTTCGCGATCGTGCATCAGGAATGCCCCACTAGACACCAGGGATTCATTTTTTATGCATAAAGGAAGCAACCCCTTGGGCAAGGGTCACTTCCTAAGGGGGATAAATCATTTTCAGACTTTTCTGCCCCCCCTGGGAACAGATCAGCTGAAAATACCACTAGAGCCAGCGATTTGTTTTTTTTTTTTAATTGGAAGCAAACCCCCAAGGGTCACTTCCTGGGGCCCCAATTGATTTTTAAGTATATTTTGCCCCCACTGGGGGCAGATCAGTTTTTTTATTTGTCCTTTCTGCCCCCAGGAGGGGGCAGAAAACTCCACTAGACACCAGGGAATTTGTTTATTTTGAAATGGAAGCGGCCACTTTGGCAAGTGTCGCTTCCAGGGGCTACATTTATTTACTAATTATATTCTGCCCCCCATGGGGACAGATAGCCTGATATTTTTGGTGTTCCTGGCCCCAGGGGGAGCAGAAAAGCCCACTAGAGCCAGGGAATTTGCTTTTTTAAAAAAATTGGAAGCGGCTTCTTGGGCAAGGTTCACTTCCAGGGGCCATAATTAAAAAATATATATATTGGCCTTTCTGCCCCCGGGGGGGGGGGTAGAAAACCCCACTAGTCACCAGGGAGTGTTTTAAATGTTAAATGTAAGCAACCCCATGGGCAAGGGTCGCTTCCTTATGGGCCTAATTAATTTGTATGACATGGACAGATCATCTTCATTTTTTTGAGTTTCTGGCCGGGCGGGGCAGAAAAGCCCACTAGAGCCAGGGATTTAAAAATAAATAAATAGTTTGCTTCTAGGGGCATATATTTTTTATGTGTATTCTGGTCCCCCGGGAGGCAGATCTGCCCGTTTATTTGACCTTTCTGCCCCGATTTGGGTAGTGACATAGCGTTTTATAATGCTGTTTTATTTCTTGTGAATTGCAATTGGAATGCTTTATTTTTCCCTTTTTGTTCTAGTTTAAGGCTTTTGCTCTTTAGACTGTTCCAGGTTTCGGTTTTGTTATTGGCGTTTCTCATGTTTGTGTAGTTGCATGTGTTTGGTAAGAGACTTTTTTTGTACAATGTAAATGAGTTTTATTCTTCTGCATGAATGTGTTTTTTTGTAAATGGTGTAATATTAGCAGTATGTTTGGCTTTTGTTTTTTGAGTGTGAAAAACGTTTTGCATTTGTGCTCAATGTGTATTTTGTTTCCTTGTGAGTAATTGGTATCGTTTTTTTCTTTCTAGTGGGATATTGTTGGTTTTTGCTGTGTCTCTGCAGAGTAGGTGCTGGTGAGTATAGCTGTCTCTTGTAAGTGAATCATATAGTTTTTTAGTATATAGATCTTTGTGATAAAGGCACACTTTTTTTTACTTGTTTTGCACAGTGTTGGTTGTTATTGACTTGTTTGTGCAATCTACTTTCTTAGTAAGGATAATGGCTAGCCGCAGGATTACTGCTCAGCAGGTTGTTGGTATGCTTTTTGAGTCTTCCTCTGACCATTGTTCAGAGAGTGACTCTGCATCTGAGGCAGAGGAGGCAGGGGGCGATTCAGGCAGTGAGATTTCTCTCCACATGGAATCATCAGATGATGAAGGTACTTTCAGTGTGGCTGAAGCTACTCTTAGTGCCGGATCCCCCCGGATGTTAAAGGCTGTTGTGATCAATTGCTGCTCCCTTCCTCGTCATGCTAGTGAGATCTGGATGTCACTCGATACCCATGCCTGGGACATCTTATTTGTCACGGAGACTTGGATTAAAGATACTTCAAAACCTGACATTCACTTAGCCACTCCCTCAGGTTACCGACTGGTGGGTATCAATCGTGATAATGCTAAAACCGGGGGTGGTCTTGCCGTCATTCTAAAGTCATATCTTATTTTGACTTTTAAGAAACTAACCAATATAGGGCTTATTGAAGCCATCTATTTTACGATCTTGGATTCGGCCACTACTTTTCTGGCTGGCATCTTAGTATACAACCCCCCCAATGCTTTAACTTCATCACTAGTCACTCTTTTGCACATGATAGCAGACTTCTCCCTCAGACACTCTCACTTTACTGTACTTGGAGATTTTAACCTGCATGCTGACAATCCCTCTTGTTCACAAGCGTCTCATTTAATTGAGACCTTGCAAGGACCTACCTTGTCCCAATTAGTTCAGGGCCCGACTCACACAGCAGGTCACACTCTTGACTTGATATTTACAAATCACCCTGGTATCACCACTCTTCCTTCACTTCCCCTTACCTGGTCGGATCATTTCCTCCTCCCTTTTGATCTTAATATCCCTTCGTTACCCATCCCCTCTACTCTCAATGGAGAAATAGGGAGAAAATGGCATAAAGTCACATGTGATGCCGTTGACCCTCGCTTCTTTTATCACTCTGATCCTCTCTCTAAGGACCTTAACGAAGAAGTGGTGAAATACAACTCTGCTCTTTTAGCTGCTATTGACGACATTTCCCCTTTAAAACCTATCACCTCCACTAGATCTAGGCCCTCTGCACCCTGGTTGTCCCCCGCCTTGCGAGAAGAAAAGAGCCGCTGTAAACAATTGGAACGCAAATGGCGGCAGACATATGATTCTGAGTCTAAAGTGATTTACAAGACTGCCCTGAACAAATTTCAAAAATTAAAACGGACCACCATGAGAGATTTTTATACCCAGCAAATTAAGAATGCAGAAAACTCTATTAAAACTCTTTTTAAAATTGTGAAGGACTTCGTTAACCCTCCCGCCTTGATGGTTCAGAGTTCCCCTAGCCAGGCACTTTGCAATGGGCTATCAGACTATTTCCAGGATAAAATCATTAAGTTAACCTCTTCATTCAATCCGGTTCTGGCCTCCCCTCCGACAGATGATCCAGACCCTCAGAAAGCCTCGCTGAATTCTTTTAAAGAGCTCACTGTTGAGACTGCCATGAATCTACTTTTCCAATGCAAATCGGGGTCGCCGCTTGATCCGGTTCCTGCAAAGGTGATGGGTAAGCTTGCCCCTGTACTGATCAGCCCTCCCCTTTCCATTTGGAATTCCTCGTTACGCACGGGTCAATTCCCCATGGCATGGAAACAGGCAATGTTAGTCCCGATTTTGAAGAAAACGGATGCGGATCCCTCACAATTCTGCAACTACCGTCCAATTTCTCTCCTTTCAAAGCCAGCAAAAATCCTGGAAAAGGCTGCCCAGAAACAATTGGCAGACTATCTAGAATCTAACCTATTGCTACATGACTCGCAGTCTGGTTTTAGAACAGGCTATAGTACCGAAACCGCTCTCTTAGAGGTATCGGAGACTATTCGTGAGTGTGTGGATAGGGGACGAGGAGGCCATGTTGGTCCTCCTCGACCTATCCGCCGCTTTCAATACAGTATCTCACAAGATACTGTTGGACCGGGTGGGACAGTTGGGAATCGGAGGTACTGTGCTCAATTGGATTAGATCTTTTCTTACAGGTCGGACACAGAAGGTCTTTCTCCGACCTTTTGAATCAGAGGGTAAACCTCTTTTCTGCGGAGTGCCTCAGGGCTCTGCTTTGAGCCCTCTATTTTTTAATGTCTATCTGGCGCCGCTGGCAAAAGTGGTGGAATCTTGGGGGGTCAGAGTGATCTCCTACGCTGATGATACTCAGCTTGTGTTTTCATTAAGAAATCACTCTGACACCAAGTTCATCAATTTTTGCCACTGCCTCAGCAATATCTGCTCCTGGATGACCTCTAACCACCTTAAACTGAATACCAATAAAACAGAGGTTCTATTTTTTAATCAGAAAACCGCGCTGCCTGCTATTCAATGGTGGCCAACTGTAATGAATCCTCCTCCTGTCCCAGTCCAGACAGCTCGAAACTTCGGCTTTCAATTTGATAATGCTCTGTCCTGCAAGGCTCAAATCAACAAGGTCACAGCAGCCTGCTTCGGCAAACCACGTATGATCAGGAAGATCTTCCCTTACCTCCCTTTGGACTCTGGCAAAACCATTGTTCATGCCCTGATTACATCGCATTTAGATTATGCCAACAGTCTCTATGCGGGCGCCCCCCTGTACCAAATTGAACATCTGCAAATAGTTCAAAATGCCGCTGCGAGACTGATTGGCAATATTCCTTTCCGCCACTCAGTGGCCCCATACCGGAAGAAGCTGCACTGGCTTCCTATTGCCCGTCGCATCCAGTTCAAAGCTTTGACTCTTGCCTTCCGTGCCCTTAACAGGTTAGGCCCTGGATATTTGAGAAAGAGACTTAAACTGTCCCAATCTGTCAGATCTCTGAGATCGAACAGCCTTCGCCTCCTGGTGGTACCCAGATTCCGTTGTGCCAGGAGTGGGGGTAGAGCGTTCGGCATAGTAACAGCTAAACTTTGGAACAGCCTCCCACTGAATCTTAGGTTCATTGACTCGGAGCCTTTGTTCCGAAGCAAACTGAAAACTTGGCTGTTCACCATCTCATAAGCAGCTCATTCTTCTCTAGCTTAGAGTCTGTAGAGCCGGGACACCCCCGTTGGGGGTAGCCGTGCGCTTTATAAGCTTCTTAATAAATAAATAAATAAATAAATAGTGCGGATGAAGTGCCTGTGTTAGAGGAAGACATTGATGTGCTGATAATGCGGCAAGAGGCATTTGGCTGGGGCCTAGCGCTGCAAGGATTCCCGTTGGTGTAGTGCGGCAAGAGGCATCCGGGCTGCAGCCTGCGGCTGCAAGGTTTCACGTTGGTGTAGTGCAGCAAGAGGCATCTGGGGCTGCAATGCTCCCTGTTGGTATAGTGCGGCAAGAGACATCTGGGCTGCAGCCTGGGGCTTCAAGACTTCCAGTTGAAAGTGCTGACCCCTGGGTTGCCCCAGTCATGGTGCTGCCGGCATTGCCAGACTTTACTGGTGTTCCAGGGTGTAGAGTGAATACTGAACAATTTTTGCAGATACATTTTTTTCAGTTGTTTATGGATGATATGTTTTTGGCAGAAATTGTTCTGCAGATTAATTTGTATGCCAAACAGTTTTTGAGGGACAACAGTGCCAGCCTTAAGCCCAACTCTAGAGCTACCCAGTGGACTCCCACAAATCTGGAAGAGATGAAGAAGTTCTTGGGTTTAGCTTCTTTGATGGGCTTGCAAAGGAAGCCATCAATGTCTTCATATTGGTCTACTAGTCCCTTGATGGCAACGGATATATTTCCGGCAGTCAAGAGTCGTGATAGGTATTTGCTTCTGCTTCAGATGATGCATTTTGTTCATAATGGTTTAGCGTTGCCACAAGATCACCCTGATTATGACCTAAGATTCTGCCTGTCATTGGTCACTTGTTGATCGATTTTCTGAGATCTATGCTCCAGGGAAAGAAATTGGAAAGGGAAGACCACTCGGTCCCCCCGAACGTATGGATGGGTGCCCCGATCCCCCGGGAACCATTGTGGGCAGGGGGCGTGTCCCGGCTTGTATGCCCGAAGCGGCGTAGCCGGAGCACGCCCCTCCCACCCAGAAGAGGTTGTCCTAAACACCTGCCCAGAAGTCCGCGCACGGATGGGCGTACCTGAGGCGGGCCCCCGCCCTCCCGCAGATGGATAAATAGAGAGGGAATCCAACGAAGCTTCCTCTTGTTCCAGTGCTCTGAAGGCTGCACCACTCGTCGCTCGTGAGCCCTCTAGAGAACAAGCTGCAATTTTTGAGAACTTGTAATCTTTGTTATTTCTCTTTCAGTGTCAGGTGTGTGAAAGATTGAGTCACCCTTGCGGATCAAGTCGGACGGAGTAATCGAAGTCATGCCTGGCAAGAAAGCGGGAAAGAGCTCCGAGATGGAGAGGATGCTACGCACCTTGGTGAACCAAGTAGCGGTGATGGACCGAAAGATGGGTAAAGTGGATCAGCTCGGTCGTGGCTTAGCGGACATCAGAAACAGTTGGCGGCCCAGAATGCCCCCTCGGGCGGCCTAAAAGAGTCATAGGACCGGCCTTACCGAATGTCACCCCAGGGGGTAAGGATAAGAGGAAGAAGGGGAGGGCAGGTTCCAGCGAGGTCCCAGTCCCAGAGGTAACTCCATCGAGCCCAGGCGCAGACATCCCCGTCGCGCCGGTAGATAGCCCGGTACCAGGACCGGATGGGGGTTTGCCAGTTCCCATAGTGATCACGCCAATTGGGGATGACCAAATGCCCCCTGAACTGGCACTTCAGTTAGCGGCAGTATTGCCATGGCTAAAGAAAGGAGCAGGGGGATCAGTGGCTGTGGGAGACCCGGCTGAAGAAGCCAGATTAATTATTGAGCAGTTGCGGCAGTCAAGGGATGCCGGAACGGCGAATGTACCTTCTGTTCCCCTGCAGGTAGCGATGGGGGTCACGACGGACAGTCGGGCGAAGACGACGGACACGGCTGGGAAGACGACTGAAGCCGGTAAGAGAGCGTTGCCATTGGTGGGGGAGGGCCCAGTACCTTCAAGGCGGGAAAGCTTATCGCAGCACATTCCCATGGCTACGAAAGAAATGGTATGGGGAGATAAGTGCATTAACATGTTTTCACTTTTGACTGACCATCGTGAGTTAGAATATGCAAAGAACCAGAAAGATTTGTGGCACCCCAGCGTATGGCGGGCCAAGATGGCGGAATTCAGGGTCGATGAGACCATGGTGAACTGGGTCAGGGCCTTTTCTATTTTTACGGCAATTATTGGTGAGCGTAAACCGGAAGTGTTGACTGACTTAGCATGTTATCAGAACAGGATCATGAATTTCCATGCAATGTACGGGGCAAATGAATGGAAGGGTTACGATGTTGCCTTTAGAAAAGCGAAGGAGTTTAACGAGGCCTTGACATGGGATTGTCTGGACACAGTGTCATGGCATGCTCAGCTCTTGCCGGGACCGGCGGGTACATCGGTACCAGGCACGAGTGGCTCTGGGACATTACATCAGAAGCTGTCGCAGCCCTTTCGGGCGAGCGCCGGGGGGGATCCACATCCCAGGTCCGGCGGGAATGGAGGCAAGCGTGGGATTTGTTGGGGATTCAACAAAGGAACCTGTATCAGGCCTCAAGGAACGTGTAGGTTCCGGCATGCTTGTTCGGGCTGTGGGAATTCCACACACCCGGAAGCTAGTTGCCGATCCAAGACCAATGGTGCGGGAGGAAAGTGGGGATCCAAGCAGGATTGATGTGGTGCCGTGGAAGCAAACATCTTCACCCATTGATATCTTGGCTTTGACCCCCTGGCTGAACCGATACCCAGATCATGTGTCCGCCGGGACTTTGAGGAATGGCTTTCTGTATGGCTTCAAGATCCCGGCGGGAAATTTTCGGGGGAGCCCCTCTTGTAAAAACCAGCTGTCGATTCAGCACAACCCGGCGGTGGCCGCCAGAAAGATAGCGAAAGAAGTCAGCTTGGGGCGAGTAGCAGGGCCATTTGTCTGCCCGCCAGTTGCGGAATTTGTGTGTTCTCCTTTAGGAGTAGTTCCGAAGAAAGACCCGGGGGAGTATAGACTCATCCACAATCTATCGGCTCCTAAGGGGGCCTCGGTAAATGGGGCTATTGACCCCGAGGTATGCTCAGTGAGTTTTGCATCGTTCGATGACGCAGTTGCCCTGTTGAATCGCCTGGGCCCCGGGGCATTGTTAGCAAAATCAGACATTGAATCTGCATTCAGGTTACTCCCGGTACACCCTCAGGACCAGCGCCTGCTGGGATTCACGTTTCAAGGGAAATATTACATGGATAAATGTATGCCCATGGGTTGTTCAATTTCATGTGCCTATTTTGAAATGTTTAGCTCCTTTTTGGAATGGGCGTTCACCGAGGCCACAGGGCATAGACAGGTGATGCACTATTTGGATGATTTCCTTTTTGTAGGTCCGGCCGGCACTCGGGACTGTGCTCAAGCGCTGCAGGACTTCTGCACACTCATGCGGGAGTTTGGGGTCCCATTGGCACCAGGTAAGACGGTGGGGCCATCTACCTCACTGGAGTTTCTGGGGATTGAGCTAGACTCGGTGGAGGGGTGTTTCCGTCTGCCAGTTGAGAAGGTGGCCAAGTTCAGGGCTTCCTTGGTACAATGTCTCCAAAAAGATAAGGTGACCCTACACCAGTTGCAACAGACAGTGGGTCAGCTTAATTTTGCCTTAAGAGTGATGCTGATGGCTCGCCCTTTCTCACGTTCCATAGCACAGGCTATGGTGGGCCTTAAGGAAGGACACCACCGCACTAGACTGTCGGCAGAGGTTCGCCAGGACATGCGCCTTTGGTTGGCATTCCTGGCAGATTTCAACGGTCGAGTGGTGTGGAACAAACCCCCAGCCTCGTCGGGCAAACTGGGTTTGTGGACCGACTCGGCGGGGAGCGTGGGATTTGGCGCAATCTTTGGAAACCGGTGGTCGGCACAAACATGGCTGTTGTGGTGGCATTCAAGTGGCCTAACAGGTAACATTGGATTCTTGGAGCTATTCCCCATTTGGGTGGCTCTGATGGCATGGCGGGAAGACTTTAGGGACCGCTCAGTGGTGTTTTGGTCAGACAACATGACAGTGGTCGAGTGCATTAATCACCAGGCTGCACGCTGCAAGTGGATCTTAAGACTGTTGAAAGAAATTGTATTGCGATGCATGAGATTGAATGTACAATTCAGGGCAAGGCATGTGCCGGGTGTACTGAATAATGCAGCTGATGCACTCTCTCATTCACTCATGCAGGCTTTCAGGGGTTATCTACCCACAGCGGAACTAGTGGCGGCACCTTTCCGCGAAGCACTATGGCAGATCGGTGCCCCGAACTACAAGACCTCATGGCAGCCAGTTTAGCGCCCAGGACGAGGAAAGCTTATGAAGGAGCATTCCGTTCATACTGCGCCTTTTTAGGGCAGGTAGGGGGGCATAGCTGGGGGCGGGAAGAGTCCTTCCTCCGGTTTCTGGTGGCACTTCACAAGGAAGGCCGATCAGCGGCAACCGCCAACAGGTATAGGGCTGCCATATCATTCACGGCGCAGCTCCACGGGATACGGGACCCGACGGGTTCCTTCTTAGTCAAGAAGGCACTCCGGGGCTGGCAGCGCCTGGAGGGTCGCAGACAGGATAAAAGGCACCCGATTGGGTTAGACAGATTGTCCTTGCTACTAGCAAAATTGGATGAGACATGCTCCTCGCCCAGTAAGGTAATTCTGTTCCAAGCGGCTTTCGCATTGGCATTTCATGGGGCTATGCGGGTAAGTGAACTCGTGGCGAGGAATAAGAAGGATATGGGGGGAGGTCTATGCAGGGATCACGTCCAAATAAGGGGCGATTCACTGCTGATCTTGATAGCCAGGTCAAAGACAGACCAGGAGGCTTTGGGGAGTAGTGTGGTGCTGCAGCGCACCCGGGAGAACCCCGGTTGTCCGGTAAGTTATTTGGAGGCCTACATGGCACAGAGGTTGACAACTTGGGGGGGGACCCTGCTTAGACACAAGGACGGCACCCCGCTGACAAGATTTCAATTTCGGAGGGTGCTGGCAATTACGATTTCAGCGGCGGGCTTGAACCCGTGTGATTTTGGGACCCACTCATTTAGAATAGGGGCCACTACGGAGGCTACGGCTCGGGGTCTGTGTCCAGAGGAAGTGAAACAGTTAGGCCGTTGGTCCTCGAACTGTTTCAAGAGGTATGTGCGACTGCACATGTTGTAAAAGACTGATGAAATGCACTCACGCTTGTTGTCTTTTGTTTGGATTACAGTTTCGCAAGCCTGTAACGCGGGGCGCAAATTGGGATCGGCCCAACACCAGAGGACCAGCGGGAAAGGATCACCGACTGGAGATCAAGTGGTATGGGTCGTGGGCCACTCATACGTGAGGCGTGCTGGGGACATATTCAAGGCAGGTGACGCGACTCACGCATCTGAGGAATATGGGTTCAGAGTGACCTTCCATGGGAAAGGAGGCCTCTGTTTTGACCAATTTCAGAGCTTTGTGGAGGAACTCCTAGGGCGGCACAGGTCACCGCCATCTGTAATCATAGTGCATCTGGGAGGCAATGACTTGGTAAGACTGGGAAGACGGGTGTTAGGGGAGCACATATTGTCAGCAGTCAGTTGGTGTGCCAAGAGGCTCCTGGGGTGTACGATTGCCTGGTCCCACATGATCCCCAAAAGAATTTGGCGGGGGGGTTTGTCTGTGTCGGCGTTGAACCACTTGGTAAAGAGGGTCAACAATAAGATTGAGAAACTGTTTCGCTCCACTCATTTACAAAGCATTCCCCATGGGTGTATTCGGGGTGATCACTATTATTTGAATGATGGGGTGCACCTGTCCAGGGCTGGGAATGACTTACTCATAGGAGACTTCGTAGCATGGCTGGTAGCATTGAGGAGACATGACCTCTAGGAGGTGTGGGGGGGCCGGATAGTCGGTCAACTATCCGGCCTGTGGCGGTAAGGTCATGATCGGTAAGCAGTGATTTCAAGGTCCCTAGGGGGGGCGCCACCCAGTATGGATGGGAGCACCCGGGGGGAGGAGGCCATTGGCCCCTCCCACGGGGGGCGGCACCCACTACGGATGGGTCGCCCAGGGGGAGACGGCCATAGGCCCCTCCCAGGGGGAGACGGCTATATGCCCCTCCTACGAATTTCCCGGGGGCCGGATATCCGCTCCGGCGGAAGAGAGTGTGGGGAAGGGGGGGAGTCCACGCTGTCCTTCTTATGGATACCTCGCACAAGAACTCGGACGACCTTAAGATGGCGTCGAGTGAAAGGAGGCCCCTACGACAAGGGAAGTTACAGTTGGCTGCGAGGGTAAAGTCCTCTGCGCATGCGCCACTCACACCATGAGGGCGGGAATTTGGTAGTAGGGATCTGACACCGGTTAAGACCTTGCCATTGGCCCTTAATGCTAGGTTGTACAATTTTATTTTAGAATGTTATGCATTTTCAGGATGCTAGACTCGGCTAGGAAACCTTTGTATTAGAGATTTGTTAAGGTTAGCCAAGAACTTGTCTTCATCAAAATGTAATGGAAGATAAAATTGTACATGATTCATGAAACGTTTTAATTTAAAGTTTTAAATTTTGTTTCATATTTTAATAAATACGGCCGGGGGGGTAACTCCCCCCCCGCCTTCCAAAAGTTCAAACCGGTGTCTGTCTCCTCCCATGGGGAATTGGTGTTGGGAGGGGTGGCGGGCATCCCGGCCCATATGCAGTGGATGAGTCTTTGGTGTTATTCAAGGGCTGCTTGGTTTTTAGGTACAACATTCCTAGTATGAGGGCACTCTCTGTATATGCTGTGTGGCAGTAGGACTGGATTGGTCTCCAATTTCAGGGTGTACACCAGTAAGGAATCCAGGATTAAACCCCCTGGTTGTCCGTCCACTTTTGGCGTGACTTAGAAAATTGTGTGGGAACTTGGTTGAGGATTTTTTAACAAAGGCCCCCCATTTATTTGTAGATAACTCTACACTGGTGTGTGGTTGTTCAGGGAATTGGCCAAAGTGCACACTGTTGCTTGTGACACAATCTGCTCTACCGTAAAGGTTTGTCAAAAGCGTGTGCAGGGACAGTGCAGTGTGTTGCGTTGCGAGGAGCTTCTAGCTGTGAAGTTTTCAGACAGGAGAGATGTCTACATGCTGACTACCATCCATGATGAAAGCACTGCACCTGGGACTGTTTGGGGTCAGGTTGCTGAAGCGTGCAAACCTGTGTGCATTTTAGACTATAATAGGCACATGGGTGATGTTGACAGAGTGGATCAGAGGTTTGAAACTTACGCTGATACCTCACTTGTGTGGGTAGGCATAGTGGCTGGCCCAAATCGTACTGTGGAGACTTCAAAATTACCTATGGCAAAACTGTCCTTGCCCCACCCAAGCAAGTGAGGTACCATTTTTATCAGGAGATCTGGGGGAACACTGGGTGGGAGGAAATTTGTAGATCTATGCAGATTCCAGAACTTTCCACTACAGAAATGTGGGGAAAATGTGTTTTTTTGGACAACTCTTTAGGTTTGCAAGGGATTCTGGGTCACAGAACCTGGTGGGAGGCAGTCAGGTCACCCCATCCTGGATTTTCCTGGGTGTCTAGTTTTGAAAAATGTATAGGTTAGCTAGATTTCCCCAGGTGCCGGCAGAGCTTTGGTTCAAAAACTACAGCTAGGCACTTTACCAACAAAGGTTCATTTTTCACTGCAAAAATGAGGTGTGGCCACATTGCGTCCTGTCGCGGGCACTAGGCTGACCCACACAAATGAGGTACCATGTTTCTCAGAAGACTTTGGGGAACGTGGGTGGGTAGCAATTTGTGTATCCACGCCGATTCTAGAACTTTCCACCACAGAAATGTGGGGAATATGTGTTTTTTTAACAATGTTTTCGGTTTGCAAGGGATTCTGGGTAACAGAACCTGGTTGGAGGCAGTCAAGTCACCCCATCCTGGATTACCCTAGGTGTTTAAGTTTTAAAAATGTATAGGTTTGCTAGGTTTCCCTAGGTGCCAGCAGAGCTATGGTTCAAAAAGTACAGCTAGGCACTTTGCCGAAAAAGGATTATTTTTTAATGTGAAATTAAGGTGTGTCCATGTTGCGTTTTGCGCCATTTCCTGTCGCTGGCACTAGGCCGACCAACACAAGTGAGGTACCATTTTTCTCAGAAGACATTGGGAAACGCGGGGTGGGTAGAAATTTGTGTATCCACGCAGATTCCAGAAATTTTGACCACAGAAATATGGGGAAAATGTGGGTTTTTTTGGACAATTTTTTAGGTTTGCAAGGGATTCTGAGTAGCAGAACCTGGTGGGAGGCAGTCAAGTCACCCCATCCTACATTTCCCTGGGTGTCTAGCTTTCAAAAATGTATAGGTTTGCTAGGTTTCCCTAGGTGCCGGCAGAGCTATGGTTCACAAACTACATCTAGGCACTTTGCCAAAAAAGGGTCATTTCTTCACTACAAAATTGAGGTGCGTCCACGTTGCGTTTTGCGCCGTTTCCTGTTGCAGGCACTAGGCCGACCCACACAAGTGAGGTACCATTTTCAACAGGAGACTTATGGTAATTTAGGTTTGTGAGGCAACTGTTATTACCTATTGACTTTCAATGCATTTCTGCCTTCCAAATGGTAATGAGAAGTCATTTTTAAAAAATGACCGATAATTCTCATACTAGCATGAGTATTCTCAATTTCGGAAATGTGCAAATATCTACTGTTTTTAAACTCTAAATTTTGTTCCCATTTCAGAGATACATAGGCGTCTTTCATACCGATTTTCCATGTATACATTTTTCCACAATAATTGCTATATACCCAGTACATAATAAAAAGCCATTGCAAATTGCTGCTCAGTTTTCGACTCTGGGTTCGTCGGGTTTTTGGTGAACCTACAAGTCCTATATAGCCACACAACCAGTAACATCCCACAGATGTAACAGTATATATTTCTTTTAAAAAGCTGTCATAATTAGAAGAAGTTACAGGTGAAAACATTGACACAAAAGGCTGTTTTTTCAACTAATTTTCAATTATTCCTATGTTTAACTGTTAGTTTCTATAAAGAGACCTTGATGGATCTACACAAATAACCCCGTGCCAGATTCAGAATTTCATCTACTTTTCTAAAATGTATAGCTCTCCAGGATCCATTTTTGCTCTCATACCCATTTCTACCATTAACTGGAAGGAGGTTGAAAGCACAAAAAATAGCAAAAATAGGCTATGTCCCAGAAAAATGCCAAAACGATGTGAAAAATGTTGGTTTTCCGACAAAGGTCTGTCAATCCCTAAATGCTGGAGAATTTTAATATCAGCCCCACAAACCCTTTTTGATACCATTTGCAGGGAAAAAACAAGATGCTTTCATTTGCAGCACCTTTTCCCCATTTCCCCTCCCCCAAAAATGTAGCTGTATTTTGGCTAATTTCTAGGACCCTTCCAGGGGAATCCACATATACTCAGTACCTTTATAATCCCCATGACGTTGGAAGAAAAGGACGCACATTTGGCGTGGATACCGTATGTGGTCAAAAAGATATTGGGGCCTAAGCATGCACTACCCCAAATATCCAAAAAAAGGCTTAGCACATGGGGGGGAAAGGCCTAGCAACGAAGGGGTTACATTTCTCTTCAAACATATGCGTACACTCATTTTTGAATAAATAAGATAAACATAGTAAGCAATTTTAATAATCTATAAAATTTGATATATATATATAGGTCGAAATCATCCTCCTTTTTAAACTTTGGTAGGTGAAGTTCCTGTGGCCAAAATTGGACTTGGAAGAGGAGCCATGTGCACCCCATTCATTTTATGAATTTCCCATGGGACCCCGCACACCTGGGGGGCATAAAGCCCAAGTGTGGGTAACAGCTCGTTTTTTTTTATTTCCACAAAGTGACTGCTATTTGGCAGCAGTATTTTTACAAAGTGTTTTTTGGCTCCAGGTGTGGTCACTGTGGGACCCCTCCACCACCAGGCCTAGGAGGTCATGTTATTTTTACCCTGTCCTCATTTTTCATGGGACTCGGACTGAGCTCTGAGTCCCAAGCTGGATGCCAGAACTTCCTGGATGAAGTGGTGGCAGCCAATTTAATCTCACCATCAGATCTGTCAGATCCACATAGTATTCGAGTCCCTAAATATATATAAATCTTTTTTTCTGTACTAACTCCAAAACTACTGAACAGTTTAGACTTAATTACAAATAGAGATCTTACTGGACCAAGATCTAGTTTTCTACTAAATTTTATCATCATCATAATCATCAAAAATATCTTTATTCGATTCAAGGAATCATAAAAGAAACAAGTCATAAAATATGCAAACACTTCCAGCTAAGAGATGTTTGCAGTTATAGATCGTCAGATTATACAATGTTGCATTTGTGCATAAATACAGTACAAGTTTAAAAAAACAGTCAGATCAGTGCAAAAACAGGACACATTCATAAAATCCTTTATAATAATAGTCACAGGTATAGATGACTAATTCATGGGTAAAATAATTTGTGCAAATACGCAAGATCCGGACTAAAGTGCAATCACCCTAAGAACAAAGAATACAATTCAGAAAATAAAAATGCAATGCCTTTAACTAAACTGATTTTCCAAATATTACTGGGCATACATTTTATATTAAAATATAAATATTATATACAGTAAAAAAAATGACAACTAGAAGAAAGTGCTATATGTTTTCAAATCTATTAAAAATAACAGTCCTGTTTACATTTTCAGACCATTCTTCTTTGTAATATAATTAGCAGCCAATAAAAATCTCGAGACTCCAAAAACCACAAGCTGGGTATTATCAGTTTTTAAAATACGCAGCATTTCTATGTATCTTCTCACGCCCATCTTCCTCCCTAGTGGCGGAAACCATTTCAGTCTAGCTTTCATTTAAATAGGACAGAATAAATGAACATGAGCTATGCTTTTCTTTGTAGACAACTGGCACATAATACACTTGTTATCTTCCTCCCCATCGCGAGGGTTTCCCCACCTGGCTGTAAAGTATCTAACTAAAAGAGTCCGTACCTTAATTTTAGGTACAACATTTTTGCACGTTGAGGTTCTATTTGATCAAGGAAAACCTCAAAACAAGGGACAGGTTTGACCATCAGGTAGTCATTCGTAAGTGGGCCGCGCTGCTATTTGATTCTACTTTTAATACAGCCTGGCTCCAATAAATCCCCTTCAGTTCCTTCTTTGAACTAAGAGTCAATTTTTCTGGATGGAGCGTTAACTCGCTGAGTACCAGATCTAATAGCCACCTGCGTATGTTAGCCAGCCAAGGGAAGGATACATGTGTATCTAGTGTAATGAATTCATTTAGTACCTGTCTGTAAATAAAAAGTTCTTCAGTAGCCCATAACCTGATCCATTATAATAGGGTCATCAAAACTGCTCTGTCCTCAATACGTTTTAACTCTACGTCATATACGTACGGAATCATTGGGGTATTTTGCCACGTGGTAATTGAAGTAATTTGCTCTCCACCCCACAATTCAGAACCATAAAGGGCGGCAGTTTGAGCCTTTGATTTATATACCTCCAATGCTGGGGTAATAGATTTAGTGTAAGTGGCATGGAGTTTTTTCATGATGGGCACTGAGTTTTGAGTTGAAACCATTCCTGATGTCCTAATGTGGGGATACCAAGAAAGCTTAGAATATAGGGTCACTCCTAGGTACGCAAAGTTATCAACCCGCTCAATTGCTGAACCGTTTAGTGTGATATTATTTTTAAAAGTTTTATGGGGCCTGATGCACATATATTTAGTTTTTGAAGGATTTATTTCCAGGTCCTTTTCGATAGAGTACTCATCCAGCTTGTTAAGGAGATTCTGAATCCCCCTGGGGGTTTGCGAAAGCAAAATAGTGTCGTCCGCAAAAGTAAGGGCACACACTGGGAAAAACCTAACTTTGGCGAATCATGGTTTGAATTCAAAAAGGAGTCTACCATATAATTGATGTAAAGGATGAACAGAGTTGGCGCCAGGACGCACCCCTGGCGCACACCTCTCCTCACCGGGATCTACTCAGTTAATTCCCCATCTAGACCCCAACAAACTTATGCATAATTATTTTCGTGGAGTCTTATCAGTTGCACTAGAATATTTTTCGGGACACCTTGTTTTAGCAGATTTACCCACAGCAGGTCTCTTGGAACTAGGTCAAATGCGGCCTTAAAATCAATAAAGGCCACATACAAACTGCCCGATCTTAATTTAGTGTATTTCCAGGCAATGGTTAGCGACCTGAACACCTGATCTATGGTGCTGATTCTTTTTCTGAACCCAGCCTGGTAAGGGGACAGTATATAATGATCTATTAGCCAGTCATTTAACCTTTCCAAGAGCTGCTTATGTATAGGGACAATCACCGCGCCCTTCCATGACGCAGGGATGGCTGACAGCTACTTATTGCACTGCACAGTAGTAGATTCATGTACGGTGCCCATACATCTGGGTCATGTCTAAAGAGATCCCCCGGGACATTATTGGGCCCTGGAGCTTTCGATGCCTTAATTCATACTATAGCCTGCTTGGTTTCTGTAATAGCAACATTTAGTGGAGCAATGTAATTGGATTTTATCAAATTACTAATTATGCCTGGGTTCTGACTTAATGTCGATTCCTCAGGTGCATATAAATGTGCAAAGTGTTAAAACCAGATAGTAGGAGCCAAAAATAGTCCTGGGCAGGCTTACTAGACTTAATACCGTTTGCAATGATCCACCAAAATAGTGAATGGTCTCTTGCCCTTGCTGCGGCTAACAAATCTTTCCAGCCTGCATCCTCCTATCATTTGCGTTCTATCTTTAAGATCCGGCTATAGTTATTCCTTGCTTTCCTAAATGAAGCTGGTTCTTTAGAAGGCAAAGTTTTAATTAAAGCTTTTTTGGCGGTTTTATACGCTTCAATAAACCAGGGGTTAGCTAGTTTCAACTTGTTCTTGGCAGAATGTTCCCCTATTGCTGCTCTAGTGAGGAAGGGTTCAATTTTTTCCACTAACTTAGGGCCTCATTAGGATCGCGGACAGACTTGCGTCCGTCCGCGACCCCAGAGCAGGAGGGAACCTTCGCATGACTTGCGGAGTTCCCTCTAGTGCAATTAGGATGTGACCGCCACCCTGGCAGTCACATCCTCTATTTTTAACATTGCGGCGGGTGGAGCTTCGAGCTGCACCCACGGCAATGTTAAAAATGCAGGTGTTGCATTTGTATGCAGAAAGAGGCAGGCACCGCGCTTTACGCATACAAATGCAGGGGGGTACCATAGGTACCCCCCATGTGCACCCCCCACCCCTCCTTCACCTAGAGGGCCCGCAACGGGCCCCCGCAGTGAAGTTACACATGCTTTTCCACGGCGGAAAAGCAACCGCGGAAAGCATGTTTCCAAGCACATCCTAATCTGGCTGACGCTGTCTGAGAGACACCGTCACCATATTAGTGCTTTTCCGCCGCAGTTGGAAGCCAACCGCGGAGGAAAAGCTGCGGACGGAAACCAGGACCCACCAGCCATCCTAATGTGGCGATGGGTCTTGGTGGGTCCGCAGAGGATTCTCCGCATCCTCCAGGCCGGCGGTGGCTTCCGCCGGCCCGGAGGATGCGGAGAATCCTCCATCCTAATCAGCCCCATAGAGTGGATTTGAGTGATTAAAATTGGGTTTAAGTCATCATTACAAAAACAAGAGATAAAAGATCACTAAAGATATTATAAATAGAAGTCAACGGTTCAATTTTCCCTAGAATTGTCGGACATCTAACAGCCCTCCTATTATTACACAGCATAGGCTGTAGTCCCTGCATACCTAGGCAATTTTGGAGTTGGAAGTGTTTGGCTTCTAGCGTTAAACATAGGGGGAAGTGGTCACGTTCCCTCCTTTCCTCTACTCTCAAACCAATCACATGCCCCCAATGTGTAGCGCTTATCATAATGTAATCTGTTGGTGAAAGCGCTTGGCCCCTTGTAAAGGTATTTGTTGCACTCATTGTCAGATGGTCACCTACCATTACACGCCCGTAAACCTTTTTCTATGGTAAGATTACAAATCTGGAGGGCTGAGGCAGTACACCTTGCTAATTTCTCAGTACTTAACTGCGGGATACCTAATGCTTGATCTTCTTTCTCAGTTATTATTGTCACTCCCCGTAGGGCTTCATAGGAACAATTAAAATCACCGCCAATTACAATAGGACCATTGTTGGTAGTAGAATCGATGATCCCAGTTAGTTGGGTAATTAGCGGAGTTTCCTTAGAAGGGTCTTGTGGTCTTATATATATATTAAAGAGTAGAAGAGTAGATTTTTTGGGGAATTTCGAAGATAATCCCTGAATATCACGTGAGCATGTCCATACTTCATCTATATCAACATCCTAATCCAAATTAAGGTCCCACCAGAAGGTCTACCTTTATTAAGGTGCGTTGCTGCAATGCTAACTGTTCGGTAACCCACTTTAAATAATTATTCCAAGCCCCCCATCGCTTGAAAGAGGCATATGTCAAATGTATCTATATAATTTTGCCAGTCTGGTTCCAGTAGTTGTTTAGTAAGGCCTGCTATGTTCCAAGACAAAATGTGTATACTACTTATTAGAGGGGCGCTATCACTTACTATGATCTGCTCGGTTTCCATAAGGGTAGTAGGATTTACAGAAAAATGATCAGTCCGTCTTCCCTCAGGGTCCTCTTAAACATTTTCTTCATCAGGGATTATTTCTCCTTGGGTCCGTACATAATCACACTGGTCCCCCTAATTTACCAATGTCGGGTTAACAGACTAAATTTTATGTAATTCTGATCAACGGTGCAGGCTGTAGTCATATCTAACATCCAGATAGGAAATTGCATGAGGAAAAAGCGTTTTGGGCCCTCCCTTTTTCTCGGACTCTGCTTGACACATCACTGAGACACTTTCAACACAGAACCTAAAATCAGTGTCAAACTATTTTAGAAAATTTGAGATCTGTCAAAATTAATTACAAAACAATAAAAACAGGAAACTAGGTCCTAATATAGCAGTCATCAGTGAGTAGTTATAGTTAGAATCAAATTTCCCTGATGAAAAGCGCTTTTTGTTTTGCCAAAAACTTTGGCACCGCTTTCCTTTTTGGATAGTCGGCTGTGTTGAAAGTTTAGGGTGATCCGTTAAGAGGGGGCCAAGAAAATAGGGGAGTCTTAAAACACATTTTCCCATGATATGTCTCAGGGGATTTTTCATTTTTTGAACACGACTACAGCTCAAACCGCTGAACGGAATTACACCAAATCAGAATGTAAATCCATTCTGTACTTTGAGAGACATTCAAGTTTTAAAAATATAGATATCTGGGTATGTGAGTCCTTGCCGTGGATTCGCAGATCCTACTAAAATTTGATTGACTGCCAACACTTGAACAAGGAAGTGTTGGCAGTCACCTTGGGACATGGCCTTAGTCTCACAAACAAAAGAAAAGAGGGAAGGTAATCCGACCCCTTAAGATATGGTTGTGGGGTGTCATAGGGACCACGCTGGGTGTTAAAAGTGATTTTATAAATGCAATTTTGCTGTAAATTTACAGATGGGCCGGCAGAAAAATTAAGAAAAAAGAGACGGACGGGCTCCTGATTGTCTTTTATATGAAGCCCCGGACTGTGCCAAATCTCAGGGGCAATGTTTATTTATTTTGAAAGGGTTGCCCTTGGCACTGACCGCATCCCGGGGACTGCCACCTCCCTAGGGCAAACAATAAAATGAATGATACAGGGCTGACATGGGCCCTCCTACAGCCCACTGGGCTGCAAACTCTCTGAGTCTATTTGTAGGATTAGTGCAGGCAGCACCGGGGACCGCCACCGCCACCGACACATACTTACTGGATGTAACAGTAGGAGGTGTTGCCCCCCAAGGAAGTCCTTTTGGGCCATCCTAACACTTCTACCACTGTTGGATTGCTTAAAGGTCTTTGTGTCGGTGCCTCCTCTCCCTACCACTATGCTGACAAGCCTCCTGGCACACTAATAGTTTGGGGATGATATTCCCTTGGCTGCTGAAGGTTCTTGAGGTGAAAAACCCCTCCGTGATTGCTAAGAGGTCTTCAGAGGCCACGCCCTCTTTTTCCACTCTGCAAACATGTCTCCTAG
Organism: Lissotriton vulgaris; assembly: GCF_964263255.1. Classification (NCBI taxonomy): domain Eukaryota; kingdom Metazoa; phylum Chordata; class Amphibia; order Caudata; family Salamandridae; genus Lissotriton; species Lissotriton vulgaris. The sequence goes on from NC_141687.1 coordinate 496,417,904, forward strand.
CACACTACTGGTTGTAAATGAATTTCTCTTGGATGCTGAGTGACCTTGGGGGCCAAGAATTCCTTCTGGTACTTTTTGTATGTTTGCCCTACACTGCAGGATTTCTGAGAGCTGATCATAGGCCTGCCTCCTTTCTCCACTACTCTGCAATTCCTACTTAAAAAAACATAGAAATTCACTGCAAAAAACTATGATTACAGGGACATTATAGTTAGGAAATGGAATAGAAAAAACCTTAGAAATTCAAAGCCAAAAAGCAGTGAAAGTCAGCAGTTATATTTAGCTGAGCTAATTATAACTCACACCCATGCAATGCACTGCTTATGACATCACTTGTTACATCATTCATGACATGGTTAGTGACATCACTCATGACATCAATGATAACATCTCAAATGACATCACTGATGACATCATTGATAAAATCATCCAAAACATCACTAATGTACCCTCTCACACCCAATAGAACCTTTCATACACCCACTACCACTACACACAACTATTCACAAACCCATTCACAGACCCATACTAGTACTTACACACCGACTCACTGATTTATAGATCTACACAGACATCAGTTCACTCACCCATATATGCACTCATACAACCACCGGCTCACTAATGCAGCTACTCACATATCCACTCATACACCGCACACACGGAGTCAGTCAGCTATAAAGCTACTCACACTTCTACTCACTCACCCATACAGTCAATCACACAGCCACTTCCCTATCCATACAGTTACACATGCACCCACTTACTCATTCATACATATACTAACACATACTCACTCACCTATACAGTCACTGACACAAGCACACACTCACCCATACAGCCATTCCCATATTAACTCACTCACTCACCTATAGTGTCACTTATATTCTCCACCACTCACCTATACTGCCTTTCACATACCCTGTTACTCATCCATATACCACCCACACATCTATACACACACTCACTCAGCCATAGAGCCCCTCACACACACACTCACTAACACAGACAACCACTGACTCACAAACTCACTTATCCATACAGGCAGTCACGTCCACCCTCGCCCACCCACACAGACACTCAGACATCTATATAGGTACCCAGACAATCAATCAATAACCCATACAGCCACTCATTTACCGACTCACACACCCAAACAGCTACTTAGACACCAACTGACAAACCGATACAAGCAATCACCCAACCAGTCACTCACCCATACATTCACTGAGACACCTAATCCCTATACAGTCAGTCACACACCCATTGAATCATTCATACAGGCACTCATGCAGCCACTGATTCACCAATACACCTTGATATATATATAGTTAACACTCATAAACATTTTAAAAATACCCAAAGTCACTGGATGATGTCATCAGTGATGTCATTTGAGATGTCATTGGTGATCTTAACATTGATGTCCCTGACCATTTCCTAAGTGATATAATATTTGAAGTTATCAGCAGTGCATTGTGGGGGTATGAGTTATACTTACCTCAGCTAACTGTAACTGTTGAATATCACTGGTTTTGTATGAGTGATACCTGAGCCTAACTATATTGTCTGTAACTGTTGTTTTTTTCAGTGAATATATATATATATATATATATATATTCACTGAAAAAACATAGGTTTGAGGGGCGTTATAGTTAGAAATTAGCATTTAAAAAACCTTAACAATTCACTGAAAAAAACAGAGGTTTCAGGGACATTATAGATAGTTGGACAATTGACTCGTACAAAACCAATGAAATTATGTCCCCGAAATGCACTGCTGATGATGTCACATAATATATCACTCATGACATGGTCAGTGACATCAATGATGACATCATTCAGTGAATGTGTGTTTCTGTATAGTTTAAATATGTTATATATATAGGGGAACAAGTAACACAATATGTGGACAATTTTTTACAGGACTTGGTAAAATAACTTCCTACATTTATGAAGGATACCTGGGATTTTTTGGACAAATTGCTTAACATACAATGGGCGGAGGATTTGTTGTTTATTACTTTAGACATCGAATCCATGTACACAAGCATAGAACATGATACAGGGTTAAATGACTTAAAACATTGTCTTGATTCAAGACCCCTGGACTGTTACACTCACAACGAAATGCTTTTAGATCTAGCATCAGGGTGTCTTTTTAACAACTATTTTATGTTTGGTAATGATGTGTATTTGCAAAAGAGAGGTGTGGCGATGGGGGCCTGCTTCTCCCCAGCTATGCGTGCTTGCATGTTGGTTGGTGGGAGGAGCAGGTCCTTAAGCGTACATTCCATTCTGCTTATAGCAACCTTATCCAACATTGGTTGCGATATATAGACAATGTTTTTATTATATGGAAAGGTGATGAGAACAGTGCCAATGATTTTATTAACAGAATTAACAATAACACTGCCAACCTGAAATTTACTTTGCAGATCAGTAAACAACATGTGGAATTTTTAGATGTGAAAATCTACATAAAAAATAGACATATAGCTACAACTCTTTGTAGGAAGGCTACAGCTGGCAACACAACATTCCATGCCAGCAGTGCGCACCGCAGACATTTTTTTTTTTTAATTTTTTTATTTATTTATCAGAAAACAGCACATTACAATGCATACAGAGCCGTTCGCCTACATCCCATCACGGGCCGGCGGTAGGCCCGATCGTCTCATCAATGAGGTAGGAGAATGTCAGTTGAGAATCACAAAAAATGAGTACTAACAGAGGAACAGTCCTGTGTACTAGCCAGTCGGCCTCGGCTCCAGAATGGTGATAACATCAATAACGTAACGTGCACTGTGCAAAGTTTAACATATCCAAAAATTTTACTTTTTCTCCCCCCCAACTCGTCCCCCCAACCCCAACTTCCAACCCCCTACAACCGGTCCCCAGTCTGCGTGTTCCCTGAAAGTTACGTGTGGTCTAATGGAGCGACATGGCGTGTGGTGTGTAGCACGGCCTACCGAGTGCGCGGGCGCTCGCGCGGGGCTGCTATGTTGGGAGAGGTAGTAAGCCTACGGTGTTTGGTGATGCTGGCTATGGAAGGGCGCCGCTGCTGGAGTCAAGGCGGGTCATAGGTCGCTGCGCCCCCCTGTTCCTCACCCTCCCCCGATGCTGTGTCATCCTCAACCACCCTGGAGGTGAGATAGGTCCGATAGAGTTCCCAGAAGTTCTTGGGGCGACTTCGGGGAGGGAGGAGTTCGCTATACGCCTCCGCCTGCGTGTTGCAATACAGCATATCGCTGGCCCACCGCTTCAGAGTCGGGAGCGGGCCTCGCATCCAGCAAGACGCGACTACCCGTTTGGCTAGTAGCATGCCCATGCTGACCATTTTGCGCACCGGCGCCGGGACATTCCTCGCGTAGCCCAGGAGGGCGAGGGCGGGATCTACGTCCAAATCCAGGTCTGCTATTCTGCTCAGTTCTGCAAATATTTCGGTCCAGAATCTCTGAACACCCGGGCACAGCCAGGCAACGTGTATAAAGTCCGCCACCGGGGCACGACATCTCTCGCAGCGGGGCGAGTCGCGGAGGCGATATCGATGTAGCCTTTCCGGCGTGTAGTACACTCGTTGTAGAAATTTAAAGTGAACCAGGCGGTGTCTCCCATTTAGCGAAATTCGCCTGGAGGCCGCGCAGCAATACGTCCACATTCCGTCGTCTATGTGCATATCTAAATCGGTCTGCCAGGCCAGTCGCGCCCTTGTGTATCGCTGTGCCGTGTGTGCGTGTCCCATGCTATAGAGTTTAGAAAGAAGCTTCCTCGGAGATTCAGCGTGTATGACGTATTCTAGTTCTGGGATTTCAGGGGGTTCCTCCATGTCAGGGCCTAAGTGGTCCAGGAGAGCGCAGCGTACCCTGTGATATTGAAAGCGGTGTAGCATGGAGGGGGGATCGCGTCCCCGCACAAGCTGTTCCCACGTCTTCACCGTACCGTTTTCAAATAGATCGCCCAGTGTGCGTACACCCAGCTCACCGAGAGCTCTGTGGACACCCGGTTCTGTCAGTGTAGGAAGCCAGAGCGCCCATTGTGTCGGCATGCTAGGGGCGTACAGCAATACCTTATTTTGCCTCTGCACTATGGTATGCCAAGCGTGGTTAGTAGAGCGGATGGAGTCCAGTACTCCTACTCTACGGTCGCCAGGGCTACAGATAGTCGCCGGGAGCGGAGTAGGGGCAGCGAATAGGCGTTCCAGGATCACATGCGGTATGTCCGGGTTGCCATGTATCCAGGTATGGAGATGGGAGGCCTGCGCGATCCTATAGTAACGTTCAAAGTCCGGGGCTGCCAACCCCCCCTGCTCGTATGGGAGTTGAAGCACCGTCCAGCGAATTCTAGGCTGTTTGCCGGCCCAGGCGAGTCTGATAAGTAGTTTGTTTAAGGTCGTAAAGAAAGCTTTAGAGAGGACGATCGGGAGATTATTGAAGAGGAACAAAAATCTCGGGAGGGCTACCATCTTCATCAAGGCTATGCGGCCCATCAATGAAAGTGGGAGCTTGATCCAGAGCTCGACATCATCCGCTAGTTTGCTATAGGCTACCCCGTAGTTCTCCCTCAATACGACTTCAGGGTCCGTGTGTATCCGTATGCCCAGATATCTGATCGGGTCTACGGACCACTGTAGTGGATATTCCATCTCGAAAGGTTCAGTCACAGGGGTCAGGGGGAATGCCACGGACTTTGGCCAGTTGACTTTCAGCCCCGAGAGGGCCCCAAATCGTACCACCTCCCTTAAGACCGATGAGAGGTTATTCACTGGATCTCTGACGTACAACAGCGTGTCGTCCGCGTATGTGGAAATGCCGATTTTGTAGGTCGGATAGCTGATTGCCTCATAGGAGTGGTATTCCCGCATCGCGCAGGCCAGCGGTTCCGCTACCAGTGCGTACAGTAGCGGCGAGAGGGGGCAGCCCTGTCTCGTGCCCCTACTCACAGTAAAGGCCTCAGAGACCACATCGCCCAGTCGAACTCTCGCGGTCGGCCGGTGGTAGAGGGCGCCCAGCAGCTGGAGGAACAGGTCTCCCAGCCCCAGTTTTCTGAGGACTTTACGCATGAAAGGCCATTCCACGGAGTCAAACGCCTTCTCCATATCCAAGAAGACTGCAATGGCCTTGGTATCATGTTTGGTGTGTTGCATGGCTCCCAGGACCGTCCTGATGTTGTAGGTAAGGTTCCGGGCAGGGATAAAGCCAGCCTGCTCTGGGGCCACCAGTTCCGGGGCGACAAGCGCCAGTCTGGTTGCCAGAACCTTAGCGTAGATCTTCGCGTCTACGTTGATAAGAGACAAGGGGCGGTACGATCCCGGAAGATCGTGTGGCTTTCCTGGTTTCAAGATCGTCACAATTAGTGCTTCCCTCATAGACGGGGGCATGGCGCCATATTCGCAGATTTCATCGAAGAGGGTGGAAAGATAGGGCAGCAGTTTGTCTTTGTACGCCTTATAAAAGGTCACAGTTAGGCCGTCGATTCCAGGTGCGCTTTCCGACCTCATGCTGTCTAGGGCATCCGCTATCTCCTCCTGAAGTATGGGAGTCGCCAGGAACTCCCTCTGCCAGTTCTCTAAGAACGGCATTTTGATGTAATCTAGGTAACTGTCAATTTGCCCCTCTACTCCCGAGATTTTGCTAGAGTACAGCTCCTGATAGAATCCCTTGAATTCCGCCAGGATATCCTCCTCGGCCGTTAACGTCGCCCCGGCCGCTGATTTTAATTCTGAGATTGCCTGTCGTCGCCTGACTCCCTGCATAATTCTGGCTAGCAGTGCACCCGGCCGGTCGCCTTCTCCGTACGTACGGGCCGTCGCGTATTTTCCCAGATGCCTAACCTCCCTGTCGGCCTCCTCGTGGAACTCTGTCAGGAGCTCCCGTAGTATCTCGTCCCCATCCGGAGACGGGTCAGCCAGCTGTAGGCGTTCACATTCCGCAATCCGACCCTCAAGATGTGAGAGTCTGTTCCTGATGGCTTTCAGGACACTGGAGTGCTTGGCCATGACCACTCCTCTAATGTAGACCTTGAATGTTTCCCACACCGTCCCGAAGCTATCCACTGTGCCTATATTATTAGAGAAAAACGTGTCAATGTCCTCTCCTAGCTCTGCCCGAAATGACTCATCCAGCAGGGAGTATGGTGGAAAGCGCCAGGTGAAAGGGGGTATCCTCGGTTGTGGAGTGTTCAGGACTAACAGTATGGGGGAGTGGTCTGATAGTGTCCGCGGGAGCACCCTGCAGTCTCTCACCTTGTGCAGCAGGGGAAGTGCCGTCAGCCAGTAATCGATCCTGGTATGGATGTTGTGATACGCAGAGTAGTGTGTGAAACCCCCCCGCTCGCTGTGCCTCTCCCTCCAGACGTCTACCAGTCCCAGTCTCACCATTTCCGCTTGCATTCTCTGCGCAGCCGCTGCCGGACGCCTGAGGGGTCCCCCCGACCTATCCAGTTCTGGGTTAAAAGTGAAGTTGAAATCCCCCCCCAGATCATGCTACCTGCGGGCCAGTCGACACAGTGTCCCGCTACTGCTGTATAAAAGTCAGGGGTGTCATAGTTCGGGCCGTACACATTCATGACCAGGAGATTATGTCCCTTACCCGTACATTTGCTCAGCACGAATCGACCCTCCGGGTCCGCCTTCAGCAGTGTGAGGGATAGCTTGGATTTAGGGTTTACCCACGTAAGGACACCCCTGGCGTGTGATGTGAAGCCAGCATATGTGGCGTGACCCTGGAGGTCTCTATGTGTGTGCATTCTACTGGTATTGGGTAGGTGTGTCTCCTGTAGCAGGGCCAGGTCTACGTGATGTCTTTGGAGATAGTGCAGTACCTTACGGAGTTTCCGATAATCATTCAACCCCCGAACGTTCCAAGTCAGTGCCGTAAGGGTTCCAGTTTCATTCAGCGACCCGCCGGGTAGTGTGTCAGCCATAGAGAGAGTAACAACATCTGATGATTACCAACAGTACCTGTCGCGCCCTCCGGCGTGTGCCACCACCTCCAGGCCCCTCCAAGATACATAACTGTGTGGAACACATTGTGGACCCCCCCCCCCAAACATTCCCAAACTCAGAAAAAATACCCCAACCCTCCTCCCACAGCTCACCAACCCCAACCTGGTGCGACCGAGATCCTCACGTCCCTCCCCCCCACCCTTCAGCAACCCCATTCAAGAACTCCCCAAACAAGCTCTGTCCGAGCCGTAACAGCTAGAAGCGCCGGGGCAGAGGTAGCCTACTCTCTACTTCTGTCGTGTACCGTCCCTTCCGGACCACCACACTATGAATGTAAGCTGCTTCCGCGGCAGCGCCCCGTTAAAGTAGTCCAGCAAGAAAAAGAATCAAACATTAGGGTCCGGCCCATTGCCCGGGCCCCCGCCCTCCAAACCGCATCTGACCTGTCTCGTGTCCAGCCCCAAGGTGGGGGATCCCGCCCAGGGCAGCATCGTACCGCAGCGTTGTGGGCCCAGGAGCACTATTCCAGAACATTCGGATCACACCCACTCGATGGTGTCCAGTAGATCAAACAGACCCGTAATAAGGGCCAAGCGGGAGTCTGCCTCGTGTCTGGGCGGAGGGGCGTCCTGGATACCCCCCGTGGGAGCAGTTCACCGTTGTGCCCCCGTGCATGCTCTCCTTCTCAGTCCTGTTCCTCCAGGTCCTCGGCGCCAGATTGGTCCGGTGCGAGCGTCTCCGAATTTCCTCTGTTCTCCCTTAACCACACCTTCAGGGATTTTTGCAGTTCCTTGGGGTCCGTGAAAAAGTGCGAGTGGCCCTGTCTGTTGATGCGCAGCCGCGCCGGGTACAGCATAGCATAGTCCAACCCGAGGTCCCGCAACTGTTGTTTGTACGGGAGAAAGCGCCGCCGTTCCTCCTGCACTTTAGTGGTGAAATCAGGGTATAAGGATATGTTCATTCCCTCGTACTGGAGTGAGCCCTTCTCACGGGCCGCTCGGAGCGCTGCGTCCCTGTCCCTGTAGTTCAACAATTTCGCTATCAGCGGTCTAGGGTTTGCGCCTGGTGGAGGTCTTGGTCCGAGGGTACGATGGGCGCGCTCCACGATGAACATCGGGGAAAACGTGTCGTCTCCCAGAAGTGTCTTCAGCAGTTTTTCAACAAAGAGCTCCATCTTACCCGTTTGGGTCGATTCGGCCACTCCCGTTATGCGTATGTTAGAGCGCCTGGAGCGCGCCTCCAAGTCCTCCGACTTCTCCTGGATCACTTGGAGCAGGCGGCCAAATTGCTTTCGATCAGTGTCCCACTCCGTCTGCGCCTCTTCAGCCTCCGTCAGTCTGCGCTCGGCCATATCAAGTCTCTCTGCGTGCTTATCCACTCTCTCCGTCATGCGGTCCATTCGATACGCCAGCGCGTCTATCTTGTTGCCTATGGCCGACATGCCATCCTGTAGGCCCTTCTCCATAGTCGTGAGCATACCTTTTATTTCCGCGCAGAGTGAGGAGCCCGGATCATTGGTAGCCCCCGAAGTCTGGGGGGACGGGGGGTCCGGTCCCTTCTGTCTGCGTTGGTCGAACGACAATTTCGACTGGGTCCTGTCCCCTTTCACCATCTTTGCTGCCCTCCGACGATCTGGGGGCCTCGTGGGCGCAATGAGTGCCTGTCACGATCAGGCCGTGGCCCGTCCCCGCCGTGTGCCAGCCGCTGGGGTGGGTGCAAGGGTCTGCTACCGTGGCCAGGTGGACGCGTCAGGCTCCGCTAGTGGCGCCGGTAGGGCCAGGCTTCCGCTGGGCGTTCGCTCTCTTGACTCAGTGGCACTGCTCGAGTCCCCTGAACAGTTCAGGACAAGCGGAGGGGGGGCTCTCGTCTCGCTCCAGGCCGCTCTGCAGGCCCCTATGCTGGGGGGGGGCTCGATCGTTGGAGGGCCTTGGGTGTTCGTGTGTCGCCGGGATTAGACTGTCGCCATGAGGCGCGCCACCTCCCCCTCAGCTGTGCCGGCGTACCTTCAATCCTCGTGCCTCCAGGAGCCCCCACTAGGTGTCTGACTGGGCACCTCCACGTGGCCGTGCAACTGCGGTGAATCAAAGGGTCCAGCTACGTTGGGACCCGGAAGGGGCCGTGTCGTCAGGTCCGCGTTGCCGCACGTCGGGGCACGCAGCCCGGTCTCGGTGCTCAGGAGAGGTCGGGGATCCAGGCCTGGTCCCGCGTCACCTCGCAGGCGAGGAAAAGTGGTGTTTCCGAGTGCAGATCGCTCCCAAACTCCGGGCGGAGGCGCAGCAGGGGCTGGGTCGGCAATTGCTGCCGTTTTCGGCTGAGTTTCACTGCCGGGTGAGGATAGTTGGCGAATATTCAATGGCGCCGCCGCGGAGCTCTGCTCTTACGCGTCCACCATTGACGCCGGCTAGCTCCGCCCCGCGCACCGCAGACATTTAATAAAAGGTATTTGGTTTGGGGAGCTAATACACCTTAAAAGGTTCTGCAGTAATGATGAGGATTTCACTATATGTAAACATGAGGCCTTAGAAAGATTTAGAGAAAGGGGCTATAGTGAGTCCATATTAACTGAGGCAGATATAAAAATCAACATGAAATCCAGAGATTCTCTTTTATCCAAAGGTAACAACACAGAAAGTCCTGAAAATGCGGAAAGTGTGCCACAACTAATAACTGCCTTTAATAAACAGGAAAGAAAAATCAGGTCTACAATCAGGCGTAATTGGCCCATCATCATGACTGATGGGGTTTTGGCTCCTATTCTTCCTCCTCAACCCACGATTACATACAGGAAGGGCCCTTCCATGACAACTCAAATTGGGAAGACTTATACCAAACGAGCAGTGGCTAAAAAGTAGCTACAGCCAAAGCAAGGGTTTACCAAGGGTTCCTCTTGCAGAGCATGTAGGTTCCGGGTAAATACTCTCACTTATTAAACTCCTTTTAGTTCGGATAACGTTTTGATCAAGGGTAGTTTTGATTGCAAAACGAGTGTGTGGTTTATGTTCTGACGTGCACCAGTGGCCTCAGATATGTGGGAAGCAATAAGCTACAGGTGCACATCAGAATATTGCAGCACTTACGGGCCATCGTAAATAATGATTCTACATACCCAGTTGCCCGTCATTTTAAACTAATGCATAATAACAATCTCAGTTGTCTGAAAGGCTTTGTCATGGCTGCCATACCCAAACCCCGTAGAGGAGGTGATAGGGAAAAGTTGTTGAGGAAGTTAGAATCTAAAATGATATTTTGCACAGTTAAGGGTTTTATAACAGTAATAGTTTATTGTTTCTATTTATATAATTATATACGCAACATGAATTAATTGAATTGTCAATCATGTACCTAGCCCAAGTATATTGATATTTATATTGGTGGGTATTTGGATATGAATTTGGAATTATACCTTTACCTGTGTTTCAATGAAGTTATATCAGTCAATTTTAACTTTAACAAATAAACTATTGGATTTGATTGAAGTTTAACTTCGCAATTTAAGATGTATGCATTTATGCAGTTATATCAAATTCAATGCTTATGAATGGTGAACATTGCGAGTGCTGACTCGATATGCTTGGAAAACAGACTTGTTTCTGCAAACAAATAGAGTGACCAGTATGTGTTCTATGTTATTTATCACGTGGTAACATCACTAACACACTGCAATGCGTATAAAAAATGGTGAACAGCGTTTTTGATTGACTTGTGGGCAAGGGCACAAGGTGCCCAAAATGCGCCAGTTTCAAGGTTTTTAATAAATTAACATCTGCCTCAAATCGTTGGGTTCATATCTCTGTTTGCCTGACAGAAGTGCAGAGAGTCATAGGTGTTTTACATATATATGCCAAGGTGTTTTGAAGAACGAGTGGGTGTAAAAGTGTCTGAATGGATGATTTTGTAGATGCGTGACTGATTGTATAAGTGACTGATTAAGCGTATCTTAGTGAATGTATGTGTTATTAAGTAAACTGTGTAAATGTCTGTATCAGTCTGTCAGTTGGTGTATAAGCAGCAGCATTGGTTAGTGAGTAGCAACTTGACTGTCGATTTGGGTTATTGATTGATTGTCTGAGTATCTGTATAGGTGCCTGAGTGTCTTTGTGAGTGGGTGAGGGGTGAGTGACTCTGTGCATAGATGTGTGAGAGGGTGATTCACTGGGTGTATGGGATCAAAAGTGCATCTGTGAAGGGTTGTATGAATGTGTTTATGAGTGTGTTGGTGAGTGAATGGATATCTCAGTGATATATATGTGAGTAACTACATATGTGAATGGCAGTATATGTGAGTGTGAGAGTATATAAATGCCTATACGTGAGTGATTGTGAGAGTGGCTGTATGGATAAGTGTGGCTTGTATCAATGATTGTATAAGAGAGTAAGTATGTGTTAGTATTTGTATAAATAAGTGAGGTGGTTTGTGTCTAACTTATAGGTGAGTAAATGGGAGTGATTGATTCTTTGCATGATTGAGTAGGTGTGTGAGTATGTCTATGGATGAGTGGCAGTGTGTGAGTGTATGTGTAGGTGTATGAGTGCATATGAGAGTGCTGTATTGATGGGTACCGGCATGTATGAGTTACTGTATGGGTGAATGAATGAATATGTGTGTGTAGACCTATGATACACTGAGTGGGTATGTACTAACTGCCATCGGTCTGTCCATGCTTCAATATTGGTAGTTTGTATTTTAGAGTGGTGTATAAAAAGTTTTATTAGGCTGTGAGGAAGTGCATTAGATTATCATATGGATGGTGTCATCAGTGATGTCATTTGAGATGTCATCAGTGATGTCATCAGTGTTGTCACTGACTATGACATGAGTGATGTAATATGTGACGTCATCAGCTGTGCATTGCGGAGGTGTGAGTTATAGTTAGCTCTACTAACTATAACAGCCAAATTTCTCTATTTGTGTACGAGTGAAATGTCCAACTAACTATAACGTCCGTGAAACCTATGGTTTTTTCAGTGAATTCATAGGTTTTTTAAATGCTAATTTCTAACTATAACGTCCCTGAAAACTATGGTTTTTTTCAGTGAATTTCAATGTTTTTATACGAGAATTTCTAATTTCTCATTATAATGTGCCTCAATACAATGGTATTTCCAGTGAATTTCTAGGGTATTTTAAATGCTAATTTCTAGCTATAACATCCCTATTAAGTCCCTTTGAATCCTGAAGGTCCCTGGTGGCCAAGTGACCCACCAGGTACCTCCAGTAAGTGCCACAGAGCTGCGTTGGAGAGAGGTATTCCTAGGCCACACCCCTTTCTCCACCACACTGCAAACCTGGCTTCTGGTGCACTGCTGCTTGGAAGATGAAGTCCACTTGTGTCCTGAGGTCCTCAGGACACAAGAGGACCTCATTGCCCCACAAGCAGGGCACCAGAAGTAATGACCCCAGTGCAAATTCAGCCGATTTAAAAAAAAAAGGAAAGCTATTAATGGCCCTGGGGGTCCTTGTGGGACCCACTGATCCGGACTCATAGTGTTTGTACCCTCCCCCCCCTTTCTCGTTTTTAACCTCTTTTTCACTGTTTTCTTGTGACTCAGTTCTACTGAGTTATGAGGTGGCTTCCAACACTTCCTGGTTTGGAGTATTGGCAGCCAATCAGAGTGATGCTCGCAAAGCCTCCTCGGTGTTCAGATTTCAATAGTTTTCTTTTGAAATTTCTCAGGAACTACTGAACGGATTTACATAATGTAACAAAAAGGGCGCAGTCTAAACCAAGACCTACCTTTTTGCCACACTTGGTGTAATTCTGTTCAGCAGTTCGGGCTGTAGCCTGTAATAAATGGAAATTAACAATGAAAAAACGTGCTTTGGGACTCCCCTTTTCAGATCCTGTTTGACGAATCACCCCGAAACTTTCAACACACAAACTGAGCCCTGTTTTTGGGAAAATTTCACGAAGATTGGTCAAAAGGCGCCAAAGATATTGGCAAATCAAAAAACGCTTTACCTATGGGAACTAGGTCCTAACTATAACTACTTCTTGCAACAGCCAGTAAAAAATTTAGAGATATAGATATATACATATAGATGTATATGGATATAAAGATATGGATATACATGGAGAGAGAGACAGAGAGAGAAGAGATACAAAGATAAATAGATAGATAGATAGTTAAATAGATAGATAGATAGATATATAGATAGATAGATAGATAGATAGATAGATAGATAGATAGATAGATAGATAGATAGATAGAATCTAGATAGATAGATAGATAGATAGATAGATAGATAGATAGATAGAGCGATAGCTAGATAGAGATAGATAGATAGATAGATAGATAGATAGATAGATAGATAGATAGATAGATAGATAGATAGATAGATAGATAGATAGATAGAGCGATAGCTAGATAGAGCGATAGCTAGATAGAGATAGATAGATAGATAGATAGATAGATAGATAGATAGATAGATAGATAGATAGATCGTGAGATAGATTGATGTACTTGATATTGATGAGTACAATACTGCTTCAGCATATTATGTACATAATACATTTAAAATGTAATAATGTGAACGTTTTCTGAGAGCTAAATGTTTATATAGTAATTTTTAATGTTAACAATGTACGTATTCTTAAATATATTTCAGCATAAACAAAGTAAGTACATGTTAACCCTTTCGGAGCGTTGGACTGCCCCTGGCCATCCGTAGTCATGGTTGTGTGTGCGGAGGGTGGCCAGGAGCTGCCCCAACCACGCCCACCCTATATTTCACCCGCACCGCAGCAAAATTCGCTCCACGGTAAACGGGTTAAGGATATTTTGTATAATTTAGATTTTCTTAAAATTATACAAATATTTTTCTATTCAGTACAAAGTATTTTCCATCTTTTTTTATTTGAATTTGTCCGCCATTTCTTACAGTATACTATAGTCTTTTCTCCATTTCTTTATATTTCGTTTCTTCAGGTATTTTAAGACTGAATGAAATTAAAGATCTGGTATTTGTACTAATTCAGCAATAGGTATGTGAGTGTGTATGTCAGTGGTATATATCTATATATAGATGTATATAGATATACAGATATGGATATACATAGAGAGAGAGACAGAGAGAGAGAGAGATACAAAGATAGATAGATAGATAGATAGATAGATAGATAGATAGATAGATAGATAGATAGATAGATAGATAGATAGAGAGATAGAGAGATAGATAGACCGATGTACTTGATATTGATTAATACAATACTGCTTCAGCACATTATGTACATAATACATTTAAAATGTAATAATGTGAAAGTTTTCTGAGAGCTAAATGTTTATATAGTATTTTTTAATGTTAACAATGTACATATTCTTAAACAGATTTCAGCATAAACAAAGTAAATACATGTTAACCCTTTCAGTGCGTTGGACGGCCCCTGGCTGTCCGAAGTCACGGTGGGTGTGTACGGAGGGTAGCCAGGAGCTTTCCCAACCACGCCCACCCTTTATTTCACCCGCACCGCGGCAAAATTTGCTCCGTGGTAAACGGGTTAAGGACATTTCGTATAATTTAGAATTTCTTAAAAATATACACACATTTTTTTTTCAGTACAAAGTATTTTCTGTCTTTTTGTATGTGAATTTGTCCGCCATTTCTTACAGTATACTATAGTCTTTTTTCCATTTCTTTATATCTCGGCTCTTCAGATATTTTAAGATGAATGAAATTAAAGATCTGGAAAGGGAAGACCACTTGGTCCCCCCGAACGTATGGATGGGTGCCCCGATTCCCGGGAAACCATTGTGGGCGGGGGGCGTGTCCCGGCTGGTATGCCCGAAGCGGCGTAGCGGGAGCACGCCCCTCCCGCCCAGAAGAGGTTGGCCCAGACACCCGCCCAGAAGTCCGTGCACGGATGGGCGTACCTGAGTCGAAGATCGAGTCACCCTTGCGGGTCAAATCGGACGAAGTGATCAAAGTCATGCCTGGCAAGAAAGTGGGAAAGAGCTCCGAGATGGAGAGGATGCTACGCACCTTGGTGAACCAAGTGGCGGTGATGGACCGAAAGTTGGGTAAAGTGGATCAGCTCAGTCGTGGCTTAGCAGCCGTCAGGAAACAGGTGGCAGCCCAAAATGCCCCCTCGGGGCGGCCTAAAAGAGTCATAGGACCGGCCTTGCCGAACGTCGCCCCGGGGGATAAGGGTAAGAAGAAGAAGGGGGGGCAGGTTCCGGTGAAGTCCCAGTCCCAGGGGTAACTCCACCTAGTCCAGGCGCGGACATCCCCGTCGCGCTGGTGGATAGCCCGGTACCAGGACCGGATGGGTGAAGGACTGGGTTCTTTGGACCCAGCGGTGCCAGGGCACAACACCTGAAACCTTCGTGGGTAACCTGCTCCGGCGTACAAGTCACAGAGACACGGGACACTTCCTTCGGCGTCAAAGAGTCAAGGTTTATTTACTGCAGGGAACACAGAAGTCACAAGAAGTACATCGAGTGTAGTTCGGGGAGACTGCTTCAAATTGTATTTGTGGATCGCTCCTTTTATACAGTTTTTACCCATAGGATAACATGATACACAATAGTTTACAACCTGGTTCCCACAAGTCGCTCTCAGAGGGGTCGCTTAGATCACTTTGAAACACACAAGATCCGGAACATAAGTGCGGAAACATTTGGCGGTTCCCAACTGTAAAAACCCATCTTCCCACCATTAGCAAATTCCAATCAGCAGTAAAGTAGATCGAAATAGGAACGAAGACAGGTGCAGAGGAAGACGGAGACAGTAGGGAGATCGGAAAGGGTGTAAAAGGGGAGTGTCGAGAAGCACGAGGTACAGGCATCAAAGGGACGTGCCTAATGAGATGCACGGCTGAGACAATAAGCCCGTGCGGCAAGATGAGCCTCGAGCGGCGCCATCTGCCTTACAGTAGCATCCCCCTCGTCATAAAGACACTTACAAAGAACATGTGTCTTCCGCCATATCTTGGGAGTCCCAGGGTCGCGAAGCGGACAGCGTCCGTTCGCTGGCTACTTGAGGGCAAGAGACAAAATGGATGCCGTATCTAAGATGGAACCCGTGGGTACAGATGACAACCCACATAACAAACGAACGGTTTAAGTTAGCGCAGCGAAACTGCGCACACTTGCTAAACTCGTCATTTGCGGTTCATAGATACTAAACTCGACCATATTCGTGCGAGTTAAAAACACCACTTACAATTGTCACGGAACCTCAGACGCTCCTTTTGCCCTCATGTAGGCAAGCACTAGTCGGAATCATACTCGATATTCATCAGACCATCAAGATGTCGTTGTAGCATAGCTCTGTCCAACCGAGTCCCCTTGGTAACAGATGGTTGTCTCATACACGTTGTAGCACAGAGGCCACATAAGGCAGGACCACACTGCACACAAAGGCAACACGTGAACAGGAACACTACCACAACCCCGATGATCGTCAGAATCTTCCAACCCCAAGTCGACACCAGGCCCCAAAACCAACCAAGTAGCGTCCAATCCCCTACATCCACGTGTATGGATTCGGAGATCTTGTGCAACTTCGAGATGGCTTGATAGACAGTAGGAGCATTATCTGGGATGAAAATGCAACAGCTCGAATGGATCACTTTACATACCCCACCGCGATCTGCTAAGACAACATCTAAAACCATACGGTTTTGTAATGTCATAAGTCTCTCCGCCTGAAGTTCTGTGGTGATATTACCAAGGGCACTGGCAGTAATGTTAGCTGTCGATTCTACCACTCGAGTCAAATGTCTCAGGTTCCTACTATTAACCATAGGTCCCCAAAACGGGAGGAAACCCTTGAAAAAGTCTCCTGCCTCTTGACCGGCAGTATCCTCTTCGCTAATTACGCCTCGTACAACTCTAGTCTTATGGTAATCGGCATCTACAGTAAACGTCGGAGGCAACAGATTTGCAACAAAACATGAGCCCATGAAGTCTGAGGGCAACCATGTATATGCACGATCATGACAGATGAAGTACGTACCCTTGGCAGCCAGAAACACAGGGATCGGGGACATTGACAGAACGTAACTTTCAGTGCAAGCACTTACTCCAAGTGAGGCTTGCGAACCACGACCCACGATACAAAAATTACCAGTGTGGGGTACGACCCAGATCGGAGGCGAGCTTTTAAGTTGCTTTTCATTAATGAACGCAGTATATTCCACTCTATCCGAGGCCCTATAGGCTTGTACCTCTGCCTTAGGGATGAGAAAAGCATCATAGATCTCATCTTCCAAATCCTGTATTATCATCGATACCACCCACTGCCATGAGGTAGGACCCGGTTTGGGGGAACGTTCTGGAGAGGGGTGGAAACCTAGTGCGCTTCGAAGCATTGTTTGGTATGCTCGAGCTGACCCTTGGGAACTATACGGTAACACCAGATATGGAATTCCCTTACCCGTAGTATGTGGCATCAACCCACACACCCAACAATTAGTAGTGTTAACCACTAACTGATGCTGATGGAGGAGCTGGATAAAGGAATTGTTGCGGAATTCTACACGTCTAGCCTGTTCGTGTTCTGGTAACATATGAAAGGAATGAGGAGAAGCAGTAGAAGTAATGTTAGGGTAAGGAGTAGGAGTAGGGGTAGGAAGTAAGAAGTAAGACATAGCGTAATACACCCCACCCGCCAAGAATGCAGAAGCAGTTAAAAACAATACAAACAACTGGGATACAAAACATTTCGTACGACTAAGTTTCTGCAGCTTGACTCTATATGCCTGAGCTCCTTCCAAATCGTTCAGCTTCGAAAATGCCATTTCCCTACGACCGTCCGCAACGTTTCTTGACGCACTTCGTTCTGTGCAGCAATGGTCAATTCCCAGGAGTTCCTAGGAACCGACGGTCTTTAACCTAGCGTCAAGACCTACTGTCCAGAAGGAAGTACGCGCGCGGCCCTACGGCCCTCAATACACAATATGTATATATTAGCACAATAATTCAGCTGTGGGAGGAAAAAGATACAAGGAAGAAGCTTGATATATATATATATAAAACAATTTTCAATGATACGAATGTTCAAAGTTGATCATGGGAAACGAAGATATTGCAGTTATCAATTTCAGCAAAGCAAGCAAATTTTTATTTGTCCTTAGTGTGAGAACGCAAAGAATATCGATGTTTCCCGGGACGTGTCTGCTCGTCAAATAAAGGATCCGTTGAAGAGACAGCGTCCTGCTGATCAGTTCGTTGGTCTGGTCTTGAGTCTCTTGCTGACAAATGTTCAACAGTGGCTTTCTGCTGCGCTGAGGGTTCTCCAACAAGCTGTGCGTCGCTAAAAGGTACAAACGCCGGCAATGTTTCTGTTTCTGTTGACGCAATGCCTTTCCTTACCCACGGGTCTGCCGACAAAGGAATAGGGACTCGCTTACAATGGGTAGCATGTACCCAATTTTTCCGCCCCTCAAGACGAACGGCAGTCCTCGTGGCCAAAAGCACCTGGTGAGGTCCAACAAAGCGGGGGTCCAGATTCTTCTTGCGCGAAAAATTTCGGGTGACAACCCAATCACCAGGCTGGAGCTGGTGGCCTGGACCCTCCGTCTGCGTCGGCAAGGCGTCGTAAACCTGTTGATGAATTAACCTCAGTTTAGCAGTCAAGTCATGTAAGTAGTCAATCAACATCGGGTACTCAAGATCAACGAATATTCCTGGCCTAGGAACCCCCCACACATTCGCAGGACGGCCGAACACTATTTCATAGGGACTGAGCCCTATTCGGGAGTGTACAGTCGCCCTAGTTGACAGTAATGCTAGAGGCAAAGCATCAGGCCACGAAAGTCCAGTCGTAGCTTGAATCTTCGCTAATTTTAGTTTAAGGGTGCCATTGTACCCTTCAACCAATCCAGCTGACTGGGGATGATTGGCGCTATGGAATTTCTGATTTATTCCAAGGCCCTTACACACACTCTTCATCACACTTCCAACAAACTCACTTCCGTTATCTGACCACACGACTCTAGGCATTCCGTACCGAGGAAAGTATTCCTTCAGTAGGATTTTCGCAGTAGACAAAGCAGTATTATCTTTGAGGGGATAGGCCTCGATCCATCGGGAGAATGCGCAAACCACAACCAAAACGTATTTCAGGTTATTGCATCGCTCCATATGGATGAAGTCCAATTGGATCACCTCAAAGGGATACGAAGGAGGAGCAAAACTGCCAGGGGGAGTTGGGGTTCCTTTGCCAGGATTGTACATTATACACACCATACAACTCTTCACCAAACGTTCAGCACACTTAGTAATTCCATCATTCTTCCACACATCAGCCAACAACTTGCAAATACCTTTCGCGCTAATATGTGCTAACCCATGTGCCATTTGCACAACGGCCAGTACATACGCATCAGGCAACATCCATCTTTTCTGATCTGACAAATCAATCCAGCAACCATTCACATCCAACCTTCCCGTACTTTCTTTCCACTTCATCTTTTCAGTGTCGGTGGCCTCATTCTGAATTGCTTTCACACTCTCTATAGTATTCTCACACACACTTGATTCTGTAGGCCACCTAACCGAATTCGTCACATACATTCGAGTGCTAAGGTTCCGGGCAGTCTCCTTAGCAATCTCATCTGCAAACGCATTACCACGACCAACATCATCCGTCACTTTACGATGCGCACTACATTTAACGATTGCAACTTGAGCAGGCAAAGTCAATGCATCCAAAAGATCGTTCACAAGCTGGCCATGCTGTATTTTCGTGCCATGTGACGTCAAGAAACCACGTTCTCGCCACAATCGTCCGAAACTATGCGCTACACCGAAAGCATACTGACTATCGGTGTACACATTCACACGTTTACCTTTTGCTAATACACATGCTCTAGTAAGAGCGATCAGCTCTGCAGCTTGGGCAGAATTCTGATTCAATCTCGCAGTCTCAACAACAGTATTCAATGTCACCACAGCATAAGCAGTAGTCACATCACCATTCGGCAATTTAAAACATGACCCATCCACATACAGGATGCCATCCGGGTCTTCCAATGGGGTGTTTTTAAGGTCCACACGACCTTTTGTTTCCTCCTCTGTCCGCAAGTAACAGTCATGTTCTGTTACTGCATCTGACTCTGCACTAATTGGTAACAAAGTTGCCGGATTTAGGACATTACAACGTGTTATCTGAATGTGGCTTGCCAAGAGCGTCAATTCGTACCCAGATAACCTCGCACTCGTCAAGTGCTGAGTTTTCGTACGGTTCAAAAGAGTATCGACTGCATGCGGAACCATCACCGTAAGCATATTATCCATGACCAATCCTGCTGATTGTCGGATGGAGACCGCAGCTGCCGCAGTTGCTCTCAAACAACTCGGCAATGCTCTAGCTACTGGGTCTAAGGTCGAGGAAAAATATGCACATGGACGTTGCTTACCACCAAAAGGTTGCGTTAAGACGCTTAAAGCACAACCTTCCCTCTCGTGAACATATAACGTGAACGGTTTACTGTAATCAGGGGTACCTAACACAGGAGCCGAACACAATGAATCACGTAATTCAGAAAAACTTTTCTGACATTCTTCCGTCCATGGTAAAGGAGTCGAAACATCCTTGCACGTAAGAGCCACCAATGGTTTCGCTAGCAATGAAAAATTAGGAATCCACTGCCTGCAGTACGATGTGATACCTAGAAAGGCACGCACATCTCTTTGGGTTTGTGGCACAGCCATGCGCGCAATCGCTGCAATTCTCTCTGGGGTCAATCTCCTTCCCTCCTTTGACAATAAGTGACCTAGGTAGGTTACTTCTTGACAACAATATTGGAGTTTAGAAGGTGACACCTTGTGATTTAACTCACAGAGATGTTGCAGCAACGACACTGTAGCAATTTTGCAAATGTCCTGAGTATCAGCAGCCACCAATAAGTCGTCGACGTATTGGATTAAAGCCGCACCAACCGGCAACCTAAACGCATCTAGTTGACCCTTCAAAGCTTGACTGTAAATCGATGGACTTTCACAGTAGCCCTGAGGAGCGCGTTTGAACCGGAAGCTACGTCCACCAAGAGAGAAACCGAAAAGGTCCCTGCTCTCTTCGGCAATCGGGATGCTGAAAAACGCATTTTTCAAATCAATCACCGAAAACCATGAAGCTGTAGCTGGAATCAGAGTCAGTAGCGCCGTAATGTCAGGCACAACAGGGAATTGAGGAACCACAATTTTATTCACCTCCCGTAAATCGATAACAAAACGATAAACAGGCGGTTTGGTAGGATCAGTACGTTTAAGAATGGGCAGTACAGGACTATTGCACACGTTTCCCCGAGTTTCTTCAATGACATCTTTCTCGATCAAATCATAGATGATCGCTAACAAAGCTCGTTCACCATCAAGGGAGATACGATATTGGGGAATACGTGGCAATCGCACATTCGATTTCAACTGAACAACATAAGGGGAGATATCAAGTAGGCCCACGTCATTTGGACCCGTCGCCCACAAAGATGCAGGAAGAGAACTCAATTCCGGTGGAAGCTTATCGAGGGACAAGTACATGGGAGAGACTACCCTCTCTCCTAACGTAAGCTTTACACCCGCAGGAGAACAATACAAAGTCGCATACAAGCGTTTAAGCAAATCCAGACCCAAAAGATTTTCCCCACAACCAGTAGACAAAATCAATGGAGCTTCGAGCTCACGTGGCCCAATTTTAAGGGGCAAAGGGCGCGAAACTGGATTGCTAACGGGGGCGCCAGAGAATCCAACGGATACATTTGTGAAGCCAGACAAAGGTGCGCCAGGGAGTTTCGAATGCATGATAGAACTTTTCGCTGCACCAGTGTCCAACAGAAAAGGCTCAACGACGCCCGATGTAGCAACTGCGACGTAAGGCCCTCTCTGATCAACCGGAACTGATACCACTCCCTCTCCTTGTCTTCGGCTGTCCTAGTAATTACTATCGTCAGTTCCCTGATCGACGTAATAATCGTCTACATTGTACTGCGCAGATCGTCCTTGCGATGATCCACGTTGATCGAAACAATTATTAGAATTTGACGAGTCATCAGAACGGTCGTTCTGAGCACCACGACCTCTACCACGTGGTGCATTCTGTGAACCACCACGACCTCCTCTAGACGAATTACCACCACTACGGTCATTTAAAGCAGGACAATTGAATTTAATGTGTCCCTCCTGTCTACAATAAGCACATTGATTGTACCCTAATGAAGATCTCTGAAAAGATGAATCATTACGCGGCTGCGATCGATTCGATTGCGACTGCGATCTATTCTGCTGAGGCGCATTCTGATTAGAACGCGGCGGATATGCTTGTTGTAACAACACTTTAGTTTTCAGCTCTTTCGTCTTTTTATCGGCACGGTCATTTTCCTCTTTTTCTCTATTTTCGTAATATTGTGCCGTAGCCAATATCTGAGCTGAGGTAGAAACGGCCCATGAACTTTCTGAATTTTTCAATTTATGGCTCAAGTCGGGCAATAAGTTCGATACGAATTTATCCACAAACAACCTCTGTCCACCCTCAGTACCCATATCCTGCCCACTATGATCGACGAATGTTTCCTCGAACCTCGTAAAGAAGTCTGAAACACTCTCATCTTTCTTCTGCTTACAGGCTGACAACTTGTCCCAATTTACCCTCATAGCTGGCATAAGCGTTTTCATTAATGTAATGATTCGCTGGGGAAGAAGTTCAATCAACTGATCGGGTTTAGTAGCAGCCACTTGTCCAGCGTCTGCCGCTGTAATGGCAGCCCAATCACCACCTAATTCATTCGCGTGATCTTGGTGACGAATCTTGGCCCATACCGGTTGCGGTACGACATTGCCAAACAACATGTCGATATCGGCCAGATTCATTATCGTAGCGTCTACGAGCTGCGATAATTCTTTGTAATACCCCGCAGGATTTTTGCGAGGATCAGGCAAAGTTTGTTTCACCTGAAGCACTTCCGATCGTTTCCAAGGGAGGTGTATCCACACTCTCTGGAAATGTGCTGGTATTGGAGCATTAGCATTAGTATTATCAGCGGATACCCAAACTGGCGGAACTTCACGCATAGGATATTGGCCAGACCCATCTCGTTGTTCAATGTCCTCAACGAACAATGCATGAGGAATAGGAGCGGGACGAAGAGATAGCAACCGCTCAATAGCACGTCGGACATTAGTGTCGACTATCAGTCCAGTTGCGAACTGAAGCCGGAGTTCAGACAGGGCGGTCAGCACCTCGTCAGGCGCATTGGCCGCTATCTGATCATGTAAGAACTTGCACATTTCATCAAACACATATCTCTGAGTAGGTATGTTGAATTGATCAAACGTTTCGAGGACAACACGAGGTGGATTTCTAACAGGGTTTATCATCCAACCCATCGCCATATTGTATAGCGCAACACGTTCTCTATTACCAGGAAGCTGGCTACGTCTCTGTGGACCATCAGAACCTGCAGACCCAAAAACAGGTCCGAGCGACTGAAAGAAGTTTGTCGCAAGGGGAGAATCACGATTACGAGTAGAGGGAGAAGAGTAAGACACAGGACTAACAAGAGAAGGAGTAGAGACGTTAGCAGCAACAGGGGTTAACAACACAGGAGTAGTAGCGGGAACAGTAGCGGGAACAGGAGTATGTGGAAGCGGAGGAGCAGTAGGAATAGAAAGAGGCAAAGGAGCAGGAACAGTCGGAAGAGCAAGTGCAGGTTGAGGAACTGGTGGAACAGGTACGGCAGGGACCACAGGAGCTGCGGTACCCTGTACGTACGGAGGTGGCGACTTCATAAGATAGGACATTAAAGAATCCTCAACTGCCTCTTCCTTCTTATCCGACTCCGTAGGCAAAACAGGATAGCATTTGTCTATGGACATACGCTGTAATCTCTCAAACACTTCCTTATCCTTATCCTCCTTATCACGCTGAAACTGCTCAGCTTTCTTCACTATAGTAGCAACAGTATCTCGCTGACTACGTTTATTTTGTCTGATCTCTTTCTGTCGGGCTTCTTTGCGCCAGAACCGAAAGGCATCAAACATGGCCGGCCTTGATTTACGTTCGAACAACTTTATTTCCAAATTATCTAAGATCGACGCTTCGAAGCTACCGTGAGGTGGCCAACGAAGATCGCCGTCTTTCTTTGTATATTTGATCCAGTAATCGTTAAAAGCAATCGGGCCTAGCCCATGTTTGCTATATAAGTCATATGTAGGAGTTCCAACCGGAGGTATCGGACACGAGTCCTCCAGCAGGGAATCCGCACCACAAGGTCTAAAGCAACTGAACAAAGTACTGCGACCAGGCATCTTGCACACTAGCCGAGTTTCACAAACTTCAAGGGTTACGGGATTTCGGGATTTACCAAGTCCCAGCAAAGAACTAAACCCTCGGTCTTTGGCGGCTGCAGTCGTCAAACAAATACAACAACAACAAAGTACGCTAGCAAAGTGTCACCGACAAAAACACTCACACAGCGTGTACAACAAAGACACCCGCTAAAGTGTCTACAACAAAAACACTCGCTAAAGTGTTTACAACAAAGACACTCGCTAAAGTGTCTACAACCAAGAACTCTGGGAGCGACCCACAAATACTTAACTCAAAGATCAATGGCGTCCTCAGGAAGGCCCGTCAATCGTCTCGCTATACCAAGGTCTACGCCAGGCGCCAAAACAGGTCTACAGTCAGGGCAGCAGTCCGTCGCAGCCGTTAGGAGGCGGGAATCTTCGCGGGAAAAGTCTTCGGGCCACTTATTTCGACAACAGGATCGATGAAGCGGGGTGCACCTTCCCTCGGAGATTTCACACGAAGTTCCTCACGATCGTCGGGCTTGGACCGGTACCACTGATGCAGCCCCACGTTGGGCGCCAACTGAAGGACTGGGTTCTTTGGACCCAGCGGTGCCAGGGCACAACACCTGAAACCTTCGTGGGTAACCTGCTCCGGCGTACAAGTCACAGAGACACGGGACACTTCCTTCGGCGTCAAAGAGTCAAGGTTTATTTACTGCAGGGAACACAGAAGTCACAAGAAGTACATCGAGTGTAGTTCGGGGAGACTGCTTCAAATTGTATTTGTGGATCGCTCCTTTTATACAGTTTTTACCCATAGGATAACATGATACACAATAGTTTACAACCTGGTTCCCACAAGTCGCTCTCAGAGGGGTCGCTTAGATCACTTTGAAACACACAAGATCCGGAACATAAGTGCGGAAACATTTGGCGGTTCCCAACTGTAAAAACCCATCTTCCCACCATTAGCAAATTCCAATCAGCAGTAAAGTAGATCGAAATAGGAACGAAGACAGGTGCAGAGGAAGACGGAGACAGTAGGGAGATCGGAAAGGGTGTAAAAGGGGAGTGTCGAGAAGCACGAGGTACAGGCATCAAAGGGACGTGCCTAATGAGATGCACGGCTGAGACAATAAGCCCGTGCGGCAAGATGAGCCTCGAGCGGCGCCATCTGCCTTACAGTAGCATCCCCCTCGTCATAAAGACACTTACAAAGAACATGTGTCTTCCGCCATATCTTGGGAGTCCCAGGGTCGCGAAGCGGACAGCGTCCGTTCGCTGGCTACTTGAGGGCAAGAGACAAAATGGATGCCGTATCTAAGATGGAACCCGTGGGTACAGATGACAACCCACATAACAAACGAACGGTTTAAGTTAGCGCAGCGAAACTGCGCACACTTGCTAAACTCGTCATTTGCGGTTCATAGATACTAAACTCGACCATATTCGTGCGAGTTAAAAACACCACTTACAATTGTCACGGAACCTCATGGGGGTTCGCCAATTCCCGTGGTGATCACGCCAATGGGGGATGACCAAATGCCCCCTGAACTAGCACTTCAGTTAGCGGCAGTATTACCATGGCTAAAGAAGGGAGCAGGGGGATCAGTGGCTGCGGGAGACCCGGCTGAAGATGCCAGAATAATTCTTGAGCAGTTGCGGCAGTCAAGGGACGCCGGGATGGCGAATGTACCTTCTATTCCCCCGCAGGTGGTGATGGGGGTCACGACTGACGGTCGGGTGAAGACAATGGACACGGCTGGGAAGACGGCTGAAGCCGGTAAGAGAGCGTTGCCATTGGTGGGGGAGGGTCCAGTACCTTTAAGGCGGGAAAGTTTATCGCAACACATTCCCATGGCTACAAAAGAGATGGTGTGGGGAGATAAGTATATTAACATGTTTTCACTTTTGACTGACCATCGTGAGTTAGAATATGCAAAGACCCAGAAAGATCTATGGCACCCCAGCGTATGGCGGGCCAAGATGGCGGAATTCAGGGTCGATGAGACGATGGTGAACTGGGTCAGGGCCTTTTCTATTTTTACGGCAATTATTGGGGAGCGTAAACCAGAAGTGTTGACTGACTTAGCATGTTATCAGAACAGGATCATAAATTTCCATGCAATGTACGGGGGAAATAAATGGAAGGGTTACGATGTTACCTTTAGAAAAGAGAAGGAGTTTAACGAGGCCTTGACATGGGATTGTTTGGATACAGTTGCATGGCATGCTCAGCTCTTGCCGGGACCGGAGGGGACGTCGGTACCAAGCACGAATGGCTCTGGGGCATACCATCAGAAACCGTCGCAGCCCTTTCGGGCGAGCGCCGGGGGGGATCCCCATCCCAGGTCTGGCGGGAATGGAGGCAAGCGGGGGGTTTGTTGGGGATTCAACAAAGGAACCTGTACCAGGCCTCAAGGAACGTGTAGATTCCGGCATGCTTGTTCGGGCTGTGGGAATTCCTCACACCCGGAAACCAGTTGCCGATCCAAGACCAATGGTGCGGGAGGAAAGGGGGGATCCAAGCAGGATTGATGCGGTGCCTCGGAAGCAAACATCTTCGCCCGTTGATATCTTGGCTTTGACCCCTGGCTGAACCGATACCCAGATCATGCGTCCGCCGGGACTTTGAGGAATGGCTTTCTATATGGCTTCAAGATCCCGGCGGGCAATTTTCGGGGGAGCCCCTCTTGTAAGAACCAGCTGTCTATTCAGCACAACCCGGCGGTGGCCGCCAGAAAGATAGCGAAAGAAGTTAGCTTGGGGCGAGTAGCAGGTCCATTTGTCTGCCCGCCAGTTGCGGAATTTGTGTGTTCTCCTTTAGGAGTGGTTCCGAAGAAAGACCCGGGGGAGTATAGACTCATCCACAATCTATCGGCCCCAAGAGGGGTCTCGGTAAATGAGGCTATTGACCCCGAGGTATGCTCAGTGACATATGCATCGTTCGATGACGCAGTTGTTCTGTTGAATCGCCTGGGCCCCGGTGCATTGTTAGCGAAATCAGACATTGAAACTGCATTCAGGTTACTCCCGGTACACCCTCAGGACCAGCGCCTGCTGGGATTCACGTTTCAAGGGAAAAATTACATGGATAAAGGTATGCCTCAAAAACTACCGCCCCATCTCGCTTCTTCCATTCCTGGCCAAAGTCATTGAGAAAGCTGTCAACAACCAGCTCGCCGCCTTCATCAAAGCCAACAAATCCCTCGACTCATCACAGTCCGGCTTCCGAGCCAAACACAGCACTGAAACCGCCCTCATCGCAGCAACAGACGACACTCGAACTCTACTGGACAATGGAGACACAGTCGCCCTCATCCTCCTCGACCTCTCCGCTGCCTTCGACACAGTCTGTCACAGCACCCTTCTACAGCGCCTCAGAGACATAGGAATCCAAGGAAAAGCACTGGAATGGATCACCTCGTTCCTCACCGGAAGAAAACAGAGAGTCCGCCTCCCACCATTCAAGTCAGAGGCCTCTGAAGTCATCTGCGGCGTACCACAAGGATCTTCACTCAGCCCCACCCTCTTCAACGTATACATGAGCCCCCTTGCGGCCATCGCTCGCCAACACAATCTCAACATCATCTCCTACGCGGATGACACTCAACTGATCCTATCACTCACCAAAGACCCTAACACCGCCAAAACCAACTTACACGAAGGAATGAAAGAAGTAGCCGAGTGGATGAAGCACAGCCGTCTGAAACTGAACTCAGACAAAACAGAAGTCCTCATCTTAGGCACCTCCCCCTCCGCCTGGGATGACTCTTGGTGGCCAGAAGCCCTTGGAAAAGCCCCCATCCCGACGGACCACGCACGGAACCTGGGCGTCATCCTGGACTCCTCACTCTCGATGACCAGACAAGTCAACGCCGTTTCATCATCTTGCTTCAACATTCTTCGCATGCTCAAAAAACATTTCACTGGATCCCGACCGAAACTAGAAAAACGGTCACCCACGCACTGGTCACGAGCCGCCTGGACTACGGAAACACACTATACGCCGGTACCACCGCAAAACTCCAGAAAAAACTCCAACGCATCCAGAACGCTTCAGCCAGGCTCATACTAGACATCCCGCGTAAAGTACACATCTCTGGTCATCTGAAAAACCTCCACTGGCTCCCCGTAAATAAGAGGATTACTTTCCGCCTCCTAACCCACGCACACAAAGCACTTTACGAACTTGGGCCCGAATGCCTCAACACACGATTGTCCTTCTACACCCCCTCCCGTCAGCTGCGATCCTCCAACCAAGCCCTTGCCACTGTACCTCGCATCAACAAAACCACCATGGGAGGTAGATCCTTCTCCTACCTGGCAGCTAAAACCTGGAACTCACTTCCCACTCACCTTCGCCTTACTAAGAACCACCTAGCATTCAGAAAGCAACTTAAAACCTGGATATTCGACAAGTAACTCCCCACCCTTCCTCCAGCGCCTTGAGACCCTATGGGTATGTAGCGCGCTATATAAATCTCTTGACTTGACTTGACTTGACTTGTTCAATTTCATGTGCCTATTTTGAAATGTTTAGCTCCTTTTTGGAATGGGCGTTCACCGAGGCCACAGGGCATAGACAGGTGATGCACTATTTGGATGATTTCCTTTTACTGGGCCCGGCGGGCACTCTGGACTGTGCACAAGCGCTGCAGGACTTCGGCACACTCATGCGGGATTTTGGGGTCCCATTGGCGCCAGGTAAGACGGTGGGGCCATCTACCTCACTGGAGTTTCTGGGGATTGAACTAGACTCGGTGGAGGGGTGTTTCCGTCTGCCGGTTGAGAAGGTGGCCAAGTTCAGGGCTTCCTTGGTACGATGTCTCCAAAAAGAAAAGGTGACCCTACAGAAGTTGCAACAGACAGTGGGTCAGCTTAATTTTGCCTTAAGAGTGATGCCGATGGCACGCCCTTTCTCACGTTCCATAGCACAGGGTATGGTTGGCCTTAAGGAAGGACACCACCGCACTAGACTGTCGGCAGAGGTTCGCCAGGACATGCGCATTTGGTTGGCATTCCTGGCAGATTTCAACGGTCGAGTGGTGTGGAACAAACCCCCAGCCTCGTCAGATGAACTGGGATTGTGGACCGACTCGGCGGGGAGCGTGGGATGTGGCGCAATCTTTGGAAACCGGTGGTCGGCACAAACATGGCCGGCGTGGTGGCACTCAAGCGGCCTAACAGGTAACATTGGATTCTTGGAGCTATTCCCCATTTGGGTGGCTCTGATGGCATGGCCGGAAGACTTTAGGGACCGCTCAGTGGTGTTTTGGTCAGACAACATGACAGTGGTCGAGTGCATTAATCACCAGGCTGCACGCTGCAAGTGGATCTTAAGACTGTTGAAAGAAATTGTATTGCGATGCATGAGATTGAATGTACAATTCAGGGCAAGGCATGTGCCGGGTGTACTGAATAATGTAGCTGATGCACTCTCTCGTTCACACATGCAGGCTTTCAGGGGTTATCTACCCACAGCGGAACTAGTGGCGGAACCTTTTCCCGAAGCACTATGGCAGATCGGTGCCCCGGACTACAAGACCTTGTGGCAGCCAGTTTAGCGCCCAGGACGAGGAAAGCTTATGAAGGAGCGTTCCGTTCATACTGCGCCTTTTTAGGGCCGGTAGGGGAGCATAGCTGGGGGCGGGAAGAGTCCTTGCTCCGGTTTCTTGTGGCACTTCATAAAGAAGGCCGATCGGCAGCGACCGCCAACAGGTATAGGGCTGCCATATCATTCATGGCACAGTTCCATGGAATACGGGACCCGATGGGTTCCTTCTTAGTCAGGAAGGCACTCCGCGGCTGGCAGCGCCTGGAGGGTCGCAGACAGGATAAAAGGCACCCGATTGGGTTAGACAGATTGTCCTTGCTACTAGCGAAACTGGATGAGACATGCTCCTTGCCCAGTGAGGTATTTCTGTTCCGAGCGGCTTTCGCATTGGCATTCCATGGGGCCATGCGGGTAAGTGAACTTGTGGCGAGGAATAAGAAGGATGTGGGGGGAGGTCTATGCAGGGATCACGTCCAAATAAGGGGCAATTCTCTGGTGATCTCGATAGCCAGGTCAAAGACAGACCAGGAGGCTTTGGGGAGTAGTGTGGTGCTGCAGCGCGCCCGGGGGCACCCCGGTTGTCCGGTAAGGTATTTGGAGGTCTACATGGCACAGAGGTTGACAACATGGGGGGGGGCCCTGCTTAGACACAAGGATGGCACCCCGTTGACAAGATTTCAATTTCGGAGGGTGCTGGCAATTACGATTGCAGCGGCGGGCTTGAACCCGTGTGATTTTGGGACCCACTCATTCAGAATAGGGGCCGCTACCGAGGCTACAGCTCGGGGTCTGTGTACAGAGGAAGTGAAACAGTTAGGCCGTTGGTCCTCGAACTGTTTCAAGAGGTATGTGCGAATGCACATGTTGTAAAAGACTGACGAAATGCACTCACGCTTGTTGTCTTTTGTTTGGATTACAGCTTCGCAAGCCTGTAACGCGGGGCGAAAATTGGGATCGGCCCAACACCAGAGGACCAGCGAGAAAGGATCACCGACTGGAGATCAAGTGGTATGGGTCGTGGGCCACTCATACGTGAGGCGTGCTGGGGACATATTCAATAATCAAACAAGAGTGCCTCTCACTTTTCAATTACAGCCAAAAATCAAGGCAGGTTGAAGACGCTATTTGTCATTTTCAACACGGTATTTTTATTTATACCAGTTACTTTTATAGTTTGTTGAATGTTTTGTCGTACACAACATATGATAAGCAGAAAAAGACCTGTACAGAACATCAATTTTAAACAAAGTTTAAATTATTCATTGTGACAAATTGCCAAAATTAAACGTGGACCTGAATGTGGTCAACAGATAGAAAC
The DNA here is from genome assembly GCF_964263255.1 of Lissotriton vulgaris. Lineage (NCBI taxonomy): Eukaryota > Metazoa > Chordata > Amphibia > Caudata > Salamandridae > Lissotriton > Lissotriton vulgaris. The sequence continues at coordinate 496,448,951 of NC_141687.1, forward strand.
ATTAAACATATGTGACAAAGTACATAGTGCAACACATATTTACATCAGTGCAAAATTTGATGAAAGCAAAAAACTAGCAAAAAAAGGGGGAAGATTAGAAAAAAGGAGCGCGAAAATGAATTCGAGACTCTATTTTATCGTCAGCAATGGCTTGAATTTGAATTGTCCTTTTCTAATTCGCCGACGCGTTTCGAATCCAGAGATTAACTGTCAGGATTCTCATCAGGGCATAGTTAATCTATCTGTGAATTTAAGAAAAGGGGAAAGGTTTCAGTGTAATGATTTGACGTGGAGACAACACTCCTTATGCTGTGACAATCAGCTGTGACCTACCGCTTTTAGAAGAAGCTGATTCCAGCAAGGAAATAAAGTGCAGACTTGCAAGTGGGTCCAAGTGTGGAGCGCCTACAATTAAAATGGACGGACATTATAGCACAAACCGGACATTTGAATGCTACCACTTAGAAAATGAATCACCACTAAGCGTACCGTCATTAGTTTCAAAGTCGATCAGTATGGCTGCTTATTAGACGTATTCAAGGCAGGTGACGCGACTCACGCATCTGAGGAATATGGGTTCAGATGTGACCTTCCATGGGAAAGGAGGCCTCTGTTTTGACCAATTTCAGAGCTTTGTGGAGGAACTCTTAGGGCGGCACAGGTCACCGCCATCTGTAATCATAGTACATCTGGGAGGCAATGACTTGGTAAGACTGGGAAGACGGGTGTTAGTAGAGCACATATTGTCAGCAGTCAGTTGGTTGGCCAAGAGGCTCCCGGGGTGTACGATTGCCTGGTCCCACATGATTCCCAGAAGAATTTGGCAGGGGGGGTTTGTCTGTGTCGGCGTTGAACCACTCGGTAAAGAGGGTCAACAACAAGATTGAGAAACTGTTTCGCTCCACTCATTTACAAAGCATTCCCCATAGGTGTATTCGGGGTGATCACTATTATTTGAATGATGGGGTGCACCTGTCCAGGGCTGGGAATGACTTACTCACGGGAGACTTCGTAGCATGGCTAGTGGCATTGAGGAGACATGACCTTTAGGAGGTGTGGGGGGGCCGGATAGTCGGTCAACTATCCGGCCTGTGGCGGTAAGGTCATGATCGGTGAGCATTGATTTCAAGGTCCCTAGGGGGGGTGCCACCCAGTATGGATGGGAGTGCCCAGGGGGAGGCGGCCATTGGCACCTCCCACCGGGGGGCGGCACCCACTACGGATGGGTCGCCCAGGGGGAGACGGCCATAGGCCCCTCCCAGGGGGAGACGCCTATATGCCCCTCCTACGAATTTCCCAGGGGCCGGATATCCGCTCCGGCGGAAGAGAGTGTGGGGAAGGGGGGAGTCCACGCTGTCCTTCTTACGGATACCTCGCATGAGAACTCGGACGACCTTAAGATGGCGTCGCGTGAAAGGGGGCCCCCACGACAAGGGAAGTTACAGTTGGCTGCGAGGGTAAAGTCCTCTGCGCATACGCCACTCACACCGTGAGGGCGGGAATTTGGTAGTAGGGATCTGACACCGGTTAATACCTTGCCATTGGCCCTTAATGCTAGGTTGTACAATTTTATTTTAGAATGTTATGCATTTTCAGGATGCTAGACTCGGCTAGGAAACCTTTGTATTAGAGATTTGTTAAGGTTAGCCAAAAACTTGTCTTCATCAAAATGTAATGGAAGTTAAAATTGTACATGATTCATGAAACGTTTTAATTTAAAGTTTTAAATTTAGTTTCATATTTTATTAAATACCGCCGGGGGGGTAAGGCCCCCCCCGCCTTCCAAAAGTTCAAACCTGTGTCTGTCTCCTCCCATGGGGAATTGGTGTTGGGAGGGGTGGCGGGCATCCCGGCCCATATGGAAAGGGAAGACCACTTGGTCCCCCCGAACGTATGGATGGGTGCCCCGATCCCCCGGGAAACCATTGTGGGCGGGGGGGCGTGTCCCGGTTGGTATGCCGGAAGCGGCGTAGCCGGAGCACGCCCCTCCCGCCCGGGAGAGGTTGGCCCAGACACCCGCCCGGAAGTCCGTGCACGGATGGGCGTACCTGAGGCCGCCCCCGCCCTCCCGCAGATGGATAAATAGAGCGGGAATCCAACAAAGCTTCCTCTTGTTCCAGTGCTCTGAAGGCTGCACCACTCATCGCTCGTGAGCCCTCTAGGGAACAAGCTGCAATTTTTGACCCACCCACCAGCCCCTGTTTGCAATGTTTGTGGAATAAAGTAATTGTTGGTGATTATTCGAATGTAATAAAAAGATACAGTCATTTTTGCATCATAGATGTATGCCTTTGATTGAATAGATGCTTGTAGGCCTTTTTCTCCTGTGTTGAAACGTAGAGGAATGGATTAAATAAATAAAGATTGTCTTGTGCTTTAGGACTTTTTTCCCTTTGTAGCAATGTCAAAGTTGGTGAATTGTCAAGCTGTTACAGATTAGGCGTATTTTCTTTCCTTAGTAGGTAAAAACAACTATCGTATTTATTTTGGTCGGGCGGTAAGGTCATGATCGGTGAGCAGTGATTTCAAGGTCCCTAGGGGGGCGCCACCCAGTATGGATGGGAGCGCCCGGGGGGAGGCGGCCATTGGCCCCTTCCACGGGGGGCGGCACCCACTACGGATGGGTCGCCCAGGGGGAGACGGCCATAGGCCCCTCCCAGGGGGAGACGGCTATATGCCCCTCCTACGAATTTCCCGGGGGCCGGATATCCGCTCCGGCGGAAGAGAGTGTGGGGAAGGCGGGAGTCCATGCTGTCCTTCTTACGGATACCTCACACAAGAACTCGGACGACCTTAAGATGCCGTCAAGTGAAAGGGGGCCCCCACGACAAGGGAAGTTACAGTTGGCTGCGAGGGTAAAGTCCTCTGCGTATGCGCCACTCACACCGTGAGGGCGGGAATTTGGTAGTAGGGATCTGACACCGGTTAAGACCTTGCCGTTGGCCCTTAATGCTAGGTTGTACAATTTTATTTTAGAATGTTATGCATTTTCAGGATGCTAGACTCGGCTAGGAAACCTTTGTATTAGAGATTTGTTAAGGTTAGCCAAAAACTTGTCTTCATCAAAATGTAATGGAAGTTAAAATTGTACATGATTCATGAAACGTTTTAATTTAAAGTTTTAAATTTTGTTTCATATTTTAATAAATACGGCCGGGGGGGTAAGGCCCCCCCGCCTTCCAAAAGTTCAAACCCGTGTCTGTCTCCTCCCATGGGGAATTGGTGTTGGGAGGGGTGGCGGGCATCCCTGCCCATATGATATTCGTACTAATTCAGCAATAGGTGTGTGAGTGTGTATGTTAGTGGTTCATTTATGTCATTGTTTTAGTAGTATGTGTTTTAGGTATATGTGTGTTATATTATTTTTACAGTTACTGCTGGGAGTGTATGCAGGTAGACCATCCTCAATGTGGATCCGAATGCCGAACATTGAATATATGCTACCTGGACTTGCTCAGGAAGGTAGCACAATGCTGCCTGGAGTAGTGCAACAAGAGAGAGAATTCTACGTTGAAGAACTTTATCTGGCAGGGTATATTTTTTTATAAATTGAGAAGAGGAATACGGTCTTAAGAGTCAACCACCAGCCAAACTATCAAATATATATTATAAATAAAAGAGGGAGAATCATAACTATTATTATGAATAATTGATGAATTCATAATTAAGGCTTCACCTATGCATAAATAAACAAAATGTGTGTTCACTTTGTGCTAGACATATAAAAGGCTGAGAGAATACTGCTAACGACTTAACATCATCTCTACTAAGGATAATAATAGCACCATATTCATTCAGCTTGAAAGGAATATAATGCTTTACTGCCCACACCAGGGTATCTGGAGTTGGAATGGAACCTTAGAAAGAATGATTCAAAGCCCACGTTTAGGCAAATGGTGGTGGCATATGTACTGGTAAAAGAAGATTGGCATTGCTGATGCACCTTTTCTGTTCAGAAGGACACAGAGTGTTTTAACTTCTGCCTCCGTTTTGTTAGAGGATGTTGTTGAAGAACAAAATAACAATGAGTATGAATAGAAAATACATCAGCTTAAAGTACATTACAGTGAAAAAGTACATGAGGTTGCACAAAGGCATACATTCATGTGAACTTTACAACTAGCTGGAGACCCAGTCAGTCCGGTTGGTTCTACACTAAGAACTCAAGCTGCTAAGTGTAATTACAGTTCTTTACCCAATTAAATATTTCAAGGTCAGCTCCAACATGAAGCTACATGACAAAATTGCTAAGAATGGAAAAGATAGCATTGGACAAATCCATTCTAATAGCAAACCAACTAGAAACAATTTCACTAATAATTAAGCAGTGAATGGAAGACAGATACATTGCAGGACATAAAGCACAAACTGAAATAAATAACACACCTAGTTGTAGCAGTGTAAGACATGAACTTGTAGATGGGGTTTAGGCAGTTGTAGCAACCAAAAGACAGCTTACTGTGACGGCTCAAATATCTTGTACATCGTGGAAGTGCTAAGGAAAGAGGCAGCTGCTGAAATTGTAAGGGCAAAACAGGAAATAAAAATTAGGATCTTAAATATGAAGGTCAGGCCCAGACAAGATAGGTTATGCAAGAGGACATATCTCAAGAATTTGCCTTGCACATTTGTAGGGGGGGAATGAGCTGAATAAAGGTGGATCCTATTGACACATTTAAAGAAGGCCGAAGAAATTAGTAATTGTCAATCTCAATGTGGAATCGTACTCTAACCAGAGTTGGCTGTTTGAATCATTTGACAAAGATAACTGACAAACCGTCGAAAGGGAAGACAGTAAACCCATATAGCTGGTAAAATACTTTAAAACTTGGCTACAAAAGTCTTTCTTTCAAGAAAATGAGGTAATATCTATGAGACCCATCTACCCCCTGCCCCCGATCCAAGCATAGGTAATTTCTGCATGCACAGTTTAACAATTGAACATATTCATAACTTTAACATTACTTTCATCGAAGAAATTTGTTAATGGAAGTTCTACATTTGTGATATTGCATAGTGATATGGAAAATGCACATCAATTCATACAATGAATTATTAACCTGAGTTTGCATCTTTGTTTTCCCACTAAACTTATAAAGGAGTCGCCCAATTCCTTATCTCCACATCATGCCACAAGGTGGGAAAATCATAACAGAAGTATATACCAAGCCTACTGACAATAAGGCTGTTCTCTGTTTAAGTATCTATCCAACATCCAAGAGCATTTTTGGCGAATCATCCATTTGGCCATATATTGAAAATATGAAGGAACTCCATATCCCGGTCTCGATTTGAGGAATAAGCAGACCCATTCACACAGAAGCCAGAGAACAGAGGATTTCCCACCAGGATCAGTTACAGAGTAAGAAAAGAGCAAGAAACAAATACAGGAAATCTCTTTTAGAAACATTTCAAAAATAAGAAACCATTTGAACAACATTCAACAACTAATATGGTGACAATTGTTGACAAATCCAGTAGGCCTGCCTTTTTATTAATGACACCTCCTTATATTGTGCTTACTATAGGTGGGATTATGTGGCTATAAGGCTCAGGGGTTGCTTGGGGTATGAACTGTTCTGAGGGTGTCACCAAAGTATTTATATTTTCCTATATCAGATATTTGTGCATTACTGCATAGCATTTAGTAGTGTGTGTGCATTATAAGTACTTTCTCATTTTTTAAGAAAAGGTATTGACTGGATAATGATTAATTGAGTATTGTTGTTGGCCACCATGGAGCTGGGGGTAGTTGTCCACACCATCCAGCTCCAGGATGCACTAGCATTTGATAAGTCCGGTTTTGGAACACATTACCTATGAATCAAAGGTCTGGTTGTAGAAACTCGGTATGTGGAAAAGGAAACTCCCTCATATAAATTCCATGTGTTGTAATTGTTGGTTAATGTATTGACTGTGTTTAATGTGACTGGTTTGCATTTTGAAATGATGTGAGAGCAGGGTAGGTTGTTTTAATTTAGAGGGAACCCAGGCAATAGAGTCCTTAAAACACCCAAATTACACACACTAGGCCAGTATGAGAAGAGTGCTTCTAAATAGGTTTAGGGACTGTGACAATTATTCACACTATAGATTAGGAAGAAGGAGTGTGTCCTGTTTCTTTCATTGGAGAAGATGAATGAGGAACTCCGGTAAATTATTGCATAGTGGTTCATTATTTTTGCAGGGATTTTCCCATCACATAAACAAAGGAGTAAAGCCAGACCTCTAGAGCCAAACACTGGAGGGGCTCCCCTTAGAAGTTTTGTTATAAAGGTATGATACATCTGTGCCAGTTGAAAGTAGGACTGAGCTTCCCAGGATAGGCCTGACGGTTGGGTCAGGGGTGGAGTGATGGTGTGGCACAAATGAATTGGGCAGAGGTGCCTTCCTTCCAGAACTTTCCTCAACACTTAAAAACCCAAAACACAGGTGAAGACACTTGCAAATTCACTGGACCTGGGAGCAACAACAGCAAAGCCCAACTTGAGTAGCCACCTCACTCCATTTCAAGAATTGGCTGAAGGACTTGGTTCCAACTGTCACTTAGAAATTGGGAGGGTTTCTCTAGGACTAGCGGTGCTGGCCAATTCATATACTGTGAGGGACAGCAGAGGAATGAACCTGCTTAGGGAGGCCTTGGAGGGTTACCATCAATCAAATCTGGATTGGTCCTGTACCTGGGTGAACCCCTTGAGAAATGGGGTCCACTGACTCTGCTGCTGATTAACAGGTGACCTGCTACACGCTCAAAGCTAAGGGGTGTGGGAAGTGCAGCAAGGAGAATATTCTGCTTGCAGGCTGCAGAGGGGCCGTTGAAGATGCCCCTGTGTAAAAGCATATAGGTTGTTGATTTGAAATTGAGCAAAGAACCTAAGAAAAGGAAAAGAAGTGCAATCCAATTATGAAACTTGTATATGGGTATTGTGTGTTATAGAAGTTTCATATTGAGATAGCACTTCTTTTCCTTTTCTTAGGTTCTTTCCTAAATGTCAAACAAACAACCTTTGTTTCTAGTTCGGTACTAGAACAATTGTTTGGACTATAGCGTCAATTACCCCAGGTTCTTGTTCTAGAGTTGCCCTTGTTGTTTGTAAATCCTGTGTGAAAGCAAGCACTAGGAGCTTAAACAATGGTCAGGTTCACTAACTTGAGTCTTAAAAATCAAGTTCCATGGAAAGCCACATTCAGAGGCTAAGAGGCCTGAAGAAACTACTCCTGGTAGCTGGAGCTTGCCACCAGGAGTAAACCAACAACGTAATGTGGAAACTGGTTGTGAGGAACTTGCAAAATCAGTCTCTGAAACTCAGTCCCCTGGAAGGACCAGGATGGAAACAAAGTGGCATATTTATCAAAATTTCACACAACACAGGGCAGCAAGCTAAGTTGCTGTGGTGCATTGCAAAAAGACAGAGAGCTGAACAGCATCATGTCTACTAAAATAAGGCACTCTCCAGCTTACACCTCACTCTGGTTCACATGTAGCTGCCTAGCTCCAATGCAGCCATCCTTGTGCGATGCAGGCATCCTTGTGTAGGAAGAGATACTTTCCTGCACAAAACCAACATTGTAAGGCAATTTCCTCTTTCTACGAGTGAGACAGAATTCATCATGCAGAGAAATAGGAAGTAACTGGCTTTGGCCAACAAATTCACTCGATCCGCAGAGTTTGCAGAGTTTTCCCCACATTCCGAAATGTGGTGTTCTGGAAAATCTCCACCAACCTCCGCATAGCAGAGTTTTTTCTCACACACAGCTTGATAAGATTAAGTTGGCAAACACAAGTGAGAATTTGCAACCCCTAACATGATTTATTGGGTGCTACAATTCCTTCCAGTGAGATTTCTGACTGCGGGTGATCACGGCAGAACGCAAACGTTGACATTTAGAAAGCTGCCTCTCGAGTAGAAAACTACAGCACAGAACCAACTCCTGGCTCTAAAAGTCAGCATGACGTGCTGAATTCCACCCACTCATGGACCTTCCTGGAATCTTGTGGATCTTTCATGTAACTCTTTGGAATTCCGAATGAAACTCTATGAGTTCCATCCACCCCTAGATGTAACAAGAAAGAAATATCTATATTTCTCCTTGTTACGCCTCACTGAAGAAAGTGTAGCATTTGAATGCATTCTCAGGTTTACTAGTTTTAGCAAATCTGGGAATGCACTAAAACCCATGGGGGTATGGATCAGAATGGCCATGCTTCAACCATGGAACACCTCACAGACAGAATGTTACTCATCTCAGAACAAAGGGCTGCCTTGCGTTACATTTTCTTTGCCAAGCTACACAAGGTAACACAAGTCAGTCCTTAACCCCTTCCATGCTCATGACGAGCTCAGCTCGTCATGAGGCACAGTGGAGCTGTGCTTAAGACGAGCTGAGCTCGTCATGAACAATGGTATATCTTGGGTTGCAGCACAGGAGGGGAAAACCTCTAGCAGCCAAGGTGTTAAGTAGCTTAGTAAATATCAACTTACATTTGTGCCATGGCTGCACCAGAAAGTGGCACATCCATAAAGCCAAATGCTAGTAAATCTTGGGCCAGGCCTGTTGCACTCTTCCTTATGTCCTTGAATCACTCTGGGGACAAGCCCCAGGGGATTGCAGCACCTTGAATTCATTGTATTACCATGAGGAGGGTGTGTGTGTGGCACCGTGCACCTAAGATGACCAAAGGCCCATGGGACCCCATTATTCAGACCCATCCCCCAGAAGAAACGGTGAGCACCTCACAATCTTCTAGTAGGCTGGGGCTCTCCACTCGCTCTGCCCATTTCTGTTGGAAAATAGTGCACACACAAGTCACCCGCACAGAGTAGGCAAGAGAAACATGCCAGCACAAGCAGCGCCAGCCTGGTGCAGAGCCTACTGGGCAGGATGGGAATGGTCTCCATTCACTCTCCCAACATTTGCTACACACTAGGTGCCCCATTAAAGGCGTGCCCTTAAAAATTAAAAGTTGTGGAATGAAGCCTATTTAGGCAAATTGAAAAAACAAAAGAAAGGCCCATGGTCACCAGGGTATCATCCCGTAAGCCCCGATGACCCGGTCAGCTGTCTTTGGAACACCCCATAAGATGCTGTGAGTGGTTAGAAATATCCGGTCCTGCACCACATCTGCTTCTCTCTCTGTTCCTCACAGGAAGCAGGCAGCGTCCCCTAAGCCAATCACAACACTGCAATGGCAGCATTGTGATTGGCTGGGACGCCGACCACTCAGGTGTCTAGAGAGAGGCCATTTTCTCCATGTAGGCTGCATACAGCCTACATGGAGAAAAGGGAGATTGTGTATGACTGGTTTTGTCAGCCCTAGAGCAGGGCTGCCCTCCCACCAGCCCACAACCAAAGCCTTTGGCTTTCTCACAGTATGAGAAGCAGAAACATAAAATGGTATTTATAATACCATTTTATGTTTCTGCTTCTCGCACTGCGAGAAAGCAGTGGGTCGACGCTCTTCCGCCCACATGGAGAAGCCGCCCTTGCCCAGCACCCACGGGGTGCAGGGATGAACTACACCTCCCTTTTCTTAATGGCAGCTTGTGTTATGGATGGTTTATGGCCGTATCACGAGATCCCATTGCGAAAAGGAAGCATATAACTAAATAGTGTTTGGTCACATTGTAATGGGCCAGTCGGGACCGCCGACCAGAGTCCCATGACCGAGACGGTGTCGGGTGGATTGAAGTCTGCACAACATCATAATCAGGTCCCACGTCTCTCACGAGCACCAAGTAAAAAATCTGCATAAGTGTGAAGAAAATAGAATTCATGCCTGATATGTGGTTCCAGAGTCACGGAGCTTGAGATCGATCCAGAGTGCAAGAATTCGATTGCTGATGCATTACTGCTCCTGCAAGTGCATATTATGGTGTATTTTGCATGCAGGATCGAATGTAATCCTTGACGCAACTTCTGCTCTGGAGTGGCCGTGAGCACACAAAATGGCGGATCGCCACCGTTCCTACACCGGACCTCTGAGCGTACCACCAAACTAAGGTTGAACCTAGACAGCGCTTACTCTGACTGCATTGAACTTGTTCCCGCACACAACAAGGTATTTATACCTTAAAGTGATTCCCCTGGTGAAGAGGAGCTTTTTTTCATCCGAACCGTACCTGACTTTAAAATGGCATATCGTGCGCGTTTTGGTTATTAAACTGAATAAACTCCACTATGTTCATAGCGATTCCTTACTTTAATTGCTACCGGCACCTCTTTGCCTCATCTGGCACTCAACTACTGATTCGCTGATACCGACCCCCCTTTATCCATGTATTCGCCCATACTTGATTAATGCCTGACCCTGAGATGGCAGAGCTTGTCCATAACAGCTGATCGGGACGCTGATGAAGCTGTAAAGTGTAAGGAAAGGGGGTCACAAGAGAATTACTGAGCGATCGTGTAGGAGGCAATGTGTGGACCCCCGATCTTGTGTCTTTTGGTCTTATTTATTGCTTTCTGTGGGCTCCGCAAGCAACCCGATGTCCGCTTAACTTGGGAGCACTCCGGTGATAGCGTACACCATATAACACCTGCTGTTACCTCTATACCTGAAGATCTTTCTGTAGGTCTCTGACCGCATACAAACTCCAAAAGACACACAGCGGTGTTTCCAGCGGTGGCAATCTTGTGCATCAAGATCGCAGAGACCCTGGTCTGACTCAATGACTGACCCGTGAGGTGCAGGCGGCCAGCGCACCGGCCCCCTAGTGAAGCAACCCTGAAATACGGCAAAAGAGTCCCCTGCGCTGCCGCGACTGGACGGCGCCGGGCAGACCAGCCAACACTGCGCATAGAATTTCCCCAAAATCACTGGAGGCCACGAGGTGAGCGTGAACGGAAGACCCTATGGGGGGCCCAGAGTTGCAGCGACCCTTATGACATTTGCCATCTTGGTGTCACTGTAGTGACAGGGGACTCAGAAACATTTGGCCAACATTACACCAGGATTGTAGGATAGAGCCAGTAGGTCCATGCCTGACCCTAAGATGGCCACCGCACAGGACTTCCCCACAATGACAAGGCCAGCATAACCAAGATGTAACAACTAACAGACGACTCTGGCTACTGACGAGAGATATTAAGATGAGCTCCTAGCCCACAACATTAAGTTATCTGCCCTGTGCGCTCAAAGAGGCGGGGATCAATGCCTAATACTTAGCAAACATCTAGGAGGCGGAGTCCTGAGTCGAGGGGGCCCCAGGAAATGGAGCGACACCAACAGAGGGCCAATACACCTTTGGAGAAAGCGCCTTTGATACATGAAGTACGAAAGGCGACCGGTGGCTTACCGGACGGCGCTCACCTTACCCGAAAGAGCCACTAATAACAAGGTCTCGCAATTATTTTTTGCTACCGTCACTAGGTAGAGAATGTGCCTGGACAGGGGCGCCTGGTGGAACCCTGGGTCAGAGTAAACAGAGCAAAGAGGCAGCGATGGAGCTGATGTGAGCGAGGGGTGGAAGCGACCCCCACCTAATCAACGCGCAACGATAATCTCTGAGTATAGCCCGGTGGAACTGCTCTGTTCAGCTATTGATGAGATCGGCCATGGTTCACCCCCTGACTGTCACCTACCCAGCCGGACTTTGGGCACAGTTTTTCTCCCCCTCACCCTGTCTCGCCCACCCCTGCATCGTATTTCTGTAACTCAGCTTTTTCCTTGTCCCCTATCTATCTATCTGTTCCCATTTTGCACTCTCTCGTTGTTTGTCTACTTCCCTTGCTCCTATCCCCTCTCACCTGAATCTTTCCCCTGCCCGCTACACCGCCTAGCCCCCTGTCCTTTTGTGCCCTTTGCCTAAGCACCCCTTCTCGGAAAGATCCAATATATATACTCTGGAGTCTCAGCGAACCCGCTGAGAGAGTCCACTGCGTTAAGGTAGCCTCTCGCAACAGAGATGGGGAAATGATACCACTTTTCCTGGGATCACAGCTTACTGGACTTTGGACACAGCTTTGACTCGTCTACCGGTTTGTGTCCCCGTCACCCTCCCCCTCCTCTTTCCATGCTTTGTCTCTCACCCTCCCCTCCTCTTTCCCCCTACCCTGAATCTCTCCCCTTGCCTGCTTTTTCCCTTACATATATGTCTTTTTTGTTTGTCTCGACCTTACATGTAACTATGTTGCCAGGCTCTAATAACTGTGTAACCTTTGTAACAATGTAACCTGCGATTATGGTCTGATGCTCATGTAAAGCGCTCTGATCCCTCCGGGTCTAGCCAGCGCTTTATAAAACCTTTTAAATACATACATTTTAAATTAATAAATATTTCTTCTGCCTTCCAGCGTATATATTCATATCTCTAGTAGTACTGCATTGTATTTGCATTTATATACATTCCATTAAAAAAAAAACGTGCTAGGCATACACGTTAACAGAGATGATCTGCAGATTGTTACTGTGCTTATTTTGACTTAGTCTGATTTCTGACTTCTTACTCCCCGATGAAACACCGGGTTATATTACAGAGGAGCTACAGGACACAACTATATTTATACAACGTTTGATCGCATGCATTGGAACAACTCTTGGTGTTATGCAGTCTCTTTAGAAATCCAGCATTCACTAGAAGTATTTGGTTATTTTGTGAAAAACGAATTCATTCATTGCTGTTAAAATAAACAATGAACAATTTCCTACACCCTTCCTTAACAGAAGTAGGAGTAATGTTTGTATTGCTAGCACACCACAGTAAACTGTAAATCACCCTCTGGAGACTTTATAGACAACATAATTTTCCCAAACTAATTTGTCCTGCAAGTAAACCTCAAAATAGCTTGCATACTTATAAAACGCAGCTGTCAAACAGTGCAATGAGAAAACGAGTCTGGTATTGCTGGGAATAACATTACTTATTTAGCGATATTACACATACACTCGAGTGAATGCATCTTGGAAATCAATGATAAAAAAAACCTATCGTATTAAGTTTTCTCAGTATGCATTTCTGCATAGTGAATAACAGAGCAACTCGTCCCATTTCTGAAAATGTTCTTAGATAAATACTAGAAATTGGCCAGTGTTTCAATCGCATTTCAAACTGAGCTAACTCTGTTGTTGTTTGTAGTCTGGTGAGTTATGGTCCTGTAATCTTAAAACACGCATAAAGCACTTGTGTTGGGATTAGAGTCATACTCGTTTACAGATGCCTGGCATGGAGTGGTATGGAAAGCACAACATGAACAAAAAATCTGCACGCACAAATGTACGGGTTAGCACTAAAGATAATGACCAAGGAGGCTTTATACAACTGTATATAGTAGTTATTTTCTGGACACCTACCTTTTTGAGTTGCTCTCACCCATCACGTAGAGAAGCATCAAGTCATGTTATGCAAATCTTCTACTGTTCTACAGTTTGCTGTATTTACGCTAGGCTGGGTGCAGTTCGCAGAATTTTGCTATGCCGAAGTCCGCGAAGTTGCAAAAAAACTCCACAAAGTTCCACGAGTGGCAGAGTGCAGTGCGAACTGCAGTTTGTGCTGGTAATCCTGCTGCTCGGGTAAAAATTCTTCCCGAGCAGCAGCTCGCACTCGCGAACTTACTGTTCATGATTGTGAACTTACCGTTCGTGATCGTGAGTCTGCACATCGAGAAATAAGGGGGCATATTATCAAGGACAGGCGATACATTATCGCCGCTTTTATCGGCAGGAAACTGCCAATAAAGCGGCGATAATAGCCTTGATAAGATGCTCTATGAATTCCAATCGAAGCCCATGTTAGATGTGTTCACATCTAACATGGGCTTCGATTGGAATTCATAGAGCATCTTATCAAGGCCATTATCGCCCCTTTATCTGCAGTTTCCTGCCGATAAAAGAGGCGATAATGTATTGCATGTCCTTGATAATATGCCCCTGAGTTTTCTGCACTCTGCGAGCTCCCCGAAGTGCAGACAACTCTGCAAACTCACTGCCCAGGCCTAAGCTAGTGTACCCTTAAAATAATTACATAAACTAAAATGAAAATGCATGTTAAATGTTGGACAAGTGGTTCTCAAAATTAGTAGAGTTTACTGAGCTAGAGGCCAGAGGTAAGAAGCCTTTTGACTTAGCAAATAGCCCGATTAGCAGAATCTGGACATTTAAGAATGCAAAAACGGTTTTATCTAATGTATCAAACCCAAACTGCAATTCGGTAATTTATTACTGAATCAGAACTTGGGTTTGTGACCCAAAAGTGAATAGGTGTTTGGAAGGGGAGAGTTTATGGCTTCCTTTTCAAATACTAATTAGTAGTGGTATTAATGTTTTGTGACCAAAATGCAATTGCAAACATTGACATTTTACCAATACATCAAAGAAGGTGATAACCTGTTCAAAAATTATAAAAAATAGATAACATTGCACTCCTGCCAACAATCTATGAACAGTTATCTTCCAAATGTTTGCTATAGTCAATAAGCATCAACCAAAAATATTCCACAATACAAATTCCAATGTTTTTCAATGATGTTTATGTATTTCAGTTGGTACAGGCAACTGCCAATCCAGAAAATACAGCCTTGGCTTATTGACTATGGCAAAAATTCGAAAGATAACTGTTGATAGATTGTTGGCAGGAGTGCGATGATATATTTTTTTTCTATGAGTAACACGAAAGCCATTGCTTAAGTGTATAATTGCATTTGGGTAGTTTGATGCACATGTACCAAAAAGGACCCTGGAAATGAAATGAGTTCATTGGATAATATTTACGTATCTGCACATTATGAAAGAGGTGCAATTGAATCCCGATCACATCCCACCTCTATATTTTATGTTAAAAAACTAGAAGGGGCCCCAAGTGACACCTTCACCTTTTAGAATGTTAGAATTTTTTTAAGAGCAGGGAACGTAGGGACCACTGTATGTGCTTAAGAAATAAAAGTTAAAGTGCATATGTTTGTATTCACCCCGTTTTCCTTCAAGATAAACAAGTTGTCTTTAAAAAAAATGAAAAGCCCAAGACTGGCATTGGTGAGGCCAGCCCTGACCTGAAGGTGCTGTCTGTCCACTCAAAGAGACTCGAGACCTGGAGCAGACAGACCACTATCTGACACAAAGTGTGTTAGCCTTGTTGGGTTCCCTAGTAGACAGCTATCAGGGAAGTGTTCAGATTTAGGGTGTAACCCCTGAGATGTTAAAAGTGGGACTGCATCTTAAGCGTATAACTCCACTCTGAGAAATGTTGAAGACTGGGATGCCTTATGACAACTTACCAGCCTACAAGCTTGATGTGAGACCTAGCCAAGATACTATATTGAAGCATTCATGTGTCAGTGGACTGTCAGTGGCCTGGTTCTTGACTCTCAGACCTGTCAACGGCCTCAGTTGGTTGCCCGCCTTTAGGCAGAGTTGGCCCAGTGCTGGGGACATATGCTACACCTAGAAAGCAGGATGGCCCACATCACCCTGTTGGCCATTGTAGTACTGGCCATCTACTGGAATGCATCTGTGACTAGGCTAGAGATAATCCTCTTCCAGAGGGGTTTGTAGATCAGAAGTGTTCCCGGCGGGTATTGTCTGTGATTGGGAAGAAGAGTGTCTGCACTGTCAACTCAAACAATGAAGGATGGTACAACATTGTCAAGGTGGTCCCTCTCCCTACAGGGAATGGACTAGACAGTAACATGCCCACGCAAATGAATTTTCAAATTCCTGACACTTATTCAATGACAACTGCCAAGGTAATATCTAACATTTTTCCACGCCTTTTAGCTAGAGGGGGGCAGTATGAGAACATCTCCCTTTTTGGTGTGATCACCTCCATTTTTTCTGATTGCTATTGATGTTTTTTTAAACTCTGCACTTCGGGACAGTACTGTCCAGTATTCAGTGTACATGCTCTTATCTCTAAAACATGGTAAAAATGCCAATCCCCAATCATAATATGTAACTACCCAGTAATGCTCTAGTGTATGGTGCAGGAAACATATCAATCACATGCAAAATGAGTCACTTGTGGACTGCAATATTCAAGGCTAACAAAGAAAACATGACTTCAAGCTGGATATGATCTGTGTAGTCTGAATGCTGCAGCTTTTAAACATGCAGATAAAATCTGCTAAAATAAAAAGAATGTTGGCAGAAAATAACCCTACTTTTAAATATGAAATAAATCACATCTCAGTAGGCCTTGGAACCTACAGGGTAGGGTGCCTAGTATTTAAGAGCGATACATACAAAAGAGTTTAGCTTTTGCATGTTACTATAGCAACTAGACTCTGTAAGCTATTTTAACTGTTCACAGCAATAGCT
Organism: Lissotriton vulgaris; assembly: GCF_964263255.1. Classification (NCBI taxonomy): domain Eukaryota; kingdom Metazoa; phylum Chordata; class Amphibia; order Caudata; family Salamandridae; genus Lissotriton; species Lissotriton vulgaris. The sequence continues at coordinate 496,465,200 of NC_141687.1, forward strand.
GATTCAAGCACTGTTATTAATATTTTTGTTAAATCAATCTCAAAGTAAAGTTCGATTTTTTTACATAAAAGAACGTGTATTTCTAAAGTGCACGCTCACACAAGGGTATCTTAGCGCTGAAAACAGAGGTTTATATTTACAAATTGTAACTTTTAAAAGGTTTGACATTCTCTGTCTAAAACTCCATAAGGCTAATTAGCATGAGCTTGTTAGCTGCTGGATCCTGTCAGTGTTTTCTTCTTCTGGAAGAGGTGCAAAAAAGGCTCCCAGATCATAGACAATGGCTCTGGCCTATTTGCAGGCAGGCATGGGTATGAGATATGTAACATACCTTACACCACATGCCATATGTGACTCATCTCAGCTCAGGGAGGGCGCTTGAGAAGAGTTCAAGAACTTCATTAACTTAAAAAAAGACAAGAGTGAGGACTGCCCCTTCATGGTCAAGTGCACAGAGAGATCTGGGAAAGAGAAGCTTTTGCTCCCTGGGGCGCTGTAGTCAGCTTTCCCTAGACGCACCTCTGTACAGGAAACTAACCACATCCAAGGGCAGAAGTGTTCAGCCATTTTGCACTGTACTCAGAACAGTGCACTGTGGGATGTTTTGCAGTAATGCAATGCAATGCAAGTAATGAGCTGCAAAAGTGATAAGGTTTCTTCCTGGGAACATATTTAGAGAGTGTGCAGGAGTTAACCCAAACGTACTGGCAATTGAATCTTACAAAAGGAATACCCAATGCCTAGCTTATCAGAACACATCTGGACCTGCAGGAGAAAACAAGAAGATGGAAGCTGCTTTGCAGAGACATAAAGGTCTGGACTTACTGCCACTTACACCTCAGAATATGAAGTGGACACTGAGAATCAGTTGGCTGATTTCTGTGTGGCTACAGAGACACAACAAGTTACAAGAAGTTGTTTTCCTGGCGTGACCATCTGCCCAATAGCAACTGTACTTGGAATGGACCCTACTAATGCCTGGTGCTCGAGTGAGTCTTGTCACCTAGGTGCCTGTCCCTGAGGTCCAGGGAGCCTTAGAAGAGATGAAGAGGAACTGCTCTGGAATGTCTGAAAAGATGAGACATAGAAAGTCTTTGGACTTCTAAGACCTCTGGATTTTCAGCTGGACCTTGTGGCTAAGGTGTTTGATTTCAAAAGAATGTAATCAAAGACAGGTTAAGGCTTGCCTTGCGGGAGGATTCTAAGCTCCAAAAAAGGAGATTAAAGACCTGATTTAGATTTTGTGTGGAACATGAATTTTGGAACTAGCAACCATGGAGAGCCATGGAATTGAAGAGCTGTGGACCTTGTGCAAGCACAGAGAGCTTAGGGCAATCCAGGATTCCAATACGGAGGATTTTCACAAAGACCTCAGACAAGAAATGGGACAACTACAGACCACCTCAGACTAGTATGAAAAAGAGCGGGGGAGGCAGAGGATAAATGATCACAACGTGTACTCTTCAATATACCTTCCAGGGCTGGGAGTGAGGATGCTCACCGTGTACTCACCCCATTTCTTCTTATTGGTGTTTTGGGATTCTACCTTCTTCTCATTATTTTGGGAACCTTTATTTATTCATTTATTTATTTATTTTTTAGACTTATAAAGCGCGAACGTTTGCCCAAGGGCGTCTTGGCACTGCAGACTCAACTGATGTCTCGTACAAAGTGGGACCAAACTAAATTAATTTGTAAATAGCCATGTCTTTAGGTTTTTGCGGAACATATAAAGGGAATTATTTAATCTGATTGGGTGCGGGAGTGCATTCCACAGTCCAGCAGCTGTAACTGAAAAGCGTCTGTCACCCCATGAGAGAGTCTTAGTACAGGGTACTGTCAATTGGTGCAAAGTCATTGATCTTAGTTGCCGAGCTGGGAGATATGGTGTAAGCTGGTTTCTCAGGAATTGAGGGCCACAATGATGCAGTGCTTTGAATACCAGACAGAGCGTTTTGAATTCTATCCGCTTTTTTATTGGGAGCCAATGGTATGTGCGAATGGTGTGGGCAATAGGTTTAAATTTGGGGGGTTTTGATAATAATCAGGCCGCGGCGTTTTGCACCAATTGCATTTTGTTAATAACCCGAGCTTGGGCATTGGCCAGAATGCCATTGCAGTAGTCGAGAGAAGAAAGGATAAGCGTGCTAACCAGAGTTTTACCTGCAGTGTCAGGTAGAAACGGAAGAATTTTTTTGATCAGTTTTAGTTTGAAAAAAGCTGATGCTGCTATCTGATTGGCATGCGCGGCAAAGTTGAGGTGGTCATCAAACACCACTCCTAGATTTCTGACCTTTGTAACCGGCTTGTGCGGTGTTCCAAATGAGGTTGGCCACCAGGTTTATACTGCTTCATGGTTCCGCCTCCTGAGGTACTGGTAAATGTATGTAAAAGTGTTAAATCAGGCTCCCCTCGAGATCCGGCCCCTCCTAAAGTTCTGACTGCTAGTTTAGAAATACTGGAGCCATATTTTCGACACATTATCCAACTATCGTTTTCCTCGGCCTCTCTTCCGGGTGACTGGAAGCAGGCGATAGTGCTGCCAATAAAAAAGAAACCTAATGTAAGCCAGGACCTTTTAGAGAACCTAAGGCCGATCTCCCTCCTACCTTTTCTTGCTAAAGTGACCGAAAAAATAGTTAATACTCAGCTTATGGATCACTTAGAAGTTAATAAGGCACTGCATAGCTCCCAATCTGGCTTTCGGAAGAATTACTCGACCGAGACTGCCCTCTTGCGAGCGACCGAAACTCTGCGGATTGGAGCGGATGAAGGTCACACAATGGCTCTCATTATGCTGGACCTCAGCGCTGCGTTCGACACTGTGGCTCATTCCATCCTGCTACAGTGTCTGAGCAGTGCTGGGGTCACCAAGGCGGCATTGGGCTGGCTTAAAGCCTTCCTATCTGAACGCAGCTTTCAGGTGCAGAGAGGCATGTGTCTTTCTGACAGCATAGCCTTAGAACAGGGGGTGCCTCAGGGCTCTGCCCTGAGCCCCACCCTGTTCAACCTGTACATGGCTCCCCTGGCAGATGTGGTTCAATCATACGGCATAGAATTAGTATCCTATGCCGATGATACTCAGCTGCTCATCTCCCTATCACAGACACCCACTTTAGCAGCGACCAATTTTAAAGCATGTATGCAGGAGCTTGCAGGCTGGATGAACCAACACTGCCTGAAGCTCAACGGCTCGAAAACTGAGGTGTTAGTGATAGGGGGAAAGGATACCAGTTGGACTCAGGACTGGTGGCCTTCATGCCCTGGCCCTACACCTATCCCTGGTAGGGAAGCAAAAAATCTGGGGGTTTGGGTGGATCCCAAACTCTCTTTTGAGAGCCATATCAACAAAGTAGCAGGGAAATGCTTTGGGATAATGAAGACCTTAAATCGCACGCTGGACCTTCTGCCCTTGGAGGCTAGGCGTACCATGACCCAAGCGTTAGTCACCTCCCGCATAGATTATGCGAACGTACTGCTACTAGGAACAACTGAGAAAAACATAAGGCGACTCCAGGTGTTACAAAACACGGCAGCACGATTAGTTCTCAGACTTCCTAAAAGAACGGCATCCAAACCCACTCTTCTGGCCCTTCACTGGCTTCCTATAATTATTTGCTATAGGATAATCACTCTGAAAGCCCCTGATTATTTGAAGGACCTAGCCATCCCTTATATGCCCAATAGAGCACTCCGCTCCTTGGGCATGGGTCTTTTGAAAGTACCTCGTATAAAGAGGGCCAGAATGGGAGGACGCTCCTTCCGAGTGTTAGCAGCCAATCAATGGAATGCTCTTCCCATAGCAATTAGACTGGCCAGGACAGAAACTATTTTCAGGAAGCTGTTAAAAACACATTTGTTCACTCTGTAGATCTGTCTCTGCCTCTCTCTGTCTCCATCTCCTCAGCGCGGGGACACGCCGGGACGGCGTCACCAAGCGCTTTATAAGCCCCTTTATTATTATTTTTTATTATATAGATGACCACACTGGTGAAATTTTTCCAAAGATGACCACCTCGGTCTTCTCGGAGTTTAGCTTGAGGCAGCTTGAGGACATCCAGTCTCCAATTGCTTGCATGCCCTCTTGGAATCGCTTCACCACCTCATCTCCGTTGTTTTTAATAGCGAGGACTAACTGGGTGTCATCAGCGTATGAGGTAAGGCCCATCCCATATTGCTTGATGACTCTGGCAAGGTCCGACACGTAGATATTAAAAAGTGTCGGACTCAGGGATGAGCCTTGAGGAACCCCACAAGGTAGAGAAAGCTCTGCTGATTGAAATGGGCCCAAAGTAACTGTCTGAGTTCTGTCAGACAGAAAGGAGGCTAGAAGATTTTTTGCTCTCTGTTGTACGCCCATCCAACTGACACGGTCGATCAGGATGGACTGATCGACCGTGTCGAAAGACGCAGAGAGGTCCAGCAGTATAAGTACTGCTGTGCCCCCTTGATCTTTGATGAGCCTAATGTCATCAGCGGCCTTTATGAGGGCGGTTTCCGTGCCGTGGAATTTGCGGAAACCGAACTGAGTACTGTCCAGCAGTTGATGATCCTCTAAGTACTCAGACAGCTGCTGGTTCATGGCTTTTTCTACCACCTTAGCCAGAAAATGGAGACTGGCTATAGGTCTAAAATCTTTCGGATCAGTCATGGTCAGATGCTGTTTCTTGAGGAGAGGATTCAAGAGGGCACTCTTCAGTGCATTAGGGTGGTATAGAGACAAAATATCGACTCCAAAATATCGACTGGACATAATATCGAGTTTTAAATATAGACTGGACAAAATATCGACTGGACATAATATCGACTACAAAAATATCGTTTTTCAGGTAAGTGAAGTAATATCGACTGTATAAAATATAGATAGCAAAAATATCGATTTTTTAATAATATATAATATTTTATAGTGTATTTTTATGTAATAATATGTGTGAATAGTGTGTATTAATGTTATAAAATATTTTATTACATGAATTTTGTTTTGATAATAATTGCGTAATGTAATTCTGTAGCGGGTTGTGGGTTTATAGGGGAATAGGGTGGGAAGTAATTTAATAATAATTAATTAATTAATATATGTTTGTTAATATTTTTAATTAATAATTAATTGATAATTAATTAATATTAATTAGTTAATTAATTAATATAATTTTGAATATATTTTGTATTAGTAAATAATTGTTAATTAATTAATTGTAATTAGTTAATTACATTAATTAGAGTACATTTTTAATATATATAATTTTGTGTTATTTTTAAGTAATTAATTTTGAAAAAATAATATTAATTATTAAAATAATTACACCTAATGTTCTAATATATTTACTTTATTGTTATTGTTAATTAATAATTAATTGGTAATTAAATAATATTGATACATTTTGGGTAAAGGAGCATTTTTAGGGTTCAGGGTCAGTTTTCAGTTCATGGGTAAAGGGGTATTTTTAGGGTTCAGGGTCAGTTTTCAGTTCATGGGTAAAGGGGTATTTTTAGGGTTCAGGGTCAGTTTTCAGTTCATGGGTAAAGGGGTATTTTTAGGGTTCAGGGTCAGTTTTCAGTTCATGGGTAAAGGGGTATTTTTAGGGTTCAGGGTCAGTTTTCAGTTCATGGGTAAAGGGGTATTTTTAGGGTTCAGGGTCAGTTTTCAGTTCATGGGTAAAGGGGTATTTTTAGGATTCAGGGTCAGTTTTCAGTTCATGGGTAAAGGGGTATTTTTAGGGTTCAGGGTCAGTTTTCAGTTTTTGGGTAAAGGGGTATTTTTAGGGTTCAGGGTCAGTTTTCAGTTTTTGGGTAAAGGGGCATTTTTAGGGTTCAGGGTCAGTTTTCAGTTTTTGGGTAAAGGGGTATTTTTAGGGTTCAGGGTCAGTTTTGGGTTTTTGGGTAAAGGGGTATTTTTAGGGTTCAGGGTCAGTTTTGGGTTTTTGGGTAAAGGGGTATTTTTAGGGTTCAGGGTCAACAAATAAGATTTTAAAAAATTATTTTTATTATTTTCATTTATTATTTAATTATTATAATTTAATTTAAGTCGTTTTAAGTATATTTTAGTAATTAAAATGTAATATTAATTTAATTTAACACTGTTTTTAATAAAGTCGATATTTTTTACATCTATATTTTTGTTAACGATATTTTGTACTCGATATTTTTGTACTTACCTGTTTGTAGATACAAACTAGATATTTTGACTGTCGATATTTTGTCCACGATATTTTGGCAAGTCGATATTTTGTCAGTCGATATTATTTCAGTGATCCCATTAGGGTATATGCCTGACGTGAACATGGCATTGCATAATTGCGGAACAACTGGTGTAATTAGGTCTAGAACCGACTGAAGGATTTTTGGGGGACAAGGATCTAGAGCCGATCCCGTTTTTATATTATTAATTAGGTCCCTAGTCTGTTGCTCGGTGATTTGAATAAAATGAGTAAAGGTAATTTCAGAGGAAGGGTCGTAAGTAGGGAGTGTTGAGGGTTTATCTTTGGCGGAAAAAACGGTGTAAATGTCATTGACTTTAGTATAGACGAAATTAGCCAACGCTTAGCAGAATGCTTGGGAAGGTGGTGGAGTCAAGGCAGGGGTGTTTCCCGCCAGTTGTTTAACTACCTCATATAGCTGTTTGTTCAAGTTTTTCTCTTTCTCAATTTAAGTGCTGAAATACATCCTTTTTGCCTCGGTAATCATTTTTAGAGAACTTCTTTTAATCCTTGTTGCTCCTCTACCTTCCCTGTTGAATGCCTGGCCCCCCTTTCTTAGGGTCATCCACATGGGATGTCTTGAACACCATTGGGGTACCCTCATATCATCTACTCTTCCAGTCTTTCTAGGATCAATCAGCTTAGAGTTCACTACAGGCTGGTGTACCTATTCTGCTGGTCCCATATATGTGAGGATGTGAAGGAGTTATGTCATTCCTGTCATGGTAGTGGCATGACAAGAGAAAAATCTTAGCCCTGCTTCCCTGTGTCCTCTGCCAGTGATGGGAGACACCTTTAGAAAGGGTGAGGATTGATATTTGCTGTGCCCCAGGCCCTATGACAGCTTCAAGGAACAGGTTTACCATAGCAGCAGTGAATCATGCCACTAACTACCCTGAATCCGCACTTGGAGGACGGTGGCTTTGCCAGTGATGAACAGGGCTCTGATTGTCATTTTTATACCAGTGTTGTGTTCGCTAAAGGAAGTTTCTTCAGACAGGGGGACAATTCCATAACTGCACACTTGAAGGTATACTTTAAGTTTATGTGGGATGAGTGGTGGGTGAGTTATAAGATTCCTACACACTATCACAGCCAAAGCAAGGGCTTGTTGAGAAATTCAACACAACCCTAAAAGGCATTATCATGGTTTTAAATGAGAAACTCAGATGGAAGTGTTAAATGTTATTGCAATGCCTTTTGATCACCTAAATGGATGTACCAGAAAAGGGAGTGAGCCTCAGCCCATTTGAGCTTCTGAATGGGCATCCTGTTAGTGGTTCTTTGAGGCTTGCCAGAGGAGGGTGGGAGAAATTTCTCAAGGAACCCAAGCAGGAAAAATGTAACTATGTACTGAGCAGGAGATCTACGATGCCTGAGAATATGAAAAAGCTAACAAGAATACTGGGGCAAGTCAAGTGCTGATAAACAATGATATGGTCAGAAGATGACTTTGGTAGAATACCAACGTCGTAAAAAGATGTGTGCTCACAGGGCCCTCCAAGATAAGTAGATTAGGCCCTATTCTTTGCTAGAGAAGTTGGATGAGGTTACCTATCTGGTAGACATGGGCATCCTAGACACAGAGTGCTTTTATTTATTTATGTGTTTGTATATAGCGCAAACTTTACCCGAAGGTTAAGGGGGCTTTACAATAGAACCAGTAACATTACATAAGGATTTCAAAGTGCATACATTACATAAAAGATTCAAAACAGATACACTGTAAACTCACATAAGAATGGTACTAAATACATATGTCTACTACAGATACTAGTGTTTAGAGTTACGAATATACAAGTTGCAAATTCACTCAAGGTAACATTTTAGGGAAGTTGAAGTGATTAGTGTTGGACAAATATATATTACATATTTACAGAGCATTATCTTTTCGCCATTGTTGGGGTTCTGGTGGTGCTCGTTCAGGCAGTCCATCCACAGGTAGTGTTCTTGGACTTGGAGGATTCCAGAGTTGCTGCTGGCCGTAGAGGTAGAATGACAGGTGGTGGAGGGTGAGGGGGGCGTGTGGTAGTCTGCAGGTAAATCTGGTTCTGCATGGGGGAATCAAGCCAGGTTGTAGATATCCTGCCCCGATATGGGCCCAGCAGAGCAGTCAGGCATCCGCAACGGCCCCATTCCCCCACCGGACTCGCTCACCAAAAGTTATACGGGTGTACGTGCACCTACTGCACTGTGGCATGCCCTCTGGGGAAGCTCCAGCACCCGACTGCGGCGATGTCTTTCCCGCCTTCAGCCACAGGGTCAATACCGAACACTGCAGTTTAAAGACACCCCTGGCCAGTAAACATCCACCATATTTAAAGGCCAAGGGATAATTTCTGTACCTTGACAGGAACTGCAGTCACGGTAGTTCCTCTCAAGGCAGAAAACATTTGGTGGACGGCTGCTATTGATTTTTGACAGCCATCTCCCAAACTTTAAACCACTGTTTGTTTTTCATGCCCCCCCCCCCCCCCCCCAGCCCAGTGAATTGTCTCCCTGCGTTTGGAGGGCGGTCAGCTGGACCATCATTTTGGTGGACAGAGTAAAGCATCGCATTTGCAATTTGCCAAACTTTAAATCACCCTCATTATCTGAAGCAGACTGTGGTTTGTGTAGGCCTTTGCTGTGCTCAGCCCATGCATGGATGTATTTCATCTCTCATACTGGCAGATTTACTAACTACTGCTAAAGAATTCTGGCCTATATATGAAGAGAAATGTTTTGAGTTTGTAATTGCAAGAATTTGAACAATATTTCTGACTTCTACTCTGCCGCATTGTGTAAAAGGTCGGTGTACAATAAAAGCCTTTAGCATAACAACCCTGTGACTGAGATAGCATAGGTGATAGGCTGAGTGGAACTCACAAACATATGTCTGTCTCTGGTAGGACTAACTATCCATACCAAATCCTGTCTTTCTTTAGCTACATAATGAGGGAGACACTTGTCTGGGCGCATGGGGAAGGATAACCTAGACTTTCAGCTCATAACATAGATGAAATTTAATAGTAGAAGGGGTGCATATAAATGTAATTTTTCCTACTGCTGCTAAAGTGCTCCTGTCACTGACAGTAGCCATCCAAGAGTGAAATATTCATATTCATAAATACATATAAATATATATCCATATTTGACATTAAAATCAATGAATTAGGGAGGCACCACAAGCAAATTTGTGATTTTAATCTCATGTCTCAAGCACATAGACAACGATATCACAGGAAACCCCAATCATCAACGCGCATGTGTTTCATGGATAGCTACTTTTTCAATACTGAGAAAACCCACGTTCTTTGTGTATAATGTTGTCTTTTCTACTGCTGTACCTTGTAATGCGGCTCCTCATAGGCGCACAAAAAGATCAATATGTTCAGCGGTGGAACTATTGAATATTTATAAGGCAAAAAGCATTGCTGTAGCTTCATATGGTGCGGGAGTTTGGGGACATGCGAATGTAAGCTCCCTTCAGGTAACTGAAAACACGTTTTTGAGATTTTTATTAATGGTCGCTAATGGCACTTCCTCCTTAATATGCCGTACAGAACTAGGTTTGCCATATTCGGAAGATATTTTAAAAAATCAGCAGCTTCTGTTGTGGCATAGGATATGGACAACAGAGGAAATACAGTTTAATCGAGGGATCTTATTAGACTGGATGGGCCTAGATGGAGTGGCAAATATTAGATGGCTGTTTTATGTTAAAATGTGTTTATATAATATAGGCCATCAAGACTTATATGATGATCCGCCCACCATGGCAAGGCATTCCAGGAAAGATCTTAAGAACGATTGTTTGCTCTATCTGAGTGAATGCTGAATTGAGTAAGGTTACGGTACAAGCATACAACCTTACATTAACAACTTTTAAAATCCAGCCATACCTATTCCTTGTAACTAAATACTATGACAAAATGTTATTGATGCGTTCTCGCATTGGAACTCGGCACAGATCCTTAAGTTTCCCAATTATTAATGACTGGCCAAAAAAGCTATGTAAATGCCCGTGTGACGATATTTCTGATCAGTCCACCCTACATGTTTTATTTTTCTGTAAATTCTACTCTGTATAGAGAAAAAGGTGGATTGCTCCAGTTTTGAAAACATTTGGGATGAGGTCATGTCGCCCAACTTTTGTGGCTCTCCAACAATTAGATACAATATTTGTTGTAGCCTCTGTTTCCGCCTTTTTAAAAAATGCTTTTAGATATAGGAAATCTATTGTGATGTGACAATTATGACAATGATAGTTTTGCTGTGTATGAAGAATGTTTTTAATTGGTGTAAATATTGACATTTGCCCTGTACTTTTTTAATATGTTTTTGTTTTATTGTGTGTTTTTATTGTTATTTGTATGTAACCGAATAACACTGCCTAATGCAGTTGGTCAGAGGGGCACCAACTGTTTTTATGAATGCTTCTAAAATCATTAGCAATTTTAGATCAGGGTGTTAAGGCCTTTCTGTCCCCAATAATATTTAGTGCTAAGAGTGGTATATACCTTGGAAGGATCACAACGGAAACCTCTTACCTCTTAATGAGGTGTGCAACTGACCTGTGGATCATTGGAAAACTTGTCAATTTTCATATGGAGCCTTTTGACCAACAACCTTTAAATGAGTCCACAAATCAACATTCAAATAGTAAGTTTTCTTATTTTAAAATAATATTATTAATAAACTTCTGTGTGAAAGTGTGCATTCCAAAACACATCAAATTCTGTTGAAAGGTTGAATTCACATTTTTTCTTCATTCACTCCTAAGTACCCCTTTTGGAATTGTGCATAAGGTAATTCCATGCACCTCCCTGTTCCCCACCTCATTTAGAAGTATTGTGGAAGCCACTTATTTTCTGATAGAGTAGCCAATAGGGACTCATGGCAGTGTACATGAATACAATTATACTGTCTTTAACTACAAATCTACACCTAGGCAATGCACTATGCTTCATCGCTGGATCCATTAAAGCGTGGGAATTGATACTCAGTGGAGGATTTGAAATATGGAGGATGGATGACAGTGTTTATATGTCAAAAAAGGATATTTATAATGTTTACCTTTGTTTCTTACTCTTCCCTTTACCCTCATTTCTACCCTAATAATTTTCATTTAAGTGCAGGCAACAACAACATACACCAAAAGAAAGCCAAATATAAAATTGAATAAGAATTGGCACGGCAACTTAGCAGCACATTTAAATAAAATAAATGATTCCAACAATAATTTAACAATATTTAAATGAAAAATATATTTTTGTAAACAACATACTTTTGAAAGCTGTTTGCAGGCAATCAACCATAACATAACATATTGGGTGATGTTAACTTCTTACATGTAAGTGTTGACATAGTTTGCATTTTAGTTTGAAGTGCTAAGCAGCTGGCCCTGCATTTGCAAGACACCATTACATCTGCCTTACAGTGTTACAGCTGACATTTTTAATACAAATCATATGTATTTCCACGTTTGACCCACAGGCGTGTATTAGCTTTTCTAGGACCATTTTGCAAAATTTTCTCCTGATATCAGTGGGGAAGGCGTCCTGTATATGCTCACATTTAGAATTCATTATTTCTACCACGAGCTCTATGTGGGTACAAATTTGAATTGTTGTATAGAAAAGGTCAAATATGGTGGTTTAATTGTGAAAGCATTTTTCATGTTTAGTAAGTACACATGCAGTTGAGAACTTTTTAGCAGGATCCACCATCCCACCAGTCGAAATGTCAGTTGCCCAGTTCTGAGTACACAATAAAAAATAAAAAAATCAGGGGAAACTTATGATAAAGAGAATTTTATATTCTTGTTAACATTTAAAATGTGAGTTTACAATGTAAATTTAATTACTATCTTTTCAGACCTTCATGTTGCATTTGTAGGACATTTTGTCAGTGAACTGATATACACATTAATTTCTTATATGTTACACTACCAAATACCAGGCACCATACATTGTGGGCTATAAGGTCTGTTTAGTTGGGGTTCCCTCCTGCCAAACTGTTTTTTGGACTGGTCGGGATGCAGGTTTAACAGCTACAGAAGACAAGCTGCACATGCAGATCTTTCTTTGGCAGTCAAGTAAATGGCACAGATGTGTAAAGAAAAAAATGGCAGGGAGGGATTAATCACTCATTTATTTTCAGGCAAGGCACCATCAATTACCCTGATATTTTCAATATCTCTTCAGAAATCATTATAAACAGTTCAGTAAGATACACATACTATTCAGCGGGACAATGGGACAAAAATAAATTATTCATAACAAAGACATGAAACATAATATACGTACAACATAAACAAATAAACAAATCATTATTATTACATCAAGACAATACAAATTCACAATATATTCAAACTATACAAAACCCTAACATATACAACTACTGATGCACACACCTTAATCTAAGTGATACACTGTGAGGAAGTCCTCTTAGCTCCAGAGTTATCAAACATCTCTCTTATTCCCTAACATGCGCCTATAATCTCATGCCAAAAATATAATTAATTGGACTCCTCATATATATCTGTTGATGCGGTCACGTTTCAGCCTACATTTTCTTTTGGCCTCTTCAGGACAAGGGTACAAAGTATCTGTAATCTTCTCCGAACTCTCAATCACAACAAGAGTTCAACTCCCCTAGGGTATATGTACCCCTTAGCGTGGAGATTCACAATCCCACTCCTCACCTTAAGTGATTCAATCTGCTGTGCTAGAGAAAAAGTGGTCAACCTCCGGGCACTGGCTTTTCAATCGCCTAATCCTTTTTTCCTTCCACAAAGGTCCTCCAGTGTCTCCGAACACTCCTTGTAACTCCTGCCACTTGTTGGTATCCTCACAGACTATTTAAGAAATGTCCTAAGATGGGTTTTATGTGATTGATCGTATTTACAAAATCCATTGCTCTACGGTGCTGAATTTAGGATGACATCTGGTTGAGCAGCGCCTCCTATCCAAGTAATGACTCAGAAAAGGGGGTGGTGATGAACAGAGTGTCTGAATTAAGCAGACCACTCTTACCCAGTCCAAAGATCAGGGCTTGATCCATCACCGTTTTTCAGCTCACTGCACCATCCCAGCTCAGAACTTGGCTATATGCAAATTAGTCTGACCCTGGCCCAGTGCATCATGGGAACAGGGCAGACCAAACTACCAAGCCAATTCTTATACTGGGAAGGAAACAAGTTACCGGGGACCGGTTTCTGGCATTTCAGCCGTCTTCGGCCCGGCTTGCTTGAATCCTGATGGTGCAATGAGCTAGGGACTCACATCTGAGTATACCCTTCCACGCTTATGGTGGACAAAAATGATTCAGAAAAGGGGGTGGTGATGAACAGAGTGTCTGAATTAAGCAGACCACTCTTACCCAGTCCAAAGATCAGGGCTTGATCCATCACCGTTTTTCAGCTCACTGCACCATCCCAGCTCAGAACTTGGCTATATGCAAATTAGTCTGACCCTGGCCCAGTGCATCATGGGAACAGGGCAGACCAAACTACCAAGCCAATTCTTATACTGGGAAGGAAACAAGCTACCGGGGACCGGTTTGTGGCATTTCAGCTGTCTTCGGCCCGGCTTGCTTGAATCCTGATGGTGCAATGAGCTAGGGACTCACATCTGAGTATACCCTTCCACGCTTATGGTGGACAAAAATGATTCAGAAAAGGGGGTGGTGATGAACAGAGTGTCTGAATTAAGCAGACCACTCTTACCCAGTCCAAAGATCAGGGCTTGATCCATCACCGTTTTTCAGCTCACTGCACCATCCCAGCTCAGAACTTGGCTATATGCAAATTAGTCTGACCCTGGCCCAGTGCATCATGGGAACAGGGCAGACCAAACTACCAAGCCAATTCTTATACTGGGAAGGAAACAAGCTACCGGGGACCGGTTTCTGGCATTTCAGCCGTCTTCGGCCCGGCTTGCTTGAATCCTGATGGTGCAATGAGCTAGGGACTCACATCTGAGTATACCCTTCCACGCTTATGGTGGACAAAAATGATTCAGAAAAGGGGGTGGTGATGAACAGAGTGTCTGAATTAAGCAGACCACTCTTACCCAGTCCAAAGATCAGGGCTTGATCCATCACCGTTTTTCAGCTCACTGCACCATCCCAGCTCAGAACTTGGCTATATGCAAAATAGTCTGACCCTGGCCCAGTGCATCATGGGAACAGGGCAGACCAAACTACCAAGCCAATTCTTATACTGGGAAGGAAACAAGCTATTGTGGACCGGTTTCTGGCATTTCAGCTGTCTTCGGCCCGGCTTACTTGAATCCTGATGGTGCAATGAGCTAGGGATTCACATCTGAGTATACCCTTCCACGCTTATGGTGGACAAAAATGATTCAGAAAAGGGGGTGGTGATGAACAGAGTGTCTGAATTAAGCAGACCACTCTTACCCAGTCCAAAGATCAGGGCTTGATCCATCACCGTTTTTCAGCTCACTGCACCATCCCAGCTCAGAACTTGGCTATATGCAAATTAGTCTGACCCTGGCCCAGTGCATCATGGGAACAGGGCAGACCAAACTACCAAGCCAATTCTTATACTGGGAAGGAAACAAGCTACCGGGGACCGGTTTCTGGCATTTCAGCCGTCTTCGGCCCGGCTTGCTTGAATCCTGATGGTGCAATGAGCTAGGGACTCACATCTGAGTATACCCTTCCACGCTTATGGTGGACAAAAATGATTCAGAAAAGGGGGTGGTGATGAACAGAGTGTCTGAATTAAGCAGACCACTCTTACCCAGTCCAAAGATCAGGGATTGATCCATCACCGTTTTTCAGCTCACTGCACCATCCCAGCTCAGAACTTGGCTATATGCAAATTAGTCTGACCCTGGCCCAGTGCATCATGGGAACAGGGCAGACCAAACTACCAAGCCAATTCTTATACTGGGAAGGAAACAAGCTACCGGGGACCGGTTTCTGGCATTTCAGCCGTCTTCGGCCCGGCTTGCTTGAATCCTGATGGTGCAATGAGCTAGGGACTCACATCTGAGTATACCCTTCCACGCTTATGGTGGACAAAAATGATTCAGAAAAGGGGGTGGTGATGAACAGAGTGTCTGAATTAAGCAGACCACTCTTACCCAGTCCAAAGATCAGGGCTTGATCCATCACCGTTTTTCAGCTCACTGCACCATCCCAGCTCAGAACTTGGCTATATGCAAATTAGTCTGACCCTGGCCCAGTGCATCATGGGAACAGGGCAGACCAAACTACCAAGCCAATTCTTATACTGGGAAGGAAACAAGCTACCGGGGACCGGTTTCTGGCATTTCAGCCGTCTTCGGCCCGTCTTGCTTGAATCATGATGGTGCAATGAGCTAGGGACTCACATCTGAGTATACCCTTCCATGCTTATGGTGGACAAAAATGATTCAGAAAAGGGGGTGGTGATGAACAGAGTGTCTCAATTAAGCAGACCACTCTTACCCAGTCCAAAGATCAGGGCTTGATCCATCACCGTTGTTCAGCTCACTGCACCATCCCAGCTCAGAACTTGGCTATATGCAAATTAGTCTGACCCTGGCCCAGTGCATCATGGGAACAGGGCAGACCAAACTACCAAGCCAATTCTTATACTGGGAAGGAAACAAGCTACCGGGGACCGGTTTCTGGCATTTCAGCCGTCTTCGGCCCGGCTTGCTTGAATCCTGATGGTGCAATGAGCTAGGGACTCACATCTGAGTATACCCTTCCACGCTTATGGTGGACAAAAATGATTCAGAAAAGGGGGTGGTGATGAACAGAGTGTCTGAATTAAGCAGACCACTCTTACCCAGTCCAAAGATCAGGGCTTGATCCATCACCGTTTTTCAGCTCACTGCACCATCCCAGCTCAGAACTTGGCTATATGCAAATTAGTCTGACCCTGGCCCAGTGCATTATGGGAACAGGGCAGACCAAACTACCAAGCCAATTCTTATACTGGGAAGGAAGCAAGCTACCGGGGACCGGTTTCTGGCATTTCAGCCGTCTTCGGCCCGGCTTACTTGAATCCTGATGGTGCAATGAGCTAGGGACTCACATCTGAGTATACCCTTCCACGCTTATGGTGGACAAAAATGATTCAGAAAAGGGGGTGGTGATGAACAGAGTGTCTGAATTGAGCAGACCACTCTTACCCAGTCCAAAGATCAGGGCTTGATCCATCACCGTTTTTCAGCTCGCTGCACCATCCCAGCTCAGAACTTGGCTATATGCAAATTAGTCTGACCCTGGCCCAGTGCATCATGGGAACAGGGCAGACCAAACTACCAAGCCAATTCTTATACTGGGAAGGAAACAAGCTACCGGGGACCGGTTTCTGGCATTTCAGCTGTCTTCGGCCCGGCTTGCTTGAATCCTGATGGTGCAATGAGCTAGGGACTCACATCTGAGTATACCCTTCCACGCTTATGGTGGACAAAAATGATTCAGAAAAGGGGGTGGTGATGAACAGAGTGTCTGAATTAAGCAGACCACTCTTACCCAGTCCAAAGATCAGGGCTTGATCCATCACCGTTTTTCAGCTCACTGCACCATCCCAGCTCAGAACTTGGCTATATGCAAATTAGTCTGACCCTGGCCCAGTGCATCATGGGAACAGGGCAGACCAAACTACCAAGCCAATTCTTATACTGGGAAGGAAACAAGCTACCGGGGACCGGTTTCTGGCATTTCAGCCGTCATCGGCCCGGCTTGCTTGAATCCTGATGGTGCAATGAGCTAGGGACTCACATCTGAGTATACCCTTCCACGCTTATGGTGGACAAAAATGATTCAGAAAAGGGGGTGGTGATGAACAGAGTGTCTGAATTAAGCAGACCACTCTTACCCAGTCCAAAGATCAGGGCTTGATCCATCACCGTTTTTCAGCTCACTGCACCATCCCAGCTCAGAACTTGGCTATATGCAAATTAGTCTGACCCTGGCCCAGTGCATCATGGGAACAGGGCAGACCAAACTACCAGGCCAATTCTTATACTGGGAAGGAAACAAGCTACCGGGGACCGGTTTCTGGCATTTCAGCCGTCTTCGGCCCGGCTTGCTTGAATCCTGATGGTGCAATGAGCTAGGGACTCACATCTGAGTATACCCTTCCACGCTTATGGTGGACAAAAATGATTCAGAAAAGGGGGTGGTGATGAACAGAGTGTCTGAATTAAGCAGACCACTCTTACCCAGTCCAAAGATCAGGGCTTGATCCATCACCGTTTTTCAGCTCACTGCACCATCCCAGCTCACAACTTGGCTATATGCAAATTAGTCTGACCCTGGCCCAGTGCATCATGGGAACAGGGCAGACCAAACTACCAAGCCAATTCTTATACTGGGAAGGAAACAAGCTACCGGGGACCGGTTTCTGGCATTTCAGCCGTCTTCGGCCCGGCTTGCTTGAATCCTGATGGTGCAATGAGCTAGGGACTCACATCTGAGTATATCCTTCCACGCTTATGGTGGACAAAAATGATTCAGAAAAGGGGGTGGTGATGAACAGAGTGTCTGAATTAAGCAGACCACTCTTACCCAGTCCAAAGATCAGGGCTTGATCCATCACCGTTTTTCAGCTCACTGCACCATCCCAGCTCAGAACTTGGCTATATGCAAATTAGTCTGACCCTGGCCCAGTGCATCATGGGAACAGGGCAGACCAAACTACCAAGCCAATTCTTATACTGGGAAGGAAACAAGCTACCGGGGACCGGTTTCTGGCATTTCAGCCGTCTTCGGCCCGGCTTGCTTGAATCCTGATGGTGCAATGAGCTAGGGACTTACATCTGAGTATACCCTTCCACGCTTATGGTGGACAAAAATGATTCAGAAAAGGGGGTGGTGATGAACAGAGTGTCTGAATTAAGCAGACCACTCTTACCCAGTCCAAAGATCAGGGCTTGATCCATCACCGTTTTTCAGCTCACTGCACCATCCCAGCTCAGAACTTGGCTATATGCAAATTAGTCTGACCCTGGCCCAGTGCATCATGGGAACAGGGCAGACCAAACTACCAAGCCAATTCTTATACTGGGAAGGAAACAAGCTACCGGGGACCGGTTTCTGGCATTTCAGCGGTCTTCGGTTAGGCTTGCTTGAATCCTGATGGTGCAATGAGCTAGGGACTCACATCTGAGTATACCCTTCCACGCTTATGGTGGACAAAAATGATTCAGAAAAGGGGGTGGTGATGAACAGAGTGTCTGAATTAAGCAGACCACTCTTACCCAGTCCAAAGATCAGGGCTTGATCCATCACCGTTTTTCAGCTCACTGCACCATCCCAGCTCAGAACTTGGCTATATGCAAATTAGTCTGACCCTGGCCCAGTGCATCATGGGAACAGGGCAGACCAAACTACCAAGCCAATTCTTATACTGGGAAGGAAACAAGCTACCGGGGACCGGTTTCTGGCATTTCAGCCGTCTTCGGCCCGGCTTGCTTGAATCCTGATGGTGCAATGAGCTAGGGACTCACATCTGAGTATACCCTTCCACGCTCATGGTGGACAAAAATGATTCAGAAAAGGGGGTGGTGATGAACAGAGTGTCTGAATTAAGCAGACCACTCTTACCCAGTCCAAAGATCAGGGCTTGATCCATCACCGTTTTTCAGCTCACTGCACCATCCCAGCTCAGAACTTGGCTATATGCAAATTAGTCTGACCCTGGCCCAGTGCATCATGGGAACAGGGCAGACCAAACTACCAAGCCAATTCTTATACTGGGAAGGAAACAAGCTACCGGGGACCGGTTTCTGGCATTTCAGCCGTCTTCGGCCCGGCTTGCTTGAATCCTGATGGTGCAATGAGCTAGGGACTCACATCTGAGTATACCCTTCCACGCTTATGGTGGACAAAAATGATTCAGAAAAGGGGGTGGTGATGAACAGAGTGTCTGAATTAAGCAGACCACTCTTACCCAGTCCAAAGATCACGGCTTGATCCATCACCGTTTTTCAGCTCACTGCACCATCCCAGCTCAGAACTTGGCTATATGCAAATTAGTCTGACCCTGGCCCAGTGCATCATGGGAACAGGGCAGACCAAACTACCAAGCCAATTCTTATACTGGGAAGGAAACAAGCTACCGGGGACCGGTTTCTGGCATTTCAGCCGTCTTCGGCCCGGCTTGCTTGAATCCTGATGGTGCAATGAGCTAGGGACTTACATCTGAGTATACCCTTCCACGCTTATGGTGGACAAAAATGATTCAGAAAAGGGGGTGGTGATGAACAGAGTGTCTGAATTAAGCAGACCACTCTTACCCAGTCCAAAGATCAGGGCTTGATCCATCACCGTTTTTCAGCTCACTGCACCATCCCAGCTCAGAACTTGGCTATATGCAAATTAGTCTGACCCTGGCCCAGTGCATCATAGGAACAGGGCAGACCAAACTACCAAGCCAATTCTTATACTGGGAAGGAAACAAGCTACCGGGGACCGGTTTCTGGCATTTCAGCCGTCTTCGGCCCGGCTTACTTGAATCCTGATGGTGCAATGAGCTAGGGACTCACATCTGAGTATACCCTTCCACGCTTATGGTGGACAAAAATGATTCAGAAAAGGGGGTGGTGATGAACAGAGTGTCTGAATTAAGCAGACCACTCTTACCCAGTCCAAAGATCAGGGCTTGATCCATCACCGTTTTTCAGCTCACTGCACCATCCCAGCTCAGAACTTGGCTATATGCAAATTAGTCTGACCCTGGCCCAGTGCATCATGGGAAAAGGGCAGACCAAACTACCAAGCCAATTCTTATACTAGGAAGGAAACAAGCTACCGGGGACCGGTTTCTGGCATTTCAGCCGTCTTCGGCCAGGCTTGCTTGAATCCTGATGGTGCAATGAGCTAGGGACTCACATCTGAGTATACCCTTCCACGCTTATGGTGGACAAAAATGATTCAGAAAAGGGGGTGGTGATGAACAGAGTGTCTGAATTAAGCAGACCACTCTTACCCAGTCCAAAGATCAGGGCTTGATCCATCACCGTTTTTCAGCTCACTGCACCATCCCAGCTCAGAACTTGGCTATATGCAAATTAGTCTGACCCTGGCACAGTGCATCATGGGAACAGGGCAGACCAAACTACCAAGCCAATTCTTATACTGGGAAGGAAACAAGCTACCGGGGACCGGTTTCTGGCATTTCAGCCGTCTTCGGCCCGGCTTGCTTGAATCCTGATGGTGCAATGAGCTAGGGACTCACATCTGAGTATACCCTTCCACGCTTATGGTGGACAAAAATGATTCAGAAAAGGGGGTGGTGATGAACAGAGTGTCTGAATTAAGCAGACCACTCTTACCCAGTCCAAAGATCAGGGCTTGATCCATCACCGTTTTTCAGCTCACTGCACCATCCCAGCTCAGAACTTGGCTATATGCAAATTAGTCTGACCCTGGCCCAGTGCATCATGGGAACAGGGCAGACCAAACTACCAAGCCAATTCTTATACTGGGAAGGAAACAAGCTACCGGGGACCGGTTTCTGGCATTTCAGCCGTCTTCGGCCCGGCTTGCTTGAATCCTGATGGTGCAATGAGCTAGGGACTCACATCTGAGTATACCCTTCCATGCTTATGGTGGACAAAAATGATTCAGAAAAGGGGGTGGTGATGAACAGAGTGTCTCAATTAAGCAGACCACTCTTACCCAGTCCAAAGATCAGGGCTTGATCCATCACCGTTGTTCAGCTCACTGCACCATCCCAGCTCAGAACTTGGCTATATGCAAATTAGTCTGACCCTGGCCCAGTGCATCATGGGAACAGGGCAGACCAAACTACCAAGCCAATTCTTATACTGGGAAGGAAACAAGCTACCGGGGACCGGTTTCTGGCATTTCAGCCGTCTTCGGCCCGGCTTGCTTGAATCCTGATGGTGCAATGAGCTAGGGACTCACATCTGAGTATACCCTTCCACGCTTATGGTGGACAAAAATGATTCAGAAAAGGGGGTGGTGATGAACAGAGTGTCTGAATTAAGCAGACCACTCTTACCCAGTCCAAAGATCAGGGCTTGATCCATCACCGTTTTTCAGCTCACTGCACCATCCCAGCTCAGAACTTGGCTATATGCAAATTAGTCTGACCCTGGCCCAGTGCATTATGGGAACAGGGCAGACCAAACTACCAAGCCAATTCTTATACTGGGAAGGAAGCAAGCTACCTCGGACCGGTTTCTGGCATTTCAGCCGTCTTCGGCCCGGCTTACTTGAATCCTGATGGTGCAATGAGCTAGGGACTCACATCTGAGTATACCCTTCCACGCTTATGGTGGACAAAAATGATTCAGAAAAGGGGGTGGTGATGAACAGAGTGTCTGAATTGAGCAGACCACTCTTACCCAGTCGAAAGATCAGGGCTTGATCCATCACCGTTTTTCAGCTCGCTGCACCATCCCAGCTCAGAACTTGGCTATATGCAAATTAGTCTGACCCTGGCCCAGTGCATCATGGGAACAGGGCAGACCAAACTACCAAGCCAATTCTTATACTGGGAAGGAAACAAGCTACCGGGGACCGGTTTCTGGCATTTCAGCTGTCTTCGGCCCGGCTTGCTTGAATCCTGATGGTGCAATGAGCTAGGGACTCACATCTGAGTATACCCTTCCACGCTTATGGTGGACAAAAATGATTCAGAAAAGGGGGTGGTGATGAACAGAGTGTCTGAATTAAGCAGACCACTCTTACCCAGTCCAAAGATCAGGGCTTGATCCATCACCGTTTTTCAGCTCACTGCACCATCCCAGCTCAGAACTTGGCTATATGCAAATTAGTCTGACCCTGGCCCAGTGCATCATGGGAACAGGGCAGACCAAACTACCAAGCCAATTCTTATACTGGGAAGGAAACAAGCTACCGGGGACCGGTTTCTGGCATTTCAGCCGTCATCGGCCCGGCTTGCTTGAATCCTGATGGTGCAATGAGCTAGGGACTCACATCTGAGTATACCCTTCCACGCTTATGGTGGACAAAAATGATTCAGAAAAGGGGGTGGTGATGAACAGAGTGTCTGAATTAAGCAGACCACTCTTACCCAGTCCAAAGATCAGGGCTTGATCCATCACCGTTTTTCAGCTCACTGCACCATCCCAGCTCAGAACTTGGCTATATGCAAATTAGTCTGACCCTGGCCCAGTGCATCATGGGAACAGGGCAGACCAAACTACCAGGCCAATTCTTATACTGGGAAGGAAACAAGCTACCGGGGACCGGTTTCTGGCATTTCAGCCGTCTTCGGCCCGGCTTGCTTGAATCCTGATGGTGCAATGAGCTAGGGACTCACATCTGAGTATACCCTTCCACGCTTATGGTGGACAAAAATGATTCAGAAAAGGGGGTGGTGATGAACAGAGTGTCTGAATTAAGCAGACCACTCTTACCCAGTCCAAAGATCAGGGCTTGATCCATCACCGTTTTTCAGCTCACTGCACCATCCCAGCTCACAACTTGGCTATATGCAAATTAGTCTGACCCTGGCCCAGTGCATCATGGGAACAGGGCAGACCAAACTACCAAGCCAATTCTTATACTGGGAAGGAAACAAGCTACCGGGGACCGGTTTCTGGCATTTCAGCCGTCTTCGGCCCGGCTTGCTTGAATCCTGATGGTGCAATGAGCTAGGGACTCACATCTGAGTATATCCTTCCACGCTTATGGTGGACAAAAATGATTCAGAAAAGGGGGTGGTGATGAACAGAGTGTCTGAATTAAGCAGACCACTCTTACCCAGTCCAAAGATCAGGGCTTGATCCATCACCGTTTTTCAGCTCACTGCACCATCCCAGCTCAGAACTTGGCTATATGCAAATTAGTCTGACCCTGGCCCAGTGCATCATGGGAACAGGGCAGACCAAACTACCAAGCCAATTCTTATACTGGGAAGGAAACAAGCTACCGGGGACCGGTTTCTGGCATTTCAGCCGTCTTCGGCCCGGCTTGCTTGAATCCTGATGGTGCAATGAGCTAGGGACTTACATCTGAGTATACCCTTCCACGCTTATGGTGGACAAAAATGATTCAGAAAAGGGGGTGGTGATGAACAGAGTGTCTGAATTAAGCAGACCACTCTTACCCAGTCCAAAGATCAGGGCTTGATCCATCACCGTTTTTCAGCTCACTGCACCATCCCAGCTCAGAACTTGGCTATATGCAAATTAGTCTGACCCTGGCCCAGTGCATCATGGGAACAGGGCAGACCAAACTACCAAGCCAATTCTTATACTGGGAAGGAAACAAGCTACCGGGGACCGGTTTCTGGCATTTCAGCGGTCTTCGGCCAGGCTTGCTTGAATCCTGATGGTGCAATGAGCTAGGGACTCACATCTGAGTATACCCTTCCACGCTTATGGTGGACAAAAATGATTCAGAAAAGGGGGTGGTGATGAAGAGAGTGTCTGAATTAAGCAGACCACTCTTACCCAGTCCAAAGATCAGGGCTTGATCCATCACCGTTTTTCAGCTCACTGCACCATCCCAGCTCAGAACTTGGCTATATGCAAATTAGTCTGACCCTGGCCCAGTGCATCATGGGAACAGGGCAGACCAAACTACCAAGCCAATTCTTATACTGGGAAGGAAACAAGCTACCGGGGACCGGTTTCTGGCATTTCAGCCGTCTTCGGCCCGGCTTGCTTGAATCCTGATGGTGCAATGAGCTAGGGACTCACATCTGAGTATACCCTTCCACGCTCATGGTGGACAAAAATGATTCAGAAAAGGGGGTGGTGATGAACAGAGTGTCTGAATTAAGCAGACCACTCTTACCCAGTCCAAAGATCAGGGCTTGATCCATCACCGTTTTTCAGCTCACTGCACCATCCCAGCTCAGAACTTGGCTATATGCCAATTAGTCTGACCCTGGCCCAGTGCATCATGGGAACAGGGCAGACCAAACTACCAAGCCAATTCTTATACTGGGAAGGAAACAAGCTACCGGGGACCGGTTTCTGGCATTTCAGCCGTCTTCGGCCCGGCTTGCTTGAATCCTGATGGTGCAATGAGCTAGGGACTTACATCTGAGTATACCCTTCCACGCTTATGGTGGACAAAAATGATTCAGAAAAGGGGGTGGTGATGAACAGAGTGTCTGAATTAAGCAGACCACTCTTACCCAGTCCAAAGATCAGGGCTTGATCCATCACCGTTTTTCAGCTCACTGCACCATCCCAGCTCAGAACTTGGCTATATGCAAATTAGTCTGACCCTGGCCCAGTGCATCATAGGAACAGGGCAGACCAAACTACCAAGCCAATTCTTATACTGGGAAGGAAACAAGCTACCGGGGACCGGTTTCTGGCATTTCAGCCGTCTTCGGCCCGGCTTACTTGAATCCTGATGGTGCAATGAGCTAGGGACTCACATCTGAGTATACCCTTCCACGCTTATGGTGGACAAAAATGATTCAGAAAAGGGGGTGGTGATGAACAGAGTGTCTGAATTAAGCAGACCACTCTTACCCAGTCCAAAGATCAGGGCTTGATCCATCACTGTTTTTCAGCTCACTGCACCATCCCAGCTCAGAACTTGGCTATATGCAAATTAGTCTGACCCTGGCCCAGTGCATCATGGGAAAAGGGCAGACCAAACTACCAAGCCAATTCTTATACTAGGAAGGAAACAAGCTACCGGGGACCGGTTTCTGGCATTTCAGCCGTCTTCGGCCAGGCTTGCTTGAATCCTGATGGTGCAATGAGCTAGGGACTCACATCTGAGTATACCCTTCCACGCTTATGGTGGACAAAAATGATTCAGAAAAGGGGGTGGTGATGAACAGAGTGTCTGAATTAAGCAGACCACTCTTACCCAGTCCAAAGATCAGGGCTTGATCCATCACCGTTTTTCAGCTCACTGCACCATCCCAGCTCAGAACTTGGCTATATGCAAATTAGTCTGACCCTGGCACAGTGCATCATGGGAACAGGGCAGACCAAACTACCAAGCCAATTCTTATACTGGGAAGGAAACAAGCTACCGGGGACCGGTTTCTGGCATTTCAGCCGTCTTCGGCCCGGCTTGCTTGAATCCTGATGGTGCAATGAGCTAGGGACTCACATCTGAGTATACCCTTCCACGCTTATGGTGGACAAAAATGATTCAGAAAAGGGGGTGGTGATGAACAGAGTGTCTGAATTAAGCAGACCACTCTTACCCAGTCCAAAGATCAGGGCTTGATCCATCACCGTTTTTCAGCTCACTGCACCATCCCAGCTCAGAACTTGGCTATATGCAAATTAGTCTGACCCTGGCCCAGTGCATCATGGGAACAGGGCAGACCAAACTACCAAGCCAATTCTTATACTGGGAAGGAAACAAGCTACCGGGGACCGGTTTCTGGCATTTCAGCCGTCTTCGGCCCGGCTTGCTTGAATCCTGATGGTGCAATGAGCTAGGGACTCACATCTGAGTATACCCTTCCATGCTTATGGTGGACAAAAATGATTCAGAAAAGGGGGTGGTGATGAACAGAGTGTCTGAATTAAGCAGACCACTCTTACCCAGTCCAAAGATCAGGGCTTGATCCATCACCGTTTTTCAGCTCACTGCACCATCCCAGCTCAGAACTTGGCTATATGCAAATTAGTCTGACCCTGGCCCAGTGCATCATGGGAACAGGGCAGACCAAACTACCAAGCCAATTCTTATACTGGGAAGGAAACAAGCTACCGGGGACCGGTTTCTGGCATTTCAGCCGTCTTCGGCCCGGCTTGCTTGAATCCTGATGGTGCAATGAGCTAGGGACTCACATCTGAGTATACCCTTCCATGCTTATGGTGGACAAAAATGATTCAGAAAAGGGGGTGGTGATGAACAGAGTGTCTCAATTAAGCAGACCACTCTTACCCAGTCCAAAGATCAGGGCTTGATCCATCACCGTTGTTCAGCTCACTGCACCATCCCAGCTCAGAACTTGGCTATATGCAAATTAGTCTGACCCTGGCCCAGTGCATCATGGGAACAGGGCAGACCAAACTACCAAGCCAATTCTTATACTGGGAAGGAAACAAGCTACCGGGGACCGGTTTCTGGCATTTCAGCCGTCTTCGGCCCGGCTTGCTTGAATCCTGATGGTGCAATGAGCTAGGGACTCACATCTGAGTATACCCTTCCACGCTTATGGTGGACAAAAATGATTCAGAAAAGGGGGTGGTGATGAACAGAGTGTCTGAATTAAGCAGACCACTCTTACCCAGTCCAAAGATCAGGGCTTGATCCATCACCGTTTTTCAGCTCACTGCACCATCCCAGCTCAGAACTTGGCTATATGCAAATTAGTCTGACCCTGGCCCAGTGCATTATGGGAACAGGGCAGACCAAACTACCAAGCCAATTCTTATACTGGGAAGGAAGCAAGCTACCGGGGACCGGTTTCTGGCATTTCAGCCGTCTTCGGCCCGGCTTGTCGTAATTGGCCCGGCCGCATTAGCGATTAGCTGAACCTACACGTTGTCCTCCTTAACTTGGCTATATACGATAACGCCATTTTGAATGTTGTGGCGGCCATCTTAGACCATGAGCGGCCTCGTGGCCGACGTGCCCCTTAGTCCTTTGTCCATACCATTGACCACTCGAGTCTGCCCAGCAACAGGCTATTTTTAGTATTGGTCAAGCTTACACATGCGCAGTTCATACTGACCAGTCACTCCTTAGGAATGTGCCGCAAACTGACCAGTGGGTTTGAAACCCTCCAATGAGCTGGCAGTATTCCAGAATATGACCATATATGTCTCGAAAATGTGTCTTAACTTGTGCCGCCTATCTTTTATTGCCCCAAACTGTATATAAACGGGGTCACACCGGTGTTCGGTGATACCTCTTGCATTACCGAAGGGTGCTGTTTGAGTGTACCACCACCCCATGGGGTCTTAATAAACTTGTTCTTTGCCTTTTACAGTTTCCGTGCCAATAGTTCTTGAGTGTAAGTGGGTTATCTCTGGAGCGTGTAGGCCTTGGGAACCCCGAAATACTTTAATTGGCGACCACGAAGGGACTCATCGGCGACTCGGATGCCCGAAGGAGAGGTCGTGACGAAGGCTTGGAAACCCACCATGGGCGCGCGCTGCCACGAGTGACCCGAGTCTTGGCTGCCACGGTGTTTTTTCCTTCCCTTCCGATCTGACCTTCCAGGTGGCGCCGGTCTCCGACTGAGTTTTCGAAGTGTCTGCATCGCTGAGAAAGTGCCGTTTGGCTGATTTGGCTTGCAAGACCTTGGCAGTTGGAATCTGGACATTTGGGAATTTGGGTAAGCTTTGTGTTCGGTAAGGTAGTCTTCGGACGCTTACTGAAAATCTGTGCTTTGTGATCGGTAAGGTAGTCCTCGGACGCTTGCCGAAGTCCTACGATCTATGTCCTTTGATTTGAGTTAGCTAACATTGTGAATTTGTGATTTTTGAACTTATATGTGTAGTGCACTTCACATAGGCAGGCATGTAGAGATGTTTCTCTAACTTTGTTTTTTTCCTTTGAGCGGCACAACCGTGTGAAGAACCGTAAGTGCCAATTTGTCCGGTGTCACGCTTTCGTGATACTTTTTGAACATGCCTGTTTTCAGCACACTCCGAGGAATGTGTTGTTTTGGAGAAGGTACCTCGATTAGGTTAGCAGAAGCACAGCCGGCTCCCCCAGAGGGAACACCAAATAGGGACATGTATATAAAACTTGGCCTTCCCCCTATTATGTACAGTAAATTATGGCATAAGTACACCAAGGCCGATCCTGAATTGCAATGGCCTCTACACGGGTCGTTTGATTTAAGTAAAATACAATTTGTAGAGCAATGTTTGTTTCAACGCAGGTCTAGGCAAAATATGTTTGATTGTGTGCGAATGTGGGAGAAAGCGGCGCGTGAGCGAATGAAGCGTGAGGTTGCCTTGGCGGACAAAGAGCAGCGCAAGGCTGCTCGGGATAAGGCTTTACAGCTTGAGGAAAAGGAGGCTCAGGAGAAGAAAGAAAGGGAGGAACGGGAACGTAAATTGCAAACGACTGGTCAATTTCCTATTCGCCGACCACTTTATCCTGTCCTTAATAATGAAATTGATGATTTTTCTTTGTTAGAACGGTCACCGCCTCTGTATGTTTCGCCGACGGCTCCGGCTGCGGATTCAGAGGATGATGGACAGGATCAGTTGGCCCGGAAGGGGGTATCGGCTCTCAGGTTCACTACGGAGAGGTCCGCTCATCTACGTAGTTGGGCTCGTAAAGTGAATAAACGCAGTGTTACTCAGGAACAATTGTTAACAGAAAAGAAAGGGTGGTCGGATCTTGAACTGATGTATTTTTTGTCTAGTTTGGCGGATGAAGTTGTAGGTGCATATCGTGACCTTTCTGAGATGTTTGAGCCCAAAGCGTTGTCAGTGTATCGTGAAAATTTGACTAAAGGTGATTTTGATCTTTCAGATGTTGACGACTTGTTTGAGCAATTGATCAAGCTGCGGGATGAGACAACCCGTTTGAGGGAGGAACGAAAAAAGAGGCGAAAGGAGTCCGAATTGGAGAATGACGGGCAGGCCAAAGAGTGTTCTCTCCGTGGTTCAGATAAGAGTTCTGCGTTGCATGTTATGCCTATGCGTGAAGCCGCGCCTTTGTATGTTCCACCAAAAGGGGAAGGTACGGATGATGATAAATTGTCGAAGGATGCGAAAGGGTACTTTGTGTATAATTGGGTATATACGCCGTGGAATAGAGCGGATGTCATGGCATTGAAAAATTCTTTACCTGATCTTCGGAAGAATCCGGCGGCATTTTATGAGGGGGTGGAGGGGGCTATATCATCTTGTGTGATGACTCTGGTGGATATAGATTTGTTTTTTGGGCTAATTTTACCACCTGATATGTGGAGGCAAATTTGTAAAACTAATGATGAAACGATATTGGGGGGGACATGGAAAGACATAAATGCTGCAGATTTGGATAGAGAACCAGCATGTAAGCCTTGTCAGTTAATTCTAGACCTTCCGGCAGCTATCTTGAATAAATTAAAAACGCTCGTTCCCTCCAAAAAGATTGATTGGACTATGTTAACGTCGTGCAAGCAGAAACCCGATGAAACGGTTTCAGATTTCTTTACACGCTTCGAGGAGGCGTTTCATGATTACAGTGGTCAATCTTTAACTGATGATACGGGTCGGCATTTGTTTGTAGATAAGTATGTAGCTAATCTCCTACCGGAGATTGCAAAGCGATTGAAGTCGAGTGAGAGTTCCTGGGCCACGGCGACCCCTGCGTCCTTGTTAACTATGGCTCAGTATTATGAGCGGCAGGAAGTGGAGGCTAAAGAAAGTGTAGAGAAAAAGGCGAAGGAATTTAAAACGAAGGTGAGGTTGGCACAGGTTCGGGGAACACAAAGTAGAGGGAGCGATAGAGGTAGACGAGGTGGAGGAAACGCATCGTATGGTCGTACGGACATTGCGGAGGATCAGTGTGCTTATTGTAAGGAGTTCGGGCATTGGGCCGAAGATTGTCCGGTACTTTGTGAGCAGCGTAGTCAGCGTGGTCGAGGAAATGGAAGGTCAAGAGGAGGTTATACTGGAACGAGAGGTGGTGGAGGTGATCGTAGACAGGTTGAGGAGAGGGGCCGTGGCCAGGACGAACGAAACACGTTCGATAGACGGAATCAATATCAGATTTCGGAAGGAGAGAATGTGGAACACCAGGATTATGTGCATGCATAGGATTGCGTAGGATGGGGTAAGGAATCAGTTGAAGTGCCGGTAGATCAGCAAGGTCCATATGTAACAGTGGGTATTTTGGGTTCTACTGATCAATTTCTAGTCGACACAGGGGCTACTCGTAGCGCTCTGTCGAAAAACTTGGTTCCGAGGGCTCCCCTGTCTGGCGAAATGATTACGTGTGTAGGGTTTGATGGCACACCCTCCCCCAGCCCATTGTCCAAGCCCCTTGCACTATGCATAGACAAATACTTTAGTTTTGGCCAATTTTTGTTATCACCCCATACCCCAGACAATATTCTGGGCATTGATTTGCTTAAATATTTTCGAGCGACTATACGTTGTGCTCCAGAGGGAGTGCGGGTTATTTTGAATGACAATTACCCTGACCCTGACGATTGCCCTGACCCTGACAGATTTTATGCCATTTTAGACGTCCCTGCTTTGGCCTCTCTGCCGCACACGTTGTGGGCGACCTCAGATACGGATGTGGGAGAGATGCGTATTCCACCAATACACATTACTGTTAAGGAGGGGGCCCCTTTACCACGAGTGCCACAGTATAAGATCTCGAGAGAAGGTGAAATTGCATTGACACATATTGTTCAGGATTTGATTTCTGCAGGGGTTGTGGAGGAGGTCCCTTATAATGTTTGTAACAGCCCTATTCTACCGATTCTTAAGAGAGACACAGATGGCAAGATCTATCGATTTATTATTGATTTGCGTGAGATCAACAAAATTGTTATCCCCCAATACCCGGTGGTGTCTGATATCACGACTTTGCTTACTTTGGTCCCACCGACAGCCACCACCTTTAGCGTTATTGACTTAAAGAATGCGTTCTTTTCCATCCCTGTTCATCCTGATAGCAGATATCTGTTCGGCTTTACACTCAATAATAAATCGTATAGATTTTGTCGTGTTCCCCAAGGATATACTGAAAGCCCTAGCATCTACAGCCAGGCTTTGAAAAGGCAGCTAGATTCTTTTAAATTGCAGTCTGGCGTTGCGCTCATCCAGTATGTGGATGACCTTCTGCTTGCCGCTGACTCCTATGCACAATGTGAACAGAGTACACTTGCGTTGCTTTCCTTTTTGGCACAACACAATCACAAGGTTTCCAAGAAAAAGCTTCAATACTGTAGACCCCAGGTGACCTACCTCGGTCATCTGTTGTCTAAGGAGGGGCGTGCATTAACATCTGATCGAATTCAAGCAATTTTAGACACACCAGTCCCCCGCACGCAGAGAGATGTACGTGCCTTCATAGGGTTGTCGTCCTTTTGTAGGCAATGGATCATGGGGTTTTCACATATCATAAAACCTTTGCTAGCATTACTGTCCAAAGCTACACCAATGCCTCTTGAGTGGACAGATGAATGTCAGAAAGCTTTTGAGCAGTTGAGGCAGGCCCTTTGTTCCGCACCCGTGTTAGGTACACCAGACTACACGAAACTTTTCACATTGTACGTGCACGAGAATGATGGGTGTGCGTTGTCAGTGTTAGTGCAATTGCACGGGGATAAGCAGAGACCATGTGCATACTTCTCTGCCATTTTGGATCCTGTAGCACGAGGGTTGCCCGGGTGTTTTCGAGCGGTAGCAGCAACAGCAGTAGCCATACGACAGAGTGAGGGAATAGTGTTATCACACAAATTGTTGGTGTTAGTTCCCCACGCGGTAGATGCCCTGTTAAACCAAACAAAGACCCAATATCTCACGAGTGCACGGCTAACAGGATACGAGCTGACACTTTTGGCACCACATATTACATTGAAAAGATGCGCTACTTTGAACCCTGCCACTTTATTGCCCTATCCGGTCGAGGAGGGTCAGGAAGAAAAACATCACGACTGTGTTTTCCTGACCGAGGAACAGACAAAGGGTCGTGCCGATTTACAGGATGTGCCACTTCCAGATGTGGATGGGGAACTGTGGGTTGATGGATTGTGTTTAAGGCTGCCAGATGGTACGACCTCCGCAGCATATGCGATCACGACGCTTAAGACAGTGGTAGAAACAGCTAGGATACCACAAAAATCGGCTCAGGCAGCAGAGCTGATAGCTTTAACAAGAGCCTGCGAATTGAGTTCCGGATTATGTGTGAACATATATACGGACAGCCGGTATGCCTTTGGAGTGGCCCATGACTTTGGGCTGCTTTGGAGGGAACGCGGGTTTCTGACATCACACGGAGAGAACATTATGCACGGAGAGCTAGTGCGTGATCTCCTAAATGCGTTGCTTTGCCCTAAGAAAGTAGCGATAGTGAAGTGCAGTGCCCATAAGAAGATTACGGATAAAGTGGGTCAAGGAAATGCCTTTGCAGATAGCATAGCAAGGCAAACGGCTATGTCCCGAACTAGCTCCCCCATGTACGTGGTACAATCACAGGCTGAGCGATGGAGTGATGCTAGAGCAGAAATACGGGATATTCAAAAATCAGCCACAGAATCTGAACTTGCGGCTTGGGCAGCAGATGGGGTACTAGATGACGAGGGTTGTTGGAGAAGCAAAGACATGGAGAAGTGGAAATTGCCTGCAGCTTACTTACAGGCGATGGTCCAGATGACACATGGACTGGCCCATGTCGGAGCTCTTGCAATCACTCGGCTTTTAACACGAGTTTGGGAACATCCCGAGATTGCTAATACTGCAAAGAGAGTAGTGCAGACCTGCCTGGTATGTTTGCAACACAATCCTGGAAAGGGGACTCATACTCCGAAAGGAGGGTTCGTTCCACCTTCTGCACCGTTTGAGGTGCTTCAAATGGATTACATCCAACTCGAGCGCTGCAATAACCTGAAGTACGTCCTAGTGGTGGTGTGCGCTTTTAGCAAATGGGTTGAGGCCTACCCCACGAAAGACAATACGGCTCTGACAACAGCTAAGGTGTTGCTTAAGGAATTCTTTCCTCGCTTTGGAGTTTGTAAATTTCTGTGGAGCGATAATGGGCCTCATTTTGTTGGAAAGATCGTGGAATATGTACTGAAGGGGTTAGGGATTCAGCAGAAGTTCCACGCTGTATTCCACCCTCAGTCAGCAGGTTTGGTCGAGCGGTACAATGCTACGTTGAAGCTTAAGCTGGCCAAAATTGTGGCGTCTACATCGTTGAAGTGGCCAGACGCATTGCCGCTAGCACTGCTCTCTCTTAGATCAGTACCCCACTCACGAACTGGCCTTACGCCTTATGAGGTGGTGTTTGGCCGCCCTATGAACATCTGGGGGGTGCCCAAGCCGCGATTGATACATGATGTGCCTTGTGTTATGATGAATGATTATTTGGCACGATTAACAAATGATTTGCTCTCTATTCATCAACAGGTTCGAGAAGCGCTCCCTGACAACTCTACTGGAGAGGGCCATGATCTTCGTCCTGGTGACCATGTAATAGTCCGCTCGTTTGAGAGAGCAAGCAGTCTGGAGCCCAGGTGGAAGGGCCCCGAGCAGGTCCTCCTTGCGACCCGTACCGCAGTTCGAGTGACAAACAGGAAGCGGTGGGTGCATTCGACACATTGTCGCCATGTCTCTCCGGATCTGGTGACTCCTGCTGTGTTGACTGATTATAAGGAGATCTTGGAGAAAGAAAAGAGCCCAGCTGTGACGTCGGCCGAAGTGGAGGGAGCCTTCCCGGACCAATCTGCTACTGGAAAAGAGCGCTACAACTTGCGTCCACGATAAGAAGATTTTTTTTTGCCCTTTTTAATGACTGGTTGGTTACCGCTCCAGGTTTGTGAAACGGAAACCGGGAATTCCAAGGGGGGGGGATCAGTTCTGCCAGAGTAGCGACACCCGTCTTGGCCCGGAGAAGAAAACAACGGCTACCTCGGAGTTCAGCACCGCATTTTTCTTTTTTAGGTATACACGTACGTGTATCTGGGACCTTGTGAACAATTTGTGAACAATTTGTGCCATCTGAGACTTTGCACGAACATTCTTGAACTATGGCATCAACGGCATCTCGTGATAAGAGAATATTGGGTGCCTTTCCCTTTGTCCTGACTATTGTGGTGATAGCTGTTATAGCCTGGGTAGTCGAACTTGTGGCGCCTGTACGTGAACATTTGCTGCCGACTACCCCGGCACCGTCTGAACATTTTCATTTTACATTGCCTTTTCATGAAGAGCGCCATCGCCAAACGTACTTAAATAACAGCTTCATTCAGATCCTCCACCACACACATAATATGACCAATACCTCGAATTGCTGGGTGTGTGGGATGTTGCCTGGGCACCAGAAGAGAGGGGGCACCCCACTTATTCCACTTCCGTTTTCACATAATGGGTCATGCAACGCCTGGTACACCCTCCTTTTTACTTTGAGATGGCCAACTAAGGGGGGGGGTGCTTTTCCGTTTGAATAAAGTATGTTCTCATGACAAGGATGGGTTTCCCCGGGCTGAGGGCACTCGTTTCGAATGGGAGGAGTATAGGCCTGACAATGTATCTGCCCCACGTGTATACAGCAATCAGCGGAACGTTAATGTATCTAGTGCTCATGTCATAAATGTTATTGCTACAAAAAGCCGATTTATGTATCAGAAATAAGGGCTCGATTACAGTAGGGAAAAGCGAATGTAACATTACTCTCACGTTTGATAGCCCGAATGGCATTTCATTTGTTGCATCACGAAATACATACTTTATTTGTGGAACGAAGGGATACCATCAGCTTCCAGTGGGGTGGTTGGGCACGTGCTACGTATCGTTTGTGCTACCCCCTGTATTCATTGCTCCCCCGATGTACCACAACGATTATACATTGTATCATGATTTTGTTTTGAATAGAGTTAAACGAACTGTTGCCCTGGAGGACATTGACCAAACGGACACTGCATTACAACAGTATGTGGATTTTAATCTGGGACTATTCTCCTTTGTGGGGACCGAACTGAACAGCCGGAAAATCAGACGACTGACACGTGTTGTCGAGGCTGTCGCGAATGACACTGCTATTGCTCTGGGGAATATTACCGAGGAACTACAGATTTCCAGAATTGTCACCCTCCAAAATCGAATGGTATTGGACGTTGTTTTGGCTGATCGTGGGGGGGCTTGTAGAATTATCGGAAGCAGCTGTTGCGTATACGTTCCGGACAATTCTCCATCTGTGTATGATGCTATTTCCAAGCTTCATAAAATAGCTGCTGAACTACACCCGGACAATGGAACTTGGACACTTGCGGGATGGTTCTGGTCTATGATTGCAACTTGGGGCTGGAAACTGTTGACAATTCTTTGTATACTTGTGGGAGCAATGTTTTTTATATGCCTATGTATTCAATGTGGCCCAGCCTTATGTTCGATGTGTTTATCAGCTTGTTTACCATCAAGGCGAGTTCTTGCCCATGACGGAATGATGCTGCACAAAGAGGTGACACAAATTATGTTAATAGACATCGAGGACGAACATCCTGATTATGTTCATTATGAGGTAGATTCAGCTAAACGCTAAAAGGGTCGTCTGTCGTAATTGGCCCGGCCGCATTAGCGATTAGCTGAACCTACACGTTGTCCTCCTTAACTTGGCTATATACGATAACGCCATTTTGAATGTTGTGGCGGCCATCTTAGACCATGAGCGGCCTCGTGGCCGACGTGCCCTTTAGTCCTTTGTCCATACCATTGCCCAGCAACAGGCTATTTTTAGTATTGGTCAAGCTTACACATGCGCAGTTCATACTGACCAGTCACTCCTTAGGAATGTGCCGCAAACTGACCAGTGGGTTTGAAACCCTCCAATGAGCTGGCAGTATTCCAGAATATGACCATATATGTCTCGAAAATGTGTCTTAACTTGTGCCGCCTATCTTTTATTGCCCCAAACTGTATATAAACGGGGTCACACCGGTGTTCGGTGATACCTCTTGCATTACCGAAGGGTGCTGTTTGAGTGTACCACCACCCCGTGGGGTCTTAATAAACTTGTTCTTTGCCTTTTACAGTTTCCGTGCCAATAGTTCTTGAGTGTAAGTGGGTTATCTCTGGAGCGTGTAGGCCTTGGGAACCCCGAAATACTTCAGGCTTACTTGAATCCTGATGGTACAATGAGCTAGGGACTCACATCTGAGTATACCCTTCCACGCTTATGGTGGACAAAAATGATTCAGAAAAGGGGGTGGTGATGAACAGAGTGTCTGAATTAAGCAGACCACTCTTACCCAGTCCAAAGATCAGGGCTTGATCCATCACCGTTTTTCAGCTCACTGCACCATCCCAGCTCAGAACTTGGCTATATGCAAATTAGTCTGACCCTGGCCCAGTGCATCATGGGAACAGGGCAGACCAAACTACCAAGCCAATTCTTATACTGGGAAGGAAACAAGCTACCGGGGACCGGTTTCTGGCATTTCAGCCGTCATCGGCCCGGCTTGCTTGAATCCTGATGGTGCAATGAGCTAGGGACTCACATCTGAGTATACCCTTCCACGCTTATGGTGGACAAAAATGATTCAGAAAAGGGGGTGGTGATGAACAGAGTTTCTGAATTAAGCAGACCACTCTTACCCAGTCCAAAGATCAGGGCTTGATCCATCACCGTTTTTCAGCTAACTGCACCATCCCAGCTCAGAACTTGGCTATATGCAAATTAGTCTGACCCTGGCCCAGTGCATCATGGGAACAGGGCAGACCAAACTACCAGGCCAATTCTTATACTGGGAAGGAAACAAGCTACCGGGGACCGGTTTCTGGCATTTCAGCCGTCT
This sequence comes from Lissotriton vulgaris, assembly GCF_964263255.1. NCBI lineage: Eukaryota > Metazoa > Chordata > Amphibia > Caudata > Salamandridae > Lissotriton > Lissotriton vulgaris. Next base: position 496,501,752 of record NC_141687.1, read on the forward strand.
TCGGCCCGGCTTGCTTGAATCCTGATGGTGCAATGAGCTAGGGACTCACATCTGAGTATACCCTTCCACGCTTATGGTGGACAAAAATGATTCAGAAAAGGGGGTGGTGATGAACAGAGTGTCTGAATTAAGCAGACCACTCTTACCCAGTCCAAAGATCAGGGCTTGATCCATCACCGTTTTTCAGCTCACTGCACCATCCCAGCTCAGAACTTGGCTATATGCAAATTAGTCTGACCCTGGCCCAGTGCATCATGGGAACAGGGCAGACCAAACTACCAAGCCAATTCTTATACTGGGAAGGAAACAAGCTACCGGGGACCGGTTTCTGGCATTTCAGCCGTCTTCGGCCCGGCTTGCTTGAATCCTGATGGTGCAATGAGCTAGGGACTCACATCTGAGTATACCCTTCCACGCTTATGGTGGACAAAAATGATTCAGAAAAGGGGGTGGTGATGAACAGAGTGTCTGAATTAAGCAGACCACTCTTACCCAGTCCAAAGATCAGGGCTTGATCCATCACCGTTTTTCAGCTCACTGCACCATCCCAGCTCAGAACTTGGCTATATGCAAATTAGTCTGACCCTGGCCCAGTGCATCATGGGAACAGGGCAGACCAAACTACCAAGCCAATTCTTATACTGGGAAGGAAACAAGCTACCGGGGACCGGTTTCTGGCATTTCAGCCGTCTTCGGCCCGGCTTGCTTGAATCCTGATGGTGCAATGAGCTAGGGACTCACATCTGAGTATACCCTTCCACGCTTATGGTGGACAAAAATGATTCAGAAAAGAGGGTGGTGATGAACAGAGTGTCTGAATTAAGCAGACCACTCTTACCCAGTCCAAAGATCAGGGCTTGATCCATCACCATGTTTCAGCTCACTGCACCATCCCAGCTCAGAACTTGGCTATATGCAAATTAGTCTGACCCTGGCCCAGTGCATCATGGGAACAGGGCAGACCAAACTACCAAGCCAATTCTTATACTGGGAAGGAAACAAGCTACCGGGGACCGGTTTCTGGCATTTCAGCGGTCTTCGGCCAGGATTGCTTGAATTCCGATGGTGCAATGAGCTAGGGACTCACATCTGAGTATACCCTTCCACGCTTATGGTGGACAAAAATGATTCAGAAAAGGGGGTGGTGATGAACAGAGTGTCTGAATTAAGCAGACCACTCTTACCCAGTCCAAAGATCAGGGCTTGATCCATCACCGTTTTTCAGCTCACTGCACCATCCCAGCTCAGAACTTGGCTATATGCAAATTAGTCTGACCCTGGCCCAGTGCATCATGGGAACAGGGCAGACCAAACTACCAAGCCAATTCTTATACTGGGAAGGAAACAAGCTACCGGGGACCGGTTTCTGGCATTTCAGCCGTCTTCGGCCCGGCTTGCTTGAATCCTGATGGTGCAATGAGCTAGGGACTCACATCTGAGTATACCCTTCCACGCTCATGGTGGACAAAAATGATTCAGAAAAGGGGGTGGTGATGAACAGAGTGTCTGAATTAAGCAGACCACTCTTACCCAGTCCAAAGATCAGGGCTTGATCCATCACCGTTTTTCAGCTCACTGCACCATCCCAGCTCAGAACTTGGCTATATGCAAATTAGTCTGACCCTGGCCCAGTGCATCATGGGAACAGGGCAGACCAAACTACCAAGCCAATTCTTATACTGGGAAGGAAACAAGCTACCGGGGACCGGTTTCTGGCATTTCAGCCGTCTTCGGCCCGGCTTGCTTGAATCCTGATGGTGCAATGAGCTAGGGACTCACATCTGAGTATACCCTTCCACGCTTATGGTGGACAAAAATGATTCAGAAAAGGGGGTGGTGATGAACAGAGTGTCTGAATTAAGCAGACCACTCTTACCCAGTCCAAAGATCAGGGCTTGATCCATCACCGTTTTTCAGCTCACTGCACCATCCCAGCTCAGAACTTGGCTATATGCAAATTAGTCTGACCCTGGCCCAGTGCATCATGGGAACAGGGCAGACCAAACTACCAAGCCAATTCTTATACTGGGAAGGAAACAAGCTACCGGGGACCGGTTTCTGGCATTTCAGCCGTCTTCGGCCCGGCTTGCTTGAATCCTGATGGTGCAATGAGCTAGGGACTCACATCTGAGTATACCCTTCCACGCTTATGGTGGACAAAAATGATTCAGAAAAGGGGGTGGTGATGAACAGAGTGTCTGAATTAAGCAGACCACTCTTACCCAGTCCGAAGATCAGGGCTTGATCCATCACCGTTTTTCAGCTCACTGCACCATCCCAGCTCAGAACTTGGCTATATGCAAATTAATCTGACCCTGGCCCAGTGCATCATGGGAACAGGGCAGACCAAACTACCAAGCCAATTCTTATACTGGGAAGGAAACAAGCTACCGGGGACCGGTTTCCTGGCATTTCAGCCGTCTTCGGCCCGGCTTGCTTGAATCCTGATGGTGCAATGAGCTAGGGACTCACATCTGAGTATACCCTTCCACGCTTATGGTGGACAAAAATGATTCAGAAAAGGGGGTGGTGATGAACAGAGTGTCTGAATTAAGCACACCACTCTTACCCAGTCCAAAGATCAGGGCTTGATCCATCACCGTTTTTCAGCTCACTGCACCATCCCAGCTCAGAACTTGGCTATATGCAAATTAGTCTGACCCTGGCCCAGTGCATCATGGGAACAGGGCAGACCAAACTACCAAGCCAATTCTTATACTGGGAAGGAAACAAGCTACCGGGGACCGTTTCTGGCATTTCAGCCGTCTTCGGCCCGGCTTGCTTGAATCCTGATGGTGCAATGAGCTAGGGACTCACATCTGAGTATACCCTTCCACGCTTATGGTGGACAAAAATGATTCAGAAAAGGGGGTGGTGATGAACAGAGTGTCTGAATTAAGCAGACCACTCTTACCCAGTCCAAAGATCAGGGCTTGATCCATCACCGTTTTTCAGCTTAATGCACCATCCCAGCTCAGAACTTGGCTATATGCAAATTAGTCTGACCCTGGCCCAGTGCATCATGGGAACAGGGCAGACCAAACTACCAAGCCAATTCTTATACTGGGAAGGAAACAAGCTACCGGGGACCGGTTTCTGGCATTTCAGCCGTCTTCGGCCCGGCTTGCTTGAATCCTGATGGTGCAATGAGCTAGGGACTCACATCTGAGTATACCCTTCCACGCTTATGGTGGACAAAAATGATTCAGAAAAGGGGGTGGTGATGAACAGAGTGTCTGAATTAAGCAGACCACTCTTACCCAGTCCAAAGATCAGGGCTTGATCCATCACCGTTTTTCAGCTCACTGCACCATCCCAGCTCAGAACTTGGCTATATGCAAATTAGTCTGACCCTGGCCCAGTGCATCATGGGAACAGGGCAGACCAAACTACCAAGCCAATTCTTATACTGGGAAGGAAACAAGCTACCGGGGACCGGTTTCTGGCATTTCAGCCGTCTTCGGCCCGGCTTACTTGAATCCTGATGGTGCAATGAGCTAGGGACTCACATCTGGGTATACCCTTCCACGCTTATGGTGGACAAAAATGATTCAGAAAAGGGGGTGGTGATGAACAGAGTGTCTGAATTAAGCAGACCACTCTTACCCAGTCCAAAGATCAGGGCTTGATCCATCACCGTTTTTCAGCTCACTGCACCATCCCAGCTCAGAACTTGGCTATATGCAAATTAGTCTGACCCTGGCCCAGTGCATCATGGGAACAGGGCAGACCAAACTACCAAGCCAATTCTTATACTGGGAAGGAAACAAGCTACCGGGGACCGGTTTCTGGCATTTCAGCCGTCTTCGGCCCGGCTTGCTTGAATCCTGATGGTGCAATGAGCTAGGGACTCACATCTGAGTATACCCTTCCACGCTTATGGTGGACAAAAATGATTCAGAAAAGGGGGTGGTGATGAACAGAGTGTCTGAATTAAGCAGACCACTCTTACCCAGTCCAAAGATCAGGACTTGATCCATCACCGTTTTTCAGCTCACTGCACCATCCCAGCTCAGAACTTGGCTATATGCAAATTAGTCTGACCCTGGCCCAGTGCATCATGGGAACAGGGCAGACCAAACTACCAAGCCAATTCTTATACTGGGAAGGAAACAAGCTACCGGGGACCGGTTTCTGGCATTTCAGCCGTCTTCGGCCCGGCTTGCTTGAATCCTGATGGTGCAATGAGCTAGGGACTCACATCTGAGTATACCCTTCCACGCTTATGGTGGACAAAAATGATTCAGAAAAGGGGGTGGTGATGAACAGAGTGTCTGAATTAAGCAGACCACTCTTACCCAGTCCAAAGATCAGGGCTTGATCCATCACCGTTTTTCAGCTCACTGCACCATCCCAGCTCAGAACTTGGCTATATGCAAATTAGTCTGACCCTGGCCCAGTGCATCATGGGAACAGGGCAGACCAAACTACCAAGCCCATTCTTATACTGGGAAGGAAACAAGCTACCGGGGACCGGTTTCTGGCATTTCAGCCGTCTTCGGCCCGGCTTACTTGAATCCTGATGGTGCAATGAGCTTGGGACTCACATCTGAGTATACCCTTCCACGCTTATGGTGGACAAAAATGATTCAGAAAAGGGGGTGGTGATGAACAGAGTGTCTGAATTAAGCAGACCACTCTTGCCCAGTCCAAAGATCAGGGCTTGATCCATCACCGTTTTTCAGCTCACTGCACCATCCCAGCTCAGAACTTGGCTATATGCAAATTAGTCTGACCCTGGCCCAGTGCATCATGGGAACAGGGCAGACCAAACTACCAAGCCAATTCTTATACTGGGAAGGAAGCAAGCTACCGGGGACCGGTTTCTGGCATTTCAGCCGTCTTCGGCCCGGCTTGCTTGAATCCTGATGGTGCAATGAGCTAGGGACTCACATCTGAGTATACCCTTCCACGCTTATGGTGGACAAAAATGATACAGAAAAGGGGGTGGTGATGAACAGAGTGTCTGAATTAAGCAGACCACTCTTACCCAGTCCAAAGATCAGGGCTTGATCCATCACCGTTTTTCAGCTCACTGCACCATCCCAGCTCAGAACTTGGCTATATGCAAATTAGTCTGACCCTGGCCCAGTGCATCATGGGAACAGGGCAGACCAAACTACCAAGCCAATTCTTATACTGGGAAGGAAACAAGCTACCGGGGACCGGTTTCTGGCATTTCAGCCGTCTTCGGCCCGGCTTGCTTGAATCCTGATGGTGCAATGAGCTAGGGACTCACATCTGAGTATACCCTTCCACGCTTATGGTGGACAAAAATGATTCAGAAAAGGGGGTGGTGATGAACAGAGTGTCTGAATTAAGCAGACCACTCTTACCCAGTCCAAAGATCAGGGCTTGATCCATCACCGTTTTTCAGCTCACTGCACCATCCCAGCTCAGAACTTGGCTATATGCAAATTAGTCTGACCCTGGCCCAGTGCATCATGGGAACAGGGCAGACCAAACTACCAAGCCAATTCTTATACTGGGAAGGAAACAAGCTACCGGGGACCGGTTTCTGGCATTTCAGCCGTCTTCGGCCCGGCTTGCTTGAATCCTGATGGTGCAATGAGCTAGGGACTCACATCTGAGTATACCCTTCCACGCTTATGGTGGACAAAAATGATTCAGAAAAGGGGGTGGTGATGAACAGAGTGTCTGAATTAAGCAGACCACTCTTACCCAGTCCAAAGATCAGGGCTTGATCCATCACCGTTTTTCAGCTCACTGCACCATCCCAGCTCAGAACTTGGCTATATGCAAATTAGTCTGACCCTGGCCCAGTGCATCATGGGAACAGGGCAGACCAAACTACCAAGCCAATTCTTATACTGGGAAGGAAACAAGCTACCTCCTAACCAAGTAGACCTTAGGCCGCTTAATATGTGACTGTTGCTTGTAAAATGAGAGAATTGTATATCTCAAATAGGCTTGCTCCCTTCTTCTATGAACATTTTATAGTTTACTTCAAACTAGAAACATACTGCCTTTGAAGCCACCCCTCATGTATCCTTAGAACTGAGGAGATTGAACTGAGGATAATTAGACTAAAATATATTCACTGTCTATTTAGAATATCAGAATAATATCAGTGTTTTGTATTAACTCATAGGATGTCACTTTTTTTGTATAACTATTCTGCTTTTTTTACTACTTTCACTGATTGCTGTGTTCATTGATATACCCTTATGGTTCTAAGGGCCATATTATCAAGAAAGAGCGATACATTATCGCCGCTTTTATCAGCAGGAAACTGCTGCTAAAGCAGCAATAATGGGCTTGATAGGTTCTGGTGTTAACCTGGGCTTCTATGGGAATTCACAAGGGCATAATATCAAGCCCATTATCGCCGTTTTAGCGGCAGTTTCCTGCCGAAATAAGCGGCGATAATGTATGGCCCTTTCTTGATAATATGGCCCTTAGATCGCTAATTGTTCCTAGGATCACGTTATTAGCTCCGAAAACGTTTATCCTTAACGTTCAATGATGTTACACGTTGAAACGTCAGAAAGTTCTAATATTGAAATGATTATAATATAGAATAGATTCATTCAAGGTAATTGCTGACTTTTCTTACTGGCCTTTCCTACGAGGACCACCAGTTAATGAGAATTAAATACGTTTCTCCTCAGTGTGTTATATATGGTATTGTGGCAGTGTAATCTTCCTCCTACAATAACCTTGAACACTGAACCAGTGATAATAAATAACATGTTTTCTGCCCGACGTTACTTTGTTAATGCTTTGGTGCGTGGACTGAATACAAATTGCCCTATTTAAACTCATCTTTCACTTTAATTTCACAGTAATAAAGACCGCATATTGTGTGGGAATCTACATCAGCACATCTGGCAATAACATACCGTGCAGACATGACTTTCTATTGATTTGAATCACCTGGGAATAGTCGCTGTCTGTGTTGAAGAAAGTTCAAATTATACCTTTGGTTTTTAAACTACATGAAACTTATCCACCTACGTTCAGCAGCTGCCTCCCAATGTGACTGCCACTTTCAATGAAATATCTCCTCAACAGCCAGGCGCCTTTGTTATTAGCTTTACCATCCTGATCTCACTCGCCCAAGCTAAACAAAACTTGTTTTCAAAGCATGCGTTTGCTCTTTAATAGAAGGGCCATTTTGAAGACACACATATTTTTGGTATGATGACATCCTAATTATGCAGGCCGAGTACATGTTCTAATAATTATATACCAGAGTTGTTCAGTTTCTAAAAATGCCTATGCAATTATCCTATCAGATTCTGATTGACTTGCTTAAGTTTCAAACCAATTTTCATCTAATTTGTTTGACGAGGTAGTATACTTTTTGCTATTTTTTAATATTTGATGTGTTATTTTCATTAGCGCTGACCAACTTTTAAAGTTAGGAAATCGTGACTTTAGTAGGTGCATTTATATTTAATGAAGTGGAGGTTGAAGAACCACAAAGGGAGCGATTTTTTAAGTACACAGTTATAGAAAAAAACAGTTTGCCGGGGGTATTTGTAAGGCACCCAAGGTTCACGAAAGTAACAGCCATAAAATACGTAATGGTGCTTGTTCTTTGCATTATGGGTGAAACTAATATTCAAAAACAACGTTATTATTATTATTATTGTTCTTGTTATTGTTGTTGTTAGTGTTATGTTTTTAATGAGCACTGTGCTATAATACTCCCTTACAGCCTTAAATGTTCTTATTAATTTCATCCTTTAACATTTTCATACATTTGCTTGGTAAAATTTATTGTGTGCTAAAAATACATTTGTTGAATCTCTAGTGGACTGTTAGTGCTTGTTTTATATTTTTATGGTGCAGTTCCCAATTCAGCGTTGTTAATTAAAAATTCATCAGAAACATTATAAGTTCAGAGCTATGGTTCAGGGAATGTTTGCTTGCTTTCCCCTTTAGACTGCAGAATGGTTTTTAATAATCAGCCAAAGAAAAGTCATTCCCTTTTGATGTTTTAAATATCAGTGCATCTGTGCCTGCACCTGGACTACCTCCTCAAACAAAAGCCCAGTAGAAAGAATTGAACATTTACATGTGCTACGTAGGTAGTTGCATTCTTGTTCATTTTCAGGATTCATTACATAAAGTATGAAAGTCAAATAAAGTTAAATAACTTCACTACTCCTCATTAGTTCATACAAAGAGGACTATTTGCTTGTTTTGGTTAAAAGCCATCGTTAAACTTTCCTGTTGCGCGGAAGCCTTTGTAAGCTGCAGTGGCTACAAAGACTGTCCAAGTACTCCACAAAATATGAATGCAATGTTCAGAGTATAACGTCATGAAATTTCGTCGACAATAAACGTTGTGTAATTGACAATGAAAAGCAACACATACAGAATGTATGGTATCCTACATATTATGTAAGTCTCACCTTCTTTTAGTTTTAGGATATTTATCAAATGACAGCGACCTATAACACATTTTGCAGCCCCATTCTGATATAGAGAGGATATGGAGAAGTATGATGCCATCTTGTAAAGCGGACCGCACAACACTCACTCACTCACTCATATCACATATGAAAATGCACTTTAAAAGTGTTACTTAATGCCTTCAGTAATGGGCTGCTACGGAGGTACTCTGAAAGGGCTGAGCACTTCACTCTTAACTGCGATGCAATAAGAATAATTTATTTACTTTTTTTTACATAATAAACAAGTTTAGGATTATTGGACAAATACATAATAAGTCATCCTTAAGGCCTGAATATTAAAATATCGGTTAAAAGCATTGAGCATTCCAATAATGCAAAACATATCTAAATTGAGTGCTACACCTACTCTGCCAGTGTCCTTTTTTAGTTCGAAGCCCACCAGACAGCTGTGCAGTCTGGTTTGCTAACGACATCTTGGGGCATTTGGAAAGATTCCCTGGCAATGAATTTCTCTCATAGTTTATCATTAGTGTCATGGTTTGTAACTCACCTTTGCTTGCTTTCTATTTGCTGGTTTTATTTATTTAGACTGTCCAGCTTGAATTCTTCCCTTCCCTTGCCCAAACGCTATTTAATGTATTCTTCCACCATTACTGACTTTCTGTAAACAGGCCTTTAAATCTTGTTCTCATCTTATCACATTTGCTGTGCATTCAAAGACAGAGGTCAAATGTCAGATTCTGTCTTCCAGTGAGTGTGGTGTTTACTTTTCATTCTCTTACTTCAAAGTGAGAGGATTTATGTGACAATATTGTTTGTGCGCTGTATACTTTTATTAGTAAAACTGTATGTATGTGCACATGTAATGGTAATGAAATGAAATAAAATGAAAATTGTTATTTATAAAGCGTGAATCTGCCACTCCGAAAGGAGCATTCTGGCGCTGAAATTGAAGTGAGCAGTTGTACCAAGGGTTTTAAATTAAAGAAAGACATAATGCGTCCGGAGCTCTGAAAATCCAAGAAACAAATTATATCCTGAGCTAAACAACATTGTATCAAAACAGATGAATCAGTTCCAAAAGATGAGTAATCTCCAAATCTTCTGTTTATTAATTCCGTCTTTCTTCTTAAACCACACTAGCCGTCAACACATGTTTCGTCTTGGTATAGTCAACCATAGACTTCTTCAGGACTAGAAATATTCTAATACTTATATTCAAAATTTACATACAACATACAATACAACTAAACGAGTTCACTAACAAGCAACAGATACACACTTCCATTATGTTCTTATTATTAAATCACTAGTGGCTGAGTACCATGCAAAAAGTCCCCTTATAAGATGTCACATTTGTACTATACAAGCAATATTAAGCACCACAGGTCTGAGGGTACATGAGTAAATTCTCCCCTCTTATATAAACAGAGAGTGATAATAATATAACATCTCAGGTACAGATTCAATATTTAACATTGTCACTCCATAGCCATGTTTGTCCAAACATAGCTGACTATTAACGTTACGAAAATCCAAGTCTTTAGTTCTCTCCTAAATTTAGTTTCAGATTTATGTATTCTCAAATGGGGAGGAAAAAGATTCCAGGCCTTGGTGCCTAGTGTGATCAGAGTTTTTCCTCCCCTAGTTTTTCATGTGAACCGGGGAGGTTTAAGTAGGTTGGCTGTCGAAGACCTGAGGGTTCTGGTTGTAAGGGGTGAGTCTTGACGAAAGGTAAACGAGGACAGGTTTTAAAACCAGTCGTGCTGCTGCTTGCTGGACAACCTGAAGTCTTTTCAATACTTGTTTGTTGGCTCCTGCCAGGGGACCACTACAGTAGTCCAACCATACTAATATTAAGGCCACCGCTACTGATTTTCTTGCCGCGAGGGGGAGAAAGTAAAAAAAAATGTTTAGTGACTTTATAAGATCAAAACAAGTCCCTGTGACCTTTAGTGCAGGTGGTATAAAACTGAGGCCGGAATCAAACTGTACCCCTAAGTTTCTTGCTGTCATAACCATTTCTGGCGGGGGTGTCGTATCCTCTGGCCACCATTTTTCTGGCGAAAAAGAAACTTCTTTGCCTATAGGTAGTGTTTCAGTGTTTTCCTTATTGCCTTAAGATGGTTATCTTTTATCCGCTGGAGAACCTTGTTAAAACATTCTTTAAAATGTAGTTCTGCCTCCTTAGAATTTTGATCTATGTATAAGATCATATGGGTGTCGTCAGCATAGGACGTAACCTCGATCCCAAATGAAGCTATTAATTAAATAAGTGGGGTCATGTAAACATTAAACAAAAGGGGACATAGGGAAGACCCCTGTGGAACCCCTGTTGTAGTGTTATGTTCCGTTGAGAAGAAGGTTCAGAGGGATACAGCTTGCCTGCGTCCTGAAAGAAAGGATTTTAGCCACTTAAGGGCAATGTGTGATACAGCACATGATTTAAGCCTGAAGAGGAGGATGCTGTGCGATATAGTATCAAATGCGGCCGATAGGTCGAGCAAAATCAACACAGCCTTCCTACCCCTATCAGCCATAGTTTTAAGTGATTCTGTAATCTCCAGGAGTGCAGATTCAGTCGAATGTTTAGGTTGAAAACCCGATTGTTGGGGGTGGAGGATATTAGAGGCCTCTATAAATCTTGTTTGTTCTTTTTGGACATATTTTTCAGTAATTTTTCCTAATAGAGTAAGAAGTGATATAGGTCTTAAGTTGGAAAAGATCAATGGATCAATGTTCGGCTTCTTTTTCAAAGGTTTAACTATTGCTAATTTCGAATCTTCTGGTACAATCCCTGAACTTAAAGAGGAGTTAAAAATCTGATTGATAACAGGGTTGACTATATCAATGATCTGATGAAGGACTGAAGGGGGACAAGCATCCTAAGGTGACCCCGATTTGCATGTCATAATAGCTTTGCTCCTTTTATCCAATGATACCGCTTCAAATGTACTGATAGAATTTTTGACCATGTCCTTTCCATCTTTGTGCTCAGAAATGGCATGCATCAAGAGGGCAATATCTGCAATAAAGTTTTTGGGAATGTTCATGATCTTCTCTTCAAAGAAGCATGAAATTTGGTTACAGAACATTTGTGATGGAGGAATATCTTTCTGTAGGATTTTGGGGTTAACAAAGGTTTTTAGGACTGAAAAAATAGTTTTTGAGTCTAAATTAGCTTCCTGTATTTTTCTTGAAAAGTATTCTTTTTTTCAAATTTAATCTGTGATAAAGCATTCTACTTGTTTTGAATGCTTGCTTTTCTTTGTCGTTGTAGCATTTCCTCCATTTTCCCTCCTGTTGTTTACATTGGATATGCATTGTTCTAAGTATAGGTGTGAACCAGGGAGCTCTCTTGGATCCTACCTTTCTGTTTATGCTAGATTTATCTTGTGGAATGAGTTTATTACTTATAGCAGCCATCCAGTTGTGAGAGAGGCATGAATCTACAGCAGTATTACTCGTGTCTGTGCTTGAGAAATGCTGGCCAGCTCAGGATGCCTAGCTAGTTGTGCCCAATTCCTTCTATTGTGATGTACCTTGACTTTTTTTTATCACAGTGGCTTGTTTTAGGCATATTAGGCTTAAGAAGGACTAAGTTGTGATCTGTCCAGATTTGTGGAGTTGGTGGATCTACTGTAAGAAGGGTAAAATTAAAACAAACTCCATCAAGTGTGTGACCAGCTTGATGTGTGGGAGAGTCCACCATTTGAGTAAGTCCCAATAATTCTATTATTTGGAGGAAGGTATCAACTCCAGGTTCTTTTACGTCATCTAGGTGCAGGTTAACATCTCCCAGTAGAGTAAAATTAGCATATCTCAGAAGAAAATGATTGAGGGTATCTCCCAATGTTTCATTAAAAATGGAACTATAGCCTAGTGGGCAATAGATTAGGGTTCCTGCAAAATCCACTGAGGCGTTAAATGAGATGCAGAAGCCTAAACTTTCTGCTCCTTTAAGTGTGTCTGAATCGAAGGTCGAAAAATGTAAGGAATCCCGAATAATAATATCCAGTCCCACACCTTTAATGTCCTCTCTATCTTTCCAATGGATGGAATAAAGGGGAGGTAGGGCTATAGAAATATCTGGGTTACACCATTCTTTCAACCATGTTTCCGTGATAAATAGGAAATCCAGCTGTTGCTCCATTATACGTTCTCTAATGTCTTGACTGGGCTTACATACTGAACGTGCATTAATTAGTCCTCCTTTAAATTGGGTCATGTTAGTAGATCTATATAACTTGGGAGAAGTGCCTGTTCTGAGAATTTCCACTTTACAGTGATAAAGATTGACCATTTCCAATTGATAGTGTGTTGTATATAATGGTGGTGCGCTACCACACCATGCATACTCCACTTTACCCACTCCAATACACTCTTCACTACTCCATGCCACTGCATTGCACTCTACTCTACACCACTCCACACTATGCCACTCCACAATTCATCACTACATTGTACTCCACACCACTCAAGTCTGCCCCACTTCACTAGATGCTACTCTATTTTACATCACTCTACTCTGTGCTAATGCACTCTACCGCACTCTAATCTACCCTGCACCAATGCACTCTATACCACTGCACTCTACGACACTTCACTCTACTCTGAAACAATATACTCTTTGCCACTGCACTCTACACCACTCTATACCACTCTGAACCATTTCACTTTACGCCACTCCACTCGATGCCTCTCTACCCCTCTCCACCCCACTGCACCCCATGCCACTCTCTTATATGCCACTGCACTCTATGCCAATGCACTCTACACCACTTTACTGAAAACCAATACATGCTATGCCATTTCCCTCTATGCCAATCTAATATGCACTACTGCACTATACACTACTATACTCTATCCTGCAACACTCTACTCTACGCCACTGACACATTTTGCTCTGCATTCCTCTACACCACTTCACTCTATACTAATGCACTCAACACAACTCTAGTTTACACCTCTGCACTCTACGACGATTTGCTCCCCAACACTGCACTCTCTGCCACTGAACTCTAAGCCAGTCTGCTCTGCACCTCTCTACTCCCTGTCACTGTATTCTATGCTGGTGCACTCTATTCTGTACCACTATATTCTGCCACTCAACTACATTCTATGCCAACGAACACATTGCCACTATACTCTATGCCAATCCTCTCTATGCCACTCTAATGAACTGTGCTCTACTACACTATGTGACACTGCACTCTACGCCACTTCACTCTATGCCTCGCTCCTCTACTCTGCACCACTCTACTCTGTGCCAGTGCACTCTACCCCACTGTACTATGCACCACTGCACTCTTTGCCACTTCACCACTGTTATTCTGCAGCAATCTACTTAATTCCAATGCACTCCATGTCACTTCCTTCTATTCCAGTGCACTTTACAAGACTGTACTCTGCTACTGAACTCAATGTCACTCTACCCTACACCTCTGCACTCAGTGCCACTGCACTCTACACCAATGCACTCTATGCCACTACACTCTATGCCACTCTACTCAGCATCACCCCACTCTATGCCCCACTAATCTATTCTACACCACTACACTTAACACCACTGCACACTACATGCTCTCAATGCCACTCAACTCTACACCTCTTCACTCTACCCTGTACCACTCCACTCTATCCTGCACTACTCCACTCTAAGCAACTTCCCTCTACTCTGAAGCAATATACTCTAAGGCTTTGCACACTATGCCACTGAAGTCTACTCTGCATCACTGTACTCTACTTTGCTGAACTCTTTTCTCAAAACCAATACACTCTATGCCAATATACTCTGCAACACTTTACTTTACATCACTTCACTCTAGTCTACTCTAGTCCCCTCTTTGACATTCCACTCAAAGACACGGCACTCTACAACACTACAGCCCACTATGCTCCACTCTATTTTTCTCTACACCATTACACTAGACCATATATGCTTGAACCTACCAGACATTACTGATCATACCCCTGAGCAGTTGATCTAGTCGTATCACTTCCTGATCCCTTTCCAGCTACACCTGAAGGGTGGGCTAAGGGCCACCTCCATACCAAAGGACTTAAGAAGACATTGAAGTAGGATTCCCCTGAGTACCTCAGCCTGCATAGGAAAGACTCCAAGCCCTCCATCTCAAATACCCTTGAGTTAGCATCACAAACCTTAATGCGTGGGTCAGTGATGCACTCGATTCAATTGCACCCCAGAGGCCTGGTAACTCTGCAAGAACTTCCCCTACCACCCTTTCTTCTCAGCAAAGATCAGAGCCAAAAAATGTGAGTTCAAAAGACTGGAGCGAAAATGGAGATTATCCTCCTCCCAGGAGTACAATATTGGTTATCGAACAGCACTAAAAGAGTACTGTAAACTTCTCATTGTCAAAAAGAGAGATTTCCTAGCCGTGCATATCACCTGCACCAAGAACTCCTCTGGAGAAGTTTTTAAGATTGTGAAGTTATTTACGAATCCATTAGTGCTCACACACTTGATTCCCCCATCAGAGGACGAGAAAATAACTCTGATATGTGTGTCCTTCCCAGCGGGTACCTGCCCCCTTAGCGGGGACCACAGCCAACATCCCCAATGCCTCCCAGCCAGTATTCTCAGAATTTACTATAATCCCCACTGAGGCATCCCAGGCCGAGCTTCAGAAGTGCAAATCCGGGTCACCTGGTGACCCCTGGCCAGCTACACAATACAGTGCTCTGGCTGAGTGCTTTAACCCCCTTCTTAATGCCATCTGAAATTCCTCACTCAGACAGGGGAACTTTCCATCAACCTGGAAACACGCGTTTCTTCTCATACTGAAAAAAGCTAATGCTAACCCTGAAGTCACAAGTAATTACAGTCAAATTTCTCTGCTCCCTCTAAAGGTTTAGAGAAATTAGCACATCAGCTATTGGCGGCTTTCATTGAGTCAAATGGTCTACTGCATGAGTCCCAGTCCGGACTACCGCCCTGGATTCAGTACAGAATCTGCACTGATTGAGATGGCTGACTCCAAACGCTGGGCGGTGGATGGAGGCTCCGCGGACATGCTGGTTCTTCTAGACCTGTCAGCAGCATTTGACACAGTGACCCATTCCATCTTCTAGATCGCCTTAAACGTGTTGGCATCCTGGGGACGGAGCTGAATTGGATCACATCTTACCTGCATGACAGAGACCAACAGGTCTCGATCCACCCTTTCACCTCACCCTCTAAACCACTAAAATGTGGTGTGCCACAGGGATTAGCCATGAGCCTGCTACTTTTTAATGTCTACCTGACTCCACTGGCGGAGCTCATCGCCAAAATGGGGATCGAGGTGACATCCTACGCGGATGATACTCAACTGCTGTTTACCTTCAGCGGGGTGTCAGCATCCACCTATGATACACTAAAAGAGTGCCTTAAAAGCATCTCTGCCTAAATGAGCTGCAACTTTGTAAAGCTTAATGCCAACAAGTTGGAGGTCTTGTTTTTTAACCAAGCTGTACCCCTGACAACCTTTTGGTGGCCAGATGAACAGGGATCTGCCCCCACACCTAAGGACTCAGTTAAGAACTTAGGAGTCAGGTGGACAAAGACCTGTCTCTCACTCCCCAGGTTCAACTGGTATCTGTGACATACTTTGGCAAAATAAAATCCATCAGAAACTTTATTGACATCTTGCCAGAGTCAGCTCGCAAAACTGTGGTCCATGCTTAAGTCACCTCTCTTACGCTAATGGTCTTTACATGGGTCTGCCGATCAGCTTGATCCCTAGACTTCAGATCATTCAAAACGCGGCAGCTAGTCTGGTCTGCAAGGTCCTGCTCCGCCAACGCATCTCCCCTCATGTCAGACAACTTAATTGACTCCTGGTAGCCAAACGTATCGAATTTAAGGCCCTTACTTTTGCCTTCCAAGCATATCAAGGGAAAGGGCCCAACTACCTGAGGAATAGACTTCACCCACACCAGCAGGACAGATCCCTAAGGTCCAACCACCACCGTTACCTCACCCCCACCCAACCCCCCCATTTTGGAAGGCAAGAATGGGGATAAAACATTTGAGGTCGTTACCTCCAAGTGCTGGAACCACCTACTTGCCCAACTCCGCATGATGCCCTCCGAACAAGAATTCAGAAAGGCCTTGAAGACCTGGCTCTTTAGTCATAATGACTAGATATGTGCACTCCTCTACCTGTATTGCTGTCTGTGTAAGCATCGGGAGACCCCATCGGGGTAGCTGCACGCTTTATAAATGTCTTTATTATTCTTATTATTAAACTGTACTCCACTCTATTCTACTCCACTCTACAATACTCTACTCTAATCTAAGCAACTAAACAACACTACTCCTCTCTACAACACTCTACACACCTCCCTTTACACCATTCCATGCCACTTTACTCCACTCTATTCAATGACATGCCACCCTACACTACTCCACTGTATGCCATTCCACTCTATGACAACTTTCTCCTGTCTACATCACTCTACTCTACATCACTCTACTTTACTCTATACAACAACCTCTGCGCCACTCCAGTCCGCTCTACACCACTTCACAGCACGCTTTACCACTCCGCTCTACAACTTTCTGATACTATTCTCCGTTCTACTTAGTCAACTCTCCCACACTCTAAGCCCATGCACTCTATGACACTCTACTAGCTCCATGCCACTCTGCACTAGTTCACTCCATGCCACTCCACTTCACTCTCTTCAACTCTACTCTACATCACTCCATGCCTCTCCACGCCAATCCACAACTCTCTATGCCACTCCATAGCACTCCTCGCTAATCTATTTTATTACACTCAAACTCTCCTTTGATCCTCTACTTTTTAGTCAATCTGAACACCAGCCACACTGGTGTACAACATCGCTAAAACATATTGGCAAAACCAATTGCTCTTGCATAGGGAAGACCTAATGGCTTTGCCAATGCTAGTTCTTTCTTTTGCCTCCCTCCTCAGCATGCTCTCCCTTATTTAAATGGAAATACGGCCAAATGCTCAGAATTAATTGAATGCTCTTATCCACCCAAAAACCTTTGATTTATCAACTCAGAGAATATGTCTATTGTATATAGGTTCATGTTCCCTTTCAGAGTTAAAGACCCTTGTTGATTATGGTAGCACTTGATAGAATATTGACTTGCATGATGATTCAGACTAACACAAAAAAAACAATATTTTGGGATAATCAAGGGTCATAAACAAGGAAGGGTTTATGAATTAAAAGCACTGCTTGAAACTGTGGTAGCAAAGAAAGAAATGAAACGGGGCCCCTCTATCTTGTCTATCAGTTTGGAGGACAAGTGGCAATATTAGCTTTTTTTTTATTTAGCAACGCAAGAGTCAATATTCCCTTCCCTTCCACTCAGATGTCCTTGTAGACTGTTTATTCTAAGTCAAACACTTGAATGGACTGCACCTTTATCTGTATATAGGCAAGTGGAGCAGTATAATTTTAGCTCCACTCTTACAAGTCACAACTACGCAATATATAAATACATGCACTGAGCACCATATACTTTGTGTGTTATAATGTAATTATTGTAAAGAGGTGCACTTGAGTGTAGAACTGCACTGTTGAAACTAGAGATTCATAAAAGTCTGCATATCGATGTTTAGCCTAATTGTGAAGAAATGTAGATTTTACATATTTACACTTATATTTCAAGATATGTTACATGCAAATAAAAAGATGCATCACACGTGTAATAATGATTTCAGTATTCATCTAGCTTTTATTTTGAAATAGCATGTGCACCTTTATACATGTAACTGAAGTACACTCTGAAGCTGGTTTAACTTGACCATAGTAGGCCTAAACCTCAAAATTGATTTTTTCTGCTGGCATTGTATTTTCTCTCCTCTGCAGGTGTAGTCCCAACGCTTCATTAGTTAGGAAAAGGAGTACTATGCATTAGAGATTGATTTCTTGATTTATAGAAAGGCCTGTGAAGAAAGCCTTGGCACAACGTGTGTAGATGCTAGTGCTGTGAAGCTGCTGTTATTCGTTTTGCCCGTCATTTATGAAAAATGATGTTGCGAGGAAACAGCGATGCTTGACTTTTCATTGTGCTCTCCTTGCAACACTAATGATGCATCATATTTACTGTATGACGCATCATGTTGCAAAGAGTTACAGATACGTCAGTATTTCTGACGTATCTGTAGGTGCAAAAATGAAGCATTCCTGGAGTTTGTCACAAAAGTGACACATGGGCAAGTTGCATGTTAAATGTGTCTGCGTCAGTTTTACGCCTGCCATGAGGCGTAAGATATTGATGCATCTGTGTCCCAGAAGCGGAGCAGTGAAATCGCATAGATTTCACTGCATCACTTCTATGACCCTTTCTTGTGTCAGAACGTCCCCTGCATACATCCTACCAGGCGCTGGTATAATGTGGCACAGGGGTTTACAAAGTCACGCATCTACCTAGATGCGTCACTTTGTAAATATGGCGCAACATAGTGCATTTTTTACACGGCTGGTGCGTCACAAAATGTAATACACCGGCAGTCAAAAGTGACGCAAGGGCTCATAAATAAGCCCCTGTATTTCTGCAACAGTTTAGGTGCTCAAGGACATGGTAGGGCCTAGGTTTTGTGACCGGGGAGAAAACTCCAATGTAGCTAAAATAACAAAAAGGTTCTCCACAATTGGTCCAAGGAAAGTGTTGTGAAGATATTTGCCTGTTTAAATTAATGTACATGCTGTTAGACTGTAGTCCAGATCTCTAAAGACTTTGAGAGGTACAGACCTCTCTGCTTGCCCCAGGGCTTGCCAGTGTACGGCTATATGCTAATAACTTGTCCCTTTAGAGGTTTACTTTTGAATTATTCATGTTTAGAAGGGTGGAATGGAGCTTCTCAGAAGAGCATTAAACTCTTGTCTTTCATACCTGTTTTGTCCGACTGTAGACTTTTATTGGATTTATGCTTTCAAGTCTGAATTCATAATGAATGCCTTAATTTACTTGTTGTAAAACTTCCTATATAGAATACTTTTCTGTCTTGCCTACTTGGTGGATTGATACTAAATGTTTAAATAATCCATCTTACATTTAGGTTATTGAATCCTGGTCCTTATTGTGTGACCAAGCCGGTTACACTGTCATAGTTGTGATTTGTTTAATGCTAACTCCCTTCACCTCTCAGTCAACCATATATGTTTGTTGAATGAAAATTCTAAACCCCGGCCAATGCAGCAAGAATTTGATAGCAGAGAACGGTTAGTTACTAAAGTGAGGGAGTAAAGGAATCCCATGTAGAAATTGCCCAAATCCAGTCCAAGCCCAAACCCTTTGTCTTGCCTCGATGAAGCTCCAAGAGTTTGGGAGACACTTGTGATCGTGGAGGAGTGACGATTAATAGGATTGCAAGTTGCAATTGCTTATGTTTATATTGCAGTATTTTCTTGATATTGTGTTTTGCGATGAGGTAATGTTGTGAGTTGTTGTGAAAGTGTAGTTCTTGTTACATCGAAGTTGAAGTTGTTATCAG
The DNA here is from genome assembly GCF_964263255.1 of Lissotriton vulgaris. Lineage (NCBI taxonomy): Eukaryota > Metazoa > Chordata > Amphibia > Caudata > Salamandridae > Lissotriton > Lissotriton vulgaris. Next base: position 496,521,622 of record NC_141687.1, read on the forward strand.
TCTTGACATATCCAAATGTCCCAGGATAATGATAATAAGTTATCAGTGTAGAAGACACTGTGTTGTAATTGTCTACTAAGTTTTGTGGTGCTTGTTGTGGTACGTTGTCAACAGCACAATTGAGATAGGGACATTGATCTTTGTGTGAAAGTAAGGTGTGTTTGGTATAGTGGACCCTAATGCACAAGGACAAATTTTATCAATTCAAGTGGTCCCGCTGATTGAGGTTTCATTTGAGTTTGTATCTGAGTAGGTCAGAAAGTGTTGTTCTGTACCACTTCTTGTGTTATTTAATACTATCACTTTCTTGTGCAGTAGACTACGTTATTTTTTGAATTGCTTTTGCATTTGTAGTGCATGCTTAACTTTGAGAAGAATGTGTTCATTAAAAAATTGTAAGGGAAGTTGAACTGCTGTGAGGAGTGAGATTGACATCACAATGTGCCACATTTATACTGCTCTATTGGTGACAAGCTTTGCTGATCTTGGTTCACTACATCATAGACCCTTGACCCTTTCACAGGCAGTGTGCACCACACGCCGCAGCAGCAAAACCTGTCTGCCCGTGTCCCCCGCTTGCTGCCTCTGATGCAAGTTCGAGGCCCTCCTCCACCCGCAGGCTACTACCTGCACCTCATCCCTGGTGGCCAGTGGTAGGCCGTAGGTTGCTCATTGTGATTGTATTGTAGTGCTTCTATTGGTGTATTTGTTTATTTTGTTTATTTTTCATTCTCCTGTTGCCTCTTGTGCCATTCTGTGCCCTTCTCTGCCTTCTCGCCATTCCTCCGGTGGTTTCCCACCGCTGCCTCCCCTGCGGCCTTGCCGTCCCGCTCGCTACACCTGACCTTAGGGTAATTCTACTGCTTTACTCTCAAGAGTTTAAGAACAGCCCAAATCCCGCGAAGCTGATCTTTAAGGTTCTTAAAGATCTGACTGCCAAAAGAGCTCCCGCAGCGGAAATCTGCTCGGTGTATCACTGTGAAGACCTAGCAGCTTTCTTCCTAGATAAGGTTCAGGCGATTTATCGCTCTTTTACCAATACTCCTTCTCCCTGTGAGACTCCGAGGCTCAGTGTTAATACTTCTGGGGCTCTCTCCTCCCTCCCTGCTATGTCAGTGGAGGTGTTTGATAGGCTAGTCAATAAGGCTGATCCCCTCAGACCGGCACAATTCAGAGAATTATCGACTCTCTGCCTCCCTCTAATGCGTCATTTAATCAACCTGTCTCTGACTTCAGGTTCAGTCCTGATTAAATGGAAGCAGGCGGTGGTCACCCCTATTCTGAAGAAGCCTACACTAGATCCCCTTAAGTTGGAAAACTATTGCCCGATCTCACTCCTTCCTTGGAATGCGAAAGTAGCCGAGGCTCATGTTAATGTTCTCCTCTCTGAGCATCTCCAAAGGGCTAACATTCTAGACCCTTCACAGAATGGTTTTTGTGCCGGCCACAGCACTGAGACTGCCCTTCTCTCAATGACGGAACACCTGCGGGCCATGCTCGATTCCGGTCATACAGCGGCACTGGTGTTACTTGACCTCAGTGCCGCGTTCGACACGGTCTCGCATTCGATACTGCTGCAACGTCTAAGAGAAGCTGGTGTCTCGGGCTTGGCACTAAAATGGTTCCAGTCTTTCTTGATAGATCGCTCATTCCGGGTCGCCACTCCACCTTTTGAGTCCAAATTCTATCCGTTAGAACTGGGTGTGTCTCAGGAGTCGGCATTAAGTCCCACACTATTCAATCTTTATGTTCACCCGCTGGCTGCAGTCGCCAAGCAGTGGGATATGACCATTGTCTCCTACGCTGACGATACGCAGCGGCGGTTGTTCTGAGTGGGAAGTCCGACCTTGATGCCCCAAGGTTCAGAGCGGGTCTCCTGGCGGTGGCCGGCTGGATGACAGCCAACTGTCTTCAGCTGAATGCTAAGAAGACTGAGATACTGGTTGTGGGTAAGCATAGCAACATGTGGAGTGATGAGTGGTGGCCTCCAGAGCTAGGTGTTACGCCTACTCCGGTATCGGAGGTAAATAACTTGGGGGTTTGGTTAGACTCTGCCCTCAGTTTCTGTGCCCATACAAAAAAAGTTGCAGCTACTTGCTTCGGGATTCTTCATGGACTGAGACCCATTTTGAAGTTCTTTGACGCCCCTACTAGGCAGTTGATTATCCAGGCCACTATTTTGTCTCGGCTTGATTACGCCAGTTCGCTCCTGTTAGGGGCGAACCAGGCGGAAATCGCCCGAATGCAGCGTGTTCAGAATGCTGCGGCCAGAGCCTTGGTGGGACTACCGAGGTTTTGCTCTTTGAGTGCAACTATTCGGTCTCTTCATTGGCTGCCTATGGCGCAAAGGATTGTCTTTAAAACTCTGTCTTTCCTTTAAGATCCTCAAGTTGTCCTCTCCTCAGATTCTTGAGAATCTTCTCCTTCTCTATGTTCCTTCTCGCTCCTTGAGATCTGCCCGTCAAAATCTGGTGGTAGTGCCTCGGTTCAAGCTGTGCAGAGCTGGAGGTCGGTCCTTCCGGGTTATGGCTGCCAAACTCTGGAACTCTCTTTCGCCCCATATCCGTGCACTTGACGACCTGCTCGCATTTAGGAGGGCCATTAAAACTTACTTGTTCCCTAATGTTTTTTAGTCTCTCTCCCTTTCTTGCTTTGGTCCTGCAGTTTGTGTGGTGTTATGTGTTCATTTCCCTGTTCAAAACCGCCGGGACGCCCCTTTGCTGGGGCAGCTGTGCGCTATAAATTTTTTAAAAAACATTACATAGCTTGGTTGTATTTGCCTAATTGTTTTCGCTTCATTCCTCCTTTTCCTCCTGAGATATTCTGTGCCCTTCTTGTCTACTGTACCCTTCTTCGCCATCCTCCCCCCATTTTTTTCCCACCGCGGTTCCTCCTGCGGCCCGCCCCCACTCACCCATTTGTCCGCCCCACCTCGCAGCTGCTCCTCCCTCCCACCTCCCCTTCTTATAAAGGCAGCTGCATGGCAGCACAGCGGGTGCGCGGCTGGCGTGCCCAAAGGCGCGCCTAAGGCAAGCCCATCTGCGCACTTCTGCGCCCAGCGCCAGAACCTCTGACCCCCGTGGGAACGCCACGACACCCAACGCGCTACATAGCCAGCACCCTCCAAGCACTCAACATTGGACGATCACACACCTGCTTCCTGTTGCTGCCCCAAAACACACACAAGGACCCTTCTCCTGCTGGAAATGCAGCTTCACTAGCATCCGATCCGCAAACCCACCTACCGTGAAAGAACACAACAACCTTAGATGCATTCTTCCCAACACCCGCTCCGCCATTGAACTCTGAGACCTACTCGACTCAATCTTCCCAGATATCACCTTCCTGATGGAGACCTTGCTGAATCCCTCCTCAGCACCCGACATCGCTATAGCCATCACAGACGGCTACAAGATCACCCACAGGGACCGTACCAATGGAGAAGGAGGGTAAATCGCCATTGTCCACAGGAACACTCTCAGAGTCTCGGCCAATACCGATGATGCCCTGAGCACTACCGAACACCTGCACTTCCAGGTCCACACCGATACCAACACCACCCTCAGAGGAACCCTTGTCTACAGACCCCCTGGACCCCAACCACAGTTCAGCGACTCCATCGCGAACTTAGTCAATACACACGCCCTCGCCTACACAGACCACATCCTTCTTGGGGACCTAAACTTCCACCTCGAGAACAACAACGACCGCAACTCCACCACCCTGATCGACAACCTCGCCAACCTCACCAACCTCGGACTCAGACAACTCATAACTACACCCACCCACTCAGCTGGCCAAACGCTTTACTCCATCTTCTCCGCAAGCTCCCACATCTCCTTCAACCATACCATAACTCCCCTGGACTAACTATCGCTGCATCCACTACACCTTCAGAAAACCCACCATGCACCACCGCACTCAACAGATCCCTTGCCCCTGCTGAAGAAAAATCGCAGAAGACCAGCTTACCACCACCCTTGCCCTGAGCCACCCGCCGACCCCACCGACCCCAACACCGCTGCCCGCAAACTCAGGCAATGGATTGACAACTGCGCCAACACCCTTGCCCCTCTCAAGAAACCCGCCAACAGACCCACCAGGTCCAGGGAAGTCATGGATTCCTCGGACCGGAAACAAGCATCCTGGGACCAGTTTCGGGTTCATAACCCTCATCAGCCAGGCTATCTTGAATCCAGTGGCAAAGTGAGTTAGGGACCCATGTCTGGACATACCCTGCTAACTTTGCAAGCACTCACCCAAGTCAATCCCCTTTGGATTTGCTTTGTTCGCCCTAAGTTGGCAGGGTATGCCCAGACAGTGGTCCCTTGTTCACTTTACCACTGGATTCAACATAGTCTGACTGATGACGGCTGTAAGCCAGAAACCGGTCCCAGGATGCTTGTTTCCAGTCCAGGGAAGAAATGACTTGGCAGTTCGGGCTGGACTGTTCCCATGAGTCACAGGGTCAGATTGATTTTCATATGGCCATGTCTTATGTTAGGGTTTGGGGCTAGTCCCCTTTCAGTGACCATGCTCTGACATCACATGACCTGTGGCAAGTAGGATAAATGTTTGGTCCTACCTTTACCTCATTGCTTGATATTGCCATTGTTCGGATTCTGGTATCCTGGTTGCTGGTTGCTGCTTGAGGAAGGTTCCTGCTGCTTGGAGTCATTTTTCGTTCTTTCTCACGGGCTCGTGAGAGGAGTATTTTTGTCCCGCTGTGTGGGCTGTCCCCTCCCCTCTTTAGTCAGTGAGTTACGGGTCCCGGGCTTTCCCCAGCGTTTGCTTTTGGTTTTTGGTGGGCTCGGGGGCTCCCGTTCACTACATTTACGAAGGATCTTTGCCCTTGTTAGGAGGATTTCAGTGGGAACGCAAGGGGTAAACGAAGCGTTCAGCTTCGTTTCAGCGCGTCTTTGCTTAGACGCCTCTTTGCTTCGTTTAGGCGGAAGTGACGTTTTGGGTCATTCCGCAAAGGCTTTTTGTCAACATACGCTGGGGTTTTCGGCATTCCCGAGTATCTCATATCTGTCCCTGACCCTTTGCCAATCTTACCGAATACGAAGGTTTTTTTTCTGGCAAATATATAACCTGTCACAAGTCCTTTTTTCCCCTCGTTGTACATTGTAATATTTTAAGGACACAATCACAATTACTCCCGACTGGCTATCTGCTAAAAGAGACATTATATCGCATTGCTTGAGTACCATATTTTTGTGCTCTATGCCTTCACGAAGCAGAGCCTGCGCTTCACACTGGTAAGAGGGGTTGTGTATGTTGTGGCAGGGCATGGTCATTGGGGTTGGGATCTAGCTGTGTGGAACATATATACATGAAGGGTTTGTTTTTCTCCCTGTTGTACATAGGTGCAGAAGCGTGAAGGAAGGAGGGAGCCGTGTCCTACCGTTATATAAGGGTGGAAGACTTGGTGTCTCCTCAACAATTCCACCCTCTTTTCAGGTTCATTGGCGCACTCATAGTGGGTGTCATGTGAGTGGTCAGTGGGCAGGGGAAGGGGACTGGTGCATGCTACGTTCCTGCAGTGCTCGGGCTGGTAGGAATCCAACAGAATATCAAGCCCACGATAAATAGCACTGCCCGGACTAGCATGGATGAGGATGGGAATCCGTTATGTGGGGGTACGGGTGGTCCCTCAATGCAGGACATAATGGGGGCAGTACATACACTACAGGCACAGGTCAAGGAGATACAGCAAGAGAATGTAGGCTTAAAACAGGAATTGGTGGCAGTAAGGGCCAGAGAACAGTCGCTACACAGGGGGACGGGTCCAGTCATACAGCCTGCTACCTTTCAGTACGGGGGTGGGGAGGGACAAAGCGCTGCTGGAGGCAGCAATCCTATAGCCGTAACGGTAACAACTCCTGTTGCAGTGCCCTTAGCCCCCCCTGAGAGATTTACAGGGGATAGCGACAAGTTCGGGATGTTCATGAACCAGTGTCAGCTGCACTTTGTGTGTAGACCGAGTGCCTTTCCCGACGATTCTGCAAAAGTCGCTTTTACACTGTCATATCTGGCTGGTAACGCTGCCCAGTGGGCGATTCCCTTGGTGGAAAGTGATGACTGTGTGCTGTATAACTATTCAGCGTTCAAGGAATTGATGCGGGGTCTGTTCGCTAAACATGCGTTTATGCAGGCGAGCGATGCGGAGCTCTTGAAATTACGGCAGGGCAGGCAGGACTTATTGTCTTACATAGCCTCCTTTAATCGGTTAATATCCGAGACTCATTGGCCAATCGAGAAAAGGATGTCCCTGTTTTATCAGGGTCTTTGTGAGGAGCTCAAGGACATAGTGTCACAGGTGGTGGATCCACCTGAGGACTGTGAGGCGTTTACAGACCTAGTGGTCAAGTTGAATCATTGGGTGATGGAACGGCGTGGAGAACGCAGTCGGTTTCAATCTTCCCGGAGTAGTTACGTGAAAACAGAGGCGAAGTCAGTAGGGGAGAGCAAGACAGCACCCGAACCCATGGAAATAGGAGGGGTAAGGGGACCTCTGACCCCGGAGGAGAAGAAGAGGAGGAGAGAGAAGAATCTGTGTCTGTATTGTGGCCAGGGAGGCCATTTTGCACGGGAATGTCCTGTGAAGCCCTCAGGTGCAGGGTTTGGGAAAAAGGTAGCCTGTATACAGTTGGATCGGGGTACGGGTGGAGAACGGAACAAACAGTATGAGGTCGTTGGGGCCCTAGATCAAGCCCCAAGACATTTTGTTATCAACGCCTATTTGCTGCTTTCAGCACAGAACCATGTCCCTGTGTCAGTGCTGCTGGATTCCGGTGCAACCGGAAACTTTATAGACATCTCAAGGGCAGAGAAATTGATGGTTCCGTGTCAACTGAAAGAACAACCTGAGCCAGTGAGGGCTATCGATGGGACAGAGTTGACATCTGGTTGCATCACCCGACAGACCGCTCCCCTACGCTTATTGTGTGAGAATGGGCATTCGGAAATGGTGGTTTTCGATTTGATTGATGCCCCTTCTTTTGGGTTGGTGTTGGGGGTTCCGTGGCTGCAGAAGCATTACCCCAAGATTGACTGGGTACAGAGATTGGTGACATTAGACTCGGTGCATTGCTTGAGGAATTGTTATCTCGTGGCAGGTGAGCAGGTTCACCCTTTGACCTGTGCTGTGGCGGATGTGAGAACGGTTCCGCCCCAGTACTCGGCTTTCAACAATGTGTTTGACAAGGGATGTGCCCAAGTTCTTCCACCGCATCGTTCTTACGATTGTAGGATCGATTTGGTACCAGGGGTTCCGCTGCCATGCAGTCGGGTTTACGCGCTATCGGAACCCGAAGAGAGACATCTGAAAGGTTATATCGATGAGATGTTACAGTTGGGTTTCATTCGTCCCTCCTCCTCGCCCATATCATCGGCCATATTTTTCATTACAAAGAAGGAAGGGACTTTGAGGGCTTGTGTTGATTATAGAACCTTGAACACAGCCACAGTAAAGAACAGGTACCCTCTTCCTCTTATCTCCGTGTTACTGGACCAGCTCCGCAAAGCAACGGTGTTTACCAAACTAGATTTGCGGGCGCCTACCATCTTATAAGGGTTTGGCCCGGAGATGAGTGGAAGACGGCTTTTAAGACCAAGTATGGCCTGTTTGAGTACACAGTGATTCCGTTTGGCTTGTGCAATGCGCCAGCGGCATTCCAGTTTTTTATCAACGAGGTCCTCAGCGATTACCTACATCAAACCGTCATAGTATATCTGGATGATATTCTCATCTACTCAGAAAACGGGGCAGAGCATACTGAACACGTATTACAGGTGTTACAAACATTGCAGGATCATCACCTATACGCTAAGCTTGAGAAATGCCAGTTCAGTACCCCTAAGGTAGAGTTCTTGGGGTTCATTATCTCAACGGGAGGTATCCGGATGGACCCAAAGAAGATTCAGGCAATAGAGACCTGGCCGGTGCCGACTACTGTGAAGCAAATACAGGTGCTTCTAGGTTTTGCCAATTTTTATTGGCGGTTTATATCGCATTTCTCCGATATAGTGGCACCTAAGACCCGCCTCTTGAGGAAGGGCGTCCCCTTTGATTGGACTGGTGAGACTCAGGACGCTTTTCGATTATTGCTGAGACAGTTTACGTCTGCGCCAGTATTGGTGCATCCTGATCCTGCCCTGCCGTTTTTTGTGGAAACTGATGCCTCCTTGTGTGCCGTAGGTGGGGTGTTGTCTCAACGCGATGAAGCCACTGGCCATATGCACCCAATTGCTTTCTTTTCTAAAACCTTGTTGCCGGCGGAACGTAACTACACTGTGGCAGAACGTGAATTGCTGGCAGTTAAACTGGCATTTGAGGAATGGCGCCACTATTTATGGGGCGCTAGGCATGTTATTACCATCAACACCGACCACAAAAACGTAGAGTTCTTTCGTTCTGCCAGGGCGTTAACTCCTCGTCAGATGAGGTGGGTCTTATTCTTTTATGAATATGACTTCATCATTACCTATAGACCTGCGGCCCAACAGGTTAAATCCGATGCTCTTTCTCGGATCCATGTTGATCCGAAGGAAGAAGGTTCCTTGAGTGAAAGTAGGGCTATGATTGCAGGAGAAAGGATCATAGGGGCCTCGGTTGTGGACGATTTCCCTGCTTTAGTGAAGAAGCGGTTGAGCCAATTGGATCTGGCCTATTGGTTGTCCATGTCCCAGGTCACAGAAAAGGAGGGGTTTTTGTATCACGAGGGCAGATTGTTCATACCCCCAATTTTGAGGGATGTGGTTTTGGAGTGGTGTCATTCTTCTGCCTTGGCAGCACATCCGGGAATAAGGAAAACAAAGGAATTGTGCATGAGGTGGTTTTGGTGGGAGTCCATGACTAGTGACATTCTGGGATATGTGAGTGCTTGTCCTGTTTGTGCTATCAGCAAGCCCTCGCACTGTAAGCCCTCAGGACTCTTGCAACCCTTGGTGGTACCACCTGCCCCATGGCATACTATAAGTATGGATTTTGTGACCGATTTACCTTCTGTCTCTGGTTACACTGCCATATTGGTGGTGGTGGATTTGTTCACCAAAATGGCGCACTTCATTCCGCTTTCCAAAATCCCTACGGCAAAGGATATGGCGGTGGTCTTTATGTCATCAGTCGTGCGGTTACATGGGTCACCTGCTGTGATAATATCTGACAGGGGAGCATAGTTCGTTTCTCATTTTTGGACTGAGCTGTGTCTGGTACTCAAGACTGAGATACGATTATCCTCGGCTTACCATCCTCAGTCTGATGGTCAGACCGAGTGAACCAATCAGACGATGGAACAATATTTGAGGTGTCTGGTTGCTTCTTTATCTTGTGATTGGGTGACAGCTCTACCCATTGCGGAGTTTGCGTACAATAACAGTCTGCATTCCGCACTGGGTATGACTCCTTTCTATTGTTCGCTTGGGTACCATCCTAGAGCGGTAGCTATCCAACCCACGGGACGCGTACCAGCCATTGATGATGTGTGTGGGCGATTGAGAGACATTTGGGGTTTGGCCAGGGAAAGCTTGCTGGAGGCCAAGGCGGCTATGAAGGCACAGGCAGATAAACATCGAGTTCCTGCTCCCGCATACAAGTTGGGTGATTTAGTGTGGCTAGCATCTCGTAACCTGCGATTGCAGGGGTCACGCAAGTTGCAACCCCGGTTTGTGGGTCCTTTTCCAATAATCCAGATCATCAACCCAGTAGCGATGATGCTCAGGTTGCCGCAAGACTACGGGGTGCATCTCGTATTTCATACATCGTTGCTAAAACCCTTTATACCCTCGGCCCAGGTGTTGCCTCCTCCTCCGCCTGTGGTGATTGATGGACAAGAGGAATTTGAGGTTTAGGCTATCCTGGATTCCAAGCGAGTACGGGGTTGCCTATTTTACTTGGTGGATTGGAAAGGGTACACACAGGAGGACAGGACTTGGGAGCCAGCTGGGGGGGTGCATGCACCACGTTTGTTTCGAATGTTTCACAGACAACATCCCTTGAAACCCCGTCCGGTGGGGAGGGTCATTGGGGGGGATAGTGTTAGGGTTTGGGGCTAGTCCCCTTTCAGTGACCATGCTCTGACATCACATGACCTGTGGCAAGTAGGATAAATGTTTGGTCCTACCTTTACCTCATTGCTTGATATTGCCATTGTTCGGATTCTGGTATCCTGGTTGCTGGTTGCTGCTTGAGGAAGGTTCCTGCTGCTTGGAGTCCTTTTTCGTTCTTTCTCACGGGCTGGTGAGAGGAGTATTTTCGTCCCGCTGTGTGGGCTGCCCCCTCCCCTCTTTAGTCAGTGAGTTACGGGTCCCGGGGTTTCCCTTTCCCTCTCCCTCCCTCGTTTACTTCCCCCAGCGTTTGCTTTTGGTTTTTGGTGGGTTCGGGGGCTCCCGTTCACTACATTTATGATGGATCTTTGCCCTTGTTAGGAGGATTTCAGTGGGAACGCAAGGGGTAAACGAAGCGTTTAGCTTCGTTTCAGCGCGTCTTTGCTTAGATGCCTCTTTGCTTCGTTTAGGCGGAAGTGACGTTTTGGGTCATTCCGCGAAGGCTTTTTGTTAACATACGCTGGGGTTTTCGGCATTCCAGAGTACTTCATATCTGTCCCTGTCCCTTTGCCAATCTTACCGAATACGAAAGGTTTTTTTTCTGGCAAATATACAACCTGTCACAAGTCCTTTTTTCCCCTTGTTGTACATTGTAATATTTTAAGGACACGATCACAATTACTCCCGACTGGCTACCTGCTATAAGAGACATCATCTCGCATTGCTTGAGTACCATATTTTTGTGCTCTATGCCTTCACGAAGCAGAGCCTGTGCTTCACACTGGTAAGAGGGGTTGTGTATGTTGTGGCAGGGCATGGTCATTGGGGTTGGGATCTAGCTCTGTGGAACATATATACATGAAGGGTTTGTCTTTCTCCCTGTTGTACATAGGTGCAGAAGCGTGAAGGAAGGAGGGAGCCGTGTCCTACCGTTCTATAAGGGTGAAAGACTTGGTGTCTCCTCAACATTACCACCCTCTTTTCAGGTTAATTGGCGCACTCATAGTGGTTGTCCTGTGAGTGGTCAGTGGGCAGGGGAAGGGGACTAGTGCATGCTACGTTCCTGCAGTGCTCGGGCTGGTCGGAATCCAACATCTTAACTGGGGTGGCAGAGTGAGCTAAAGAATGATGATGGATTAAACCCAGATCAGTTGACTGGGGGTGAGTGCTTGGAATGTTCAACACTCCGTCCATCATCCCCTTTGGTTTTGCTCTGTTCGCCCTAAGTTGGCAGGGTATGCCCAGACAGTAGTCCCTTGCTCACTTTGCAACTGGACTCAATCTAGTCTGGCTGATGACGGCTGTAAGCCAGAAACCGGTCCCAGGAGGCTTGTTTCCGGTCCAGGGAAGATATGGCTTGGCAGTTCAGGCTGGACTGTTCCCATGAGGCACAGGGTCAGACTGATTTGCATATGGCCATGTCTGAATTGGGGTGGCTGAGTGAGCTAAAGAATGATGATGGATTAAACCCAAATCAGTTGACTGGGTGTGAGTGTTTGGAATGTTCAACACTCCGTCCATCATCCCCTTTTGGTTTTGCTTTGTTCACCCTAAGTTGGCAGGGTATGCCCAGACATGGGTCCCTTGCTCACTTTGCCACTGGATTCAATCTAGTCTGGCTGATGATGGCTCTTAGCCAGAAACTGATTCCAGGAGGCTTGTTTCCGGTCCAGGGAAGACATGGCTAGGCAGTTCAGGCTGGACTGTTCCCATGAGGCACAGGGTCAGACTGATTTGCATATGGAAATGTCTGAACTGGGGTGGCGAAGTGAGCTAAAGAATGATGATGGATTAAACCCAGATCAGTTGACTAGGGGTAAGTGCTTGGAATAATCAACACTCCGTCCATCATCCCCTTTGGTTTTGCTCAATGGTTATCCAGCATTTGATTTGTTGGCAGAATTAACCTGATCAAAGTGCAAAGTACTGTAGTGATGGGATTTAGATCAGGCAGAAGCAGTGGAAGAACATATTGATGGTCGCACAGATGAGAGCTGCACAAAGAGGAAATCAGAGGCAACCTTTTGTAGAGAATGATGGTCCTATGCACAGAGTATATAAACAGGAGCACCTGTGAGGCAGGGTGGAAATGGATTTCCAGAGAAAGGGAGAGGCTGCAGTGCTCCAAATGATCTGAGTACTAGAAGTGTTATGCTATGTTATGTTAATTTGGTATTTATAAAGCGCACAGCTACTCCCAGGAGTGTTCTGGCGCTTAACAAAAAAGACCACATAACAGAAACAGAAAGACTCCCAAGGCAGAGACAGCAGAAACAAAATTATAGTTGAAAGAGCCATGTTTTCTGTTTTTTCCTAAAGGTGAGAAGGTCTTGAATCTGTCTAAGAGACAGGGGAAGGCCATTCTACAGGCGGGAGGCCAGAACTTGAAAGGATCTTCCTCCAACCCAGGAGAGTGAAAATATAGGAACAGGAATCAAAAGCTGAGTTGAGGATCTCAAAGTACGTTGGGGAATGTAGTGGGGAAATCTTTGTCCAAGATAGGGAGCTCCAATCTGATGAACAGTTAAAACAACAAAATCATACCTTTAAAATGGATTTTCTTCTGGATCGGGAGCCAATGCAAAGAAGACAAGAGAGGAGGCGGATGAGCCTGGGACCTACTAGAAAAATGTCCCTAGCAGCCATATTCTGGATCACCTGCAGTCGGGCAAGTAGATTGCCAGGTAGTCCCAGGTATAGAGAGTTAACATAGTCTAGCCTCGAGATCACAAGGCCTGGACAACCATCTTCCTATGAGAGAATCAGAGCAGGGGGAGAACATTCCTCAACATTCTTAAAACCCCAAAGCAGGTCCCTGCTAAAGATTGGTCTGAGTCTTCATAGAAAGAGTAGCGTCCAGTCTGACTCCAAGATTCCTAACCATGGTCACAGGTGAGGTGGTGAGAGACATATCCAGCGGTCACCGGCTCTGCCATGCCTCGCAGGGTCAAGGACCAAAAAAAAGAATCTCAGATTTTTCTGAGTCACATTTCAATTGATTTTCTTTCAGCCACAAGAAAACCTCAGAGAGGCAAGAATTTGTCACATGACCTTCAAACTCAACTCCCTTTTCACAAGTAAACAACAATTGCGTATCGTCCACATACAATGCGATTATTGTCCCATATTCTTCAGCCAGAACAGCAATATGGGCCATATATAAATTAAACAATGTTGTGCTCAAAATAGAGCCCTGAGGGATCCCAACATTCATAGGAGGGATGACAGCAGAAAAAGGGGGGGAGTACCATATAGTTTGAAGACGATTATCAAGGAATGACCTAACCCATCTCAATACTGTGCCTCCATCGCCGCTCTCCACCAATCTTTTGCACAAGTCTATTGTGTAGTACAGTGTCAAAAGCTGCGGAGAGGTCCAACAGCACCAAAAACGTGTTTTTCCCCCATCCAGCATGCCTTTTATGGTTTCCACCACATCCAGGAGAGCCGTTTCGATGCTGAAATTCGCCCTATGACCCGACTGACTCGGATGAAGAAGATAATTAGTCTCAATATAGTCTGTGATAATAGAGTTAACCTATTTCTCTAAAACCTTGGAGAAAAATGGGAGCAAAGATATGGGCCTATAATTACTGGATACCTCTGGGTCAGCTGTAGGATGTTTTGAAAGCTGACTTATTCTCGCATGTTTCCAGCAGAGTGGCATATGTCCCTCCCGCAAGGCGTTGTTGTGGCAACTTTAAAACGATCAAACCCATGCCATTATTGTAATAAGTTGGGCCATTAGAAGTGGGAACGTCATCCTAATCTAAGTACTATGATGAATGAAATGAGGTAAAGAACTCAGGGTTCGCATACCTCAAGATACTAACCCCATACAGTTACAAAGTGTAAAGAGACCGAGGGTTCAAAACGTTACTGTGTCCCAAGCCCAGTGATGCAAGTTCCACAATCACCAATGCCACTGCAGAATGTAAATTTTTCCTGTGTTAACCCCCAATTGAGTTCCAAATTTGAACCAGAATCCTTTCCTAAATTAGGGGGCACTTCAGGAGCACCCTAAGATTGAAATGCCTAATGATTCTGGTACCGCATTGTCTCAATGGCGATGCCTGAGGGAGGAGGCGGATTTTGTTGCCATTTGGTCTGTCGATTGTACCTCAAACCTTCACTGCGGTATTGGCACCTGTAGTGGCAGCGTTGCAGCTCAAGGGAGTTTCATTATTTCCTTATATCAATGATTGTTTAATAAAAACCAGAATACGTGGGCCCTTTTGCTTAAAGTCAATAGACTAGTTTTCATGAAAACTTTAGCTGCTTTTTTTTTTCCTCTAGAATTAGTAATAAACCATTGAACGCCCCTTCCATGCTCATGACGAGTTCAGCTCTTCATGCAGTACACTGCTCCTGTGCTGATGACGAGCTGAGCTCGTCATGAACAATGGGAATCATGGATCTGCAGCACAGAGGGGGAATTGCTGCAGCAGTCAAGGTGTTAAGATAAACCAGGATAAGTCTGTCCCAGTAGTCACTTATGGTAGTGACGTCTAGGGCTACGTTGATCTGAGAGAACTTCAAGTGGTAGAGACTGGCTTTCGTAGCCACCTGTTAGCGGTTCCAGCCTTTACCCCAGTTTTAATGGTTCATGAGGAACTTGGGGTTCCCTATCTCTCAGATCCTATTGCACTCTACTACCTGATTAGGGGGCTTAACATTTGGATATGTCTGGAAGATTTCCTGGGAGGAGAAGTGGTTCAGTATTGTTTTAAGTGTGATGGGTGGAGATCAATTAGATGTCTGACATACATTAGGTATACCTTTGTTAGGTTAGGTGGGCCTACTTTGTTTGACTCAACCTCCTCTATCTTTAAAGCTGATATTGAGTTGACCAGAGACAACGTTTTACTGTGGAGGTCATTGGAGAGGTATACTATTGAGCTGGAGAAACCTACCATACACGGCTGTGCATTAATAGGTACAGGTCCTGCTATTGAGTAGTATTCGCTCACTACTATTAATGTCAATAATAGATTTTTCCTTACCAGATTTAGATTTAATCGGTTTTATATGTTGTTAGCCTTTCCTAAAACTGCTGACTGAAGTACAAAGTTAAGTCCCTGTGATAATTTTTCTCCCAAGGACCTATTGCACTTTGGTTTTTTTTCAGTTGCTATTATAAAACACCACGAAGAATGTATCTAATCCCATTATTAAAAGCTTTGCAGTTTGTACAAGTAGAACCTGCACTTTCATATTTATAATCACTCCCAGATGGGTTTTCTACATCTGCTATAACTCGCTTTCTTTCCTCGTCGTTTGATGAAGGGAGTGTCGGCATGCAATCGTTATTAGTCTTTCTGGGAAGAAGTTGCTTATGGATATGTAATTTATATTATTATTGCCCTTTGTTAAATGTATTTTAAGATGCGCTTCTTTAAATCTTTAGATGTGATATATAATTTTTTTATGTAATTTTATTGAAATAAGGCACCTTCCGATGAAGTTCCCGGTATGCTTTTTATGGATATAAGCGGCTCATTGCCTTAGCATTAGTAATGTTTTATTCTTTGTGTGATTTTTTTTATTTATTTATGTCTATTGGGCATTTATTGTCTTATTTAGACCAAATTAAGTTACTTTGAACTTGAACATTGATTGGCTAATCTGTGGTTCTTGTATTTTAAAGGCTCAGGAGGATGCAGTGTCGGTAACTATGCCTTTTCAGCAGTCTCTGGGTTTCAGGATCAACCTAGGCAAGTCCCATCTGATGCCTTCTCAATAGAGACTTTATTGGCACCATGTTTGACACACAGTAGGTCAAAGTGTTTCTTCCTGCGGAAAGAATGTATGTTCTGCAGTCAGCTGTGCAGCCCTTGGTGTCTCGGTCCTCTGCTCCGGCTTTTTTCTGTCTTCAGATTAGGGGCTGATGACAGCAACCACAGCAGTGCTTCCTTAGGCTCGGTTTCAATTAAAACCCATTGTGAATCATTTGTTAGCCAATTGGAGCCCAGACTCTGGCCTTTATGACTTTCTAGTTTCCTCCTCTCCGAGGTTGGTGAATGCCCTGGATTGGTGGCTGAGTTCTGCGAACTTGACTCAATGGGTTCTTACCAGCTTTCCCCTTCTATGTTACTCATGACGGATTCCAGTCCGGGTGGATGGGGAGCAATGCGGGATTAGAGGAAGACTCAGAGTCCTTGGTCCAGGGCATTTAGAGGGAATTAGCTACAGTGTGGCAGGTGATCCAATTCTATCAGCCTCTCCTCCGGAACCACTGTCCAGTGGTGCGCAGGGATAATTAGATGGCATGTTGCTACCTCAATGAGCGGGGGTAACTAAGTTGGTTCAGTTGAATTCCCTGGCATCTCATATCTTTGCATGGACAGAATTCCATCTAGTGTCCTTGACTGCAGTAAACATCTTGGGGGAACTTCCATGCAGATATTTTGAGCTGCAATATGTTTTCGATGATCTACTTCCAACTGTCAAAATGACTCTGTTCAAACAGATATGCCTGTTCTGAGATTCCCCATGGTTGGATCTGTTCACCAACTGTTCCAATGCATTGCCTCTCTTGTTCAGCTTAGATCAGGCCATCCAGGGGGTTTGGGCAGTGGATTCCCTGTTGTTCCCATGAACAAAGGGGTTGCTTTATGTACCCCCCCTGAATCCACAGGGTGCTACAGAAGATTCAGGAGGAGACGTATTGCTGAGTTTGAACTGCCCCCTTTGGCCACGTCACCCCTGGTTTTCTTTGATCCAGCAATTGTCAGGGACTCAGCTTTGCAAGCTCTCTTTGGTCCTATCTCCTATGCAGTCTCCCCATCTTTCCCTCAGTCAGCTCTGCCATCTGCAGTTGATGGCTTGGTTCTTGAACTGCAGTCCATAGAGAGGCTTGGATATTCTAGTGGGGACTGACATTCAGTCCTCAAGGAAGCAGACTACCATCTCCTGTTATCAAAATAATTGGGCTTCCTTCCAGAAATGAGCTTCTGTTCATAATTATGATCTAGTGTCTGGTGATCTTTTTCATATTCATGACGTTCTCCAGGATGGGTTCCTTAAGAATTTAGCTCCTTCTACATTGCTCGCTTAGTAGTAGACTATTAGAGCTTTTTGGGGTCCATCTGGTGATTTGGGTGACTTGTTTCCTTTGATCACCTGGCTGTTCCAGAGGCTAAGGCTGAATTGGCCTCCTCTGCATTCAATTTCATCGGTATGGGATTTAATCACTATTCTTTGTGGGTTACAGCTGGCCGCTTTTGAACCAATGGATACCTGTCTTTTGCAAAATTGTTTTTATGGTCATTACCTCTGCTAGGTGGCATGGAGAGCTTGGAGCTCTGGTGGTTTCCTTTTCTTACCTCAAGAAATTTTTGATGGGATGATTCTTGGCCCTGATCCAGAGTTTCTTCTAAAGGTCAGTTCTTTTAAGTTATATTTGCAGCAAGAGAAGATTTTACCTGCGTTTGAGGAGGGAGTTTTGTTGGAGTCCCTTCTTCCCTTGATGTTAGGTGTTGTTTATTGTGTTACTTATGGCATACTGAGGATTTTCGCAATTCCCAGTCTTAGTTTGTCTCCTTTGGCGGTCTCGTAAAGGCAGTAAGGTTACCATTTCCACCTTGAGCTGCTGGGTGCAGCAGGCTGTACTCTTCTCTTGATTTGGTTCCCCCTTCTTCTGGGCATAGCAGGTCCACTACGTTAGTCTGGATTTCCTGGGCAGAATCAAGTAGTGTTTCAATCGAAGACATTTCTATGGAGGCTACCTGGTCCTCTTTTGATTCTTTTATAAAGCATCATCATTTGGAGGTTGACAATTCTATTCCCAGTAATTTGGTCATGCAGTTTTGACCACTGCAATGCCGTAATGTCTTTCTATTGTACATAAAGTTGTGTCAGCGCAAACTTCTTTTGGTCTCGGGTTTGTGATTTCCGCATGATGGTATGACTGGGACGAGGAGGACAGTATGAGGGGGTAATGATTTCTTTTACATTCCGATAATCTTTATTACTCCAACTAGGTCCTCCTCATTCCAGTCAATGACCCATCAGTCCCTAACTTCAGGTTTGCTTTTTTCGATTGCGAATTTACAGGAAGAGGGAGTGGAGGGTGGATCTTTTGCCTGTTTTATGGATATTAAAAAAGGACTATTGTGGTTGCTGCCTGTCGAGGGCAGAAAAGCCCTCATGATATTTTGACTGGGATGAGGACGACCTAATCGGGCTAATGAAGATTACTGGTAAGTAAAATAAATCACTACAGCTAATCTTCACCCTTGTGATTCCAGTATGTGACAGAACTGAAATGGACTTGTGATACATAGGTGGTTAATTTTGCTAAAGTAAAAATTCACTGTACAATCTACCATAAATTCAAGTTATCAGCAGCATTTGAATAATATCTGTTTTAATGGTTGTAGCCAACTGGTTGATCATGAGTATACTATTGGGTTGTTTTGACGGCAAGTAATGTGCAGACAACTTTGTGCAATGGGTTGTCACTGTTGATAACACATACAGTTACTGGCTACCTGAAAATTGGAGAAAATATTTTAACATATTTTATGATGATTAAAGAAACAGTTAATATTTCCAACTTGTTTATTAAGAGGGTTAATTGTTGCCCATGTGTGCAACTTGTTTCAAGACTTATTGTTGGTGTAGTTAACAACTGTTTAAAGCATACAACAATGTATTACACTATAAGGCAGGCTTTTAGGAAAGATGGATCATTATAATAAATCTGGCCAGCATTCAAGTTAATTAGAGTGTGACTTAGGGGTTTACAGAAAGGTAAATACTTGTAGTTTGCAGCTGGCAATTTTAGAAAATAAATTATGTGAAAAAGAGACTGCTACATCGGTCCGACAAAAGAGTGGGAAAAGGTTCTTGTAGCTGCTCACTGCTACAAGAATAATTTGTAAAACACTACTGGTTAGCAGCCAAGCACTATACTTGTACTAAAGAGGACATTGTTCACATTCTGTTCTTTTGCCCGGCGTATAGCAATATACGTAGATGCTGGTTGGTACCGTTGTGTAAAAACTTGGGATTAAGCCAATGTGCCCAGGCATGCAGATCCTAACCTATGACACCTCTCCCGCCATTGTCTTCTCGGTTTCCCGCTTTTTACATGGAATGTGGCGAAGAAGGACTTCTTTGCTTAACTAACTGTCTTTTTTTTATTCTTTTTTACTGCAATGGCCATTTCTTGATAACTTCCAATTTAATAATGTCTTATCTTAAAAACTCTATTTATATTTTTATTATCTATGTACATATTTTATCTGTGCTTTTATGGTCTTTGATCGAAATAAAGTTATCAAAATGTACTATACTTCCATGTTGACAGAAGTCCTACCATGTAAAAGACAGGGACAGTACTTGCCAGAGGCAAACTACCAGTACAAGCCTAGCGAACAGTGGATGTTTACTCATCCCCACTTGTGGTTCAGGGCAGCATGAGTGTTAGAAGGACATTTCCCCAATGCAGTCAATGTACCATCATTACATAGCTGAAGCAGCATCTTTAGTGGTGGGACTGACAAGTGCGGGAAATCATGGTGCACGGCAATACTTATGCTTTTACTAGGCTATTTCAATTGTGTGCATCCAGTATTCGATATATATCCAGTGACATTCCTCAACCACAAACGGTTAGAGTTGGATTGACATTTGAGTCAGCACACTATTCGCCATTTTCCTAACAAATGTACCTCTCTCTAGTCCACAGGAGTAGGTTTATTAGAGTTGTGTTTCTTGTTTCCATATAGACTTTGTTCTTAGCTTCCCTCTTCTGGCTGTTAGGGTAGTATCATGACCATCCGACACCAAGTCCTGTCCCCATGTGAATGAGATAGACCTGTAGTTTTGTTGAAGTGTTAACTAAACTGACTGGTTACGAAAGAACCTGAAAAAAGTAGTACAAGAAATGACTGGAGGGAACCATGCAAAATTATTAGAGCAAAAGTTGAACTCAAGGCAATCACTCAGGCCGAATCATCCACCAGGCCCCAAACATTACAAACCAAGTTTACAAAATAGTTGCAACACCCTCCCGGCCACCACATGAATCATAAACGACTCACTATATCACTCATTGTTATGTTATGTTATGTTGTTCTGTTAAACTGTGGAAAAGCCAACAGGTGTGCTTCTGATGAACGGAGACAAAAACCAGGCACATAAGGCATCAAACAGTCTTTGATGTAGCTGGGCGCCGCTCCATTGTTGCATAGTCACGTGTTCCAAGTGTGGTAAACTGCACATTTGTGTATTGTAGCTTTTCTTTTTCATGGACGCAACAAACACGGGCATTCTTGTTGTGTTAATGATGCTCTTGACTAGCAGGCAACCCAGCTAGGAAATGAAAAAAAGAAGAATAGGGATTAGAGGCATTGTCTTCATGTCCTTTTAGCAAATGGAGGAGGTTTCTTCTGCACACACTGGTGCACACCATACATGTGAATAACTGAGGCTGCATAAGTCAGACACCATACATATACATGCTCTACAATATCCACCTACTATTGTTTTTTTTTAAAAGCAGTTTGACAATAATATATGGAAGTTACATTTTGGCCTGCTTAGTAAGGAAAGTAGAGTTTGTATTCAAACTCAGGGGGTTTATCCAGAAGTTGATCAGCTAACACACTTGAGTATAACCTCAGTGCTCTCCTCCTATGCTTTTTCAGGAACAGTGTATTCTTGTGGTATGAAATGTTTGTTAATTTTTATCATGGTCAGTTTCACTATGTTTTGAGGCAAGAGACTGGCCATTCTGACTGTGACAACTGCGCCAGCTGCATTGCAAAAGTGCTCTGAAGACACACTGGCTACAAAGCATGCCAGGGACGTTATAGCCAGCCTGCTGAGCTCTAGCCATTGTAACATTTTCCCAATCCCACTTCTAATAGACCAATGGGGTTTAATCCATGTAGACTGCTCTTTGGGCATCAAGATAGTTCTAGACCATCATCTGAATTGCCATAGGTGCTGCAACTTTCTCGACCTCTGATTCCTTTGCCAAAGTTTTCTTTATGTTATGTTAAACAGTCTTGTAGAGCGCATGGCTATCCAACAAAGGGATTTTCAGCACTGACAGAAGAAGTTGAACTGAAACAAAGGTTAAAAAAAAGAATAGAATTTGAAAATTATCAGATCTCCCATGCTACACCAGTTCATGAAAGACATCAAGACCTGGCTCTTGAAGGACCCGGCACTTAGACTGATCTGCGCCCCACCTCCCACCAACATATTGAGACCCTCACAGGTGAGTAGTTGTGCTTTACTAACCCTTGATTGATCGATTTAGAAGAGATGGGTATTTAGTTGCTTCCTAAAACTTAACAAATTATTGTTTGAACTGGGCTGAAAAGAAAGAGCGTTCCATAATTTGGTGCTGAGTAGGTAAATGAGCAACCTCCTCCTCTTGTTCTCTTGATTCTGGGAACATCAAGAAGGGAGAGGTCGTATGATCTCAAAGCTCTGGGGACTGTGTGTAGGGTAATGAGGTCCTGAAAGATATGTGTGCCTGATGAGTGTTTTAACCTATGAGCAATGCATAGGGACTTGCACTTGACTTAAGCCCTCCCACTTGAAACTAAGCCATTGCAGAGGTTGGGTCTGATCCTTATATTGCTGGTGATGATGATGACAGCTGTGAGACAACAGCACTGCCCTCTCTGGAGGTTGAAGGCTGCACACCAGAACATCTGTCCGTGCCTCTAACTTCCAGCCCTTCTTCTTCATGGTCTTGTTAAGTGACACATACCCTTCTGAAAAAGGAATTAAAGTGGCCAGTGTTTTCTCTACCTTAGATCAAGTTTAGGTACACATATGTACTCTTTGGATGACAATATCTCTATTTCAGCCTCGTATTAACAGCCAAGTGAAGGGTAAAACTGTGAACCAACTCATATGCTTCTTCATTCACACAAGCGAACCTTTGCTACAATTTTTCAACTGGTCCTGTAGCAGAGGCAACAATGGGATTTCTTGTCTCATTATACTGTCCTGCTTGCTGACTTCCCATGTGAAAACCTCATAGGAAAGTAGCATTTATGTCAGGCATTCAACTAGCCCCCATTTTCCCATCTCAACATGCTTTTCCCAGTTGCACCCCCTCCTCTTTGAAGGACATAGTCATGATCTGTCTCTACTTTTTAAAAGGGCATTGCAACATGTAGTAAGTTGAGTTCCATCTGTGTTGACACCTCATGTATGTGGGCTTTTACAGGTACTATATTAACATGCTGAATGGCCATCAACTGCTTCCAAGCTTTTAAAGAATAACTGAAATTAGAGCAGATTCTTTGGCAGGTTGCCAGGATGTTGGTGAACATGTTTTCTTTTTTTAGAAAGTTCTGCACAATCAGGTTTATGCGAAGCACTAACCACAGGATCCTGAGATATCCACTATCTGCATGGCCTTGACTATATCACTGTCATTGTCCGTGGCAACAAATCCAATTCTGAGACTTCTGAATCAAAGCCATTCAAGCAACTTGCTTTTAAACTCTTCCAAAATGTTTGCATCTTAATGGGATTTCTCTATGCTGAACATTCCTACTGTTGCATGCTGCCGGATACCCTTAAGACTTTCTTCAGTGCTTAGACCTGCAGATAGCTGTTGCCTAATCCCCACAAAATAGATCCAGTATGCAATGATACACATGTCTGACAACTGGTCCACATCTATATCATCAGGTGGATAATGTGAATATCACTCTGATGCATAGCTTGGCCAACCGATTGCAGCATATCATGATGGAGAACGATCTGGAACTCTGGCAGAATAGGTCTGGCTGGGAAACTACAAATTTTCGGCAGATGGCTTCCACAAATTCAAAAAGTCCCACTCCTTGCACAATAGAAAAAGTGAGAAGGTTCAGTTCTTGTATTTTAACCTGCTTTCCGTTGTACAAACATGCTGTTGGGAAGATGTGTTTGTAGTGCCCCTCCTGCCGAAACATGACCATAATAGTATCTTGTTTTTTTTTCTTTTGTGGTGTCACTGACACAGGCGACATCCAGGCAGAAGCAGCAGAGGCTAGACTCAATGTGCATCCTGGAGGAATTTATTTAAGTGGTGGTGGTGTCTACATCTGAGTCTTGTGCATTCTGAAGGTTGCAAATGCAGGTGATGCTGGCAGACTAGAGGGGACAGGCTGATTTGTGTAATGCAATCAGACTCTTCTTCCTCATGACCACCTTCTTCTATCATCATGCACTCAGCTGCTCCCCCTCTCTCATCACCATCATCACCTATCTTTTTAAGTGCTCCTCCCAGCAGATTGAGTGATGATTTCTCAAATGGGATGCTTGCCCTCCCTTTCTGTAGTGTAAACCTTGCTTAACTCTCTGAGCACTCGCATGGCAAAAGAAGCATATTGCAATGTTATCCTCCTGCTTGATAATCCTAGAGAAGTCCCAAACTGAGGGGGATACCTTTTTTGTGTACCACTGCCAATGCCTGAAAAACTAAAGCTAGGTGGGTGTGCCATTTGCCTCTCTGTGGAGCATACTTTGGTTGTATAGTGGTAGATACAGGTCCTAACAGGGGCCATAATAATATGGAAGTTGGTGATGATGGAAACACTTCTTCTCTCTGAGCAGGTTGAATCGAAGGGCTAACCTTGGTGTCCTCTGAGTCACCCTCCATACTGACAATCACTGGCTTATCCGCATCACTGTCACTTTCCATAAATTCTAAGGCTTTTCAGGAACTCTCCTTTTCCTCTGTCTCTTGGGGTGGGTCTCGGACTTGGACAGGTTCCAATCCATGCTAGATCATCTTGAAGAAGATGATGGTGTACACTATCTGTTTCTTGCTTTAGATTTTGAAGGCAGTGATTGAATAGCAATATCTAGCTCAGAAAGAAGCTCAACTTCCTATTCTGCTCCTACTCAGGAAGAATTGTTACTGACTGTGGCTCCTGTTGTCCACTTTCCTGCGACAAGTGGTACTAGTTTGCAAAGAGAACAGATCCAGTTTAGAATCACTGCTCGTTACCATGATTGCAGTGGCTGTGCTGCTGAGAGACACAACTTTTTGTTTACCTTAGGCTGGGGTAGTGCTGTTGATTATGCAAGAGTGTCCAGAGGTGGGTGCAGCTGGTACAGCAATCTCTTGAAAAAGGTGGAGGCTGGCACACCAATTTATAGCAACAAAATCCTTCTTCTCCTCTCTGATGACTTTCTTGGCAGCAGCACCCTTTTTGGGGCCATATTCAAGTTCTTTCTTAGCTCTGGCAGTTGCCACTTAGCTGCACAAGTGGAAGCAGTGGAGAAATCTGCTGGTGTGCATTGCTGACAGCATTCTGTAATGATGTTACTTATGCACCTATAAGTAAATGAAGAAGAAAAATAACCTGTGAAGTGTTTCATTGGCAGCTTGAAAACTACTGACAACCTAATTTAGTGAGGTCACATCACAAGTCATTAACAATAGTGGATCAATTCCAAACTATAATAACATAATAGTTCAATGACATCCAGATTGGAAAGTTTACTTTACGTGCCTCTAAGGTCTTTGAGATGCCTGTGGAGGCTGCAGGTGAAACGCAGGACAGGGAAAAATGGCAGTATAATGAGCCTCAAAAGAATTATTGCTGGTGTGCATCTCTGGCCTACGGCAGGCACCAGGGCAGGTAAGGGGAAAATTGAATAATGATACTTAAAAAATTATTGATGGTGTGGGCCTATGGCCAATGGCAAGAAGCAGTTGCAGGGCAGGGTAGAGGAGAATGGAATAATTATCTTTCAAAAAATTATTGCTGGTGTGTGCCTTTATCAGGTGGCAGATGCCAGCCAGGCCAGTGGAAAAGAGAGGAATCCTTAAAAAAATGATAGCTGGTGTGAAAATATGGAAGACAGCAGGGCAGGCAAGGCCAGGGGAAAATGGATTCATCCTAAGAACATATTGCTGGTATGAGCCTATGGAAGGCAGGGGATGCAGGGAAAAATCATCTAATTCCAAAAGAAAACATTGCTGGTGTCTCCTTGAGACTATGAGAAATCACCTGGAAGGCAAGGAGGTGCAGGGGAAAATGGAAACAAATAAAAGTAAAACTGTGCATACATACAACAATCATCCTCAATTATATTAAAACAACATAAGGAAAAAAATAAAAAAAATGAACAAAAAAACAAAAAGGCATAGGCCTCTTCCATGAAAATGATTTACACACTACCTGCCCAAAAAGGGCAGCAACAAGATGTTCATAGCTAAAAAAGAAGGAGGCATGGAATAACACATGCAGGCCTATAGCAAAAGAAACTGACTACAAAATGGCTGCTGGACACATGACGGCCAAAAGGCAAAGGCATGGACATCAAAGAACACATGTAGGCCTATGACAAAAGCAAAGCACGCTGACTACATAATGGCCTCAGCTACATGGCCACCAAGTGCAAAGGCATGGTAAACAAAGAACACATGTAGGCCTATGACAAAAGCAAAGTACACTGACTACAAAATAGCTGTCATCCACATGGTCACCAAGGGCAAAGGCACTGACAACAAAGGGCCTTATCAGGATATCGTTGAAACGTGCATCTGACTGACACCATTGTGGAATGGAACCGTCCGACAATAGGTCGGCCGTTTCACCCATAGGAATTGGATGTCACCACCCTATTAATGGTCAGAAATATCCAGTTTTCAATTGAAGCTTGTGAGGTGGGCGGAAAAGGCCCATAGCACATACTACACTTGTAGAATGGATGTTTTTTTTAACATCCCTGCACCTTGTGGAAGGCACCATGCAATGCCTGCCACGCAGTGCAGGGATGTTTAGGGGAGTACCATAGGTGCCCCCCCGGCCTCACAGCAGAGAGCCAGGAGGGAAGGGAACCCTGATAGGGGTAACCAAAGTCACTTTCTACCTGCCTTTCCTTGGTGGGTGGATTGCCGTGAAATGGACAGTAGGCAGTGATATTATAATCCATATAGCAGAGCCAAGGCTGGTTCTGTTGTCATTGTTGGATTATGAGTCCTTCTGACAATCCGAGGGGCTCCTTGAGCCTGTTGGAAGCACAGCAGAATCCCCACACAGGTTTCCCACAGACTGCTGTCATTGTAATACGGCAGTTGGAAGGAAACCTTCGACATTGGGTGGAAAGCCTCCGACCCGCTGTCGGATAACATACTATAGCATAACATAACAGGTGTATTTTTAAAGCACACAATGGCTTTCTGCCCGACATTGAAATCGGGTCCATACATATGCAGGCATATGGCAAAATCAAAGCACACTGACTGCATAAAGCAAAATGCCCCCGTGCCTCATGGCATGGAGAGCAAACACACACGCTCACTGGCCACACAAAAAATGGCCACTTGACCAGCAAAGAAAGGAGGTATAGTAAACAACAAAGAAAACAATACTTTTAATTCAGCAATGCCAAAAATTTAAATAAATTAGCTGTCAACTTAAAAAATTATAGTAACCACAAACATCTCAAGAAGGAATACAAAATTACCCCACCAAAATACTTTAACATACTTTGCAGAAAAAAGTAAAATACAAAAAGCACATTTTGCATTTAATCTAAGGCCCTCCATAAATCAATAGATGTTAAAACATATACCACATAAATAACAGTTGTTTTATATATGTATAAAATTCACTGAAAAAAACACAGGTTTCAGGGACGTTATAGTTAGTTGGACATTTCACCCGTACAAAACCAGAGAAGTCCAGCCATTATAGTTAGTTCAGCTAACTTTAACTTGCGCACCCGCAATGCACTGCTGATGACATACATATTACATCATTCATGATATGGTCAGTGACATCACTGATGATATCACTGATGATAATGCAGAAAATGTATAACTGTGCGTAGGTCGGTGCAGCCGAACAGTTACATAATTACTGTAGACCTGCTCATACCTCTGACTAGGTCCACAAGTGCTCTTCAGTGATTCCATCTTTTTTATCTCACTGAGTTCATAGTTGAGCTTCTATGGAAATGAGGAATACTAAATATGAGGTTACCACTCCACAACACAGACTACCATACCACAAAATTACTCTCAGTAACACATAATCCCACTCTACATAACTCCTATACATGAAATGCCACATACTTTCTATCCACATAATTTCACTGCACAACATTTCACATATTTCCACGACACAAAATGTGCATCCACTCCACTCCAAAAAACATTAGTAAAGTACTTTTGCATTTACAACGCAATAGTTCTAATTCTCATAAATGCGAAACCAAGTACATTGCAAACACTTTTTTAACTAGTAGTGGCATTCGTAGAGTTGTGGAGACAGGGTCCTGGGCCTCCGATCAGCGCTCAAGAATTCCAGTGCGTAGGGCATACAGAAGGTACCAGTAGGGCTTCTTGGCTCCCAAAGTCCCTCAGGAGTAAATTGGACATCATCCCCATCCCGTAGTCTGCCAGGAGGCGCATTCGCAGAATGGTGGAGAAAGGAGGGCATGGTTCCGAAGACGTTTTAGCAATACCACTCTGCGGGACTTACTGGAGGTAATAAGTGGGGTAGCTGGCCACCAAGGACCTCCAGTAAATCCCACACAGCAGCATTGTTATGTTATGTTATGTTAATAATATTTATACAGCGCACAGCTGCCCCAGCAAAGGGGCGTCCTAGCGCTTGAACAGGTACTAAAACATAACACGCAGGAAGAGGAAAAAGACGGCTAACCAGGTACAGAGAACAGGAAGATTTTGATTGCACGCCTAAAAGCGGTCATATTATCCAGAGCTCGAATGTACACCGGGAGTGAGTTCCACAAACCAGCGGCAAGCACTCGGTAGGAGCGGCCACCCATCCTGCTGAGTTTAAAACGGCGGCAGGCCGCGAGATGAAGAGCCTCCGATCTCAGGGACCTCGAAGGGACATAGGGGATAAGCAAGTTAGCGAGAGAGATTCATGATTTTAAAGGCCAGACAAAGCGACTTAAACTTAATTCTTTGTCTGACCGGCAGCCAGTGAAGGGCGGAAATAGTGCTGGAAACAGAACAATGCCTGGGAAGGCCAACAATGGACCGCGCCGCAGCATTCTGCACCCTTTGTAGCCTAGATGCCTCAGCCTGGTTTATCCCCAGCAGCAGCGCGCTACCGTAGTCCAGCCGAGATAGTACCGAGGCCTGGACCACGAGCTGCCAGGTGGAGGGATCAAAAAACGTAAGGATCGGTCTTAAGCCTCACAAGATGCCGTAGCTGGTGGCTGCAACCTTCTTCATATGGCCCGTGAAGGTAAGCGCCGGGTCCAGCCATACCCCTAGGTTCTTTACTTCGGAAGCTGGAACGGGAGTGACGCCCAATTCTGGAGGCCACCACTGATCTCCCCAAAGCTCCGCATGTTTCCCCAAAACCATGACTTCGGTCTTTTTGGCGTTCAGTTGTAAGCAATTGGTTCTTAACCAATTTGCTACTGCCACAAGTCCAGCTCGGAATCTGGGGGCATCCATTTCAGGGTCTCCACTCAGTGTCACCGCCAGCTGCGTATCATCTGCATATGAGGTCATTGTCAAACCCCACTGTTTGACGATCGCAGCTAGCGGTTTCACGTAGAGGTTGAACAGGGTCGGGCTCAACGAGGAGCCCTGTGGAAACCCCAGATCCAAAGGATGAAAGGTGGACTGGCAAGGTGGTATAGCCACCTTAAAAGACCGATCAGAGAGGAAAGAGCGGAACCACTGAAGAGCAGTCCCCGCTACTCCAGCTTCCTCTAGGCGCTGAATTAAGACACAGTGGGACACAGTATCGAATGCGGCGCTCAGATCTAGTAAAAGGAGCGCCGCCGTCCACCCGGAGTCGAGCACCAAGCGCAGGTGCTCGATCATGTAGAGCAAAGCGGTCTCGGTGCTGTGTCCCGACTCGGGTCCAGTAAATGGTTACGGGAAAGATGATCAGACAGAATGGAATTAACATGAGCCTCAGTGACTTTGGCGGACCAGGGGGAGAAGAGATATGGGGCGGTAGTTCTTAGGCAGGAGCGGGTCTAAATTTGCCTTCTACCGCCTGCTTCCACGAGGAGGGGACCATTGCTAAGTTCGAAGAGCAGGCCACGCTCCCTCATCCCACCACTCCCTGGTGCACCCTTTGGATGGGATTTGAAGTCCTCTTCGCTGCTGGTGGTCCTTTAGGGGAAAACTAGCCTTCCTCTTACCTCCAGTAAACCCCACACAGTGGGATTAATAATGAGACACCGTACCCACTTTCTCCACCACTCTGCAAATGCACCCCCCCTGGTCCAATATAAATTGGGCATTAAGTCCCCTTAAATACTGAGGGTCCCTGGGGGCCAACTAGCCCACTGGGTACATTCAGTGGAGAAGTGTGGCTCACTGGTTAGAGGAGGCAGACCAGGAAGCAGAGGTCAGCCCGGGACCAGGGTTAATTTCCCGGCTCGGCGGGTCTTGAGTCCTAAAAAAAAAATGTCCACGGACTCGACAATTCTCGCTCCGGTGCATACTCGATTCACGGGTTCACACTCTGCGATTCTGGGCAGTAGCTTGCTTAATCTCCACAACGACCCCTCGCCGTGGGATGCCTGGCTTTCACCTTGTGGATACCCTGCCGGGGTTATCTCACAGGGGAATACCAGGACGGGTTCCCTAAGCATGCGCTTAGATACCGGGTCAGTGATTTGCGCTATATAAATACATGTACATTTACATTTACACATTCAGTAAACACTACACAGCTGGATTGCACAGACGTAGTCCGAGGCCACGCTCCCTTTAACACCGCGCTGCAAACATGGCTTCTGGCGCACTACTGCTTGGAGGATGAAGTCCATTTGTGTCCTGATATCCTCAGGACACAAGATGACCTCATCGCCCCACCAGCAGTGCACCAGAAGCCAGTTTGCAGAGTGGTGTAAAAAGGGGCATGGCCTCGGACCACCTCTCTACAACACAGCTCTGTGGCGCTTACTGGGGGTATCTGGTGGGCTAGTTGGCCCCAGGGACCCTTAGGATTGAAAGGGACTTAATCCCCCAATTTACAATGTGCCAGGGGGCAGTTTGCACACTTGTTTTATTAGGCCCTGCCCCTTCCTGCACCACTGTGCAAACGTACCCCTTGGTGCATTGTAACTTGGAGGATTAAGTTCCCTTGAATCTTGAGGGTCCCTGGGGGCCAACTAGCCCATCAGGTACCTCCAGTAAGCCCCACAGAGCTGCGTTGCAGAGAGGTGTAAAAAGGAACATGGCCTCGAACCACCTCTCTGCAAAGCAGCTCTGTGGTGTTGACTGGAGGTATATGGTGGGCTAGTTGGCCCCCAGGGACCCTTAGGATTGAAGGGGCATTAGTTCCCCAATTTAAAATCTGCCATGGGGTGCGTTTGCACAGTGGTGCAGGGAGGGGGAGGCATCCAATGTGACAAGTGTGCAAACTTTCCCTGTGGCGCGTTTTAAGTTAGGGGAAGTCCCCTTGAATCCTGAGAGTTCCTGGGGGCCACCTAGCCCTCCAGGTACCTCCATTAAGTGCCACAGAGCTTCATTGCCGAGTGGTGTATAAAGGGAACCTCTCTGCTGGGCTAGATGGCCCCCAGGGACCCTCAGTATTTGAGGGGAATGAATACCCCAACTTACAATGAGCCAGGGGACGAGTTTGCAGAGTGCTGTAGGAAGGGGGCAGGGCCCCCGGCGCAATGTTTTTTTTTTTTAGAAGGGGCCTTTGTGGCCCCCCTTCTTTTCCCATTTCTTTGTGCCCAGGGGGCCCCATGCCCCAGGGCCTAACCCCTATTTTTTTTAAAGAAAAAAATAAACCTGAAGGGGGCCGCGTGGCCCTCCTCTTGAGGCCAATTTTGGCCCCGGGGATCCCATCCTCTGGGGCATGGCCACATATATATGTATATATTTTTTATTTAAGAAGGGGGGCTGCGTGGCCCTCCTCCTGAGGACTCTATTAGTCCCGGGTATCCCATCCTCTGGGCTGTGCCTGTTTTTTAAAAACATTTTATTGATGGAGGGCCACGTCTGGCCCCGGGACCCCATCCCCCGGGGCCTGGCCATCCTAATGGGTACGGTGTGGGAAGCCCCAATGCCCCCACTGTCCCGCTGGGCTCCCCGCCTCCTGCGGGAGCCGGCATTGCTTTACCACAAGGGGAGCTGCTGACATGCAGCTCCCCTTGTGGAAAAGCAATCCTGCTTTGCTTCATTGAAGCCAGAGCAGGATTCCCTGCTCTCGCTTCAATGAATGAAGCAAAGCAGAGATTGCTATGGCAGTGCAGGAGCTGCACGGCTGCCGCCCTTCCACAGCAGTGTCCCAGTGGTGGGCACCTCAGGACACTGCAGGAGCCGACCCTGTGGGATGGTGGTCCCCAGGACCTTCAAGGGCTCCAGGAGGGGGACTGTGCGGCCACCCACCAAACATTTAAAGCCTTGGGGAGGTGGTGGTCCCAGGGGCATGGGGGTCCGAAATGGACCCCCAAATTTAAGTATTTAGTGCCCTGGGGAGATGGTGGTCCCCGGGGCAGTGTGAGGGGGCTTGAACCCCCCACACTAACTATCATTATAAATATTATTATTTAGAGTCCCGTGGAGGTGGCAGTCCCCAGGTCTCGGGGGCTCGTAAGGCCCCCCCTTTCATTTACATAAATGCCCCAGGAGGTGGGGGTCCCTGGGGCAGCATGGGGGGTTAGGACCCGAGGTTTCCAACATGTTATACTTAAGAATTAGCATTTAAAAACCTTTGAAATTCACTGAAAAAAACTAAGGTTTCAGACATGTTATAGTTAGGAATTAGCATTAAAAAACCTTCGATATTCACTGAAAAAACATATGGTTTTAGGGGTGTTATAGTTAGCTGGACATTTCACTCATACAAAACCATTGAAATTCCTCTGTTACAGTTAGTTGTACTAATCCACTGCTGATGATGTCACATATAACATCATCATTGACATGGTCAGTGACATCACTGATGACATCACTGATGACATCTCAAATGACATCACCGATGACATCACTGCTGACATCATCCAGTGATTGTGGTTTGGTTCAATATTTAAATAAGTATTATATATACATAGCAATCTGCATTGAAGACTGAATAGAGGATTTAGTAGTGATTGACTGTCTAAGTGACTAATTTAAAGTGTCTTACTAAATGTATGGGATAGTGATTAAACTGTGTGAATACCTGTATCACTCTGTCTCTTGTTGTGTAAATTACTACATAAGTTGGTTACTAGCTATGTCCGCTGGGCCGAACACATCAGCAAGACGTAACCGAAGAAGTCACTTTTAAAGAGCTCAACCTGTCTGCCATACGAGATGTCCAGGACACAATGTCCAGGGCGCTGCTATGGCAGTCCACAAATCGGCCTGCTGTACTCAATTGCCCAGCACCTGGTGCGCCAAGACGATAAGTTGGCAAAACTAGAGGCTCTATTCGACGTCCACAAAGCCAACGCGGACAACATCATCTCCTGTGCTGCCATAGTAGAAAAATAGGCAAGTCTACTGGAAGTTCTAAAGGACATGTTGGCACTAGTCAAGGGACAATGAGAGATGACTCCACAAATACCAAAGTTATCAGCCTTGACGACAGTGCACGCTGAAAAGATCAACCATTGCATTGCGGTTAGCAGCCCACCAAAGGAGCCATTGGCTGGGCCTAGCAACAACATCACTTCTGAAGGACAAGGGAATGGGGACCGTGAGGTTTTGGACCTTGACACCACAAGCGATGACTCATTCATCGCCGCTCCTACGGTGGCGAAGGCTGAAGGCGCACCTGAAGGCGCAAAAGCTCCGCTGTCAAGGAGGGCCAAAAAAAGAATAAAGAAACAACTGAAGAAATCCAAAGCCAAAAGCAGATATATAATACCGGTAACCCAAACCTCTGGTGCCTCAGACATTAAAAGCAGCCCAAAACCACTCTTTCCAATTTTCCTCCCAAAACAGGAAATTAAGGCCAGAAAGACTAGTAAAGCTCCTCCCGTCCTAGGAGATGCCCAAAGACACCAGATCCTCCCCTGGGAAGGTCAAACCAATGAGGAGGCTCAACCCAGGTCATCACTGGAGGC
The DNA here is from genome assembly GCF_964263255.1 of Lissotriton vulgaris. Lineage (NCBI taxonomy): Eukaryota > Metazoa > Chordata > Amphibia > Caudata > Salamandridae > Lissotriton > Lissotriton vulgaris. The sequence continues at coordinate 496,554,661 of NC_141687.1, forward strand.
AGGCGGTGCACAACCTTGCGCTTCAGGCTGGGCGCGCTAACACAAGATAGAAACAATTTCTAACTTAAATCAGGGCGAGCAGCAAGGACCGCCAAGAGCGAAAGGACTACTAAATGAGGTGCCAGGCAGACAGGAACCAGGAGACACATATAACAATCTTCTAAATATCAATCCAAATCAGGGCGAGCGGCAAGGACCGCCAAGAATGGTAAGATTACCGAACGAGGCGCCAGATAGACAGCAGCCAGGAGACATTTACAAAAACCCTCTACATTTAAATTATCAGAGGCACATCTTCTTGGGAGAAGGGCAGACTCGATGCTCCACTCAACACAAAAACCAACTAGAAATTTATGAGGTGCTGCTTACTCCCAGGTACCTTGCTAAAGGCTCCTTTGACATTCTAAACAGGACTAACATCGTCCGTCTTTTCAGCCACATTGTTTCCTTGGCACAAATCACTTCAGAGAAGATCGAGTGGGTGAAGTTCAATAGACTGGAGACAGATACCCACGGTGACTCTACCTTAGTTGTCCTTGTAAATCAGCATGCCCAACAGGCTGTCCTCAAGGAAGTATCACAACTCGCAGAATGGGGCATTGAATTCACTGTTCTCATGGCACCAAAATATCCACATGTCCTTATGCCCACTCACGCCCTTCAAGAACCTACCTCTGTCCTAAAAGGTACAAGGTCCATCAGCCTATAGGGGGGGACGAAAATAGGGAGACGCAGATCCCCGCTAAAAATTAACATTTTGCAAAAAGACAGGCTGCGGAGAGTGCAGCGGCTTCAGAACGGACCGGACCACACGGTGGATGCATGGAGACATGGTCCCTAACCAAATATATACCCCATTTAGGAACCAAGATCGTAATCTAACCATCATCTCTTGGAACATAGCTGGGCTAAATAACATTTTTAAGGACATGGCCACTTGTGACTACCTCGCACAGGGGGACATACTGTGCATTCAGGAGACCTGGGCAAGGACAACCACTCCAATAGGCGGATTTTACGAATATTTTAAATCAGCAACCAAACGGACGATCTTTGGACGCCCGTCAGGGGGCCTTTCCATCTTCGTAAGCCATGTCTGTAAATTTAAGATCACTGAACTAATATTTGTGTCACCTGACCTTCAAGCCATCACAATAGAGGGGTTGAAATCCGGCCAAAAGTCCCGCCCCCTACTACTAATAACTGCTACATTAACCCAAACAAATTTCGAACATCCCAGGCCATGGAACCACTCATCACCACACTGGAAGATCTTCTCATAAGCCTTGCGCACCATGATGTAATAATTGCGGGCGACTATATTATAAGAGGCCTAGATCTGACCACCGTTGCACCCCCAAATAAGAAATTAGCACCTTTGATTGCTTTTCTCTCTATTTTCAATCTGCAACCAACCCATGGAATACAAAAAACTAGTCACCCCGCATGGATCATTAAACCGACTTTTAGGAATCTCTCCACCATAGACTACATTTTTACTAACGAAGGGCTGGCCCATAAACTTTGCGACTTCACTGTGGATGACAGAGACGAAAGCGACTACAGGCCCCTCCGCGCCACTTTTAATCTGGCAAGCGGAATCCCAGGTATTAATCGGAGCAACCCCAGGTGAAGAACATCATCAAGTTCTCAAAAGAATCAAATGGTCGTCCAACCTTAGCCACAGACTGTCAGATTATGTAGCCAGCAGGGAGGCAAAACTTAGGTCACAAGATAGAGAGAACATCGCACAACTCTGGGAATTATTGACCAAGGATTTACTGAAGTGCCTGGGCAACACTATCCAATTAAGATACTGCCACAATAATACCAGGCCAAGATGCCTAAAATCGCAGAGCGTGACACAGAGCAAGCGCACACTTAACATGGCCACCAGAGTAAAAAAGAAAGGCAATCATTTGCTAGGGAGGTCTTCCATCTACGCCCTGCGAGCCAACTATTAAAAGAAAGTCTGGGACCTGAAAAGGCAGCAGACAGAACAAAAGTGGCTTACAGTGTTTTCATTAATTAAAGACAAAGATAACAGCAAGTTATGGCGGTATATCAACAGCCTGACCTCCAGTGGCGTGCACAAGGAAAACAGTGTCTCAGCCTTTTTTGCAACCACACTTACCCCCCTATTCAATCACTCATTCACCACTGCAATGCTGCCAACCTCCTGGAAAGGCTCAGTCCTATTTCCCATCCACAAGAAGGGTGACCACTCGAACCCGGACAACCACAGGCTCCTAGCCCTTTTAGATATAGAAGCCAAGGTATACGCCCGCATTCTTTTAAGGGACCTGGAGGCTTGGGTGGATAAGAACGGCATTCTCCCGCACCCACAGACTGGCTTCAGGGCCAATAGTTCCACCCTGGATAACATCATAGCGCTTTCCTACCTCGCGAAGAATGCCAACACGAGGAATAAGCTGCCTTTGTACTGTTGATTTATAGACTACTCCACAGCCTTCCATCGAGTGAACAGAAGTCGACTATGGGCAAAACTTGAGTCCTAGGGGCTTCCCCATGTTTTGTTAAAAGCCATAAATGCACTCTACGAGGTGACATGGGACAAGGTGAAATTAAGTCCAACATATACAACAGCAAGAATTGACACCAACTCTGGACTTAAGCAGGGATGCGTCCTCGCCCCCCTACTTTTTAACTTTTACACAGCGGACATGGAGCAAGCTCTGAAAGATGCCAACTTAGTACCTCCAAGATTGGGGAAGCTGGTCTTTGGTCTTGGGCACGCTCCAATACACTGACGACACGGTGGTCATGGACTACATCAGGGTGGGTCTTCAAAGAGCCTTAAACAGCTTGGCAATGTACAACAAGGAAAATGACCTACGAATTAACGTGAATAAGACCAAGATAGTAATCTTCGGCAAACATCACTGTAAAAAAGAAGCAACATGGGCCCTGGGGGAGTACCGAATCACCACTGCCTTATCCTATAACTACCTGGGAGTCTGGGTATCCGAGAGTGCTACTGCGGTCAAACACCTAAAGGAGCTTAAACTAAGAATAGACAAAATAATTATGTCCTTAAGACGCTTAAGCCACCGCTTGGCCAGCCCTCAGCAGAACCGATGCTGACAGTACTTAGGGCAAAATTGACTCCCTCCATTACGTATGGCCACATGGCCTATCCAGGTGCACTTGAGAAAGTGGTTAACGCCGCCCAGGCGAAAGTGTATAGGATGGTGCTACAGGCGCCCAGACATGCAAGGAATAACAGGCTAAGGCTAGAGATAGGCCTCAAATGACCAGAGTTGGCATTACTAGGGGACCTGATAAAATACTACATCAGAGTACTGAAAGCGCCTGAAAACCCCCTAAAGAACTTCTTAAAAACTATATTTGGTGAAGTGGGCTCCCCTTGGCACTCTAAGGTGGCACTAGGCATTGACTTATTGAAAATCGAGGGTAAGAGTTTGCTCCTTCACGAAATTCTGTACTCTGCCTGGGCCCAAGTCATAAAGCGCCAAGTCCAGACCATCTCGTTTGAGCTTGATCTCTTATCACTATGGCACAATCCATTAACTACGGCCCTGGATAAGACCTATATTCCTGGCAAACCCCAACCATACCTGCAAGACTCACTAACAATCCAGGCGAGAAAGAAAATCTTGTATCTGCGCCTCTTGGCCGTCATGATCACGGACTTCAACCCAAAATGGGCGCGAATGGACGGTGCCATTGCTTGCCGATTATGCAACAACCGCAGAGAGTCTTGGTTACATCTGCTGTGTTGCTGTACAAAGTTGGTCAGCGACCGTCATCGTTTGCTGCGCCCGGCCTTACGGAATCTAGACCACAGAACATGCAAAGAGGCCTCGGATTGGTGCCTCTCAGAAACTTCAACCTGTTTATTAGCCAGGGTCTGCAAGTTCACCCATCAAATCAAAATGGCACTAGACCTCCATCAAAAGGCCAAAGATCTCAAGGGTCTGGACACTGAGCAAGGGGCGCATTCTGGAGCTTTAATGTTATCAGCTTACAGTTAACTTGGGGAGTTCCCGCGTTGTAACAGATCTATTGGACAGAACTATTGGTCCCAGAAATTAAATAAGGGTTGGACAAGGGGCCTATAAAGAACTCATCCACAGTGCAGTGTAGTGTGAATGTACATGCCGAACTTCCACACTTTCCCTAGACTTTTGAAGGAGTGAAGCTAAGGATACTAGCTATGTGAAAGTCTATATTAGTTATTAATTAGTTAAGTGAGTATTTGTATGGGATAGTGAATGTGTGTGTGGTTGGGTGGGAGGTGTGTGACTGTCCAAAGAAGTGTAAATAGTTGATTTTGTAGGTATATGAGGTTAAGACTGTATGTGGAAACAAGTGTTTGGGTGAGTTAATCTCTTCATGGGTGTATTGGTGAGTAAATATATTTCTCAATGATACATGTCCAACAAACTAGAAATATAAAAGGCAGTTATGTGACAGTTGTTGTGTATAAAGAAGTATACATACGACTCAGTGATTGTATGAGTGACTGTATCGAAAACTGTATACTTGTAATAGTGCCATTGTCATCACTCTGGAAGAGGACTGCCCCAAAGCCTACTTCATAGGTATCAGTTTTCAGGATGAAAGTCTTCTCAAAGTTGGGAGAGTGCAACGGATTTGTGGTGATCACTTGCTTTAACTGGTGAAAGGCCTCCAGGACTTTGGCAGTCTGTTGCTTAAACTAAAGGTTAGTATTTTTTAAGGAGGGCCATTAAGGGGCTTGCTATGTTTGAATACTGAGGTATGAATCTGTGATAATAACTCAGGAGTCATGGCAAGGCTCTTACTTCTCTTTGTTTTGATGAAAGAGAGTTGCAGTGGTAGCTCAAACATTTTCAAGTTTGGTTCAATTAACCAATTCGCCAGCACATAACCCAGGTATTTTGCCTTGCTATAGACAACCCTTGTCTTTTTAGGTCTTGCCTAGCATTGCAGCATGCATGCACTGATCGCTATGCAAGGCTTATTGTAGTAGGGTAGGTTTTTGAAGTGGAGTGGAAGCCCCGCCCCTTTTTTTCATTGGCTTGCGTCATCGTTCATGCTAAACGCTGGCTTTTCATTGTAAAGGGGGATTCTTAGTCCCTCCTTGTTACCGCCCTGTCTCCTTCTAAGACGGCCCATCTGGACTGGATGTTTTGCTTGCAGTGTTACACAGTCTCTTTCATTAGTCATGAGTGGATGCACTATATTTTTTCACAATGCCGACAGCTTTTTTAAAACGCGCCTCAGTCGAGCGCTTTTACCATGTCCTTGGACTCCAGGCGGGGCAGCGTCCTCTTGTTGCCACATTTGTTTCAGTTGCTCTATTTGACCGTGTTTTTTTTACTTATCTGCCTCGCCCCCCACATGTGTTGGGGTTTTTTCCCTCCGCACCCCCCTCCAAGATCGCTGTCCTTACGCGGTCACTTATTGGATAACTCCTTGCGCTTAATGGTAATTACCCTTAGCAATACACGTATGCAACGCCCACATGAACATGTGCAGTTCCGGCTATGTTTAAGAAAGGCTGTAAGCGCCAGAATCCCAACACCGCCCATGCACATTATTTGTTTACATGCAGTGCTTAGAAAAGGCACATATGCGATATGCAGCGCTGTGTGAAAAGCACATACTTCAATAAGCAAGCCAGCAGAGTCCATGTGTAAACAAACTTAAGGATGTAGTAAATGCATCCGTATTTTTGTCGAAAAACGACCTGCATGTGGAAGAGGCGAATGTGTCCATGAGCCCAGTCAGTTTTGTGGTCTCCGGTACAGGACAGCCTGTGGGTGGGGCAGTTAGTCACCGTCCTTACTTCTGCTGCAGGATCTTGTGCCAAACAACCCAACGTGGGATAATTTTTACTGGAGTCATCTAAAATGAAGCAAAAACTATCCGTTTGCAACTCTGCTGGAAATGTTTTTGGGATGTTTTAAGGGAAGCGATTTACAAGAGGGAACAAGAGCATGTCCCATATTTTGCTTAAAATCGCTTCGACAGTTGTACGATTCAATAGCTGAGAAAAATAAATTGATTTTGATTCGGGAGGAGTGAATGAAAAACATCAGAATTGTAATTGCCACTCCGATAGGTTTTGGTCTTCCACCCCTCATTCTTTTAACGTCTACATCTAATCGCAGTGCTCCAAAGTAACTGAATGGCTCCGCGTAGGGCTTTACAAAAACTTTTAATAACTGACCCCCACATGCATCAAACTCCCGTTTTACGTTTCCAAATTTGCGATTTTTACCGAATCGCAAATATGGATTCGCAAAACATGCATCGTAGAAAGTGCAAAATATTTCTGATTCGGTAAAAATCGCAATTTTTACCGAATCGCAAATATTATGCGAATTCAAAATTGCGAATTTGCTATTCCCATTGATTCCTATGGGCCAAAAGGCCCATAGGAATCAATGGAAATTGCGAATTCGCAATTTTGAATTCGCAAATGTTGATGCATTCCATGGGTGCGGGGGGGGTCCAAAGGACCCCCCTCTGCACCCCTGAAATGTATTTTTAAATGGATGTTTCACACACACATGTCCTAAGGACATGTGTGTCTGTAACATGACATTGTTTAAAATGTAAATTAGAACATTTTAAACATTTTTCGCAATTTACCTCGAGGTTCAACCTCGTGGTAATTTGCACTTCCAATCTTTGTATTCGCAATTAGTTTCAGAATGATACATTGCATTTAAGGAATCGCAAATTTGCGATTCCTTAAATGCAATCGCATTCTGGAAAGTCGCAAAATTAGCTATTTTCATCACAAAAAAATGATGCATCTGAAAAAGCATTTTTGGAATCGCAAACGGCCGATTTGAAGGAATCGCACCGTTTGCGACTTCAAAAATGCTTGATGCATGTGGGGGTGAGCTTCCACCGAAACGAGACGAGCACTTCGGCTCCCGAATACCCACAAAGCCCCGAAAGCTGTTCTGCAATAGGATGTTATTACAAATATTTTTTTGTCTATACCACTGTTAACTTTTCCCATTATGGGAAGTGTCTAATCTATATTTTATGTTCTTAAAAATCTACAGATGTCCGAAGCCAGTTTTACTAAAAACAGTGACTCAGTTGAACCTTTAGCTGCTTGCTTGCTTCACTTGTTTTTTTCTAGTAAATCTCATATTTGATCCAGCTTCATCCATAATCCCTAATCATTAAAATACTGAAAATCTTGCATTATTACCTCTCATTGGTGTAGTATGTGGGGTTTATAGTCGTATGAACATCGGTCACTCTTTTAATGCCACCACTTCACAGGTTTTAAAATAATTTATTTAAATAGCGCTTCACACCGCGCATGTGCTGCATCAAAGCATTATGTTCCTATTTTCCTATTAGCGCTGCGAGGCCACACCACTGGCAGAATGTACGCTATATAAGCATGTTTATTAGAAAAATACCGACTATAATAATACTTGGAATTGACCTCTTTTGTTGTTCCCTGGCATCAGTAGTCTATCTGATCCCACGGGGGAGAAGGGGTAGGCAGGAGAGGGGCGGGAACAGAACTTTTTTTAATGGGGTTGGATACTTATGCATGCCTGGAGGCCCACTAAACAAGCCTTTACGCAAGTTTAAGCTATTGACAACGTAAATGACAATGCCTTTTTTTTATGTTTTAAAAATGAAAACAAAAATGAAAGGCATTGTTACTTGCAATGTCAATAGCTCAAACTCGCATAAGACCTATTGCATTGCATTGCTTGTTATCATTAATGAGCAGGTTAGCTTTTTCTGGGTCTCCTAAAATGGCTTGTAGGTGGACTAGATGTTCTTTCCATGTTTTGTTGAATATGACAATATCATCTAGGTAACCCTAGGAGTACTCTTAGTGAGGTTTTAGAAGAAGATTAATTAATCTCAGGAAGGTTGCTGGGGCCCAATACATCGCAAAGGGTAGAACAGTGAACTGGTACAGTTTATAGGGGGTGGAAAAGGCTGCTTACTCTCTATCTTCTAGTTTGAGAGGGACCTGCCAATAACCTTTGATAGGGTCAATTGTGGTTATAAACCAAACTTCTCCATGTCTTTTGATCAATTCATCAATGCAGGTAGTGAATATCCATTAAACTCAGAGATGTTATTCACTGCTCTGAAGTTGATACAGAAGTGTACGCTTTCGTGTTGGTTGAGAACTAGCACAATAGATGAACACCAGTTACTCGTCAATGGCTCAATGATTCTTATCTGTAGCATTTCGTCTGTCTCAGCTTGTATGGCCAGGATTCTCTAGAATCTCTGTAGGTTTGGTAAGATCTTAGTGTTTTGGGACTCGGAAAGATCATCACTTACCGGAAGTTTGTCTAAGAAGCTGTGGGGAAGGTGTATTGGAACATTGGCATAGATTCCGTTTGGCATTGGACCTAACCATTATGTTAACAAATTGATGTGTTACATCTTTTGTTTATTTTGAAATATCTCCTGCTTCCAAGTGACTTCCTAATTCTTTGGATGATTTTAAAGGGTCCCTACCACTCATTTTCTTTTTGGAGTCTGGAAGGAGGACTAGCGCCCAATCCCCAATTTGATATCCCCTCCACCTTCTCCCCTGATCATATAAGTGTTTTAATTGTCTTTTAGTGTTCTCTAGGTGATTATGGGGCAAGCTCTGTAGATTTCCTACTCAGTTTCACAGTTAACAGGTATATTCCAAGAGACTACCCGCTTCTTCCTCGTCATCCTTTTCCCGGGCCTCTTTTCTAATCTCAAGCAAGGAAGAGTTTCAGCCTAAAAATCAATTTAAAGGAGGAGAAACACATGCTAATAGGAACTTGTCTCCTAAGCACAAATATTGCCAAGGGTAAGAACTGGTCCCAAGTCCTTCCTGACCCTTCCAGAATCTTCCTCAAAGTAAGTTTAAGGGCGCTATTGTGCTTCTTCACTAAACATCGATTTGGGGATGGTATACTGAGGTCCTAATGTGCTTCATATCTAACTGTTTACAAATTACCTTCATTACTTCAGGGAACTTTCATCGGTTCTTCTCTGGGTTTTTCATTTTGGTGAAACCTAGCAATATGTCCCCACTTTTTAATTTAAAGAACAAAGGGCCAGATGCAAATGTGTTGCGACTGCAATTGCGGTCACACAACATTCCTACATACCGATGCGATGTGGTATTAGGAAGGGACGTCCTAAACATTCACCTTCCTAATACCGAATCACAAGCCCATTTTACAATTCAGTAACAGGTTAACTAATTGCGAAATTGGGTTTGCTTCATGGGAAAAGCAATTTTTGCGTTTGCAAATGTGAAGATTCTGAGAATCTTCCCGTTTGCGAACACAAAAATGCTTGATACATCTGCCCCAAGGTCTTTAGTGTTGTCATGAGCTCTTCTCACCTTTCGGAATTGAATCTGATGAAAAATGCTCTTATTTAAAGGGTCACCCCAAACAATTTGCCTTTTACAGCCTATTTTTGATGGTCTTAGGACTCTGATCACTTTACCACTGTGAACCAGTGCTAAAGTGCATATTCTACTCCGCTAAACATGGTGACATTGGTGTATACTTGATTGGCACATTTAGTTTACCTGCCAGTCCCTTGTAAAGAGGTGTACCATATATTCAGTGCATGGAAACTAAATGCTACTAGTGGGCCTGTAGCACTGATTGTATCACCCACATAAGTAGCCTCCCAAACATGTCTCAGGCCTGCCATTGCAGAGCCTGTGTGTCCAGTTTACTGCCACTTTGACTTGGTATTTGAAACTACTTTTCAAGCCTCGGTGTCCCCTTTTACTACATATAAGTCACCCCTAAGGTAGGCACTTGAAACTCCTAAGAAACCATCTCCTGGGTAAAGAATATGGATCGGAGAACATAGTTCACTTCCATCGGTTCTTCTCTGAGTTTTTTAATTTGGCAAAACCTAGCCTCAAGGGCAGGGTGCCATGTAAGTAAAAGGTAGGGCATGTGTGTTTAGTCCTCGCATATCCTGGTAGTCAGAAACACCCACATTCATGTATCACTACTTTGAGGCCACCTCTCGCATAGGCTAGCATTGGGAATTCCTTAATGCACTTTTAAGCTGTTATTCTGGATCAGAGAGGAGTAGATTTTTCATGTTTCCTATCTTCAGAATGGTAATGTTAAATCCTATTTACTGGTGAAGATAGATTAAACATTACTGTTTTAGAAATGCCACTATAGGAAAGTGGACATTTATCTGCACTTCTATATGTGCTTGACAGCTTTTCTCCAATACACGGCTGCGGTGGGTGACACTGACAGCTACACTTTGTACATTCCCTCCAGACAGCCACAACACAAGAATGATAGGTGTGTCTGAGTACCTGATTTAAAGTAAACAACCGCAAAGGTGCACCTCAAGGTTCTTCAAACAGTAGTATTATAGATATAATAAGTCGTGAAAAGATGATGTTTTTTCTTATTTTTCAAAGTTCTTTATTTTCAATCTTTAACACCATACAGCTGACGCGTTTCGTCCCAAAGGGACTTCTTCAGGGCTGTAATACAAACATATTTACAGAAAGAATTTGTTAAAAACAAAAATTTACATCACATATATTTACTCAGCGCTTGGCCGAGACAGATATGCTGCACAGACATCGTTAAAAAATAGGCCTACATCTGAGAGCCTACCTCTACAGACAAGGACAAAAGCAGGCCTATTATCACATATACTAAAAACATTACTAAGCAGACAGCAAGCAAATGATGACAAATGATAGGGCTTCATAAGTCACCCGGTAAACTAAGGTCAACAATCAAAGTCTTAATGTAAATCATTTGAGCTGGATCTATTGGAAAACAGTGAATGTGAAACAGTAGAGGCTCCCGGGGGAGTGCCTAAATCTCACAGCTGAGTCTTCCTCAGTTGTATATGGTACAACATATTGGAGAAGAAGGTGAAAAGAGGAAAGAAAGAAACAAACATGAGACAACAGTAAAGGGCAAGTCGTAGTTTATTGAGGATGGATACCTTTTATATTGGAAGATGATGCTTCCAAGTAAATCTTCAAAGGAAACTTCCGTGCGGCTCCTTTCCCAGTGTCAATATGTCTTAAAATGACGCAAGACCTGGACTAAGTCTTCTAATCCGACTCTGTAGAACTCCAAATTTAGAAAGAAAGGGGAAAAGAAAAAATATATTTATAAGACGGAGAAAATAAGTGGAGAAAGGCTAAAGGGCAAACTTATATTTATAGTAAGATTGGTAAGACGTAATTGACAGCACCTGTACTTGAAGCGCGAACTTCAGGAAACAGGAAACTAACGCTGACATTAAGGTTCAATGGTAATGCAACGGCCATCTTATAGTGTGTTATATAACCCGGGATCTAATGACAAGTAGGTCATAGCATTTCTATAGAAAGTCTCTTGTGTGTCCCCATAAATCCAAAGGGGGGAAGGATACAACAACCCCGATATACAGTTGTAAGATGGTATAAACCGTGAATTATAATGTAAGTTATTAGTGCGCCTATCAATATAGCCTTAGTGGTTAGAAATCGTAACGATCTAACCAAAGTAAGAAAAACCCCATCCGGTGCTCTGGTCTGTCTCCAGGGTACTGTGACAAACCTCTGCTCAAACTTAGGACTGATTCCATGCGTTGTGGAAACCATTGCATGGCTCTCATGTAAATAAATAGAACAAACAAAAAGACAGACGAGGAAGCGCAAAGTCAATGGTTAGGACCCCGCCCCGTTTACTGCTCGCATGTGGTCGGTGAGACAGCATGATTCCCGCAAATGTTTTCTTTAAGGTGTAGACAGTACTTAAGATGCAGATTAAAACGCTCGCACAGGATTTTGTGAAGATTATATATTTAGATGTACTGTTAACAAACCTGTCCCCAGAAATGAGTAAGTAAAGCATGTAAGTTTAAAAGAGAGCAAGGATTCAAGGACAAGAATTAGAATAGGAAAAAGATAAATGGGAACATGAAGGAAAACCTGGTATTACAATCTTAGTCGGTGTGAACAATCTCATCAATCATTAAAAGCTGTGAACCAATAGTAATCAATTCCAGTATTCCCTTGGTGATCTCTAGGCTCATGCAAAAAGAGAAGGTCCATATTGTGCAGTGGCTTAAGGTCACATTGTTTATATGAGGCTCTGCCTGAGGGCATGACATTAAAAGTAATGTACACACTGCAAAGAGAGGAACGTATGTACTGTTAGAAAAACAGGTAGAAATTATAAACAGCATTTCTGTTAGTATTACAACGCCTGTTTATTAAGATGTCCCTAATGGTAATTAAAATGAGAATGCCTATCAATTGATGTGTACTTATGATTGTCTGAGACAGAGGGACAGAGAAGGCTATTCTAGGAAAAAATGCAGTTCGTCCTCTGTGTTATGGCCAAGTTCAATGCAGCGTAGTCTGCATATCCAGCCCGCCTCTCGTTATCTCAGTGCAAGTTCCCTATTGCCTCCTCTCGGATGAACAGGCTCGTGGTCAATACCAATGAACCACATATTGTCCGTGTCTTTGTGGAATTCACGCATGTGGAAAGTCATGGGGTATCTCAGATCCCCATTGCGTCTTGCACGCACATGTTCCTGAATTCGAATCTTAAGTGCTCTTTTTGTGCTGCCTACATAGATTTTGTTGCAATCACACCCCAAGATGTATATGGCATACTAGGTGTTGCAATTAATCAAGTGATCTATTTTGTAAGTTTTTTTGGTATTAAAACAGAACTCTTTGGTTCTGTTTCTCCCCAGTTTACACATGATGCAGTCATTGGAGGTGTAAAAACCTCTTGTCGAAGGCGTGAGCCAGGTTGTCTGTCTACAGGATTCAATGTAGCTCGGGCACAGAATGTTACGAAGGTTTTTACCCCTTCTGTAACATATTTTGGGAGTCTTGGCCACTGAGTCCTGTAGGCTCGGTATTTCTGCAATGAGGTGCCAATGTTTTCTCAAAGTGTTGTAAATTTTACTGCTTTGGTCAGAGAACTGTGTGCTGAAAGCCAGTGGTCTGTTGCTGTTTGTTTTTGGCCGTGTGGATGCTAAGGTGCTTTGTCTTGTTGTTTGCATCACTTTTTGATTGGCCTTCCTAAGGGTGTTTTTGGGATATCCCCTGTCTTGGAAGCGTTTTTCAGTTTCCTTGATATTTAGAAGGAAAGTATCCTCTGTGCTGCAGTTGCGGCGCATACAGATCATTTCCCAGTACGGGATATTCTCAATTACATGTCGGGGATGAGCACTGTCATAATGTAATATGCTGTTACAAGCAGGACGCCCTCCTCGCTGACGTTTTCCGAAACCGGGACCTTATCACAGGTGCGGCACTTTTCCTTCGTTATTTGGCTCTGGTCACTACCTGACCCTTAGCTGCTACGCTACGTTAGCGTGAAACATACCTTGGACTACTTAAACTTTTGACTACTTATACCTGGCTGCAGCTTTAATACGAGAAATCTTGTTGAAGACGTCATGGTCCTTTCGTATTTATTTGCTACGTTTCCTAACTTGGGGCTATAAATAGCACTTGCAATATAATCAATTCTACCGCACCGATTTGGACTATTTGAGTTCATCTCAACTAGGTCTGACATTTCCCTAGCTAAGGAGACCACACTTGGTCAAACTAAATACGTCGTCCACCCCGGTTCGCTTATTGTGCTGATTTACGAGTGCCGCCCCTTGAGAATACTAGCTTGCCCTGACGAAGTTCCTAAAGGCAACAAATGGGAACGAAACGCGTTGGCTGTGCCTTTGCTTCATGAATACTTTTGAATGAAGAAGAAGACATTCACAAATTACTTTCTCTATTGACTTCATTTGAGTGCACCTTCCATTTTTGTTTCTTTATGCTGTTACAGGCAGTCGGTTTGCGAAGTGTACAGCTGTGAATTTTATTATTCTCCACAAAGAACGTCACGTCCAGAAAATCAATGGTATGTTGGTTATATGCCATTGTGAAACGGACATTGAAAGGGTTATCATTGAGAAACTCAAAGTATTCCACCAGGTCTGGGGTAGGCCCATCCCAGATCATGATCTCATCATCGATGTACCTACCCTAGAATATTATGTTATTCATCCATTTGGCCGCATGACATCCCCAGGCGTGCTCCCGCTCAAACCAGCCCATAAAGAGGCCGGCGTAAGCGGGAGCAAACCTGGAACCCATCCTAGTTCCCTTCGTCTGGTGGTACCATCTGGAGTTGTGTAAAAATACGTTTTTTGACAGGATGATTTCCATCATTTCAAGTAGGATGCCATTATGTAATAGATGGTCTGCTGTCCTTTTATCCAAAAATGTCTCTAGTGCCCTTATACCAAAATCCTTTTTATGCAAGTGTAAAGGCCAACGACATAAAGGGTGACAAAATTGAGAGTGTCTAACCAGGTAAAGCCAACCAGTTTTCTAAGAATATCCTTGGTATCTCTCAAGTATGCTGGGAGATTTTGTACCATGGGTTGAATGAATGTGTCCACATACTCTGAGAGTTTTTCTGTGGGTGAATTAACCCCCAAAATGATCGGGCAGCCTGGTGGGAAGGGGCCCCCCTTGTGGATTTTTGGTAATATGTAAATGCAAGGAAAAGATGGAGCCGTTACCGTTAGGTACCAACATTCTTCTTCACTGAGTAAGCCCGTCTCTTGCCATTCCACCAACCTCATGTTGATATGAGAGGTGAGGGCCTCTATTGGATTATTCTTGAGTCTAGTATAATGGGTGGTGTCTGATAACTGGGGATCAATTTTGCCCATATAGTCTTCCCTGTTCATAATTACCACGTTTCCACCCTTGTCCGCCTCGCGGATGACAATGGTGGAATCCGAGTGTAGATTTTTTAGGGCTTCAGATTCTTTACGTGTCAGATTACATTTGTGGGGACTGGGGCGTGTAGGGTTCTCCAAAATTTGGTAGAAGCCCTGGGTGACCTTTTCACGAAAGATGTCAATGTTTGGGTGTGTACCTGTTGGGATAAATCTGGATCTAGGTTTGAGTCCACTTTCAATTGTAACATTTTCAACAATATTGAGTTCACTTCTAACTTTTTCAATATCAACAGATGTATCAAGTTCCACAGTCATCATTGCTTGAATGGTGTTTATTTCATTAACAGTATAATCTGTAACACAATTGACATTGTTCAAAGAGTCATGATGAGTGGGATTTTGTGAAAAATGATCTTTAAGTTTTAACAATCTAGTAAAGTTCAATAAATCCACAAATAGATCCACATCCCCTCCTGCTTGGTTTGGGCAAAAACCTAGTCCCTTGCTGAGAACTGAGATTTTATCTTTTTTTTATTTTTTTTATATATTTTTATTTTAAACTTAAAAAAAAGCACACATTAAAAGAAAAACAAATTTTCCTCTTACATTTGTTCACCTCACAATATACAAGGGAATCCTAAATCAAAACAAGATAAACTCAAGGGAAGGAAGCCAATACATCAACATATCAACATAAACATATCATATTGTAACATTTTGAAAAGCAATTCATAAATCGTCAACAAATCCTATCATCCTATTCCTGTTCTCCACTTCTCCAAGGGTCCCCAAATTTTGATACCTCGAATCCTCCCCTCCCTACCTTTTCTCGCATATATATGTTTCTCTAGATTACGTATAGCAATAAGATTTGATAACCATGTTTGTATGGATGGGGGACTCTTATCTAACCACACTCTAGCTAACATTAATCTAAAAACAGCAGCTGCCATAAACAAAAACATTGTGTCACCCGAATCCATTTGGGCATTTCCCTCATCGACCCCCAACATAATTAAGCTTACTGTAAAGGTTATCTGTATCCTTAGTGAATTAACTAAAAAGTGTTCAATATCCTTAATTAATGTATGTAACTGGGGGCATGTAGCAAACATGTGGACAATATCTGCCTCAGTGGAGTTACATCTAGGACAAGTAATACCCTCTGTACCCCCCCACTTTGCAATCCTAGCTGGAGTATAATACAACGAGAATAAAGTTTTGTAATGTTGGGATTGCAAGGGGGCAGAGCAGAGCATGGACCTACCTAATTCCAGGGATTCATTAAAAGATTCCGGAGTAGCCTCTATTCTCTCCCCCCATTTAACCCTATGCTTATCCAGGTCATCTGGTCTATTTTTTGCCAAAGCAGCATATATTGACCTAATAGAATGTTCCTCACCCGTGGTTATCCCTTCCATCAAATTCATTAGGTTGGAAACCCAACGGCCCCCCTTGCTTGTTTCTTAAAAAACTCCTAATCTGAAGGTATTTAAAAAAATCTCTTCTATTTATGTTATATATATTCACCAAATCCTCAAATTGTACCATAGCCTCTGAGTTTATTAAATCCCCGATTTGATGTATCCCTTTATCTTCCCAGCCCGCCATTACAGAATCAGCAAAAATTTCTTCAGGGAAGGATTTATTTTTATGGACTTTGGTGTATCTATTAAATCTGCCCATGCCTGTCTTCTTCAAAAAGGAGCTCCAGATTTTAAGTGCCGCCCTAAGGGTTTTATAAGTCTGTCTTCTAAGATAACCCAAATCTGTAAAATACAGGAAACAGTTCTCCGCATTTTGTCCTAATACCGCTGTGTAAGCTTCAATTGACATATTAATAGACTTTGATGTCCCTCCACCTCCACCTATTAGTCCCTGCATATACTGGAGAGCAGCAGCCAAATAATACAATCTAAAATCTGGTGCACCCCAACCCCCTCTATCCCTTGGCAAAGTGATGAATTTATAAGCCCTGCGAGTTTTTCCTTGGGCCCAGATAAATCTGTTAACTACACTCTCCAACATATTGAACCATTTATTCTCAAAAATTAAAGGTATAGACCTAAATAAATACAAAAATGTGGGCAAGACCATCATTTTCAACACATTCGTGCAACCAACCAGAGAAAGGTGCAAGTTATTTATCCTTTCCAAATCACTTTTTACCTTCGCTATCAATGGCTCGATATTGCGCTCGACTACCTCCTCCAAATTTCCAGAAATATCGATCCCTAAATATATTGCACTGTTGACCACCCTGTTATCCCGACTAGTTGCAAACCTATTCATGATTATTTGGGTTTTTGTTTTGTTTAGGCTGTATCCTGAGACCAGCCCAAAGCCCTGCGCCTCTGCTTCTACTCCCACCATAGCTATATCTGGGTTGGGAGTCAATATAGCAACGTCATCCGCATAGGCGAGAGTTTTCACAGTACAGCCATTTAATGGCATAGACTGAATCTCAGGATTTCCCTCTAGTTTGTGGAGTAGTGGCTCTATGTATAGGGCGAAAAGCAATGGAGAAGACGGACAACCCTGTCTAGTCCCTCTTTGTATATGTACTAGATCTGAGTGCCCTCCATTTACTCTTATTTTAGCGACCGGGTTTCTGTATAGGGCTTGTATGGCCTGTATGTATCCTGGCCCAATACCACACCACTTCATAACTTCCCATAGATATTCCCAGGCGACCCTATCAAATGCCTTCTTGGCGTCTAAGAAGAGAGCTGAAATAGGGTCGCCTGCGACCTCTGCCGCATCAAACATAGTAATAACTGTCCTAGTATGCTGTGTAGTACCCTTCCCGGGTATAAAGCCATGTTGTGATGGGCTCACCAAGTGTTCTATACAGCCTGCTAGTCTTTTTGCCAACATCTTTGAATATACCTTAACATCTGAATTCATCAGTGTGATTGGCCTGTAAGATCCAGGGAGAGCTAAGGGCTTCCCTTTTTTAGCGATGACAATTATATCCGCCCCTCCCCATGAATCCGGTGCCTGCCCTCCTTGTTGTACATACAGCATAACCTCAAACATATAAATCAGTAAACAATCCCTAAATACTTTATAAAACTCAACCGGGATTTGATCAGGTCCAGATGCCTTTCCTGATGGTAAACTACTTAATGCATCGGTAAATTCCTCCAGGCCTAGAGTAGATTCTAACATTTCTCCTTCTTCTTCTGAGAGAGATGATGGGACTATATCTTTAAGATAATTACTAATTTCCACTATTCCCCCTATGCCTTCCCGTGCATACAGTTTTTCATAAAATGTTCTAAAAACATCTCTTATCCTGTCCGGGTCTGTAACAGTGACACCCAGTGGATCCAATATCTCATTTATCTCAGCAGCTGCCCTCTGTTGTCTAACTTTAACTGCTAGGATATGTCCCACTTTCTCACTGCACTCATAGGCCTCTTCTTTTTTAGCCATATACTTTTCAGCAAGCTTTCTGGAAAAGCTTTCTACAGCTTCTGCTTTCAATACTACCAAGTTTAGTAATATGTGTTCCAAACTAGATTTAGATTCTAGGGCAGCCGCTAACTTCCCTTCCTCTATATTCAACTTCTGCCGGATAGCTTCAATCTTTAACCTCTCTTTCTTGTGTCTTGTCACTACATAACACAGTGTTTCACCTCTCACACCCGCTTTGAAGCAATCCCAAGTTTGTCCTATAGAGGCAGTGCCATGATTGATCTCCCAAAAGACCCTGATCCATCCCTCCATATGCTTCCTATATTCAGCATCCTGAAGGAGGCTCCTCTCAAAAGTCCATGTTGATCTCTTATACTCCGCTTGTGGAACCTTCACTGTTAATATTAATGGGCTATGATCGGAAATAATCCTTGGTTGTTTTTCAATCAATGTCTCCATAACCAAAGACCTTGAGACTAAGAAATAGTCTAATCTTACCAGCACCTGATGTGGTGCTGAATAAAAAGTGCTACTATCTAACAGTGGATGTTGCATCACCCATGGATCTACCAGAAGATTATTATAAACCATGTTGGAAATAGCCCTGTTTACCTTTCTCTTTCTACCACTGTACACCACGCCTGTATTCATAAATGAACTTGTAGGGTCATGTAGATTGAAATCACCACAACATATGACAGGTTCGGGCCACTGTGCTAATTCTGTGTCTATAAATTGCCATATCTCCGGATCATCCTCAGTGGAACCATATACGGTAACTAATGTTAACCAGAGACCTTTAAAACATAATTCCACTCTGACCCATCTCCCCCATTGGTCCTCTTTCTTTCTTTTAACTATCACCTCTCTTCTTCTTCCCAAAATTGCAACTCCTCTTGTCCTAGATCCTTGCCTACTAGCTGCGAGAACATCAAAACCCAATTGATCCATTAAATATATCTGCTTTTCCTCTATATGCGTTTCTTGTAAACATACTAAGTCCACTTGTAGAGTTGTAATATAGGCTGCTACATTCGCCCTCTTCCTTGGATCGTTTAAGCCACATACATTTATAGAGACTAACTTATATGACATTGTATATTGTATAAACAAGCCATTCTTTGTATCCCAGCTATTCCGGTCTCTTTCCTCCCTTCTCTACTCAAAAATATAAATAACAAACTATAAGTGCAATCAACGTGTGCTAAAAGAAAAATCCAGACTAAACAGTTCCACTGGTTTTTTGACCCCCACCCCTTCCCCCCCCACCCCTTGCCTCCCTCCCCCCCTCCCTACAGGCAAATAGGTCAGCAATGACCTATGTGTGGCCGCTTCCTGGTTGTGTTAGTCGCACCCCTCTCCCACCTCCTTCATGTCTCCCTTATTTTACCGCATAAACCTTTTCTCAAAAACCCTTGGTATTAATTCTCCAAGACCTCAATAAGGCCCTTAATTCTTCTCCCTTCCCAACTCCTGAATAAGCTCTTGTGCTTTCACTTCTGACATAAACATCTTGACTTTGCCTTTTGTGATCACTTTAAGCCTAGCTGGGAATAGCAAGTATGCCTCTGATCCTAAGGCCTGGAACTGTGGAATCATTTTCCTGAGCCTCCACCTCTTCTCAACTGTCACATGGCAAAAATCTGGTCTCGTAAAGAAGGTAACCCCCTCCACAGTTCTTTTACTGTCTGGTCTGGCTTTCTGAATAAGTTCCTCCCGAAGCAGGAAATTCCCAACATACACTAGTATTGCTCTGGGGAGTGTTGCTTTAAAGCCCCCTTCGGCTCTGTGTGGTTTACGCTGGACAAAGGGGAACCTGTGCGCCCTCTGGATCTCTACCTCCCACTGCCACTGGGATTCAGGAAAAGCGTCCTTTAGAAGTTTAACCACGAACCCCCTAGGGTCCTGCCCTTCAAGCCCTTCTGCCACCCCCAAAATGCGAACATTGTTGCGCCTTTGGCGATTTTCGAAGTCTTCCATCTTCCAAAGAAAATCATCTGCCTTCTTTTCCTGTTGCGTTTTAAATTCACTAAAGCTGCGGAACTCATCCTCCATCTTGCCTGTTCTTTCCTCCACCTCAGCAACTCTCCTCACCAGACCTTCATATAGTTTGTTCGTTTTCCGGAGCGTTGATTGAATTTTTTTAAAGTCTTGTCTTGTTTTACGACTTGTAGATCTCGCCTCAGATTGTATTTGTTTCAGCATATTGAATACCATTCCTAGTGCAGCCTCTTGTCTTGGACCTGACTCTTGCTCTTCCTGATATGTCTGTGACGTTGCCGAGTAGTCCCAATCCAATTTCCTCTCTGCACCTCTTGTGGGCGATCTTTCGTGCCTACAGTGCCTTAACTGCCTCCTTTTTTGTGTAGAGTCTTTGCCTATATCCGTTCCTGAGGAAGTAGAGACTGACCATGAGTCCTCTTCATCTTCGTCCTCCTCCTTTTCCGCCTCCTCTTCCTCCTCTTCTTCAGTTATCTCCCCCTCTTGTTGGACAGAGTTAGAATCCTCATTAACTGAAAAGAAGTGTTCCCCCTCCAATGAACATACATCCTCCTTCTCCCTAGGAATTCCGACATTAACTTTTTCAGCCACCTAGTTTACAGAGCTCCCCCATGAGGGGTTAGGAGTTTTAGCCAACAATTCTGCTTCCACTTGCATAATTGCCTGTAACATATCAGCATTTTCTTGCCCCCTTGGCTCCCCCTTACCGTTATCTTCGTCCATGAAAGTCCCATCTGCGAGCACTACCACCTGCGGAGTTTTCTCAGCGCTTTGCACTGTCATCTGTCCCGCATTCTCATCAGCTTTCTCCTCTGTGCCCCTTTCGGCGTTCTGATCACGGTTTACTGAGAGCGGTTGCTTGGCAACAGCCGACTCGGCGTCTGTCACGTTTCCAGCTCCCGTCGATGTTGCTGCCGCTGCGTCCTCGAGGACGCTCCGTTGACTGTCTCCACGATCCGATTCTGGGTTCCCGGGGGCTCCTGCTGCTGATCCCGTCTCCAAGTTGACTGGTCGAGTAAACGACTCCGGTAAGGTGGGCTGTCTCAGGGGGGTACCTTTATTCTTGACGATCGCTGGCTTTTCAAACACTTTAATGCGCCCTTTCACTGTAGCGCTCTCTTCACCATCCAGAGGTTTTCCCTTTAGATCCAGTTTCTTTTTTGAAGGAGGCGCCACTACTTTCCTTATAGCGCCAGGATTTTTCACTGATAGCTGAGTCTTCATCGCCACGGGTGTCTCTGGTCCGACAGGGGCTGACTTACTGCTTTCAGTCCCTTCTTTGGATTTCGTCTTGTCAGATTTCGCGGATCTTGGTGGCATTATTAAGCGCAGTGAGTCTCTGAACTCCTTAACCCCAAGTACTGTTATGTTTCCAACTTGCCTCAGCAGTCTGCCTGCAAGACCTCTCAAGCCCTTTGTAAATCTGCCAAATTCAGCCGCTACCCTGCTCGTAGGCTGACTAACAGTTGGCTGTACCGTATTAAATACAGTACACTTTCCGGTATTAAATCTGAATATCACGCGAGCCAAGTCGCCAGCCATCCGAAGGATCCAGCACTATCCTAATACTGGTCGGTTACTGCATGCTATTGCACCCAGATGGGAGAGAGGTTTTTGGTGCGACTGCTCAGCACAACCCACCCGCGGCCATCTTGCATCCTTCCGCATCGAACTGAGATTTTATCTTGCTTAAGTTCTCTTTTGGATACGTTGACAACAGTAGATCTTTATGACCTTTCCTCTTCTGTCCTAACTATTGTTGCTGGTTCCCCATCTTTTTGGATCTCGTTAGTCTCCCTACCAGTTCTAGGTTTGGTTTTATGAAATTTCTCTTTGCGTTTCTGCCAGCTCCACCCTCCCCTTCTTGTCTTGGATGTTCTTTGTGTGCGGGGCGTGCCCCAAGCCTCAACCTCTCCATCTCCAATAAAAAATGACTAGATTTTGTTTCAGGTTCAGTTGTGCTTGGAGGTTCGGCTGAGGTAACTGAGCTTGCTGCTGATGATATTGAAGTAATACTACTTGCAGTGCTCAATTCTGGAGTGTCAACTCTTTGTCTTTTAGCCTCTCCAGGGACTTTCACTTTATCATATTTGTGGGCAAAGGTATAAACCCTCCCATCTTTATAGTTCTTATCATCCCTTCTGATTTTCTTCAATTTTATGTCTCTCAAATAGATTTGATGTTTTTCCAGGACCCCATCTAGTATAGCATAGTTTTTCTTAACTAACTCTCTGAATACCTATCTACATATATTTGCATACTTATGGCCTTGCCTGGGCAGGATAGATGGGGGGGGATCACTGTACTTGAATAGGCAGTGCCCTGTCACCACACAAAGGACTGATTATCCCCCACAGATAGCCTGGCAGACTTTACTGGGTTGAAAGGGATATTTATGCACTTCAAAATCCTACTTCAAAGTCACCCCCACATCAAAGGCACTTTTGAGTATAAAACAGACACAAGGATGACTCAGTCTTGTTTTCCTCTCCTCTAGGCTGGTTCTGAGGAAATCTGTTTTCCTTGCTTTTTAGGTGTTCTCCTTCTATCTCTCATCCTAAAACTATAAGCTACACAATCTCCCCAGTGCTCTGATCTGTGCTTGTATTTTGAAACAGGAAAGAATTCTGCTTCTTGCTAAAGTGCTGGTGCTCCTTCATGCATCGATTTGGTGCCCCTTTGAATTATTGTGTTTAGAGAAGATAGGGCTTTGGCTGAACTGGATAAAGTGAAAAAAATACTTGAATTTATTTCAGCCTCTGCTTCTTGTCTTTCTTTAGTTTTTTTGTGGAACTTCCTGAAAGATAAAAGTTAATCTTTGGTTTCTATTTCAAGTATGGTGGTGTATTCTACTCAACAGTAGACTCCTGTTAAGACCTCCCCTGATTCTGGTGGGCCACCTTCAACCTGACATGCTGGATGGCTGTGGACCTTGGTGTGGGCAGACTTGGCCTCACTGTAAAAGTAGCAAAATAATATTGCAAAATCCTCAAACAACACACAATAAAGTGGAGAAAAAGTGCTTTAAAAGTTTTGAAATCAGGAACCCAGCCCTCCAATACCTGTGTGAACTTTCCCCCTAAAACAAAACTAAAAAAGATCAGGCAAAATAAGCCCCTACTGCAACTTCTGGCCAACCACAATAACATTTCAAAATAGGGGGAAAATATAAATATGGTAAAAGAATACTTGTGCATGCCCTCTATCAAACAACAAACGTACCCAAAAGTTATTTAACTTTCTTGATTCCTCAACAAAAAACTTGCACATACAATGGTATATGCAACAAAGGAGAGAATGATCCTTTTCCCTCAAAATCCAAATGAAAAGTGACCAAGGCATGGACAAAGCACTGGCTAAGGGAGGAGCCTTCTGAAAAGGGAGATAAAGTTGGTGACTCTGTGGCACTTCCTTCCTGTTAATCAAAAGTGAAGTAAAACGTGTTACATGAACCCTCCATTTGATTAGAATATTTTAACTGAGAATCCAATTTTGAGTTCATTTTGCAACTTTCCAAGTAGAACATCTACTTGAGAAGATGCCCTCTTATCACAACGGATCGCCACTGTCCACTTTAGACATAAGTGCCAAAAGGCTTCCTAACAACTAGAAATCACGCTATGGGGACACCACATCTAGCTCACAACCACCAACTCACTAGCAAGAACATTGCGTTCTTTCCATTGTCATTGCAATGATTGCTGGAATTTGCCTTCAACTCTGTGTTAAAGAATAAAGCAAAGTGACCAAAATTCCACCTTTTCCACCCATCCATAATCAGACCTTCCACAGAGAGTCATCCTCAGCCTGACCGAGTATACCAAGAGGGTAACAGAGAGCACTGTGACAAAGAGTTATTCACATCATACACAAAGTTGGGATAGAAGTGGAACTGAGTGGAAAGAAATAGGGGTGGGCAGAAGTCACAGAGATAATAGGTTGATCATACCATCAGCAGGCTAATAGAGTATTGGCTGAATGAGTTAAATGTCAGATACACCTCCTGCAGGTAGCTGTAGGGTTTGCAAAGAGAAAGATGGACGATGCCCCTCTCGAAACTCAGTGGTCTAACGCTGGGAGCTATATGTCAAAGGCACCCGTGAAAGATAAGAAGTGCTGGGACAGAGAGAGACATGCCAGATGTAATTACGGCAAGCATGCATGACTGGAACAATATTACTCACAGATCAAGCACATCTCCACCTCTTAAAGGGCAGTGATAGAGAAAGGAAAATGCCAGGCACACCTTGGACAGCTTGTTAGAACTAAGGCAGCATTAGACACATGCCATGTGCACTCTGCATCTCTGAAAAGCGATTCAAGTTCTCAAGAACCTGAAAGATGTGCTTAAGGATATACATTTGATGCTACCATGTCGTAACTAACATTAGCAAAGCCAATGGATTTCACGTCTGTAGAGTTCTTGTGAACAGAGGGACACATGACACAGGAAGAGAGTATTAGCCATCCATTTTTAACATTTACTTTCCTTTATTTGGCAGTGCTAATATTTATGTCAGAGATGTTATACATATTAACAGTGGTAGTACACAGGTAACATGAGTGGGGTATCGGCTATAGAGATTATACTTAGTTCCAAAGAGATTTTTACATGCTTCCTGTGAAGTATAAGCCATCACAGAGAGGCACGCATAAACTTCGACAACACACAAGCAGGTCCTCATGCACACAGTCAGCACATGTACTGAGGTATTGATATTCTAGAAACCCTTTTTTGTGTGTGAGAGAATCATGCACCGATATTCATGTAGTAGCTGTTATGCTTGTTTGTGTGCATGAGTATAGATATATATATGTATGTGTGTGTGTGTGTGTGTGCACGTGTGTGCGTGTGTTGAGGAAGTAAGCACAGATGCCATTTGTGTGGTACCTGTTCATTAGTACAAAGGAAGCACCCTATACTCACCACTTCACCCTTATACTGTGTAATCCCTCATGCACCCATTGCTCCTAATTGTATCCTGAGCCACTCCTTCCTTTGCAGCTTGCCCTCCCCTGAAGTTAAAAAATGCACTTTCTACATACATCTAAACAAAATCATTTACTACAAATACCATCAAACAACTTAAAATCTATACTACTATAATGCCCATGTGAAAACCTTAAATTTGTAACTATAGTGTACCTAATATATATGCAAATGTGTTACCTTTCCTATATGCTGTCATACGAAAAACAATGCAAACAATAAAACATGCAGTGCTTTCATTAAAACAGCACCAATGCATAACTCAATGAATACAGCACACTTCTCCTTTAAGACATCAAAATGCAAGGCTTGATACTCAAATCAGTAGCCAGTATACTGGCCTGACTTAAAATCTCCCAGTACGATAAATGTTTACTGCAGGAGACGCATCTCTTTCGGAAAGATTGGGGTTGCCTAAAGTAAAAGGTGGTTCGATCGTCAATATTTCTCTTCAGGTCCTGGCAAGAAGGTTGGGGTTGTGATTCTTTTGGCTACACACTTCCAAGGATAAGTAACGCAGACACACGTAGGGACACATTATCAAGAATAGCGTTAAAATTATCGCCTGTTTAGCCGCAGAAAACTGCTTCTAAAAGGCGATAATGGGCTTGATAATATGGCCTGGAGAATTCCAATAGAAACCCATGTTCACACCAGAACATGGGCTTCTATTGGAATTCTCAAGGGCATATTATCAAGCCCATTATCGCCGCTTTAGCTGCAGTTTTCTGCCGCTAATCCGGTGATCATTTTTAACGCTGTTCTCGATAATATGCTCCTTAGAGATTGCGGACCACTTGCTTTCCCTACCCTTTTCTCTCCACAACCAACCCTTTACAGTGGCATGTGTGTATACCCCTAACGATAAACAAGAAGACTTCATATGCCACGTGCTTGCGGACATCCATACTTCCCTGGACACTAATATCTTGATTGCAGGGATTTTCATTTGGCACCGGAATAACTTCTTGATCACTCCATTCGGAAGGTGGGACTGTCCGGAACATACACTACACAGTATTTCAGTGGTTGAGTGAGGCAGGTTTGGTGTATGTGTGGAGGGGCTTGAACAGACAACTAGGGCTCACTCTTTTTTCCAGCTGCACACCAATCTTATGCTAAGATTGACTAATTCATTACAATGGCATCCCTAGTGCCTGCTGTGTACCACACAGATATCAGGGTGGCTGCCCTTTCTGATCATGTCCGATTATGATGGCCTCACACCTACTCATCTGCAACACACGATCACACTCATAGCATCTGAACCCTAAAATTCCTAGCATTCAAATCTACTATTAAAGAAATTAGATAGGTGGTTCAGGGCTACCTTGACACTGCTGACACCCTTCAGACACTGGTGGCTTTACTACAGGATGTACTTAAGGCAGTATTTATGGGGGCATATATAACAGTAGCTGCAGGTTCCCAGAAGACACACAGGCAACTTACAACAGTGAGAAAGCAACTCAGGGCACTGGACATGGATGCAGTTGTACACGGATTACTCCACACTAGACAGTAATATGTAGGGAGTAACAAGGTGAGCTGACTTTTTGCCGACTGATTACGCACAGAGTTGGTGCATTTCATAAGTGTCCACCTCCTCTGGCCAGGTGGCAAGGGGATATGAAGAGATCGCAGAAGAATTTGACCATATTTACTCCACTCTGTACTCTGCTGAAACACTTCACCCAAACAACATTGATTCTTATTCTTACCTGGCACAGGTGCCTTTGGCCCACTTCCGGAGAGGAAGGTGTCCTACTGAAGGGAGACATCACTGTCTTGGAAGTTCCGGGAGCCATACGGAGGCTCAAACCTGAAAGGGCTTCCGGCCAGGACCTGTTGACAACTTTTTTTGATAAGTCTTTCACTGCCAAACTGGCCCGAGTTAACAGAGTTATACAACTCCTTCTCTGCTAAGTGGTCCATTGTTGACACCATCAAATCAGCTACTATAATTCTCCCGTGGGTGTTGGCCCTAGAACCCCTTAAGTCTAAAGGGGTTTGCTCAAAGTCCTCTCCAAAGTGTCCTTTTTCTTTAAATTTCCAACTGTGACTTTCCCCATTGAAGTTAACGGTGATCCTCGGCTGTGTTCAGACACTGAACCCATCCCCTGTGGGTCCCCTGTGTCACTACCTTGGGTGGTTCCTTGTGGCCCCAACACTTCTACAGACTCTATGCTTTGTGTTTAGTCAAGTCGTGGTACTTATACCACTTTCTTAATATATGGTTGTTCCCGCACTTGGTGACCGATACCGAAGCTGGAGTAAGCTTCTACACGGGCTGAACACGGCCTGATTACCACTAATTGGATACTCGCAACTGTGATACTTAACAGTTAAGCATTTTCGCCGACGGCAACCGGACATACCGACTGGTGCCGTATACCTTTTGAACGTTAATATAACACCCGATAAGGACCGGGTTGGAATTATCACCGGTTCCTCGACCACGCGCCTCGATCATTTAGATCAGCCCTGAAGATTCACAGCCACATGCTGTGATGAAACACGTGTAGGCTAAAGTGAAAAGCACAGTGACCCCCAAGTGGGGAACGCTGATGACAATAAAAAACATTTTGAAAATAACACATTTGGTTGATCTATCCTAAATGATTGAAGAGTTGAACATAGGAACGATATCTATTTGTGTATAGTGTGCTCTGGATCCTTGCCTAATTCATTGCAATGGCATCCCTAGTGCCTGCTGTGTACCACACAAATATCAGGGTGGCTGCCCTTTCTGATCATGTCCGATTATGATGACCTCACACCTACTCATCTGCAACACACAATCACACTCATAGCATCTGAACCCTAAAATTCCTAGCATTCAAATCTACTATTAAAGAAATTAGATAGGTGGTTCAGGGCTACCTTGACACTGCTGACACCCTTCAGACACTGGTGGCTTTACTACAGGATGTACTTAAGGCAGTATTTATGGGGGCATATATAACAGTAGCTGCAGGTTCCCAGAAGACACACAGGCAACTTACAACAGTGAGAAAGCAACTCAGGGCACTGGACATGGATGCAGTTGTACACGGATTACTCCACACTAGACAGTAATATGTAGGGAGTAACAAGGTGAGCTGACTTTTTGCCGACTGATTACGCACAGAGTTGGTGCATTTCATAAGTGTCCACCTCCTCTGGCCAGGTGGCAAGGGGATATGAAGAGATCGCAGAAGAATTTGACCATATTTACTCCACTCTGTACTCTGCTGAAACACTTCACGCAAACAACATTGATTCTTATTCTTACCTGGCACAGGTGCCTTTGGCCCACTTCCGGAGAGGAAGGTATCCTACTGAATGGAGACATCACTGTCTTGGAAATTCTGGGAGCCATAGGGAGGCTCAAACCTGAAAGGGCTTCTGGCCAGGACCTGTTGACAACTTTTTTTGATAAGTCTTTCACTGCCAAACTGGCCCGAGTTAACAGAGTTATACAACTCCTTCTCTGCTAAGTGGTCCATTGTTGACACCATCAAATCAGCTACTATAATTCTCCCGTGGGTGTTGGCGCTAGAACCCCTTAAGTCTAAAGGGGTTTGCTCAAAGTCCTCTCCAAAGTGTCCTTTTTCTTTAAATTTCCAACTGCGACTTTCCCCATTGAAGTTAACGGTGATCCTCGGCTGTGTTCAGACACTGCACCCATCCCCTGTGGGTCCCCTGTGTCACTACCTTGGGTGGTTCCTTGTGGCCCCAACACTTCTACAGACTCTATGCTTTGTGTTTAGTCAAGTCGTGGTACTTATACCACTTTCTTAATATATGGTTTGGTACACCCCTAGGGCTCAACGTGTATTGTGCTAATTTACTGTGTGCTATTACGTTTTCTGTATGTACTTTTGCCTCTAGCCTCAAAAGAGACTAGTGGGATGTGTTTAGAATAAATACATATATTTTATTTATATACCTGAAATGGTTCTCCTTTCATTTGGTCATTCACAAGATTATAGACTGGTATAAAAGCTGCTTTACATTCCTCCAAGACTTAGCCTGAAGGCTGCCCTCCATAGCTAACATAAGGATAGCTTCCAATAAATCTTGTCTTTAAACTATCATCAATAAGGGTTGTTTGGACTGGTGAAAGGTGCCCACTAAAATAGTGGACAGCATATGTCAGGCCAACTTCTCACAGGTGGCCTCATTTAATGAATCAGCTGGATAGCTGCAGTCAAGAAGTCCCTGCTCCCCAAGATTCTGTACCTCATGTAGAAATTACCAATACTGCCCCCACCACATGGTCTTCAAGTTTTCCAACAGCTCATACAGACCTTTGTTTAGGGTGTGGGCGTGCAACCCTGGACAAGGAGTGCTTGTAATTACCTATAGCGAAATGGGAACTGGGCATCCCACAATTGCTCAAATACTACCAGGCAGCGTAATTATGCTTTCTGGTGGAAAGGCAGCTTCCGACCATGGATAAACATTGGTGCCTATTGAACCAAGCAGTGGCAGGCATCCATATTTGGAAAATACAGTGGCTCCAGTGAAAGCATCAACCGCCGGGCGTATATATCTCCTGCATGGGCCGAGCAACACTTGGAGTGTGGGATACATTGAGTACACTGGCCCAGTTTCCTCTCATCTATCCCCTATCATGTCTATTATAGGGAATGCAGACTTCCCTCCGGCGTAATATGACGCTTCTTTCCTCTGTTGGCAGGATCGGGTCCTCTTTGACGTTTGAGGCTTCTAAGAATTCCCACAGCTGCAAAGAGATTTTGGATTGCCCGATACAGATTATTGGTACTATATTGTGATTCGCCATTGGGTAATGCTCCCGCAGGTGCGTCCTCGCGCGAGCAGACCACGCAATGGCTCATGTTTCAGCAGAATGACAAGCTTCCCATTTCTGATATTTACACATATTGCATGCGGCATTGAGTGCTTTGACCTCTTCCACATTAACATGATGGGAGATGGAATGTGAACGAAAATTCTGAGACAAACAAAGGTTGGACATTCTCCAGCGCACCAGAACGTCCGCCTGGAGCACATCAGGCAGAGATACTCTTTTCAAGCGTTCTCACTATTGGTATTTCACAGCCGCAAATATGGTTCAAGGATGAAGGGGATATGACGATCGATGCTGGCACCACTGTAGTGCGTCTGGCACTCTCACACACTTGCTATGGCACTGCCCTAAACTACACCACTACTGGACAGAGCGCTTGGGAATATTGATCAGATGTTTGCCACCACCTGCCCTGCTTCCAGTGTTACATCCTGTTATACCTCACCAACCCAGTAACATACCCATTAAATTCGAGGAGAGGGAGGGCTACTAGCCTGACGCTTTGTGCCACCAAACAAGTTTTACTCTCTAAATGGGGAACTGACACAGCATACCCTCCTCCACACACTGGGTGCACAAGCTATGGGATCCACTCATAATGGATAAGTTGACCTCTATTGTGGAACATACTAATACTACCTTTGAAAAGACCTGGGGGCCCTGCCTGAAATTTCGATCTCATACCTTTCAAAAGCTCTCTTGTCCGGTTGTTAAATGAAGGTCCACACACTTGTGATAGTATAGTTACGCAGGTTTATTTCTTCGATAATAACACCCACAACCTGAGCTGTTCAGTCGTGAAGATTCAACATCCAGAATGACGTCCCTGAGAATCTTCACAACTGAAGAGCGGCATAAAGAATGTCGAACTTACAATGAGGAGTCGCGTGGAGACACGCGAATCCTGAACAAACTCATCATGACAGTAAAACACTTGTAATTAATGATACAGCAGTTATATAACACCGGTGTACCTACAGGTACTCTGTCTTACGGTGGATGGCCCCAGGTCACCTCGATTCTTCAGTGAGCCGAGATGGTGTCTCAGCATGGCTACTCAAGGAACTCCATATCCACATCCTATTGGTTCCATTTCTCTCTGTGCTTCTCCCTCCCACTGTCTCCTTTCAATCCTCCCCTTTCTCAACTTCACTCTTTCCTTTTACACTTGTTGCAACTCGCTGGGCCATTGGTTGTAGGCAAGTGTATTGTTTTTCTTTCTTTTTGATAAAAAACAATAAAAATCGATTTAATCCTAAATCATTAGCCAGATTAGTTGGCATTGCTAATTCTGTTTTTAAAGGAACAAAGAATGTACTCACTCTAGGGAACTGCTTTGACTCCCAATCATTTTGTTACTCCGCGTGTATAAATATCTACCCACTTCCTTTGATAAATTTACTTTTTATTTCTAATATTCCTTTTGTCACAAAGGGAAATGTTCATCTTGATGTACATTTGTAAGCCCATAAGAGGGAATGAGTATTTTAAAATTCATATTTGAGCATTCACAGATTGTATATTATGAACTGTAAGGCCCAGATTCACAAAGGTTTCCCATTGGGTAAGCAATACTTTTTAACACACACCTGACACTAAACTTGTTGTATGGAAACGTAATGCAAAGCAACACAAAATGCTGCTTTCAATTACTTTGTGTCAATGGGGTGTTACATCGGAGGTACATGGGCGAGCCCATGCAACCACTCATGCTTTTTGACTCAAAACCGTATATACTAACATTAATAAACAGGGTTTAGCGCAAAAGGTGAATGCGCTAAATAGCAGGCATTAAAAGGAGAAATGTTTTCATGTCTCCTGGTGCTACACTGAACAGCACACTTACAAAGTAGGAAACTGTTTTAAACTTGTCTAGTATTGTAAATAAGATAGTCCTTTGAGACCAGATGATGAGTAGATATATATTGTATATTTATTGTTAAGATAATCACATAAGTAAATCACAGGGAGATGGTAAGTCCATATGATGCCCCACCAGGAGCAGCCTCTGCCCTGCTCAGCCTGCACACACCAACTGACACTCTCAGATCACCAAGCACCCAACATTCCACGACATCGTCATACATCAAACATTCTAGAGATCTTCAGGCACACCAACATACACACTGGCTGAGCAGTAGAGAAGGGAACCATAGAGAAGGGAAATGCAGCAATAGATTATAACACATCCCCCTCCCTAAGGAAACCAAACACAATGAAGGATAATAAAAGATACATGAAGATACACTGAGCAATTGATTATGGTACATATAACATAAATGAAAATGCATGACAATTTAGAATGCCAATGTAATCACACACCTTGCATCACAATAAAAGAGTTCCCGGAAAGTATAAGACTAGACAGAATTGAAATAATCAAGCCAACATACGTAGTAAAACCAGAAAATCTTAAAAAGACTAATAACTAGGTAAAGCCGTAAATTGCTTCAACACCAACATATAAAAAGTAAGAAGCAAAGAAAACACACAAGAAAATGTCAACTGGAACACAGACTGAACAAGAATTGCACATAAATAAAGTACAGGAAAAACCATTTGCCCATAAACCAAACAGTGAGCGTACACGCAAAAAACTACACGTGAAAGTACTTACACTACGCAAACCAAACAACAAAAGCCAATAGGAAAACCATTCACCCACAACAAGCAGTGAGCATACACGTAGAAAACTTCACGTGGAAGTAGTTATTCTATGCAAACCAAACAACAAAAGCCAATAGGAAAACCATTCACCCACAACAAGCAGTGAGCATACACGTAGAAAACTTCACGTGGAAGTACTTATTCTACGCAGACCAAACAACAAAAGCCAATAGGAAAACCATTCACCCACAACAAACAGTGAGCATACACGCAGAAAACTTCACGTGGAAGTACTTATTCTACGCAGACCAAATCACAATATCCAAAAGGAAGACAATACACCCACAACAAACAGTGAGCGTACACACAGAAGACTTCACATGGAAGTACCTTCTCTACGCAGACCAAACCACACTATCCAAATAGGAAAACAATAACCACAAGTAAGTGGTTGATAAACCAAAGGAACACAGGGAATGTGAACCCTTAACCTAGTACAAAACTGAACACAAACCAAATATGCAAGCATAGATCCACACTCTCCTCCTCCCTTCCTATATGAATATAAGAAAACATACAGAGATGACCCTCCTACAATTGTAACACGCCTCAAAAATAATGTTGCGAACACCTGGATGTAAATAGGATAAAGTCACAGTAACATAATAAACTAAAACAATAAACGTGGTCACCGTAGACTACCTTTGATGAGCGATATCTCACCCGAAAATCCATGTAGCTTCTCACCCAAAGTCCAGAAAGTAACTGCCAGATCCAGTGTATCCAATGCAACAGTACCACAGAAGCCGTGATGACGACCAAGTTCCAACTGACCACATGCGAGGGGTCGGCACCAACAAGGATACAACAAACCCATCCAGGAATAAAAAAGTAAAACACTGCATCGCTTGATAGGAGCGAATGATGAGGAGTCTGGACATCAATAAATGAACGTGAAACGCCAAATAACCTGAAGTCTATCAAAAACCCATCTCCAACGTCGTGTTCCAAAGCAAAACAAGGAAATCCTTCCCAAAGTGCTAAGATGGCCGCCAAAGCGTCGTTCAGCGTCAATTTCTAGAGGAAATAGGCCACGTTTACACTTTGAACATGACGCAGGTAACACTTCTGATATCCGACGTCACTGGGGTCACCCTCACCAGTAGGCCGGAGAATTCGAGCAACGTCATCAAAAGTAAACAGCAGAGGAACAGAGAGGAGCTCCGCTGGTCAACCATCACCAACTCCACAACGGTGAGTTAAAGCAGTTAAACATCCTCTCGCCAAGAAATTAGAGTTCAGCTGCGCTGCGGTAGAGAAAGAAGCTCTCGTGAAGGCAGCGCCCGTGAAGGTAAGAGCGCGTGCCAACACAGCCTGTGAAGAGCGGATTTCAGAGCCAATTTAAAAATACATGTGGCGGTTGAGAAACACCGTCGGCACAAAAACTCGGCAGTGCAGCATCAAGAGAAAGACTCCCCAAAACGGCATATTCCAGTAGAAATGGCACACTAGGGATCGCATTAAAATCTGACAGTCGATGCCACTAACTGTTAAAAACAAAATTGTAATTCCTCACGGTAAACAGCAGGGCTTGACAAAAAACAACTCGAGGCACAGGATGGCAGTAAACTTTACAGTAGCTATTTAAAACCAGCACACAAAAATGGTCAAACGAAAGTCAAACGCCCTGGTTAGCATGTAAAAGTCAAATTAACTGATAAAGGTAAATCCAAAACTTTTGTTCACAGGAAAAACCAAACAAACTTTAAACGTTCTGGACTGCAGGCTGTCCTGATAACCAAGGACACTGGTGGGGCTTACCAGAGCGCAGTTTCAAGTAATCTTCTTCTCAAGAATATTATTCATAAGTTCCTGTAGTTAGTCAAATCTTTAGTTACAGGGTAATCCAGGGTAGTCCAGGGTAGAGTAGAGTAATCCTTCAGCAACACGTAGTTCTTTTTACCTCGTCACCAGTATTGTAAATAAGATAGTCCTTTGAGACCAGATGATGAGTAGATATATATTGTAGATTTATTGTTAAGATAGTCACATAAGTAAATCACAGGGAGATGGTAAGTCCATATGCTGCCCCACCAGGAGCAGCCTCTGCCTTGCTCAGCCTGCACACACCAACTGACACTCTCAGATCACCAAGCACCCAACATTCCACAACATCATCATACATCAAACATTCTAGAGATCTTCAGGCACACCAACATACACACTGGCTGAGCAGTAGAGAAGGGAACCATAGAGAAGGGAAATGCAGCAATAGATTATAACATCTAGCCATAGTATTTTGTACAGGAAGGGTAACCTCATTGTACAAAACCTATGGTAGACTCAGGAATGCACCCTAGCACTATGGCATTAAGTTGTGTGCCTGGCGCATGGCAGCGCAAATCAGTACCTAGGGGGAGGGGAGGAGATTGTCATATCTTTATGAACATGCCACCCTCCTGCTTTCTTCCTGTCACGCGATGCAGCCCAGCCTCTCTGGGTGCTGAGTTGTCTTGTTTGACACTTTTGTGAATCTAAACGTAAATCCTTTAGGAAGATTCTATATTTATTGAAGTAGCAGGACTACATTATATGTTGATAGTTTCAAGTCACCTGCTACAGGGTTTTGCCTGTGTAAAAATAGCATTTGACAGGTAAAAAACAATATAATCTTTAACAATAGGATTCCCAGTTATCTGACTCTAAAATGCAGGATGTGATTCAAGAAAACTATTCTGAGAAAGTTAAGACAATTATGTTTTCGCAGACTCATAGTGATATTAAAAGCCTTTCGCTCGTCAATGGCCTTTTGTTTGATAATTGATAGGCAATTTACACAACCATAAGTGTCAGAAATAGTTCAATTAGTAATCATTTTGAAGTAAAACATTTAGCTCAGATCTAACTGTACTCTCTCCCGCTCATTGAAGATAGGTGAAGGATGAAAATGAATACTTGACTAGTCTGTCATGAATAGCATGTGTTCTTTCACAAGGGGAGAGAGACCTATGTGATACAACTTAAATACCAATAAATTGCTCTGACTTAGCTGGCCCTTTATGCTTAATGATGTGAAATATTTAAATTAGTACCTGGTACACCGAGACACAATTTTTTTTAATGCAGTCAGATTTTCAGTGTGACAAAAGCATGCTCACAGTCTCGAGTCAAGTTAACTGTATGTAAAGTAACATCATAATTGGAAACAAAGAAGAAAAATCCAGATACTCAGGAATAGGTTCTGAATCCCCCAGACCGGACTGCACCCCCTGTCAAACTGAATGAGCCAACGACTAGACAACAAACTGATTTGGAAAGTGGGTCATATTTATTACAGTACAATCAAAACATGGCAACTTAACATGCTTTTAATCTTCATTCTATCTAGTCACAGCAAAAATACTTTTCCACCCCACCCTGCTTTCGAGGGGCAGGCTCCTGCCTGGCTCCTGCTGCCGCAATGCCTCCACTGTAAAAAGAGGGGACCCGGGCAGGCGGGACATAAATAGGCCCAATGTCGCGGAAGTGACGCACCAACAGCGACCGCTATTTCCGGTTCATGCCTGACCCGAGTTCAGCCCCCAGAAGCAGACCAAGCGACCGAGAAGAGCCCGCATTCCCTCTTCCCACCACGGCCAAAAAGTCATGTATGTGGGAGAGAGCATGGTCCTCGGTGCCCTGGGTCCTAATGCACGCCCCTGTGAGGTGTGAAGCTTTAGGAGTAGGACCCGAAGCCCCCAGACTGGACCGCTGCCCCCTCCCAAAGCAAATTAGTCAATGACAAGACAAACAAGCATTGGCATAGCCAATAGGTCTCGCCTTTGGGACCTTATAAGTGTATAGCTAGGGCTATTGGCTCTGCCAATGTTTTCAAACTATATGGTAGAGGAGCAGAGACGTAGGCCAGAGACCAGTGGCACAGTGACATGGACAAGAGACTGCTGGGACAGTGGCACGGATCAGAGATCGCTGGGACAGTTACACGGACCAGAGAGAACAACGCCATTGACACAGACCAGACAGCCCAGAGACAGCCGATGACAGAGACACGGATCAAGGGTGCACAGACTGTGTTAAGACAGGTGACTGCAAAGACATGGGCTAGAGACAGTAGACACTGTGGTAAGAGATGTGCAGGGAGTGCAAACAAACATACAAACAAAGGCAGACCCCTGTGTCAGTTGATGCCTTGCATTCGTGCAAATTTAGGGGCTGTATTCTGGTATTGCTTCAGCCACATTGCAGAACCATGGGTGTGAAGTCAAGATTTGCCAATAGGGTGTGATTAAGTGGATGGTAACAACAGTCTATACACACAGACCTCTGGAAGCGGTTTGCTGGGAGTACAGAATTTGAGCACTGTGGTGTGCTGCTAGTGCAGATCCACCAAAAATGAACGCTGAGCTGCGTAAAACGTTACAGTGCTATATCCGACTTCACGTAAAAACGTCTAAGCGCAGGGAAGACCAGAGCTTCCAATGAATGCACGCACACGTCACTATTCACATGAACTAAGACTCAAGTGCACAGACACGACAATCTAAGTCAGAAAGTGCTTTATACGTACACAAACACCCCCCTCTATCTCCATGCCCAGTACCTGACGCTTTGAGGGGGGGGGATATATCAATCAACAGGGACAACATGTATTTATTACTGTAAAACTCTGCAGGGTTCCCTATGAGATCAAGTAGAAACAGCAACATACAAATAAACTAGAGAGAATGTGGAGAATAAATGCACAAGTAATCTAGAACAGCCAATTGAAAACTGCTGTCACTTCAAAGGAACTCAAACAGCATCACACAGGGTGGTAGAGAGCTATTTCTAAGACCAGTAGAATGCTGTAGTCTATTATCTAGTGGATCATAATCACTCCCTCTTGCAGTATCCCCTTTCACTGTAAGCAATGTTTTCCTCTCACCATAACCAAAAAGTTGAATACAGAAGGGCCACACCCCTGTGATCACAAAATATTGTTCCTCGGTCCATACTAAAGGATATGCCCACCTCACCAATACAAGAAGTTGTTGAGGCGCCCCTATAGTTTTACTCGTTTGCGGGGGAAAGCCTGTGTCCCCTTTAGATACTGGAACTCAACAATTTTCCTTCCTTAAGAGATAGACGTGTAACCCTGTTAAAAAACAATGCTGGATATTTAAGCTTCCCCGTAACCGATAATGCAACATGTCCTACTTCAGTAGAAAGATAACAAATACTACCATGAGCTCAACATCGCAGTAACCCATAAAAGAATATCATGGAATAAAAGGCCAGTACTCTGTGATGCCATGCCCAGAAAAAGGCACTGTGTCACCCACAAAGTTATTTTCCTCGCAGTATGTCTGACAATGAAATCCTCTGCTTTAACTTGGATTCCTACATACACCAGAAATACCCACGCCTGTGTCAGCTTGAAATGAGCCAGCGACACTCGAAAAGCAAGGAACTCCAGACGAACATGCATCATCTGTAGTGTCTCAGCCGCAATGGATTTAGAGCCATTCGGCCTCCGTAGGAGCAGGCAGCACCACTGGTTCCCCCTCTGAGCCCCTCTGCTAACCAACAGCGAGCTGGAGTGGGTTTCGAGGAGCTTGGCCTGATTGCGGTGGGAGGAGTTGAAAGGAGGACATCCAATCTTTCGAATTTCATGAGTCAACCTGAAAATGAAACTTCACTGAAAAAATAAAACAGACCCTCCAGGAGAAAACCTGTGCTCGGAACATGAGCAGGAAACTAATACCCACGAAATTGAAAGTGACATCAAAGTAATTCCCCGGGAGAAAACCTGCAATTGGAACATGAGCAGGAAACCAATTAAATGAATTTGTACTTGTATAGCGCACTTATATCCTGAGGTGTGTTGGCGCTGTACGCATACCGCTGTGGAACTCTTCCTGGCTTTTCCCTGTGAAATGCCCACTCCTGTGCACCCCAAGGTAAAGCCAGGCATCCCAGCGCTGTTGGGGCCATTGTGGAGATTAAGCAAGCTATTGCCCAGAGTTGCAGAGTGGGACCCATGATTTGAATAGGCACCGAGGCGAGAATTATCAGGGCCGAGAAAATTGAGCCCAAGACCCGCCGAGGCGGGAATAGAACCCTGGTCCCGGGCCAGACCTCTGCATCAGGTTCTGCCGCTCTAACCATTGAGCCACACTTCTCCACTTCTCCTTGCGGGAGCGAGTGGCGCCAGGAGCGATAACTGAGAACACATGGTGAAAAAGCTTGCTCAAGCAAGGGAATTACCAGACGTGCACGCATTGCCATTGGAAGCAATGCAAGCATGCCAGTTTTTGCCCGCAAAGCTGTGCCGATTCCTAAAGGTCTCTTTACTAAGCAAGGCATGCAAGCTGCGTAGGCGAGACCTAAAAACTACTGTGGAAAAATGGGTCATGTTTATTACAAAACAATCAAAACACGACAACTTCACATACTCTTAATATTCATTCTATCTAGTCACAGCAAACATATATAAGAAAATTATAAAGAAATTCAGCAAACACATAATTTACAATAGGAAGGGCAATAATGGTAAATTGTTCCAATTCATCTTTGTTGTGATGAAGTTGTTGAGGTTTTACTTGCGATGCAGGATCATGCGTGACCATGCTAGGACAACCTCAGGAAAGGCCTTACCTAATGATGCAAACTCCCTCAAGACAGCTTCTCTGCCCACCCTGCATCCCAATGTAAACAAGTCAATACTGCTGATGTGCACAATGAATAGGTACGGCAACTGTAGTACTACGTGACTGTTCATCTCCTCTACCAGCTGGCAAAACTGAGAAATCCAAATGGCTGCAACCCCACACCATTGGAAGAAGACATCCTTTTATTCATCTGGCTTTGGCTTACGATGCAGTTGCAAATGGTAGCAGCCTGCCACACAATGGAATGGATCACCACCCACACAACCTTGGAAGGCATACTACTAAAAAAAAGCAAAAAAACTGAGTAAGATAAATGCAATGAAGTGGCAATCATGGATTGAAACTCATGAATTCAAAGCAACTCTGGATGTATATAACACTTGAAACAAGAGGAGGACCATCAGCCAATTTGCTTGAAATTATTGATGGACATACCTGATCCTGCTGCAACAAGTTGCTGTTCCTATCCTAAAAGAGTGTGATGAATAACCCCATAGGTCAATTCCAAAAATACTGAGGGTGCAGCGTAATATGGCTGAGAATTGCTACTGCAACAGACAATCCCCGTTAGTAAAGATGAACAGTGTGGGGGACTGGAAACTGGGCCAACCGAGATGCAAGCTCTCATGTGGGTAACTGGGCAGATAAGAGAAGCCTCAGCTGCACTGAGTTCCACTATAGCTCCTTTTGCAGCAGGATAACTCTTGGACCGCCTAAAGTTAAGGATAGGTCTGTCCCAATGTAGATGGGTGCAAACCACCCAAACAGCCAGCTTGTTACTCACCCACCCTGATAGCCCGTAGAAGGTGGTGGAGTACACAGCAGCAGAAAATTCCACCTCATAAGAAGAACTGGAAGCCTTCCGGAGATTGACCAACATATTGCCCGACACCTGTGTGTTAAGTGGCATCCTCCCATCATTGGGAATGCCCCAAATCTAGCCCAACCCGCTAGTGCCTTTCTCACCAAGAAACCTCTGCCCACATCATGCATGCCTTTTAGCTTTGCAAAAAAGTAGTTGCCCGACAAATGCATGCTTGCATAGGAAACAGGCTTGCCTGAACCCCCAAAGCCTCAAGAAAGAGGCAGATGGTACAGGCTGAAAATAACTCGAAAATCCCTGCGCATTCTAAAATGATCTATTCCTCTTTAGGAATTTCTCATAGCCCCGAGTGCTCTTAGCTAAGGAAGTAACAATTAAATCCGGTAAGGTGGGAACTCCATCATCTGCTCCACTGTTTGTGGGTGGAACTCCTGAAAGTCCTGCAACTTTGAGCGTGATAAAGCATCAGCATACTTATTATGAATGCCACAGGCTTGCTTGACCTTAAACACAACATTCATCTTCAAGCTTTAAAAGCCTCAAAATCAGTCTCAAGGAGGCTACTTGTTTGTTAATGGGCTCAACCACTGCCATTTTGTCTGACCAGAAGACAACAGTTCTGTTCCTGAACCCATGCTAAGCAGGCCAAAAAAACCGACCCATTGCACTGTTAGAGGAAATCGCACCAGATCCTTAAGACCTCCTTCACTGCTGCCTGAAGTCCAGTATGGTGCTGCTTCTGCCTCAGATCTGCCATTGCCCTTACGATAGACCAGGAAAAGTGTTGCTCATGGGAATAATATGTAGCGCAAAATTAAGTTGACCACCTAACACTTAAAGAGGATGTAGTTTTACCTTTTTCAGAGCTAGAATCAAGTCAATAGCCTGACTGAAAACCCAAACCATATCAGGAAACAATTTGCATTCATAAGCAACAGTGTCAATCTCAATACCCAAGAAAAAGATACAGGTGGAGAGCCCACCATTTTGTCTGCGGCTAGGGGGACCTCTAAATCTCTGATCAAGGATATCAGCTCCTCTAAGGTAAAGTGGCATGCTCCATAGGCCAGCGGATCTTTGATTAGATGGTAATCAAGATAATAAACACTATCATGGTAACCAGTTTTGTAGTTGAATAGCCAATGTAAAATAAAGTGACTTTACAAAATAATTGGAAGAAACTGCACAACATTTATCGTAAAAAAAGTGACCCCCAAATTGAAAACCTAGCGTTTGATAATCATCTGGAAGTACATGAAGAAGCCTGAATGCAGACTCAGTATCTGTCTTTGCCAAGAGTGCACCAGGACCAGGCCACCACAGCTTAGATAATGCCATGTCAACTGATGGATATCTTATTGAGTGCAAATCGGGATCGACCCCGTTATTAACTGATGAGCCCTTAGGAGCAGACAGATTATGAATTTGCCTTAACTGGCCGGGTTCTTTCACCAGACCACACCCATCGTGGGGCAAATACAAACTTTCCAAAAGTGGCTCAACAAAGGTTGGGCCAGTGATCATGCCCAGCGAGCTCTTCTTTGCTAGTTTCTTGGCCACTATCCCTGGATGTGCATTTTCGGAAAACAAATTCTTACAATATGTGATGGGTAGGACCTCTTAAGCAGGGATTCAAAAGTCACTGGAAAATCCTTGATAAAATATATAGGCTGCCTTCTTATTGGGGTATAAATTAAGACAAGAGATTACTGCTCAGCTAACTTAGTGGTGTCCTTTACTGTCTCCGTGGATTTCTTGACACATTTGAACTCAGGATGTGAGGGATGCCCACGAAAGGAACAGGCATGTTTGAATTTAAAAGACCCAGAATAATGGGTGAACAACTTTTTATTAAATGCCCAACAACATCCCTTCCTGTAACCTGTGCCTTGTTGGTAACGTGTTTTAATAGAAAAATATATTTTTAGCATTGTTATACGGAAGTTAGCATTCGCTGCGTCATTTTCTGTAAGGATTCCATTTTGTATCATGCTCGAAACTAATTTGTTGCTGTTTCCAAGAAATGGCCTTCTCTAGGTTACGGTTCTTCAGAGTTGAGTTCTGTTATAATTATGAATGCACTGTTCTTATTAGCGCATACCTTTCACTTAGACGTAAGCCTGCTCCCATTTGTCTAGTGGTGGGCATAGGCAGAATGACCTTGACTAGTAGATAATGTGTGCCAAGACTCAGAATCGAAACTTACTCCTTTGTAATTTTCTGTCGAGCTGCATCTCATTGGAAAAATCCATGATGGGCATGCTTTCATTGGTTTCGAAATGTACACAATGTATTGTTATGCTTGCTGATGTCAGTCTCTCTGCAGCACTC
Source organism: Lissotriton vulgaris (assembly GCF_964263255.1). Lineage (NCBI taxonomy): Eukaryota > Metazoa > Chordata > Amphibia > Caudata > Salamandridae > Lissotriton > Lissotriton vulgaris. The sequence continues at coordinate 496,597,026 of NC_141687.1, forward strand.
CTAGCGACTTGGCAGACAGGGCTCTGCTCTGAGTGTCCTTTCAATAAAATATTATTGGTTTGTATTCTCTACTATTTGACTGACCCTTCATTTGTGTGGAAAGCTGAGAGGTGGCCGTGAGTGACCCTGATCAGGCCACTTTTTTCAGTTGGAACCCAAACAGGGACTTCTTCGGGTCAGTGACCCATCCCTTTCTGCAAAAGGGGGGAGGGGGGTGGATGAGGTCATCATCGGGTCGGACGGGCGGATCAGGGATCCCTGCACGAAAGAGTTCCTGGTACTTGCAGCTGCCCCTTCCGTCTTGCCAGACGGTTCCTCGCCCAGTGGCCATCCCGACTGGAGTCCTGAGCAGCAAAACCCTTGGCTCTGACTGTTTGGTCTGAAGTGTCAGCAGTGGAGAATTAATTTGTTTGACCTGCGTATACCCGGTGAGTTTGTTTTGGTTCTTTGTGTATTTGGTACGGTGTAAGGACCGTATTGGGATAAAAGCAATTGCAATTGTTTTACTCGGCATAAAATAGTGAGCTAATTTTCTTTTGAGAATGCCTAGTGCAAGTAAGTTGTTTTCTTTGTGTTGTCGTTGTTGCTCTGCTGATGCTCGATTAGAAGAAAGTCAGCCGGCGCCTTCAGAAGGCACTCAAATTTTGATATGTATGTGAAGCATGGTCTTGGCCCTATTATGTTTAGTACATTATGGCACACATATATGAGGGACAATGTCGAGCTGCAGTGGCTGTTGACTGGCACTTTCAATGAACAAAAAATTGAGTGTTTACAAGAACAGCTGTTTAAGAGACGAAGTAGGCAGTCTATGTTTGATTCATTTGTGTGGAAGGCTGGAAGGTGGTTGTGAGTGACCCGAGTGACCTTAATCTGGACATTTCCTTCAGCGGAAAACACTGTTTAGTGGGTATTTTAGTATTTACACTCTTCATCCACGCTTTTACCTCTGTTTTATTCCAACCAATAAAGTGATCATCGACCCGTCGACACGTGCCCATCTAAATTCTGTAATAAATTCTTGCCATGCGGTACCTACCTAGACTTAATGTGCTTTAAGAATGTTGTTTACTTAATATATCATAGGCATGGCTACCTCTGGTTTCTTCTCCAACATAACAGTCATATAGACAGTAAAACTGAATAACCAATTGGTGATCAACTCTTCATTGTATGAAAAATCATCAGAGAAGACCCTGCCGGGGCACAATAACAAAGGTCCTAGAAAGGATCCAAAAGTTCAAAGGAGGCAACACTAGGTACCATCTAAGCCATACATCATATTAAACTCCTAGAGTCAGTGATTTATTCATTATTGCTCATTTTATTAGCATTTTTTAGGTTTTATGATTTATCAAATAGAAAACATTTCATTACACACTTTAAAATGTAAACATATTTAAAAAAATGTTGTATGCACAATGGAAGCGTGGTCCCACACTCACCACTCAAGTTATACATTCATCCCCACATTCATAGCGATACCACTATCATTCCTCAAAGCAATCATTCACTCATACATCCATATCAACAGTAATACATCGCTGCTTTAACATAGAATCGAGATGGTAATCGATTCATACACAAAGGTAGATACGGGCATAATAGATGGAACACAGGATCATAAGATGTCTTTATCTTCCTGTCAACAGTGAAAATTACGCCGACGCGCGTTTCGGTGTTCAGGCCAGCATAGGCCACACCTTCGTCAGGGCGATGGGGGGTGGTGGAAGGGGGTACACAAGGAGAAGTTAGCGAGTCAATTCATCAGAGGGCGCCTGTGAATTTGGCAGAGGCGCAATCACGGAGCAGGTTTCTTCGGATAACCGTCACACAATAAAGGGGTGCCTTCCAAGAGTTAGAATGCGGGGATGGCGCTTTCTGTCAAACTTGGGGGTATCGGCCCAATGTGGTTCAAAGGCGTTTTCTATGGAGGGGAATATCTAAGACAGCACAGGAATCGCGATTTCTTTCATTATATAACAGTCACCTTTCTTGCTGATGTTATCACAGGGGCCCAATAAAGTATCACTTTTTGATCGGTAGGTTAGTCAGCGGCCAAGTCAGTCAGTGGACAAAGGGGACCACGGGAAAGAATCAGGTGGGACCTCTTGTAACCTCGCTGTGGCATTGGCCAACTGAGAGTGTAGGGATGCACCGGCATGTGAGACCAGTTGTGATGACCCTAATGGTTGGCTGGCAACCATCACCTGGGACTGCAGGCTAGCGACTGGAACTGACTGTCCCATGAAGGGCCCACAGAAAGAGCCCTCAATTGTTGTTTGATTGCAGCTAATTTAGACAAGAGCTCATTGGATAGAGGAGCCTGACTGATGCAGCCAGATCCCAAGATACCTATCGCTGGCCCCTCAATTTACAGGAGCCACTTGACCCACAGCACCAGAAATCCCCTGGGGGTAGGATTTTAATGGGTGATTTTTCACCCTCCGCTTCACAGAAGGAAGGGCGGTTTATGGAGGGATTTTAGATCGCCTAGGGTGCTCTGCTACTATTTGCCCTAGCTCCAGCTCTGCACTGAAAGCAGAGCTGCCCAATCCCACAACCTCACCCAATTTAGTGAGAACCAGTTTGAACACTGGCCCAATTCTGAGTCACATCTCTTCTGTCTGCCCACCATACCACCTTTTGCTAGCATTGTGCATACGCACTCAAAATTTGAAGCACAATAGTACAACAATACAGCAATTAGAAAACCCAGAAGAAAAAACTTTGACCACTCCCCTCTGGCCCCGGTATACATTCCCTGCTGAGCGGAGCAGCAGGGCTGGAAGGGGCGTATTGCCCCCACATGCTAGGCCAGCAACTAAATTCACTACCAGTCAGGTAAGGGAAGGGAGATCACCCTACAGGTGAAGGAGGCACAGATAATGAGGAGAATGGGGTGCAACCACATAGACAATACTCCCTTTAGAGCCCCTTTAATATTAGGCAAAGCAAACTGTGAAATGCAGAGGGGGGGAGTAGAGCCTGTGCCGAAGCCGTATTCCAGTACCTGAACATGCACGCCTTCGAGATACCAGTAAAAGCGCAGGTCAAGCAGAAATCAAAGCTGAAAGATGGGACTTAAATTGTGGGCACTGGAGCTACCGAAAGCCAAGGCAAACCGATTAAATAGAGCCCATGCTGATGCAATGCTCTGACTCCCAATTTTGAGGGCAAGGATCAAGTGCACTAAATTAGTAAGGGGAGAGCAGAAGCTCCAAAAAGGCTCTGGTCATCTTAGAATCTGCCTGGGTGCTCACAGCGGCTTCAAGGGTGCCTGTCTGTGCTGCCACAAACTCTCAATTAACAAAGGCGCTCTGATGCCCACCCACCTCCATGATGCCTCCACTCTAAAAGGAGGGGGCCAGGGTAGGCTTAATGCTTTTGATGGCAGGAGGGGATGTGACATGCCAACACTAAACCTTATTATACATATTAACAATGCATAGAAATGCATAGAATCAAGGGTATACGAAACGCTAAGACCCGAGTTTTGGGGCCAAAAGGATTAAGAATTTAGAATGATTATATGCACTTATTGTTAATATTGTGTTCCATTGGCCTGTGTAGAACAAGTATTGAGCTTGAGATTATCTATGAATTGTTCTTTGGTGCATAGCTGTTTTGGTTATTTGGCTGCTCGATTGTGTGGTGACTGAAAGTGTTGTTTGATAAGGATGTTTGGATGTAGAATGAACGGAGAGAAGTGGGTTGGAAGTTATTTGGCGAATGGTTGCAAGATGTTCATTTGACTTGCCGGATGAAAGTGGTGTGATGTTGAAAATTAGATTTTGAATGGTTTTAAGATTCTTTAGTAATTGTGATATCCATTAAAAATGTAATTTGGATACATAAAATTTGGATTAATTCAGACGGAAAATGAGGTCTGAGGAACATGTTGTTTGGTTTCAATGTGTGATCCCTGAGATTAGTTTCCTTTGAATAGGTATCAGTATTGGGACTTCTGTTGTTCTTTGCGATACATTTTTAGTGCAACTGGTGTCACTTGTGGGAAATTTTTCAAATGAATGGTGTGCAATTATGTGAAGTGGCCTAAGGGTGAAATGTAGGGATGTTGCCTAACACGTGTAACTTGAAATGGCCAAAATTGCGCAAATTGCACTGGCGTAATTTACATTTTGCACAAGCCTAGTTATATGATGATATAGCAGCTTGCATGATGTACACTAGTGACCATCAGCTTAATAATAATAGGTTGCTTTTTTTGTAGCACATGCAAACACAGTGTTGTCTTCTCGCATAACTGTACACGCCAACAATTGGAAAAACCTTTTGCAACCAATTTGTAACTTTTATCAATGTCAAAATGTACCATGTAGATGGTAATATCGCCATTGTGGATGCTTTGACATTCTTGTATGCAACTTCAGACAAGCATTAGCAAGCCAATAGTTGTCAGCCATCTGAGAGCTATAGCAATTGTTAATATCTGTAGGTATTGTCAATAAATTGTCCACGCTAAGGGCACATCAGCACAGCCTGCTCTCCTTGCAGGGTCACCAGCATGACCTGTTTGAGACAAACCTCCGTGTTTTGGGTCCAATCCCACTTGTGATGAAGTCAGAAGTGTTTCATTCCTCTCAGCAAGTACACTGTTCACCATTATTCGGGCATTCCTGCTTTGCACCATCCACCACAAGGGGAATTCGACCTAGCATGGTGATCACCAAGACAGAATTAAAATCAGTCACAAGATGAATCTTGGCCTTTATTAGGAAGAGGAAGACAGCCCTGAAGCAGTCGCGGGGAACTCTTTATACTACGAAACATGTGTTGGCTAGGCAAAATTAGTAAAGAAAATAAAGAACTCGGAAAGAACTCGTGTGCATTGAATTGTTTACATTAACTTTGGTATGATTTAGGGTTTCGATTATACTATCTTTATGAAATCCTGATCTATGTCTAAAGAGCCAGGCGATTCCTCCTTCCCTTGGAGCACCGCAACTTACACTGGAGTATGTCATACAAACTTGTGAATAGTGAAAGCCACAATTAACTCATAATTATTCACCCTCTTTTTTTCCATATCTCCACAGCAGTTCTCCGCTTACAAATGGTATCATGTAATAATACTGTAATCAAAATATTATTTACGTTAGTTTGCATAATGTAAGCAATTGCTTTTATTGTTGTGGGGGTCTCTCTACATGCATGGAACAATATATATGTACTAACTGAGTATGTTTGTTTCTACTATATATGTATTGCTCCGTCAAGTAAATAAGATTAATAAAAGGTAATTAAAGAGAATGTATGTTGGTAAACATAGCTTAGTCATTGTTGTTTTTTATGTGATGGTCAACCTATAATTTGATCGATGTAAAAATGGAAAATCAAGTGCACAGGCATGATAAAATAATACATCAAGGTGAGATGTCAATAAAAACTTGCACATCTGTGTATTTCATAGAGTATTTGTGTGTGTGAATGTCTGAAACCTGAAGCCTGAAACCAATGGAAAGGCTATTTTTAAGCAAATGTTTTGAAAGTACCTCAAAATTATGTAATATTGCACTGGCAAATCATTACCTTAATTTGTAACCTGATTTGCTCGTGAAACAATTTTAATTGTGATTGCTCCCAAAACACACATTTAAATTGCGATGCAATCACTGCAATGGAAAGAGCGTATGTAGGTATGTATTCACAAAGAAAATCATGCAATTAAAAGTATTCGTTTGAACATATGTATTGCAATTAAATTAGATGCATTCAGAATCAAAAGTAATTTTGCATTGGCAAATCAAAACAAAAGATAAACGCAGTATGTTGAAAATATTTACCTTTGATTTGCCAGTGCAACATTACATCTGCTATGAATGTATGTGAATTACTTTTACAACATGGCAGAGCTAGCTACGCTGAGAGATGGCCGCAGCCCGAGCGAGCCAGCCGCGTAGCTAGGGGGGGGCGGTCCGCCCCAGGCGGCACCATTTTCGGGGCGGCAGCCACACAGCACTAATGCCCATGGCGGCGGCCTTTATAATTTATTTGCAGACACTGACATAGTGTCCCCAAATCTATACTACTATTATAAAGAGAGAACTTTCACCCTTTGGCCAGGTAAACTCGGGAACCATAGCGCCAATCTACACACCCAATACATCTATGAAAATGTCAGGGTGTGTAGATGGACATAGGCTATATAAATTTTAAAAAAAAGTAAATAAAAAAATTAAGTTTGTAAACAAAGTAGTTCCCTGAAAGTAGCGCCGGCCGGGACCTAGCGTTGGCCACTACGCGATGTGCGTGATGACAAAGGAGGAGGGCGGTGCAGTGATGAGCGAATGTGCAGTGAGGAGCGGCGGCACAGGTAAGGAAAGGGAAAGTGAGACTGTGTGATGCAAATGTCGGAGCGGGGGTGAGTCGGGGTGGGAGGGGGGCGCGAGTGAGTCGGGGCGGGAGGGGGGCGTGAGTGAGTCGGGCGGGAGGGGGGCGCGAGTGAGTCAGGCGGGAGGGGGACGCAAGTGAGTTGGGGCGGGAGGGGGGCGCGAGTGAGTCGGGGAGGGAAGGAGTCGGTGCGGGAGGGGGTCGGAGCGCGTGTACTGCCCCCAGCCACTTTCTGCCCCAGGCAACGCTGGGGCGGGCTGCTAGTAAATTATAAAGGCCGCCGCCATGGGCATCAGTTCTGTGCAGCCGCCGGGTATGTGGGTCCCAGAGCCATCAATCTTGTAGCGCGCGAAAGCGCTACCAATGATGGCTCTGGGAATCCTTTTTGGCCAGCCCCTGCCCTGAATGCGCAGCAGAGACGTGCGCCACCCACAACCACGCATTCGTGAATCTGGAGAGCGCAGGGAGACTTTCAGCAGAGCCAACTTGCCCTACTATTAGTATTTCCGAACACCAGCCCGCCGAAAAACGAACTAAGACAGTAAGTTAGTTCACCAGCCACTGCCACTAGACGATCCGACCTGTTCTAATGCTAATCGGACCTGCAGTGGGTTGGCGGGTGGCACCGTGTGTGCAATTCACCTTGTGTGCGTGTTGTTCATTGTGTGTGCAATTAACCGTGGGGGCTGCAGCTCTGCAGCTAAGGTCCCTGCCCTGTCTCCCCATGAGTGAGAGTGGCGGTACAGCTCTGTGAGGAGCTGAGAGCTCAGCAATAATGTCCAGCCATAGGTTGCACTTTTGTAGTTTTAGAAGAATGCTTTTCTGTCGTGCCTCAAATGGGTTAAAGTTTCTTTTACTTTCCGGTTCACAAATTAGGCCCAAAATGCTTGCCCTGCAGTTTCACCGCGAGGATTTTACATGACGTGCCCTATGCTGCGACTTTGCTGGCCAGTGGGCTGAAATTCTTAAAAAATTGTGTCAGAATGAATCTGAATATTGTGTTTCCGAGGGCCGCGATCAGTTGTGGGTCTTGAGGACACACCCACTCCCTGCAGGTCCAGGTTTCATCCAGTATTTCTGGGCCCTATAAAAGCATTCCCAATGTCCATTATTCAATGTATATGTGTCTGTGTTTATTTGTGTTTAACATGTCGCCACGTACTGGCAAGGCAACTTTGAGACAATTGAATATATGTAAATAAACCTATACATTTAGGTATGTACATCTGTAAAACGCTGTGATACCCACTTGGGTCATGTCAGTGCTATATAAAACTTTATATAAATAAATAGGTGGGGGGGTCCAGTTAGTTTAGTGGGAGACCTGCCTTACCACCGGCCCCCAGTCCAGGCAGTGTCCAGCAGGGGAGGCAAGAGAGGTCTCACCCCGTGCCAACCTCCAGGGCCCCCGAGCATGGAGCGTCATTCAGATGTCTTCACCCCCCAATGCCCCTTCACAAAGGAACCCGCAGAATTTTTTTCTTTAGAGTCCCAAAACAAATATATTATTAAACTAAATAATGGTGATTTATAGCAATATATGTTAACACAATGTTTAAAAGCCCCTGGGGATTTTACGCACTTCCGTTTTATATTATTTTATTTTATTTTGGGTTTTAGCAAAGTTCCTGAAGTCACCCTGTGGTAGCCTCCAACAGCTTCTACCCATGTTACCTGTGGGTGTAGTAGTGGGTGCAATGCATTGCAAGAACTAGATGAGGGCGAATTTGTCTATTGTTCAGCTGTAAGAGGGAGTTCCCAACTTCCTGATGACAGCCGCAGATGAATGAGTCCCAAACAGGACCTCAAAGCCTACAATAATGAGCGCCCGCGTGACGAAGCATCGCTCACTCGTAGCCGTCCCAGGAGCACACACAGCATCCGAGTGGGGCTGCCCTGAGCAGCATGTCTATTTATTTGTCTTCATTTATATTTTTAATCGGGGTACATTTTCTCAGCAGGCCATAGAAATACAAAACTACAAACAGTGTAAGTCACACATTCTTCATTGATATATCACATTATTCTTCACTCAAATTCACAGTTTTGGTTCAATATAATTAACACCAATAGAAAGTGCCAGTAAGATATTTCACTATGCACAGCACAGTCCCCTCATTTTGATAATTCATAAGAATCCATATTCGAACATTATATTACTAGCCTAAGAAACACAATACTGCTGAAAAACCAAAATACCAATATCTCCCTTAAAGACAGATGCCTTTTCGTCGCAACTGAACCTTCTCTAAAGTCCCTTCCCCTTTGTGTTAATCTGGACCAACTCTCCTCTGTACATGGGGCTCCTTCCTCACCACCCTTCCTTCCTGTGCAGCTAACCAACCATAAATTGGACTCATATTTCATTAAACTTGAAAGTATTTCCATTATGCGCAGCATACACACATTCCTTTTGTTTTACTTCCTTCATTTTCCCTCCACCCTATGTGGAGGGAACTGATTCTAACTTGCACCTTTGTAATGAAAGTGCTCTGCCAGTAGCATTGAAATATCACAACCCAGGCTGGAAGGGACTGAATGTGGTGATGAGGAATACGGTTAAAAATACATGGTAACTGGATGGAATAATAGAGTATGTAAAACGTTATGACGTAAAGCATGCCAAGACTGTCAGAACACAAAAGCAGTGTGCGATTTCTCTTAAGTCACTAGGCCTTGTGTGAAATTAACTTCTATATATCAATAACAAGCTGGAGGTTTTTGGCGCGATAAAGCCAAGCTAGACAGTTGACTTCTTTGGGGGCTCCCGAGCAAACACGTCCTTTTTTCCGCAGCAACTTCCTCCGCCTCCTGCTATTGGCCATGGGCGGAAATCTGAGGGATAGTCCCGGGCGCCAGAAGCTCTAGCTATGCCCCTGGAGCGAGCTCCTCAAGGAAGCCACAATATTCTGCATTATCCTACACATCTAGAGCCACAAGTACCCTGTGAACCGGGATATGCCACCGCCGTGTGCATGGACAACTGCTGTGAACTGATGCTGCTGCACCAGGGCCCCCCGTAAAAACCGAGACGAGTTGCGGTGCAAGAGCGGCCTGGCTGGTGAAAATCGAAACCAGAGCAGCAGGCTTGCTATAGCGGAGCGGCGGTGATGCAGAGCATGCACTCCGGCTGCGGGGGAGAGGACATGGTGGTGAGACTGGAGCTGCCTGGATAGTGGGAACAGCACGACTAAGACAACCCTGTGCCTGCGGTTCCCGCCGTAGCTCTACAGAGCTGTGGAGGCACTGTTCATATAGGCAGTAAGAGCATATGCCGCTATCACACTGTTGAAATCGGGCGCCCACGTTGGACCGATTCGAGCACTAGGAACCGCAATATTCACCAAACCACCTGCCGCCACCTCTTCAATAGCAGAAGTGGAGTATTCTGATCATATCAGGACAAGATGACTCCTTCCCCTTCAAGATTCTCATCAATGTACCAGGATTCGCTTCACACTATGTGCAGACCACGGAGACACCTGCCTCAGGTTTAGGTATATTAAGCAACTAACACTGTGCATTACAGCTCACAGGAGTACACAATCCACACGGCGCGCATTGCGTTGTCCAGCTGTGTGGCTTCCACTTTATGGGCTCTGTGGCCAGCTGTGAACACACACACAAACTGAACATTGCTGAAGTGTTCGCTTACATGAGAAGAGCTCTGTGGGGGTCTCACGGTGCAGTCCCAGATGTGGGGTTCTTGACTGCATGTATGTGGTGAGATAGGCCTACGCTGCTGTGTAAAAGAATTGACACGGAGGCAACAGATACTAGTATGGACAGGAAGTCACGTGCGACCTCCGTCCATTTGTTTATAGCCTTCTGGCCACGCCTGGCCAGAAGGTGATACATTGTGCGGCAGTGCTTCCGGGGCTCAGGGGAGACCCTCGGAGCACTAGAGCGCTACATCCCTTCCCAACTTGGAGATTTGAAAAGTCACTGATCAAAAGTTCAACACTCAAAGTCTGCAAGTTTCTGACTCGGCCTGGGGTTGGGTCTGAGGTTGTACCGCCATCTGCTTCTGGCGGGAGTGCACTCTTGAGGACCCCTCGGTGACGGTGGAGGTGCTGACTCTGTCGCAACTAGGGGCAATGGAGTGACCGCTTCTTCAGTTCCTATAGCCTCTTCTCGGACCACGGCCTCTTCAGAGGGAGTCGTTTGGTCTTGTGCCGGTGGGATGTGTTTAAACCACGAAATGTTTCTGGTTACTTGTTCTCCATCCCGGCTGACGGTTATTGCAGTGCCTTTGGTTTCCTTGACTGTCCAGGGTTCTGGTTCATATGGTGAACGGAATTTTCCTCCTGGTCTTTGTGTCCGGATGAGTACTGTTTCCCCAAGATTCAAACTCCTTGGCTGAGCTCGCCTCTTGTGACTCGCCTTGTCGTTAGTTCTCCTTCTCTGCTCCTGAGTGTTTGCTGGTGAGTATGGTGCCGGTGCCCAGTTGTCCGCCATAGGGAGTAAGTCTCTTCTTGGCCCGGCTAACATTAACTCCCATGGTGAGCGTTGCGTGGTGCTATGAGGGTTACTCCTGTATTCTCTTAAGAACTTCTGGAGTGCTTCTTCAGGATCGCTTCCCTCGGACATGGCTATCCGCAGAATTTTGTTTATTGTCCTCATAAACCTTTCCACCTCTCCATTGGCTTGAGGCCATTGGGGCGTAATTCTGTGGTGTCTTATGCCTAGGTTTTGTAGAAACTCTTTGAAATCACTCCCTTGGAACGGAGGACCATTATCTGTTTTGATGACAAAAGGGATGCCAAACATGGTGAATGACTTGGTGAGAATGAGTTGTATGTTCGCAAAGCTGGTGGACGCGGCCAGGTCCACAATAGGGTACTTGGTGTAGCTGTCGACTAGCACTACAGTGACTCTCCCATCCGGGAAACTCCCAAAGTCCAGACTGACCCACGACCATGGGGACGGGGCAGGGTCTTCCATGATTACTGGAGCAGGGGCGTCTGGGGTGCTAGTTATTTGGCACTCTCGGCATTGTCGCACTACAGTGTCTATGCTCTCTTCTAGGTTGGGAAACCATACTTTCTTGCGCATCCTGGCCTTCATCCTTCGAGTGCCCTGGTGCCCCTCGTGTGCTAAGATAGTTGCTCGCTCTTGCAGTGTCTTGGGTATTACTACTCGGGATCCTCTAAGTATGAGCCCATTATCTGCGCAGCTAAGGTCATTGTGAACCCTCCGGAACTGTGTCAGGCGCATGCGGTCTGTCTCATTCCAACCACTTAAGTTTTTCAGGAAATTTTCCCACGATCCTGTCCTTATTGCTTCCTTCACACGTTGAATGACGGCGTAGTTGGTATATTGAGTGACGATGGTCTCTGCCGTGAGGGCTCTGGGGCACGCTCCTGTGGACAACATGTTCACGAATGCCTCTGTCTGTATTTCCTGCTCAGTGGCATGACTGTCTTCCTTAGAAGGGTGACGCGATAGAAAATCCGCCGGGTTCTTCGCCCCTGGGCGGTGTACTGGTTCCATTTGGTATTGTTGGACTTGGATAGCCCATTGCTCTATCCTGGGTGGTGGATGAGGGGCAGTGCCTCTGAATAGTGGTAATAATGGCTGGTGGTCTGTGACCATTCTAAAAGGGTGTCCGGAAATGTAGAGGTGAAAATTATTGCAAGCCCATTTCACTGCTAGGGCCTCTCTTTTGATTTGTGAGTATCTTGATTCTGTTGCTGTTAGTGCTTTGCTTGCAAATGATAGCGGGCCCATACCCCGGGTTCCGTTTCTTGCAAGAGTAGGGCTCCTAGGCCAACTGGGCTCGCATCCACTAGTATTTCTGTGGGTTTGGCACTGTTGAAGTAGGCCATGGTGGTTCCAACCAGTAGGGCTGATTTGATTTGGTGAAATGCCTTGTCTTCAGTGTCTGTCCATCTCCATGGATTTTCCTTCTTTGTCAAGTTTCTTAATGGCTCCGCAATCGTGGCTAGATTGGGAATGAGCAAAAACAACAGGTAATGGACCGAATGTGGATCAATGTCACACACTCACCCCAGTCCAAAGATCTGGGCCCAATTCCATAGTTTTTTTGCACTCCACACCACCCTGGGTTAGACAATGGCGATATGCAAATCAGCTCTGACCCTGTGCTCCTTCCCAGAACGGAATCAAGCATCCGAGGACCGGACCGGTTTCGAGGTGACACCTCTCATCAGCCCGGCTAGCTTGACTCCAAGTGGTGTGGAGTGCCTGGGACCCACGTCTGGGCATCCCCAGCGCACTTAGGGCGGCAATTGCAAAAATAACAAGTGATTGACCGAATGTGGATCAATGTCACACATTCCCCCAGTCAAAAGATCTGGGTCCAAATCCATCTTTTTTTGCACTCCACACCACCCTGGGTTAGACAATGGCAATATGCAAATCAGCTCTGACCTGTTGCCCCATGGGAACAGTCCAGTCCGAACTACAAAAGCCATGTCCTTCCCAGAACGGAATCAAGCATCCGAGGACCGGACCGGTTTCGAGGTAACACCTCTCATCAGCCCGGCTAGCTTGACTCCAAGTGGTGTGGAGTGCCTGGGACCCACGTCTGGGCATCCCCAGCGCACTTAGGGCGGCAATTGCAAAAATAACAAGTGATGGACCGAATGTGGATCAATGTCACACATTCCCCCAGTCAAAAGATCTGGGTCCAAATCCATCGTTTTTTTGCACTCCACATCACCCGGCGTTAGACAATGGCGATATGCAAATCAGCTCTGACCTGTTGTCCCATGGGAACAGTCCAGTCCGAACTACAAAAGCCATGTCCTTCCCAGAACGGAATCAAGCATCCGAGGACCGGACCGGTTTCGAGGTAACACCTCTCATCAGCCCGGCTAGCTTGACTCCAAGTGGTGTGGAGTGCCTGGGACCCACGTCTGGGCATCCCCAGCGCACTTAGGGCGGAATATGGAAAAACAACAGGTGATGGACCGAATGTGGATCAATGTCACACACTCACCCCAGTCCAAAGATCTGGGCCCAAATCCATCGTTTTTTGCACTCCACACCACCCTGGGTTAGACAATGGCGATATGCAAATCAGCTCTGACCCTGTGCCCCATGGGAACAGTCCAGTCCGAACTACAAAAGCCATGTCCTTCCCGGAACGGAATCAAGCATCCGAGGACCGGACCGGTTTCGAGGTAACACCTCTCATCAGCCCGGCTAGCTTGACTCCAGTGGTGTGAAGTGCCTGGGACCCACGTCTGGGCATCCCCAGCGCACTTAGGGCGGAATATGCAAAAACAACAGGTGATGGACCGAATGTGGATCAATGTCACACACTCACCCCAGTCCAAAGATCTGGGCCCAAATCCATCGTTTTTTTGCACTCCACACCACCCTGGGTTAGACAATGGCGATATGCAAATCAGCTCTGACCCTGTGCCCCATGGGAACAGTCCAGTCCGAACTACAAAAGCCATGTCCTTCCCAGAACAGAATCAAGCATCCGAGGACCGGACCGGTTTCGAGGTAACACCTCTCATCAGCCCGGCTAGCTTGACTCCAGTGGTGTGGAGTGCCTGGGACCCACATCTGGGCATCCCCAGCGCACTTAGGGCGGAATATGCAAAAACAACAGGTGATGGAGCGAATGTGGATCAATGTCACACACTCACCCCAGTCCAAAGATCTGGGCCCAAATCCATCGTTTTTTTGCACTCCACACCACCCTGGGTTAGACAATGGCGATATGCAAATCAGCTCTGACCCTGTGCCCCATGGGAACAGTCCAGTCCGAACTACAAAAGCCATGTCCTTCCCAGAACGGAATCAAGCATCCGAGGACCGGACCGGTTTCGAGGTAACACCTCTCATCAGCCCGGCTAGCTTGACTCCAGTGGTGTGGAGTGCCTGGGACCCACGTCTGGGCATCCCCAGCGCACTTAGGGCGGAATATGCAAATACAACAGGTGATGGACCGAATGTGGATCAATGTCACACACTCACCCCAGTCCAAAGATCTGGGCCCAAATCCATCGTTTTTTTGCACTCCACACCACCCTGGGTTAGACAATGGCGATATGCAAATCAGCTCTGACCCTCTGCCCCATGGGAACAGTCCAGTCCGAACTACAAAAGCCATGTCCTTCCCAGAACGGAATCAAGCATCCGAGGACCGGACCGGTTTCGAGGTAACACCTCTCATCAGCCCAACTAGCTTGACTCCAGTGGTGTGGAGTGCCTGGGACCCACGTCTGGGCATCCCCAGCGCACTTAGGGCGGAATATGCAAAAACAACAGGTGATGGACCGAATGTGGATCAATGTCACACACTCACCCCAGTCCAAAGATCTGGGCCCAAATCCATCGTTTTTTTGCACTCCACACCACCCTGGGTTAGACAATGGCGATATGCAAATCAGCTCTGACCCTGTGCCCCATGGGAACAGTCCAGTCCGAACTACAAAAGCCATGTCCTTCCCAGAACAGAATCAAGCATCCGAGGACCGGACCGGTTGCAAGGTAACACCTCTCATCAGCCCGGCTAGCTTGACTCCAATGAATGAACCTTGTGCAGTATTGGGCCATGCCCAGACAACTTCTCACTTCCGACGCAGTGGTAGGTGTGGGAGCGTTTTTGATTGCATGAGACTTACGCGGGTCCACCTTAATTCCTTCTGCATCAAATACGTAACCAAAGAATTCTATTGACTTTTTGAAAAAATTGCATTTGTCTTTGTGTAGTGTTACGCCGTATTGAGCTAGTCTTTGTAGTGTGGCTTTCAGTCTGTGGTGGTGTTCTTCGCTCGTCTTGGCATGTATTAAAATGTCATCGCTGACATTTAGCTCTCCTTGGAGTCCTGAAAGTATCTCCTTGATAGTGTTTTGGAAGATTTCGGCAGCGGTCGATATGCCGAAATGTAGCCTCTTGTATCTTCTTAAGCCTATGTGTGTCGAGAATGTAGTTATGTAGCTTTCCTCATCTAGTCATAGCTGGTGGTACCCTGCATTATGGTGAAGTTTGGAGAACCACTGAGCTCCAGGATATCATCCACTGTGGGCGTGAGATGTCGTTCACGCCGTATGGCTTTGTTGGGAATCCTCACATCAATGAATATTCTGATTTTTCCTGGTTGGCGAGGTTTTTCTGCTATCACCATGGGTGATACCCATGGCGTTGGGCCAGACACCTTTTCTATCACCCCGTGTGCTTCTAACTGAGTTAGTTCTTGTTCTACGTCAGCGCGGAGGTGAAACGGGATCCTCCGGTGTCTCAATGCAACTGGTTGTATTGTGGGGTCTATGTGCAACTTGACCGGTGGCCGTTTGATGGTCCCGAGACCTTTGAATAATGAGGGAAACATTTGCATTTTCTGTCTGGAGCGCTTTTACTGCGTTCGCAAAAGCGATGAGCCAGAGGTCTTCTGCGGTGTTGCTCCCGACAAGCAAGTCTTCTTCTTTTTCTATTACATGGAATGTCGTTGTTACCTCGTGGTCCTCAGCTTTGACCTGCACAAGCATTTTCCCTCGCAGTGGGAGTGGTTCCTGGCTGCCATATGTGAGGATTCGGGCTTTGGAAGGCACTAGTTTTGGCCTTGGCTTTAGGGATTTATAGTGTTGGATGCCCATGACATTTACTGTGGCGCCGGTGTCAATTACTCCCGTCACTGGTGATCTGTCGATTTGTATTTGGCATTTTGGCTGTGGTCTTCGTCTTTTCTTCAGTTCGTTAACAAATGACACGTAGTAGCATTCGTCATCCTCATCGGTGGATGAATCATCATAACGTGTATGTGGTTGTCGTTGCATTTTGAATGATCGTGACAATGATGCGTCATCTAGGGAGAGTTGTCTGATGGCACCAGTGGCTGTTTTCTTCCCTGAGAAGCTTCGTCCGCGAAAACCTCCCCTGCACACGCTTGCGAAATGGTTTGGCACACCACATTTGAAACAGGTCTTCCCACGTGCCAGGCAGCCATCTTGATTATGCTCATCTCGTCCAGAGTAACCGCATGGTGGTCGGCGCTGCGTTCTGGTCGGCCATCTTCCTCTGCCTCCTCGGCTAGTGTTGCGGGCTGCGTCTACTCTCTCCGTCTTTACCACTGCTCCTGTGTCTGGGCGTGGGTTGAGGGCAGCTTCCATGGCGGTGGCTCGAGCGTCTGAGAGTTCGTGTGACCTTGCGAGGATCAGTATTTCTTCGAGAGATATGCATGGTTGTCTCAGTATCAGGGTTTCAGATGTTTATTGCGACACCCCTGAATGAGTTGTGCAGTTACTTCCTTAGTTTGGTCATCTTATGTGCAGGAGCGTATGAGATCTCTCAGGCGCGCATGAAACGCGTCCATCGTCTCACCTTCTCTCTGTTTCGATTGTCTAAATTTGAAGCATTCATAATGCGGGTTCAATTGGGGATCAAAGTGCGCATTCAGCGCTGTGACTGCTGCGTCATAGTCTGTGTCCGCCCCGGTGTTCGACAGGTGTTTGAATAGCTTGTATAGCTCTGTGCCTCCAAAGTGTAGCAGTAGTGACCTTTTAACCTGTTCTTAACCTGCCTGGACCTGCGGTTCTTGTTGCCATTGACGCGCACCACTTTTAAAACTTCATACCTCGCGGTACACGCTTCGTGGGTCCCGCAGCGCCGTGCGCATTCTCCCTGGACCTTGGGAAGCTGCTGTGGGTGCGTGGTTGAGAGCTGGGCTGCGAGCGTCGGACCGGGACTCAATATCCCAGGAGCCCCGGTAACCCGTGCCTGTGTCAGCTGGCCGCTATCCCTGCTCGCCCCGCCCCACCATCAAGTTAAAAACCCCTTGCTGCAGAATGGACCTGGGACGCTGTTCTTAACCTGCCTGGACCTGCGGTTCTTGTTGCCGTTGACGCGCACCACTTTTAAAACTTCATACCTCGCAGTACCCGCTTTGCGGGTCCCGCAGCGCCGTGCGCATTCTCCCTGGACCTTGGGAAGCTGCTGTGGGTGCATGGTTGAGAGCTGGGCTGCGAGCGTCGGGACCGGGACTCAATATCCCTGGAGGCCCAGTAACCCATGCCTGTGTCAGCTGGCCGCTCTCCCTGCTCGCCCCGCCCCACCATCAAGTTAAAAACCCCTTGCTGCAGAATGGACCTGGGACGCTGTTCTTAACCTGCCTGGACCTGCGGTTCTTGTTGCCATTGACGCGCACCACTTTTAAAACTTCATACCTCGCGGTACCCGCTTCGCGGGTCCCGCAGCCCCGTGCGCATTCTCCCTGGACCTTGGGAAGCTGCTGTGGGTGCGTGGTTGAGAGCTGGGCTGCGAGCGTCGGGACCGGGACTCAATATCCCAGGAGCCCCGGTAACCCGTGCCTGTGTCAGCTGGCCGCTCTCCCTGCTCACCCCGCCCCACTACCCAATCTCCTATATTTGCAATCATCTTTACCCGCGGCGCAGGAGTGCGCGGGAGCGTCCCGGGAGAAGCTGGGGACAAGGGCGGGACTGTCTGTGGCCGTCAGGGGCCGAAGGAGGCTGGGCTGGGCCCACTCTCTGACATTGCGTCTTTCGATTTATTGTCATAATTTGTTCCTGTGTTTAGAGAATTCTGGTTTTTTGCTTACATAGTATTTTCCCTCTTAAAGTATACTGTCAGCTAAGTATGCCCTCCTCTTCAAAAAATACCACTGCCCAAAGCTCCCCCCAGCCCGAGGCGGGGTCAGCAATCTTGGGTCCTTTAGATAAATACTTTAGTCGGGCAACCCAAGACATTGATAAAGAGATCGCTCTGGCGGAGAAACGCGCTGAGCGTAGGCTATCTGTTGAACTCCTTAAAATTTCCTTGGAGAAACAGCCACCTCTGGGTTTCCCTGCATTAGTTCCTCCTTTATCATCCCTAACCCTGCCAGCTGTACTAGAAACGCCTTATGCTTTTTCCCAGTCATCTGGCCCATCGGCTGACTCTTCTGTGGGAGATGATAGGACCATTCTGGTCCTTACCTCGCCTATTATACAAACTGATTTATCTACTGGTGAGGTAAACACTGCCCAATTGAGTGCGTCACCTGACGTGGTTATTAACAAACACCAAAAGGAAAAGAAGTGCTGCCCCGAAGAAATGCTATCTTCCCAAACATCCCAAAAAAATAAGGAAAATTGGAATAGGCTTGCGTCCCCCTTGCGAGCCTACTGGGGTTGACTCTAACGGGCTCAAGATTGGTTAGATAGGTGGTTTAACCATCAGTGCAGGGAAGCCAGGTTAAGCTTGGGAAGAGCAATTAGGAATAGGGACAGGACAGCGATTAGTGGGGCTAGGAAGCACTACAAGGCTAGTATATCCCTAGCAAAAAAAATATGGGACGAAAAGCATTGGGTAGAACTAAAGGAGGCTTAGGGGGCTAAGGACTCCAGGTTATTCTGGAATATTGTTAAGTGGGGTAGAGGCGGAACTCCAGACAAACCTGACAATAATGTCGCTGAGGGTGCATGGGTGGATTATTTCAAACCCCAATATGCTGAGACTACCGAGTTTAAGGATGTGGATGCAATTCCAGCTGTATTCCCTATTGGGAATTTATTTACCCCTAAAGAAACCGAGGTGGCAATATGCACTGCCCCCGGGGGAAGGGCCCCGGGTCTAGATGGGATACCCTCTGATGTTTTTATAAACGACAAGGCGAGGTGGGCCAGGTATGTATTCCTTCTGGGAAATGCTATTGCGAAGGGAACGGCTGTCCCTGAACTATGGAAGGTAGCAACCATCATACCCATATATAAAAAAGGGGCTCGGTCCCTCCCGGCCAATTACAGGCCGATAAGCTTGATTGCCACTGTCCAAAAAGTTGTGGGGAGAATGGTGGTTAATCAACTAATGGATTGGGTTGATGAGAACAATGCCCTGTCCCCTTATAAGGCTGGTTTTCGGCGGGCTACAAGTACAGTCAACCAGGTGTTTCGCTTTGCTCTGCTGCAGTGGAGGACGGTGGTGCTTGGCGAAGGCAGCCTGTATGTTGCCTTTGTTGACCTGCGGGCTGCCTTCGACCTGGTCCCAAGGAGAAAGCTCTGGGCAGTTCTGAGCGAAATTGGTCTTCCGGCTGAGTTACTTACCCTGATAATGAGGTTGCATGAAAGTAACTTCGCCAAAGTACAATGGGGTATGAATGGCGAATCACGTGCCGACTTCCCGATTGAACGCGGAGTACGACAGGGGTGTGCAATGGCCCCCCTGTTTTTTTCCTTTTTTGTTAATGGGATAGTGGCTCGGATGCTGGAAGCCAGTGTCGACGCACCTTCGTTGGCGGGCCTCAGGGTTCCGATCCTGATGTTCGCCGACGATACGTTGATTCTATCTAAAACGCCGGCTGGCCTGCAGCGAGCTCTAAACATCTTCGACCTCTTCTGCGGGGAGCATGGCCTGGAAGTCAACGTGGCCAAGACCAAGCTGGTGGCTTTTACATCAAAACGTAGACCCCGGCTAAAAATACTCTTGAACAACTGTCAGCTTGATGTGGTTACTGTATTTACCTATCTTGGGATACAGATAGCAAATAATTCAAGATAGTACCAGCCTATAGAAAAGGCGGTTTTGAGGCACCAACAGATCTCGGGGGGGCTTAGGGTGGAACACAAAAAGTCAAAATCCAAGCCTATAAAACCTGTCTTGGCTGTATATGACGCCATGGCTCTTGGGTCTGCCCTCTATGGGGCTGAGCTGTGGGGATTGGGAAGCTCCTCCCTTTGCAGATATCTGAGAATAGGTTCCTTAGGGGAATCACAAGACTCCCGCAGAGTACACCATTAATCCCACTTGGTCTTGATTTAGGGAGAAGATCAGTTAGCAGCCAAGCGAGGTTGCGCCCAATTCTCTATTGGAAACGCCTCTGGACTACCTTGGAGATCCGGCACTATGCAGATGAGTTTCTGGCCATAATTAAAGCTGACACTTTTCACAAGATAGTCTGGTTAAAAAATCTCAGGACTGCATTAGGTGATCTTGGCCTCTCTAATCTATGGGACAATCCATCTGGGGAACCCTGCCCAAGCAAAAATATGATCAAAGGCTTATATTGGTATTGGGTAGATGGAAGACTCTGGAGTAAAACGAGATCTGACACAATGACGGGGCATTTCTTTGATGTCAAACTGTATCCTGCATTGGAACCATATTGGGACAGCATCACCAACCCAGGGGATAGGAAGCTTTTCTTCCAGCTAAGATCAGGCGCCCTTCCTCTAAGATCATTGGCAGGCAGGTGGAGGAGTTCCACCACCTCTTGCTGCCCAGTCTGTGGTGCAGCAGATGAAAGTATAGGCCACTTTCTATTCTCATGCAAAGCTTACGCCACCCCGAGAAGAGTCTGGTTAGCTCCTGTCTGTAGAAATCTAGGGACATCTAGGGGTGTTGAGGCACTACGAATACTCTGTACCACCACTGATATGCCTATTGTTCTAGGAACAGCAAACTATTTTTGGTGGGCATGGTCCATTAGACGGAGGGCAATCTCTACTAATGTAAATTGATTGGAGTATTTTTTGTGGTTCTTGTGTAATCATACATCAAAGATTTTTATTGTTTATGTCTGTACAATTGTTTTAAAATCTTGTATAATTCGGAAAAATCTTTTTTAAATAATGTATTTTAAATGTATGTTTGTGCTTTTATGTGTATAATTCTCGAATAAAGCTTTGATGATGACCTTTTAACCTCATTGTCTTTTTCCCGGGTAGCGGTGAAGTAGTTATTGAGTTGTCTTAGCCACACTGCCCAACGTGGCGCCGCCGTGCCTGGGTCAATCAGTTCACTGAATGGTGGTAGGGCTTGTATCTGAGAGTGTGCCAATGGAATCGGTGGTTGTGCTAGGGGCACAACTGCTGGGGCAGGTGGTGCTGCTTTTTGCTTGCTGCGCTCCTTCTGCTGCTGCATTCGGAGGATTGGACATTGTTGATGGGTTTTTTTGTTGTTTTTTTCCTCTTCACTTGCTTTTGCCTCTGCTTGTTTGCTTGGCTATGCTCTCCAGCGTGTCTGGTGTGGGGGGCCCCTCCTTAGTTATCCGAGGGTTTTTAGTTCTTGTGCTGCAGGTGCTTTCTTTCCCCTGTTGTGTGTTGTTGTGTCCTTGCTTGTGCTTGTTTACTTGTGGTGATCGGCTTAGTTGTCTGCCCCCTTCAACGCGCATTGTTCTGTGGCTTGATCGCTGTTCCGCGCTCCTGTCTGCGCGCGTCTATTCCCTCGCTCACTCTTGCCCTGGGTTCATCTCTTCGGGCGTCAACCGGGCCTCTTCTGCGCATGCGCACGCTGCTTGGGCCCGTTGGTGGAGTGCTTCAGTTTGGCGCTTCTGCCTTTGTTGCCGTTGCGGGTGGGGACCTCTGTTGCCGGTGCGCCACGCAGCATCTCACATATGCTGCTCCGGTAGGTGCAAACATTACTCGTCTTGCGGACCAGTCCCGGTTTCTTCGTTCTTCGGCTTCGGCGCTGCTTAGGGCCGCACTCAGGCGGTGATGCCTGGGGTATTCGGTCCTCGTGGGTCAGGGGAATGACGTGATCCCACCCTCGTCGCCAGTGTGGGGGTCTCACGGTGCAGTCTCAGACGTGGGGTACTTGACTGCACGGATTTGGTGAGATAGGCCTAAGCTGCTGTGTAAAAGAATTGACACAGAGGCAACAGATGCTAGTATGGACAGGAAGTCATGTGCAACCTCCGTCCGTTTATTTATAGCCTTCTGGCCACGCCTGACCAAAAGGTGATGCATTGTGCGGCAGTGCTTCCGGGGCTCAGGGGAGACCCTCGGAGCACTAGAGCGCTACAGGCACCTCCATGTGGTGAGGACAGAACTGCAAACTGAGTTGGGGGGAAAAGAAAGCGAGTCCACGGCAGTGCCAATGAAACACGACTGGATGTAATGTGCCCGTTATTATCCTGAGGTGGCATCACATTGCTGCTGTTGTGAAAGTAGTGAATGCTCAACTGGAGGGTTCACATTGAATTTTAATTCTACGCTGGAAGGCCGTAGCTCACTAGTTCACCTCACCATTATCAGTGTAGCCCCATCTGGATATTATTAATTGTGTACTACACCCACAAACTACTCATCGTTGACGTGCCACTACAACTAAGTGGGAAGTTTAAATCTGTCACAACTTCCACATTGCACTACACACCCTCTACTTGGCGTAGCGGGGAACTAGATATTGAGGAAAGGACACTGCCAGGACCATGGGCAAGACGGATAGATACCAACCTAAAATCACTTTCGAACAGGCCAAAAATCAGCCAGACCAGGGCACAGATGATCAACAGGCTCCGCAACCATTAGTCAGTCCAACTGGCGGAGTCACTAACGAAGATGTACAAGCTATGTTCACCACAATACAAGCAGCTTGAACCAACATAGAAGGCAAGATAAACTTGCTCACTTATAGAGGTGACTGAATGTTCGATTGCATGGACAGGCACATGGAAAGGCTTGACATGGCCGAGCGTCGTATATCTGAAGCTGAAGACGCTCACACTCAAGTGGAGACAAACAAGGGAAAATGGACAAGCTCTTAGCAGCTCTAACAGCAAAAGCAGAGGATTTTGAAGCGAGTCCCATAGAAACAATATCCGCCTGATGGGCATATCGGAAATGACGAACACAGGCCCTATGGAACGTTATGTGGAACAGATACTCATTTCTCTAATGGGCCGGTAAACATTCTCTGAAATTTTCATCGTCGAGCGGGCATACAGTTTGTTGGCCCCACCACCGCCACCCGGATCCAGACCAAGACCAATAATAGCTAAGATCTTAAACTACAGAGATCACCATGCGGCCCTTCGAAAAGCCAGAGAATTGGGTAAGTTATGACTCGAAGGTATGGTCATCTACCTATATCCTGAGTTCACACCGACTGTCCAAGAAGCAAGGAAGAAATATGGGCCTTCGAAACAAAAACGATGTGATTTAAATATACCATATGCTATGCTATATCCTGCCAGACTTTGCGTGACTGATGATGGGAAGATGAAGATTTATAATGAGCCCAAAGAGATAATTAAGTACCTACAACAGAAAGGACCAGGCAGCATGCACAGGAGATCCCCAAGAGGAGAAGTGGAGGAACAAGCAAACACCTCTGACGTGGAGTAGGGACTTTTTAACCCTTAACTGATACTCTCCAGTCTTGGTACTCCATTATGCGAACACATAACTGGTACCTGGACTAAGGCTGTTATACCACACTGCATTTGAAACATACCTAATAGCTTATTACTGCTGAACGCAGAAGTGCACAAAGTGGATGGAACTCAGTGACGTTGCGAATATACTGCCAAACAGTGTAAAAAGCAAGCTGCTGAGAGCACATAAATTGACGAAAGAGGCTTGAGCTCACTTCATATTTGCAATCTATAGACTATACATAACAAGATGATTAATGTTTTGGTTTCCTAAAACATACAGCTATTAACGAGGGAATCACTGGCTGCAGGTTGGCTGTACAGTGATCTTTGATATGGCGTCCAACCATGTGGTATATCCACAGGGACTTGTGGTGGCAGCTTCTGCCCACTTTTGTGCACCACACTAGTTTAATCCTTAGATTTTTGGGAGCGGGTGAGTGGGAAGGGATATGTTGCAACTGTTTAAGATTGTCTCCGCAATATGGGAATGGGCCGAGAGGGTGGGGGGCAGAGGGGAGAAAGGTACAAAAACTCTGGTTAACTTTGAGAAAGCAGTCACTTTTTTATGTCAGCACACCACTCATATTACAGCAGCAATCTCAATATATAGAAAACAGCACACATGGCTAACACTAAACCACACACCGAAAACTGACTTTCATGAAATGGAATATACGATGGCTCCATAATCTGCAGAAAATTCACAAGGTACTTTCATATTTAGATAGGCACGGGATAGATGTTGCCTGTTTACAGGAAACACATCTTACGGCGCTAAATGAAGGGCCAATAGGTTCACGATGGGCGGCATAAACAATAGCATCCTCTTTTCTACATACCTAGAGGAGTAATGCTTCTGGTCAGATGCAACATTCTGTTTCTGCTCATTCAAGCTCTTAAAGATGACCAAGGATGTTATATTATAGTACAAGGAAATTTGGGGGTACTGTATTAACAATAGTCACATCATATGGCCTGAATACTGGTGATCCAAGCTTTTATGCTTCCCTTTGTGTATGGTCTACACTAAGGAACCTACCAATCACTGCTATAATATGGGGAGGGGATTTTAACACATGTGTTGATCCAGCTCTTGACAGATCCACTGGTAATGAATGATATGGTAAACAATCCACTAAGATGTTTAGATAGGGAATGGAGATGTGGATGATGTTTGATATATGGCGATTGCCACATAAAGGTGTAAAAAAGGTACTTGCACATCAACGGCACACAATACAAGGTCCAGAATAGATTACTGGTTGGTCCCACAAGATGTTTGTACGTGGACACTTGTGGTGGAACACTTGCCCAAGACGTTATCAGACCATGTCCCGATTCGCCTCTCGCTATAGGTCCCTATGCATACAACACAACAGTTTACATGGAGACTGAAAGGAAGTGCTTTCCTGGACCCAGTGTTCTATAGCGAATTACATCAGGTGATAGTTGACTACTTCAACCTTAATACAGGGTCGGTAAACAGCGCACAAACGTTATCGGAGGCCTTTAAGGTCACTATAAGAGGACACTGTATCAGTAAACACGTAGGCATCCTGAACAACACTCAACAGCAGTTAAACATGATTGAAAGAGATGTAAAACAACTCAAAACAGACCATATAGAAACACAAAATCCCACCATATTAGCGGTCATTAGGGGAAAAATAGGCACTTATCATGAATATGCAGCTGATGAGATCAAATGTAGGTCAAGTTGATATACAGCACGGAGCTATGGCGAGGGAGGTAGACTGGGACGTGCACTTTCACATAAAATTACACCTGCAGCGACAGTAATCTATAAAACACAGATAGCAGACACACAAATTCAAATAATATACCGCACTTCGTCAATTCTAGACTGTTTTAAAGACTATTATTTGAAACTCTATACCACGCAACCTAATGTGAACCCGACTGACATTGGCCTATATTTAGACGACGTTGCCTTAACCTGGCTATCTGACAGGCAGCTTTTGTCACCATATTACGAAAGACAAAATCAGAGAAGCGATTAAATCCTTACCCAACAACAAATCTCCCGGCCTTGACGGACTACCTGGAGAATTTTATAAAGAATTCCGTGACCTATTGATACCACATTTAGATGAAATGTATGAAAAGGCCTATGAGGGAGGTAAACTACGAACTTCGTTGAGACAGGCTCTCTTAATAGCGCTTCCAAAACCAGTCAAGCACTTAACTAACTGTGAGTCCTACTGGCCCCTATCTTTATTGCATAGGGATGTCAAAATACTAGCTAGAATTATAGCAGCACATATTCAGTCCCTATTGAGCAATTTGATTTTCTAGACTAGGCCAGCTTTGTGCAAACACGATCTACCAGACAGAATATATACACACCATCTTTGAAATGTATCATCATTTAGATCCATATTTACTGGCAACCGCAGCTTTATTAGATGCGGTGAAAGCTTTTGACTCTGTGGACTGGGTATTTATGTATGCAGTGCTATGAAAAGTGGGCTTCCCAGAACCATCCTAAATCGTCTTTAAGGTTGTTTTATGGTACTGTATGATGCCTACTGTTGGAAATTGAGGATTCTGGTTGTCAGAGTATGCATCCTCCCCAAACATGCGCCTCAATCCTTGTCAGGGTAAGTCAGATACACAAGCTAAATTAACCAGTGCTCTGCTTCTGGTAAATGGGATAGAGCAGCCCGGCTTAACTTAAGAGGCAATATGTAAAGTTTTTGTGTACATAGTAACAAAGTGAAAACACCATAAATAGACTCCACACCACTTTAGATTAATAGAGAATATTTATCTAAAAAAAGCCAGACCAAAACGACAATAATCCAATCAGTAGAAGTCAAGATATGAATGTTTAAAGATTAAATCCAACAACTGTGCTTAGAAGTGAATAGTGCTAAAAGGTTACTTTAGGTTGTGCTAGACCTGGGTAAAGCCAAAGTACAGGCCCACCATGATGGAGGGCAGGCTGGCTACTTGACCCACACAGGACCCACAGAAAAAGTACCTTGTATGGAGCAAGTGTCTGCATTGAAGAGTCTCTGCGGCAGTTCCGATTCACACAATCTGAATAAAAGCATCAGAGTTGAGCCTTGCAGTCGGTGTCGAAGGAGCCGCGCTGCATCGTCATCAAAACTCCCAGTCAAGACCCACATCATCATAAAATTGGCACTGTTTCTGTTCTGATTGGCACAAAGGGGCCAGTAAAACAGTGCAAACCCCACTTATGAGGCCCAGGACTGGAGGGGGGACATCAGGAAAGGGTAGGACTCACAAATAGCAGAGTCCAGCAGTAACTGCAGAGTTGCAAGAAGTCTTTTGTGATCCTGAGACTCAAGAAAACAGGAAGCAAGCCAGCAAGTCCTTGGAAAGACTTGGGTTCAAGGATGTAGAGAGCAGGTCCAGTCCCTCACAATCCCAGTTTATTTACAGGCCCTGGGCACATATCACACACAACAACACACTTTACTAGGGACCAATAAGTAAATTGAATAAGCCAATTGTGGATAAGTCAATGTTACCACATTATAGGGACAGAGCACATGCAATTTAGAACTAGTTAGCAGTGGTAACGTGCCCAGAGTCATGAAGCCTACACAAAATATTCAGCTAAAAGAGAAGGAGGAAGGCAAAACAATTTGGATTGATCCTGCAGAAAGGGCCATTTCCAACACAACCCCCCTCCAGCCTA
This sequence comes from Lissotriton vulgaris, assembly GCF_964263255.1. Classification (NCBI taxonomy): domain Eukaryota; kingdom Metazoa; phylum Chordata; class Amphibia; order Caudata; family Salamandridae; genus Lissotriton; species Lissotriton vulgaris. The sequence goes on from NC_141687.1 coordinate 496,624,140, forward strand.
AAGCCTGGGTAGACTAAGCAATAACTTGATGGACTCCCTTGCTTACGGCAATAGAGATTGGACAATGGTCCACTACTGCAGGGGCACTTGCCAGTTCTACGCCTCTCTGAACCCAGTTGGATCCCTCTGTCTGTACTCTTCAGGCCCATTGAACTGACCCATGGGGAACTATTCTCCTCACATGTGAACCCCATCTGTCCAGCACCTAATCTCACTTTTCTCACAGATGCTTTCCAGTAGGCATACATTACCACCATGGCCCACAGTGTGATGTGGCCCATTCCACCCCTTGGGTCTAACATTTGTTCCAAACTCAGGGAAAACTCTGACCACAAGGACTACAAACAAGAGAGGCCACTGACAGCTGACAGTGTTAAGAGTGAGGCCCCTGGCCATCAGGGGTGTCTAACCTATATAGTTTCCAATAGTGGGGGCTGTACCCCAGGTGCCTTACATCTTTTTTCCACTTCACCTCCCACAAGTTATGGGGCGGTATCCTAATACTGGTCATTCAATCCAGGGTCTGTACCCTTAGGACAAACAGGAGACAGGTTGGGCTATCCCTCACCCTGTTCCTCCATCTGGGGTTCTGTACACTCCACTTGGGAGTGTTACCCCTCAACAAACTCCACAGTTGGGGCAGTGCCCTCCCATTTCCGCTCACACTGGGAGCAACTCATTTGCCAGAAGGCAGGCTATGGGTATCTGGAGACTAACTATGCCCTCCTCTTGGTCAACTCCCCCCCCTACTTTAGGGATACCAGGGCCATAGAGTGGAAGATGTTCTGCCCATGGGCTGGAGTTACCCTATACACCTGGCCGGTGTACTGCTCTGGGGAAACTAGCCTTTACACAACTATGGTCTGCCTAGCCCTGGTGTCCCTCAGAGCAGTGACTTGGACCACATTCACTGTCACCTGGTGGTAGTGACAACTCCCACTCTTAGGGATCACCAACTCACCCTTTGAGTCCAACTTCCTGCTAAGGGAGATGGGAGATCATGGCATGGTCTATGACCTACCCCTGGGGACTAATTAGCCCTAGGGCCACATTGCCCACCCCTTTAGAAGTAACATAAGTGGCTGGTTTCTTAGGACAGACAGAGCCCCCCTGCTTGTGTCCTACCTGCTTGTATCCTACCTGGGCACATTCAAAGTAGTCAGGTTGGAAATGGGGTACCCCTGGCTGCCGCCCACTAGAACCTCCTCCCGCTTTCTCAGAAAGGGCAGGGGATACCTTTTTTCCTTCCTTATCTTGGGACTTGTCAGTGTCTCCCTTGGCCTCCCCCTTACTCTGTTGGGGAGACCCTGAACCACCCCTCTCGGGGTCACCCTTAGGTTCTTTCCGTTGAACCCTGGTCCTGGTCCAGACAGCTGCCTTTTTCGTAAGCTTTCTGAGGCAGGTGAGCTTACTGGCAACAAGGATTGGCAGAGATATGGAAAGCAAAGACTGAACATATGCTCTGTGGCAATCAAATTATACAGCTCCTGGTAATCTTTTACCTCACTGCTCTTCACCCAACCATCCGGTGTAGGAGTGGGCGGAATGTGCGTAGTCGCGCTGCGCAAAGTTCGGCGAAACAGTAAAAAATCTCTGCGAACAAGCAGAAATTCCACAAACACGCTGAATTGCTTGTTCGCAATGCTTCTTTCCTGTTCGCGATCGCAGTGTGCGTGCTCGGGGAGAAACATCTCGCAAACATGCATTTTGAGAACGCGAGCAAGCAAAGATTCTGCGAAGCCGCGTAATGCCGAATTTCGGGCAATTTCGCGTTCTCCGCGGACTGCAAAATTACGCAAATTACGCAAATTCCGCGAGCGGGATGGAATTTACCGCCCATACCTAATCCAGTGCTGGGCAAAAAGAATCCACCCAATCCAGCTAGGTCTGTTGGGAATTCGACGGCCTATCCATGAATTTCTATCTATATTTCTCTGGAGTCAGACCAAACTTTCTGATTAGGCCCTCCTTCATCTGGGATACCTCATCCTGTCATTCCCTTCAATGGGCATTTGAGTGTCCCTCCTCTCCCTAGGGATATGTCTCCAAAGACTAGCCCTTCAATCTGCCTCAGGGATATTGTGCATTTGTAGTGCAATTTCATAGGCCTCAAACTATCTGTCAATGTCATCTACCGCCGCAAAAACAGACACTAAACCCTTGGGTATGTGGACCATCTTATCAGAGGGCATCACTGCTGGCCTCCACCTGCCTGGCTTTGATGTCCAGCTCTCTCAGGCTCAAATCCTGAGCCAGTATTATACTTTTCTCCTCAAAAGCTATTCACTTTTGGCACACCTCCATCCCCATGGCAAGACTTTGCTCCGTTAATACCTGCTTTTCTTCTTCCAAGGCCTTCTCCTTTTCCAATATGAGCTGAGCCAGTTCCACATTAAAATTCCTGTCTTCCAGCTCCTCCTGGGACATACCTTTGGGTGACACAATTCTCCCTGCTCTGAAAAAGACACCTATTCCTGGAAGTTTGTTGCTTTCCTCTTCCACAAACAGCAGCCTAAGACCTCTTCTTCGACCCTGGTCCAAATCATCCTCCTCATCCAGCTTGTCCTAAGCCACACCCTCCTCTGGGATTCCAGCAAACAAAGCAGGAGCTTCATACCAAGCTCCTAGGGCTTTTTGCAGCTCTTCCTTCTTGGTGCTGCTCTTTGCAAAAATCCTTGAGCTGCGCCACAGTCTACCCTTCAATTTTGGCCATCTCAAACTCTATTCTTGCAGGCGCAGATGTAGAACCACCAATCTGAGATATAATTCAAAGTAAAAACCCAAAATATCAACCAGGAAGAATTGAAAATGTAATAATGCCATTCGAAGAGAATAGGAAAAAATTCCAATGGGGATCAGAGACGATTGAACTGAATTAGTCTAGATGTAGGTAGTAGTGAATACCAAATTACTGTAAAGTAGTGAACAAACACAGACCTATCCTCAACGCTGATCACCAATGTTAAAAATGTATGTTTCTGGTTGGCTGAGTATGCACCCTGTCAAAACAGGAGCCACAATCCTTGTCAGGATAAGTCCGATATACAACCTAAACTAACCTGTGCTCAAATTAGGAGGCAATATTTGTTCACATTTTAATTACAGTAACATAGTAAAAACACCACAAAAAGACTGCATGCCAGTTTAGAACAATAGTGAATTTTTATCTGAGTAAAACAAGATCAAAACAACAAAATTCCAATCAGCAGTCAAGATATCATTTTTGAACCCCTTCCATGTCGAGGACGTAATGTTTACATTCTTGGTTGTAGTGGTGGTATGCTAATGGACATAACCGTTAAGTCCTCGCCACAACAGTCAGAAATATGTATGGGCGAATTTTGCGGATTTGCAGTCCGCAAATTCGCGCAAAATTGCAAAAAAATCTGCGAGTTCGAGAAAAAATTCTTGAACGCGTGGATTTGCAGTTTTGCACAATTTGACTGTACTTTCTATAGTTCTACGGGCTAATCAGTAAGTGCTACCTTGTTGGGTAAATGTATAGTGCTTTTCCTACACTACAGCTGCGTAAAGTGCCAGAACAGTTGTCTCCAGTTTCCATTTGTGTGTTACTATACCATTGCGCAGAAGGTTGCAGGGGTCCCTGGAGTAAGCCGTCCATCATAGTGGGTAAATGGCGGGAAGACGGTGCACACAGCTGGTCTGTGGGCGGGGCCAAACAGGCAGGCTTCTATGCGAGTTCACATGCCTCTTGTGTGTATAAAAGGGCAGAGACTGATAAGAGCAGCAGACGAGGAGAAAGAAGCCCCTGGTCACAGGAACTGCATGGGGATTGCGCTTGTGAAAGTGAAGAATGCAAAGGCCTCCATCCAGCATTACAGCTATTTTTCGATGGTAGATATGGGGAGAAAGCACACCTGCCCAGCCTCGACAAAGATCAAGATTGTTTTTGGGCTGATGAATGAGTGACTGAATTTGAGATTCAACTCGGGCACCTGCTTTATTTATATCTGTAAGTGCCTCCTGTTGAGGTTTAATTTTTGTGACAGGAGCATCATGCCAGAATGAACCCTGCCCTTCATACTTATCCAAAAATACGGCATTGTTTTGTGCGATACCTCTACTCATCTGGAGTACTTTCTACTGGCTAATCAGTAAGTGCTACCTCGTTGGGTAAATACATCTATAGTGCTTTTCCTACACTACAGCTGCGTAAAGTGCCAAAAGAGTTGTCTCCAGTGACCATGTGTGTGTTACTAGGCCATCACGCCAAAGGGCGCAGGGGTCCCTGGAGTAAGCTGTCCATCATAGAGGGTAAATTGCGGGAAGACGGTGCACACCGCGAGTGTGTATGCGGGGCCAAACGGGCAGGCCTTCTATGCGAGTTCACATGCCTTGTGTGTGTATAAAAGGTCAGAGACAGATCAGAGCAGCAGATGAGGAGAAAGAAGCTCCTGGTCACAGGAACTGCACGGGGATTGCACTCGTGAAAGTCAAGGATGTCAAGGCCTCCATCCTCCTTTGTAGTGGGGCGACATCTCATTTTCGACTGTAGATATGGGGAGAAAGCACACCTGCCCTGCCTCGACAAAGCTCACGATTGTTTTTGGGCTGATGAATGCTTTCCTGAATTTGAGCTTCAACTCGGGATCCTGCTTTATTTATATCTGTAAGTGCTTCCTGTTAAGGTTTAATTTTTGTGACAGGAGTATCGTGCCAGAATGAACCCTGCCCTTCATATTTAGCCAAGAAGACGCCACCGGTTTGGCTCAACTGCCCAAAATCCACCCGCCAGTGGATTTGCGAATTTTTGGGCAATTTTGCGAGATTCGCAGATCACAAAGTTGCCAAAAATCCGCAAAATCCGCAAGCCGAATGGATTTTGCGCCCACCCTTAGTCAGAAATCCCTTTGCTGTAAATACCAGCGGCATTTACTTTTCTTTTTTTCAGCCTCAGAAGCTGGGAGTTGAGCTTTCCCAGCTGCCTCAGGCATTTTATTTTTTCAGTGTAATGACGATCAGTGCACGTCATTACATTGAAATTGAAAGTGAAATGAGCTGATTGCCTAGTTTCACTTTCACTGCCTAAGTGCTCGAGCCCCCCGAGCACTAAGGCAAACACAAGAGGTACCATTGAAAAGGGGAGAAGCTCCCTCTTTTCCAATCTTTCCCTTCACTAGTTGAATCCATGCTTCGGGATTGCCACATGAGGGTGATTCCCAATGGATCCACTCCATTCGGCACACGGGGGCAAGGGCTATTGCTATTTTTATGCCTGCGTTTTTGGTCCCAGACTCAACAGCTATCTAGGGAAACCTACTAAACCCAGACAGTTCTGAAAAACAGGCATCGTGGGGGGGGTGGGGGGTCCAGGGAAGTGTGGATAGTGTGGATCCCCCATCATTTTCTTACCTGGAATCCCCTGCAATTCTCAAATTTACATACATAATCACATTTTACTCACATTTCTGTGTGGGATCACTGTGGCAGCCAACATTTCCTACCACCCAATGTTCTCCTTGGTCTCCTAAGAAAAATGATGTGTGGTTGGGCCAAGGGCCTGCAACTTGGAAGGGCAAAAAACATAGAGATTGAGGGGATAGCATAGCAAAATGTAAGCACTATACATTTTGTATATACGTTTTTAGGCTGACTCTGCATTTGACAATCACCCAAGTTTCTGTTCCTGAAACCTTAGAAGATGGTGATTTTAGCATAACAAGACCTTCATTCATACCATTTGCAGGAAAAAATCCAGATGCTTTCTCTGAAGCACTTTTACAATTTTTCACAAAAAAAAACAAAATGTAGCTGTATTTTGTCTAATTTCTCATTCCCCTCCAGGAGAATCCACAAACCCTGGGTACCGGTAGTATTCTCGAGATGTTGGAAGAAAAGGACGCACATTTGGCGTGGATCCCTTATGCAGACAAAAAGTATGGGGGGCCTAAGCGTGAACAGCACCATATAGCCAAAAAAGGGTGTGGCACAGGGATGAGGCCTAGCAGAAAAAGGGCTAAATAACAAACCCAAAAACAGTGCTTAGAAGTCAATAGCGCTAAAAGGTTACTTGAGATCATGCTAGACCAGAGTAAATCCAGAGTTCAGGCTGACAGCGATGGAGGGCAGGCCCGCTACAAGACCCACTAAGTTAGACGCTTTTCACTACCAGGACATGTAAAAACTTAAAAGTACATGTTCTACCTTTTGAATGCAGTGCACCCTGCCAATTGCGCTGCCTGGGACCTACAATATGGGTGACTTAAGTTTAGTAAAATGGCTAGTTTGGACCTGGCAAGTAGGTTAACTTCATAACTCACACGACGGGAACGACACAGAGTAAATTAAACTCCACTTACACTGGGGGGAGACCTTAACAAAGGGGAAAAAAACAAACAAAGGCCAGGCTAACTTAGTTCACAGCCACAAGTTTCCCAACTAATCGACAATCCTCAGGTCAATTAGAGAAAAACCTATGTTTTTTTTAATGCTATCACCCACTAGATAGTGGCATGCTTCATCATAGGGCCTGCTGACACACCTTAGCTCAATCCAATACTCATGGTGGAGCGCTATTATTAACATAAAAGGATTATGAAACTAGGTATCCCAAGTGCAGAGAGCAGATAAAAACAAAACTGCCTAATATACCTGCCTGTATATTCTTTATTGGTCGCTCTTGGCAGGATTAAAAATGCATTCTAAATTGGTATATGTGAGAACCTATGACTCCATTATCCTCTCTGCTTGTACCAACATGATTCAGCCTCTTATATCACCCAACAGGATTGAAGGCATTCCTTAGGATGCAGATCCCTTCAACTCTGCAACACTCCCTCCTGATTAATCACTATATGTTTGGGAGGGGTCCATGGCCATTTTGCCCTTAGTAGACACCTTGGTAGACACACTTCAATTGGTATACCCGAGTTTCATTGATTGCAGTCCAAACCAGAGGATAAAGTGGGAAAATTGTCCTGTAATCACACATTAATCAAGGTGTAATGTTGCCAAGCGTCGACAGAGTTAAACATTTTCTTTTTTCTTTGTGAAAATATTAACTCTGTGGTAATGGTGGAAGAACAATTTCATCAAAAATATAGCAATAACTTACCGACTTGTTACTATATTCACAGTAAAATATTGTTTTATGTTGTGCCCTATGCTACAAAATTTGATGTTGTTGATTTTAAATACAAGCTTAAGGGCTAACATTTGGGGTCTGATTCACAAAGCCATTTTTGCCCTAAAATTCACATTTACAGCCGGCCTAGAAGAGTAAAGGACTCCTAAGCTTGGAAGAATTCAAATTTTTGAAAAAAGATTTTCCCAAAACACTGGTAATCTATTTCATACCCAAAATATACAAGAACAGAGACCAACCACCCGGGCGACCGATCATTGCGGCCTGTGATGGGCCTCTTGAAAACATGTCAAGGTACATAGATTTCTTTCTTCAAGAACACGTACAAAATCTTGAATCATATGTAAAAGATACCGGGGATTTTCTGTGTAAAATTGGAACAGTTGAATGGCAGGAGGGGTATAAGTTAATTACTCTAGATGTAACTTCTTTATACACATGCATAAGAAACATTGATGGCATCAAAGCAGTAGATTATTGCCTGGCAAAGAGACCGATAGAGTACACATCACACAATAGGATGCTCATGGACATGTTGGTCTTCTGTCTCAAACACAATTTCTTCCTTTTCAGAAAACAAATGTTCCGACAAGTACAGGGTGTTGCGATGGGAGCCAGCTTCTCCCCCAGCTACGCCTGCCTTTTCATGGGCTGGTGGGAGGAGCTGGTCCTCCAGAGACAACATGGTGATACATACAAGGACAAGGTTATATCGTGGCTACGATATATAGACGATCTGATGATTGTATGGAATGGGACTGAGGGCGAAGCTGAGGAGTTCATTGCCAAATTAAATGATAATGACATAAATTTGAATTTCACATCACATATCAGTAGGGAGCAAATCCCTTTCCTAGATGTCCTTATTAAAATAGAAGATCTCAAGATCAGTACCACACTATATAGGAAGGAAACCTCTGGGAACACATTACTACATGCAACAAGCGCACATCCAGCCCACCTCATACACGGTATCCCCTATGGGGAAATGCTTAGATTGCGCAGAATATGCAGCAGTGAGGCTGAATTGGTCAAAAACCAACAAGAAAGCAAATTGAGATTCATTGAACGAGGTTACAGTGCCAAAACCATCAAAAGCGCAAATCAAAAATCCAGGGAGAGAGCGAGGGAGGATTTGTTGGTACAAATTAGTACATTGTCAAAATCCCAAGAAAAGGAAACATCAATAGTAGATGGGAGCCCTAGACTCATATTAACCTATAACCGCCAGCACAAATCATTGCGCCAAATAATTAAAAATAACTGGCACATAATAAAAGATGACCCCGTCATAGGCAATTTAGTTCCTGAATATCCGGCCATAACATTTAGAAAGTCAACATCTATGGCAGATATTCTAGTCACTAGTAGCCCAGAATGTAAAGACAATACGGACTGGCTGAGTGCAAGGAAGGGGTTCTACAAATGTATCAGTTGCAAAGCTTGTACATTTGGAACAAACAGACCAACCTACATGACAGCATTCGGCTCAAAACCCCAAATGATTAAACAACATCTAACATGCAGAAGTGAATATGTAGTATATATCTTAGAGTGCAGCTGCAATCTTAGATATGTTGGAAGTACAAAGTTGCCCGGGTACCAAAGAATACTACAACATATCAGGGCAATAACCAACAGTGACCCTAGCTACCCGGTAGCCCGTCACTTCAAGGAACATCATGGGGGAAAAACCAAAGATCTTAACTCCATGGCTGCTAGAGCAATTCCCGCTGGGTGCTGAAATATTCAGAAACCCATGCTCCATGACGAGCTCAGCTCGTCATGAGTGTATGAGAGGTGTACATCATGACGAGCTGAGCTCGTCATGAGCGTCGAAGGTGTTAAATACTATGTGATAGATAGTGTCCCCATTCAAAGAAGGGGAGGTGACAGGGAAGGGGTGTTGCGTCGTCTGGAGACCCACTATATTTTACTATTGGACAGCAAACAACCCAATGGGTTAAATATGGGGGAAGATCTGTACACATATCTAGACTAGCGGGTAACATGTAAGTAAATAAATAAATAAACAACTGTCCTTACCAACAACCTGCATAATCCATATACTAGTCTGCACATAAAAACATGTCCACATGTATGAGAAATGAATGTAAAGTACACACAATTGACATCTCTATAAATGGTATATCTGCGAATTTGAAATTTTATGACATTGTGCAATATTTTGTATTTTAGATGATAGGAATATTAATTGATGAATTTTAAGTAGGGTTTCAATTGGTTATTTATATTATCTATTATAATATTTACAGTTTTTAGGTATAATGGACCCCATTTTATTGTAGTTCAGACATGAATTGTTTTTTTTAAACATTTTTTAATCTAAGGAATGTTTTTTTAACTAATTGTGGGAAGCATGTTTTTGAACTAGGAGAAAGTAAAGTTTTGTCCATTTGACCTGTGTACCCAGTGCTGTGAAAACTACCGGCATATATTGAAAAGAGGAAAAATAACAATATTTAATTAAAAAAGTACAAACCGCACTATGGTGATAGAAATATGAGATTTAGCCACACTTGCACTTTATTACTTACGCACTTTTAGCACTTTAAGTTCAAATACACCGATAGGGTGATTCATGGGGTGTTCCTGGGGAGAAGCACAATACACTAAGGTTTAGAAGAGAATAAAACACATGTATTTGGATAATTAGTTAGCGGTTGTAATTGTGGATGAAAATGGAAATGGGGAGATGTGTATATATATATATATATAAGGAATATAAGAATCTGTGCATTTAAGCAAAGTTTTGCAAAATAGAAAAACTGTATTTTACCGGTATTTTTTAAATACTTTATTAAGATATTTTTCTATTTTAGCCACAAAACGTATTTATTGTCTTATACAATTTTCTACGTGTCCCCTTATTTTACAAAGATTATTGTCATGTTTATCATTCAAATTGCATAATGTATTTAACGTGTAATTTTTACCAACAAATATTTGAAGTAACCCAAGAAAAAAACAGACTGTAAAAACATGTGAACATCTCTTCTATGTTTATCAATGCACTTGCACTTTAAAAGGATATGTGGTTCACGACTATGTTGTCATGTGATCAAGGCAGGGATCTGCCGAAACGCGTCGTGAGGGCTGTTGGTGGCGTTTTAACAAGAAAATAAACTAAATTGCACCAATTTGGGTCTGCCTCGTCTTCTTTACGAACCCGGCTGGAGTTGGTGACTGGAGCGAGTAATATTGGAAATATATATATATATACATATATATATATTACCTACTGGCGGTCGCCAGTAGGTATATATAGTTAGGATTTTTTACCTATGGGATTTCTGAAAATTCTATGTCTAATAACTTTGGCGTTTGTGGACGGAATCGTCTGAAATTTTCAGGAAAATGGCACATTTTGTTTCTGAGCAGCCCCTGAAAATTTGGGGGGGGTTCGGCAAGGGGGGGCCGAGAAAAAAGGGGGGTCCCAAAACGCGTTTTTCCCATGTTAATTTCCATAGGGCGGTTGGCCTCACTTTTAGCCCGAACGGCTGAATGGATTTCCACGAAACTTGGCAAAATTGTAGGGACTGTTAGCCCGATGTGCCTTTGCTAGGTCTCAATATATGTGCTTCAGTGGATTTTGAGAAATTAACGTTTAAAACAAGATATATATCTGTAACAGCGCTCCGGGCTGCGCTCCGGTTCGCGTACTTTTCGCGTATCGGAACTTTGCGAAGCGAAGCTGATTGGCTCTCCGGTGTCTGTCAACATTCTAAACAGTCCTGAGCGGCCGCCATCTTGTCTCTCGGTAGGATCGAGAGACAAGAGGAGGCCAAAACAAAGGGGGAAATGAAGGAAAGGGGGCAAGGTAGACCCCTCCTGACCCCCTAGGATTGATGAGGGGGATATTATAGAGCCACGCGGGGCCCCAAAAAAAAAAAAAAAAAATCCGATTTTTTCGCCGTAGAGACGCGTCTTGGTACGCGAACCGGGAAGCTAACCGGCAGTGTAACGGGAGTTTGAGGAGTAGCTGATTGGCTGTCAACATTGTAAACAGTCCGGAGCGGCCGCCATCTTGTCTCTCGGTAGGATCGAGAGACAAGAGGAGACCAAAACAAAGGGGGAAATGAAGGAAAGAGGGCGAGATAGACCCCTTCTGACCCCATAGGATTGATGAGGGGGATATTATAAAGCCACGCGGGGCCCAAAAAAAAAAAATCCGATTTTTTTCGCCGTAGAGATGCGTCTTGGTACGCGAACCGGGCAGCTAACCGGGCAGCTAACCGGCAGTGTAACGGGAGTCTGAGGAGTAGCTGATTGGCTGTCAACATTGTAAACAGTCCGGAGCGGCCGCCATCTTGTCTCTCGGTAGGATCGAGAGACAAGAGGTGGAAAAAAAAAAGGTATAAATGAATGAAAGGGGTAAGGCAGACCCCTCCTGAACCCCTAGGATTGATGAGGGGGCTATTAAAGTTCCCTGCGGGGCATAAGAAAAAAAAATTGCGATTTTTCGCGGTAAAGGTGCTTCCTGGTACGTTAACCGGGCAGCTAACCGGCAGCGTAACGGGAGTCCGACATATTGTGTTTTTTGAACGTTTGTGATATGTGCACGTGTGGATTTTGTCTAATTAAGGTTAAAAAAAATATATATATATCTTTAAGCGTGTTCTGGCGCTCTTACGTTTTGGGTTTGGTTTGCGCTGCAGAGACGATACGTCACGGTTATGCGATGCATCATGAGGCGTCTCGCGGGCTACGTGATACGTCACTTAATAAAGAATATATTTTACAGCTATAGATATTAGCTTTTAAAAAACCAATGAAATTCACAGAAAAAACCATAGGTTATAGACCATATATAGTTAGGAATTTGCATTTACAAAACCTTGAAAATTCACTGAAAAAACCATAGGTTATAGACCATATATAGTTAGGGATTAGCATTTAAAAAACCTTATTTTATTTGCACAAAACCATTGAAATTCCATATATAGTTAGTTGCACTAACTATATATCGCGGACCCGCAATCCACTGCTAATGATGTCACATATTACATCATTCATGACATGGTCAGTGACATCACTGATGACATCACTGATGACATCTCAAATGACATCACTGATGACATCACTGATGACATCTCAAATGACATCACTGATGACATCACTGACATCTCATTTGACATTACTGATTACATCACTGATGATATCATTTATGTGATAATACATCTTCAGACTCTAATATAACCTTAGATACACTCAGTGTAAACAGGCACTCACAGACTGTCACACATCCATGGAGTTAGTCACACACCTAGTCAGTCATGCAAAGAATCAATCACATCTCCATTTCCTCAACTATACAGTTATACACACCTTACTTATTCAAACATATAGTAACACATATTTACTCTCTTATACAATCCTTGATACAAGTTCACAATGATTCATACAGCCACTCACACATTCACTGGCTCTTATGTTCAGTTATTTATATATGTCAACTCTCACATGGAGTGTGTTTTACATATGTACTTACTTTGACATGTAGCACTGAGATATCCATTCACTCACCAATATACTCATGCACACAGTCAACTGTCCATACAGCTGTTTCTACATGCACTTTTGAACCCATACACCTAGGGAATCAACTGCTCACACATCTATGCACAGAGTTATACACCTCCCAGCCACCCACACACATACTCAGTCTCCCATACAAATACTTGGGCAACCATTCAATAACCCATATAGTTACTGATATAGCTACTGATTTTAACATGCAGCAGTTTACAGAACAACATAAATAATGATTGCCAAATTAAGACACTTTAATCACTAACCCATACAGTCAGTGAGACACATTTAATCATTCTCTCATACAGTCAGTCATGCACCTACTAAATCCTTCATCCAGACACTTATACATCCACTCATTCTTCAATATGTAAGACATATTTTAACTTTACAGAAACATACAGTCACTGGGTGTTGTCATCAATGATGTCATCAGTGATGTCATCAGTGATGTCATTTGAGATGTCATCAGTGATGTCATCAGTGATGTCACTGACCATGTCATGAATGATGTAATATGTGACATCATTAGCAGTGGATTGCGGGTCCGCGATATATAGTTAGTGCAACTAACTATATATGGAATTTCAATGGTTTTGTGCAAATAAAATAAGGTTTTTTAAATGCTAATCCCTAACTATATATGGTCTATAACCTATGGTTTTTTCAGTGAATTTTCAAGGTTTTGTAAATGCAAATTCCTAACTATATATGGTCTATAACCTATGGTTTTTTCTGTGAATATATATATATATATAGATATATATACTCTTCACGCTATATCCGTTTTGCCAAAAGATAACGACGACGCCTTGTGTAGCTGGCTGAAAATTAGTTTATTTCAGCCTGACTTGAACGCGTTTCAGCTGTCCTTGCTGCCTTGCTCACCAATATTTACAGAAGTCAGAAGCAGCCATTTTAAACTTATTTTGGTGCCTTTCACATGTTAACTACAAAACAATCAAAAGTGTAGACAGACTTGTGGTTTTTCAATGTTACTACACAATACATGCAATTCATCGTTTGACGATAAAGTTATATATGACAAACTTTGAACTCATTTATATTGCATAATTCAATAATGTTCAAACCAGCTATTGACCGCATTATGCATATTTTTTTATTTTATACACAGCACGCCTTTGCAATTGTGCCTCCTCATATCAAAAGCAGCACACGTGGCTATCCTGATGAATTTACACAATTAAATATTTATCGCCCAACTGGGGACATTAATGACAAATCAGTACTGTGGTATATGACATGACAATATTCATTATCCATTGCAGACGAGCTGCGCATTTCCAGATCTTGTCATTTCTCCTGCCCCAGTGGGACTTTCAACAATTTCAACATTCCTGCGCCTGTGAGCCAATTCATTCGGCAAATAACACTAGGAGATAACATCCAATTCAGGAGCTCGAATAAAACACTGTATATTTAAGACAAGGCTATGACTCATTCCAGCAGGGCACCTCTTGAGGGTCTTTGGTTTTCGACTTCGTCCCGTATTCGGCCACCATTTTGTGTCCCGTCGCCATTTTGTGTTGCCCTCACTCAGGCAGCACGGCCTTTTCCTGCTGCTACGTGTCACGTTTGTTAAAAAGTAACTTCCTGCCCTTATTTACGAAACCGATGTCAGTGTTTGGCCGAGTTCACTAATCCATGTCTGGGTTGATTGATCCCTGTCTCGACTGACTATTTGGCTTCCCCTATTCTTTCCTTACTTTATCTTATCCGATTGGCCTTCGCTATTCTCTCCTTGTAGTCTCTTGTTACATAACTATCCTTTGAGGCACACAAGTACGTCCTGCCACCTGCAAATTGGAGTGTAGGCACTAGCACTGATTAACTTGAGGGGAGGGGTGAACACAGGGTCTGAAAGAAGGGAGTATTTGAGACACTTGATAACTTGTTTTCCAACTTTTCTTATTGGCTAGCCTTGTATGTATTGGGAGTATACGTTGTAAATATGTGTGCTATAAAATATTGTGCGCCACGGAATAAAGTGACAGTCTCCTGAGAACCTACTCTGTACTTCTGGGACAACTGTGCTTAGCTGCAGCTAATAAACCTGGTTTTCTACGCCTAACAGAGTGTCTCATGTCTCTGTCCGACAAGGCAGGTGAACTCAGAGATTTAATCCGTGCCCTGCGCCGCCTGGCCCATAAGGCCCTGTTCTCCACTCTTCACTACTTAGTGCGGGCTTATTTTACTGGTTTGAACCATACCTACTTGACTGTGCAAAGTGCATTAAAAGATATTTAAAAATTAGGAGTGGCAGACAATCATTTCCTTGCAATACATCTCTTACAAATACGTTTACATTTCCTCTTCAACATTAAGGCCCTCCGGTTGCTTAGAATTCATCTCTATGATATATCTTGAATCTAATTTATGGAGTTTTTTCTCAACAGAGAACAGAGCGAACAAAGTCACAAAGGTTGTGCACACCACATGAGATTAGACCACCTATTCATTATCTGGAGTGGCAGCCAGAGGGATTTTGCCGAATATATGAACATATTGAATGACAATGACATTGGCTTATAATTTACCTATAACATCAGCAATAAAGAAATCCAATTCTTGGATGTAACTCTATACATTGAAAATGATGATTTGAAAACCAACGATTACAAAAAACAAACCTCAACAAACAGCATATTACATGGGACCAGTTTCCATCTGCCACAACTGAAGAAAAGTATCCCATATGGGGAATTTCTGCGTGTGAGACACAATTGCTCTGATGATGACTAAATGGAGAAAATCTTTCAGGAAACAGAAAACCGATTCCGGAAAATAGGTTATCCAAGGAAAGATATCAAAATGGGAGATCTGTACAAAGAGCTAAACCTTGGAAAGAAAGGAGAAAAAAGCAGAAGACACTACATTTCGGGTGGTACTCACTTACAGCAAAGATAATTATGAAATAATTAACATCTTAAGGAAACATTGGAACATCTTGAAGAAAGATCCGGATATTGGACATAATATTGGTGAAAAACAAAGCATCTCCTACCGAAAAGCACCCTCTCTAAGGGATAAATGGGTACACAGCCATGTGACATCAATGAGGACAGAGAAAACAAACTGGCTGCAGAACCAACAAACTGTTTTTGTGTATTGCAATGAATGCAAAGCTTGGAAATGTGGAATACACATGAAAAAGGTGAACTATTTCATGGGAAGAACTTTCAAAATTACAGAGAGAATCACATGTGAATCAATGTATGTTGTGTATTTTATTGTATGCCACTGCAGGCTTTGGTACATAGGTAGTACTATTTGCCCCTTGAAGAAGATAATATTGGAGCATTTTCGCGCCATACAAAATGAACATATAAATTATGCTATTGTGAAACATCTGAAGAATCATGAGGACAAAATGAAAAAAGACATCAAATATTTTGGCTTAACGACTGTACCCAAAAATTAGTGAGGAGGGAACAGAACTGCACAGATTGGAATCGCAAATGATCATAAGGTTCAGGACTAAGATTCCATTTGGGTTGAATGAAGACGAGGAATTGTACAGTCACGTGTAACGCTCGAGAGAAAGAGAAATAGATGTAAACATGGAAGAAAAAGAAAAAAGGAAAATTTTAATTCCAGGATGGTTACAAAGAATTGACAACCATATGAAAAGAGCACTTAGCTCCAGAAATAAAGGAAGAAATTATAAATTGCCAATAAAAATTGGAAAGTGTGCACTGAGCACAAACAAGCAGAGAGAACAATGTACTAAACGTAATGAAGACTGGCACCCCAGAAAGTGATGGAAGTCAGTGGTTCCGGTTTGTCAATAAAGCTACAAAATATTGAAGTGGCAATAAAAACAGTGAAAACCATCTGGAAACAAAAAGAAAAAGAACAATAAATAAATATAAAAACAAGGCTGATGATGAGATCATGTAAAAAGCCTCAAGACTGGTAAATGTATAAAAGACTACATATCCCTTAATGCCTCCTAAATGTCATGAATGGGATGATCTATAAAGTGAGAAAGTGATGATGGACTCACATACCGTGAGCAAGGCCTATTGTAGGTTGAAACGCGTTGGTGGTGGTCAGTGGTGAATAGTTGCACGAAATAATTCCAGAAATACCACTTTGTTGGAGTGCAGTGTTTTCCTTAATGTGATGAACCTTGGTGAAATAATTAGTATCGGGACAAGCCTGTCCTCGACATCGGCACCCGCTATGCGAAGTGTGCTCTCCTTGGGGCTGTTTGTTGAAGGATGTATATATATATATATATTCACTGAAAAAACCATAGGTTTCAGGCCTAATATAGTTAGGATTTAGCATTTAAAAAACCTTTGAGATTCACTAAAAAAACTATAAGTTTTAGTGGTGTTATAGTTAGCTGGACATTTCACTCATACAAAGCCATTGAAATTGAGCAGGCCTAGAGGGTCAGGGTGCTTCTACCCTGCCCCCTTTTTGAGTTCTACACGTTTGTTTTTCTGCTTTCTTGTGCCTCAGTCTACCGAGGCAAAAAATGGCTGCCATCAATTTCTGTTTTGGAGTGTTGACAAACAGTGGCAACCAATCAGCATGTAGCTCGTGCACGGGAAGGTACGCGTACGGTGCGCGCACAGTGCGCGCTTATAGATATATATTTGTTTTCTCTTTTGATTTTCTCAGGAACTACTGGAAGGATTTACACCATTTAAGCAGAAGTGTGATCTGCGAATCAGACTCTACCATTTTGCCAAATTTGGTGTAATTCCGTTTAGCGGTTCGGGCTGTAGCCGTGTCTAAACGTCCTATGGAAATTAACATGGGGAAAACACGTTTTTGTAACCCCCCATTTTTCTTGGCCCTCATTTGACAAATCTACCCGAGACTTTCAGGGAAGAAGAGGAGCGGAACGGGCCATCTTCTTTGAGAAATTCCTGAAGATTCAACTACTGGCGCCAAAGTTATTCCCAATAGAATGTTGTGGATTTCCAATGGAAACTAGGTCCTAACTATATATACCTACCGCCAGTAGGTTATATATATATATATATATATATATATATATATATATATATATATATATATATATACACACACAACGTATTGGAAATGTTATGTCACTCATGTACACTATAAGATCGCACCTATAGTGTTTCAGAGAGGTTTTGTCCTTTGCCTATGTCCAGTAATGTCAAGAAACTTTATTGACATGTCAATCACTAAGTGTCATTGGCACTGACGAAGGCAGTACGCCGTTTGTGCGGTTCCTGAAAATAAACTTGTGGATTGATGATTTACCCTCCTGAGTGCTGTGAATTCTGGTAAAGCAAACGGAAATAGTGAGCAGAGTGTTTCGCGGTGTTCCACGAGCCCCTGATAGCACCCGCCCATGAGTGCACAGGACAGCGTGGGAGACAAGTGTTTTTCAAAATTACCCTGTGCACCACCGCCGCCGCTGGGGCGAGGAGACAGCCGTAGCTGGAGGACTGAAGCGAAGGAGCATGCCGGGTGCCCCCGGAGACTTCCCGAGCAACACGCCGTCAGGTGAGCCCCCTTTTACATATATTTGTAAACAAATAGCGGGCAATGCGGTAGTACGTCAAGGAGGGTAATCACATCCACACAATATAAACCGCCATAGATCAGCTGTAGCTGTCTACAGCTGAACACAGAGTGCTGACATGTTCACCGACACCGAGCACCGCACAGCGGCAAAAGACATGTTTAAACGGCGGGAAAAGCCGCCAGAAATGGTATCAAAAGCGGCGGAGCCACAAAGCAGCAAGTTAAAGGACAACATAACCAAGTTAGAGTGGCTTTACGGATGGGAAGTTCGAAAATGGTGGGAGGCGAAGAGTCTAACCAGTTATATTGAGGAGCACAGGGTGCACAGGGGCCTAAGAGTACATACAGTTTCTTCATATGAACACCCTGACCCGCAATTACTAACATACTGGGCAGAACATACAGCCACATATTGTAAAGGAACTCTTAAGATCCTCATGAAATACGCCTGGAGCGACAGAGAGAAAGCGCTAGCGGAGATCAAACTAATCGAGGAAGAGCTTGAGAAAGAGACGGAATTGGAGCTAATATTACAAATCAAGGAGCAAATGAAGGCCCGCCTTATTAAATACGAGCAAAAGATAAGATTTCGTAAACAAGAAAAATATGAGCGTGATGAGAATGATTATCTTCAAGGGCGGGTACTGACATATGCCAAGAAATTTGATGCTCCACGGAAAGCTCTCCACAGTGGCACAAGCACAAGAGTAGCTCCAGACATAATCACCTCAGAGTCTGATGTGACTGAGGATTCTAGAGATGACCAACGGGATCCAGGGGGTAACCGAGGCCGTAGAACTGGAACCACCCCTTTTCACAAGGAGTTTGAAATAATCAGAAAATCGTGGCTACGCGGAGGGAAAAACAAACTGCCCGATGCAACAGTAGGAGGACAAGGAGGACAAGGAGGGCAGGGGGCCAGACACATATTGATCTGTTCCACTTTACAAGGAAATTAAAACTTCACAAATATTTTAAGATATGTCCACATACGAAAGATCAATCCAAGAAAGGTGTGAGAATGACTGCTACGGATGCATTGAGTAGCAAGGACATACCGACAGTAGAGGCTCTCGAGGAGTTACGAACAGAACAAGTAACCAACATTGACAATTTAGACATTGCTCAACGTGCAGTATTACAAGGAGTAGAGCAAGAAAGGGAGGAGAGCAATTTCAGACCGGGCTCAATCTTTATCCCGCAGACACCATGGGATGCTGTGGATGTGTTTACGGAAGTGATGAACAATGACCTTATGAGGTACAGGAAGGCCAACCATCCAATCAAGAATAACATAACAGACCTCCAGAAAATGGCATTGCATAATCTTATGAGGGATAAGACTATCGTAGTGAAACCCTCGGACAAAGGTGGAAATGTAGTACTCATGAGCAATGAAGACTACAGAAAAGAAGCACTAAGTCAGTTATCAGACGAGAAATTTTATATGAAGTGCACGAATGAATTATATCAACAAAGTATCATGGATTATGATACTCTGATCCGCAAATGGTATGACCGCCTGATGCTAGGCAGAGATGAACACCTCTTTCTGCACAATAATCATCCGATGCTCCCTACCTTTTATCACCTTCCCAAGCTTCACAAGAACAATACATGCCCTCCAGGACACCCTATTATTTCTTCCATAAACAGCCTTACAGAGAATATGTCCCGCTTTGTAGATAACATTCTGTTTCCGTTGGTGATAACTTTAGGTTCCAAGATCCAGGATAGAAACATTCTGACCCTATGGTCTTGGTCAGGGAGGTGGTACATGGATCTTTAGGCTCAATTTTTATTTAAAAAAAATAAAACATGGCGGGGTACTCATGCAGTACTTGCACGCAGTTGAAAAGGTGAAAAAAAACTAGAAGTTTGTTTTGTTTATTTGGTCCCGGCGGGGGGCAAATTACGGGGAAATTTTTAGAGCTTTATTTCTATGACAGTATGTAAAACTTGCGATTTATTTTTTGCTGCACCAGTTGTACTGTCAACGCATGCACAGCTTTGGTTGCAAGTGCACTTTTTTCTTTTTCTTCAAGTTCGCCAAGCAAACCTCTGATTTTAGGTATTACATTTTCCGCTTTGTTTTCCCGGGTTATGTGTGTTATCCGGTGCTATACTTTTGTAATATATTATTAAACATATTGTATGTATAATTATTTGAAATGTAGTGTTTAGGCGCCAAACGTTGATTACATACTCCGTCCAACCCCATTTTAGTAGTTTTCCTTTGTTATTTTTATTATACCTGTTTCTTTCATTTTACCCTGCGTATATTTTCTCTGTGATCGATGAGATTTGGTGCCACAGATACCACGGTGTTTGTCCTTGGCCTCTGATCTTATCAGAGTTGGTCACATGTATACCTAGAAACTAATTTGAAGGATGTAAGGCACAGGCATTACAACGCGTGTTGGTCAACAAAAAACAATATTAAGATTATGCATTGATCAAGTGTGGTAAATACATACTAGTTGTAAAAGCATGTGTGGAAAAGCGATATGCGTGCTAATGGTTTTGTGGTGACGATCACGTGTGCTTATGAACTGGGTCTGGCCGTGGTGGAGTCCAGGGTACCAGGCGGAGGGGCACGCAGCTGGACTCATACAATATAGAAGTAATATAGGATTTTTAAAACTTAAAAAAAAGTATTCCATAATTATCCAAGATTAAGTCTTCTAATAGTATGTTCATTAAATACATAAATATATGTTTTTAAACAATTGAAAACATTCACGTCTTTTGACATCACACAGAGGCTTTGATGCGACACGAAACCTCAAAGCGTATTCGTAGCGTATGCTGAGAATAATTAGCAGTACAAACTATGGTGTGATCACTCTCTCACTGTCAAATCAGAGCACAGGGCGTGGTTTGAGAATGGTTAGAAGTGGTCACTCATTGGAGATCCAATTCAGGTGTGTGTCTTATCCACAGTATAGTAACATTATTTTTTAACCTGGTTAAGTTTGAGGTTTGCATGAAATACAATGCTATAGCCAGAAATGGATGTGTTGGCAGCGCTTATGTCCATCAAGCTTGGTTATTACCATTTACATATAGGTGCCTGAGGGAGGGTAAAGAAGTCTATGTGAAGGGCGAGGATTGCACAATAGTACCACATCACTCCTTAATTTGTAGACACATATAATTGCATGGCTCTTGTATACAAGATGTGCCTGATTTGGACTGAGTTTTGAAAGTTAGTCCGACACCTGCTATCATAACAACATTCAGTTTACTGGAAACAGGAGTTATTTACTTTGAAATAATGGAGATTGTTGTACAATGTTAGCAGGCATTGCTTACATGATTACGTTAACTGAGCGTGTGGTTTGATAAAAAAAAAGTTGTGTTAACTCCTCTGCATGGGAAGCTGGATGTTTCGACCTTGAAAGCAGAGTCAACCAAATGAGTCGTATAAGAGCGCTATTGTCTCAAAAAGAGTTTGCTCTTATATCTGGTAGAGAAACATTTGTCCTTTATGTAGCAAACACCCGCACAGAAGTCCATGATTTATTAAATACAGACGTGCTCTTGAATTTTTGGGGAGTTAATTTAGAGTATCTTTAATGTGCCCTTGACTACGGGGTTACCTTACTTTTTTAAAGTTAGAAGCAGTGGCCTTGTGACTTCTGTAGAAAGTATATTTGGTGTCTTTTTGGCTCAGAAGTGTGGCTCAGGGGTTAGAGGCGGCAGACCTGGAGCTTGAGTTCGGCCCGGGACCAGGGTTCAATTTCCCGCCTCGGCGGGTCTTGGGCTCAAAATTCCACGGACTCGTTAATTCTCGCTCCGGTGCCTTCTCAACTCACGGGTTCACACTCTGCGACTCTGGGCAATAGCTTGCTTAATCTCCACAACGGCCCCTCGCAGCGGGATGCCTGGCTTTCACCTTGTGGATACCCTGTCGGGGTATCTCACAGGGGAATACCAGGACGGGTTCCCTAAGCAAGCGCATAGATGCCTGCGATGTGGGCGATTTGCGCTATATAAATACATGTACATTTACATTTACATTTACATTTTGGGATTTTTTCATTCGATTTTTTCCGTCATCTTTGGTGGATTGCGCTTAATACTCGCATTAGTTGCCGGTGCGCTTTTATTCATTTATTTACATAAATATGGATGCACATACTGAAGCAGACAGTAATATGTCCCGGCTGTTGCTGCTCCGCAACCCAGTGCTTAGTTACTATGGAGCGCTGCCTCTTGCAACATTGAGTGCAGCTTATGGATTATCATTTCGATTCTCCTTTTTCACATGCGTTCAACCTGTGTTCCATTGCCTGAGCTGCGATTTCGACTGGGCCCTGGATTTGTGTCTCTGCAGTACGGTGTCTCCCAAAGCGGGTTATGACCAGTTGATGAGCCCCTTAGTGGTTCATGACTTGCTATGTTCTGGCGGCGGGATTATGGCTTTAGCAGCGACACATGGAATAATGGGACGTTGGAATGTTTTTCGCAGCGGCGCTTGAGTTCTTGGCACGCAGTTACATTGAAGATGACCTGAGTTTTCCTCCGATGGTGATAGAGGCTCTGGTTGTATGTTAATTCTCACTATTGAATTGAATGGCTGAAATGTTTTCAGATGAAAACAATGACTTCCTCTTGGAGGCTGTTGCTAAATACTGTGCTTACAAGCTGTTGGATTAAGACTGTTTGATTTTTCTACGTATTCTTTAATATTTAGTTACTGTTTTCTATCAAAGAGCGAATAACTTTTTTTTGGAAATGCGAACTTGACTCTGCTTTTAAGGCTTGGACTGTGCGTTCCTAATTCGTCCACGTTTATATCACGTGCTTTGACCAAGAAAGGGTGCCGTGGGGCTGAGCGTTGCACTCACAGCCTGTTAAGTTAGCATGGATTTATTAGAAGCTTACATACTATTTTTGCTTACCTGCTCTGCTTTGCACACGACACGTACTTGTGATATTGTTTAGAGATGTCATCAGTGATGTGATGAGTGATGTCACTGACCATGTCATGAGTGATGTAATATGTGACGTCATCACCAGTGCATTGCGGGCGCGCGGGTTATAGTTAGCTGAACTAACTTTTGTATGAGAGAAAGGTCCAGCTAACTATAACATGGGTGAAACCTATGGTTTTTTCAGTAAATTTCTAAGATTTTTTAAATGCTAATTCCTCACTATAACGTGGCTGAAACCTATGTTTTTTTCAGTGAATATATATATATATATATATGTATATATATATATGTATATATATATATATATATATATATATATATATATATATATATTACCTACTGGCGGTCGCCAGTAGGTATATATAGTTAGGATTTTTTCTCTATGGGACTTTTGAAAATTCTATGCCTAATAACTTTGGCGTTTGTGGACGGAATTGGCTGAAATTTTCAGGAAAATGGCACATTTTGTTTCTGAGCAGCTCCCGGAAATTTGGGGGGGGTTCGTCAAGGGGGGGCCGAGAAAAAAGGGGGGTCCCAAAACGCGTTTTTCCCATGTTATTTTCCATAGGGCGGTTGGACTCACTTTTAGCCCGAACGGCTGAATGGATTTTCACGAAACTTGGCAAAATTGTAGGGACTGTTAGCCCGATGTGCCTTTGCTAGGTCTCAATATATGTGCTTCAGTGGATTTTGAGAAATTAACGTTTAAATCAAGATATATATCTGTAACAGCGCTCCGGGCAGCTATCCGGTTAGCGAACCTTTCGCGTAACGGAACTTTGCGATGAGAAGCTGATTGGCCCTCCGGTGTCTGTCAACATTCTAAACAGTCCGGAGCGGCCGCCATCTTGTCTCTCGGTAGGATCGAGAGACAAGAGGAGGCCAAAACAAAGGGGGAAATTACCATAAGGGGGCATAGTAGATCCTCGTTGACCCCCTAGGTTTTATGTGGAGGTTTTAAAAGGGCCTAGGAGGGTCCAAAAAAAAAATTTTTTTTTTGCGTGGTAAGCGCCAAGTTCGCGAACCGGATAGCTTTCTGGGCAGCGAACTTTATGGATAAAAGAATGAAAGACTTTTCTAATACTGTATGTTAATTGTTTGTTGTTTTTCTTGTTTTTTTTTGTTTTCTTTGTTTATTTATTTTTTTTATTATGATTGTGTTTCATACTTTATTAAATTTTCTAACATTTCATTGTCAGAAATGTCATAATTTATTATAGGGTGTAATTGTTTTTCATTTTGAAGCAAGTTGTCTACTGCTTCAACACATTGTAGAAGTTCGTGGTCTCTACTGTCATCCATAAAGTCATCAAGTTTGTCTTGGCTGCTCTCCTTCAGTTCAATCGAAAATGAAACTTGTTGTTCGCCTTCCATTTTGCCTGAAATTTTGAATAAGAAAATATATATTAGTAGAGATAGGGCACTGTTGGGATTAATTTTAGATAGGCAGTTTTTATCAGTGAATTTATCTTTTGGTAGTGTATAGTATGAGAGTGGAAATAGGACTATAAAAAAGTGTATGTGATTTAACCAAGACAAGCCTTACTCCATTGATAACTATAACAGAGAAGTCTATCTAAATACATTACTACTACAGAGGGATAGTGTATATCTAGCAGAAAAAGTCTACTATATTAAGTCATAGTGCACAATATATTAAATTATAACTTACCTTCACAAAGAAGTTGAAGTTTTTTGAAGCTTTTGAAATAGGAGGTACAACAAGAAGTAGTAGTCAAAATGGCTGTGTTTCCTTCTCTCCCTTTATATATATACAGGTATATAACCAATCAAATGTCAGGTAATAAAAGTAGAAAATGAAAGTAACATTTTCATTGGTTGTCAATTCCAACAATTCAGATGTGTTTTGTGAAGTAATTTACCTCACGGTACTTGGAGAGGTCTACAGGCTAAATGGCTAAATGGAATTTCAATGAAATTTGTGAGAATGGAAGGGATTGTTATGTAGTATGAGCTAATCTATATTTGGTGAGAGTGTCTCTAGTCGTTTTTCTGTAAATTACTTTCCCGCCTTTTTTTAGGACCGCTTTCCGGGAAGCTGCCCGGTTAGCGAACCTTAAGCGTCACGGGAGTCCACCATTTTGTGTTTCGTTCGCATTAAGATACAAGATGGAGGGCAAATAATGTTTAGAATGGGTAGAAGGGGTCATGGTAGACTTATCTTGACCCCCTAGGTTTTCTGAGCGTGGCTGAGGAGGCTTATATGTGCGGAAAAAAAAACTTTTTTTTAAAAAATTCCGCGAGGTTAGCTTTCGGTTAGCGAACCGGGTAGCGCTCCGGGGAGCGAATTTTGTGGAAAATTAGTGAAAAAAGTTAGAGAAAAATAATAATTGTGAGTGATCAGATGTAGGGTAGCTCTGAGAAGAGCTTTTGGGTTTATGGTACATTTAGGTACTTATAAGTAGGTACCAATGCACAGTCTTAAATTCAGAATGAAAATTCTGTTGCCCTCATCTGAGAAGTGAACTCCATCTCCTCTGTAGATATCTTGCATGTAGTAACGCAAGTTATTGTTGTACAGAGAGCCCATTCCATGGTCTCTCATGTAAGCTGAAACAGATTTGTTTACATGCTTCCTCGCTTTCTCAATTTGTGGACAAAATTGGTTGGACCACCTTCATTTCTGTCTTTGGCATATATTGGAATATACCAAGGCAGTTTGAGGAAAAAGTGCCATTAATTGCTCCAAGGTGTCCTTTAAAAGCATTTCCAGACCTACCCCTGTCAAAGTGCCCAAATCATTACCTCCACAGTGCACTATTAACAGGTCAGGTTTTGGCAAATGCATAAAGGTTTTCACCAATGGAATCAATTGGTGACATTTTAATCCTCTTTGGCCCAACCAGTTAATTTCCACATCTTGTAAATTGAGGTTGTGTAAATTTCTGCTCTCAGCATACCTTTGAGCCCAGTGGATGTAACTATGTCCAACAATCCAGACGTTAAACATGGTGGAAGAAGGTTGTTCTGCAGTCAGATGAAGTGTGGTAATGAAAGGGCAGTTGAAACAGTAGGAGTTTCTAAAGAAAAAAAACTGTGGTTTTACTATGCTAATGATTCATTAGCAGTGATTGGTGCATTTCCATTTCTGAAAACAGAAAGTTAGGGTGCATGGATGTGTTCTTTGAAAAATGTAATTTGAATGGTCAAGGAAGAAACAATTAATGAAAGATTGCACTGGATACGCAGGTGCACTGAGAGTTCAGAGTTCAATTGAAACATTGTTGTGTGAATTTGCAAACATGAGAGGTCTTCCAGGAGGTGGTTGCTATGGAAACAAGGCAGACAGGGCAGAGGGGGGAAGGGTTTTGATTTGAAAAAAGTGAGGGAAGAGGTATGATTGGCTAATATGAGAGATATGTGAAAAGAATATCTGTATTTCTGTGCTTTCAATAGCTGCAGCCTTTGGAGTGCATCCTTTTTCTTCTGCTGAAGACAATTTGGTGTATTTCTGAGACTGTTTTCAAAACTCAAAAAATATTTGCTAAGGTGAGAAAAGATTTATTTAATTTAGATAGAGAATAGTATGATTTAAGGAGAAAATGATGAAGAAAGCTGTGTTTTTAAAATGTGGTTTTGTCTCTAGTGATATACTAATAGAATTAGTTTCATAGAGAAATTATAATTGCATATTTGGTGTAACATTCTGGCATGCAGTAACACAAGATATTGTAATACATGGAGGCCATTTCATGGTCTGTTATGTAAGCTGAAACAGATATGTTGCTTTTAAAAACGATTTAAGAAATCAATTACATTTCTGGATATGTACTGCTAGAGCTTCATAGGTTGTTTTGGGCCATATTTATAAGGTATTTGAGTGTCTAAGATGTTGTGTTCGCCTTTTAAAATGTAAAGTGTTCCTCATGGGGCAAGTGTCTTGTAAATACGGTCCCACTTGTGCTTGGCAAATTTAGATTTTGATTATGGGAGTTACCTAGCCATGTTAATAGTGTCCCAAAAATGGTGCTAGGGCATTCCAGAAAACACTTTCATGTGTCTCAAGGACATTTTTAGTTATTTCTTCATGAATGCAGGTATACAATTGATTTATATGCTGTGTTTAAAAACGAATTTTGAAATGAATTAAATTTCAGGATATGTACTGTTAGAGCTTCATAGGTTGTTTGGGGTCATATTTAGAAGGCATTTTAGTGTCTTTGATGTTATTTTTCCCTTTTTAAATGGAAAGCGTTCCTCATGGGGCCCTGAGCAGTTCTTAGCCATGTTATTTAATAGGAAGTGGATAACATGGCTAAGAGCATTTGCTGGAAAATGCATGAATATCGCTGATTTTTCTGCTATATTCATGCATTGTGGCCGTTTTTTTTCACATTGCTTCATAGGTTGTTTGGGTTCATATTTAGAAGGCATTTTAGTGTCTTTGATGTTATTTTTCCCTTTTTAAATGGAAAGCGTTCCTCATGGGGCCCTGAGCAGTTCTTAGCCATGTTATTTAATAGGAAGTGGATAACATGGCTAAGAGCATTTGCTGGAAAATGCATGAATATCGCTGATTTTTCTGCTATATTCATGCATTGCGGCCGTTTTTTTCACATTGCTTCATAGGTTGTTTGGGTTCATATTTAGAAGGCATTTTAGTGTCTTTGATGTTATTTTTCCCTTTTTAAATGGAAAGCGTTCCTCATGGGGCCCTGAGCAGTTCTTAGCCATGTTATTTAATAGGAAGTGGATAACATGGCTAAGAGCATTTGCTGGAAAATGCATGAATATCGCTGATTTTTCTGCTATATTCATGCATTGCGGCCGTTTTTTTCACATTGCTTCATAGGTTGTTTGGGTTCATATTTAGAAGGCATTTTAGTGTCTTTGATGTTATTTTTCCCTTTTTAAATGGAAAGCGTTCCTCATGGGGCCCTGAGCAGTTCTTAGCCATGTTATTTAATAGGAAGTGGATAACATGGCTAAGAGCATTTGTTGGAAAATGCATGAATATCGCTGATTTTTCTGCGATATTCATGCATTGCAGGCCTTTTATTATCACATTTGCAAGCACTTCTTAGCCATGTTATCCAATGGGAGGTGGATAACATGGCTAAGAGCATTTGCTTCAAAGGTTGTTTGGGGTTATACACCATTTTTGGGAAATTATTAACATGCCTATCTAACTCCCATAATCAAAATCTAAATTTGCCAACCGCAGGTGGGAGCGTATTTACAATAAATTTGCACCATGAACAACGTAAAATAGCATACTAGACACTCAAATGCCTTATAAATATGACCCAAAACATCTTATGAAGCACTAGTAGTGCATATTTCCAGAAATGTATTGGTTTTCATTTAATGATTTACTTCATTGGTAGGCCTTCACATGTTTTTTGACCTTGGTTTTTTTCAGTGATAATCTTATCTGCAACCATGTGTTGGCCTCACCTCAAATAAACAAAACAGGTGATGGAATGAATGTGGATCAATGACACACATTCACCCCAGTCCAAAGATCTGGGCCTAAACAAACCTTTAGATAGGCTACATCTTATCGTCATCCTGAATTAATGATTTAAAATATTAGGGAGTGATTTATGAGTGTTGTATGCCTGTTTTGTACCATTGAGTGTCATTTTTGTGATGCAGTGCTGGTGGAAAATATTTGCTATGTTAAATAATTAGTACGGCATTAAGTTTTAGATGACTGTTATTTATTTACTGTTTGGTAATAGTGGTTAATAACATTTTATATTATATTTTTTCACAGATTCAACTGCAGATTCTTTCATAGTTTGGAAAATGCCTTCCAGAAGTCGAATACGAAAGGCTAGAAAACGTCAAAGACAGCAGGATGATGTTTTATTGCAGCAGTCCTCTTCCCCAAATACTTGTCAAAACACCAAGAAAGGTCCGGGTAAGAGCACGAAATCATTCTTAAGAAATATTTGTAGTAAAAAAAATTTTGCTCAAAAAAATGTGTCTGTTCACAAAAAGAAAAGTAATTTAAATGGAAAGGAGAGACACATCACAAATGTTACTGGTAGAGGAAGAGATAACTCTGTGCATGATAGTAGAAGGAAACAACAGTTTAGGGACATTCGACAACGAATGTTCCGTAATAGGATATTAGTTAATTTATTGAAAAATATTAAAAAGAAAGGCCAACAGAAAGCGGCATTTTATAGGAAGAAGAAAAATGTAGAGAAAATTATTGATCATGCTTTTGAAATCAAGCGAAAGTTGTTTATTTTGGTAATCAATAGAATTAGGAAACTAAGCAAGGTAATTTCTGATTTCAAAACAAAAAGTAGATGGAAGAGAGTAGTAAATCGTACTAACTTTTGTGAAGTTTTTTCTGGAGAATGGATGCATAGTTCAAGTTCTGAGGCATTTTTTAATGAGGAGACTTATTTTCAGGATAATGATTTGGTGCATGCAGTTGACATCAGTGGTCGAGCTTATGAAGTGAAGGATGGTTGTCCAGTTGAAAAAGAACAACTTGTGACAACAGAGACAGAAGAGGCGCTAAATGATGAGGTTTTAGGAAGACGTCCTAAGGGTCCTGTGTACATTTGGAAGTGTAGTTCTATTTGCAGTGTGCGACAGGTTTCCATCAATTTGCTTTGTGATTTTATACGGACATTTAATAAGAAAAGTTTGAAGCAGAAAATGAAGTTGTTGCAAGATTTAGATCCTTGCAGAGTGAGACAAATGACAGGTTTGCGTGGTCATTCACTGGCTTGTCTTTCCAGGAGAGTATGCCAGAGTGTTTTTCATCATTTCAGGATGCTAGCAGTGCATCATAATAAAGTGAGAAAATTAGTGAGAATGTTGTATTATGCTAAGAGTCCAGCAATTATGCTTAAACAGTTATGTGCTGCTCTTTTGCATGGTTCTGAAATAGATGTGAAGAATCTTTGTGAAGAAATTGAGTTTTGTTACTTTGGTAGTAAAGATGAGAATGTTCAAATTGACCCTGAAGTAGAGGGTAATGTGGAAGATAATGTACAGGTTTCCAGTACAGATAATTTTCAGAAGGAAATTGCCACGTTTCAGATGAAATCAAGTGAGAGGCCTAATTTCACTTGTGTATGTTGTCGACGCACTTATTATAAGAATCAGACTAAGGTAGTGGATTTATATGCAAAAAGTGAAAGGGTAAATAATAGTGAATGGAAGGATTTTGCCACATACTTGATGGTAGAAAATTATTTTGATTTGGGATCGGATCAACGTGTGTGTACTTATTGTTGTAATAAATTAAACCAAAACCAGATGCCTGCTAGGGCAGTTCATAATAATCTGGAATTGGTTGAGATTCCTTCTGAATTGAAGGATTTAAATACTTATGAATCTATTTTGATTCAAAGTATCCATCCCTTTCAGGCTATTGTAAGAATGGAGCCAAAGACAGGGAAGTTGCCTCCAGCAGATTTACAGAGAGGATTAAAGGGAAGAGTTGTTTATTTGCCTCTAGATTTGAAGAAAAACATTAACACAATTGGAATAGAAAAAGTGGAAGAGGAACCTCTGGTTATCTTGGTTAATGGGGTTCCGACAAAGAATAAGAAAATATGGCAAGATTTAGTGGATGTTAGGAAAGTCAAAAAGGCAACAGTGTATTTGAAGAAAAATAATAAGTACTATAAGAATGTATATGTTGCAGAAGAGGAAGTAAGTGATGAAGAGGATAGCGATTTGTGTGCTGGCCAAATTGAGAAAGTAGAGGCCTCTAAAAGTGAAGAAATATATGAACATTATAGTGTTCATCCTTTGCATTCCAAGGAAGTCATGGGGAATGCTATTGAGTTGTTTCAAATGAAACAAGCCAAAGGGAGTCCCATTAGTGTTTGGGAGGAAAGTTTGGAAGCTCGGTGTTTCCCACAGCTATTTCCCACAGGTCAAGGAGGAAGATATGATGAGCGACCTCGTGAAATTCCTGCGTCTGAATACCGGACTTTACGATTGTATGCAGAAGATTCTAGGTTTCGGCAATGCATTCCCTATTTGTTTCATCTCCTGTTTGAAAGTGATCTGTCTGGACTTTCATATGCAGTGAACCACATCTTAAAAAGTGGTATACAGATGCGAAATATCTCAGCAAGGGACTTCATGCATAAAGTCAATGTCCAAGACAGTATTTTGGATTCTCACTTAATTAATCTCATGGCGTGTCAGCGTGGTACTAATGAGTACTGGTACCGTCGTCATGGTGATTTAAAATGTATGCTGAGGAACTTAGGAACTCCGACATGGTTCCTCACTCTGAGCTGTGCCGAGTATGGCTGGGAAGACTTACTTGAATTTCTACGAGAGGCAAATGGAAATATTGAAAACATTGAATTCAAGACACCTGGAGAACTGTGTTCTTTGGATCCTGTGAATGTATGCAGGTACTTCAATCATAGATTTGAAGCAATGATGTCTTTCATCACAAATAAAAAGAATCCACCTCTTGGAGAGGTGTTGGATTTCTTCTGGAGAAAGGAGTATCAAGCAAGAGGTGCCCCTCATATACATATGTTGCTGTGGATCAAGGATGCACCTAAATTTGGAACAGATCCGGATGACTTAGTGATGAATTTCATCGAACAGTATTCTACGTGTGCTGTTCCAAACGCAACGGAGAAGAAAAGTCTAAGAGAACAAGTTCTACGTTTCCAAAGCCATCGTTGTGGAAAGTACTGTCGTCGTAAATTCAGAAACAAGGACAAGTTCTACACCAAATGTCGTTTCAACTTTCCACGACCGGTGATTTCTAAAGGAAGAGTGAACAGTTTGATGTCTTCGCTGCGACATAATGTGACGAGGAAATCACCCAAGAATACATACAATTTGAAAAGGAACGAAGAGTCCAAGTACATCAATGACTACAACCCAGTGATTTTGTCCATGTGGAATGCCAACATGGATATACAGTTTGTGGCTGACAACTGTATGGCTGTGGCTCGGTATGTGACATCTTACATCACCAAAAAAGAAAAGACCGAACTGAAGGATATGTGGGAGGACATTTCCCATGAAAAGAGCCTCAGCAAGAAGTTGTACAGTTTCAGTCTGAAGATGTTGTCGCATCGAGAAATCGGAGCTTACGAATGTTCTGATCGATTGTCTTCAGCAAGTCTCTATGCCAAATCCAGGAGTCTCGTTTGGGCGAGTCTTGGTCTTGCTGCAACGCGAAATCGAGTTCTAAAACCTGTTCGGGAAATTGAGTATTTGGCAGAAAAGGAACCAAACAGTACCGACATTTTGAAGACCAACATGTTGGATACATATTATCCAAATCGAAGCAGTCACCTTGAGAATGTTTGTCTATATGAGGTTCTCCAAAATTATATATTCAAGAGGAACATCAAAGAAGATATTGAGAAAGGAGTGTATGCTGTAATTGGAAGTGAGGGATGCCTGGTCAAGCAAAGAAAATGCCAATTAGTAAACCATCGAAAATTAAGTGGCGAATCTCCAGAAAAAAAGGAGTTTTTCTATTTAGCACTTTTGCAACTTTTCAAGCCTTGGCGTGCAGAAGAGGAACTGCTTGGAGATTTCCTCTGTTACGAAGACTCTTTCAATGCAGCCAAGGAGTCCATAGAATGTCCTGCTTTTTCTAAATATCAAGAAATGCTAACTTTGGAAATTGAGCAGGAAGCAACGATTGCAGCCGAGATTGCCAGAGACAGTTCTCAGGACAGTCAGAGTTCTGTTTCATTGAGTCAAGATCCACTTGGAGGACCTATTATCGAAAATGAAGCTGCCACTGCTATGAATGAAGTAGAAAGAGCCATGGCACATGCTCAGGAGGATTCAGTTAACTTACAAGACTTGGAAAAACAACTCAACGTTGAGCAGAGGAAAATATATGATGAAGTTACCAAGGAAATTGAGCACGGATTAAGTCATGAGAAGAAAGAGTGCTCGTGTACGTCGTTGAAGCCTGTCCGACTGTACGTGAGTGGAGAAGCGGGAACTGGAAAAAGTTTCCTCATTAAAGCAATCTCTTGTTATTTGCAGGAAAGGACTGAGTCATCGCTGTCTTGTGTTGTCACCGCTCCTACTGGACTGGCAGCACATAATATTAAAGGTATTACTTTGCATCGTCTATTGATGCTGCCGGTGGAGCATGACAACAAATTAGAATACAACAAGTTATCTGGAGATGCTTGCTGTGAAGTTTCAAGAGTTTTGAGGAAAATGAAACTACTTATCATTGACGAAGTAAGCATGGTTTCCAATGTCATGCTTGCCTTTGTGCATTTGAGAATGCAAGAAGTACTTAAAACTGAATATGATGTCTTATTTGGTGGGAAACACATTATTGTTTTCGGAGATCTTCTACAGCTGACACCAGTAAAAGGTCAACCTGTGTTCAAAATACTCACGCATGAAGATACCAGGAAGTGCCTAGGGAGCATTGGCAACGTCAATATATGGTTAAACTTCAATTATGCAGAACTGCATCAAAATATGCGTCAGGCAAAGGATGAAGATTACAAGAATATTCTACAAGATATCAGAATTGGAAAAGTGACCGAGCATGGGAAAGAAGCTTTAAATGCACGGTTACTGTCAAATTTGTATCCCAAACAAGAGATTGTGCCTGAGAATATTTTTCAGAAAATTACTGAGAAGAAATCCGGGATATGTCTCATGCCAACTCTTGCAGAATGTGCCATCTTCAACAACAAAATGTTGAATTTAGAAAAGCAAGACATTGTGAAACTGGAAGCTATCGACAAATTAGAGCATATGGGATCAACAATTATTTTGTCAGATAATTTGAAATCAAAATTGGATTCATTAGAGAAGACTATATCTAAGACAGCGGGTTTTGAAAAGACTCTGAATGTGTGTTTAAATTGCCGAATCATTTTGAGACGGAATTTACATGTAGAAAGAGGTCTGGTAAATGGATCAATGGGTAATGTTGTTGATTTTGAGAAATACAGAAATAGAGATGGAATAGAATTTTTAAGAATTAAATTTGATGGCATTGAGGAAGTACAGCAAATTGGTCGTTGTTCTGCTAGGTTTTTGCTTGTTAAAGATTTATATGTTCGCCGTAAACAGTTTCCTGTTTGCTTGGCATATGCGGTGACAATCCATAAATCGCAAGGTTTAAGTGTAGACTGTGCATTGGTGAATATTGGCAGTTCTGTGTTCAAGGAGGGTATGGCATATGTGGCATTGTCACGAGTTAGAACTTTATCGGGATTGTACTTGATTGACTGTGATGTCACAAACATTTGTGCAGATCTAGATTGTGTTAAGGAATACAATAGGTTAAGAAGAGAGTATGCGCCACATTTGCCTCAATATCCTTTGTTTGAGAAACGTGTGGTATGCCGGAAACGTAGAAATAGCATTAATAGTAGGGAGGTTGTTGCAAAAAGACCAAAAGTCAATGAACCGAAAATTGTTAGCAGAAAGAAAGTGGATTCTGTTGAAGATGTTGTTGGTTTTCAATTTGAAAACAGTTCTGGTGTCAACTGCTATGCAAATGTAGTGGTTAATGTTCTCTTTTCACTAGAGAGTTTAAAAGAACAGATTCTGTTGAATTCAGAACAAATTTTATGCTGTTTGTTGAATTCTGTTTTCGAGAAATGTAGCAGTGATCGAACAAAAGTAGAAAGTGTGTCTGAAGTTCGTTATCTTTTAGATGAATGTTCAGGTCAAACAGACTTCTCTGAAAATAATCAGCAAGATTGTCAGGAGTTTTTAATGTATATGCTTGATATATTGCAAGTTGAGGGTGTAGATGTAGATCAACTGTTTGGGCTTTCTTATCAATGGCAGCATGACTGCGAGAACTGTATGGTATCAAGTACTACTAGTGTAGACTCAGAAAGATTTATATATTTAACTTTGCCAGACAGTAAATCAGTGTCCTTTAATAAGCTAGTAAATGCAGCGGATCACAACATGGAGTGTAGCCAATGTAAATGTGATATGATGTCAACATTATTTATACGTAGATATGGCCAGTATGTCATTTTAATGATTCAACGATGTAGGCCTGATGGATCAAAATTGTCAACTTTAATAAAAAATTTTGTGGCTTCTCAGCTGTCAATATCAGGGAGGACTTTTGTTACTGTAGCAATTATCTATCACGATGGTCCATCAACAACATCAGGACATTATACAGCTTACTTAAAGTCTGGAAACGGCTGGTCATTCTGTAATGATTCTGTTGTAACTTTCAAAAAAAAATTGCCGTTTGACCTTAAAAATTCTTACCTGGTGTTTTTAAAACCAAAATTTTAAGTAGAGGGAATGTAAGTCTGCAATGCTGTCTCGATTAAAAATCCAACTATATAAACCTGATGCAAGTAAGTCTGCTTCATAGTAAGCAGTATCAGTGTCATAGGAAAAGGAGAACATGAGTGACAAAGAAGACTAAGATATTAGTAGTCCAGGATTGTGAAAATAATCTCAAATATTTTATTTTTGAAAGTTGCGAAAATAGAAAATGTCGGGATTTGATTGGAAGAATTACAAGACTTGCGAATCACGGCAACATGATTTGGCCTAGTGGAAACATGTGATATAATGAGAGAAGTTTTTTTTCTATGTAACATATTTCACGTATCGATGGAGGTTTTCTTTCAGAAAGTGGCGGGCTGAAAATATTTAAAGCACAACAGAGTGGATGCTGTTTATAGGAGATCGTTTGACGTCATTGAAAGTAAGTTAATTTTAAGAAGTTTTGAAATCAGATTTCTTAGGTTGTATGGGTTTTTTAAACACAGTCATTTTGATTGTGTTTTTTTTTCCCCGCTGTTACATGATGAATACCTTCAAGTCACTGATTTAAGTGAAATTTGATACATTCTGAGAACAGCAAAAATAAACCATTTAACATGTATAATTAATGTTATGCTTTTTGTCCTTATGATATACATTTAGAAATGTGTGGTACATATGGGTAAGCTGAGTTCTGTAAATATCAATTTTAATGCTTAGAGTGCTGTACTTCTGGGTAGTGTTTTTTTTTTTATAAAAAAAAGAGGCCTCACCTCAAAGAAAGCTCTTGAACGCACACATCTTATTTGCATCATAAAACAATCATTTACAATGTTAGACACAATTTTATTATGGCTTTACATCTTTTTTGCGCTGCTATTGCATCACTATTGTGAGACATTAGCAGTGCAAGAAAAACATCATGTTCCAAAATAGGCCTCAGTTCAGCAACATCAAGATACAGTTTCTTTCGAATATATATCTTTAGGATTGTGTAGGGGACGTAGAGAAGCAGAGACTTCTGTAAATGTCAAAGTTGTTGAAAAACTGTTTGTTTTTGAACCTTTTCCCTTGTCTTTTCTAATTTTTAAATACATGTTTTAATATTTTTTGAAATGTTTGTTCTTTGTTTTACAGATTGAAAGTATGAAAAAATATTTAAAAAAGGTAACAAGAATTATAAGGTAAATGTTTTCCACTCTTTTTACCCGCAATGCACTGCTGATGATGTCATTGACACTATCTCTCATTTACTCTCTCTAGCTGTCTTTCTTTTTACATTATTCTCTGATTACTTCCCTTATACTAACTCTTCTTTTTTTTAAAAAAATATTTTTTTAGTTCGCTTAAATTTCGCGAACCGGTCAGCGAACTTGAAGCGAACCAAAAGAAATAGAGCTTGCCAGAGTGATAAACATTCTAGCAATTTTGTTTGAAAGGGGAGGTAGTTCTGAAAAGAACTGTTTTTTTTTGTTTTTGTTGTTTTATATATTTTTTTTATTTTTTGAACATTTTTTGATTTTTTTGTATTTTTAGAACTGTTTTATGTTTTTTTTGTTTTTTTTATGGAGGGAAGACAACAAAAAACAGGCTTTCAAAACGGCTCAACTGGAGCAAAAAAAAGAAAATTACTTTTTGGGTGCATTAGGGCATTTATGATTTTCATATGCAATGTTCATGAGGTTGACACTCATGTTGCCATATGACAGCATATCACCACAGTAAACACAAGATAACTTTATGTGCTGGAAGTTAGGTTGGATGTTTGGCACAGTCTCTTGTGCCTCTCTTCCCGTCAAAGACAATGTAGATGTAGATCTTGCCACAGGAGTTGCCGTCGGATTGTCTACAAGATCCCTTAACTCAGCCCGGCTGTAGTTCAAGGAATGCCACCTGCTCATGTGACGATGCATTGTATAGTTCCCCATACTGTACTTCTTTTCTGTGCCTCTCGACAATCTGTAGTCACAGATGAGGCAGGTGGCATATTTTGCATTCACTTTCTTTGTTCCAGGAGGGATGGTGAAAAACTGCCAGATGAAACTGGATTTTCGTTTAGAAACCCGGGGCAACTCATCAACAAATTGTTGTTCCTCTCTCTCCTCTTCTTCTTCTTCCTCATCTTCCTCCTCTCTGTTAGTCATAATTTGACTAGGTGGTCCTCTCTTCTTATGAGGAGGTGGAGGTGGTGGTGGGGGTGCACCAGCTGCAGCAAGAATGGAAGCCATTGTGGATCTTCAGATAAATGGTCTTTCTCTCACCAAGATGAAAGTCAGAGTGAGGAAATAAGGAGGGGTTTACATGATTTGGGGAAAACAAAAGTTCTGAGCCAATGAAAAGTGTTATTTTTAGGTCACATGACCTAGTCATACATCATTTGGAAACCAAAAGTGAAATGAACCAATGAGAAGTTTGATAAACAAGTCACATGACCTGTTCCGCTTACGTTACGCGGCGCGCGCTGCGTCCCAGATCGCTTCTGGTTCGCGGTCCGGAGCACTTCCGGGAGCGCTAACGCGACGCGTCATTAGACGCATTACGCGATAACGTGATATGTCGCGCTTCCGCGACGCGTCACTGTTCCGCTAACGTAACGTTGACCGGTTCGCGGACTAGATCGCGGCATCAAGATGAGCTAACGGAAAGCTACCCGGTTCGCGAACTAGAAGCGAAGAAAAAAATATTAAAAAAAAATCATCAATAAATATCTATATATATTTTGGGATTTAAAGAATAATACATTTTACAGCTACAGATGTTAGCTTTTAAAAAACCAATGAAATTCAATGAAAAAACCATAGGTTATAGACCATATATAGTTAGGAATTCGCATTTACAAAACCTTATTTTATTTGCACAAAACCATTGAAATTCCATATATAGTTAGTTGCACTAACTATATATCGCGCACCCGCAATCCACTGCTGATGATGTCACATATTACATCATTCATGACATGGTCAGTGACATCACTGATGACATCACTGATGACATCTCAAATGACATGACTGATGACATCACTGATGACAACATCCAGTGACTGTATGTTTCTGTAAAGTTAAAATATCTTTTACATATTGAAGAATGAGTGGATGTATAAGTGTCTGGATGAAGGATTTAGTAGGTGCATGACTGACTGTATGAGTGAGTGATTAAATGTGTCTCACTGAGTGCATGGGTTAGTGACTAAACTGTGTTAATTTGTGCATCATTATGTCTGTTGTTCTGTAAACTGTTGCATGTGTTGATAAGTAGCTATATGAGTAACTATATGGGTTATTGATTGGTTGCCCAAGTATTTGTATGGGAGACTGTGTGTGTTTGTGGGTGGCTGGGAGGTGTATGACTGTGCATAGATGTGTGAGCAGTTGATTCACTAGATGTATGGTTTCAAAAGTGCATGTGGAAACAGCTGTATGGGCGGTTGACTGTGTGCATGAGTGTATTGGTGAGTGAATGGATATCTCAGTGCTACATGTCAAAGTAAGTACATATGTAAAGCACAGTACATGTGAGAGTTGACATATATAAATAATTGTGCATAAGAGCCAGTGAATTTGTGCGTGGCTGCATGGATCATTGAAAACTTGTATCAGTGATTGTATAGGAGAGTAAATATGTGTTAGAATATGTTTCAATAAGTAAGGTGTGTATAACTGTATAGTTGAGGAAATGGAGGTGTGATTGATTCTTTGCATGACTGACTAGGTGTATGAGTAACTCCATGGATGAATGACAATCTGTGAGTGTCTGTTTACACTGAGTGTATCTAAGGTTATATCAGAGTCTGTAGAGGTTCATCGTATTAACACATGAATGATGTCATCAGTGATGTTGTCAGTGATGTCATCAGTGATGTCATCAGTGATGTCACTGACCATGTCATGAATGATGTAATATGTGACATCATCAGCAGTGGATTGCGGGTGCGCGATATATAGTTAGTGCAACTAACTATATATGGAATTTCAATGGTTTTGTGCAAATAAAATAAGGTTTTGTAAATGCGAATTCCTAACTATATATGGTCTATAACCTATGGTTTTTTCATTGAATATATATATATATATATATATATATATATATATATATATATATATATATATATATATATATATATATATATATATATATATATATATATATATATTACCTACTGGCTATCGCCAGTAGGTATATATAGTTAGGATTAATTCCCTATGGCATTTCTGAAAATTCTATGTCTAATAACTTTGGCGTTTGTGGTCGGAATCGGCTGAAATTATCAGGAAAATGGCACATTTCGTTTCTGAGCAGCCCCTAAAAATTTGGGGGGGTTTCGTCAAGGGGGGGCCGAGAAAAAAGGGGGGTCCCAAAACGCGTTTTTCCCATGTTAATTTCCATAGGGCGGTTGGACTCACTTTTAGCTCGAACGGCTGAATGGATTTGCACGAAACTTGGCAAAATTGTAGGGACTGTTAGCCCGATGTGCCTTTGCTAGGTCTCAATATATGTGCTTCAGTGGATTTTGAGAAATTAACGTTCAAATCAAGATATATATCTGTAACAGCGCTCTGGGCAGCGATCCGGTCCGCTTACTTTTCGCGAAACGGAACTTTGCGCGCAGAAAGCTGATTGGCTCTCCGGTGTCTGTCAACATTCTAAACAGTCCGGAGTGGCCGCCATCTTGTCTCTCGGTAGGATCGAGAGAGAAGAAGAGGTGAAAAACGAAAGGGGAATTTAATGAAAGGGGGCAAGGTATCCCCCTCTTGACCCCCTAGGAATGTTGTTGGGGTTATTAAAGGGTCCCGTGGGGGAAAAAAAAAATATATGATTTTTCACGGTAGAAGCGCTTCACGGGCCGCGAACTGGGCCGCAAACTGGTAGCGAAACGGGAATTCGCCATTTTGTGCTTCGTTAATTAAATTACTAGGTATAAGTGGGTGCGGGAGACGTATCCTAATCCCCTATGTTTCCTGAGGGTGGCTGAGGAGGCTGATATATGTTGATACATCTCTTCCAGCGGCTGTGCGTGAGCTTTTTTTTTTTTTTGCTGCGTGACAGTCCGGAGCGGCCGCCATCTTGTCTCTCGGTAGGATCGAGAGAGAAGAAAAGGTGAAAAACTAAGGGGGAATTTAATGAAAGGGGGCAAGGTATCCCCCTCTTGACCCCCTAGGAATGTTGTTGGGGTTATTAAAGGGTCCCGTGGGGAAAATAAAAAAAAATGATTTTTCACGGTAGAAGCGCTTCACGGGCCGCGAACTGGGCCGCAAACTGGTAGCGAAACGGGAATTCGCCATTTTGTGCTTCGTTAATTAAAGTACTAGGTATAAGGGGGTGCGGGAGACGTATCCTAATCCCCTATGTTTCCTGAGGGTGGCTGAGGAGGCTGATATATGTTGATACATCTCTTCCAGCGGCTGCGCCATCCTGCCTTTTTTCCAATGCCACAATTTTGTCGTGCACGGCAGCCATTTTAGATGCCAGGCTGGTCCCAGGCTATCACCTAACCCTGCGGATGTAGTTTATGGCCCCAGCTGTAGAGAATTCAGACATGCCAATCCTCCCGATTCAGGCGTGTGACTACTGATTTCAGTGCTAGTCTCCCGCCTCCCGATTTCTGCAAGCAAAAACCCGGGGGCATATTACGAACAACTAGCGATAATTTTTGTCTCTAACTTGTTTAGAGACAAAAATTATCGCCGTACATCGGCGATTTTTATCGCAGATAAACCTTGCTATTATCGCAGAAAAGTCAGCGATATTCATGTATTATCGAGCAAATGCTCTTAGCCATGTTATCCACCTCCCATTGGATAACATGGCTAAGAACTGCTCAGGGCAGGTGTTAGATTTTGGAGATATTCTCGCTTAGCGCGAATATCTCCAAAAGTTGGTAATAGAAGGTAGCGATGTTAGGGACTGTTTCCAGTCGCTAACATCTTGGCACGCCACTTTGCATGTCATTAGTGATAAGTATCACTGACATGCAAAGCGGGGCCCAAGATGGTCGCTATCTCCTTTTAGCTGTCACTAACTGGTGTTAGCGACAGCTTGGTAATAGGGAGATAATTTTATCTCCGCTTTCAAGGCTTTTAAAGCCAAAAAAGCGGAGATAAACCCCCTTGATAATATGCCCCACGATTCCTTGGGGGTTTCAGCTGACAGGGCTTGGTATTGTGTTACATGGTAATTTTTCCAGGAAACGTCAGAGGGTCGATGCAGGGGTTCTAGAAGAGGTGATAAACCATTTAAGCCTCATGAACAAGCGCATGGTCTTTTAAAGATTTGTGAAGTACTCGGAGCGGCGGTGTGTGTGTTTCCTCTTTCAGGAGCGGGCGGGGGGGCACTGCCAGCAACTTGCCAGGTCAGGTAGTGTTCAACACGTGCATCACCCTTTCTCTGCTTGCTATTGCGCTCCATGCTTCGGAAAAGTAAGAAAAAGAACGTGCATTTGAGTTTGAAATGTCCGATCCTGCAGCAGCACACTTCCAAAGCCCACACATGACAATAACCCGATTCAAGGCCCCATTCACCCGTTTTAAAAAAAATAGATAACACTCCAACAAAGTAAGGTTATAAAACTTTATTAACTATTAACTTTAACGAACGGAACAAAAACTAAAAACATTTAAACATTTCTCAACACAAAAAGCAACAATGGTTAGAAGCTGTCTTTTGTGCGAATAGTCCCAAGGCAGCACAACGTGCAGAGTTCTGGACGGCACCCAGGTGATGTCGCCTGGGTGCCGCACTGGTTTAGGGATCCTACAATGCAGCACAGAAAAACAGCGTGGGGCGTCCCGGGTGGTGCGGGGGGAGGCCTCGTCAGTCGCGGTCTGTGTCCAGTGTCACATGGCTGACACAACATGTACGACAGGCACCCAGGTGATGTCCAGTAAACTGCCGCACTGGTTTTGGTATCCTACAATGCTGCTCCGAAAATTGGCGTGCGGCGGCCCGGGGGGGGGGCGTGGGGGAGGCGGCGTGAACGGGCCTCCCCAGGTGGCGGCCATCTAGCTGAGTTGCGCCCGCTCTTGCGGCTACAGCGTCTCGCTCACCATGTTGTTGAGTTGCTCCCACTCTTGCAGTGCAGCGATAGGCGGCTGCCACATGGCTCTTAAAATGGCGGACGGCTCCTCGGTTTTGGGCCTGGTCCACTGAAATGGCCCTGGGACACTTTGGAACTCGGACGCTTGCCTGCTAGGGCTTGGGCTCCATTCTCGAAAAGCGTCCCCTCAGCCGTGAAGATTGTACAAAAGTCTTGGGGGCCCCCGACTCCCGCAGGCTTCCGGTGGGGAGCGGCTGCCATGATTGCTCGCGGAATGACCACGACGGAGCCACGAGATGGTGGTGCTCTCATGCTGACGCCAGCTTCAGTCTGAATGATCCAGAAACAAGGTGGGGCTTTCATCGTTTGGGAAAAAAAAATGTTCTAAACCAATGAAAAGTGTTATTTTTAGGTCATATGACCAAGCCTTCCATCTTTAGGAAACCAAAAGTAAAATGAACCAATGAAAAGTTTTATAAACAAGTCACATGACCTGTTATGCGGCATAGGGCTACAAAAAGCGTAGAAAATCCGTTGGCACGTGAGGCGGCGTCAGTAGCGGACCGATGTGCGAATAGGCCGAAGGCAGCACAACGGGCCGAGATCCGGATGGTACCGAGGTGGTGTCCAGCAAATTGCCGCACTGGTGTGGCCATCCTACAATGCTGCGCCGAAAGACGGCGTGTCCAGCTGAGTTGCGGTCACTGTTGCTGTACAGTGACTCGAACGCGCCGAGATCCGGATGGCACCGAGGTGGTGTCCAGCAAATTGCCGCACTGGTGTGGCCATCCTACAATGCTGCGCCGAAAGACGGCGTGTCCAGCTGAGTTGCGGTCACTGTTGCGGTACAGTGACTCGAACGCGCCGAGATCCGGATGGCACCGAGGTGGTGTCCAGCAAATTGCCGCACTGGTGTGGCCATCCTACAATGCTGCGCCGAAAGACGGCGTGTCCAGCTGAATTGCGGTCACTGTTGCGGTACAGTGACTCGAACGCGCCGAGATCCGGATGGCACCGAGGTGGTGTCCAGCAAATTGCCGCACTGGTGTGGCCATCCTACAATGCTGCGCCGAAAGACGGCGTGTCCAGCTGAGTTGCGGTCACTGTTGCGGTACAGTGAGTCGAACGCGCCGAGATCTGGATGGCCCCGATGTTGTGTCCAGCAAGTTGCCGCACTGGTGTGGCCATCCTACAATGCTGCGCCGAAAGTCGGCGTGGGGTGCCCCGTTGGCTTATGAGGTGATGTCAGTAGTGGACCGATGTGTGAATAGGTCGGAACCAGCACAAGGCGCCAAGATCCGAATGGCAAGTCCTGGATGTTGAGTGCCTCAGTTGAGAGTTCTGAGCAGTGCTTGTAAGACTGTCTGAAGCTTATTTGCACCTGCTGCAGCTTCACTAGGTCCGGCGGAACTTTTTTCCTTTTCCTTTCTGCTTCTTTTCCTACAATCCGTTTCATCTGAAGACACGATCAGGTCCCTGAATGTGTGCAGGGGGACGCTATTGATTGAATGAAAATGGCGGCTTGACACAAAGCTGACTCAAGCGTTACTGTTGGTGCTATACAGACAAAAATTAGTTTTCAGTTTGTACATTCTTCAGGTTTTTTTTTTCCATCCAAGTCTGATTGAGAGTTTGTAGAAAAATGGCTTCAGATTTTCCACATACTACTCTTCAACATTCTTCCTAAATGTAACAATGTGAAACTCACTAGGAGAACGGCTGTTTCTGTTTCCTTTCAAAATGCTGCCAACAATATTTTCTGAATGGAAGACACCATCTTGTAGCATAAAGGGCCGAAAGGGGTTCTGGTCTGGCCGATGGTTGGTGGAGACATTTTGACTATATCTTGGACCTGCCCGGCCTCGCCCAAAATGGCGCCGGTATAAATGGGACTCGTAACTCCTTGCCCGCAAATGTATATCTAGAAAATGTTA
The DNA here is from genome assembly GCF_964263255.1 of Lissotriton vulgaris. NCBI lineage: Eukaryota > Metazoa > Chordata > Amphibia > Caudata > Salamandridae > Lissotriton > Lissotriton vulgaris. Next base: position 496,668,450 of record NC_141687.1, read on the forward strand.
TTGTAAGTGGCCCTGTTCTATTTTAATTACAAAATGTATGTCCACCGATTCCGCAACTGTTAGACACCTTAGTTCTTGCAACCTAATGGCCCGCTCGTTACGTTCCTCTACAGTGTAAATGTCTCCTCATCATATACGATTTCAGTTTGCTCCGTGGCCGGCCCACGTGGTTATAGGCCCGTATTTGTATACTGACATTTTCACAATAAAGGTTTTTAAAACAAAACACGGTAGTAGTATTTACATTGGTAAAGTTTTTACTTTTAGTCACTGTTTTCGAATCAGTAAAAGGCAAGTGAAATAAAGCAGTCCAATTACATGACGGATAAAAGGTATAATATGTAGGAACGCAGTAAAGATAAATGGTCAAGGGCAGTTGTGTTTTTCATGTCTGCAACATAAAGTGATCGATAAGAATCTGCAGGCCGAATCTCTTTTACTCAACGGCTCCGTCATGGAAGGAAGAAACGCCCTTTTTCTCGAAAAAGGAATATATTTTACTTGCAAGACAGTTGTAAATTTTCCGGGAAAGTACATTAGCCTGGAATATTATAACATATGTTTGAAAAAAAAATATTGTTCGAAAATAATAAAAAGCGTAATTTTTAGGTCATATGACCAAGCTTTTCATCATTAAATTAACAAAAGTAAAATGAACCAATGAAAAGTTTTATTAACAAGTCACATGACCTGTTATGCTTACGTTACGCGCTGCGCGCCGCGCCTCGGATCACTTCCGGGTGCTCTAACGCGGCGTGTCATAAAACGCATTACGCGACAACGTAGGTCAAGAATATAGTCTAAATGTCTCCACCAACCAGCGTTCAGAACACAACCCCTTTCAGCAGTCCAAAAAGTTCTGTTAAATGACAACAGAGGGGACAGGCAACAAGAACCATCAGTCAAAGAGGGGAGGGCAAGTTCTTCTCTTCCGGGTCATGTTGGGGCGCTACCGGAACTGATCGAATTGGTAGTCTATAGTGTTTCTGGATGTTTCAGACTAAAGCTGGCGTCAGCATGAGACCACTACCATCTCGTAGCTCCGTCGTGGCCATTCCACGAGCAATCATGGCAGCCGCTCCCCACCAGAAGCCTGCGGGAGTCGGAGGCCCCCAAGACTTTTGTAGAATCTTCACGGCTGAGGGGACGCTTTTCGAGAATGGGACCCAAGCCCTATCAGGGAAGCGTCCGAGTTCCAAGGTGTCCCAGGGCCATTTTAGTGGACCAGGCCCAAAACCGAAGAACCAGCCGCCATTTTGAGAGTCCTGTGGCAGCCGCCTATCGCTGCACCGCAAGAGCGGGCGCAACTCAACTACATGGTGAGCGAGACGCTGTAGTCGCAAGAGCGGGCGGTAAACAGCTGAATGGCGGAAGAGGCACAGTGTAGCAAAAGCGGGCGGAATGGCAACTAAAACGATAAAGGGGCGCCCCACTACAGCTTGTCTTCAGGTCAAACGGATTGTGGGACAAGGTCCAGAATTGAAGAGTCATCAAAAGGCAAAAAGTTCCGCCGGACCCCGGGAGCCGGCCGCCTATGTCGGGGCGATCCCCGGCTACACCAGTGCTATAAGACTTGGGGAGGGTGTCGGAGCCAAGCGTCTTCTCCGAGTCCATGGCCATCACACCGCCCCTCAGGGGCCTCCGTCAAGCTGTTTAGGAAGGTAACATATCACATTGTTTTCTAATGCAGTCAGGTCCACAAACGACACTCACTTACTTTGAGAATAGTGAAGCTGCAGTAGGTGGAAATAAGCTTCAGACAGTGTTACAAGCACTGCTCAGAACTCTTAACTATGGCACCCAACATCCAGAACTTATGCTATTTGAGAATGGCAGTGACATCGAAGCATCTCAGGGACCAAAACCATTAACGTACTTTCACGTATGAAAATCTTACTTGGGGAGGGGGCAGGAGCGAAGCGCCCCCTCCCAGTCAGCACCACCACACCGTATGTTGAAAATCTGAAGCCATCGTTCTACAAAGTCAACCAAACTTGGATTGAAAAATCTAGAAAAATGTACAAACTGAAAACCAGTTTTGGTCTGCATAGCATCAGTAGCAATGCTTGAGTCAGCTTTGTGTCAAGCCGCCATTTTGATTCAACAAAGCACAGGCATTGAAAAAGGCTGAAATTCAGAACTCTAAACTATGGCACCCAACATCCAGGAGCTTGCCATCCGGATCTTGGAGCCTTGTGCTGCTTTCGATCTATTCACACATCGGTCCACTACTGACATCATCTTATAAACCAACGTTATGTAAATAGTTTTTTAATAAAATGTTTTACCCTGTTTCTTTGCTGGTGTGTTGTCTATATTTTTAATATTTGCATAGGGTTTGTCGTTATTTTGTGCGGGATGGGTGATGGAGCCGAGCTGTCTTGCAGCCCTCATGGTGTGGAGCTCAGTTCATCTCACTATTTTCGTATTTCTCATGAAGGGTTGTTCCTAATATTTCTATTTTAGCGAGGTCAAAAAGAGATCCAATTAGTGGCCTACTGATTTTGCTCGATTACTTTTATTTTTTTACACGATTTTTCACTATCTGCAAAGACTAAACAGAGTATTGCGACTTTGTGCTTGTTTGTAAATAGAGAATGATCCAAAGAGAACCAATTCTAAAACAGTAAATGCTTGGACAACAATCAATCAAATGGAGAGACAAGGAGGCACGACGGATTACAACGGGGGTAAAGGCCTGCGTTAACTACCCTTCAGTATCTGCAAAGAGAGAGTACTACTAAGACAAAAGAGGGGAGGGGGGGGGGCAGCGTTCAAAGCACATCAGCGTGCATAAATACGAAAATGTTTTTATCTATCACGTACTTGACATTTTAAAGCTTTTCATATTTGCTATTAAAAAACCAATGAAATTCACAGAAAAAACCATAGGTTATAGTGGATATATAGTTAGGAATTTGCATTTACAAAACCTTGAAAATTCAATGAAAAAACCATTGGTTTTAGGCCATATATAGTTAGGAATTAGCATTTACAAAACCTTATTTTACTCGCATAAAACCATTGAAATTCCATATATAGTTAGAAGCGCTAACTATATATCGCGCACCCGCAATCCACTGCTGATGATGTCACATATTACATCATTCATGACATGGTCAGTGACATCACTGATGACATCACTGATGACATCTCAAATGACATCACTGATGACAGAGTCCGTCAAACGAATATCTGTTTTGTGACTGTCACTGTTGTACATCGTACAAAGCATTGGTAAAGGTAAGTCTGTAACAGTTTGTTTTGTCATGTACCGTAAAATATGGTTTAGTCACAAACATTGATTGATTTTCCTAGTAGTCTGAAAGAAAACTAATTTTTGGCTGTCATAATGTGTTGTATTTCTAAAACTAATTTTTTCATTTAAATGTGAAATATGCAGTATGAAATATGTTTAATATAGAGAGTAATTATTTGTGAGATTTTGAAGCCTTTATATATAATGCGAGAAGTTGTTCATGAAGTGAAAAAATGATATTAGCAGAGAGACAGATAATGCAGATAGGGAGAGAAATGGTAAATTACATGTGATACCGTCGTCAAAAAATGCTAATGGTTAATGAATCCGTAAACTTTCTGTCAGACGACAAAATTACTGGACGCGGCCTGCATTGGTGGGCGTAGGGTGAGAGGGGCAGGTGGTTGAGTGAAATAAAATGAAAAGTTGGTATATTACTTGTGATACCGTCTTGAAAAAGTGGTAATGCTTAATGAATTCTTAAAGTTTCTGTCAGACAACAACATTACAGTGTGGTTGGTGGCCGTGGCCTGCACTGGTGGGGTGGGGTGAGAGGGAGGGGGCGAAAGTGGTAATGATTAAGGTATTCACAAAGTTTCTGTTAGACGACAAAATGATAGTGCGGTTTCTGACCGCAGGCCTGCATTGGTGGGCGTAGGGTGAGAGGGGCAGGTGGTCGAGTGAAATAAAATGAAAAGGTGGTACATTACATGTGATACCGTCTTGAAAAAAAGTGGTAATGCTTAATGAATTCCTAAAGATTCAGTCAGACGACAAAATTACAGTGTGGATTGTGGCCGCGGCTTGCACTGGTGGGGTGAGAAGGGGAGGTGGTCGAGTAAAATAAAATGAAAAGTTTTGACCATGAGGTTGTACACAGATATGTGCAGTAAATGTGTTCGTAAATTGAGGTACCAAACGGAGTATAAAAATATCTCTCTGACTCCTGCTGTTTGACTGCATCTTCATCTCCCTTCTGTTTTCCGTCTCCGTTGCCTTGTGTTATCTTATTGTGTGTGTGTCTGTCTGTGTCTGCCTTCAGTCCGGGCTGAGGAAGTTTGCTGTGGAGGCACACACAGATAGTCCTATCAAAGTAGTTGGAACGTTTTCTAAAAAATAATTATATAATTGCATTGCTTTTTTGAAGCGCTAGTGAATGTTTTCTTTCACAATTACCGCTTGGTTGCTTTCACAGAGCAGAGGGTATGTCGTATTTCACTACTTAGTGCCTCTGCATCTGCACTCTGTTCTTTGGTGGCTGGCGGAGAAGTGTTTGTTATTGTGGAGATGAAAGCGTGATAAGGAGTGAAATACGACATAGGGTCTGGCCTGTAGAAGCATGGGAGCAGTGATTAACTCTGAGTCAAGCGGAACTGCGGCGGTGCTTGGTAACAGTAATACATTTTTTTTTAACAGAGGTACAACTTTCTGTACGGTGCGCGACCTACTAAGAAAGAGTTCACGGGCCGTTATAGGCTTGCGGGTTCTAGTATCAGTAAGTTAGGTCGACAAAAGAAAACATTAAGTTAGTACAGCTGAGGTTACGTGGAACACATGAATACTCTTTCAATATACAATCATTTCAGTTGAGATTATGGATTAAAAGAGAGAACGTGTATATTTGAAATGTTTATTCAGAAATGCACTGTTTTCAAGGCAAGTCCCTTATCTAATATGAGTACACATCATTGCAAAAAACAAAGTAATCGGTATAGTCACTAGTACATGGAATACAAACGGTATAGTTGATGAAAAATGAATATGGTCTCGTAAAATTAATTGTACACTCTTATAAGGAAGTATATTATATTTTAATAAATGGAAGAAGGTCTCTGGCCTTTCAGTTTAGGAACGATATATGAAAATGCTAGTGGTTATACATCATCTCTTTATCAATCAGCTCTCTACATGCGAAGCACTATCAAGTTTGTGTTATGTCACTGTGTAAGGGAAAAAAAACGTGCCAAAAGCGACAAAATGGCGAGAGGTCCATGTATGTAATCTGTTGGATCGTTCGCATATCAGTGTTGAGAAGAACTACTGTATTGAGATATCTTTTGAATGTTGCAGTATTGCATTTGAAATACAGCACGAAAATCAGTGGAAATGTTATTGAAAGAATATATTTTTCTCTTATGTATTACAAAAAATTTAATTTTATGGAAAATTAAAGGAGCAGAGGTGTGTGAGGCGGAAATAAGCAGTTCCAAGGCGAAATGGCATTTACAGTTATTAAAAACTCATTCTATATTTACACATTAATCAGGGCACATGTAGCATATATTAGCGAGTTTTGCTTCGAGTACGTTTGAAATAACATAAGATAAGATATGCAATAGAATTGTTGAGATTAGAGTTTAATAAAAAATAAAGTTCAAAATGGAGTAGCTGAAGAAAAACATGTAGTCCACTTAAAAGACCAAAATTTAACCAGCACGAAATCATAATGTCCACTGTTAGTAAAGCCAATAGTTCTGTTCTTGTTAAGAAAATATCCAAAAGAACGTGAAGAAAATAGGGAGGCAAAACGAAATGTGGACGTCAATGGCTTGCATAAGAGTTATCCTACCCTTGTGTAGGCAAAGTAGGCAGCAACTGCTACTAACAGGAAATCACTGTTATCATCTGAAAACATGTCAGCCATCCAATTGAAAAGAGGAAAGCAGCATTCATGATCTGTTATTATCGGAGTCTCTTTTACCATCAGAGGACAGCTCGGTGGGTTTTCGATGTAGCTCTCTGTCAGGAAATCTTGCGCAGCTGCGAATATATTCCAATGATCCAGAACTCCTTGTATCGCTGCAAAGGCCATAATCCCTCCGTTGTAACAAAGCTGTTCATGATCAATTAACGGATTCATGAGGTGATTGTAATTCACTTCAGGAGGTACCAAGTTGCAGAGACATAAGTCCAGGGCCCACATGAAATCACAGCTCAGGCAATGAAATACAGGCTTTACACAGGTGAAATAGGAATATCGAAATGATAATCGATATGAAGTATTGAAAGTCGAGAGTGCTAAGGTGCCGTAGTAGTCAAGCATCCTCTGGCGAAATAGTTCTAAGTGTTCCGTCTCGTTTGCGAAGACAGGAGGGACATCCATTTTGAAATAAACAAGATGGTAACACAAACGTCGCAGCACTGCCAGTTCAACAGGAAGTCCACAGAAATAGGTCGCCGGCTATGGAGTGAAGAGTAGCAAAATGACTTGATATAATTTGTAGCAGAGTAGTCACTTAAACATTGCTTAGCAGTTATAAAAAAAATAGCCTGTCTTGAAGTGGAGGATGCGTTAAAAAATAAGGGAGTCATTTCAGCAAATTGTAAAGGAAGGTCCCTTTTTTTTACGAATGCTGTTGTCTGTGAATATTAGCTAAGTGAAAGATATGTGTGTGAACTTCTATTTGTGACAATAAGGCTGTTGTTCATGTCTTCGGATTCAAGGTCGGTATTCGCTGCCAGATGGAAACATCAAGGTTCGCATGCGTGGGGTAGATAAACTACATTCTTAAAAGGAAGCAAATGCAGAGTTATTTTTACAGCGTTAGCTTTGTCGTTTAAAAAGTCATAGTGATTTTCATTATATGTAAAAAAAAATATCACTGATGAAGAATGAAAAAAAATCGTTATAATAACAGGCACTGGTGTATTTTTGAAAAGGTGTGCAACATTACAGGAATTGTAATTAAATAAAAAATGTAATTGAAAGTGTTTGCATGTGGAAGACTAAATACACATTTGAGTAAAGTTATTTGTATAAACATTTAGGGGTAGATTAACATGGTCCGTGTGGCACTTTTGCCTCACTTGTGATATGTTAACAGTGATGGCAAAGTGGCGTAAAGGGATTGTAAATCTGCCCGACTTTTTTTGCCGTTTCAAAGGCATTTGTAAGTGAAAGGGAGCGATTTAGTTTTATGACTGTAGGAGGTAGTGAGCCGCTGCTATCCATTTATGTGTAGAAATTTATAGAATATAAAGAGTAAAAAAACAGAAAAGGTACACTAATTAATTTGTGCATTAGTCATGTTGCAGTTGTGGCTTCGGATTCTAAAAAGGGAAAAGTGTTTAGGCGTTTAATATGCAGCTTTGAAAAAAAAACGTGTGTATGGTTTAAAAATGAAATGTAAAGGTTTAAAGCAGGAGTTTTCAAAGCGGTCTTGGAGGGCCAGATGCATGGTAGATTAAAAAAATCACTACATGTTTTTCAATGGGGTTATGTAAAAAATATGTTTCTTTATCTACTATTTAGTTTTTCAGCCTGTTGCGTATTCTTTGACTTTTACTATTGCTGTGTCTTTTAAATTTACCAGGGGCGGCTCTAGGCTCATGGTGGCCCTGGGCAGGGAGCGTAGGTAGGGGGCCTCGTAACAGGGGGTCCGGGCGGGGTGGAGTGCGGAGTTCAGTGAAGAGGGGGGGTCAGGGTGTTTGGAAGTGGAACAGAGCAAGAGGACGCCAAATTTCAGGCATGGGCCGCCATGCAAATATGTATCCATCCTCAGAGGATTATTATATTAAGGATATATATTAACATGGTGGCCCCTGGGGTTTGGTGGTCCTGTGCAGGTGTACTGCTTGCATATGCTTAAGGCCGGCCCTGTATTTACTGTCTATGCACTTGTTTTTTTGTCACTTGGGCTTTTAGTTATGAAGGCCTAGTGTCGCTGGTGTATCAGTTTTAACATGGGAAAAAGTGACATATCTGTGGCGCAACGCTTTCATAAATGAGACATTTTGTACCTTATTTTAATGATAGAGGATTTGGGGGAATTTATCTGTTATGCTTGTTCTTTGCTATACTGGCTGTATGTTGTGTAAGAAATAAGTTTGTAATAAGTTAATTACATTTTATAATTTCCTTTTTTATAGTGTTTGGTGCTGAAAAGCAACAACCTGCCTTCTGAATTATACAATTTGAGGAATTATATTCTTTTTTTCAGGTGAGTTGTTATTTTTGCATAGGCAGCTTTGAAAAAAAACGTGTGCATGGTTTCAAAATGAAATGTAAAGGTTTAAAGCAGGAGTTTCCAAAGCGGTCCTGGAGGGCCAGATGCATGGTAGATTAAAAAAATCACTACATGTTTTTCAATGGGGTTATCGAAAAAATATGTTTCTTTATCTACTGTTTAGTTTATCAGCCTGTTGCCTATTCTTTGACTTTTACTATTGCTGTGTCTTATACATTTTCCAGGGGCGGCTCTAGGCTCATGGTGGCCCTGGGCAGGGAGCGTAGGTAGGGGGCCTCGTAACAGGGGGTCCGGGCGGGGTGGAGTGCGGAGTTCAGTGAAGAGGGGGGGGGTCAGTGTGTTTGGAAGTGGAACAGAGCAAGAGGACGCCAAATTTCTGGCATGGGCCACCACGCAAATATGTATCCATCCTCAGAGGATTATTATATTAAGCATTTATATTAACATGGTGGCCCCTGGGGTTTGGTGGTCCTGTGCAGGTGTACTGCTTGCATATGCCTAAGGCCGGCCTTGTATTTTCTGTCTATGCACTTGTTTTCTGTCACATGGGCTTTTTGTTATGAAGGCCTAGTGTCGCTGGTGCATCAGTTTTAACATGGGAAAAAGTGACATATCTGTGGCGCAACGCTTTCATAAATGAGACATTTTGTATCTTATTTTAATGATAGAGGATTTTGGGGAATTTATCTGTTATGCTTGTTCTTTGCTATAACGGTTGTTTGTTGTGTAAGAAATAAGTCTGTAATAAGTTAATTAAATTTTATTATTTCCTTTTTTATAGTGTTTGGTGCTGAAAAGCAACAACCTGCCTTCTGAATTATACAATTTGAGGAAATATATTCTTTTTTTCAGGTGAGATGGTATTTTTGCATTGGCAATTTTTTTGGGTGCTCATGAAAATAATAAAGAATATTTTTTAAAATGTTTGTAAAATTTCATTTTGGAACATGATTTTATCTTGAATTTTTCACATGGGTTGTATCTGCTTATACTAGATATGTATTTTGAGATGTTCTCCACTGACAGTTGAAATTATCTCTTAATGGGCTTGGTGCATGTGTTCTTTTGGAAGGAGTTCAAATTTACGGATCATTGGAGTATAATTCTTTCAGGTTTCCATTACTTAATTCTTGTGAAGTGCTCATTATTTTTGAAATCTTGTTGCATTATGTTTGGCAGTCTTTCTCCTTTATTTACAGAGAGGTATTATGATATGGTTCTAGGTTTTGATGGGTATCTTTCCTGCATATCTGTGATTATACTATGTATAGGCACTTTTTTACATATTAATGCAGATCTTTATTATGAGGTGGTTCTTCATGGTAAGTATGACATTTTGTATATGCTATGACATTTACATGGTGAGTATGCTGTTGAAATATAAAAGGAACTGTGTCTGTGGGAAGTAGTAATCTGTTAAGTGAATGCTATGGTTTGTATAGTGTGAGCCTTCTCTTCAGAGTGCATATAGTTTATATAGCACTTTGTACTGGTGAACTCAAAAAATGGGTCTCTAAAAATTAATTGTACAGTTAATTAATATTTCTGATATCTACAAAATCTAAAAATAAATTTTACAGTAAAATGTCTTTTAACATCAGTAATTATTTAATGGAATTAAAAAAGGGTCAGTGTTAATGTTTAGGGTTATATTGCCAATTTCTTTTCAAAACAAGAGGAATGTGGTATCTTACAATATATTTGTTAATAAGTTAGAAATTATAAAAATATATGTAGTTTAAAAATTAGTAAAGGTACTTTTAAGTTATACATTTATGAAAAAAGTTATAATTTAGTCTCTATATTTTTTTAAAAGGATACAGAAGAATAAACTGAGTCTAGTTATGGAGAATTCCTCAGAAGAGAATCAAATTCATTTTGAAATCATTAACGAAGTGATGGAGGAAATTTTAGACGCGGTCTTTGGAGAGGAAATAGATGAAAATGATGATTTTATGGACATGTCTTTAGACTCAGCTTACTTAGCGATGGTAGAAGGAGATGAGGACTTTGGACTTGAAGAAGTCCCTGATGATCTAATGCTGGAAGTTCTACTAAATTATGAACTTTTGAATAAATAAAAAAAATTTGATAGTAAAGCATTCGTGAAGACAGTTTTCTTGACCTATTCGTCGATGATCTGCTTTATGAGAGTGATAAGACATGTTCTCATAAAGTGTAAAAGAGATTGTAGTAAAAAAGATTAAAACATCTACGATGACCGATAGTTCTTGAAAAAGTGTACTGTTTGTATGTTTTCAAAATTAGAATAAAAAACTGTCTATAATGTTAAAATAGATATGGAGTGTGATAAATTTAGAACCAACATTCACTACAGGATTTCCTACTCTGTTCAGAGACTTTCTGTTATTTTCTTTATTCTATTTAGAAAATGAATCTGTGGTTTTAATTTGTACAGTATATGCTAGTAGTGAACTATAATATTTGTTATGTTTGTGTTTTACAGATTGACAATTTCATCAAAATTTTAAATTAAGATGCCGACCAGAATTGAAAAAAGAAAGCTCTATAAACGGACTTACAATTTGAAGAAGAAAGGAATTGAACAATTATCAAACGAAGAAAGGACGAATAAAAAGAAGAGTGCTCATGGTAAGCAAACCAAAAAGTTTTTGAAAGCAATTTTGGGAAGGAAAAATGGTAGTATTGAAGTCCAGAAGAATAAAAGGATATTAGTATCGACAAGGAGATATGGAATCAAAGATAAAAATGTTTCTGGAATCAGGAGACAGGAAAAAGAGTACAGTAAAACCCGGATGAATCAATTTAGCCAAATCAGGAAGCGTATGTTTTACAACAGAGTAGTTTCGAATTTATTACAAAAGGAGAAAGTTTCTAAAAGAAGATCTGCTTTTCTTAAGAAGAAACAATATATAGAGGGTATTGTTGAGTGCGCGTTTGAGACAAAAAGAAAATTATTTATTTTAGTACTTAATAGAATAAATACTCTAAATAAGGCAATACAAGTTTTAAAAGGTAAAAGTAAATGGAAGAGACACATAAATAGGAGTAATTTGTAAAGTGTTTTCTGGGAAGTGGATGCATACTTCAACTTCTGAGCCATTTTTCAATGAAGAGAGTTACTTTCAAAGTAACGATCTGTGCATGCAGTTGACACCAGTGGTCAAGCATATGAGGTGAAGGATGGTTGTGTAATTGAGAAAGAGAAAATTGTGGTTAGAAATGCAGAAGAGATGATGGCTGGAGAAGCTTTAGAGGGACGTCCTAATGTTCCTGTTTACAGTTGGAATTGTAGTAGCATTTGTAGTGTACGACAGGATTCAATTGATTTCTTTCGCAATTTCTTACGTAAGTGCACTAAAGAAAGTCTAAAAAAAAATGGTAATGTTGCAAGAATTAGATCATTGCAGAGTGCGAGAAAAAATAGGTCTGCAAGGTCATTCTCTGGCTTGTCTTTCTAAAAAAATATGCCAGAGTGTGTTTCATCACTTCAGGATGTTAGCAGTGCATCATACTAAAATGAGAAAATTAGTGAGAAAGTTGTATTATGCAAAAAGTCCAGCACTTAAAATTAAACAGTTAAATAGTGCTCTTTTGCATGGATGTGAATTAGATGTTAAGAAGATTTGTGCAGAAATTGAGGTAAGTTATTTTGGTCCAGAGGAAGACAATGCAGAAACTGATATATTTATAGAAGGAAATGTGTTAGAAAACTTTGGACATGTTAATATTAAACATTTTGAACAGGATATAATAAAGTTTAAGGTAATTGCAGGTGAGAAACCAAATTTTTCTTGTGTTTGTTGTCGACGCATTCATTACAAAAGTCAAACTAGGTTAGTTGATTTATATTTAAAAAGTGAAGATGAAAGTAATGGTCAATGGAAACTTATTTGTTGGTGGAAAACTATTTTGATTTGGGTTTTGAGCAACGTATTTGTAAATATTGTTATAATCAATTAAATGAAAATAAAATGCCTGCTAGAGCTGTTCATAATATTCTAGAGTTGATAAATATTCCATCAGAATTGATGGATTTAAATACTTATGAGACTATTCTGATTCAATGTGTACATCCTTTTCAGGCTATTGTTCGTATGGAGCCTAAGACTGGTAAATTAAATCCTTCAGATTTACAAAGAGTATTAAAGGGTAGAGTTGTATATTTACCACTTGATTTAAAAAAAATATGGAAACAATTGGTGTTGAAAATGTAGAAGAGGAACCTCTAGTTATTCTAGTTAATGGTGTACCTACAAAGAGTACGAAAATCTGGCAAGATTTAGTGGCTGTTAGAAAAGTCAAAAAGGCAAAGTTGTATTTAGTCCAAAACAATAAGTACTATAAAGATGTATACGTAGAACAAGAAGATGTAAGTGAAGAAGAGGACAGTGATTTGTCTAGTGGACAAATTAAACAAGTTGACGTATCCAGAAGTGAAGAAATTTATGAACATTACAGTGTTCATCCACTGCATTCCAAAGAAGCAATAGGGAATGCTATTGAATTATTTCAGATGAAAAAGGCGAAAGGAAATCCTATTAGTGTGTGGGAAGAAAGTTTGGAAGGTCATTGTTTTCCACAGTTATTCCCTACAGGTGAAGGTACACGATATGATGATCGACCTATGCAGATTCCTGCATCTGAATACCGGACAATACGATTATATGCAGAAGATCCGAGGTTTCGCCAATGCATTCCATATTTGTTTCATCTTCTGTTTGAGAGTGACTTATCTGGGCTGTCTTATGCAGTAAACCTTATCTTAAAAAGTGGAGTTCATCTGCAAAATATTTCAGCAAAGGAATTTATGGATAAAGTGCAACAGAAAGATAGTGTTTTGGATTCACACCTAATTAATTTAATGGCTTGTCAGCGTGGTACTAATGAGTATTGGTACCGTTGTCATGGAGATTTGAAGTGCATGCTTAGAAACTTAGGAGCACCAACATGGTTTTTAACTCTAAGCTGTGCAGAGTATGCTTGGGAAGATTCACTTGAATTTCTTTGGGAGGCGAATGCAAACATAGAAAACATAAACTACAAGACACCTGGAGAACTGTGTTCATTAGATCCAGTTAATGTTTGCAGATATTTTAATCATAGATTTGAAGCTATGATGTCTTTCATTACAAACAAGAAAAATCTGCCTCTTGGTGAAGTTCTGGATTTCTTTTGGAGAAAAGAATATCAAGCAAGAGGTGCTCCTCATATTCATATGCTGTTATGGATCAAGGATGCTCCTAAATTTGGAACAGACTCGGATGAGACTGTACTGTCTTTTATTGAACAGTATGCCACTTGTGATATACCTAATAGTACAACTGATAAGGACTTAAGAGGAAAAGTGTTACGTTTTCAAAGTCATCGTTGTGGAAAATATTGTCGGCGAAAATTCAAATCAAAGAGCAAATTCTACACCAAATGTCGTTTTGGATTTGCACGACCGGTACTTTCAAAAGGAAGAGTCAACAATTTGATGTCATGTTTGCGACATAATATCAGAAGAAGGCCACCTAAAAATATGTACAATTTAAGAAGAGGTGAAGAATCCAAATATATAAATGACTATAACCTAGTCATTTTGTCCATGTGGAATGCTAACATGGACATACAATATGTTGCAGACAATTCTATTGCTGTGGCTCGATATGTAACGTCTTACATCACGAAATCTGAAAAGACGGAACTGAAGGAGATGAAAACAAATATGTTGGATACATACTATCCAAATAGAAGTACTCTGCTTGAAAACATTTGTCTGTATGAAATACTTCAAAACTACACTTTTAAAAGGAATGTTACAGAGAACATTGATAAAGGTGTACACGCTGTAATTGGACATGAAGGGTGTCTGGCGAAACAAAGAAAAGGACACTTGATTAATCATCGGAAACTGAGTTGCGAAACATCTGAAAAAAGAGAATTTTACTATTTTGCTCTTTTGCAAATCTTTAAACCATGGCGTAGAGAAGAGGAACTACTTGGAGACTTTGATAGTTATGAAGATTTATTCAACGCATCTAAAAGTAGTATTGAATGTCCTGTTTTTAGTAATTATCTCCATATGTTGAATGATGAAATAGAGCAAGAAGCGACAATTGCAGCGGAGATTGCTAGAGATAGTTCACAAGGTAGTCAAAGTTCGGCTCATTAAGTCAAGATCCACTGGGACAACCGATTATACAAAATGAAGCAGCCACCGCCATGGATGAGGTGGAAAGAGCAATGCAGCAAGGTCAAGAGGAAGTAATCAACTTAGAAGAATTAAAGAAGCAGTTTAATGTTGAGCAAAGACAGATATATGATGAAGTGACAGAGCATATTGAGCACGGCTTTCGTCATGAGAGAAAAGATTGCTCATGTATGTCATTTGAACCTATTCGACTATATGTAAGTGGAGAAGCTGGGACTGGTAAAAGTTTCCTAATTAAAGGAATTACTACATATTTACAGCAAAGAACTCAGTCAACACTGTCGTGTGTTGTTACTGCTCCAACTGGATTGGCAGCACATAATATTAAAGGTATTACTTTACATTGTTTACTGATGCTGCCAGTTGAACATGAAAATAAATTACAATATCACAAGCTATCTGGAGAAGCTTGTTTTGAAGTTTCTAGAGTCCTTAAAAAAATGAAACTTCCTATTATTGATGAAGTAAGCATGGTATCCAATTTAATGCTTGCTTTTGTGCATTTAAGAATGCAACAGATACTTAAGACAGAGTATGATGTGTTATTTGGAGGAAAACATGTCATAGTTTTTGGAGATCTACTGCAGCTAACTCCTGTGAAAGGACAACCTGTATTTGAAACTGTTACGCATGAGGAGACCAGAAAGTGCCTGGGCAGTATTGGAAATGTTAATATATGGTCACATTTCAAATATACTGAACTGATTCAAAATATGCGACAGGCAAAGGATACTAAATATGGAAATATTCTTCAAGATATTAGGATTGGAAAACTAACTGAAGATGCGAAACACACTCTACGAACACAATTACTTTCCAAGCTGTTTCCTAATGAAGATAATGTACCTGAGAAAATATATAGTAAAGAGGTAGCAGATAAGTCAGTGTTATGCTTGATGCCAACTCTGAAAGAATGTTCAGTTTTTAATGAGAAAATGTTGAATTTAGAAAATCAAGAAATTAAGAAACTGGAAGATAAAGAAAGAATAGAGCATGAAGGTAGTACTATTGTTTTGTCTGAAAAGTTGAACTTAAAATTGGATTCCCTTCAAAAAACTATATCTAAAACTGCTGGTTTAGAGAAAAATATGTATGTATGTTTAAATTGTCGGATAATTTTAAGGAGAAATTTACATGTAGAAAGAGGATTGGTAAATTGGAGCAATGGGTAATGTTGTTGGTTTTGTCAATTATACAAATAGAGATGAGATTGAATTTTTAAGAATAAAATTTGATGGAATTGAGGAAGTTCAACAAATTGGTCGCTGTTCAACTCGTTTTTTGCTTGTGAAAGACTTATATGTCCGTCGTAAGCAATTTCCAATTTGTTTGGCATATGCAGTGACTATTCACAAATCTCAAGGTTTAAGTGTAGATTGTGCTTTGGTAAATATTGGAAGCACTGTATTCAAAGAGGGTATGGCGTATGTTGCTTTATCGCGAGTTAGAACTTTATGTGGACTTTATCTAATTGATTATGATGAGACAAAGATTAGTGCAGATTTAAATTGTGTGAAGGAGTATAATAGGTTAAGAAGAGTATATGCTCCAAGTTTACCTCAATATCCTTTAATTGAAAGGCGTATGGTTGGTCAGAAAAGGAAAAATGAGGAGAAATGTGCTGAAGTAGTCGAGAAACGACAAAAAAAAGATGTAGCTGTTGTTGGTAGGCGTAAGAAAACTGTTAGTATTGAAGAGATTGTTGGATTTAAGTTTGAAAACAGGTCTGGTGTCAACTGCTATGCAAATGTAGTAGTTAATGTTGTTTTCTTTCTGAAAAATGTTAAGGAACAGATTATAGAAAATCAGGAGCAAACATTTTGCTATTCCTTAAATTCTATATTTGAAAAATGTAGTAGTGGTGATAGTGAAGTAGCAAGTGTTTCAGAACTAAGGAATGTTTTAGACATATGTGCAGGAGTAAATCAATTTTCTCAGAATATTCAGCAAGATTGTCAGGAATTTATCATGTATATGTTTACAGTTTTGGAAGATGAAGGTGTAGATATTGATAGTCTTTTTGGCCTTTCTCATAAATGGGAACATAAGTGTGATAATTGCTCATTTTCAAGTAGTACTGATATACACAGTGAAAGATTTATATATTTAACATTACCAGACTGTAAAGAAGTGTCTTTTAATAAACTAGTTAAAGATGCGCATCAGAACATGGTCTGTTCTCAATGTAAGTCTGAAATGTTATCAACTTTATTTATCCATAGATATGGACAATATGTAAGTTTAATGTTTCAACGATGCAGAGCTGATGGGAGTACATTGTCAACTTTAATTAAAAATTTTGTGGCTTCTCAAGTATCTATTTCTAGAAGAACATTTGTAACTGTAGCCATTATTTTTCATGAAGGGCCTTCCACATCATCAGGACATTATACAGCTTATTTGAAGTGTGCAAGTGGGTGGACGCTTTGCAATGATAGCCAATTGACTTTTAAGAAACGTTTGCCTTTTGCCTTAACTAACTCCTATCTGCTCTTTTTGGAACCCAAATTTTAGTAGAATGACTTGCTGTAGGAAGATGAATACTGTAAAGATATGAAACTTTCTTGTTTACAAATATCATGTGACTGAGGGTGTACAAATCGATAAATGAAATTTGTGTTTGGCATAGTGATAACATCAGGTACAAATTTACTTAATGTTTGATGGTATAAAACATGTTACAAATTTTAACTGTAAAGGTTCAGAAAAGAATAGATAAGACTAAGATTAAGAAATTTCAGAAAAAAACTACTTAACTCATAGTATTTGGCCACGTGAAAAAATATGAGAGAAGAAAATGAGTACTTTAGATAATTATTTTAGAACTTATATGGACGCAAGTTTTTGGGAGAGGTATTTAAAAGATAATGAGTTAACTTATACAATTTGGCCACGCGGAAAGGTATGAGAGAAGAAAATGTGTCCTTCAGATAGATTTTTTATAGGAGATACTTGCATGGGGCTTTGATGAGATATATTGATAAATAGGTCGTATAGTTTAATTAGTTTGTAACTGTGAAAGATGTAGTGTGCTTACTCAAGAAATTGCGAATTTGAGAAAAACATTTAAGACATGATTTTTTCAGGTATTTATAATATGTATGGAGATTTTGTATGAGTTTTTTAAACACAATCATTTTGATTGTGTTTTTTTTCCCCGCTGTTATATGATGATTAATATTGAAATCACTGTTCATAGTGAAAATCAATGTATTCTGAGGACAGCAAAAATAAACCATTTAATATGTTGTTTGACTTATTTTGTTACATTGCATTTAGAAATATGTATTATAACAGATTTTTTTTACTGTCCTCCACAGATATTATATTTATAAGGTAAGTACAACTAATAATATCCGAGAGTTTTCTCTGCCTCTCTCTTATTGACTCCTACTTTTTTTTCTTTTATGAAATGTACTTTATAATCTTATTTTTACTTTTCTTCCACAGGTACTACGTTTTTAAAAGAAATTTACTTTACTTTATTACTATTTTTAAGGTAAGTATATAAAATAAAGAAACTTTTACATCACTGTGTCATTTCTTTGTCTATCCTGGTTAAAGCAATGTCATGTTTAATATAAGCACTTCCACATAGGATTGGGTGCATTGTTATAAGGCATGCTTTAAAAGTGATTTAATGAAATGAGAAATTTCACTGAGTGAGTTCAGCAACACTGATATATGAAAAGATTGGTGGAAAATGATATTAAATGTTACATGGTGTTCTTTGCAGGAGTTTAAGTCCTTTGTTGCAGTGGCAATTCTGCCTCAGGATTAGGGGGCCGGGGGGCTGAGTGGTACTTGTATGCTCATGATAGAGCTACTCCTTCACGAGCCACGGTTGAGGTGTGTTCATGATAGAGCGGTTCCGTCATGGTTCTGCTTAGTCAATAGAACGTGTCATGGAGGCGCAATGTTAGTGCTGCACAAGCACAGTGGCAAGCCCATGACAAAACTGGTCCGTCCTGAGGACAGCTCAGGCGATGCTCGTGATGGAGCGGCTCTGTGATGAGCATGGAAGGATTTAACAGGTGTTAAAAAAACCTGAGGGGTCTCTTCAAAGAGAGTGTTGGTTGTAATTTAAAGGGTACTTTAAAACACATTGTGGCAGCTTTATGTTGACGTTGCGTCTCTTTGCGCTACAATTTCGTCACTTTATTTAATACAATGACAGTGGAAATAATGTACCATATTTACAATGTTATGGATCTAGGAGATATGTCACATTCTAAAGCCCTGCACCATAAGGAAGTGTTCCTCTGAAGGAATGCGTCTTGAAAGTGGCTGATTGTAATCCATGAGATTTTACTCAGTGACTTTCAGGCCCATGCTGTTTCAAAACTGTGCATGTGCTTGAAGCAGGCGTAGGTATTGACGCAGCATTGTGAATATAGTGCACTGGTGAGCCTTGCTGGAGCTGCATTACATTTGCGATGCAACTCTAGCAATGTATTAATTTTTCAGCACAGATGTGTTACGCATGTATGCTGTCTTTGTACCATGGTACGCCACATTTTAAATGTGGCACACCATAGGTGACGGAGTACTAGTATACTGTGGTGCACATTAACTGGTGCATATCTGGGTATGAAGTAGTTAACATAAATCTGCCCTATATGTTACAAATCTGCGTTTAGTAGAGTGTTCGGCCTTTGCAGTGTTATATGGCCGGGATGCCCGCCACCCCCTCCCAACACCAATTCCCCAAGGGTAGGAGACAGACACTGGTTTGAGCTTTTGGAAGGCGGGGGGGAGTTACCCCCCCGGCCGTATTTATAAAATATGAAACAAAATTTAAAACATTAAATTAAAATGTTTCATGAATTATGTACAATTTTACTTTCATTACATTTTTGATGAAGACATGTTCTTTGGCTAACCTTAACAGCTCTCTAATACAAAGGTTTCCTAGCCGAGTCTAGCATCTTGAAAATGTATACATTCTAAATTAAAATTGTACATCCTAGCATTTAGGGCCAACGGCAAGGTCTTAACCGGTGTCAGATCCCTACTACCAAACTCCCGCCCTCACGGTGTGAGTGGCGCATGCGCAGAGGACTTTACCCTCGTTGCCAACTGTAACTTCCCTTGTCGTGGGGGCCCCCTCTCACTCGACGCCATCTTAAAGGTCGTCCGAGTCCCCGTGTGAGGTATCTGTAAGAAGGACAGCGTGGACTCCCCCCCTTCCCCACACTCTCTTCCGCCGTCGCGGATATCCGGCCCCCGGGAAATTCGTAGGAGGGGCATCTAGCCGTTTTCCCCCTGGGAGGGGCCTATGGCCGTCTCCCCCTAGGCGACCCATCCGTAGTGGGTGCCGCCTACCCGTGGGAGGGGCCAATGGCCGCCTCCCCCCGGGCACTCCCATCCATTCTGGGTGGCGCCCCCCCTAGGGACCTTGAAATTACTGCTCACCGATCATGACCTTACCGCCACAGGCCGGATAGTTGACCGACTATCCGGCCCCCCACACCTCCTAAAGGTCATTTCTCCTCAAACCCTTTAGCCATGCTATGAAGTCTCCTATGAGTAAATCATTCCCCGCCCTGGACAGGTGAACCCCATCCTTCAAATAAAAGTGATCACCCCGAATACACCCATGGGGAATGCTATGCAAATGCGCGGAGCGAAACAGTTTCCCAATTTTATTGTTGACCCTCTTAACCGAGTGGTTCAACGCTGACACAGAGAAACCCCCCCACCAAACTTTCCTGGGAATCATGTGGGACCAGGCAATTGTACACCCCGAGAGCCTCTTAGCCAACCAGCTGACTGCCGACAAAATGTGTTCCACTAACACTCGTCTTCCCAGTCTTACCAAGTCATTGCCCCCCAAGTGTACTATGATTAAAGATGGCGGTGACCTTTGCCGCCCTAAAAGACCCTCCACAAACGATTGAAATTGGTCAAAACAGAGGCCTCCCTTCCCATGGAAGGTCACGCTGAACCCGTATTCCCCAGATGCGTGAGTCGCGTCACCTGCCATGAATACTTCTCCGGCGCGCCTCACGTATGAGTGGCCCACAACCCATACCACTTGCTCTCCAGTCGGTGATCCTCGACCGCTGGTCCTCTGGTGATGGGTTGATCCCAGATTCCGCCCCGCGTCACAGGCTCGCGAAACTGTAATTCAAGCAAAAGACAACAAGCGTGAGTGCATTTCATCAGTCTTTTACAACATGTGCAATCGCACATACCTCTTGAAGCAGTTCAAAGACCAACGGCCTAGCTGCTTCACTTCTTCCGCACCCAGACCCTGAGCCGTAGCCTCAGTAGCGGCCCCTATTTTGAAGGAGTGGGTCCCAAAATCGCACGGGTCCATGCCCGCCGCGGCGATTGTAAGTGCTAGCACCCTCTGAAACTGAAATCTCGTCAGAGGGGTGCCATCCTTGTGCCTAAGCAGGCTCCCTCCCCATGTCGCCGGCCTCTGTGCCAAGTATTCCTCTAAACACTTTATCGGACAAGTAGGGCACCCTCGAGCGCGCTGCACAACCACAC
Organism: Lissotriton vulgaris; assembly: GCF_964263255.1. Lineage (NCBI taxonomy): Eukaryota > Metazoa > Chordata > Amphibia > Caudata > Salamandridae > Lissotriton > Lissotriton vulgaris. Next base: position 496,689,352 of record NC_141687.1, read on the forward strand.
TATCCCCCACAGCTTCCTGGTCTGTCTTGGACCTAGCTATCGAGATTAGCATCGAATCACCCTGTATTTGCACTTGATCCCTGCATAGGCCTCCCTCCATATCTTTCTTGTTCCTCGCCACAAGTTTGCTTATCCGCATGGCCCTATGAAATGCCAAGGCGAAAGCTGCCCGGAACAGAACTGCTTCGGAAGGGGAGGAGCATGTCTCATCCAGCTTTGCTAAAAGCCGAGACAATCTCTCTAAACCAATCGGGTGCCTCGTATCCTCTTTGCGACCCTCCAGGCGTTGCCAGCCGCGAAGCGCCTTTCCGACTAAAAAGGAACCCGTTGGGTCCCTTATACCGTGGAGCTGTGCCATGAATGATATGGCCGCCCTATGTCTGTTAGCAGTTGCGGCTGATCGGCCTTCTCTGTGCAGCGCTACTAAGAACGCCAGGAAGGATTCCTCCTGCCCCCAGCTATGTCTCCCTGCCGGGCCTAAAAATGCACAGTAAGAACGAAACGCTCCCTCATAAGCCTTCCTCGTCCTGGGCGCTAAGCTGGCTGCCACGAGGTCTTGTAATCCGGGGCACCGATCAGCCACAATGCTTCGGGGAACGGTGCCGCTACTAGATCCGCTGTGGGTAGATAGCCCCTGAAAGCCTGCATGTGTGAACGAGAGAGTGCATCAGCTGCATCATTCAGTACACCCGGCACATGTTTTGCCCTGAACTGTACATTCAATCTCATGCAACGTAACACAATCTCCTTCAACAGTCTCAAGGTCCACTTGCAGCGGGCAGCTTGCTGATTGATGCACTCAACCACAGTCATATTGTCCGACCAAAACACTACTGAGCGGTCCCTAAAATCGTCTGGCCATGCCAACAGAGCCACCCAAATGGGGAACAGCTCCAAGAAACCCAATGTTACCTGTTAGGCCACTGGAGTGCCACCACGTCGGCCATACTTGTGCCGACCATCGGTTACCAAAGATGGCGCCAAATCCCACGCTCCCGGCTGAATCGGTCCACAAACCCAGTTCATCCGATGAAGCTGGGGGTTTGTTCCACACTACTCGACCGTTGAAGTCTGCCAGAAATGCCAACCAAATGTGCATATCCTGGCGAACCTCTGCCGACAGTCTCGTGCGGGGTGTCCCTCCTTGAGGCCGACCATAGCTTGTGCAATGGAGCGTGAGAATGGGCGAGCCATTGGTATTACTCTCAAGGCAAAGTTAAGCTGACCCACTGTTTGTTGTAACTGGTGCAGGGTCACTTTCTCTTTGCCCAGGCATTGCGTTAAGGATGCCCCGAACTTGGCCACCTTCTCCATTGGCAAACGGAAGCATCCCTCCACTGAATCGAGCTCAATTCCCAGAAACTCCAGTGAAGTAGATGGCCCCACCGTCTTACCTGGTGCCAATGGGACTCCAAACTCCTGCATGAGATTGCAGAAATCCTGCAGTGCCTGTGCACATTTCGCATTGCCGGCCGGCCCCAGGACCAGGAAGTCATCTAAATAGTGCATCACTTCTCTATGTCCTGTGGCCTTAGTGAATGCCCATTCTAAAAAACAGCTGAACATCTCAAAATAAGCACAAGTAATTGAGCAACCCATGGGCATGCATTTATCCATGTAATATTTCCCTTGGAACGTAAATCCTAGCAAGCGCTGGTCCCGTGGGTGTACCGGAAGCAACCTGAATGCCGATTCGATGTCCGATTTCGCCATCAGAGCCCCAGGGCCCAGGTGATTCGGTAGGGTCACAGCATCGTCAAACGATGCGTACCGGACTGAACAGACATCCGGATCAATGGCTTCATTCACCGAAGCGCCCCTCGGGGCCGACAGATTGTGAATGAGTCTATGCTCCCCTGGGTCTTTCTTCGGGACCACTCCCAGAGGTGAACACACGAAGTCCGCCACCGGCGGGCATGGGAAGGGTCCTGCTACCCGCCCCAGGCTGACTTCTTTGGTAATTTTCCTGGCTGCCACTGCAGGGTTGTGTTGGACGGATAGCTGATTTTTACAAAAGGGGGTCCCCTGAAAATTTCCCGCCGGGATGTTGAAGCCATATAGGAAACCATTCCTCAAAATCCTGGCGGATACATGATCAGGGTATTTGTTCAACCAGGGAGTCAAAGCCATGATCTCGACGGGTGAAGGGGATTGTTTTCCAAGCCTCACCTCACTCTTGCTTGGACCCCCCCTTTCCTCCCGCACCACCGTTCTTGGATCTACAGCTACTCTCCGGGTGTGAGGAGTTCCCACAGCCCGCACAAGCATGCCGGAACCTACACGTTCCGTGGGGTCTGTTACAGTCTCCTCTGTTGAAGCCCCAACAGACCCCGCGCTTGCCCCCATTTCCGCCGGTCTTGGGCTGTGACTCCCCACCGGCGCTTGCTCAAAAGGGCTGCGCTGGCCTTTGCTGAACTGTCCCAGGCCCGCTCCCGCCCGGCGAGGACGTACCTGCCGATCCAGGCAAGAGCTGCCTGTGCCACGATACCGTGTCGAGGCAGCCCCATGTCAAAGTTACATCAAACTCTTTAGAGTTTCGGAATTGCATGTCATATCCTTTCCACTCATTCCCCCCGTACATGTTATAAAAATCCATGATCCTATTCTGGTAACAGGATAGCTCGGGCAACACTTCAGGCTTACGCTCCCCCATTACTGCCGTAAATATCGAGAAGGCCTTCACCCAGTTCACTACGGTCTCGTCAACCCTAAATTCCGCCATCTTGGCCCGCCATACGCTGGGGTGCCATAGATCTTTCTGGGTCTTTGCGTATTCCATCTCGCGATGGTCGGTCAATAAAGAAAATATATTCACACACTTGTCCCCCCATATCATTTCCTTAGTGGCCGCTGGGATGTGCTGGGCCACCCTCTCACGCCGCGAAGGCACTGAACTTTCCCCCACCATTGGCAATGGGTTCTTACCAGGTTCAACCGCTGTGTCTGTTGTCTTTTCCCGGCCAACCATGGTTGCTCCTGGCGTCACCTGTGGGGAAATAGAAGGAACATTCGCCGTCCCGGCTTCTCTCGATTGCCGTAACTGCTCGATTATTAATCTTGCCTCCTCGGACGGATCCCCCGCAGCCACTGCCCCCCCTGCTTTCTTTTTAAGCCAGGGCAACACTGCCGCTAACTGAATAGCCAGTTCTGGGGGCATCTGATCATCATTACCAGGGGTAATTACAACCGGAATTGGTAGACCTATATCTGGACTTGGTACCGGGCTGTCCGCCGGTGTGATGGGGGCAGCTGGGGGCACCTCAGGAACCGGATCCTCCCCGGAAACCGCCCTCCTCTTAATACGCTTCCCCCTACCCTCAGGGACGACTCCCGGCAAGGCCGGGCCTATCACCTTCTTAGGACGGCCTGAGGGATTGTTCTGGGCCCCTAACTGCTTTTTAACTTCGGCCAAACCTCGACCGATGGAATTAACTTTACCCAGTTTTCGGTCCATGATCGCCATTCGGTTCGACAAGGTGCGCAGTACATTCTCCAGCTCGGAGCTCTTTCCCGCTTTTTTGCCGGCCATAGCTTCGATTACTCCACTCTAGTCGATCAACGAGGTCCCAAATCCTTCACACTCTTGGTAACTGGAAGAGAATCAACAAGATTACAAGTTCTCAAAATTGCCGCTTGTTCTGTCGAGGGCTCACGAGCAACGAGTGGTGCAGCCTTCAGAGCACTGGAACAAGAGGACGCTTCTTTGGATTCCCGCTCTTTTTATCCGTTTGCGGGAGGGCGGGGACGCTCCTCAGGTACGCCCACTGGGTGCGGTCTTCCGGGTGGGTGTCTAGGACAACCCCTTCTTGGCAGGAAGGGCGTGCTCCGGCTACGCCGCTTTGGGCATACCAGCCGAACCACGCCCCCCGCCCAAAATGGTTTCCCGGGGGGATCGGGGCACCCATCCATACGTTCGGGGGGACCGAGTGGTCTTCCCTTTCCATGTTTGTTCTGTTATTCTATGTAGATATATAATATTGCAAGATTTTTCTCACAAAAAAGAAGCTATGAGTATTGGATTTGTGAATGATTGCAAGATTCTTTGAATAAAAAAGCAAGAACCATGGCATTGTTTAATATAGTATTATAAATACTTATCTTTAACAATGATGAGAGAGTGAAAAAAGGTTAACCTGATGTTTTAAAGTTAATCACAGGCTTCTTTAGAGGAAGTGTTCTGTATGATTGTTGCGTGGGTGTTTCACTTTTTTATACTTAACAGAATGCATTCTGTATGCTGTAGCAGGAGGAGTACTACATACTTGAATATTCTTCAGTGCTTATTTTCATTGAGACCGACACAGAAGTTCAATGCATCGGAGGGGCTGTTCCTGTGCATCTGGACGACTGCCAAGCCACTGTAGCAGAGGGAGTGAGGCCTCTCCGAGGTGCGCAGCGCAGCTCCTTTTGATGCTTACAATTGCAGATAACAGGGTAGAGATGTCCGTGGAATTTATGGATGGTTAGTTACACTAGAGTGTGCGCGGCGCCCCTAGCACCTCATTAAGGCACACAGGGGAGCCGCGTTGCACAGTTTAAGAATCAGAGACTTAGGAGATAAACCTTCATAATAGCAAGGCCTCTAAGCGATAAAAATCGCCGGTGCTCGGCGTTAAAAATATCACCGCTATCGGTGGTATTTTCCACGGTGTTAGTGCTTTAACATCAATGGGAACACATATGTGATAGAAAATCCTGTAACAGGCTCAGTATTTCACATTATCGTGTGAAAACAAAAGTTGTTTTCACACAGTAATGTGTCCCTTGTAATTAAGGGATGGGGTGGATTTAGTTTTATTTACTACACTGTTAAGGTAACGATGTTGAATGTTTGATAAGAGGAGGCTTTAACAGTTTTGCGATAAACTTTTTCTCCAGGGAATTTTACATATCTTCTGAGCTCGATTCAAGCATATAATTGTTAAACTATAAAACCTTTTATATTTTTTAAAAAAATATCAAGGTGTGTACATTCGGTCATGCACGAAAGTTTAAAAACACTTTCGGCTCCATTTAATGAACATTTTCAAAATAATAAAAAAGAAGCCTAGGTTTAGTCTCTTTCACGTACTATAAGTTCTTTGATGGGTCTATGAAGAAATTCGATAAGTTCAAATTGCAAAGTTTTCACGAAATATTTTTTTGGAAACAAGTGTTATGTTGTTTTTGATTTTTTAAACTTGCAACAACATTTTCAAGTGTAACACAGGATCAAAATGAAATAAAGAAATTTATCTTTTCTTGGGGCATTTATGACTCTCAATTTTGAGTTTAATAAGAATGAGGCTCTGCTTTCCGTACAGAAGAATTTCTCCACACTCGTTGCATTTCATGTGCACCTTCGCAAGATATGGTCTCAAGTCCATCTCAGCACTCGATGGAGATACAGGTCGTCCACCAGAAGATGTGCTGGCCACTTCTGATGGTAATAGCGTGGCCAGGGCTCTTGTCGATGCTTTTGCATAATGCTCAGGGTGCCTTTGTTTGACATGCCGCTGCATGGTATGTATGGAAAAGGAATATTTTTATGTTGGATTTCCTCTTGAGAGCTCCGATTTGCATATCGTGCAGGTTACTTTTGGCGCATTCACTTTCTTTTGTTCTTCAGGATAAGTGAAAAATTGCCAAATGAAGGATTCCTTTTTTCTTTTCAAAGGTAGTTGCTCATTTTCTTCAGATTCGGAAGATGAATGCGGAACGGCAGCCATTTCAGCAAAGTCTTCCGAAAGATGTTGGACGTTGTTCTCTCTTGAGAGTACAAAAGATAGTGAGGGAAGTGGGTGGAGTGATCCGTGTAAATTCCAGAATAGAAACTACTAAGAACCAATTGGAAGTGTTGTTTTCAAGTCACATGACTTCACATGCGCGTCTCAGGACGTGTACGCGATGATACTATCTAGTCACGTACGTTATATTGAAGTAGCGGTCTAATTCAGCGAAGTTTCAAAATGTGAAAAGGAGTAAATCCAAACAAATCCGGATTTTGTATATCTTCTGAGCTCGATTCAAGCATACAATTATTAAACTATAAAACCT